>NC_064602.1:79827032-81172032 GCF_943734735.2 Anopheles gambiae
CACACCCATCATTGAACAGCAACAACAAAAAAACGACGAAACGCATCGCACTTCAACATTTGACAAATGATGCTACTTCCGCTATCGGTTCATTCGTTATTGAGAACTAAAAGCGTTGTTTTTTACCATTCTGCGCCACCACTCACGGAAAAAGGGGCTGGAATTAATTGACTATAGTTTTTATTTATTTCGTTCACTCACACAGGGGGTTTTTAATGTCGCAAAGCGCTGTGCTTTCAAAGCGGATTGATTTGAATGATGATTGAACTTGAACCCGTAATGGGTGCATTTCCGATACCTGGCCGGCCATGCCGTTTATCATCCGGAAGCGTCACGTCGGTTGAGTGTCCTTTTAGAAAGGGAAGGGGAATCCGTCCTTTTTATGCTCGATGCTCGCACAACCATTAAATGGTACACAATGGGACAGGAGCTTTTGTGCGCAGCGTAAATTGCACTCTCTGCGACCGAACGTGGGCGAACCTGTCAGGGTGGAATGAAAATGGACGGATGGTGTGGTTTTAGCAATTAGTGGGGAAAGGGAACTCCAAATATTTCCAGCAGGGAATGTTTGCGATGAGAAATTGCAATAACGTTTAGGCAGTAACTAAAGAGTGGTATGATTGATACGGGAATATTTGAGGTAGTTTAATTACAACGATAAATTTGTTGAACTACCGACAGCAAGAGTTTGAATGCAATTTACACCATTTCCTGCATCAAAGTGCCAAGTTTTTAGGTCCATTAGCATGCAGTTTTTAGTTCAAATTGCTTGATGAGATTTCAATCCTTTATTTTAGTTCTTTGAACCATAAACCTTCCGTATACAATGATAAGAGATACTTAAACGATAATAATTCGCCTAATTCTCAGGCGCTACCGAAACTTTGTCGTCTTCGTTTGGTGAAGAAGAGTTTGGAATGGTTCACGTTTTCGCTTAGCCGTTTGCTTATTTATGAATACGGTTTTAAAATGACACATGACTAACACTCGTTCAGATAGCTTAGAGCACACGGCCACAAGTAAATGAATATTTTTTGTAATTTTTGTGATGTTATTTTAGGCAAGGCGATGGACTTTCCCAGAATGTCTAATATTGGGACCCTTCATGATTCTAGTAAGCTTTTTGTATGGAGTTTGACAGTTGAAGGCTAAAATCATGTAAACACTGCATACAAAATCATACTTAAAACTAGCCTGCAATTTTCAGTCTAGATTATTCTAGCCTAGAATTAGATTCGTGTACCTGCTTAAAAAAAGGCAAAACAAGGTGATGTTTACATTCATCCCAAGGTGCATTAAAGAGATCAGGTGATGGAATATAGAATCAAAGTGTATATAGTCCAGGTGGTCTCATAGCCTGTTTTTATAACCAAATTTGAACATCGTTTTTTGACAGAACGGGTGAATAATTTTGCTCAAACAAGCTTTCAGGAGGCTTGACAAATACACAAAACACTCTTAAAATCTTCATTCAGAATTAGAAGCGATTTTTATCAGCCATCTAAATTCATACACCTTGGGATAAGCCCACCTGTATATTATACTCCCTCAGATAGCTGCTCGAAAACTGCTATACAACATAAACAGGCTGACAGACTGAAATTTCAGCCAACGAACTTAAAACGGAAAGGGCCCTATTGATTTATTTACTATTTTGGATTTTTTACCCGTACATTCATTTCCGTGGCTTCGCGAATAACGTCTACATCAGAAATCTCCAAAATGTTTAGTGGGCCGCATTGTTTAGCAAAAAATGTTCTTGAGGAGAATTTCGAATTTTAGCTAATGTACTAAGGAAAAATGAATGAAATCTCGTTTTTATAAGAAAACACCACCTAAATACGTCCAAATTCTACATGCTTTGGGATATTGAAGCTTGATTTTTATCTTAATAGAGTTAAAAAATGATGCTTTGAATAACAAAGTCAAAACTATAAACTAAATTTGATTACCTTTACATAGTCAACGCAGGTCGCATTGCAGGCTATCGAGGGCCGTAGTTTGAAGACACCTGAAGAATCTACTTCATCGGTGGAACAGACTGAAACGCGTGAAACTGGTTCATTAAATGATTCGATCGCATGTCAGTCCAAAGAGTGTGGATTGATATGTTTTAGGCAACTGAATTTATTAATATTAAGAAAAAAAACAGAAATCATTACAGTGTCATTGGTCAGTCTGGCCATAATGGTTGTATGATTTTCAAATATAGAAATTATTTGAAAGTTAAAAAAAAGTCTTTGCTGAATATTAAAGTAAAACCCACTTCGAGATCCTTTCCTTTTCCAATAAATCACTTCAGACGCGTCTTGAAGCTGGATCCGTTAGCGGTTTCCAACAATACACACACACTAGAAGATGTTAAAAGCACCCATTCAGGGCTGTGGGTGCGATGATTGTCGTGTGCACATTCATGCTCCAACCATATCACGCCTTTCATTCATTTCCTGCCAGTGTGTACAGTGCTCGGAAGGACCCTATTAATGGTACAGCGAGCCCCGATTCACGTGCGAGCCCGTGCCTTTGACCTTTTTTTCCCCACCTCCCCATTCCTTTGGTGCAAAGAAACACACATTCGGTCGACCCGGTTCAACTCAATTCAAGACATGAATGATTCCCATTTCCCATCGTGCATTTTCAATCACTTAACGAAGGGAAAAATCTATCCCCATTAGGACGGTCATCCGTCACAACCCGGGATATAAGCACGGGAAGTCCATTCGTTTTCGTTTGCCCTTGTACGCAGCGAGCGTTTCCACAGACACACACACACACGGTCAACGTCGAGATCAGCCATCAGGACACAGTTCAGGCCACAGTTTGTCCAGCCGTTTGTCGGTTGAATGCTGCGACCATAGCTCTTCGGCCTCTTCGGCAGAGCACATATATATATCACACTGCTCCCCTCCTCGAAAGGAAAGCGAAGTTCCGGGTTTTCTTTGCATCCGGCACGTGACGATGAGCGACCGGCATAACCTTACCGATGGTCCCCAGGGTCCCATGCGGCGCCGTGGCATTAGATATCCTCCCAGACACACACACTGTACAGTGCACACACACACACACTGTGTCCCTGTATCCGTGTTTCGTCGGCTGAAATCGTCATCGGAATCGGATTTTGCTCCGTGTTAGTGGTGCCGTTTTCCACACCGTTTGGTACGGTGGTACGGGCGCTTTGCCAGTATTTATGCATTTTCAATTTTCATGAAAACACCACATATCCTTAGGGATATTAAAAATAAATACGGAGATGGAAAATGAATTCAATTTAGCGGCACCTTCACCCTCGTGTGGGTGATGATCGTCACCCGTGGCAGGGTTTTATGGGAGAGTTGTGGGAGTGTGTGTTGCTCCGTGTAAAAAAGGATCCTTCCGTGTTTGCGTGTGGATGTTGTCAACGGTGTCGGAGCGTGTGGAGCAATTTTTATCCGTCGTTTGGGTGATGCAAAGTAACTGCGGGTAAGGAGAGATTGATTTGAGAGGAGCCTGTAAGATAGATATTGAAATAGCTAAGAAAAGATCTGGATTTTTGACTGTTGATTGTTGTTGACATCAGGGCAAGAAATTATAAATAGCTGTCGCTGATTTTGGAATTCTTGGGAAACGAATTTATCGTCTTTTTTATGTTAGATATTATTATTATTAATGAATGAAATCGTACAATTCTTAGTGTTAACTTAGAATTAACTTCTTTAGGTTATCATCAATAGACGTTTCTATCCGTACACGAGTTTTGGGATAATGATTTTCTGAAACTTCTCCTCTGCTGACTTTCGTAATCTACTTTAATATCTTAATTCAACATCCCATGAAGTTCCTGATACCTTTAATGGTTCGATGTACGACTGAAATTGTTGAAACTATTCGTATATTATAAGAACTGATAGTTTGGAAGCGTATTACGCATTTTCTTCGCCTTCTAGGCATGCAATGAAAAATATTAACACTTCTAAAACCATTTATAGCACAATTGAACGCATACTAATCATTGAGGTTGTCTTGAGCTGTAGTTGTGTTGAAGTAGGTACAAGTCAATATTCCTCCCCAGTAGCACACACACACACACACACACACTGTCAAAAAACTCCGAACCAACCAGCTCAATAGTCAGCCTATCGATTTATCCTGCGCCTGGTGAGAATTCAACACTCAACCGCAACGGCTCGACAGTAACGAGGACAAGGATGGCGATGCTGCCGTCGATTGTAAACTTTGCGCTGCCAGGCAGCCTCGTACCACCGGTACCATTCACTCAACGGCTCAAACTCAACCCATCAATGGGTGGCTGCCGCTGTGTGCTGTGTGCCACCCCGTTCAGGAACGCAAAACATGGTGCTGCTCCAGTTGTGGTGTCGTAAAGCGGCTCTAATGCCCGCAGATTTCACCACGGTATGACAATGGCCGTCGTCAACGGCGTACGTCCTGTGGCAGCGCTGCGAGTAAAGCGCATGGAGCGTTGCGTACAATGCGAAAGAACTTGCGCAGCAAAAGAAATTGCTCGCATACGTGAGCAGCGTTGGGGGTGTATGAAGAACGAAAGGAAGTAGGAATTTCCGGAATGTCAGCACCCTGTTTTGCAGAAACCTACGGGTTTTGGGCAGGGTTTTGAGAGCGGAGTAGAAAGGGATCGAAAGGGGTAAAGCCAATTACAGGGCCAGCATCACGCGTGGTGTAGGAGTTCACCGAGCAAGAGCCCATAAAATCATTACGATGACGAAAGGATGACGATTTTCGTGGCGCACGACGACGACGGTACGATGGTTGGTGGTACGGTTTACAGTTTGGCCGATCTTGATGGAACCATTCATGGTTCGAGGTAATGGTTGGGATTGGAGGGATAGTCTTGGCAGGTAGATGAAGTATTGATTTTTATACTCCTTCGGCACGTTGAAAAGCATTTCTTAAAGTTAGTAATGGTGTAAATGTATGTTCGGTACTTAATATTTTCTATGTTTTATAGCAAAAACAATATGTATGTCAGAATGTTTTAATTACACCAATAAAATAGATTTGTTGATTTTAAGTCTTTTAATATTGATATGTCTTGCATGTTTTGTGTAATTAGATTTGTAATTGGGAAAAAAATCGTAATTTTGGTAATCTATGATTTTACGAAATTTAAATATATTGTACTATAACCCGCTCTTCTGTTTATAGGGTTCTGTGTTGTTTTCTTCTTCATTTTGGAAATCCCAATATTTTCATCTCTTATCTATTTTATCATCTCTCTCTTCCCATACCTTCAAAACAACCTTAGTTTAGTGAATATAATTATTTGCATACGTAACCTTAAGATATAAGTGACGACCAGCTTTGGCAAATGCATAGGTGTTTCATATATGTTTTAAACATTCCCTTGTCCATCCTATGTTCCTGTACTTACATATGATAGCAAATTAATCAATTACCAGTTTTTAAAGTTAGTTTTGGAGAAAAAGCACGAATTTGAAACAAAAATGAGTATTATTTTAAATCCAATGTATGTTTTTGACCGAACTTAGTAGTAATCAACAACATCATACAGCTGTGCTACTCTCATTCCAAAGCCCAAGTTTGTTTAAATAATCCAAATAATAATTTTGAATATTTTATGTTTAATGCAACTTAAGAGTCAGTTTTGTGGCTCTCATTCGAATAATGCATCACTGACAACAACAAAAAACCAACCTACACTTACTGCAACGATGTGGTAAAGCTCAGTACAAGCTTAAATCAACACCGACGAACAGCTGATGGAGGATCACCGGAAGCAGACACTTTACAATCCCAAACACCCAGTCTACATTACACATTATGCACCGACGAGTTCGAACACCAATAATCACCCACCCGCCCTTGGATGGCCCAGTACCAGTACCACGCCTAGTGAGCGAACTACACAGCACAGCGGCTCGTACTCGAAAAGGGCACTAATTACCAAGACTTGTAGGGTATTAAATATGACATAATTGAAACATTGACATGACAGTACACTTTTCCATCCGGTGGAGCGATGGAGGGAAGTGGCACGGAACGCAGCGGATCGATACGACCCCTGGGAAACACACATGCTCGTGGGATCGCACATTGATGTGGAACGCACAGCCACACACTTTGGGAAGCGCAGGGTGGTCGTCCTGGATGTTGGTGACACATACGTACGCTACACCCCGGCTTAGGTTGTCTTGCGCTGAGTGGATTGGCATTCTGACAGGGCGATTTCCCGCGAGGATCGAACCCCATTACAAACGCTCGGGATGGTTGGGCTGCCACTTGGCACTGGACGCCAAGGTCAAGATGGTGTGAAATAACAGCGCACACCTCGAAGATAATGAACCGAAATGGAAACCGGTTGGAAGCGGCTTCCATTCGCCATGACATGTCCAGAGCTGTGGATTAGGCGTGTTTCATGCGTGGTTTGGTTTCGGCTGTCGAAATACGGATCATTCCTCAAGATGTGTCGGTCTTTGCAGTTCTTTTTTGTTGTTTCGGGTTGTACTGACAGCCGACCTCTCCCATCCAAGAACGTTTCAATAGCCGTAGGTTTTGCAGAGGGGGGAGTGACAGAGTGCCCGGATCGTGCATAACGAAAATTTGATTTGCATTTACAACCAATCAAGCCCTATACGATATGACAGCCAGCCACATCTGGTCGGCAGATCGGCGTTGTAAACGTTCCGTTCCAGGCCTCCCTCTTCAGAGCCCAAGGGGCGGAACGAATCGGGGAGAGTTCCTCGTCACCCACCCGCCATAATCTCCTTCGCTCAATTTCTTCCCAATGAATCGCCGTAATGAAGAGTGGCAGTTTCTGGTGATGTCTATTAATTTACTGGCGCTGTGTTCTTGGTTTTGTTTCTTGAGATTGACTTTCTTTCCCCGGGCAGAGTAAGCGGATTTTGGTAGCCGCAGTGGAAGCTACTCCCGAGGAAACAGTGTTGCCGTTGTTTTCCTACCCCACGCTGTTGGCGTGTCATTCTTGACGCGCCGGGCCAGTAACCACATCATCATTTAAACACCCCGGATGAACAGCAGCGGATAGTTTTTCTCAACCAGCGCTACCAGGCAACGACGATTCTCGGCTTCCTTCTCCGAGCTGGCGGCGGACTGCGGCCCGAATTGGAGTTCTTCCCGAACCGGGCGTAATCCAACTGTCAAATCCGTATCAACCGCTGCCTTCCAACGAGACGGTGAGACGACAAATATGAGCGTCGCCGTGTAGTACCCACCACGGGGCGGTTCGTTTGTGCTATTCCCCAAACGCGCGGTAGAAATTGATTGGTTTGCAGTGAGTGAAAAGTTGTATCGAGTAGAAAAACTAACAACCCTGCCCCGTTCGCTCGATGGGGCAGGATGAGATGAAGCGAACTGGCGAAGAAGCTGAAAACAGTATAATGTCAAACATTTTGACGGGTTTTGGACTGCCAGGGCGTGACAGAAGCGATGAAGTGGGCTTGTTCTAATTAGCAAACATCAATCAAACGGTACAGTGAGACTCGTATGAATGCCGCAGCAGTTTCCCAGTGTTTGTTCGAGGGTTCGAGAATGGCTGAGTTGGGTTAGCGTGGGATGGCAATAATAATCATTTGGAGGAGCACATTTTGTATGAATATTTATTGATACACAATCGCTATTGAGGCTGATTGATGGGTTCCATGCTGGAACTATGAATAGTATTTAAACGGCTGTATTGTTGGGCGATTGGTCGTAATGAGTGTGATAATCCTACGAAGGTGGTATAATTATTCAACGGATAAGTCGATCGTTTCACGATGTAATTGCTTCGAGCTAAATGATACAAAATTCACACCGTCTCATATCGGACAGATTAATGATGGAATACAATTGTTGAACATATTTGGGCCATTTTAGCTTTTTGTCTGAAACATTTGAATTTATCTACATCATAGGTTCACTTAATCTTTGGTTCTTTATGAGGCTTTCTCTTTCATGAAGCTTAAATCAATTGCGCATCCGAAATAAATTAATCTTACTTTTAGTTTATGTTGAGTTGTCTTTGGGATATTAAATTATTTCAAATGATGTATGATGTCGTTAAGAAGACATCTACACCTATAGTGAATCGTAAAAGCTTTTTTTACTATCTTACTAGACTTTTAACGTTCATTGTAGATAGTGTTTTTGGTCCTTTTCAATTAAATTAATTCTATGTTCAGCTTAGGTGTTCCACACTTCGGTAAATATAATAGAATATGTAGACAGCGTATATGATATGTTTTCATCATAGCTTCCCTGGTTTTTTGGCTTCAGAACTCATGGGTTACACATGTTTATTTATTGCTTTTTTATCTTTTTTTGGTCGAAGTTATAAAAATATAGATTTTCCTTTTTATAAATAATTGATCTGTTTATAAAGCTGAAGCAATTCTTCATTTGTAATATGTTTAATAATTTTATTGCATGCTTTCAGGCGTTTTGTTAGGTACAGGATAATTTTTTTTATCAAACTATCATCGTCAGATATTGTTGATAGGTCGTGCAGATCACCTAGAAATAATGTTTTAATAATTCCTATTACTCAACTCATCCCATCCTTTTCCTTATTAGCTTACCCATAGCAGAATACTCAGCTCTTATTGGTCTTTACCGTTTGTCATATGGGTTGATATAACGTATCAGCACTTCAATCAAATTATGAAAGAGCACTAATAACATCAAGCATTTATTTAATCCATGGTTTGATCAATGCACATTTAATTAACGATGAATTTGAATTCATTGAATTCTGTTTGAAAGGAACTGAAGTTTGAATCTCTGAAATGTTAAAAATGTAATTTTATTATCACTATAAAGATTGACAAAATCAATGGCTCTTGTAGTACACCGGCACACTTTCCTCAATTGACTGTTGACTCCTCAATTGACTGCTCTCGCCTGTCTCGATTTGACCTTTGCATGCATGCCACTAAACGGAATGATTAAGCTCGCTTGCATAACAAACTAGCAGATGCCTCAACTTGCAGCAGGTCGCATTCTGTTACACTGTATGCGCTGTACCTTCTTGCAATTGTTTCTTCATGCATATCAGCCACCAAGACAAGCGTTACCGAATGGAAAAGTCACCGTCAGCACCGCCGGTCCCAGCTGCTCTCTGCAGGAGTCTGATAGTCTGAACCGGCCTGAAGGTGTGCCCACGAGTAAGCGCTTCTCGGAGCGCCCGCCCGAACGCATCCCACTGCAACTGTGTTTGTTCGAGACGTGTTCAAACGATTGACACCGTTGGTCGTAAAACTCGAAGCACTCCGTTGTCAACGTTAAACATCTGGCAAATTGAAAGCAAATGTTCGGTCCGTTTTCGCAGGCGGAATTCTCATTTCCCATTCCCCACTGCGCCATGACACTGTAGCACAACGTGTGTGTGGGTAGCTATGCCCTGCTACGGGAGCTTCTATCTATGTTTCCACTCGTAGTGTGTGTGTGTGTGTGTGGGTTAAGGGTGATGGGCATGCGGTGCTTCCTGGTGGTTCGTGTCACAGATTTTCCCCAGCAAGCTTGAATAGTACACCGACCCAGTTCTACCGGTGTGGTACCAGAACGGAGATTACTCTATCGCCGAGAGGACAAGGGCGGTGAAGTTGGGGCTTTAGCAATTCGGTACAGCACCGAAAGGACCGAACCGCTACCAGCGGGCCATACGGTCTGCTTCAACCGTAAATTATTGCTATGCAAGTGGCAATCCAAGTAATATTTTACGTCTTTAAGAAGTCCAACAATCGAAGCCCTTACCATTTGGCTGCCATGGGTTTGGCTTCTGCCATAACTTACACGTTTTTAGTGTCATCTCATCGTGTTGCAGCGCACGCATCGCACGTTCCGTGCTTCGCTCCCTGCTTCCCCCGGAGGGCGGAAACCACAGTTCGCGAGCGGAAATCTTTTTTCTCAATTTCACTCCGTACCACCGTGGCTGCAACGACCGAGCGGCCGGTCGGTCTATAAAGATTCGATTATTTCTTTCTGTGTCCCCTTTTTATTGGCTGGCTGGAGTGTGTGGCGAGGACATTATCGGGGCGCCTCGGGTGGATAAAGAGCGAGCCGGTTCAAGCAACCGGAAACCCTTGGTTACCCATTACAATTACAATCAGCACGATTTGTTGCCCACTTTCGTAAGGAAAGCAAAAAAAAACTATGTTCTGGAGAGTGGAGACGGCCACGGACACCAGGTGGGACTAGATGGGATTTCCCAAAGAGAAAATCCAACAAAAGGATAGTAACAGCTGCTTGAAATGAGTGTTGAGGAAATTAAGTGACTTTGAAGTTTTCCTGCACAATTAAAGAAAGGGAAAGAAGTGCACTAGCGGTGGAAAGTTTCAAATGCAGTTGACGTTATCAGTAGCAGTAAAAGCCAGGGAAGTTTAATGTTGAATAAGATAGTAAATATCAATAAAGAACCTTTTTTGTGTTGTTTAATTTATAGAATTTAAAGTTAAATCCTATTGGAAAAAATACGACGATTGTTTATATTGTTAAGCATCTCGTATGTAGGAATAATACATATTCTTCTATTTAGAATAATTAAGAATATTAACTCCTTGCACTGTTGCTATTGCTTGCTATTTTTCTAGTCTGTTTTCGTTTGTTTTGTTGTTTCTTCTGTTTGTAACTTCTTTTTCCTTTTTTTGCTGCTGTCTTCTTCGTGTGTGATTTTTATGAATGTTTTTGAAATATCTTATTATTTAACAACCATTATTTTAACAACAGATGTTTTTCATTGATCTCTAATTTAAGTAAGAGTGTGTATGTTTTTATCTCTAATTGTTTTCATTATTAGTATTGATAAACATCCCCTTAGTCTCATATTTTATTTGTTTATTTATTTTTCAAATAATTTGTTTTGAAATCAAGTGTTAATTTTTCAATCAGGTTCTTACGTTTCATTTGATTATTTTCCATTTCATTTCCACGTTGAATTTCATTCTCAGAAACAAGAAGCTTAAACTCATCAATCTCTTTATGCTAGCACTTTTCATCCTTTTAATTCACGCCACCGTCGTGTAACAGTAATTTCATTCCCTGACAGGTTGATGCGACGGTGCCACCCGCAAACTGCCACATTTATGCAACAAATGGCCATCCCTTGCTGCTCTAGCGCCACCCTCATCAGCCCAGGTGCAGCCGGCTCCCTCCCATTTGCGGTAATCCCATATTTAACCATCCTTTTAAAACGGTTTCGCATTGAATTTCATCATCCGTACAGTGCGCCGTGGGCACGGGCAAAGCTTGTGCTGCAAGGCCACCCTGGCCACCCTGGGCCCCCTTGAGTGGTACGGGTGAAAAATCGATGATGAGCAGATTTCTCAAGTCACATGTCAAGTGGCTTCATTTCGGCAGGTTCAAGGCAAGCCGCTGCTAATGCTTCCGATGTTTGGCAGTTTTTCACATGATTGAGCTGCTACGGGTTGCCGTTTATTATAATTAGGGGCCTGTCTTTCTTCCTCCGATTCAGCTCCTGTTACCGTTCCCGGTGCGCGCCCTTGACGTGGTTTTGGTTGATGTTTTATTGTTGTTTTCCCATTTTTTTTTTCTACTCATCGTGCTGGTTCTGTTTCATTTTCGAAGAATCGGTCCACCCAAATTTGTTGGCAAGCGGTGTGCAGCATTGGCTCTTAAGAAAGCCTCCGTCCCGACCCTATTAAGCCCGGTCCAATATCAAATTACCACCTCTTGGGTGGCCCCACCCGGCACCGCACGGTGGGGAAGATTTTAGCATAGCGGCACCTTTTTATGGTAAAATATGGACAAATTCACTCGCCGATCGGGAGCCATGGAGTGTGGAGAGTGCTGGGAAAAAGGCAAGGCTTGTCGCTCGGTAGTAAAAAGCAAAAGGATACACCAGTACGCTTCTGTCAATATTATGATTTTTGGCTGGAACAGGCTACCAGTGTTTACTGAAATCATATTTAGCAGCTGTTCACCGGGTCTGGTGTTTCGTTTCGTTAGAATTGCTTTTTTTCTTCTTCTATTCGTTTGGTCGTTCGGTTGCAAAGTGGTTTGAGCGTTCATGGCCGAAGATGTCTTTCCATTGGAGTCGATGCTTTCACGGCTTCCCGACTCCGTGCTATCGTTTGCTGAGCAGTCGACGTTAAGAGGCTAATAAAGGTCTGTTATGATTAAAATTGTAACATCAGGATGGTTTGCTTAACACGCAGGGATGGAAGCAAGCAAGACATCTTCTAATAGCCATTTGGGGACAGGGATGGGAGTATTCGGATTTTGATAAGCGTATACAAGCTTATGATTACAAAAGCAGCAGTGTAGTTTGAATCATTGGGAGGTTAATCTTTTATGTTATGATGATCGTTTTTATTGTTTCTTAATGAAAACGATGAAAATTGAACGCTGAATTTGGAATTTGAAAGTAGAATATAGTGCGTTGGTGAGAATTGGTAGTGAAATTAATGAAACTTACATGTGCTTCCATCTGTAATTTTATAGCGCATACTCAAAGGTATCTTCATTTTTATATATTTTATCCGCCATTCATTACAATTTTTTGTTTTTAGATGTTGCAGAAAAATGAAAAACTATGATTATGTTGATGAACTAGTGTAAACATCATTAAAAACATAAATAACGACTTGAATCCTGAGAATGTTCCGTGTGTTATTTTGAGCTGTCAAGCCATTTGATTTATAAAATTCTTATTTAGTCGTGATTACATTACATGTATTACAAAAAGACGTTAAATTGCTGAACTTCTCCTTATCAGATGCAGGTTAAGATTAAAGTTAAGGTAACATAATTAGAGTTATTCAAATAGTCTTAAGTAGCTACTGCAGGTCAAGCATTATTTTTTAATTATACCAATAAATTTTATTCATTTACTGTTCTGAATCGAGATTTAAACACTTGCGGGGCTTATGTATTAGTCTTCTTGATTAGAAGCTCGGATGTGAGCCCTGAGACTGATAATAACACTTCACAATTTATTATCTATAATTTCACACACATTACCCGTTCTTCAATGTCGAGAAACCATAACCATAGTTTTACAAGTTTTGCAATGTTTCAACCTTGAAAATGTATCAAAGACTCTGTATTATTTCGAGCAGGTTTTGTTTTCAATCATTTGAAAATTGTTGATAGCATAGAACTACTTGATTGATAGAACTAGTGCATCTTAGCTGGCCAAAACCCGCATCATTAACAGAATAAGCCTCTTGTAGTTCGTAGCACTCTACTATTTGTCTAATTAAATGTCATCCCAACGTCATGTGAAACCATCCGTACCATAACCATCATAATTTTATGGCATGAAAACGACATTCTCTCACGCCGAAGGTTTCATTGCCCTAATTAATGTTTAAACTTTCGTACCTCATGCAGTTTAACGCCAATTTCATTGTTTGAGAAATGTTCAATTGTCACGTCTTTAGGTATTACCCCTCTTGGACTTGTTCTATTTACAAAGGAAGTTATCGATCATGGTTCTGGGCAGTACTTTTTCCCTTTCTCACGCATGCTCTTAACATCCCACCTTCAAAGCGCATCCGATCTACACGACGCACAAGCTTTGGTGCGTTGCTATCTGCAGCGCTCATCTCAACACCGGGACCATGTTATCAAAACCGGCGCCTTGATGTGGTGCATGTACACGGCTGAGATACGGGCAAAGCGGTGAACACGCGGGATGGTGCGTACATCATTGTGCGCACGCCAGAATTATGTTGTAATGAGTGCAGCCATTAATCTTGTCCACTCGCTGCAAGAACAAGCAAGAAAGTCGTCGGAGCAAATACAAAGGACCAATAAATTGTCCCGAAAATTACATCCTTCTTGCCTGTGGTGGTAGAAAGAAATGCTACACCCCAAGCAAAGGTGCCTACTAGTGTTGACTGTTTCTGCGGGACGGGGACTCGCTAGACGCTTACCCGTCATTGAAGACGCGCCTGATGCCCCCCGCGGTTTCTCAGACCTTCAAACTCCACGGGTCGAGAGTGTTCCGGGAAAGGCGGTCGAGAAGCCGTCCATTTCGAGCGGCTCGAGCGACAAAACGATGCACCTGCAGCACCACCGGCCTCTAAGTCTCGCTGCACGGGACGGCCCGGTTCGGTACATTCGGCGTTTCTCTTGATTCGCCGGAGAGATTATTTATTCTGCACCCTCATCGTTGCCCCGACGCCCCGAGACACACACACCCGCCAAAGCGTATTAGAAACATAAATAAGGAATGAGGTCAATATTACGGGAATTATGTAATGCTTTACACCTGTACGCCGGCGGGAGTTGGAACGTTGTACCTGTGTTTCGTCAGGATCTCACCTTCCCAAAAGGGACGGAACCGGGCCGTAAAAGAAACGGAACGATGATGACGATGGTGATTGGGCACCGGCGCACGGTGGAAAAGGAAACAAATTCATCTGAAAGTTTTCACCTGTTCGGTCGAGCCAACGCTGCCGGGCAAGCAGTCCGTCAAGGATCCCGGCGGGAATTTCAGTCTAACGGATCCCGGTCATTCGTCGGTCCCGGATCGAAGCTCGCTCTAATCGTGCGGAAGGTTTGCCCAACCGAAAGTGTGTGTGTGTGTGTGTGTGTGTGTGTGTGTGTGTGTGTGTGTGTGGACCGGTGTGCTTTGTTTTCACTGCCCGGTTTTCCTCAAACGATAGCCATGTCCCTTATCGGGGTTGAGCTTAGGTCTTTGGTATGTTTTATCCTTTTTTTCCCCAAGATAAAGTTTTCTGGCACTTTTGGGATTTTTTTCCACTTTAGGAATGTTGCATTAACATGCGCCTGGGTTTTTGGGATCCTCCCGAAAGGTAGGAAGTTTTGGCTAAGGTGTACAACCGCAACAAAATAGTCGGTATGAAAACAATGTCGCGATGCGGACCGGATCGTGGTTGCTGATGGGTGATTTCATGGGTCCGTACACAAATTTCCTCCACAAAACCGGGTGACGACGTTCAACCGAACAGGACCGAAAAAAGAAGGGCTAACCTGTTTCGTTCCGGTTGCGATTGGAGTTTTTTTTTGTTGCTCTTAATCTTAATGGAATTTAGTTGTTTTCAAAATATTGTTTCAGTGGATAATGATCCCGGAGAGCGAAGTGGAGTGGAAGTGAAAGAACGGATAAGATAGCAGCAATGGTCAACCGCGATAGTTGGCTGACTCGGTTCGCTGACGTGAATTAAGATATGGAACGTTCGAAACGGCAGGGAAGTAGCTGTATAGTCTTATCGCAACCCTAAAACAATATTATCGAACGGTGATGGATTGGTAAGCATCGAAAGGATCGTACTCGATAAACCCAAATGATCACTCAGGCGAACAATGTTTATTTTTGGCATTTCCAAAACCCAGAGTTATGGGTTCCTGCACAACATGAAAGTTGTTTGTGTTCCTCTTTGGAGGATTACTTCAACAAACATGCTTTTCTGGTTTATATCAGAATTAAATTGAATTAAATTAATTAAATATCAATTATTGTTGAATTAAATATCAATTATTTTAAAACTCTTAAGCAAATCTGTACCATACCTTAAATGCCAAAGTTAATTAAGGTAATAATTGATTAATTAAAGAAATGGGGAAAAATGCATTTCGTTATCAAGAAGGTTTAAAACTGGAAATCATTGAATTCTATCGTCTGAGATTCTGTTTTTTGTATAAGTTTGGCGTTTAATGCACTAGTGAAAAGATATTCAGATGTTTTTTTAACTACAATGTCTTGTTTTTTTTCAATGTCGGTCCTGGAATTTATCCCACATCTGTAGTAGCTATAAAACTAATATTGAACCCTGTTGTGGAACCAACCATTTTAGACTTAAAGCTCCCACATCTTTACCAGTGATGACGCTGATCTGGAACTCATACTGGTCTAAGAACCCGTATCGGTCTTAGAACTAAATACGATCCCATACCATAACTGTTTTCAAGCTCATTGGGGTCCAAGAACCGTTAATAAACTCACACAATTTCTGGAAATGATTCTGAATACATAATGAGCCCAGACCGTTTATTGCAAATATCGCAATGCTAGCCTGTCCTAGTCTCGTAATAGAAAACGAATTTCAAGGTCCTCGAATTGGTACCACGATATTAAACTCGTGTGATTGTTGGAACTGTTTCAAATTATAAAAAATCCAATGATCGATTAAAAATCTAAGTTAAATCAAGCATAGAAATTCATACTACAAATTCTACGGGTCGATTTAAAGACATATGCGGTCATGCCGACTAATACAGGCTTTCGTAATCATGTTGTTACCTAGTCACATGGGTGCATTAAGCTTAAAAGAAGTGTAGGTCTATATGAGACTTAAATTGATGTTCTTGTCAGTATCCCTAGTAAAAAATATCATCAGAAATCTCTGTAAATACTTCTGGCTTCTTGGAAACGCACAAGACATGTAGACAAATTATCCAACAGATTGGCGATTTGTCTAAAAACTTAGAAGCCATGTGCAAATAACCAAGAAGATGACATTCATTTATTAAAATGCGCAACATTTTATTGTAGATATTAATTCCCATGTTCCTCCGGGACCGCAATTTGGCAGTGCAAAAACGTTCATTTTCTTCACCGTAATGGAAAATTTCATTCTCAATACCGTGCGCTAACAATTAACAATGTTATATTTGCCACAATATTAAAACTTTTGATGATATTGCCAGCTCCAGCTAACGATAAGAAGTTGCAAGACAAACAAAAAAAAAGAAACTTTGTAGTCGATCCTTTTATCCGCTTGCTGCCCACCATAGCACGGTTGCATTTCGCTTGACCCATCACACCGGAAGCGTAGTCCCGTCTTTTGGTTGAATATTGGTTATTGCAAAACGCTCTTTAGCCAAAGAACGGCTCTTTAGCCGGTTTTATCGCATCAAACGACCGACCGAAGAACGGTAAGCAAAGAACGAGAGAGAGAAAAAAATCTAAACGACACGCTGCTTAAACCGTCGATTGCCCCGAAGGTAGAAAAGGCCACGGTTGAGTTGGAAATATTTCCACTTTGATATTTTTCGAAATTATTAAACTTTCCACCATCCCTTCGTCCAGCGGTTCTTGTTGCGCCCGTTAAGCGGAAGTGAGATGATCTTTCGGGAAGGTAAACGAGGTAGCGATCCTCGCCCCCCGTAATCTTTGACTTTCGACTTTCGGCCGCAAGATTGGTAATAGGTTTTATTATTCGATTTCGGGCGATAGAGGGAAGGATTCGGGTTTCGTTCTGCGGACGAAAAAGTTGCGTTTCTGCGCGTGACCTTCGTGGAAGGTGCTCCGGCGACGCCAATCTGATTTCCTCCAGGACGGGGTATTGTGCGCGCCGAAGCGAGCACATGATTTAGCGGTAGATTAGAGACCGATACAGAGAAGGGGGTAGTTTTGTAGGCAATGTGACTGGTTTGATTTCGTTTGTGTGTGGTTGGTTGTGTCGCCCGGTAAGGAGATGATTGTGCGAAAGATCGCCATGAAAGATGAGATTTTTTCGCAATTTTTTGTCATCTTCCATCTGTTACCTAGAACTTAGTAGCGAATGATATAATGAAATGGGTTATTGGTTATAGCAGCGCAGACGTTTTATATGGATTATTGTTTAGCCGTTGCTCAAATAAAATACCAAAATAGTATAAAATAATAATACTTTTAACTCTGTGTGGTGCCTGAAGACTTTCTTCGTGAATTCTGAAAACCATGATCCAGTTTAGGTTTTTAAAATCTTTTTTTGGTTTATTGCTTTAGGTAGGAAGTTGCTAGCCTCTTTTTGCATAATCAAAATTGAAAGTTTTTTTTTTTTAAATTGCAGAAAATAAATCCTGAAGTTTAAAACAAACTAATTCTCAGCTCCCGCATCAAAGTATTTGCTGTGGTAATTAAATTTCCTCCCATCTTCGGGCGCTTGAGGTACGACAGAAATGCTTCCATATTTTCCACTGTCCGAAATGTCCAATTCCGGTTCCCGCTTTTGCAGCCCTAGCTGCCCGTCTGAACAGATTTCCATATCACCCGGAGCGAAATAGCAACAGTTCGGTTGTTAGCTCGTTTGAAGCGCACGATGGTGATGGCAGTTTTGTAGCTTTTTAATTTACTGCGAACCCGTTAGCGCACATCTCGCGTTCGTTCGTCGAGAACTAATTCAATCGAACATTTACTAACACTAACTTTTGCTGCCGCCGTGCTACACTCTAACCCCTTCCGCTGCTGACATTCGCAAAAGTCACAGCGTCGAATCAGAAACTTCCAGGAAGATGCCAAAAAGGACAGAAATATCCCATCTTCTCAGTCTCGCAAGATGGTTGGCGGAGGGGCGCTTACAATCATTGCTAGCTGCCAGGCCAACGAGTCCCTGGGTCGCCTTGCGTTTTGTCGGGCATGTAAACCGGTGGTCGGGTTTAAGTCAACATCGTGCAACGCTGAACATGGCACGGTGCTGGGGCTGGCAGCAATCGAGCAAAATGTCTCGCGTTGGCTGCCAGAATCAGCGGCAGCAGCTGTGCTGTGGCAGCGGTAAAAGTTAGCTTTCGCGGTTCGCTTCCGGCTACATGAATTAGCTATTAATTAATAAATTAGGCAGGCGGCACTAGTGGAAAAGCAAAGTGGCTTTCGGGGTATAAGATTGACTCTTACGCCCGGAGTGTTCCGGGTACGGGCGAGTGTCTTTCTATTCCCCGGGACCGGTTTTGTGCCACGTCATCGGGTTACCATTTGATGATTTTTAATTTCATTATTTACTTTAATTAAAAGACAAAACCAGGGGTTTTCTCGGGCTGGGTACAATGAAGTGAACTTAGTCTTAGATGAAGTGACTAATTTCCATTCGAAGGACGCTGTTTGACCATGAAGGCAGGGATCTAATGAAGTTGGCAGGATTCGAACGAAGTGATGGGGGTACACTTAATAATCCGAATTTATGAACTGCGTGAAAGTGCGTGTAAAAATGTTATTGTTGTGGAAAGTTTACCAAGTTTCTAGTTTATTCATGGTTTGGGTTAATTTCGTTAATTGAAGAGTTGGTTTTATATCTTATACTATAAGTCAAAAATCAAATGAAAAGGTAAAAAAAAACAATTTGTTTAAAATCCTATTTCTTCGGTCATTGCTGGAGAACTCTGTTAGGTCAAACGAACGTATTTTATTATTTATTGTTGGTAAATTTTCATTTTATTATCATCCACAAAAATGTATTGTTATAAGAGCGTAATCAACAAAAAATTAAAAGACTAATATTTTTGAGTTGCATTCATGCAAATGCTCTTACAGCTTTAAAAGGTTTTTTCTTCTTTTTTTCAAACTTTTGGATGCACTATTCATTACCGAGCGGCACCGGACAAACGAACATTATTGATCATTTAAAACTCCATTAAAAAGCCTTAAACGTACAGGAGGGTTCTCTGGCTGCATGTGTCCCTATACCCATGCGAATAATGTATTGCCTTACCATTGATTTCAAAGCAGCAAGAAACAAAACAAAACAAAAAGCCCTACAACAGGTAAATGGATGGCGAGTGAAAATGAAAAGGCGACACAAACGATTTTTATTGCGTGCGAAACACTAGCCGCTCGAAGCCGCGGCGTTCAGTCGGCATGTACTGCATGCAACACGCGTAATCATTATGCGTTTTACCGAAACAGTTTCCCGATTCTTTCCCCGTGTGTTAATGCCGTGCCGCCAAACAGGTAAAGGGAAAGTGGTCAAACAATAACCTCCCAAGGAAATTATCCCTGGCGTAAAAAGCGTGCAATCGTGTACGTACTTCCCTGCTCGATTCGATGCTCGTTCATTTGCCGTTTCGGAGTGACATGGGGTGGGGTGGGGCGTTTGTTTCAAACGGTGATTTATGTGTACCTTTTTGCAGTCAGTCCGATTGCCGAAGTGGAAAAATTGGAATACAGTTCAGGGAGCAAGCGGAACGCATCATGCGAGCAGGACGACACACAGCGGGTGCTTGTACAATGGTGGCGGCACTTTTGTTTTTCGTGTGCCGTGTGTGTCCTCTCACCCGCCCAGCGTCCAGGGCACAGAATGCAATTTTGTCGTGCATCATAAAACAACATCAAAAGGGCTGTTTTCCCTTTTGTTTTTTTTACGCTCTCTCTATCTCTCTCGCCGTGTATTTCACAATCCATTTCACGCCCAGCACGCCAGGGAGTGTGATCGGTTAACAGTGCAACCGATGAGGAGGTGTGCAAAATCGCACAATAGACCCATTTATGTCCGGCGAGCCGGGGCGGCGGGTTTGAAGTGAAAAGGACACTTGCACTTTGGTTTGTATTGTGTACGCTCTGCAGCGCATATACAAATACATTTTCGTACGACTAACGCAAAAGTCTTGTGTCGCTTTTTTTTGTTGAGCTGCACTATTTAGGTGCTACGCCGTTACGGTGCATTAGAATTGCATCTCGATTTCAAGTGTGCATCGATGATGGCAGGGGCACGGGCTATTAAGGCACGGCGTGCTGGTAGATGTGAGCGTCATTTTTCTATCGTTCGATTTGAAGAGCCGATTGTTTGAAGGAGCGATTTTGAACGCCCTTTTTGTCACTTCAGACGCCAGACGCCGACGGGTTTCGATTGCGCGACTGATGGACAAACTGATGGCCACTAGAAAGGTTTTTTCGCTCCATTTTTTTTTAAGAATGGAGGTGATTGTTTTTTGTTCATGTCCTTGGCGCCGCTGTAATTGTTGGGAAATGAAGTTCGTAACGCATTGAAAGCATTCGATGTTGGGATGAAATGATTTTACGTTGTGAGAAAAATGGATGGTTTTTTTCAACATGAACAATGTAAGAATAGAGGATTGTAGCCTTGGAAATAATATTTATTTTTAAATGTAACATCGTTTTACCATTTAATGCCTTGCTATATGATCAATCAAAAGGAGTTCAATGGTGAATTTTGCAAGATAATTTTAGTTATAACAATATTAACTAAAGTTCATTCCTGAAGCTATATATTTCATTATGTGAATGTCTCAAAATTAGGGTTCCGGCCAACATTACTCTAACTTCCAATAATTTTGTGATAACAATACAAAAGATCCATCATCATTTAGAAGAACAATACACCTTTTGGTACTTTTTTGGTGCTTTATTTAAAAACGAATCTTACAACATATTTAATCATATCGAAAGATAATTCTTTGGTTCAATGATCCACGTCTGGTGTTGTAGTATCGGATGAGTGGGTGCCATAACATCATTGCTCTTTATACGTTTAACAATAACTTTTATACAAAAATTTCATAAAAGTTTACAAAAACATTACCAAAGAACATCAGGCTTACGAAAGTAAAAGATAAAAATGAAATCAGAGGATGTTAAATAAGTTAGAGTACAACTTTTCAAGGTTGTGTAATTGCGTACTTGTGCATATTGTGGGTTGATATCAGTGTCTGCTTTAGCCTCATGTTTCAACTTTTCCACGATCACAATAACATCTTGATTTAACAGTTTGCCTCTATACAATACGTACGGTGAAAGTGTACTCCGACGTAGTCGTGGACATATATTCTACAGACTAGCGTATCGGTGACATGTTCCAGCGTTTAAAGTCTTAGGAATTTTATTTTCCTATCTTCTGAGAATACTGGGAGATGAACAACCATACAGGTGACTAAATTGAACTTCTTAATGTATCGATGGGCAATGTCAGTGCTTTCATAACGAAGTCATTTTTGATACAAGATGCATAAGAGTCACATAGTTCATGGGGTAACGTAGACTGCAACGATGAAGAGGCAAATTGACACTTTGTGTCTCGCAGATCGAACAGACGAGGCATGCAGAATAAGAATTCGCTATCTAGAACCATACGAATAAAGTTCAACCGTCGATCATATTTGTGGATCTGTGATCAAGTGAAGGTGTTGTTCAATAATAAAGTGAAAACTCCGTAAACTATACGACGAGGTACACTAACACCCGGCTCTTGTGGAATTCTGTGGAAAGGATCAATACGTCGTTCAATAGGTCGGTGTACTAGTATATAATGAAAATGGTCCAAGTGTGGTTTCGAAAGGTTTTGATCGTTTATTTCGATAGGAATTTGTGATCTTCAATCTCTTTGGACCTTCATTCCCTCAACTTCAAAAGACATTTGAACATTAAGGCAATAAAGAGGCGAGTGAGTACTATGTCTAATTTAAGAAGACATTTGCCACTCAGTTTAAGTTACTACCATTTCTTTGATGTAGGGCGAGATGGTAACTAGATAAGTGCGTAAGATGTGTTTTTTTAACGATGTCATAATGTATCATCGGATAACTCTCTGCTTATATTTAATAAATCAAAACTTGCTATATTCCAAAATTGTTTAAATAAAATTAACGCAGAAAAAGATATCCTTCATATAGCCTGTATCGTCAGTATATAGGTATACTGTAAAGGTGGCCTGTGCTTTAAATACCAATGACTTAAATTGGAGTGGGTTTTAATTTCTTACAATATTTTCACAAATCACTATATTGATGGCGGTTTTGATGTTACTTCCATCTGTTAAAAGTTTAAAAAAGAAGACTGTCCAACCATGGTTTAATTTAAAAAAGCAACCGTGTTAGATTAATTTACGTTTCTAATTAAAACATTTATCAACTTATGCTACTTTTGTTTGATTTGACATTGACATATAACCTTTAGCAGCATGAACGAATTCTCTTCACATCTAACAAACATTTGGATTATTCACAGCTTGAATTAAAAAAAAGCCAATTCCAACGGAACAATAAACCAACAAGCATTAAAAGTGAAAAGAAAAACTAAATGCTCAAATTTATTCCCAGTCCCAAACCACGGCACAGGCCACGTCAAGTGGAAATTGTGCTGCAGCATCAAATAAATGCACACAAAAGCGGCACACCGAGCATGGCGTGCAGTTTCCACCACTGCCATCGCCCCAAAAAGTGTCCAAACAATGTGCAAACTGGAAAGATGGGTACACTATTTGCTAACGGTTCGCACACATACACACATCCACACCCACACCCGCACGGGAGTACCCATGCCTCGCTGGTTATCGTACCGGAACCGGGTGGTTTTTGACTTTTCGAATCGTTCGCATTCTGTGAAATACCAAACATAATTCCCATAATGTTTGTCCATATTCCCTTTCGGTGTGTGTAAAAATATGTCACCGGTACCATCACGCCGGGACTTGCGACCCAGGTGGTGGCCGATTACCGGGTTTGAGGTTTGAGGATACCGTTCCGTTGTGCACATGGATATGGCGGTGTGTAACGCGGTGCCATTGGATGGGGGAACCTTATTTGAACCCGCTTGGTGCACAGCTTCTCGATGCACCTCGGTGGTTGAATTTTCGGGGCAAACGAGGTATTATTTGAATTGTAAATGAGATTTTGTTTCAACATACGTGAATACATACCGGGCGCGATCGTGTCCTTTTTATTTCGGGCACTGATAGTGGACAGCACCCAAGAGAGACACGGCGCACAGGGACTCGGATCGCACACAGCGCCTGCCTTTTTGGTCTGATTCGGAGCAAGGTGCAATCGTATCGCTGCTCCATTGAAAGAAAAGCCAGTCCCTTAGGAGAGAAATTCTCGAGCTGGGTGTATATATTCCGGCCCGGACATTGACTGGGACACACAGACACACACACAGAAAGACTAAATGATTCGTTGTTTTAACAAGCGCACGGCTCAAAGCCGATATGGAAATGGTTGTAACTTTCGGTCCGGATCGTGTCCAAGGATGCACTTCAATTGCAATGCGCCCGGCAGAAGAGACAGCGTCGCATGATGGACTCTGGGGGAATATACCAAAATTGAAATCAAATGCGCGCCATTCTTGGTTTGTTTTAGGTGTGGTCGAAATTCTCTGTTTGCATTGGGTTTTGTCGTCGAGAGGAGATGCCGTCGTTGGGTTCGTATTGCTGCGTAAGGAAGATAGGTGGGCATGATGAAGAGTTAGGTTTGATTGCACTAACAAGCTTACATTCCTCAGCTGTTGGGATATTCTATTAAAGAATGAGAAAAATATTGGAAAGAATGCAAATTGGTTTTCCACAGTACACTACTGCTTGAGTTTAATAGAAAATGTGGCAAAACGAGAAACTCTATCAATGAAAGTTACGCGCAAAATATTTTTATGCTTAAACATAACTCGAACTATAGATCAACACTGTTTTCTAAAGGCAAAGGTTTAACAAAATACAAATAGTTTTTTCATCTCTTTTTTTTCGTTTGTGTTGTCTTGCATAATTGATATTATATTTTCTCTTCGTAACATGTTTTCTGAATGTTTTTGATCTGGTTTTGTTTTATGATCTATTAAATTTGTTGCTGTTTGCTTTGATTTTCTTATTATTGTTCTTTTATGTGATTTGTCTACTGTTAACGTAGTCGTAAATTTAACAATACTTCTATTCAATGCTGTTTTATACTTAACAGTATTCGTTTGAAGTGAGCGATTCGCACTCAAATGACCATTTACATCAGTCCTCGTGATAATGTAAGATCCCTTGTTCTACTTTTTCTGCATCCATGTTCCTCCAATTCCACAAAAAGCTGGTCTCTTCAACTCGACAATTGAACCATTCATCAACCGTAAAATGGAAGAAAATCAAATATTCGTTCACGATGTACCGATGATTCAAGCGGACAATTTCGTCCCAAAGCGAGCACAATCGCTTTACCTCAGCAAGCGGTACCTTCCTCTCCCGGGGGTATAATTTTCACTCAGCAAGAGTGATTTTTCCTATGCAAACTCAGCTCTGCTGCGATGTGCTCCGTGCTCCAGTGGGCCAGTGTACTCTTCCCAGCTTAAATTCGTTGCTCTTCAAAAAGCTAGCCACAGCTGAACCACATCGCACCAGGAAAACAAAGCTCTGTAACTTCTCATTGTGCGCGATAATGCTATTTGCTAGGAAGCGTTGCTATATGCAAATAGTTTTAATAGAATAAAATAAACATACAAAATGTGTGCGGGGAGGACTGGGTGTGCAGCTCCTTGCAGGGAAAGCTTTACTGTGCAGAAAGCTGTTTGATGGAGAGAGGAGCCAACAAAAAAAAAGTCCATTTTAAGGTGCCACCTTAGGTACGCCATTTGCGAGCGGTGATGAAATTGATATTGCTTCACTATGCATAGCGCAGTGTCTAATGCTGTTATCCTTAATAGACTGCCATCTCTTGCACTGTTTCAGAGAATCCATTTATGTGAAGAAAAAAGAAGAAACACCCAGTTACAGTGTCCGCTCAAGCTGTTTTTTCCGAAGAGCAAGCGTTTTTTTTCTCTTTTAACGGGCAAAATTAATGGGAAATAATATTGTACATTTCGTCTAATGAAGCTGACTCGGCGAGGCCCCCAATAACCAAGGGGGCCACAGCTCCGGGCCAATGTCCTACTGTGGGCTATTATTCCGTTGCTTTTGCAATAAATTACAGATAAAAACGTATAAATGAATGGGTGTAGTAGCACGGTTGCTCTGACTGTCAGCTGGCGTTTACGAGTCGACAAACACCTACCTCAAAGTCACAGAAGCGCCCTGAAACATACTGTCCGGCATGCATGTTCAGGCTGGTTCAGGCGTTCGAACAACCAATACCGGAAGCTAAACGAGATAGAGCGGCGTTTGGATAAAATATAAAATACATTAAAACGGACCATAAATTTATTTTGCGTCTGCTCGACTTTTAAGACACTCAACCGAGCTGCCCGGAGCTTTTCCGTGCTCATTCCTATGCTTTTGCTGCAAGATCTTTGACCCTGTAAAAGGGGAGGTTCGGTTTGGCCAAAATATTGCAACAGAGACAGAGTCGGTTGTATGAAGTGGAGTGTATGGATTGCTTACATTACAGTAATGGGAATATGGTGAGCGAACAGTGTAGTTGAATACCACCTAGCAAAGGAAGAAGGACGACGAGTGTATACAGATGGCACCAAATGTGGTCAACGTGAAGCAATTGAACATACGGAACATTTTAAGTAATGAAAACAACATCACAGAAATAGAAGACATGTTCTATTTTACAGCAATGGTCGTTGAGTCGATAGTGTTATATTTCTAGGTACATTCACCGTATGCTCTTCGCAATTGTTAAAATGAGATTGATTTTGCAATGAACTTGCTTTACAAAGAGAAAGTGATTGTAGAAGTTACAATTAAGAGAAGAAAAACACATGTGGCATAAAATTGTTTTGTGAAGATATTTTGTGAGCATGTCGTTTTGTACGTAGTAACGTACATGTGATAGTACTTATCAAGTAGTATACACAACAATGCTTATGACGGTAATATCGAACTCTTTCGCTTAAAACTTTTAAATACTACGCTTTTTGGCGGAGTTGTTTACTGTTTCAGTTGATTTTAAGTTTTCCCCTTGTTTTATACATCAATAATGTTGTCTTTCCATTGTTGCTTCTTCTATTTGGCGTAAACGTCCTAAGCGGACATGCCGGCCTATACAGGCTTTTAAGACTTTGTTCAATACCACGTAGCCGGATAGTCAGTCCTTGCAACAGGGCAACGGTCAATTACGGGCTTGAACCCATTACGAGCGTGTTATTGAGTCGTTCGAGATAACGACTGTACCACGGGATCGCCCTGCATCCATTGTTGCTAGATTGTTTATTAAACAATAGTTTGCTTTTAGACGTATAGCTTTAAAGTATCACAGATACATCCCTAAGGATCGTTGTTTTTAAAGGCCGGGGGACATTGCCCGTACTTGCTAGTGTAATTTCAATTTTCTCTAGCCCATCCGGCGGCGGCTGACCGAAACATTTTGGAGCCGCAAAACATTTGGAGCATTTGCCAAACATTTTGGAGCCGCTTCAAAAAATATGTTATTTTTCCATATTTTTTACTTAATCTGGACGAAAAAACTTTAGTAAAAGGTAGATGCACAGGTCCTGCACGCATTGCATCCAGTCGCCGCCAGATGCGCTAGTGAAAATCAAAATTACACTAGCGAGTACGGATAGTGTCCCCCATCCGTAACAAAAGAGCCATCGCAGTGTATTTGCAAAAAGATGTGAAGATGTTATTTTATTTATTTTAGTTTGTCTTGCCATTTATCTGTTTGATGTCCCATAATACGGGTGGAAAAATGATAATGTAATATTTACAGATTTTAGTGCTGCTATAATATTTAATCGAAGCCATCACCTCAAAATTTGATTCGTGATTTCTTTGTTTCTAATTTCTTAGTTTTCATTGTTTTTGTTTGCATGACTTTTCAAAAATCTTTATTTTTTTCTCCTTCAAGTCTGGCTAAGCAGTAATTATTGTGTCCAGTTTATACATATATTTTTAAAGAATAAATGAATCTCTCATTTATAAATAAGATGAAATAAATCTCTAGATAATATTGAATTGTCTTTTTTAGTTATTTATTTTATTTTATTTATGTATAATGATTTTTTTATTTTATAAATACTACTATTTTATTTAGAAAACTACATTCAGCGTGATACTTTTCTTTCTTTATGTTTTGTTTTTATGAAATTATAATATTGCAACTGTGGTGATATAATATTACAAATTGTATTTTTCCTCTTTCAAGTACTATTTATACTAACAGTTGAACTGAAAATTTCAACTTAAAAGCATCCTTTTAAACAAACTCTCAGTTTTATCACCTTCTCAGAACTGCCCAGACAAAAAAGGGAGTTCTCCTTCAGAGCTGTGACCGTGTAATATTTGGTTGACAAATTCAACAGAAAACAACTTATTGTTCACGATTCGTCCTCCAACCGTCCACCAACCGATTGAAAATGGTTAAAGTTTTTCATTGCCGGGCGGTGAGCGAGTGCAACTAACGACCACTGCAGCGACCTTCCACCAATGGTGACCAGTTCGCGAGGTTCATTGTACAGCTTAAGATTTGTTTCGGAAGTTTTGGCAAACAGATTCTTAAGGTGCAACGGCAAGGTTTCCATTTCCGTCCGGCAGCCGTTTCTGGACCAGTACGCTGAGCTTACCTTTATGCTCACTAAAAACAGCACTGGTTGGTCCGATTAGCTGGAAGCGTCTTTTTTTCTTTTTCTCTTCGTTTTTCTCACCACAACTATTTCCCTTTGGTTCGGACAACTGTGCCAAATGTCAAAGATTTCGGAAGCAAAAGTTTCCGCTGTCAACGCCATCTTGACCGCCATTGTTTGATTTTTGAAGTTGAGACTTGGTGGTTTTTTCTTCTCCATTTCTTTATTCCTTACGGTGTGGGGTATGGTCCAGCAGCCTCAGCAGCACACACTAAAGGTAAGTTGTAAGAAAAGCATTGGGAAATGGTTTTCATCCGATTGGTGTGTTTCGTACACTTTTGGAAACAAGAACTTTTCGGTTCGTCCCGCTTCCCGGTACAACCCGTAACCGTGTCCGCTTGCCGGTCAAGAGGTACAAAGAAAAGTACAACACGGTGGGAAGCACTTGGTAAATGTGTAACGACCGCCGGGAGGCGGTACACTAGCGCACACTGCACACTGTAAAAGGGAGAGAGAAAGTTTTGGCACCCACCCCAAAAGAAGTATAATTTATTAATGCTACCTACGGTGGCGTCTGTCAGCGACATTTGTGCCGCGGTAAATGTGTAACGTGTGTTCTTGCGCGAGGAAATTCCTGGTGACTTCAAAGCCTTGGTGACTTGAAAGACAAAGTTCTTGGTTGAGCTAGTTGTCAATGGTGCTCATTTCGGTGGCCAAGTGTGGCAAGAGGCGATAATTCTTTCTGCAGAATGCGTGCGATTGATGTTCGGTGAATATTAATGATGATTATTGTGCAATCGGTTGTACTGTCATGCTGTGACAGGATGTGGATTAGTTTCGTAATAAGATAACATGAAGTTAATATGTTAGATGAACTATCAGAAAATATTGTTTCTCACTTTTAGCTTGACACTAGTAAAGCGACTAACTTTGCTCCCAACCAATGACATTGTGCTAATAGTGTTAGAAGAAAACTTCAAACAACATGACAAACTTACAACATGAAAGTGCCGGCTTATCAACGACATCGCGTGTCTCCACAAGCAGCAGCTCATTTCTTATTCAAACGCAAGAAATCGTGCTGACCGAAACTGGCAAACTCAACGAAACGAGCAGGATCAGTTTGCCCCCACTCAAACGATGTTCTTGCAGGCAGCCTGCCTCGATGCCTTCGAGTCACACACCACCTTTCAATCAAACTCATCCGATATCAATTTTGTTGACACATCGCTCCGCGTGCCGAAACGACAACTTCATTACTTTCGTTCGTTTTTCCTGGTTTGGGGTGGAGATTGAAGGGCGAGAGCAAATCGTTAGCGCGCGCTGCAAAAGGTGAAGGTGCTCGCCGTCAGCGAGCACCGGTACCGGATCAATCTCAAGATTACAGCTGTCAAAAGGGGGGAAAAAAGGTAAATAGAAGCGGAAGGAAGGCGCTTCTGTAAGGCTCCATCGATTGACGTTGCGGTGTTAGCTTAAGGGAAGCGGGTGGCTAGCGAAATCACGGATGCTGATACTATTCGTCACGTTATCACCAGCGCACATACAACACACACACACACACACACACACACACACACTGGTAGGAGCTGATTCGCCACTGGTCTTCGCCTGCTAAGCAGCGACGATGCTGCTTCTCGAAAGAAGAGGACGATCGCTTGTCAATTGATTTGTGCCCCTGCGACATGTTAGTATCCGGGAGGTAAAAGGACCCTCTCGGTGCCTGTACACACACACACACACACACGCCATTAGCGAGACGAATCGGGTTTTTTTACTCTCTTATTGGTGCAACATTTTGCGTTAGTTACACCGGAGATGTGGCAATGAGTCTCAGTGCCGGATATTTTGGACGCAGGCACGTGTCTCATTTCGCCCCTTCCGTCCAGCTTCTTCTCCAGCTAATGCCTGAGCTGGTAGTGATCAAGCGTTTTGTCAGACGCAGCGTCTGGTGAGCGTTTTCATCCATCATTCGATTTGTAACGGTTGATTTACTCAATCTTGCCAGTTCTGCTGGATGGATATGGTCGGTGAAGATTTACTGTTGCAAACTGGTGGAAGTTAACTGCGATGCTTGGCGTATTAATGACTTGTTTTAGAAGTTGTATTAGCAGTCACTTGCATTGAATAAACAAGAAATTATCGGCTTTTAGCTACTTAGAACGTTTTTAGTTTTTGTTAAATGTATTTTTTCATTTGAGAGAAAATAATAAAACCTTTCGACAACTAATTGTTGAATATCAAACTTTTTTGCAATTTGTTTGTTCATTATTTTATTAGATTTGCAAGAAAACGATTCAAGAGTTTATAATTTTGAAGACATATCGAATAATCAAACTTCTTACTATTGAGTAATGTCTAATGTCTTAATTGTTTTTGGCAAGATAGGTAAACCGAATCAGAAGAATGGTCTATCAATTGTAGCGACCTGCATTGACATATTGGTCAGAAATGCCCTGAATAACTAAGTCATATCGGAACAAGTCCGTCAAAGTACACTCGCCATTTGCCCCTACGTCAACTCAACGAAATAAAATGTAGGGGAATAGCTAAGACAGAGCTTATAATTTAATCACAAATCTGTTGTTTCTACTGATCCACTACTAGCTCACGTTAATAGGGAAACAGTGTAACTGTTTGCATTCCGCCCCTTTTATCGGATCGAGCCAATATATTGATGGTTGATTGTTCAGAAGGCAAGACTTCCGGGCAGGCATTGTTCTTCCCGCCATAACACAGCAAATCAACCGGAAAGCCCCTGGGCCGCGTAGGATCCCTTTCGGGAATTCGGGGCTACATGCACAATCATTTCAGGAAGGAAAACGGCATCAATCGCAACCACGCAACCACGCGGCTGATGATTGAGCGGATATGGGATGGGAATATATGAAATATATTTGTGCGTTAGGAAAAGGTAAAAACACCCAAATCGAATGGCGTTGGCGATTCAGCTCACGTCCAGAAAAGAGCAAGCGAGGCCTAAAAATAGTGCACCAGAAGAGTGAGGGGACTAGGGATACCCGAACTGTCGGATCAGCGAAGTGTTCATTAACTCGAAGACCGGGCCGACTGTTTCGGAGTAGTAATTAGCTCCAAAATTCGGCACGATAAGGCGTGTGTGAGTGTTTTTGTTGTCGATGTCTTCGAGGCTTCTAATTGGCCAACTGCAGCCTGCTAATGAAGATAAGAATGCCTCTGCTCCGGTGTATGATTAGTGGCTGCGTTATTAGTTGGAATCGGAAGGAAGCATGCTGGATGTTTGGCTTTTTTTACTAGATTTGTATATATGCGTTGGCGAAACATTCATTTGGGTAATGCGAGTGGCGAAAAGGTCAGAGAGGCCTGTAAATAGTAATATATTATAACGAAGAATTTCATCAAAACTCATTTAGTAGTTAAGGTATGTTTCAATTGAAGTATCTTACTCCTTGTTTAGTTTCTTGAGCAAGAGAACCACTGGAATGAATGTTGTCTTGCACAAGCTTAAACAAAAACAAGAAAAACACATCACAATAATAACACCAAGTGAAAATATTTTCTCTGCATAAATATTGCACATCACGGGAACGATGTTCTGCAAGCTAACACGTCTCCCACGAACTGGAAAATGGAAAAGAAAATGTTTGATTTACAGGAACAAAAAGCCATCGCTTCCCTGCCGATTGAAACGATGAATGCTTTTCCCGTCAATTGGTTATCCCCTTCCACTGCGCTTTCCACTTTTCATTTCCCCGCTTAATTCCTTCTATTTTCTTCAGCATCACAACATCACCCGTGTTTTCCATTTGCTATGTACACGTTCAGCAAAGTGTGTGTGTGTGTGGGTATTGTTGTCTGTAGAAGAACTCTTTGTTTTTTCTGTAACAGCTGGTCAGTACGTACGGACACGGATCGATAGTTCGTCCAGCTTGGTCGAGTGTTGTATCTTTAGAAAAAGAAAATCTTGTGTGTGAGGGTGTGTGTTTTTTGTTGCTACATGGGTAGATGAAAATCTTGCATTTCTCCCCTACACGCCACTCTAAGTAGGAAGCTTATCGGAAGCGGCTGTCGATGGCTTTCAATCAATGGCAACATGGAGTGCACGCTCCTTTCCGACATCCAATGTAAGCGAAAGCCAATCAGATGGAAAAACAAATAAACAATAATAAAACTGTCCTTTCCAGTAGTTGGAAAGAATCAGAATGATGGACATCGTTTATTGTGCAAAAAAAGGTTAGTTTGAGTGAAGCTCGTAGTCGTAAATATTCTAATGGGAATAGCTGTAACACTCATAATCAAATATTGCTTAAAAAAACTTTGAATGAATGTTATACGAACGGAAATGTTTTAGTAAAAAATAAATTAAAGTCATAGTAGAAACTCTGTTCCTTTATGGTTTATCGCTTCATGATCCACTAGTGTGATGTTAAACCCTTCAGGTTAGTGTTTAATCTAGGATGATGCCACGCGTGAGAGAACGATTAAGAAATGTTTACATTTTTGAGCCATGATTCAATTTAGCTTCCTACCCAACTAACAATGTTACTCAAAGCTAATTTGCATCTCCATTCCCTGCCACAAAACAATATAGGAGAGTTTCGTAAACACTTCGAGAGACACCTTCGCCCCCCGAAACCAGCCTGTCCTGTTGCAGGCAAAACACCTTCGAGCAAGCGTCCTTTCGCAACATTGCATTATCATTCGCAAAAGCAACCACTCCTAGGGAGCTGGCGGTGGTAAAAGCAATCATTATGGCTTCTTAAGCTCAATTCAATCAACCTTTCTGGACCTTTTCCTGCGGTTAGTGTGTGTGAACTGCGCCCGAAATCTTGTCCGTCCGTCCGGCTGCCAGTTTCAATGCGCGTTGCCCACGATGGCAAACGGGAGCAAACGGGGCACATCGCTCTATCTGGCGGTGTACGGCTTCGGGTTATTACTTTATCTGATTACATTTAAGTTTTCCCTGAGAAAACACTCTTATCGCTCGCTCGTCCGAGTGTGAGTGTGTGAGTTTGCCAGGCACCAGCACCGGTTTCCCGAACTATCCACGTGTGGTACACTCTTACGAAAAGCAGGAAAATCGTTCCGTGCTCTCGAGATCCTTACCTTGGAAAGCGGGGTGGCTGTTGTTTTACCAGTGCAGAACGGTGTGTGTGTTGTGCTTGTTTATTTTGCTGCTCGATTTTCTCGGTGACAGTTTTCCCTTTCCTGTGCTTCCAGCAGAACATGGTTTCGTTTTCGTTTGCAGTTTAAGTTGACGTGAGTGTGCATATCACTAAAATTTAAGCTCAAATGTTGCAGGAACGGTAACATCAGAATAGCAGACAGATGAACTTATTAGAATGTTGGCAATGGGGGTAGCATTTTTTATGATATTCATCAATGACACATACATAATTGTAAAATTAATAGCCGTTATTGGCAAATCAAATATTGTTAATTTATTAGAAGTAAATAATAGTAAATAAATAATGAAACAATATTTACCTCATGTCAAATATATTATGTTCTAATATTAGTTTTGCTAAAATTATCAAATTCTGGCTAAATGTTAGCGATGATATATTTTGATCCCTTCAACAACAGACAAAAATGTAAAGCAGCATTATTTTTGATAATATTTCATTTAAAACTTTCACATTCAAGTTTTCATTTGAGTCGTTTGAGGCCCGTCGAACGCAATAAAATGTATCTTGTAAAAAAAACTGGTAAATATAAGATGATCTAAACTCATTTTTGAACTTTTAAATGTTACAAGATAAAAAATAGAAAATAATAAGTATGAACTGTGCATAGATTAAATTCAGAAAGAATTAAAAAATTCGGTAGTAAAAATTAGGCAGTAGTATCCTATTGGATTATTAAAATAAAAAATTAAATAAATCAGTAGTATCCTATTGCACTGTTTTCGTTTTTGTGTTAATCCAACATAATCCTGAGTGATTGCCAAAGTAAAAGCAAATAAGGCATGGAAATGCGCGAATGCGTTGAGTCGTGTGTTGCAAATTAGCTACGCGATTAGATTGAGAGCCTTTGTGCACTATAAACATCAATTCCCACGACACGATGCCAGATATGAAACGTTTGATTATCAGTGTAGAACGCAAAAGTTGGTCTATTTTGATCGAACTCATTTCAACGCACAGAAATCATTGTTACACATTGTACAACTAGTATTTATACAAAACATTCTACACAACCGAACGAACAAATACAGCGATAGCAGCACACGTTCCAGCTGGAAAAGGTCGAACGGTGTGTTGCCATTTCACGGGTAAGGCTCTGTTCATGAACCCCTTTTTTGTTCTCTGCAAAACATCCCGGTCCCAGCGTTGATCCGTGCCGTTTCACGGTACCTAAAATCCGATTCATTATTTGTCCTAAATTTAGCACCCGGTCGTGTCGAATTTTGGGTTGCTTGAGCCACAAACCCGCGCCGGGAAAGCCGGGAGCCGTGGGTAAATACAGTGGAAACAGAAGGTTGAGGCAAATAATAAGTTAATTCAACGGGCGTGAACGATTGGTATCGGTGCGTTTTGTTTCGGTTCCGCTAGAACCGCCACTTGCTGGAGCTGGAAATCCAGGGATACCATCTTTTTTTGTTTGTTATATCTTGTCGCACTGTAACATGCCTTCAACTGTTGCCCACTGTTGTGTAGAGCACACAGGACAAAGCGGTCCGGGACGCGTAACACCATTTAGGCTCAAATGCCTTCGCTCACGCCCTTGGAAAGGCGTTCTCGGAAGCCAATCGAATCACCTGGAGTCACGAATCTCATAGGAATGAAATTCCGATGCTATTTGATCAAAATTTCACTCCATGGTAAATTAATTTAAATCGTTCACCCATTGGCAAGCGTTACAACAGCGCAAGGAAAGGTTCCGTTTTGTCGCTCTGATTGTCCTATCAGAAAGGGCTAGCCGAGAGTGTGCCTGACGCTTGTTGTGCCCGTACTGGTAGGCACTTTTTCCATGGGGGAGCAAAAAAAGGACACCGTCGTCGATTCGATTTGCTTTATTCTTAACCATTCCGGGCACATCCTTAATTGAAAATCTTGATTTCAAGTTGGCGCTCGGTCCAACCGATAAGGAGCCAGTTGGCAGAGAATTGGAGCCAGCACTTCTTGGAACCATAGCATCACTTACTTGCTCCGTTGCTTTCCGACCCGACTGCTGAGGTGAAACGCTAAGAAGGTCCAACGCTCTACTGCTGGTGTACAGAAAGTGGTGGTGACTTTTGCACCCGACGGAGCTACAGCTACAGTCTTAATCCGCTATATCAAACGTAAGCAAATAGAAGCGAGCAAATAGAACATCGTGAGCTCGGATGCCCGTTTCCCCGTTCGGATACTTATTGTGCAATCAGCAACAGTACGATCGTTTGTGATTGCAATCCTTTCATTTGATTTGTTCGTGTACGTTCTATGATCGTTTACCTTTTGCTCGCTGCCGTCGATTTGCAGCAAAAAGGTAGCCTAATGCTCTGTGCCTGTGCACTGCGAAACAAACGATTGGACGTTGTTATCAGATACGATTTACTTATGCACAATCAGGTACGGTTTATGTTTTGTAGTTGTTTTTTCATGTTTGCGAACAAAAGGTAGTAGCTAAACGAAACGATAGAAGTAGCTAAGAGCGATCTCTTCTTTTTGTGCGACAACAGAACGTGAAGACTATTGCTGGGAAGATGACCGTTTTATTTAAAGAATCCATTTACATAAGCAATAAGTCTCCCGACATTTATTTGCATTCATTCGAAGGATAAATTTGTACATTATTTGCTTGTTTCTCGGGTTCCACAGTTTACTTTAACTAACAATGACAATAATAATATAGCAGAATAGTGTTGTCAATTATTCTGAAACCATTCTGCCTTCTTCTTCTATTTGGAGCAAGGTCCTACGCAGACAGGTCGGCCTATAAGGCTTTCGAGATTGTATGAACAACGCAGCCAAATAGTCAGTCCTTGCTAGCCATTTGGGGCTTGAACCAATGACGGGCATGTTATTCAGTCGTTCGAGTTGACTGCTGTACCTTGGGACCGCCCCGATTCTGCCATTCCGCCTATGATATTTATTTGATATTTGATATTTCAAATATAATGAAAAAAAAAAAATATTTACTACATCAAACCCGTTGAATGATCCTATTCATAAAGGTTGCTTTTAGAATTTTAGACTATAAAAAGGGCTATCAGCGATAAGCCGTACCGAAGAGATTACTCAAAGAATAAAATAAGATTTAGTGGATTTCTGGAGTCGGGAAGCATGGAAGATTCTTGGCGAGTAAATTTAATCAAAATTGCATTTTCTGGCCGAATTTCTATGAATTTGCTGTTACGAGAACTATCAGTAGTCACGGTTGAATACAAACCGAAACCGAACCGAAACCGAACCGAATCTTCCATGCTTAATCCCAATAAGAAACTATTGCATTTGCAGCAAAACCGGACTGCAGATGTGGACAATTTCTGAGGCAAATAATGGAAAAAAATCGTTTGTCATATTTGTCATCCCTATGACACATGAGAAATGTCATCGTAGTCATGGTAACAGTGACTTTGTACTCGCAACTCAACCATGATGTGTACGCCAAATTTTATATGAGGACGGTTGTCTGTTCTTAACATATACAATTAGTGCTGTAGAGTAAGTTTGAGTGCCCTTTGGAAAACGTTATTCGTCTGTTTTGCCTTGACAGTTTTGTCAATTTTAGCAGGAATTCATATCCAAAACTTTATAAACGCAAATTAAATAAAAACAGTCTAAAACTCAGACTCGCCTTTCGAAGCTTTGCTATCCTACCCACAAACAAAAGATCGGGAAATGAGGACAAAGCTCTCTTTCATAACATGAGACAAAATGCTCCATTACGAAGATTCATCCAAAAGTGTGTCAGCAAGGTTCACCTTGCTTTGAAATTAAAACAAGTCTTCGCATTTACATTTGTAACCCCATTCCATAACATCGCTCGTTCGTGTGATCTGTCTGCTTAAAAGCTTCCTTTACCGTTTGAACCACACAACCGCATTAGAATACACATCGCTCTGCTTTTGAAATGAGCTCACTCTCAGTGTGCTCGTGTGTCTGCCATAATTAATACAACCAACCAGCAGCGTGAGGGGGGGCGGACGAATACATCAACCCCCAGCAGGGTTCGCAGGGGTTACATCGAATGTGTTTTACGTGCAACATACGCTCCCTGCCCGAGAGTGTTCACGGAAAGTTTTGTGCGATGATAGTATCGGGCGCAAAGTTTAGCACACACACAGACTCGTCCCCACATGGGCCCGTTCAAACGCCGAACGCGGGCCAAATGAAGCTGTTGTTGGTTTGCGGTGAGATGTGATTCTTGCCTGTCAGCGACGTCTAATCAAGATTAATCGATTCAGGCTAACCGTGCGGCGTCACCGCCACCAAATTGGAGCTTTTCCAACGCAGCACGAAGACGAGCAACAGCAGCGCGGGAAATCTTTCGATCCACTGTCCAAAAAGTAAGCCCGTCCCCGGGTAAATGATGATAACAAGTCGGGCAACGGTGACACGGTACGACGCAAGGAAACGTGGCTGTATCACAACGGGAAGAAGTCACACAGACGCACCCGGAAGCTTCGAATGATGTGCATGAAATGGAACTACGGCTGGGCCGGCACGGGGCCGGGCAGCCGACGATTGCTCGGGGGAGCAAAGTAATAAATTTTCATACATAATAACCATAAATCATAGTCGAAAGCCGGAAGTAGGGAAACTTGGCAGCTACGTCACTGTAATGTCTCGCGCAGTCACTGTGCGCTTTTTTTTGGCTTTGAGGAAATGGGGAGTTGCTTGCATGTGTAACACAGAACGCACACACACACACACAGCGGCTGTCGGGATGTCGGTTGTGTCGTCCTGTTGTTGATGACGTCGCAGGTCTAAAGGAAAGACGGTGGCAGGAACTGAACGGAACAGGAATCTTGCCGTGACGGGTAAAGAGCTTTTCCAGTTCCGTGTGCTGACTTTGGCTGGTGTGAATGACCGCGCAGACAGCGGAAAGGAGGGCAGAGAGCTTCCACACCGAATGTTCCATTTTTCACGCGCGATTGCAAACCACCACCAGCAAATGGAATGATAAATTTAAATTTCTCCGTAGGCCGTGATGCGTCGTACGATTGTTTTTTTTATGGCAAGTAAAAATAAGGAACCGACCCAACAAAAAATGGGACATTACGGTGAAATCCTTTCTGTCTGTCAAAGCAATGCATGATAAAAATGTGGAAATATTCGTAATGGAAAAGAAAATACCGATCCGATTTCCCACCAAAGCTATAAAGTAATGCATTCGGATCAACCTTTCCGGAAATCCAGTTGGGGATGAGAATTAATCGATGCTCACAGTTCGGCACGAGCACCTGCCCAACACACACACACCCTTAAAGTACGAATTCCACCTAGAGATATTAGCCCCAACTTCGGACAAACAAAAAAAAAGCAACATTTTATGACACCCTTGGTGGCCGTTAAGATTGCGATGGTATAAACATTTGTGAGCATATTTCCCGGGCGCGCTGCTACAGCGGATAATTACTTTTTCGGAATCTCCCACACCCACAGGGTGCTCTCGATTCACCATTTCGTGTGCTCGGTGCTCGTGAATGCTATTCGAAAATAGTGTTATTTCTCTTCGATAACCAAAAAATACCGGTACCGAGGTGATCATCGTGCCGGTTCGGAGGGGGCATTTGGCCATAATCGACGGGTCGGACGGCCGGCAGCAGCAGCAGCAGCAGAGGCAGAACATCTAGCACAGCCCGCACACTTTCTCCTGGGAGTGAATTTTATGACCGTTCGGAGTAATTAAAAGCAAAATTAACAAATTGTACCAATGTTCACGAAACTCGTAACCAGTGGGCAAGAGCGTTGAGGATGGAAAAGAGGGCGGCTGTGGTGGTCGATACTTGAATGAGGCGTTAAATAGCGTTCAATAGTCATGAAGGCTCTAATTGGCGAAGTGTTCAACCCGGCCCTTTGTAAATGGTAGAGCGATCGATTGGTGGTTAAATTAGTACAATCATTTACACGGTTTTGTTTGGCTTTTGTGTGAACGGTTGGCAATGTTCAATAGTGGAGTGTTTGGGTAAGCTTTTTTGATGCTGTTGTGACCACAGGGTCAACTTCAATTGACTAATTGGATTCTGTACACGGGAGGGAAGAATTTGGCAGCGATGACAATGACAGCATTTCTCGGAATTCATCACAATACTGGTTGGTGAAATTAGTTGTAAATGAGGTTGTCGTTCAGCGTCAATAATGAAGCGATTATCAAATATTGTCTAATTAACAGCTAGACATTTTTCTAGATAAGTAGCCCTTTATTGGGAAATTTCTAGCAGTTGACAATTCGTATTAAAATGCATGAAGCATTGAAGTGAAATTAAAAGTTGTTATTATTATTATTATTATTTATTCAATTTTCAACGGGCCGTATAGCCTAATTAAGATGTAACAGTTCAATAAAAAAAATACATAGCAAAAACAAGATTTGCATCGCAATTCACTGCGGCTATGGCAAAAGCTGGAGAATTCCTTGAAGTTGTTTAGAGTTTCTCGTCAATAAATCAGGTAGAAAAGCATGTTCTTTCAATCACCAACTAAACCTTCTCCTCAGGGCAAGAATGAGCTTTTAACACGTACCTCAACGGCCCTAAATTCTTGATACAGGGTTGTCCAAGTCACTTTCGAATGTAAACATTTCCATCACAATAATTTTTTTTCATTTCTCCAGCATAATTTTCAACACGACTCAAGCTGGATTGAATTTTACAGTTCTTTTTTATGTGTTGAAAATCATATGTTGAAACTGAGATTTGATTTTGAAACAAAGGAACTATTTGACAGCTGTTGAAAAACATCTTGGAGGTTGTGAAAAATGATGTGATGTGAAATGATGTGAAGTAACTTGGAAAACTCTGTAAGTCTGTCGCTGTATGTCAAGAAGTTAGGCATGCTTTTATCCATTATTTACTCTAACCTATTATGGTGTTGAAGCGCATTGTTCTGTTTTTTGTCAAAACATGTAATGCCCCTTTGCTGCATAAAGCCTGGGTTATAGATCGAGTGAAATGGAGCGTAAAATTTTGGACTGCTATATTTCATTAAATATTTATCAGAATATTGCTTATCGCACCAAAAGAAACTCAAACTGGTTAGGCTATAAAATATGTTAAAATCATGAATAAAATGCATTTTCTTGTGATTCCCCGCGTTGTTCACAGTCGAAAGTGATGTTCAGCGAAGAATCACAGCAAATCACGCATTTTATTAATTATTGTTTAACATTTTTTTCCCAAAATACTTTGGGTTTTGTTATATTTTATATATTCAATACAAGTTCCGACAGCGCTTTCCTGGTTTAAATGTTATTCCAGGAACATATTATCCCACAATCACTTCACTGTGTTAACAAGCACATCCTTTCTAGCAGCAATAACAATATGATATGCCGGCACACTCATAACCCCATCATCCTTGTCAATCATATCCATCGTTAAACAAACAACTCCTATTTGCAGCCGCTTCTATTTACAAACGCCCCCCACTCGACCGATTTTGCTAACGCTCTTCAGATCGATGGGCGCTGCGAAAAGTTGATTTGCAAACCACTAAGCGTCCACTAAACGGTTGGGATGGGCGCCCATTCAAATTGCATTCACGCGAAGACTCGATGCGTCCATAATTGTATCGTCCTCGTGCGAATTCAGCGATTATAATCGAACAGCCAAAGGAATAGGGTGCAAACCTGGTACTGGGTCGGCAAGAGAGAATGGCAAGCGATTGAATGTCCGACCGTAGCCCGTGCACGGAAAACAAGGTACGATAACGGTCTATTCATATCACTACGGTCTAGCTTCTAGGCTGTGCGGAATTCTAGCGATGGAATGTGAGTGTGTTCGAGTTTTTTTTTATTTATTTACTCTGCTTCAATCACTTCCATCGGTGGATCGGATGGTTGGCAGGTTGTGTGAAATTGCCAACCTCGGGATGAGAGGCACATTGACGTCGATAGCTGAACGTTCGAGAGCGTGCGGCCAAACAACCAACCAAACAAACAAACAAGTGAGCTGCCCGGGAGTTTGCCTGCTCCAACCGAGCAGTTGGCGATTATTATTCCAATCACTGTCTGACAAGTGACGAGCATCGAAACTAATCGCTTCCATCATACACACCCTTCGGTAGGGCTGGAGAACTCGCGCTCGTGAACACACCTGTCACGCTGTTGTAGCGGAATTCCACTGCTCCTGAGCATCCCTCAGCAACGGATTCGAACCGTTTTGATCCAGAATTTTACGGCTGATTATCATAAATGAAAATCACGAGAGCCTAAAACAAAAAAAGCGATCCATGCCGCTGGCACAACAGAACGCCAACTGGCTGATGGCGAGGACATTGCTTTCTTACTCCTTTTTATTTTCTCCCTAAAGCTGGGCGTATCCTAACGGATGGGAAAAAGGGGCAAGCTACCGTTTCTTTCATTACGGTTCAGTGGCGTTCCCAAGCGCCGTTTTGACTCTCGCTTTCATGATCAAATCTCCGCTACCGGAAGAGATGCAACAACAACAAAAAAATTAACAGCGAAGAAGCCTCCCCATTACCGAAAAAAGCTCGTGGACCAGCTGGTGTAGTTCTCAGGGAACGAACGTCACCGAAATGTCCTAACTCATCCCTTGTCTGCCTCGTTGCCGGCTGTCTGAATCCGCCCGATGGAACGGAATGATTCGTTTAGATGAAAACGAGGGCTAAAATGGGAGGAAGATCCGTAAAACTAACGGGCAGCGTAGGCGTGCACCAGGACACACAACCTGTGCCGTCGGGAAAATCCGGAATCCATTCAAGAAGTGGTAAACCTTTTTACTCCCGAGGGTTGTGGAGTGGACAGACGACGCAATGGAGCAAAAACAAAGGAATCTGTTTTGACCGCTTTTTTGTGTCCCTTCTGTTCTGTGCTTCTTTTTTTCAGCAGCAGTAAGCGATTCACGTCAATCCCACGAAATCCTTCGGTTTTGTGTGAACCATTCAGTCAATCAGTCTATCGGGCCGATGTGCCGTGTGGCTGTTGGAATGCTTTGGACATTTCTTTCCCGTGCGCGCGCGCGTAGGTGATGATGGGTTGCGTACGGGACACCGGAGCCGGGCAAATTGGGACTGCGAGAAAGAAAAACAACCCGAAAGAAATCCTTGGTTGCAGATATCCTTCCACCCAACTGACTCATTGGGCTGACGGTTTCGGGCTTGTTGGCCGTTGTTTTTACGACATTTCCCGTTAGGGCCTGCTGCTGCTGCTGTTGCGTGTAAGAAATGTGACAGATTCTAGTAGAACATTCGGGCTTTTCCTTGCTTTGTTCAGGAGGGTTTTTTTATTCTTCTTTCCTTCAAACATGTCAAACACATCGGAGTTTCGGGAAAAAAGGGGTTGATCGAGGGCGTCATTTGCTGCTCGTTTGAAGTGAACAAGGATGATGAGATTTCGTCGTAAATAAAGCACCATAAAGGACATTCTCCGGAATTTTCGGGAGAATTTTGTCCCAACCGGTACAAATTAATGAAAAAAAGCGTTAGGCTGGAACAAAAAAAAAAGTGAAAGGATTTGCTTGCGTAGGAAGAAAGAACAGCAGTGCAATACAGCTCTCTCACACCGGCAGGTACGGCTTGAAGATGCCCCGAAAACAAATGGATGGCTCAGCTAACTGTCCCCTCCAGCAAAGAAGCGAACGGACGCATATCGGGTCCAAGCTTCCTGTTTGGCCGTCATCGTCAAAGGTAATAAAAATGTATTCTTCATTTTTATACACCTTCTTATCGTCATCGAACGATCTTGAGAACGAACGGAGCGGCTGTCACCGTTCTGCCAGGAGCTCCGGAAACTTTGGAGTTTTTAGTTGCTGGAGAATAGTTTCTCACTAAAGTTTTTTTTCCAGAAAGTGCTTGTTTTCGGTACGCTCGCTGGTACGGTGGTGCGATGGGAAGTTTTGTGTGCGGGTCGTTTGTTGGTAACGGAATTGCGCCGTCGAGTTGTGTGGGTTGTGCTGAGGTGCTTGGTGGAGAGATTGTGCCAAAGCGATAAGATGTCCCAGTTGTCTTACCTTGCAGAGTACTGCTTGTTTGTTAGATATCTTTTTTTTTTTTTTTTAATAAAAAGTAGGGTTTTTGTTTTGAGTAACGCGGATCCTTCCAATTTTAAAGTCTGCTGGTACAGATATAAACACTCATTGATATTATTGAAGATTTAAAGACATTTCTAATTTATAGAATCAGATGTAACAACTTTATTAGAAATTGTTCGAATGTTCTTATCGTTTTCAAAGTACATGTAGTTAAAGATTAATTAATGCATTCAGGGCTTGCTGCTGATTCTGACCGTATTGAGGTTGTCGGATTCAATGAAATATAATCTTTAACCCCTTTACTTCATATACACCAAGTTTTTATATGGTTATGCACTGGCTTTCTAGCCTAATTTCTACTTTGTAATAGCATAAACTTTCGTAGCTGGAAGACGCTGCGAAAACTCTTCACTGCGCTGAATTTACTGGAGTTTCTGTATCCACAGTTACATCAGCAGGAAATCGATAGCAATTGAAGAAACACCTAAACAAATAAATCAAACAATCAACTATCGCAATTAAAATATTCTTTAGGCATTTCTGACACAATATGGATGCGGGAACTCTTCAAGAATTGATAAGAAATTTGATTTGCTGCATTCTGATTCCAAATTTTGATGTTTTGATTCTTAGTTTTAAACATAAAGTAATTGAAGAGTTATTAAACTCATGGTTCTTTTATACTTTAGCAATAAAACAATAGTAATGATTGCACCACATTAAATACAACATGTGATCGCTAACTGAGAGGTTAAATTTGTGAGAAAAATGAACATTTGCTATGAATTTCTCTTCGTAAGTTTCCAGATGTTTCGTGTTTTGACATTTATGAGTTTTTTAACTGAGAATCTCTCCAGTTTTCGAACTTCCAGTTTAAAAAAACTCCAGTAAAGCACATTCAGTTACCGATAACCTACTGTACCTATTATTAAAATCAAAAGAAACAACAACATCGATAAACACGTGTAAAATTAAGTGATTTCCCTTAATTTTACATCAACACTTCCATCTGCATGCTTCGTTTTTTGCGTCTAAAAATTCACTTTACAAATTCACGCTAGCACTGAACACAGCAATACGTCGTTAACTTCAAAGCCACTCTCATTGCAACCCACAACAAATACCGCACGAAATTAGCCATCAAAAGACACTGCACGTGCATCGTTCACGGAAGCGTTTCGCAGCTTCCACGGGAGTAGGACCTCCGCATCTCGGTGATTGAAAAAGCGGACCAGTTTCCTCCACTTTTTCCGGCTAGGCCTCAAACCGATTAGTGTCGTCGCTGTCGTCGATGGCAGGCTGTGCCAAATGGTGTGTGGTCGTGGTGGTGGTGGTGGTGGCGGCAACACCACTATGTGTGTGTGAAAGTTTTCGGCAAGTTTTTCACCAAACCCGACAACTTTTCCACCCAGCCCGCATCGGGAGGGTGTAGTATGTGAGTAGTGTTCGTTACGCAGCCCATTAACTGTTTTGGCTGGGTGGAGCGGGTCCCATTTTTTGGCCAGGGAGCGGTGGGGTTGGGGTGAAAAACGGAAAACTTTTCCACTTACAGCGCAAAACTTTCCACGAAAGCAACATTCTTGGCAGCCGAGGGCCCAAAACGCGGGGCTTTGAAAGACCTTTTGCAGGAAAAAGGGTGTTTCTTGTTGTCTGGCTGTGTGCTGGGCGTATTCGTGGGCTGTGCAGGCGCGTTAAGATGGTGCAGGAAGTGTGTCCCGTGTCCGAAGGAGACTGTGGGTGATGATGCGCAGGTGAAGCATCACTCATTCTCTCTCTTGCTCTGGGCTGCTGATAGTGTTCGTGGTGATGGTTTGGGGTTGGTAAAGTTCCATCGTTCCATGCAAAACACACGCACACACTCACACAGCATACCGAGCACCGGGAAGGTCATAGTTTCTTCATGGAAAATTACCCAACACAACCCATCCACACCCATCTTGAAGGATCGGTTGAGGGTGAGATTCCTTAAACCAGGCACATGACAGGCAAATAGGACCGCCCGGCTTCGGAACGGCTTGGGTTCCACAAAACCACCCACAGGAATATTTTCACCAAACAATTTTCTTCGGCCACGGTCACAGACACAGTTGACTTGAGGTTTGCCGGTAAATTCCGCAGTCCCTTTTGGCACGGTTGTTGTCTACACGCATCGGAAAACGGATGCAGATCGGAGCGCGCGCGCACATGCCAGTAAACCTTACCGTGTCACCGCGTTTGTCACCCGATTAGGCTTTTGCTTGGGTTGGCGCATTAGCATTAGCTTTCGCTTCAATCAAACCGAACTGACATCTTAAAGCCCCAATGTGTCCGCCTGCAAATGACGATCGACGCTCGGCGGGCCAACGCGTTTAACCCCTCATTTGAGAGGGCAAGCTTTAGGTGGGCTTAACTCGTCCTGCGCTGGCACCGGTAAGATGTACGACTGCCGTTTCGCTATGGGACATCCTCCACGTTTCCGTCAATGTTTAATTCATATAAATTGTCATCCATTAGGAGAAGGTGCACGGACAGTTGGTGGGAGCTGTTGTGCAAAGTCTCGGGGGCAGTAGGTGGTAAATTAATACTGCTAATATTTTAAATCTAAATGTACGTCATTTTTAAAGATCAACTATCAAAGGAAGAGAAGGAGGCGGCTTGGAAAAGTGGATGCTATAGATCTCGATGACGTAGGGAACGATAGGAGACAATGTTGCCATATGTTCTAAGACACAGGAGTACACGTGCCTCAAATAGAAACATTGCACTATGGGCTATTCTTCAATGACCAGACTTCAATGAATAGCTTTAGGTAAATAAATTTGTCGAATTTCTGGAAATTCTGGACTTTGAAAAGATCTTATATGAATAATACTGTATTTTCACAAGGTTCTTCACTTATTCTGGCAGTATTTGTTAGTAATTTCATGAATGTATATTGCATCTTTTTACTGGCAAACCATAATGCCTAACCGAATGTTTAACATGTTGTGAACAGTTGCCAGCATTCCTGCCAATGAACTTAATTTGCTCTCCTCCTCGAAGGATGCACTGTGCGTGTTGATGAAGAAACCACCAGAAATTATCGACAGCCATGTAGGCAAAACCCCAGGAAGAACCAAGGAAGTTCCGAAGCATTAGGCCTAGTGTCTTGTTTGCGGTTCGCTACGGTACGGCTTTGTCTCATCAGCATCTTGCGCCATGCCTCTGGCCTAAAAACTCATCGGTTTCCTAAGACATTCGGTTCCTTAGAACTGGCTCTGTTTGCTTTTTACGAACGCCTATCTCGCTCCCCTATACTTCCTATCGATGCATGGAGCGAGGGGGCGCACCCATGGGGGCTAGGGAGGCTACTGATTGATGCTTTTGGCACGTTTTGCCCAGGCTCGGTGTTGTGTAGCTCCGTCTTCGAGAAAGTGTTGTTGTGCACAGCTCCCTCCCGTACAGGCAGCATGATGAGAAATGGCGCGATGTTACCATCAGATGCCGGTGCTGAGCGATGGATCCGGCAGCTTGTCTTAGCCACCGTACTCGTGCCTTTCCTTCTTCTTCTGCCTGCCCCAACAGCCACAACACCATACGAGACGCAACCCGCAAGCAGTCGCTGTGGATACTGTCGAGCTGTGATGAACCGGCAAACACCAAGCGTCAGGGGCTTTTAATTAGCCTGGAAATGCAAAAAGGGAACACACATACCTTCTCCACGCATCTTGGAGAACTTTTCAGCTATTGTTCAGTGGCGGTGGTGGGCGAAAGGCGGCGCCAGCAGCATGTAGTTCTCCGGGTAGGCAAACGCTACCATTTCGGTACGGCAAAAGGGGAAACGCTAATCAATGTTTCAAACAAGAAACGGATGTGGCTAGGCACCGGCACTACCATCATATCAATCTTGGAGCTTCCTATCCTGGGAGCAGGAAGTAAGGATCTTTTAGGGGAAGTTGGAAGGGCATGGGGAGGAGGTTTGCCTTTTAAAGTAAGCGGAAAATGCTTCGAGGTGAGTAAATCACGCATGAAGAGGTGGTGAATATATTAAGAGCTCTCTCAGCGGAAAGGCCAAGGTGCAACATGGGGGAATATCCTCAAGAGTGTGTGTGTTCGTTCTACGTTCACTCGTTTCACAACGGGTCTGTTTACGGATGGAAAGGCCATTATGGAACGGTTGCTGGCAGGGCGCGCAGCCAGGCAGGACAGTGCATATTCTCAAGGAAATAAATTAAACCTCCAATCTTAATCATTATTCATGATATTTATCCCTTTTGCTGTTTGCCGGCTGCGCAAGTAGGCAGCTCTTCCAGCCGGTGTGATAAGCGCTGCGACGAAATTGAGCATTAATTTTGCATTGAACTAGCATTAGACGGTGGCACCGTCTTGGTGATTGTGCGACGTTTCCACCGAAACGCAAACCGAACGATCTTCATTTGCAAGTGTTAATAAATCACACAAAATGTTTAATTAAGCGCTGGCAAATCAAAGCTGCGCTGGTGCTTCGGGCAGGTAAATGTGTTTCGTTGGAAAATTTTGGCTGCTGGTTTTTTGGCAGGAGGTGGAACTTTTTGATTGGGCTGATGACGGATTACATTAGATATGATGCGATGCTTCGAATAGCAAGGGTAGATTGTGAACAGTGACAGTGGCTACCTTGGTGGGGAGTGGAAATTGTATTAGGTAAAACAACGTAGGGCGAACCTTGCAAGAATGGTCGAAGATATGTTGAATATTACAGCCATATTACAGCCTAGAGCTACCAAATTTTTTCCTCTAAGGCATCAAGTGTTACTCTTAAGGCATTCATTTTTGACTCTAATACATCTAACGCATTCGCGAACAAGATTTACTAATGAGCTAGCTGCTGGTTGAAATGAATCTTTTAATATTTCGAGCTATTCACCATACGGTGTCTTTGGAAAGGCCAAACTCATAAATGTAATAATCATAGACATTAGGTTTGGAAAGATTTAAATCATTTTTATAATGCACTTGGGTTTTTTTTATTTGAATTTTGAAAATTAGCTCCAAAATGACCCTTTTCAATTTGATTTCGAGTGTAATTTTGTTCTCTAGATGTCTTCATTTGTGTGGGCGGTTCCATTGTACAGTCGTCAACTCGAACGACTCAATAACATGCCCGTTATGTGTTCAAGCCTAGAATGGACCGTCCCCCCGTAGCAATTTGACTTATTTGACTGCGTGGTAATGAATAAAGTCTTGAAAGCCTGTAAAAGCCGGCATATCCGTGTAGGGCGTTACTCCAAATAGAAGAAGATGGATAAGAAGAGGTGTTCATTGAGAAAATGAAATACTTAGTATATTAACATATCATGACAAAGAACTAACCTGAAAGGATAATTCAGGATAAAAATGCACAAATTTTCTTATTCCTTGTACTAGCAAAGATAGAATAATCTACTTAATCCTTTGGATGGGAAACGTTCTGGTAGAAACGAGTGGTGGAACAATTATAGCAATAAAAATAAAGATATATGGAACTTAAGAAGGTCATATTCTAATTATTTGTATGGTTCATCGCTAAAATAAAGTTATTCAATACACCCTTTTAGTTTGTTTAGTACATTACAATGATTTATTGTATGTAATAATTCCATGGAACTACACTTTTCTAACCATGTAACTTACCTTTTGCGTATCTTTCGATTGTAGTTTTCATTCGATGTTCCAAGGACTCGAACTAAACAATCGTTTCGCCTTGACCGCCTCCATGCAGGCACGAGCCCAGGTTCACCTTTTTACGACCATCACCTTCATGCCAACGGCACGTTCCAAAACGACCAATTATTGCAAAGTAAATTGTTGGCAACATAAACAATCCTCCGATAGGTCCCTGAAATCATGGCGTGCTTTATGGAATCGAGCTCGGGTATGCCTCGAGGATACGTTTTCCTTTTTCGCACCATTTTACAATTAGGTAGAGGAACGCGCACCCAGTGTTTGTCCGTGACATTGGCTGCGTCGTAATGGTGTGTGTGAGTAGCCCAGTGACGGAAGATGTACTTGCAGGTAGCGTGCCAGCGTGTACGGGAAGTGATTTAAAATTTTATTACTTAATTACCTTCAGCCCTTAGGACCGGGAAGATCCGTCCGAGTGGTTGTAAAGATGCCACACGCCCGTCGAAAAGTCAACCGTCCCTCGAGTTGTTAAGTCGGACAGGGCAGCCCGTTTGATGACGTTAAGCGTCCGGTAACGGCACAAATAAAACACGTTCAGCAAATACATTGCCCGCCCGTTGCTTCCGGCAAATTCGGCTCGCTTGCCGAGGCCGTGGAACTCCAAACAAATGGCCCAAAATCAAGGTAAGCACGTCGCTAATCGTCGCTAACCCCCCCATCACCTTTACCAAGGACTCAAGGACAAAAACGGAGCAGTTGGGACTTCTTGGAAAAAGTCATCCTGCCAATAAAGCGACCGAAAAGCGACGGCTTTGCTTCCTCGCACCATGTCCAACTAATTGACGCCCCCGGAGTCTATTATTCTGCCATTGCCATTGGGACATGCCAGGACATAGCCCCTCCGTCCAATGAGCCCGGGCACGCAAAATTGAGTTATGCCCGTCTGTTACCGTAAATTTCGAACAAACCCCGGGTGCTTCAAGCTGGATAGTCACCGGTTTCCTGGGCAAAAAGACGTGAGCTACACGATTACGACCTTGTTTATGATCTGCTTCAAAATTAAGCTAGCAAAAGCGTCGCAGGACCAGTTGTACGGTCAGGCTTTCCTGTTGCTAGCGTGCCGTTCATGGAACGATTATCATCTGTGGGCCGGTTCGTATAAATAGCGAAAATCTACCGAGCGCAGATACACATTATCACCAGGCCCCACATTTAATGGGTGCCCGTCTTAACGTCCAGCAATGGTTTTGCATTTGCATGGCACTCGCTCGGGTCTGCGATAAGTCAGTTTTGCGAATGGAGAGCGAGATTTCTAAAGTTTCGGGAATGAAAGGAAAGGAGGAAAACCTTCAGCTGTTGCGAATAAACAACTTACCCAGAGGGGGGAAAAATAAAGTTTCGGTCAAGTTTCTCCCGACGACCCTCCCTGTTGGTCGGTTTCGCTTTTACAAGTTTTCACAGTGAATGATTTACTGGAGGCGCCCCTGTTTGGTGGCAGACTTTTGAAAGTGTTCCTAAAACTCTCACACACACACACACATACATACTCACACAACTGGTACAAGTGATGATACTCGAATGTAAGTAGACGTTTTGGTGTGAGTAATTTAACTTTAGCGGAGCTATGAAGCAAACAATCGAAACGAAAAAAAAAACCGATATCCTATGAGTTTGTGAAGTTTGCTTTCGTTGCAACAAGTACAAGCTAAATTAACTAGCTAGAGCACAAAAAAGGAAATTGAAGCAGTAAGTAAGTAAGTAAGACGATATTGTTGATGTCATATTTAAAATGGTAAAAGTTTTTGGCCAAAAGCAGTGCTAGCCACCTGATGCGCGTAGGAACGGCTCGTTTTGGTGAGGCTCAGGTGAGATGTAACGAAACTACTTAGCGTTCATCATAGTCAATAGCCGATTAATCAATATTAAGGTTGTAAAATGTTGGAATTGCAGGTCTCTCTGGAGGTGATATACTAAGAATGTTGCTTTAGATGTGTTTACAAGTTGATGGAGGCGAATAAGTCATGCCAGCAGAATATCTTTAGTTTAAGACAAAAATAGCAGTCGTAACAATCTACGCAATCATCAACAATCATCTGAAGATTTTAAAGTACCACAGGAGTTGTTTCATAACCAAATCATGTTTATTTATCTAATTAAAGGCATTTCGTCATGTATAAACTGGACATTGTAACATGTGATATTATCAAGCTATTTATTTTTAGCAATGAGACTTTCTAGTTGAGAACACAATCACTTACTTACTTGTTGAACACCGTAAGTGCTTAAGTAATATTTATTCAGAGAATACACACCGTGTGTAGAGATGAAAATGCTGTTTGCTACTTCTTTTGAACTCTGCACAGATAATGATAGAATAAATTATCAAACTATTAGATGTGTAATACATTCTCCCTATATCACGGGCTAGTCCTCAAAGGTCATCTTCAAGAGGATCAATTTTGGCTTTCCATCTGAATGACAGACCCTTGCGTCCTCGTATACCGTACCGTCAAATTGTGTTATGTATTGATGCGAAGAGTGTAAACAAACTTATATCACTGAGAAGATCTTCTCCTTCTTTTTTGGCACAACCAGTGTCAGTCAAGTCCTGTCTGTACCACTGATTGGCTTGGATTTCAGTGACTTAGTGACTACCCATAGCAGGATAGTTAGTCCTACGTAGGGAATGCTCTTGACAGGTACTGGGCTTGTGTAGCATACCGTAATGCCAAATATTATGTACCAAAAGGGATGGTTAGGTACAGTAGCCTGAGAAACATTTGGGGCTATATATCTAGACTATTATTTTAGAAATTATTCAAGATAAATCTAATATTGTATCAAGTTCATTTGACAAGTTCATCTGTTATTTGCAGATGACTTTACGATAAAACAAATGAACCACTTTTCCATGAGTGATTCAAAAGAACTGTCCAACGAAGAGTAAGTCTCTAGTTGGATTTCCCACTCCCACTACAATGTTTCGCTCAACCTAAGCGCATTCTCGTGTTTCGTGGTTAGGCAACCAACGATAGTTATGCGACGGCTTCAGGCTAATATGCGTCCAGATAGATTATGACATTCCCTGTCCAGTGCCGTGCCATTTTCATTTCTATTTCCACTTCTCCATTGCCACTTCGAAAAAGCAATCAAGCGCGAACGTCGTTCGGTTCCGGGCTTTGGCCCCCCAGAGCCATGTCCCACAGTGCTGCCGTGCCACGTCCCATTCGGGGGTTCTTTCGCATTTGGCCCACAGAAATAACCACACAGCTGTGAATAATAAAAGCCTTCCCAATCATAGCCACTCATTTCGGTGGAGTGGGAGGGACAAAAAAAAAGCAAACCACGGACCACGATCCACGGGCACGGTGTGCGGATATGTTTCTTCATAATTCGCTTGACGTTTCCTTCTGCCCACACAGCAGGCTAAAAAAAGGAAGCAGTCCATGATGATGAAGAACGAGAATAACAGGGGGGAAAAAACAACAACTCGAAAAGCAAACACGTAAGGATGTCCGGTGCCGGTGCTGCCACCTTAGCGGATCGTTCCCACACCATTCGCAGGACCGCGCGAAGCACACGGGATATCCTAATTTCCTGCTGCCGTACCTCTTGCCTGTTGTGGTTTCCGAAAACTCATCAACACGATTGTTTTTGCAAACAACTTGACACACACATACATATACACACATTCGTAGAGTTTTCCGGCTGACAAGCTGTCGGCACACAAATCTCCAGTAACCTGTTGTCCCGATGGTCGAAAAGTCTCAGCGGTACGCTCAGCGTCGCCCGCAAAACCCCCCTCCGTTTTTAATCTGATCGCTTCGGCTGAATGGAAGCGAAATTTGTACGCTTCGTCACTATATCAGCACGCTACCATCGGGCTCGGTCCGCGTGTTTTATTATTTATATGGCCTCAGGATATGTGCCAGGATTTGGACGGAGCAAGCTGTAGCTGGACCGACGCGTTCCGGAACAGTCGGTGCTAGGCTACAACGCGATGGGTTTGGATCGTGAGAAATACACCTGCTTGTGGTGGTCGAGAACCACAGGTAACGCATTGCTCGGATGCTGCTGGTCTGAGAGTTTTCGTCCGGTCATGCCGGAATCACGCGAACAGGTTTTGTTCGATCCGGGGACGCCGTTGAATGGTCGATCTCGAGAGCCACAAGTGTACGAATGAGTGTGCGAAGAGCAGCAGCAACCAATGCACCAATGGCATTTGTGGAACTGTGGTACTGTGGGCTCTTGCGTCTTGCGAGAAGCAGTGAATGAAGCGGAATCGAACGACGCTTGGTGCTTTGGAAGCAATTCCCGGGCGGGTTGCCGGGTCGGGTTGTGATGTGGGGGATTATAAAGATGTATAGATAATGAAGCAGGATCGTGGGCCAAAAGGGCCTCCTTACGAACCTCGGAGATGATATATATTTATGATCTTACAAATTGTCATAAGAAAGACAAATCTATGGTTCGAATAGCAGCTCCGATCAGTAGAACCTTTTTCTGGTTGGCATTCGAGACAGTTTCTATGTGCGTGTGTGTGTGTGTATATGTGTTTCGGGGGACGCTTTCCGGTGCTTAAACATATCTATGGATCTAATAACCCGTGGTTGAACAATTGGTCGGGAGGAAGACATTTCTCTTCTCTGGCCAACAGCGATTCGTGCATTCAATTTGAATAATTTTATCTAGATGCTCCGAACCCGGAGGACGAGGTACAAAAGCATCTGTGTGGGTTGTTTTTTTTTTGTTTTCTTCTTAAAGCTTGGCTTGAAAAGTGTCCATCGACACGGTTTCTGATGTCATTATCGTTAATAAAGCGTTGTGGGGATCGTTTAGAATAAACGGGGGAAAAATATGAATAATATTTTATCACAAGTATCCTCTGGGGAATGGTTTGGTTCAAGTTTATACGTGCATTCAGGGATAGTGTTGGTGCAGTCAAAGGTGCATTTTGATTGACAACTCGCTGGAAGGACTGATAGGATGTGCATTACATATAAAGCAAACAGTTTCTTTTATATAAATGCTAGAAAAAATGATTTCAAATAGCAAAACCAGATGTCTAACTGATTTATGGATAATCAAAAAAATGTTTAGATAGAAAAGGATAACCGCAGGTTGTTCAGGACGATTACATTACAATAGTTATTTTTTGCGAGTGTTTTTATGTTGGTTCTTTGTATCTGTTTTTTGTATATTTTGTATCTGTTCCTTATTCTTTCAAAAAAAAAACGTAACTTAGTTCCATAACAAGCAAACCAAATATTATTGTTGCCTTAGGCGTATTGTTAATAAACTAACTACTGTTGGCTCGGCATGTGTTATTAAGCTTTAGATTTTAGATTGTTTTCTACGAGAATCCACGTTATGGGCACCTGTTTTTCTTATTTGATTTTTAGCAGTTTTCTATGCAGGTTAATGTTTTTTTTTTGATAATACGATAAATTTCGTTCGATGTACACAAGAAGTAGAATAGAATATAGACTAAACTTATCCTAACAAGCGTTTTTGGAACAAATGCATCCAGAATCTTAGACTTACAACAGTTTAAATAATGATACAACTAGCACTTTACCTCTTTTTATTTGATGTTTATCGTAAAATATTTAGTATTATGTAGCTTATTTTGAATTTTGAATTTTGATTTTGAATTTGAAACCCAAACTTTTTGTTTAGATATTTTCAACAATAACTGATAATAAAATACTGCAGTCTTGCAACGTCTCGTCGTTATAACGATTTTACAATATATATTTTGGACAGTTCCTATATTTTAAATTAATTATTTAACAACAATAACTTTAATGAACAAACTAGTATTACTGTTTCAAATCACATTAACGATGAAATAAACAAACAAAAAAGACTAACAACTTGTTTGCTCCTCTGCACAATAGAATATTAAACAATATATTATCATTTGAATGGCATGTGTGTGCACTTTAATCTTCCAACATAACTATCAACTGTCACATTTGCTTAATATTTTTTGAATGCATAAAAGCATCATAACAAATGATGGCTGATTTTCACATTAAGATTAAACACGATAATACCATCGGATTAAATAAAAAGCAACAACAATCCATTGATTCCGCTCTTCTTCCACCTCGCTGTGATTGTGTTTGTCTTTCTCTCCCATTCCCCCGTAGTGCGACATCAAAAATCAATCCCGCTACCGATCGCACCGGGCAGGTATATCGTGGTGCGGTCGCAGTTGAATCAAAATTAATCCGCACCCAGGCTCGGTGGTACCTTCGTCGGCCTCAAATGTGTGGTGTCCAATCGGTCGATGATTGATTGATCGGACGTGGACACTCGCAGGGCGGACTCATTTAACTGTCCCAGGCAACCTCTTTAAATCCACTGCTTGAGATGCATCGTGCTGTCAATGGAGCGATCCGTGCGACCGACGACGGTTCGATGTAAATCAATGACCAAATCCATTTAATCTGTTTCGGTTACGGATATGAGGAGGAAAATTCTTTCACTCTTTGTGTTAGGAACAGGACGGAAAAGAAAAGAATATAGGACAAAGAAGTGAAGTTGACATTTTTGATGAAAGTTTAAAAAACCATGAAATGATTAGAACCCCATAATAAAGTGCCACATTATCAGAGCGCTGTCCATCAGGGTGCGCTCGCTCCATAATCCTTTAATGGATGCAATGCACATTTTGGGCCACCAAAGAGCAGACCCAACCAACCCTAGCAGGCCAGGAAGCGCTCAGCAGAAAAACTCATTTCCTTTCGGTTGTATGGGGGTCTTTCCCGAAAGCCCGAAAATACCAGCTTCCTGTACAAGTTTGATGGCTAATATTTTGGTTACCGGATTCTCGGGGCTACCCTGTTGGGCTGCGGGGCATCTTTTACACGACGGCAACACAGTGAAAATATATAAAACGCCAACAATCCATAAATAAGATTTTCACCATTTTCGCCCTGTCACCCCAGGAGCAAAAGCGCTTTGGTTCGTGGGAGTTTTCGTGCGAGCGCGGGGGCCCAAATAAAAAGTAGTAAAGCGAAAATAAACCCCTTACGCTTCGCTTTTCTTCACTTTCCGGGGTTACTGTTTTTTCTTTCCTCTTTTTGACTGTTGTAAGATTATTTTTCTCGTGCTTCATGCCCCCGAGAAGCACACAAAAAAAGGGCAAAGGGTTCCTCGAGCTTGTAAAGCTGAAAGGATGCCACCACCTCCGCATCCTTTTTGCTCGCTTTAGCTTCCTGCAACTGCGGCCGCATGAGGAAATACCATAATTTATTGATAAACCCTTTTGGCAAGGATCGGTCGAAATTGAACAGCTAATCGAACTGTACGTGGCGGACCGACGGCGAACGGGCGAAGCCGGGCGGAGTGAAACGTCAAAGATCGGTCAAAGGAAGGGTGAAAAAAGTTGGCCGGGATCATAATTTCACTCCACACTCGATTTAATCCTGTTCGATTTCCTCCCGTTTGCACCCTCGCTGCTCGCGCAGCGCAGGAGAAATGAAGAGGTCAGGTTAGGTTTAGGTCAGTTTGTTGCCTTGCTTGTTCGCTTTCTCTCGTTCTCCCCTCTCGCTTTCCTTGATTCGATTCTATTCCCGCCGCTTCCCGACGGTTCAAACCACCGAGCGGTGTTTGAAGTTCGCTTCTTCACAGCGCCGTCCAACAGCGCTCGTTTTATCATCGTCGAATTATTTATCCACCCCGGATTAGCGGCATGCGATGCGCTCGTTTATGTCGCTTTGGTTTCACATACCGATACATTTCTTATCTATTTCTTCGATAAATATTTTTTTCCTCTCCGGTTATTGCTTTACGACACCGATCATCATTCGAAGTTGATGCGATTTGAAGACCGGTTCGGTGGCGACCATGCGGGGTTACGTGCCAGGGATCGCTTTCTGGCCTTTCGACCCTTTTCCGTGCAGTGATAGAAAGCACCAAAAAAAAGCGAACCAAGTCAATCGTCTAATGAACAAACGAATGCTGCTCTATCGCGTGCAAACGGGGGAAACGGGATGAAACAAAAATAAACGCGTGAGGCTTGAACGGAAAAGGGTGACGGTCAGTGCGTGCGCTCGTCGCCGAACGGACGGTGGGAAAGAATCGAAAAGCTATAATCTATTTTTCGAGGGGTTTTCTTTTTCTTCAAAAATCTTCTGTCCCTGGGGATGAGGTTGTAGGTAAATTAATGCAATTTGTAAGTGTCTGTCGCCATAAATAATGGAGACGAATCGATCATTCAATTAAGTTGTGAACTAATGAGTTTTAGAAGCGTTAAAAGTCCCTTCGCCGCCTGTTTTGTTGTTCTGGTTTGAGTTCTTGTAAGCGGGTGAAGTGTTTAACATGAATTATTATGTGACGAGAAGCTAGTTTACAAAGAGTTATAATTGTGTTTAAATGCTTTTGTTCTGTGATTGTTGAATATCAGAAAATTTGAATAGAAATATTTTTTTAAATATTTTATCCATTTGTCTGTAGGAGAAACATCAATTTTCAATCACATAAACTCGTAGAATAAACCAACGAAACGGGGAAGCGATAAATTAATTTTGCTCTCTGCACAAAGGCTAGGCATTCACTAGATGTCTATCAATTGATTTATAAGCGATCTATCTGTAAGGGGTGCATGATTAATGAACGTTGGTCATATTTCGCCGATCGTTCGTTTGGCTGACCACACGCTGAGGGCTCATTAATCATGCTCGCAAGTGAGTTTCAATAAATTAGAACAAAATAGTTTACATTTTCTTGTTCTAGGGTGTAGAACTGGTTTGTAGAATGAATCATGTTTTTTCGTCATTCTGGAGTAATTTAGTGTTCAAAAAACTGTTTAATAGACGCCTGAAAGTAGGCAATTGCTTTGAACATGTTGAGAGTGACGTTTCTGGTCCTTCGAACCGGATTGAAGGAAATGACATATTTCATATTTACTTTCAAGCTGGATTTTAAATTTTTCAAGCAGATTTTATTTGTTACAAAATGGCAAAATCTCTTTTCTCGCTCTTTGCTGTACGATTCCCATTTTCAACATTACATTATTACTCGGTTTGATTATTACTCGGTAAGGTCTTCATCAACCCGTACCACACTTCGGTAACATCAATTTAAGCACATTGTTTGCCGCTTCAACCCATCGTTAGCGTTTTGCAAAAGTCATTTGCCCGCCCAAGCCAATGTTGCTGGTTAGCGAACGGATCCAACTGCGAGGCGTGTGGGGGAGGTCAACACAGAGCAAAAGCTAAAAATAAATCACCCAACCGTTTGCAGCGCCGATTGGCGGCGCTTTAAGGCGATGATGAGTTTTCTGTTTGATTTATTGGCCGGAGCGCGGTAAGCATAATTGCTTCACGCTACCTACTGCCAACTGCTTCATCAAACTGCCACCTCCAGTGGGCCTTCAGGTTTGTCCGGTGTAGCGACGGAACACGAAAAGCGATTATGATCGAGCGGGTGTGAGCAATCCTTCCGTTCGTTCGGGGGAGCACTCTGGCCAAAGCGTAATGGAGACTGATGAGAGACGCAATGAGATCACCTGTTCTTCTGCTGCTGCTGCTGCTGCTGCCGAGTTGGATTCCAGCACCAGAAACGACCTGAAACGAATGGAAAATCTTCCAGCGGTGTTTTGTGGAATCTCATCAAAGTAAATGAAGGTGAAAAAACGCCGTAACCCACAGTACTTTGCAATCTAATCGAAGAGGAAGCAAGTAGCTAGGCCCGAGATCGCCGTTGCAATGCGTTGCTCATCACAGTGGCGCAAGAATCATCAGCGCTGGAAAGCTTCCGAGCACAGTCTCCCAGAACCGCGGGCGTTATCCCCGAGGGGTAGCAGATTCTTCACACCGTCCAATTTCCTTAACAATTAAAATATTTTCCCCCTCCGCCGCGAAGCAAACGGCTCGACTTCGATAATGAAGAGGATCGAATGATCATGCGGGTTTTCGGGCCGTCTGCTTCCCCCGAAGTGGAGAAAATTAATTTCACGGATCGGAAGCGAAGCTCCCGCGGCGGAAGCCGATGCCGGGAAAGTGATGGTCACAGGTTCTCAGCTCAGCTTGCCTTATCTAATCAGCCGGCTCACCCGGCAAGGGATAGTCGTCCGAAAAGGGCGAGTTGGGTTTTTTTCACGCATTGATTCTTCACCCAAGGTCTGGTGTTGGAGTTTGAGATGTTCTTAGTGACCCTATAGGTTCGTCAGCACTTGGGTCAAAACATTCTTCCACGTTAGTTAACTACACCCAAGCGCGTGAGAGTCTTTGCGCGGGAAAGTATCATAAAAGGAGATAAACTACACGTTTACTTCCTCCCCCCTTGTGCGCAATGTGGCGATCGTTTGCCTCGATGGGAGCGTAATGTAATGAGTCTTAACCAGGCACAGAGTCTTTGCTGGTGAGAAAATCGAATCTTTGATGGGTGCGGACATTACATTTCATAGCGGCTCCCTGAATCCATTCGAACGTACCTTTCTGTTTCATTTCAAAGGTTTTATTTTCTCTTTCTTCAATACTTAACGTACATTGTAATGGAGAAGCGAACATTCAGTAGCAGTAATAAACTAGTACAACAAGCGCTGCTATAAACATTGCCAGTACCAACAGTACCCACTGTCCGATTTTATTTGGGAGCTCACCAACGCAATCGTCTGTACAGCTTGGGAAGTTTGGGGGAAGAGTTAAGGTTGAACCGAAATAAAAATGGTTCATTTCGATGCCCAAAAGCAAACAACGAACTTGTAGCCTTCGAGGAACTAGACAACCCTTACCTGCTCTAAAAATGCTTCCCCAACATATCTCTTCATATCTTAATTAATTTAATTTTACGGAATTCGCTCTCACCGTTCAAGTGAGGAGGGTTTTGCTGGAACAAGACCGCTGAAATTGAGGAATTCCTAAACATTTCGAGTTGGGCAAAAATACAGAAGGGTTCGTTGCATTTATGTTGCTGCTGCTCTTTTGACTTTCAGCCGGTGAGAACTGTGTATTCTGACCATCCTCGGAAATGGACGTCGTAATGGATGGCAACAACGGCAACACGCACACAAATTCCAGCAATGGTCCAGTGCGGTATCGCTTCGCTCGCACCGTACCGTACGCCGGTCGGTGAGAATACGGCTCATTAAATATTCATACGATTCCCGAATCAATTAAAACAATTCGGCACTATCGATTGCTTCCCCGGGCCCGGACACGGGGTACGAGACTAAATTTCTGTCTGGCCGGTCATTCCACAGCCACGGAACTCCATTTCAATGGAGCCGATCCATTTGTAGCGTGCACGGTCTATGGTATGCGAAAAATGGCTCTAATCTAATCATGATTTTCAAACTTTCCGATTTTGTCCCCCTCCGTTGCCCGATCGGTAGACGCGTAGACCTTTCCGTTTGGTGTGGTTGTGCTCGTACGGATCTCGTACAGGGTTCTCGGAGTTTCATTTCACATCCCTGTGGCATGTGTGAGATTTGCGTCTGCCTTTGCTGGGGAGCACCGTGCGGGGCTGTCGCAACGTTTGTTTTGCGATGCCTTGCGGCGCAAGCGGACGTACGGTGGGGCCCAGTGTCTAGCAGCCCGGAAGCTTAAGATAGTGACCGGGCGTGTTGAGTCGAGAACGGCGATACCGATTCCGTGTGAGAAATTTTCGGCCCGGGCCCGAGGTGAAGGTGCGAGGACTTTTTGGGAGCACGGATCAGGAAATAGCTATCAATAGCGATAGTCATTGGCCGGATGGAGTTAGATTATGGTGCCGACAACTCCGGGTGGCTGTCGGTATTTCGGCGAGCTCAGAATTGGAAACACGCTCCCAACGCCTGCGGGCAGGTGGGAAATTATTTTTGGCCAGTCATTGGTAAAGGTGTGCCGCCTGATGGGTGGCGTGCTTGATTCCCTGGCTTAGGGAAGGGAAAAAGAAGTTTCGCGTTTGGTTCATCGCGTTGCAGACCCGTCGTTGACTCCGACATTATGGGCTTGATGAAGTTGTCTTAGCGATGATGAAGTTAACCGTGGAAAATGAATAGATATGTGTGTGAGTGTGTGGGATGAGCTAGGGTTTTGCGTGGAGAACGGTTCGAAAAGTTTCATAAACAATCGAGTCGTTCGGTCTCCAAAATTGAAATCCTGGATAGCGTTGGCAAGTAGAGGATAAACGATGACTTGTTTGTTTGCCTGAAGAAATTGAGTCTTAAACAAAGTGGAACAAACACATAAACTCCGAACGTGTTTTTTAGTTACTATCTTCAAGATATCTTTTAGATGAAGATTCGAGAAAAGTTGAAGGAAAGTTGACAAAAAGTTTTGAATAGTACAAATAAGAATTCCAACAGATTGAGAAAGTGTATGATAGCATGTAGTTCATTCTACAGTTCAGAAGTTCAGTATGTCTAGGTATGTCGATTCAATTCTTAGGTTCGTAGATGCTAGCCAAAGTTTGTCAATTTACTCAAAAATCCCATCGGAATTGGTGCAAATAACTCAATTTTTAGGAATAGTTTGAATCAAGCCATACAGAACGTTTCAATTTCACTCTTCTTCTATTTGGCGTAACGTCCTACGTGGACATGCCGGCCTATACAGGCTTTAGAGACTTAATTCATTACCACGTAGCCGGAAAGTCAATCCTTGCTACGGGGGGGACGGTCCATTCTGGGCTTGAACCCATGAACCATGAGCATGTTATTTAGTCGTTCGAGTTGACGACTGTACCACGGGACCTGCCCCCTTTCACTTCAATTTCTTCAATTTCACTCAATTTCACTCGTATTCTGCATTACTGATCAATAGTATGCTGACCCTGATTTTCGACGCCTCCATACCATACATTTTCTAGAATTTCTTCTGAACCGAGATCGATACGCAATGTTGCAGATTGAATGAACTAAAGTTGATAGATTGAGATGAATGAAGCGGATTATAAAGTTGAAGAGCTGCTAGACATTGCAAAATTTTCATTTTTAAGACGTGTTAGGCTTCGGGACATTAAAAGTCCTTTGTTTATAACTATTCATATTGATCCTGTAAAGAATAAGAATTAATGAAGTGTAGTTAAAGTTGTAATTAGCGCCTTTCAATTTCTCAAATTTCTTAATGTTGCAGGTGAGTAAACTAACTCAAACCTTAGAAAAGCCAAGTATATTTGGTAGCTTACATGCATTAAGTCATGTTTGCAGTCTCATGATGTAGTTCATGTTTGAAAGACTCCCAAACACTATCAAACCAACAGATAAAATTCCTAAGTAGCAATTAAAGCTATTCAATCTATAGCTAGTACGGGATCATGTTCTCGATGCATGTTATTGTAAATTACCCAATATTGCAGGTGAGTTAGTTTACTATTCCAACCTTAGAAATGCCAAGTATATTTGGTAGCTTTAATGCATTAAGTCATGTTGGCAGTCTCATGATGTAGTTCTCCTTTAAAAGACTCCCAAACACTATCAAACCAAGACATAAAATCCTTATAGCTGGAAGTGATTCATTTCGTGGATGCAATTTTTCTCCAGTCGGGGTTTTCGAAACGTGAAACTTATATCGAATCCAATTTCCACCACGTTCATTTTCCACACGTTCCTAATCCACAGCATGACTTCCATGTGTGCATCATTCCTTATGTGTGTGTGTGTGTGTGTGGAGTGTGTACGCCTTGATTGCTGAAATGGACTCCCCTGCTCTATATATAACAAGAGTTTCTGTCTGTTGTTTTTTCTTGCTTTCATTCATTCGCTTCCCACTGCTCCGCTGGTGCACGAGACGGAATCAATTTTTCCCGAGACTGAAAGTTTTCCACGTACCACGTATGCCCGGCAAAGGCGCTACCACCGATGACCATTAATCAATGCGCTGGGGAATAATATTTCTTGTTGATCGACGCTTTATTTGTTTTTGGCGTGCAAACACGGTATTGATATTATGGAATGGGTGACGATGGGCGGGTACGGGAGTGCGATAAAAGATTCGCGAACAGTGGCCGCATTCCTTGTTTGCTAACACATGTAAGGAGAGTGCAAAAATTGCATTGCACAGACCTCACCATTCCCAGACAGACGTGGGAAGAACAACAACACAGCCGTGTCGAGACATTCCTCGGAGACGGGGTACCATCATTTTCACATAATTCACTCCCGTCCAGCCACATTAGCGTACGAACGGTTTATAGTAGGACGGTCGGTTCTTGATGTTCTGAGTCGCACCAAGCAGCATGGCGGTACCACCTTTGACACTCGATGCGCTTCAAATCGTGCCCGCTTTTTGCTTTGCCGTCTGGTCCGCAAAGTGGCGCTTGTTTGGGAAAATTCCAGGAAAATTCCACGTGCTGCGAGCGCGTCACCCCTTGAAGGAATTAATAATCGGGCCCGACTTTCCACGCTTGTGTATTTTTTTTTTTCGTTTGTGTGTCTCCGGCGGGGCGTTTAACATTCACAGCTATTTTGAGGCAGCACCAGATGTCACCAGACGCGTCGAGGATCTCGGTTGCTTGTTTCACGACAGACACGGCTCGTCTCAGCCGCGAGCCTAAATTTAGGTTTGGCCCAGCTCCGAAAGACAGACAGACATTTTCGAAGGGACAGAACTTTATCTCCAAAAGAGAGGGAGAGAGCATGGGAGTTGGCACTCACGGGAGCGATTGTTTGTTGAGCATTAGAATTTCCGCGAGCGAAGAGATGGAACAGTTTTGCTCACAATTCGCAGTGAGTGGTTTTTGTTTACACATGCTCTTCCAAAGCAACCCTGGTTCAAACAGTAGAATAAGAAAAGATCTATGCTGGCAGCATAAAAGCAGAGAGGGAGAGGGTAGAATTTATGCTCAGTGAGCATCTCTCTGCATCTCTTTTATGCTGTGAGATCTTCTCAGCGTTGAACTGTTAGCGACGAGAGCGCGAGAATGAGTACCTCTTGTGTGTACGCCTCGAGAGACACCGGGTCGTGTCGGAAAACCAGGAAAACCGATATAAGCAAGCGTTTTATATTGAGTGACCCGCAGTCTAAAATTACTATCCGAAGGGAAAACGTCGCGCATTCGCTATCAAGCAAAAAACCTTCGTTTGCAAACTTCGTCGAGGGCGCGTTTTCTACCAATATCTATTCGCGTCTTCGGTGTCGGTCTCTATTTAAAATCGTATTAAGGATACAAATGCAAAAAGCGAGCGTAAGAAATAAAACAAAACAAAATCACATCATAAATCATTACTTAAAACAGTTGAGTGGATGATTTTGGGTGAAAGACGACGGCCAAAAGGCATCAACAGCGTCAGCAGCAGCATATCGTGAAGACTGGAAATTTGTGTTATCCGTTCCCGTGTGGTCCCCGTTTCGTATCTTCTTATCGAAGTTGTGTAGTAGTGTGTGCGTGTGTGCTATTGGAAGGATTTTGTGCTAAGGTTCGAGTCTCTTCACAATCCCTACGGAACGCGCCCTGGCCCCGAAATTGTGTCGAGCCCGGTGTGTATTGAGACTGAATATTAAGGGCATCGCCGGCATCTTCATCACCTCTCCACACTTTCTCCAGAGAAAAGTGTCCTTTGGCGGGGACAACAACATATCAGCGCAAAATTGCGCTAACGTGCATAATTTACGTGTCTCTTGCTCAAAGTGCCTTTTGTGCCGGGAAGTTGTGTGGGTGTGTGTGTGTTTAGTTATCAAAAGTGTGTATGACGTCTGTCCATAACTTTGGCGACGAGCACGTTGATTAGCTTTTTTCCTCCAGGGGGAAAAGTCCCGTTCCGGTGGCACTCGGAGTGTGCCACAGAGTGTGCCCGGTAGTGCTGGGAGAAGTGTGTTCGCGCTGCTACTAGTCCGTGAAGCCATCAGGAAGTGTTCCCCGGATGCATTCGACAGTGTACCGCATGTGACGGCGTACAGACACGCGTGTGTATGTGAGTGAGTGTGTGGGCAAAGTTGAACGGAGGAAAAACGGCAAATCGAATTGAGAATGAGCCGTCAAGCGGTGGTGGGACTTTTGGTGCTGGCGACCGCGGTCGGTGCCGTCTCGTACTGCCCGAACCGGTGCGTCTGCGACGACGAGAAGCTGCACGTGACGTGCGGCGAGGGCGAGCTGGACGTGCTGCCGATAGCGCTGAACCCCTCGATCGGCCGGCTGGTGATCAAGTTCAATCGCATCAAATCGATCGACTCGTCGATACAGTTCTACACCGAGCTGACGATGCTCGACCTGAGCTACAACCATCTGCTCAGCATCCCGGAGCGCATCTTCATGTACCAGAAGAAGCTGCTGCAGCTGCACCTGAACAACAACAAGCTCGGTGCGGTGACGAACCGCACGTTCGGCGGGCTGGACGAGCTGCGGGTGCTGAACCTGAGGGGCAACTTTATAGACGAGATTGGCAGCGAGCTGTTTAAGGCGCTGCCGAAGCTGGAGGAGTTAAATTTGGGGCAGAATCGGATCGCTACGCTGCACGCGAGTGCGTTCGATGGGCTGGCCAATCTGCGCGTACTCTACCTGGACGACAACTCGATCAGCACGATACCGACGCTCTCGCTGACACCGCTCAAGGGGCTGGCGGAGCTGTACCTCGGCACGAACTCGCTGTTCCGCGTGCTGCCCGGTGCGTTCGAGGGGCTGGCGCAGCTGCGCCGCCTCGACATACACGGCTCGATGCTGGTGAACATTACGAGCGACACGTTCCGCGGGCTGGAGAACATCCGCTCGCTCGACCTCTCCGACAACCATCTGCTGAAGGTGCCCACGGTGCAGCTGAGCGGGTTGAAGCGGCTGGAGGAGCTTACCATCGGGCAGAACGACTTCGAAACCATCCCGGAGGGTGCGTTCTTTGGGCTTTCGAACCTGAAATCGATCGACATCTCCGGTGCGCTCAACCTGCGACAGGTACAGTCGGGTGCATTCTCGGCCAACCCGAACCTGGAGTCGATTACGATCGCCTCCAACAAGGAGCTGCTCGAGCTGGACGAGGGCGCCTTTGCCGGGCTGCCCCACATCCGCAAGGTGTCGCTGCGGGACAACAAAATCGCCACCTTCCACGAGGAGCTGCTGCCCTGGAAGCATCTGGTCGAGTTCGATCTCACCGAGAACCCGCTCGTCTGCGACTGCAACGTGCTCTGGTTGCGCAATCTGCTCCAGCGCCAGCGGCCCGCTTCGGAGGGACAGGAAGACCCGGCCCAGCTGGTGTGCAGCGGGCCGGACCGGCTGCACGGCGAGCTGCTGCGCGACCTGACGCCCGACCTGCTCGGCTGCCAGCATCTGCAGTCGAAGGAGCGGGCCATCTTCGGTGCGATCATCGTTGCGTCGGCGGCGAGCGTCACCACGCTCGTGCTGATTGTGTACCGGCTGCGGCACCGCATCCTCGACACGCTGCGCCGGCTCGGCTGGGGCGGCAGCAACAAGCGCGCCACGCTGCACGAGGAGAAGGACGTCGAGGTGCAGAAGTCGCTCGGTGAGGTGGAGTACCATCAGCCGCACTGCAACATCTACACGTACAACTACCACCCGGCGTACAGGAACTATCAGCATCCGTTCGGCGGTCAGTACACGCTGCCGTACCCGCACTATCAGTCGCACGGCAACGGCGGCGGGCCGACCGTTTCGTCCGGTGCGGCGACACTGCAGCAACACCATGCACCGCATGCCCATCATGCCCAGCAGCCGTCCGGGCCGAGCTCGATTGTGGCTGGCGGTCCGGTTTACGGTGGACATCCGCATCAGCAGCAGCCGCAGGTTCAGCAGCAGCAGCAGCTTCACCATCACCATCACCACCAGCAGCCACCGCTGCCCCAAACGCCCAAGGGTACGCTGAGCACCTCGTCCTCGACCACCTCCTCTTCTACGTCCTCGTCCGCACTGTCATCGAGCGGCTCGACCGTGTCGGGCGTATCGGCCCAAACGCAGTCCTCCACGATCTACTCGCCGCAGTACGCGCACCACATATACGAAGTGCCCAAGAATGTGTCCGATACCTAGGGCGGGTGTAGCAACAGGGGGAAGGAGGGAAGCGCAAGGGGTAGATTTCACGCAAATATGTATCACCCAACACACCCAACACTAGTACACACCTTTTACACACCATTTTACTAACCGTCTCACCTTAGTAACACAAAAACCCGTACGCACAAAAACCAATTGGAATCGCTGCTTCGCGTAAAAGAGCAGGTTTCCCCCACTTAGCCACTCACTCACGCAAGACTCACCAAGACACATTAGTAGTGATAAGCATCGTTGTTGATATTTGGGAAAGCTTGGGGAAAACGATTCAGACGAGGAAGGTGAAAATTGGTTTAAACAGATACCCAACAGTCATATCGCGAGAATACGTTCATCGCTAGAATAAGGTCCTTGTGTGACCGGGGACGTGACAGCACCCTCTTCTCACGTTAGAAGCTTTCCCATTTTCGATCGATTGGGGCAGCGCATTTATTTTCTTCTAGTCAATTTTAATTTATCAACTTAATGACGTCATATGCGGGCGAAAAACAAACAGTCTCAAAAGACAAAACACACAAACACATCCTTAAGCAATCTCTCCCGTTCAGAAACGGTACACTGTTTTCTATGTCGCTGAAAAGTACTGATTAATATATATATATTTGGAACTCTTTTTTTCGTTTTATTTATGCAATTTGTGAGTCAAATTATGAGGGAAGAAGAAAAAACAAACAGTGCATCACAAAAAACAGGCAAAACAAATCGAACAGTACAACCGTTTCCAACAGTGCGTAATGATATGTGTGTGTGCGTGGGAAAGTAACATTGTAACACGGTATTAGTAGTTCTTTCCGACGTGAGGAAACTTCTCAGTTAGTTGTAAATATTATGTAAATAAACTTTTTTAACGTATACTGATAAAGCAAGACAGGCGGTAGAAGCACAGCACGAGCGAGAACGAGAATGGTTAGTCGAACAGACAGGATGTTACAGGAATGTTAGGACAGCAAAGGCTCAACCAGCGATTGGACTGTCTGTGTGTGTATGAGTGATGGGTTGTTTTTGTTTTCTCTAAAAAAAAGCGGAAAAATCAAAAGCAAAAATCGACGCGTGAAATTGCAACCTGTAGTGAAATAAAGTCAACGGCAAACGGGTTTTGTTTGTATATGGTTTAACGTTTAATCGTTTGTACATGTTTTGCTTCGTTGATGTGAATGTGAAAACTTAAGAAAAAAAGGAAATGTGTAGTTGGGAACGTTTGGTAGTAGACAGTAAGGTATAACACACAGACACGCACAGAGAAACATTTAGCTAGCCCAAGCCAACCAGGGGGAGGGTTTATCAGGCGCGACCCAGGATGTCGCGACCCCCTCACTGCGGGCATAGTTCAGAATCGGGTAAATTTTAACGTCAAAAACGGCATTCGAACTTCGCACGGACTGGTAGAGAGATTGGATGACTTCTTTTTTTTTACAAATGTTTAGCATAATACATAATCGAAGCGAAGTAAGAATGTTATTACTAAGTAAGAGAAACGGCGAATGAGCAAAAAACTCTCGTACATTTATAAAAAGAAGAAGAAGAGAAAGTCAACAACAAAACACGATCACACCAATTGGCAGGCATCAATGCGCGGGGCAGCTTGGCAGCGACAGTACGACCGAACGATGTTCGTTATAGTCAGTAAACATAAAAGCAAAAAAACGAAACAAAAAAAAAATAAACAAAACAATGTATTCGTATTCAAGTAATACCTTGTATAGTGATGTAAGCGATGAGTGTGGTGCGAGAAAATGTTGAATATTGTGCAAGAATGAATGCAAGAACGATGGAAAAGCAACGAAAGACATTTGGGGGAGTCGGAGCGGTGGCAGGAGGAGCGAGAAAGAGAGAAAATTAATAAAACAAATCAAACTTCAGATATGAAACGTTACGTTCGTGTTGTGGAGCATTCGTGTACGGGAAATGAGAAATAGGAGAAATGGCAGAACATAAACGGAAAGAAAATAACGCACAGATTGATGAAAGAAAATTAACGCTGATGCGTTCCGGCAAGAGGGAAGCTGTAAGTATGATGTCATTTCGTTTTTTAATTACTCACCCTCCGGGGAATGGTAACAAGGGAAGGATACGTTGGAGTCGGCACCTGGATTTAAGCGATGAGATGAAGCTTTTGTGTGTGTGTGTGTGTGAGTGGCGCCTACGGATATTAATTCGTTGCATTTTGGGTCGTTCCTTCTTGGGTGGTACCTACATTCCTGGTGCTGCTAATGATGGGCCCCGTCAGATTATCTGAAAAGCAGTTAAATGCGAGTATTTAATGCATGTTTCAGAATTGTTGATGTGCTATATAGTTTTTTTTTTATTTAATTACTTGTTTTATTAAATGATAATTGAATTTAAAATTAATTATGCAGCTATAGAACTTATGTTTGGAACAAAACATTAGTGGTTTATTCTTTTTAAGTTTATTTCAATTTTTTCAAGGTAATTTACATAAGAATTATTAAAAAAAATTTTAAACCACTTATAAAAAATCAAAAAATCTATTAATATTGAAAACAAAATAGGCAGTGTTTTAAAAACATTGCAAAAAACCCAAAATGTGATTTTTAACTATTTAAATTAACAAAAAAAGTGTATCTTTCAAAATTTATTGTTAGAAAATACTTACAGAACGAAACCGAACTGATTTTTTTAGAGAAACTAGCAAAAGATATATTTTATAACAATTTGATTTTACAGCTTGTAACAAGATTTAACATCTTTGCAAAAATCTTTTGCCAAAGCAGGGCCATTCTCGCGCCAGTTTTTGCTCTTTTATCATGCTTTTGTGCCTACCAAACCATCGCCCCATCTGACGTTACTTGGCACTGTATAAATGTTTAAAATAGTTAACCAACCAGCTTACAACAGCAGAAGTGAGGTGAAGAGAAGATTGTTTGATTATGCACTCAATGTTTATTTTGTAATTGCAAACTTATACTCTTATCAAGAATTCGTTGTATGATGAGAAATGTTTTCGTTGCATGGTAAATCCAATAATTTGACATTCTTTGAGCATATAATGACAAATTTCTCGAAACTGATTCAATGATTCAATTTTGACTGTAATTTCGTATACGCAACTAAGAGAAGAATTGGTACGAAGATATTCATCATAACGAGTGAAAACATATTAAAATAATGGTATCATCGAAATGTTTACACAGAAAAATAGTTTATTTTAAATTTGCTAATTCCACATCGCGTATCAGCTGATTCATAAACTTTTGAAAATATATTGACAAGTTGTTTACTTTCAAATCGGGATTAGTTGCTAAAAGATCATGAGATGGCATCAGTTTCCTTCAAATTTTTATATTTTTGTTATAAATTCTGATGAGACTACAAATAACAAAAATGTATATTGAAAAGGCTTGATTGTCCTTGGATATCATAGTTTCCTTATGAGGTTAATTGTACTGACAGTTTTCGTTTGTGGAATTAAAGTATTCGACAGAATTTTTCAGTAATTTGTGAAGGCTTGTGCAAGTATGGTTTAAAGTCCGACAATTGAAAGATAAATAAACTCAATATCTGTGGCATGAAAAAGCACAATGTATCTTTTTTAACCTGCCAACAAATCAATAACTCAATATTGATAGAATGTAGTAACAGGCTAGTATGGAACGTTTCGACATTGTTTACTGTGCCTGCGTACCAAGAACAACGTACATTATTTTATCACAGGAAAGCAGTAACGCAAACCTTCCCGCATAATACTCAGAAACTGCCGTAACATACCTTTAGGAGTGCCAGTTTCTGCGGTACTGCTTTATGCCGTTTCGAGCAAATCTTTTCCTATCTGCATGCACCATTCAGCCCAGAATGCTTGCCCAATGTCCTGCGTGCCCGGTCGTTCCAAGCTGCCTGTAATAACCTCGAGCGTTTGCTTGTAACAATCTCGATCCTGGGGCTTGAGTTGGTGTTGCGAGAGTAGAAGGGTAAAATAGCATGTTTGTGCTTTCTTACGTGCAATCGTTCTGAATGACCGGCGACTAATTGTGGCAGTTCCTGAGAGACTTTTCTGCGTACTTATTTACTGGTTCACGGTACGATCGTACCATAACCATTTGGGCTGTGCTCAGTGGAAGCCGCTAAACAAGGAACAGGAAATGGAGTAATTTTCGGAAGTAGAAAAGTTACACTACATGTTGGTGGGACTAGAGAAATTAGCCCAGCAAAAGCTATTAAACATCAGCTTTGGTTCTTTGATATAACTAGATGTTTCTGGACATATAGGAACTAACTGTATTGAATGCGAATGGATATTTCATTCGAAAAAATTGCAATAAATTGTACTGCATGTATGTAAGTACTTACATGTAAAATCCTCTCAACAATTTTTTCTCAAAAATCCTTCCACTGAGCTTTCAAAAGCTTTTAGTTTCATCCCCTCTGCATGGCACGATTGTTTCATTCAGCGTTACGAAAAAACACCACCATCATCACCACCCATTACTGATCTGGTGGGTGCCACACCTTTGGCACATTTTTCCTCCCAACTTAATGGAGTCTCCTCCTTCCTTACATAGAACACTGCCATGGGGGCTGTAATTTTTTTTTTTGCTTCTTCGTCCTTTTACATTTTCTTCTGCCCACCTTTCCATTGGGCATTGTTTACCGGTGGGAGTAAAATTAAATGAACGGGAAAATGAAGGCACGGCTTTCGTGGCCATCCCTGCTTAGGAGAGACGGTCGCGAACTCCACCCTCATGCATGGTGCGTTTGTGGTACGAAAAGCTTGTAGCATCACACGCACTATCAAGCAGCAGGGTAGGAAGCACAAAAAAGGACGACGCTTTTCCAAACGACCAGCCGGGACCTCTGAAGCTAACAAACATTTTCCATTTGTGTGTGTGTGTGTGTTCGCACGCAACCAAACCGGACCCTTGTGGGAAAGTTATTTCTGTTCAATTTAGTGTGGGATGGAGCTTTTCCCAGCGAGAACAAGAAAAAAAAATGTGAAAACAAAATTGTGCTGGGCAGAGGAACAAAAAATAAAAGGACGCACGACAGGAAAAATTCGTTTGTCGCACGAGCTAGGCAAAACCCTCTAACGATCCGGTCAAAGTTTGAACGATTACATGTTGTGCCAGCGCAGCCCGGGGAAAAGGCTGTGCAACAGATAGATAAGCGCAACTTTCCAACACACCCACGGCACTTCCTTTACTTACCAGCACGGCCTCAGACCTCAGTCCCACACGCTGCCGGTCATCATCAAGCGATGCCGCCTACAGAAAGCCATATCTCTCCGAGGGTACCTTACTCAGGGCCACGAGACAGACTCTGTGCGCTCGGTAAGCGAACGAACAGCGTTGGAGCAGCAGCAGCAGCATCATCATCTTGCCATTTTTCCATGCTCCACAACGATCCAACGGTCGAAGTTGAATAACATTTTGCATCCTTCATCGTTTTTGCTCACTCACGCTTGCAGCTTCACCCTGCCGGCAGGCAAAACACTGGAGAATGTAGAACGGTGGCCAAGCTTTGTTACGTTTCCGATAAGAACAGTTATTTCAGACGGTAGGACATGATTTGGTTTGCCTTCCGGTAGGTAATGCCTGTCGCTTCACTTGAACTTACTTGGGCAAGAAGGACCTTTCGGTAAAGCGTTAGAATCAAGTGCAAAAACGGGGGAGGGGGAGAATTTGAAGGGGTGAAGGGAGCATAAAAAACAACGCCACACCGACTAACTGACTGCGAGTGTGTGCTGCCGATTAATATAATTTCTTGCACCCTTTCGAAGCTTTTCTTGTTGGAAGGCTGCAAGTAATGGGTCTGGCAGTTGGCAGGAAACCATGTGAGTAAAGTTTGAGTTGCGTTAAGAGAAACCATTCGGCCCAAAAGTAAATGTTATGTCAGTTAGGGCTTTTGGTTGATTTAGTTGATTTATTTAGAAAGTATTTTGCGTCCAGTGTTGTAATTTGCTGTTGGTTTTATTAGTCTTAAGGATCTGAACATTGGTGGTCGATTTGGTTACACACCTTACAGCGTTACAGGGAGGGACAAAATGCTGTTTTTGTTTGTGTTTTGTTGTACCTACACATGAGTTTCTTTAGATTCACTTAATTCGTTATTCAGATCACTTAATATTAATGCATTTTTTTATTTAATTAGTTCTTTTTGATTATTCATATTTTAAGATCAAATTTTCGGAAAGAGGACTCTTTTTGCTGAGGTTTCTTCACTTTTATTTTTGAATTCTCTTTCAGATTAAGTGCATACATCCAATCTTATTTCAATTTATTTCGTTGTTTTGTGTAAGTTCTATCAGTGAAGTTTTAGGATATTAATCAAAGTCCTTTTTTTTAGTATTGCATTGACTATACGTAAAAAAGCTCATTATTACTGTCATTTCTTATTTGATTTTCCTTATTTCAGTTCTAGTTTTAATACATCATAATTATCGGACTGTTTTATTTTAAAAGTTTAAATTTAACGTTATCTGAAAGAGAAACAATCATTTGTAACATAAATTAGATTAACATAAAATACATCAAAATAAAATTGAAGCAGTAAAACCAACCGCAAGCTGACCATAAAAAACAGATAAAACTTATGCGCATAAATTCTCAATGATAATTAACTTTAATAAACTTGTTTTTATCTTAGCATCGTTATCTTTTCTTTTCCTAAAAAATGAAGATTCTTCAAACTTTTTTTAAATAGCTTTTTTTTCCGTTCCTTAAAGACGTAAGATGAAATAACTCTTGTTCTACATACAAAGAAAACTGAAGTAAATTTACCACCAGCTTCCATGAGACATTGTACGTTTTCTCGTAAAAGCAATGCATAAAACCGATCGCTCTGTTTGAAGAAACAGTGTCTTAAGTTTCGAGTTTTAATTATTATTTTCAGCCAGGCCAGTGCTGCATTTGCTGCATTGCCGTCAAAAGCTCAGACCCTTTTTGGGCCAGCACCCGGTAGCTGGAAAAGCATCTACAAAGCCCCAGCTCAACACAACAATCGCTGTGCAGCGATAAATGAAACACTTTGTACGGTGCTGGGTACGTGTGTACATCAGCAGGAAATAGGGCCACAACCACTCGGCAATCGGGAGCTTTTGGGAGGCAAACTTTCTCACCGTGCCGTACCGTACCGTAGCAGGCAGCCGGAACCGTCGAGTCTCTTCCCTGCTCCGTCACAGCAGCACGAGCAGCAAATATCCTTCCGGAACGGCTGGTCCGCTTAGCCGTGCCGTGGTTGCACTTTGCCGGTGAGTGAAATAGTTTCAATTTTTGGAACGTTGACCAAAAAGTGGCAGCCAGCAAGAACAACACAAACTGCACTCTAGTGTACACAAATCCACTCACTCGGGAAGGGGTCAGAATAAAATGAACAATAATAGTAAAGAAACGATAAAACGGGTGAACTGCAGCCAAGAGAGAGAAAGAGGATAGATCAACTTAATTATCATTAGCAGCACTAGCAGCACACCACACACACACACATATTGTACCGGCTAACCATAAACATATAATTATTTTGTTGCGTTTTTTATGTGATGTTGTTCTTGCCAGTTGTTTCAGTCCTGCTGCAAGATTCGGGAGCTGCAGTTTAGTAGCCACGGTCTGGCCCGGTTGTGAGTGGCTGTATGCAGAGTTTCGTATGTTTTTCTTATTCATTACCCGAAAAATAAAACCAAACAAACGTTCGTTCACTTCCGGTGCGGCATCGCTAAGACTTCCGGGACGCGTTCCGTCCGCTAGGCCCGCTTCAGGGAAACTGGTGGGCTTCCCAGCAGGCGTGACTGGAAAAGTCGATTTGAATGATATTCGGGCGGGTTTTGGAAGTTGTTGTTGTTGTTGTTGGTGCGCCAGGCGCCCCAGTATTTAATGACACGGGGCCCGCCGTTTCTCCCGTGGTGCGTGTGTCCTCCGTGTGCCGGTATTCTGCTGCCGAAAGTGCTTTATTGTCCCAGTTTTCCTGGTGCCCGGTGATGCAATCGGCAATCGGAATAAAACATATGCAGTGAAGCTATAATTTGAATACATACATGTTTTGGGGTTTGGATAGCATTGTGCCTGTGGGTTTTTGTTTTTGTGTGGAACATAAAAAACTGAACCGACACTCGAAAGGGAAATGTAAACACAACAGGTAGGACGGTAGGCGCTCAAGAGACCGTTTCTAGGGGGGAGGTGAACATTTTAATGAAATTAGATTATTGTTTACTTCTTATTCAGGTCACTGGGTGGCGGTTGCGTTTTGTGTGTGTGTGTGCAACATTTTTATGCTACTAGCAATTATTAAATTTTGGGACTGGAAGCTTTTTCATGCATGAGGACGCAGTGGTGTAGAGAGTGTTAATGTTTTACTATTTTTATTTAAATTAAGTTTGCTACGCACGAACATCTGCTGAGAGTTTATTTGAAACATTTGTGAAACATTTTATTCTATGTTTTGCTTCTTCTATATAAACGTTCGAATAGTTTGGATCACATGCTGATGCTTGTCAGGCTCTCTTCAACCTTTCCATTACTTGAAGTCATATGCATACTTAGATTGCAGAGCTAGTATGCGTGTAATATAGCCTGACTGATTGTTTATGACTGTGACCTTAACATCTTAGCTTTAATTGTAGCAGTATTTCCTATGTTGGGTGGACACTTTTAGTGATCTATCCAGAGGTATTAGGATATTGGGATTTTATGTATTCGGAAAGCAAACATTAGGTATTCTGGCTGTAGCAGCATACAGCAATTTCTGTCCAGTACTTTTTTGAATTTATGCAACAAAACTTTTAAATGGCTGTGTCCTGCTGATAATTGGTTAGCAGTGTAAACGTCTCTCACTTTATATTTATATCTTGATGGCTAATGGCTACATTTGTTTTCAACCTTTATGCATTTTTATTTCTCGCTGTATGGTTCTGCAAATCATTTTACTTTTGCTAATTATGATTGTGATCCCCAATTCAAAGTTAGCTGTTATGATCTTCAATGCGTGTTTGCTTGCTTTTGCTAGTAAATTGCCCTTCTCGTTCCCTGCTATTTTCAGAATACAAGGGATCCATCTAATCTCGGCATTCATGGTATAATGTACTCCATAAAAATAAGTCTTTATTTTGAACAAGAAAGGGATTCTTCATTTTTGAAAAAGTAAGTTTATAGTGATCTCAGGAGAAATCAGTTTTAGGTAATAAACTTCACTAGCCTAAGTACTGACGGAATAACAGTAACTTAAATGTATGTAACCTCCAAAACTGGATTACGTTACAATAATTAAATAAAGGTTAAAGATCTTAACATTTATTGAATTCGCGATTCTAATTCATCCATATCTTTATTCTTATATATTGGTTGTTGCGGTCTTCCATATTTCAGATCTTTATCAATATATTAATGCAAGTTTTCACAGATTTTGAATAATATTGAACTGAATTAATCGTCTATCTTTTGGTATTTGAAGATAAGATAACCCCATAATTCAAAACAGACACGATTGCTTTTAGTAAAATCTTTTAATTGTCGACATCAAACTGTACAAAAGTTCTCAGTCTTTGTATCTTTGGTTGGATCAGCTCAGTTTGCAAAAAAAAGCAAATTCCAACCAAAAAGGATATTCTTATGAATTTTAAAACTATTTCAACCATGCAATGCGTCAAAAAATATTAAAATGTACCACCCAACCATTACCGATGCACATATGAGTCACATTTCGTGCAACCGCGCACACCCAAGAACGATATGAGCCTGAAGCCCCTGAAATGAATAGGGGGGAGGCATTTAAAACCGTACCGAGAGCCACATTCGGAAACTTTTATTGCCCTCTTTCTTCATCTTACGACGGCGGCGGCGGCTTAGGTCTGATGAGGTTTTAAGCTCTTTTTAAATATTCGAAATGTATTTTTCTTTCCTTCTTTTCGCTAGCTTTCCGTACCATACCGCGAGCAAATGGGATCATGACGATTATTCTCGCACGGGGCGCCATTTGTCTCGACGAGTGGCGAGCCTTTTTCGGTGGGAGCGATCCCCCGGAAAACTAACACGGGTGGAAGGAGCAGGAAGAACAAAAAAGGGACTTTTACATTAATAAATTTACCACTTTAATGACACTTTACCGAGCACACTTATCTTATCGCATGTGGTCCGCACCTCTGGTGGTTGGCGTCTCTTCTTTGTGGCGTCGCTGCGCTAGCAAATGTAGGGGGCGCCCTTGCTGTAGGTCTAGCCGACGCACTGCTTATTACTCTTTCATTGCGCATTCTACCTTCTAAGTTTATGCAACAGAAGACACACTGTAGCTTGGCCTGGAGTAAAAAAAAAACAGAACAAAGGTCTGCTGGATAGATAGAACAACAACAACAACAAGAAAACAACTGAATTTAGGCCCTTGCTTTAGAAACAAAGAAAATGATGGCGTTAAAAAATAGGTGTACCGAGAGCGAGGCTCGCCGCCTATCAGTGGAAATGCTCGAGATAAGCAGAAGCTGTTGCACAGGGGGCAGTAAGGGGTAGGGCAAGCGAGGAGAGAAAAAACAAAACAAAAATAAAACAGCTCTATCAACCGAGGCCATGCTTTTGAAAATGTATGCTTGATTATGTTGGTATAATTCATGGCAACGAGACAGCAAAGGGAGAGTAAAAAACACAGCCACGGACCTTTTGCCGCTTTACGCGAGACTTTGGTGCCTCCAGCTTTTCAGCGCTTTTCATACAGCACCGAGAACAACGGTAAGCAAATGTGGAGGAGGGGAAAAAATAGACAACCCCACAGCCTTTTGAGGTGGAGATGGTTCTACCTCTATGCACCGAACAGAACGAGCGGCTTTACATTTCTTTAGCGGCCGTTACCACCATTTCCGACATGGGCGCTCGCAATGACGGATAATCATCCGTCCGCTTGAAAAGGGAAGTGCGCTCTTGCCTCGTTTGAGTATTTGTTTTTCTTTCAATGCGCACAATTACACAAGAGCGAGTCGTGAGAGATGTTTGCGCACCGTGTAGCGTACGGCCAGGATGCATCGCATGCAGAACCCGCCCTTTGCGTGGAATGTAAGCCACGCAGCTCATTATTTATTGTGGCCCAGCGCAGGACCTTGCGGGCACAGAGAAGAAAGCAGCAAAGAGGTTGGATTCAGTCGCTCTAGCAAGAAAATGGAGCAGAAAAATAACAACCTCACCTCACAAGGTTGTGTACGTTTGTAGCGTAAAATGGTTAAACTTAGAATATCAACCATTTCCATTCCCAGGGGTGGAGAACTCCCGCTGCTGATGTGTTTATTTTCAATGCTCACATTTTCCTCATAAACAATCATCTCTACCATCTTCCACACCGGTACGGGGTGACAAACTTACCGTGCGCCACAAATTATTCCAAAACCACCATTAGCTCGGCTGTAACCCAAGCTCCCGATGGTGCTCCACCTGGCCATCCTTCTGCCAAGCAAGCATGCTCCCCAACGTAGAACAATGTTGTACACATCGACCGAGCGGCGTCAGACAGCAATGGAACGAGGCCACTCCACTGCTTCAGGTGGAAGATCCATTTCAGCGCTTCAACTCTCTACTTTCCACCCAGCCGTATCCTACCTCCTTGTATACATCCGCTCTAGTATCATTGACATTGGATTTGTCGTTAGTGGTGGTTTGTAAAAAAAAGCATAAAGAGCATATTCTCTCCCACCGGCACGACACTAGTGGGTGCATATTATCCTTTCTCTACTTCTGTTGCGTCGCTGTTGCACTTCGCTCGCTTGCTCGCTCGTTCCTCTTTCAGCAAGCCAGCATTTCTCGCATTTTCCTTGCTGCTGCTGCTGAATGGGATGAATCGGTGGCACTTTGGCTTCTGCTTAAGTGCACCCGAATAGTTGTACACCTGGTGCATGAGTGGTGCACCACACAGTGCAAGGGTGTCTGCAGGGGGGAGTGATTTAATGACTCAGAAAGATGCTCCTGAATCGGGTCGTTTGCTGACAAATTGCCGTGTATATTGTCTTTTTCAAGCTTTCGGTGCGATGCTTTTTGTGGCAGTCCGGGGAAAAAGACGGGAGGCGTCGTTGAGAAATTGGAGGTTGGTAAAGAAATGCGGCTGAAGATCAAGAATTGAAAGCGTTGTAATTAATGCAAGATAATGGTGCGAGGGTGGGGACTGATGTTCAATGCTTTCAATAGAAGTTACGATGAATAACGAAGCATAAAAGCAGCAGAAGGGTGTCACGGAATATTTTAGTACATTGAGACTTTTTAATGTTTCATAATAAACTATACTTAGAATTTTATTAACTTAATTACTCTTTCTCAATCTCTTTCACTTAAGACCCTCTCTTGGCCTTCACATGTCAGGTTAGGTTCGGTTCAACCCATACTCCTGCATTGTACTGCTACACATACTCTTATTTTTGCACCTAATGTCGAACATTAATTGTACAATTCGCATGTTCATTGGAATATCTAACGCCGGTTTAGCTTTATGCGGTTTATAAATTGTCCTTCCACCTGCAACAATAAAGAAAAATACTCATTCGTGATGTGAACGCTGGACGAGTAAGACAACTAATGGCCCGTGTGATAAACATCTGTAATGCGCCTGTTGTTTCAAACCATCTATAATCCCAATCAATACTACACTTAAAAGTCGGATTTTTTTATATTTTATCATAATTATTTGTAAGGATTAATGCAATTCTACTTAAGGGCAATACAACCGCGCAATCTGCTGAGTATCGGCAAACATACAAATAAATTATTTATAAAACTATCAGAACTTATCATCTTTTGTTTGCAAAGTTAATTTTAAAATTGCTGGAATAAATGATAGACCCGTTTACATCGCATCTTCAATTAATTTTTTGAACACAAGTAAAACCATTTGTCATTTGATTTGGAATGAGTTTACTAAGCATGTCAAAGTAATATTACAAATGTATAGAACAGTGATGTCAAACTCGTTTTGGGTTGCGAGCCGGATTACGCTTCAAAACATTTTCGCGTGCTGCAGTTGGGTGGCGGTGAGATGGGAGTGCTTTCAATCGGCAAAAACCATTAAGGAAGGATTCTTGGACCTAGAATCTTATTTACATTTTTTTTTTTCGTAGCCTCCCGCCAGTTTATGAAATTCATGAATTTACTCATGCTTTACTTCAGTGGCGGTCGTGCCTACTCGGAAATTTAATAATTTACATTCAATTGCTTCGGATATCTGCTAAGTTTCAGGCTACCTGGACAGTTCTTTAAACCTCGTATATTGCCTTCACACAATGACACACGAAGTACAAATGCTGCATTTTGACAACGGTAATGACTAAAAGGAGTAGATCAAAATGTATCACTACATCAGCAAATATTGGCTAGGTATGTGGCCATTTTGTTGGACCAGCATACAGTCAACTTCATATAGTTCTTAACTTTTTTGAGGGCTTGGTTTTCATGGTTTTTAATATATCGACCTGATTTTTGCAGAAGCATATATCAAGAGTACCCTCATCAATGAAGTGAAGAAATTCGTATGCCAATACATGATTACCAAACTTTCCGAACTCAATGTCGGAAAATGGGTGAAAATATTGATAGTCCGACTTTAGAGTGCTCTCAGGAAACAACTACTAAAACACTTGCTACATGCCATCTTGGCAGATATCTTCCCAAACAAGTAACTATGTGTGGCTTACTTCATTCTTCGATAATCGAACTATTAAAACTGAATGTTAAAACCTTCTTCCTCTGTGAATCAACATTAATACACCCGTTTTTGTTATCTTATGGTTTACAACCAATTTCTTCTTCATTCAAATAACGGCCAAAGTTCTTCGCGGCCCGGATTAGGAGCCTTCGCGAGCCGAATATGGCCTGCAGGCCGTATGTTTGACATGTCTGGTATAGAATATTATAATAAACCAATATCAGCAGCGTAACATGGCCGCGTAGGTTGTTACACTTAAGAAGATGCAGAATATGATAGAAATCATCTAACAACACAGGAATCTTACTTACATTTATTAATGATTTAATAAAAAAAAATTGTTTTGTTTATCGTAATGTTTGGTTTGTGATAGTCATGTGATTTTATCATGTGATCTTTTGGTTTTGAAGTTTATTTAGATTCACATTATTAATGAGTTTAGAATGTGTCTCTACAGTTTATTATACTAAACTACTACATAACTGAAGCTAGCTGCTTCTTTTATACCCGTCGTATATGCTATGGTCTACTTTGTTTTTCCAACAATTATTAAAATGTTTATGAACTTTAACGGCCGTATTAAAATGTTTATGAACTTTAATTGCATCAGCAACATATATGTATCACTTATGTAGCATATGTATCACTTATGATATTTCCTGTTTTGTCTTTTTATGATAAAAATATGTTTCTAAGCTATAAAAAACAGTTTGTTTTGCACACTTTTAGCTGTGCTTATAGAATTAATATTCATTCTACTGTAATGCCTTGAATACTTTATCACACCACTTCAACCATGCTGCCTACTAATGAAACATGATGCGATTCTTGAAGTCCCTATCCCTATCTGGCTGCTGCTGTCAAAGTCATCAAACAGTGCGCCTAAGGGATATTGAAATTATTTCACAGCGCATACAATGTAAGTACCGAGCGCCGCCCCAAACGGAACCGTCACCGGTTCGGAGCCGCCGAAAAGCCCGTCTAGAACGTGCAGAACACTTGGAGTACCCGTTTTTTTTTTGTTGCAGGTGGGTGCAGCGAGGATAGCACACTTGAGCCCAGAGTCAACTCACCGAGTCGTGGCCGCTGGACGTGTTCGTGTCGGTGAATGAATTGCCGCGATGTGCGCTTCACGTGAAACCGAGTCGTGACTTGATTTCGCTCGGTGCAATTTCACTCCAAACTGTGGTGGAGAGGGAGAGTTGGTGGTAGTGCACTCTGGCAGCGGAACCAAGGAACGGAAAAGCTTTTGAGCCCCGGAGGCAACGACTGGCAAAGCTCTCGAAGCGGTGAAACCTGCTTGACATTTCCAGTGCTCGCTCGATAACGACCTCAGCGACGACGGTCTTGGGACTGTGTCCTGCCCTCATGCCTTGACTGTAACAATGTCTGAAGAAGCTTGGGAGTGGTTCATACCCCCTCGCAGTCACGCCCATAAAAGCATCGCGTTCTGTTAAATTTTTGATTCGTACCATCCGCCAAAAACTAATGCGAAACGAACGAACGATTCCGTTCGAACAAGGCGATCGCGTTGCCATTTGGTTTGACAATTGCTTAGCATACTTCTAGCTCGCTGCACTTTTGCTCACCGGCGGCGACACACCAAAAGCAAACTCTCATCCGGCAAATGAAAAGAATATTGTCACTGTCCCAAAATAAAAGGCGAAAAAACAAAGCACCACCATCCACCACCACTCCACCGGACATAGGCTGCCTTGTTTTATGTAAATTTATTCGCGCACTCGCTCGCGCTCACCCGGTACAAAGTGGGTTAATGAGGTGTTTATTGCAGCGCTGCTCTACGATCGGCATCTGCCCCGGCATCATCATCATCACCGTTTGTCGCTCGAGATGTCAAGCCTCGGCAGATTCTGCCCACCCATCCGACAACCGGCAGGTCCTCGCGCTCACCCGCAACACAACTTTTTAATTAGGACGGGAAGCGAACGAAAACGGACACTTGCTTCATGTTGCAATGGGCAATGGGTGGTTGAAGAGGGACAAGGGATAAGGGACTGCGCGGTAGCGTGGGTGCCGGTTACTTAATGAAGGATACGAACCGAAAAAGCATCATATCCAACGGCGATGCGTCTCAAGAGGTTCATTACGCGGGGTACACGAGCAAGCCCGTAACAGCTTTGCCAACATTGGCAAACGATGTTTGCAGACTGATCGTGCTCATTGTGGGGCGCAGTGATTCACGGCTTCATTCCCCGAGCGGTGGACGAGTGTTTAATTTGTACAACGGCACACGGCAACGGTCAATGGAGTTATGGGAATGGATGTAGCCTGTCTCTTGTTTTTTTGCTACTCAAGATGGCCAGTCGTTCTGTGGCCTGGCTGGTTCTATGCTGCTTGTTACCAGTGCTCTAGATGAACTGGGGCACTGTTAGAATGTTTTTCTTCCATCAAATTCTGAGAAAATATTTATTCTTTATTTTATCGTGCAGCAAAAGGAAAAGCTGACGATGAACGGTTGAGACTAAAGTGAAGATAAATAATTCACTGGAAGTTGGAAAGTGCGGAATTTTTTTTTATGAGTAGTTTTTTTTTGCAGGTCCGGTTGTAAAATTGAAAGGGCATTATAGACAAAGTAGCACAATTGTCACTTTATTTGCATGTCTACACAAAAACTGTACAATTTACCACTAACTTGACAGCAGCATAGTAGATACATACTAGTCAAATTGATATAGAATTATAGTATGGCATAAAACTGAATTGGTTTTGTTTAGGATATCTGTTTGTACCATCCCAATTTCCGTGTTTATGAACTAGATTATTCATACTCCAACATTTATGGTGAGTTTTACACGACTTGTAACAACTATAACAGATAAATAAAGACACTATTAATTGCTTGAAGAGGATTCCGAAACGGAAAATCAACCACTGATCAGATCTTCACCATGTAGCAGTTCTTGGAGAAGATGGCTGAATACAGACACGACATATACCATCGCTTCATCGACTTCAAAGCATATGATAGCATAGCCAGGGTAGAACTATACGACGCTATGACATCTTTTGGAATCCCGACCAAACTGATAAGTCTAGTTACAATGACTATAGCTAACGTCACTTGTCAGGTGAAGGTGGATGGAAAACTCTCAGGGCCTTTTGCTACCACCAAAGGAATGCTCCAGGGGGACGGGCTTGCCTGTCTCCTATTGAGCTTGGCGCTAGAGAGGGCCATAAGGGAAGACTTCGGGAACCATCTTCTATAAGTCAATTAAGATCCTCAATCAATCCCTCAAGATCCTCAAGGCAATTAAGCTGATGATATAGACATAATTGGTCTGTGGCTCTCCTAGGTAGCAGAAGCCTACCAAGATCGAGCATGCGACAGAGAACCTCGGATTACAGATAAACGAGGCAAAGACCAAATCGATGGTGGTAACATCAGCGGACTTACCAATAAATAATAGGTGAACGCACTTTTGAAGTCGTCCCAGAATTCACCTATCTGGGGTCAAAGGTCAGCAACGACAACAGTAAGGAAGCTGAGTTGCGCGCAAGGATGCTGGCTGCCAACCGGTCATTCTACAGCCTGAAAAATCGGTTCACCTCAAAGAACCTGTCGCGACGGACGAAGCTGGGACTGTATAGTACCTATATAGTACCAGTACTCACATATGCCTATGAGACATAGCCACTGTCCAAATCTGACAAAACCCTGTAAGCCGCTTTTGATGCTCAGAAGGATAATTGGCCCCGTATGTGTGTAAGGACAATCTTATGATTGGTCATGTTGTACGCATGGAAACAAACGTCCCGTGGCGCGGTAAGCCCAAATTGAGGTAGCAAAATGGCGTGAAGGTGTCCGCAATTGAGGCCAGGATAACGTGAGAGATTTCGGATCCTTCTAAGACAGGTCAACGTCGCAAAGCGGAATTCTTGGCTTGATTATAAAGAATTCTTGTTATTTAAAACAAAAACTGTTACACACATTAAAAAAACATCATGAATGAAGAATGGGGTTATTAGATCTGCAAAAAATCGTTGAAAACGTAGTAAATGTTCAATAACAAAATTTACAGTGTTTATGTTTATGTCCCGTGAAGATACTTTCTGGTAGAGAAAAACGTTATTAACTCCAGGAATCTTATTGCTGTACCTTTTATACCTACTGTACATCTTTCACTGCAAGCAATTTCTTGGCCGAAAGCGCCTGACAATCTTGTTTAGATTTATTTACAATTCGGTAAGTCGTTAACCAACGCTCTAATGTTTACGGAAATCATACAGAAAACGATCAATCGCAAAACCGAACCAAACGAGAACGGATAAACAACTTAATGAATAATTATTTTTGCTAGTAAGATCACAATATTAGACACAACAATCAATTGATTCTCAGTATGACAAAAGTTAAGCTATAGGCTAAAAATACTGGACAAAATGTTTGGAAGTCTCAATACCATTCCGATTTTTCTCAAGAATATCTACACGTTTTACATTGCCGGAATGAAACTTTAAATTGAATAATCATTAACTATGTCTACTGTATGTTTTGAGTAATAGTTTCTATTTATAAAACGAACATCAATCTATTCTACATTCCTCAGTTAAAATTAGAAAAAGGTACTTTTAAATTTCTACACAGTTATCAAGCCAACAAGGAAGCATGAATTGTTTCATGCAACACTTTTGTTTGTTCACTGGTCCCCACAAATAACCTAAAACAAAAGCAAATGCCTTCATCCTGCTACAGTTTTATTGTTTCCTTTCTGGCCCATCTCTCGCAGCATATGCACTAAAAAGTCTACCGAGTGATCCCGGAACCGATTATCCCTTTTTGCCTGGTGATACCAAACTACACCATCGTTCGGCAAACAATATCGCTCGCTTCACACATTCGCGTGTTTCACAGGTTTTGCTCATTTTTAGTTGCCATCCCATTGAAAAACCCTCCCCTCCATCACTGTTGGACCAAAACACTAGAGAGCTTTACACATGCAGTAATCTAGCCCCAACCCATCCAGTGTCGTGCTTCTAATGGACGGCCTCATTAGCGAGCACAACGTTTTGCGTGTGTGTGTTTATAGCGGCCTTAAAACTTGTCAACGTTTCCCGCAAAGCTCGCGTGAACCGGCATAAACAATCAAGGTTTTTCCTACAAAAGGGGAGGTGATGGAAAAGTTCGGCCCGGAAAAGCTTACCACAGCAACAGTAACATCTGTTACGGCGTAAACCGCAAAGTTGACATATATTCATGGATGTGCTCCATCAACGGTTATCGAGCGCCCGGCTAGCATGGAACGATGGAACTTTGCACGATGGTTGTTAAACCGCAGCAAAAAACAACTGAGTGTCGAGATTGGACCATGGAAACCGGCCATTGCATCCAACGGACCACCCGCCCAAAGACCGTTTATTATCTAAATACGATTAAAACCCTCAGCTGCACTATGCGTACGAAGAAGTTTCTGCGCGGGTGTATCAGGAAAACAATAATTATTTGCGATGCTGCATTTGCGCTGCACCGGTTTGTGGAAATTCAGCAGGAAAAACGTTTTTCATCTCGTCAACCACAGACCGATCCGGGAGGCGATTATCCTTTAAACGGGTTTGTTTGGCGGTTGTTGTTGGTGTCGCAAGCAAGCAGGAACGCCTCACACGTAACACTTTCAACTTTTAACAGAGCGCTTTTAACCCGTTCCCACTCGGTAAACACTTTCGCTGCATGTTGTCATCGTTTTATGCGCTGTCCACCCTGCGGACCTCGTTGGTGGGCTGTAATGAATTCATATAAAACATAATTTTATTTGCACGCCACATATGTCGTAGTACCGTACGGACATACAGATAGTGTTCGCATCGATGTCCGCCGTTGAGTACGACGTTGATGCATCACGGCCGATAGGAATGTTTGCAATACACAACAAGATGCGATAAAATGCGGGTGGTATTTATTTTTCATAAATCGTACACCGTCGCTGGCGCTGTTGCGTGTGTGTGATTCAGGGTAGGCTAACGATGGCGGTCAGTCAGTTATCGTTATTTCGATTGCCAACCAGGATCCATGCTACCATTACGTTGACGTATCTTGTGACTGTTTGGTGGTGACTATTGGGCAATGGTAGGGAAGCGAGAAGCGGAATGATTGGGATGACGTTCGCTTGCATTTGCTGCATCCTGTTTGATGCACGGTGTGGTAATAATGGGACATTTACTTGAAATCAATAAAATTAAATGAAGAACTATGCAGAAGATTGAATTTAAGCATCCATTTTATGTATCAGGGAATATTGAAAGATTGTATAAATCAAAGGTTTGGCCATGTGTAAGTTATTTTCTTCAGTGGAAAGTGCTTTTTACGAAAATCTACTATCCTACACTATTACCTAAAAACCTAATACTTTTTTTTAAACAAAAGAAAATCTAAAATTTGAATTATGCAAGCAACCTCTTCTTATAAAGAATTATGTCAGATCAGATGTTAGTGAGAAATATGTTCCAATAAAATAAAAATATCTCTACTAGTGACAGTTTTGACAAAATAATTAGTAGAAATAGTATTATGTGCATTTTACTTAATTCGATTACGAGCCTGGCATAACGATAGCAGAACTGACTTCACGTTTAAGTATTCGAAATGTGTCCAATCGTAACAGTATATTAATGTTCTGTTCGTTATCTATTGTATACTGTAAAAATAATTTGCCTCGAGAGGGCTTTATGAACCATCGATTTATAAACACTAAGCAGTAACTTTCATAATATTTTGATTTTAATCCTGAAAATATTTCGAAATGTTTTTTTTAAATTTTGAAAGAGAGAGAGAGACGAGTGACTATCAGCAATTTAGTTCTTTTATCAATTGCCCCAAACAATCGAATTTAGAAACTATTCTAAGCGATTGATATTTTTAGAAAAAATCCCCATAAATGTACGTATTACATAGCAGGACACTTATGAAATAATTTGAAGCAATCATTGTATCCACGCAACTGTAACCGTAGCAATAGACGATGCGCAATCTCAGATTGCGCATATATTTATCTGTCAAACGGGTCGGTTTGATATATTTATCTGTCAAAAAAACTTTATATATCTCGGACATATAATCTTGAAAATTTATGCGCAATCTTGGCGCAATCTGAAAATGTATGGAAATGACGTTTATAGCTCAGGGTTGGCTACGCGAAATGACTTATGTTTTGATAAAACGAATATATGCGCAATCTGAGATTGCGCATCGTGTATTAATACGGTAACTACCGTTCCCCTTCGAATGAATTTCAGCAAGCGGTTTATAATCAAAAATCCAATTATGCCGATGTATTGAAGCTTTCCCAACTGTTCAGTGAATTTGCACAAACGATTGCTCAATATAATTAAAAAAAAATAATTAAAGAACCATCAAATGTTATACGCTTTGTTCCTACACCGCTACACCGTGCTGTAGAGGTGCCCAGAAGCGCCAACACCAAAGATCAAAGCCAAACGCAATGATTCAATCATCGAGCCGTTTCAATCTTCTCCGAAAGGATTTCAATGGAAAATTGTCAATATTTGAGTGTTGCTTGTATGCGCGACATTTGACACCGATTCCATCACGAGTATGAGCGACAAAACGACACTAAAAGCTTTTAATATTGACGGGAAAATAAAGCTGCTGGCACGAACGGATCGGGTAAAACGGTAAAAAGCAGTTTACAACACTGTACTTAAGGTGCTTGAAAAGTTAATAGAATATTATTAGTTTTTCAGAATTGTTGAGAAATCCGGATATTTCTTATAATGTCATGAAACAAAATAAATAACCAGAGTCAATAGAAAAACCAACCTCAAAGTTGTTCGTACAAGATTACTGCCAACGATACATTTTTTCTTTTGTTTCTATGTGATTAAATGCTGTCATATTAAAAAAAAGAAAACCAAACATTCAGCCGATCATTAACAAGCTAGCATTGATCTAAAACTTAAATAGCTCTTTCGAGTGGCATTATAAAGGCTTACTCACTTCAGCTCTGCTGTTTACAAACAATCATCCCTCTAATCCCTGCAATCGGACACTTTCTTCACCACTTCATGATACCGTATTGTATGGCCCTATTCGTTTTTCTTGAAAACCATTTTCTGAGACGTTTGCCATAAATAAAGCAATGGCACCATTCCATGCAGCACCTATCCTAACCCAAAACCACCCAGACCGATCCCACACACACGCGGGGTTGACACACGATTGCGTACTACATCGAGCGGTGGAATTGACTGCCAACTGTCTATCGTTTTACCGTAGGGGTCAATTTCACTCTTGACTTCTTTTTTTCCCCTCCTATTTGTTCTTCATTTTCGCACACTCTTACTTTCAATCAAGCAGCCAGGACGGGAACAACCAGGGACACCGTCGGGACCGGACCTACACCACAATCGCTGACGGTGTCGTAAATTTTACCGAACAATTCACTTAACGCAACCTAACACACAGCCTAGCAACACTTCACGTTTTTTTTCCCGGGCAAAGAATGTGCATATCCATCGTCCACGGTTCCATAATCGGAGCGACGTTTGCCGCAATTCCGTTGGTCAATTTTGGACATTTATCTTTTGGGACGAAGGGTGTCCCCGTTAGGACGCCAGTGGACCTTTTTTGCTTTCTCCGCGCTACCTCGCTCGCCAGAAGTTTGTTTGGGTTTTACATCCTTTGTGCCCGGGGTAGGAAAACTGTCAACACAATTCCCGGTTCTGACCCCCTCGGGCACGGTGGGTGGTATAAACTATGGGTGTGTATGTGTATGTGTGTGCCCATCTATGTGTTTATAATGTTGGCTAGCTCAAAGGAACACTTTTTGTCGCTGTCTCGCTGGGTGAAGCCCGAGCAATGAACCGGGCATGGTATGGGGCAAACGGGGCAAAGAAATAGCTCACCAGCATCCCCGCAGCAACGACAAAAGCGTAAAAGTAGCATCGGTGAGCAAAACTCACTTTAATTTATTAAGGTCTCAAAATTTATTACTTCAATTTTCTATTCAATCTCCTTTTATAGGTTTATAGGATTTCATCTCCACTGACAGTGTTGCTGCTGCTGCTGCTCCTGTTGTACTTGCGGCTGTTCCCTACTGCTCGCTTTGCTGAATATTTTCCAGCTCAACACTTTCGCCCGCGTGACGCTAGTGGCGTAACATTTTTTTTTTCTCTCGTAGCTTGTATTATCCATTTTCTGCTTCCTTGAGGACGCTTGCATTCTTGCACATATTTTGGTCGTTTTACTCGTCAGCAGTACGATGCTTTTGACACTTTAAATTCTATCACCGAGTAGTGGGAAAGGGCGCTACTTTTGAAGATGAGCAATTTTGCAGTTGAAATAGATTTTGGAACCTTGAGCATTCCTTTAGTAAGGTCACGTTTTTTTTTCACTGTAAAAAATATTACAAATAATACATATAAACGCTATTGCGTACATCAACAAAATAACAAATGTTATAATCAATCAAAACATTGACAATAGTTAATGAAATGAATAGGTGAGAGAAAAAAAGCAAAAAAAAAAATCTTACAAACATTTAAAAACAGGTATAAAAAATATGTAAAAAAGATAACATAACAACCTTTACAACTTGTATAAACTCAAAACCAAAAGTTGATGTGAGTAAAAAAAAACATCAATAAGAAATAAAATGATTTAAAGTGATATGCTAAATGAAAGGAATAAACAAAGAGGAAAAAATAAAACATACTGTTAAAAATGTAAATCTTGTAAATAGGAAACTTGTTTTGCAAAGATAAATAATATAAATGTATATAAAGCAAAGTGAGGCAGCAAAAATAAATTTGGAAAAACATAAATTAATAAAATGGATAAGTTTGTAGGACAGCTGTCGAAAAGAATCAAAATAGATCATTGGAAACTAAAAAAAAAACACAAAATAATCATCCAGATCAACTAGGTTGTAGCACCAGGGCTGGACAATAAAACAATGTAAAACATTGTACTCGTGACTCATTAAACGAAAATAACAAAATCAAACCCTAAAACGTTATAAAATAAAACTCTCTGCGAAGTCTTCATCATGTGAAATGAACAAAATATGACTATAGACCGGCAGAAAACAGATATTCCTCCTCGGCAACCCTTTTCTCCACGATTATACCCGGCTCGATAAGTGACTTATGGGGATCGTTTGCTGTTTCTCTTTCCCGGCCCACTTCAACTCAGCTACAATTTTCCACAAAATTCATCCTCTGCCGTCAGATAGTGTAAACCCGAAACTGTTTTTCTCCGAAATGGAATTCCATCAGCGGTTCTCCCCTACTTGCTTTAGGATATTCGATCACCAGGGTGTGTGTGTGTGTGTGTTTGGGGCGTGTTGAACCAGGGGGAAAGCATCTTTGCCAACTACTTCAATCGCATAGAAAGGATTGATTTGTTTCCTTAGCACTTCTCGATTCGTTTCGGTGGGCGGTGAGCGCATTTGACTTCGATTGGCAGGAAAGTTTTTTGTCGTTCGCAAAAAAAATGAAATAGAAAGGATTGATGCGACCTTGGCCCGGGTTGACGCATACAAAGTGTAGGTCTGTGAATTGAGATGATTGAAAAAAAAATCGCGAGGTTTAAAAGCCTCCCAAACGGGGAAGAAAAATGTGCAGCCTTTTCAGAATAAAGTGGCACGAGAATATGGCTTCATTTTTCGTGGTGCTGATTTATGAATATCCCTAGAATACTGTGTCCTTATGCTCAACATTAGCGAATGATTCCATCTGAAGGATGTTTTGCAACATGAATCGAATATAAGACCATTTAATTACAGTTGAGTTTCTGAAATATTTAAACCGACACTTTAAACACTAATACATCAAGACAAAAAAATGGAACCACAAAGTTAATGCTTCATTTTAAATAATAGGTAGCTGTCTCATCATGATGGTCCCGTATGATGAACGCATTCAGTCCGTCACTGTCAGCCATCAATTTAGTGACACGCTTCCAACACGCAAAACCCCTTTTCCATTCATTCATGTACAGTTTCAGCCACAGCAGTCGTCCTTTATTGTCTTTTCGGTGCCTTAAAAGTGAAACCTTGCGCGACACAACATCTTGTCGCCGTTGCCCTTTAAACGATCCTATTAGTACAGTGACACAGCAGCAACGGCAGCAGGACGCGCGTCTGTCTGTATCGATAAGAAGTGGAGAGTAAAACGAAGGCTTCAGCAATGAACTGTTGGGTTGCCCGCATTTTTATTCAACCACTTTTTGTTGTGTGTTGCGCCTCAAACATACCGCTGAAAAGTGACAGTGGTATCGATCGAAAGCAAAATTAATGCTCACCTGTACAATTATTTGCGTTGCGTCCCTGTCCCTTGTTGGGAAAGGGTTGCGTAGGTACCAAATTCTGGGGGCCCAACACCATCCGGGTGGTACAGTATCGGACATTAAGATAGGACCCTTTTTTTTCAATGCACCGTACACTTGTTTTGCCACGTTACTTGTGTTTGTGTGTGTGTATGTGTGTATGTGTGTGTGTATGTGTGTATTAGTGTGTGTGTGTGTATGTATGTGTGTCTGTGTGTGTGCATGTGTGTGTGTGTGTGTGTAGTAGTAGAAAGAGAGTGTGCTTTTTAATGTGTATTTGCAAGTGCGCGTGTTTGTGTCTGAAATACATAGCTTGCCATGATGTCATATTGCGTTGAAATTATTCTTATTATGTGTGTTATCATGTGAAACATTGTGCGTTTACACTTGGATAAAAACTAAAGTTTGCATCGACAGCAGCGCTTGTTCCTCGGACGAAAATGCAGGTGTGCTGTTTCATGAATGTGAATGCGACACCGGTGCGAAATGGACACACGCACAATAGCAATGAACTCGGCATTCCCTCACAGGTGTTTCTCCAGTGCACGCCATTGAAAGGCCTTCGTGCATCTCTGCGTTGCACGTTGTGTGCGAATGGTAAACTTTGTGCGTTCATTGAGCTGGCGCGCAGTTGTTCTTTTCAATGGGCGTTTTGTTTCATGAGCGCGGCAGTATTCTTTTCTCGATTTTGAAGGGAAGACGCTTACTCGCGTACTCGTTGATAGTTTTTATCCATGCGATGTTTTCGCTGCTCCATAACGATGTAGTTCATCGCGTATAGAAGTAGAACGCAGGCAGAGCACGGGATCAGCCGTGTCCAAGTTTTTAACCAGCGCGTTCTTGACGGTCCAAGCAAGCAATGTTAGTAACAATGGGTCGAGGTAAACGTTGTACCGATCATCAGCGCCATATGTAAAAGCGAATGGCTGCTGCTGGCATTAAGCGCAAAAGGATCGAGTTCGTAATGGAACGATCGCGCACTTTTGTGGCAAACGCGCTTCGGACAACCGAAACGTGCTTAGACAACTGAAACGCGCTTGGACAACCGAAACGCGCAAGTCAACCGGACGTCCTCAGAAGACCACGGCGAAAGAAGACCGTAACATTGTTAATATATCGAAAACACACTAATCGCGAGGGCGGTGGTCCTGCTTATCACACCGAAAACCTAACCCAAAACACAAAAAAACTACTTACAAATCTATCCGAAACGACCTACTTGTGAAACAAACACACACATCAATACACATTCAAACATACATCCACACACACACACACACATGCACACACACATACACACACACACACACACACACACACACACACACACACAAACACACATACACACACATACACACACACACAAACACAAACACATACAAACCACACATAAACTTGGCCCAACGGGTGCACGGTGCGTTAAAAAACCAATGCCCTATCTTTCTGTCCGATACTGTAGCAGAAGAAGAAAAAGGGTGTTCGAAAGTTACAAACGAGATGTGCGAGATCGCGCGGCCCAACAAGGATGCAGTTTTTGGCGGCACCCGCATGCGTGCGGCCGAATAATCATCGTACGGTCCTCGCGTGCGGATGCTCACGGACGCACAAAAGCGAACGGGCAAAATTAACTCACCCGCCGGCGTGCATCGGCGACTCTCAATCAAAAGTCAAGCGTGGTAAGGCCAACAATAAAGAAAGAAGAAAAAACCAACACTCAAGCAGCAAGGATGTTCGGGGAACGGGGAGGACTGTTTCGGTTCCAAACTGGTTTCGGCAGGTGCAACAGTTTCGGTCGAGCTGTGGCAAGTGATTGAAATTGTTTTCGAACCAGCATGGACGATGCAATGGTTTGGTTTGCAAACGGTCCCGATTGCCCGCAGGATTTTGGGTTTTTGAAGAAATTTTGGCTCAAAGAAGAAGCACATTTTGGCGCATTTTTTGGGGTCTGGAAAGATTCGCGTGGAGAAATAGAAAAAAGCATGCAATGGAAAGGTTGAAAATGTATGGAAAACAAATGTTTTATTGCAAATAGCATTTGATCAAGTTTTAGAATGCAAAAAATGAATGCATTTCAAATAAACATCTCTTAACGAATGTTTCTTATAGGAAAATATATTAGATAATTCTGTATGGTACAATAACATTTTATTACTATTGGTATTATTTTGATTATTATTATTATTATTATTATTAATTTTATTATTATTATTATTATTATTATTATTATTTTTATTTTTATTATTATTATTTTTATTATTATTATTATTATTATCATTATTATTATTATTATTATTATTATTATTATTATTATTATTATTATTATTATTATTATTATTATTATTATTATTATTATTATTATTATTATTATTATTAATTACAATAATAATAATAATAATAATAATAATAATAATAATAATAATAATTAATTATTATTAATTCTAATTTATTATTTTATAAATGTGCGTCATTATAACAAAAAAGAACAAGGAACAAACGAGGATTTCAGGCAAACGAATAAATAGATAAAAAAATAAATAAAGAACATAAAGCTTCTGGTCATCAATATGTGCTACGCAATATTAACTTAAGCTAACTTACACTAACGCTGAGATCGACAATGTTGTTTAAAGAGGATTAACTATTTATCATTTGGTGTAATGGATGTTTGGAACCAAATTCTGTCGATCTAAATTTGGTGTTAAATAATGCTCTTGGTCTTAAGTTTCGGCTAGGAGCCAAAAAGTGAATATTTTCAACAATGTACGAGGTGTCAATTGATCCGCTAATAAGCTTGTGTAAAAAGATGCACTGAGCCGTCATTTGCCAACGTTTGTAGATATTCCAGTCTGAAAAGATTGCTTTAAGCATTGTTTAAAAATTTCAAACCCAATTCTGGAATTCGAAAAGGAGAAATGTCTGTGTATTGAATAAGAACCATTTAGATACAGTGAACATGACCATCAATGATAAAGCATGAGAAATAAGTAAAATAAAATAAAATAAAATAGAATAAAAAAGCACCAAAACTATAAAACGTAACAAGAATATCTAACAAGAGAAAAAAATAGCTCTATTAATAATCAAATATACCGTTAAAGTTTGTAACAAATGTTTCAAAAAAAGTTACAATATCAGCAGATAAATTTAATGTAAAACATGAACAAAAAGCCTTCTGCGATATCCAAAAATAACAAAGTAACAAGAAAGAGTACAAGATTATGCACCGTCCAAAAAGCAGATCGCACGATCGCACCAGGCAACGAAGGCAAAAAAGGGGCACCGCAAAGAACATTTCACCGCGAAGCAAAGCATCCGCGCAGGCCACGGTGCAAGGTGGCCTGAAGGCTGAATTGCAGATGAAGCTGAGATGCACGGACAGGGTTTTATACTGATTTCTCCCGGTATCCCGGGTTTTGCCCGGTTGATTGCAAAACCACGCTGCCAAACGTACCGCCCCGGAAGGTGGAAACCGCACGAAATTTATGCACTTAAGAGGCCAGGTGCAAGATTTTTGTTCATCATTCTCTCTGTCCGCTTCTTTATGCGTTGCGTGGCATGTTCTTCTCTGCGGAATCGCTCTTGTTTTGTTTTGCTTTTTTTCTGCACGCACTGCACATTCTGTCGCTTTTCTGCCGGTCCCGGAACACGGCAGTGCCCGGTCGCTTGGCTTGTTATTATTTCTGTTATTTTTTCTTTGCCGGTCGGTCAAACTTCGCGTGTCCGTCTGCATTTTCGTGGTCCGTGGTACCTGCGGCACGAAAAACCATCAAGTCTGTTTATCGAATGCCGGATGCATTCTGCCTGGCACACGCGCCCGTGTGTGTATGTATGCGAACGGTGTAAGGACGGTGTGTTTTCGGTTGGCCGTGTTTCTAATCTTACCCCTGCCGAACGGGGATCCTCTTCCGTTGCCCTGCCATGGTGTCTGTTTATCGTAAAGATTAGATTTCAACGCGAAAGGCAGGGAAGGCGTTCGAGTGGACGGCAAAACACCGGTGTCGCCTGCGTTTTTAGGATCCTGTGTGCCTGTGCCTTGCTGCGTGGAGACGCTAAAAGGTTTTGTTTTGTTTTACCATTTTGTTTTGGGTTTTCAAAAACAGTTTCACCTGTCTGCAGGCAAAAACATGATTTCGTTCTACTTCCTTTCCTTAAAACGCATTTTAGTGGTTTTGTTTTGAGTAACCTGGAAATGTTTTCAAACACCGAAAGCCCGGTTCACCTGCCCCGGAGGACAGCGTGTTTTGTGGCGTCAGAAAATGTCTCTTGCAGCGTGTTATCTTATCCTGCTTAATGGCAGCACTTGTCTTGATTTAAGGAAAGCTTTTCTGTGCCTGGGAGGGGATGGCTAGAAGCAATCGTTCGAGGGTATGAAATGATATCTTTTTAAAAGGCTTCATGAGCATTTCAAATTGAGCCAGGTCAAGGGGTAAACACATTATGGCAACTTTGGCAGGTCAAGAGTGAAAATGGCCATAAAGGGGCTCACTGCCTTTGGATAAGCGTAATGGCTTCATTTCTACGATTAGGTAAAATTTCTTAAGAACTTTCCGATTTGCTGCTAACACATAAACACATTAAGTATATGAAAAGGGTTGAGAATGAGTTTGAGAGCGTTTGATTTTTATTCCTGACCCATATAAAGTATTTTCTAATAGATAAAAGTCCTTATTCTATTCGTTTGGTACTTTATTCAATATCTAGTAGATCAGGATCGTCCGGTTATCTGAAGCAGGTTTAGATAGATAATTTAACCCTTGAAGTTATCCCTTGAAGAACCACATATTACCCTCAAAGCGTAGGTCGGCAATGTCCTATGTTTTTATTCTGTTAATGATCCTGTCTTGTAAATGGCAAAATTTTTGAACCATTGTTTTTATGTTGCTAACATTTCCATTACTCTATCAAAATACATCGGATCTCTAAGGATTCTTTAAAGACTGATGTACACATTGAGAGCGTTGCATTGTTCCATTAAAATATTATCAATAAGTTTTTGGGGAGGATTCTAAATTGTTCAGGCTGTAAAAAGATTAATTTGTTTCGTGTCGTATATTTTTGACAACCGCAAACCTCAATATTTGTTTAAGAACTTATCGATATAGACGATTAGAAACTAAGACTCATCTAAATTATTTGTAAATTTATTAGAAGCTTGTGTTAAACAGTAAAAAAAAACATTAAAATTTATCCTTCGTTATGTGTAGAGTTGGTGCATCAGCAAGTATTTTAATTCTTGTAAAAATTAAGCTTAAGCCCTCCTAAAAAACATGAACTTTACGATTTTTCGGTGAATTTAGCCGTTCGTTCTATGAAATTGATAAATGACGATAAGAGCTACTCACACGCAGTAGCATCGATCGCCATTTTTAATTGCCGAATTATACCGCACGGCACGGATCGTATCGGCAGCATTTTGCTTTCAATAAAACAATAGCAGTATTAACGCAAATTGCTCGCTATTATTCATACTTCCGTTGCCGAGCGAATTCGTTCCCCATTCCTGCTGGCACGCACGGTCAGCAAGTAGGTCAGTCCGGTCATGCTTTACTGGCTACTGCTTACAATTCCAGCGAAGGCTTCGAAGTCACCCGATGCGTCCGGGGTTTCGCTTTTACAGCATCTCCCGTCCTGTCCGGCCTCATCTCATACTTCTCAGTCTGATTGACCTAATTGGACCGAACGAGCAATAACTACGAATCAATCAGTAGGGAAAACATGAGCCAGGATCAAAGGCAGCTCGTCCAAGCCGTTGTTGTCTGGGAGTTTGGTTGCCGCCACCGTTTTCTCCCTCTCTGTCTCTATCTTTCTCTTTCGACTTCGTCCCACTCTGCAACCATCCTTGGCTGAAGGTAATACGATATCAGGCAGCACCAGATGAGGGCAGACGCGCTCAAGCTTCAAGATTAGGTTTGTTTCTCTTCCGACCGTCGGCCTGGGGTCGGATCTTGTGTTTGTACGGTACCGTTGGTAAACTTCCTTCGGGCGAGGCTCTTCCTCTTAGCACACGCACGCGGAGAATTATAGTTTTTCTTTCTTTTCCTTTATGCTGTGCCGCATGCCGCCGCAGCTCGGGAAAAAGCCGCCAGCATAGGCACACACAGACACACCAGCACAGACAACGCACACATGAGCTGGCGAAAAAGGGATGCTTTTGTTTTATTTTTCGCATGCAGGCAATGATTGGAGAGGACGGCGAGGACGACGGACGACTCGATCGGAACCATATCTTCCATAATAGAATTACAGTGAAATAAATGATCATTATTTGAGTTTTATAATACTGCTTAGACCGCAAATACTGGTCCAGGTCCTTTTCCCGGCTCCTGCCCCTGCGGCTATGGGGTGGGAGGCAATTGGTCTTATTTTCGGGGTGAAGAAAATCGGCTTTTCCTCGATGTGAGAGCAGGCAGTGGTGGAGAGTTCGGTGTCTGCTTCTGTTTCGGAAAATAAGTTCCACTGCGGTAGAAGGGAGCAAGAGCTTACCTCCCTTTCCTTTTAGTGGACGCTCCAAATCAGCTCCAATGAATTTCCGATGAGCGGACGATAGCCACAGAACTATAGACGAACAAGAGTAGCATGCATGTGTGTGTGAGTGTATGTTTGTGTGTCGAAGGATATAAATCGAATATACCGCAACCATTACATCGCAAATAGCACTGCTGTATGTCTGGTACCATTAGGCGAGCGCAAAAGCTTCTTCAGGGCATTCACCACACACAGACACACTGCAAGATTAGTGGCGTGCCGGTAGAAATGTCTCACCCAATGAGTGTGCCGCGAAATGAAGCTTGCCGGCTGAAATGGTGTGCCATTAATATGGTGAGGGCCCATATCGAAATGCCATGAAAGAGGGCTTTCGGGAGGCCGTCTTCTTTGCTTATGGATTTTCTATGAAGTGCCCGTGATGAGTGTGAAGGGGGAGATAGTGTTTGGGGGCTGGTTGAAAGATATAAATATGTACCATGACGCAATTGGAGTGCGAATAGCATATTAGCGGTTGCAAGATTGATGGCAATCTGAAGGCGAAGAGGTCCCAGATGGTTGGTTATGGGCAGTATATTACCAGCATTTAGGTCGGATAGTGCAGACAATGTGCCTATCAGATGGTGTGTTGTTCTTGTCAGCAAGAAGTATTGACAACAACTTTTAAGCATTTCCGAAGTGTAAGCTACAAAGGAAAATGGATGAGCAGATACATCGATGCACAGTAAGATGATTTCAAAATGGTTACAGCACCTGACAAATAAGCTATTTAAAAGCTTAAGCTTATGAATATTCACTGTACATTTCTCTTGATCATAAAGCATTATGAAAACTAGAACTATGACGATTTTTCTTGATTGACAAATGCGTAGGAATCAATAACATACTTGTTTTGAACTCATTCCGGTATGATCCGGAATCCTCTAATGTATAAATTCACCCTTAACATAGCCTGTAGATAGCTAGTCTCAGCCGGTATTCTAGCAAATTTTGCTTGAAATAGTTAACGCCTAAAAGAAGAAACAATATATTGAATTACCAATATATATATTTATACAATGTCCAAATTAGTGACAGGTAAAGCTTGAAAAATTCTGAGACTTTAATCTGACTCCGAAAATTTTGGAACTGACTCAGAGAGCTCCAGAATCTTCTGGAGCCGTTATCCGCAGCCGTCCGGAGTCGTCTGTAGTAGTGGTGGGAGCTCGGATTCGGACCTACCCGATTCGGATTCCGTGTTCGAAATCAATTCCGGAGCCAATTTCGATGCTTGAATCGATTCCGATTCCGGAGTCGATTCCGGAGTTGGTTCCGGAGCTGATTCCGAGGTTGAATCCAGAGCCGAATCCGGAGTTAGTTCCGGAGCCGAGTCCCGAGTTAAATCCGGAATCGATTCCGGAATCTATTCCAGGATCGGTATCGGCTCCGGAATCAGAATTGGCTCCGGAATCGGAATCGATCTGGGTATCAAAATTTGCTCCGGCAACGGAATCAAACTTGCATCCAGAAATGTAGTTAGCTCCGGAATGAGAATTTGTTTTTGAATTGAAATAACAAGTGTGGGAAGCGAAAAAAGTCCGGGAAGCTTTATGTGAATAGACCATTTACAAGTAAATTTTGATTCTTTGAGTTTCTGCTATCAACACGTTGGACTCAAACGCCTATTCCTATGAAGCTGTCGAAACCCACTCCTTTTCGAAGCCAATTCGCCAATTTCGGAGTCAATTCCGATTCCGGAGCCGTTTCTGGAACCAATTTCAAACCCGATTTCGGAACCAATTTCGTAACAAATTCCGGAACCAATTCCGGAACCAATTCCGGAGCCGATTCTGGAATCGATTCCGTAAACTGATTCCGGAACTACTATCCGGAATTGATTCCAGAGAACTTCGGAGCTAGCCGGAATCGATTCCGACGAAATCTTTATTTTTCCCATCACTAGTCTGTAGTCGTTTAGAGTCTGCAGTCTTCCGGGGACGGACAGCGTCAGGGCTGGAGACGATCTGGAGATACTGTCGTCGCTAAGCAAACAAATACCTGTTTACGAAGTGCACATGCAAAGCAAAATACAATAACATGCTAATTGAAATGAAATACCGGTCTAACCCTGACCAAATCTGGGCAACTTCGACTTCAGTTTAACGTTGGTTCCGGCCGACTCCGGGCGACTCCGGACGACTCAGACTCCAGATTACTATCGACTCCAATTCCGGACAACTCCGACTCCGACATCAGATGACTCCAGACGACTCCGACTAGGGACCGAATTTTGTGGTTCCGATTTTTCCGGAGTAGTAAATTAACTGTAGAGAGCACATCACTAATCCAAAACAATTTTCCATAATACTTTAGCCATAATCACCGATTTCAGTCATTTTACGCTAGTTGACCCAGAGTATAGAATGAAAATAAAACAAAACTTCAGAAGAAATATTGTCTTTTAAAAATGACAACTTCCCTTTAAACAGACACTTGTCTTGAGGATAGAAGAAAAAATACCAGAAAATTTTAGTATCAAACTACCATCATGTCCAAGTGAGTATTATTTAAAGAAAATCACACATTGAACCGATCTCTCTGTCTTATTGTTACATCTACATTCGATCCTGATTCTAGACTTGTTTAGGGCTTCCGTGACTTTTGCTGTTTTACTGTTTAAACACCCAGCACAAGAAGAAAGACAAGAAAACACTAGAAGATTGCTAAACCCACAAAACGAAAGAAAGCGAAAGATTTGCACCGTTTTCAAGCGCCCTTTCATACTGTGTTGCATTTAGCGCAGTAGAACAGAAGCCGTAAGTACACAGCAGGAACACCTCCTAAGTCGACGGATGGCGTAACGAATCCCGGTACACACAAAATCCCACCGTCTGCACCGTGTACCGCAGACACGCTACCCCGTCACAGCTCACGTCAGCCAGCGGGCCAGGATATCTAAAAATGATTTACATTCAATGCCGGTCGGGTGAAACTAAAACCCGCAAATATTTGGTCATAATCACTCTCCGCACACCGATTAGGTGACCCACAACAGGCACACACACACACAAACACTCCGGATGGCGGCCCATGGATGGCGGCCGTTGAACCTTTGCCGCGGTAAGTGGGTCGCCCAAGACAAAAACCAGGAAAAAACCACAGCTTTGAAAAGCTTGCAAAGGAGCCGGCTTAAAGGCGGTGTGCACACACATACACACCCTCCCGAGCGAAAGAACGTAAATAAATAAAAAGCAATTCATGTACATGGAAAACACCTCGGTTGGGCCACTTTGAACTGGGTACGGAGCAAAAAAAAAAAACGAAACTTCCCTCTGAAAGGACTGTCAGGCAGGATTTTTCCTACACTTTTGTGGATGGTGAAAAAAAAAGAAACTGGAGGGAACCATAAGGTAAGCGTAAAGGTAAATCTCATGAATACTGAGCACTGCCGCACCCGCAATGGGGAAGTCGATCGCGCGCGCCGTTCGGTCGGCCCGGTACCGTTTCAAAATCACTGAAACGTATCAAAGACTCTGGCGTTGAGTTGGAGTCCCAGGGTAAGGATTTGTCCCGACGGCTATCAAACATCAGAGAACCGGAGAAGATCAGTCGACGCACGCCGCTATTGAGCCCGGCAAGTACATAGTACACAGTACGGCCAGGAGTAATGTATCCTGTAAAGGAAGAGGGGCGAAAAACTGGAATGGAAATCTAGACCATAGGATCAGGGTGGTGAAAACGTAGACGAGCGTGACGATGGTTCGATTAAAAACCGGCTGTGTGCGCTGTTTGTTTTTCGCTTACCTGTACAAAACGCGATAATCATGATTAGCATAAAGAGAGGGAATATGGATTACCTTATACGTACTCTTGGTTGAAGTTGGAAGGCGAGAACCCATGGATAGCATGTGTTTTCAACTGAGTTTATCGAAAAAGATGGTGAGATATGTTAAAGATTTACCATTTTGTAGCAAGTTAGTCCTTAAAAGAGCTTCTTAGCATCTAAAAAGGTTCTGAACTAGGTTGGGATATTGTAATAAAATTTGAATTTTGTCATTTCAATTAACCTTTTTGTTTTGCATTAAACCCCTTTTTAAAGGAATCAAAATACCTTACCCTTTCTTTCTTATCTGCTTATCTCAAAATTCATGAAATGCGCAGTTTAAATCTAATTTGCATTTTAGCGACAAATAAGAACGACTTCTTATGTCGATATCAACTGAGTTGTGCTTTGCACACCAAAAACATAAACGAACATATTTATCCATTGAAGTATATGAGTTAAGCTACCAATGAAACATGTTAAGGTTTTTATATTATATTTTTTTAAATTTTCTGTCGATGAATCTCAACTAGATCAATTTCGATCCTAAAACAATAAGAAAGTATTTTACCATGGATTAGATTCTTAAGAGATCCTCAAATTATTGAAATAGCCGAGAATTCGGAAGAGAAACTGATGTCAATACGATTTAAGATGTCTTGAGCGAGTTATTTTAGAGCAATGTTCATTATTTACAAGTTATTTACATCTGTCTGTCATCAAAAAGCAACAGATACAATTGGTCCTTAGCCTTTAGGTCAGTAAAGACAAAAAAGGTCATTCAATAATAAATGCATTCGAATCAACGTTACGGCCTTGTTTTTATGCACCAAATTGTAAGGGATAAAATTCATTTACTATTAAATCATAATATCAACTGTAATTTAAAATTTTATTATAAATTTTATTAAATTGATAATTAAACATCAATTTTATTATTAATTTATTAATATTTATTCACACTTATAGCACAATTAATATTTTCCAATGTTAAAATATAGGTCCAAATGAACCTTAAGTATGTTTAATACGAAACTGTTAACAATTTATCATGAATAAGAGTTAAATTTATATTGTAAATTTGTTATCTAAACTATATTTGAACTTAATTATATAATGCAAGAAAACCAATATAAAAACATACTTTTTGCGCAATGCTGCCCTTCAATTAAATAAAGCAAATTCCATTCTCATGAAGCTACACCATGGCGTAAGAGTTTCACTTTACATAGCACTTTTGCATAATTCGTCAGAAAATGCTCTCCGTTCAAACCCAAACCGACAGCAGTATGTTTCGTTCGTTCGTCGTTCAAATCCAAAACGGCAGCAGCACATACAAAATAATAAAAATAAACAAAACAATCAGCCAAAAAGCACTTCCAGTAAAATATCGAATTGCATTCCACAAATCAACTGCACAACCACACCCCTGCAGTATTCATTGCAGCGAGAAAAAGGACCTTTTTGGCTGACGGCAATTTCATTTCCTGCTCATCGCAGCGAACAGGCTGCATTGACGTAAGGAAGATTCGATTTCATTGCTATGCAAACTAATATATGACACTCTGAGCGAATCACAAACGACCACCACCGTCCGGCAGGTGTGGATGCAGTGCTCGAGCGCTGTTTTGTTGATTTTTCATATTCGTCATACGAACGATCGGTTGGCAGGTCTGACAGGAAGTGCCGTACTTCCTTCTCATCCATCGTATCGGGGTCGATCATGGGCTTTGGTTTTGCGGTGATCACTTCCTGTCTTCGATCGTGTTTGATTTCGCATTCTCGTCACCAGTTTGTGGTCAACGTGTATAATCTTCCGAGACAATCTTAAGCCCGGCAAGAAGAATACATTGAAAAAACAGATGCACAACGTGTGTGCATGTTTTTACAGTAAAACTGCTTACGAAAAGGTGTGAAATGGCGGTCTGATCTGTGCATCAAAGTAATCTCAAAACAAAACAGTCCATACTGTCCGAAAGATATCTTCGACCGGTTGCGCCCCAAAATCCATTGTGGCGTCAGTGTCGGTAGCCTTTAAGACGGCTTATTAACAGGACGAGCTGCTTAACGACCTTGTAATCCCTTTTTGTCCTCGCTTGCCTACCGAAAACATAAACAGTCTATTTCGAAACCACCCGGGAACCATCAGTCCGAAGCCAGCCAAGCAAGCGAAGGGACCTTACGGCCCGTGTAAATAAAGAAATCTTGCAAAACCGTGCGTTGACAACAAAAAAAGCCACCAATAAGCTAAGCTAAAGGGATCCGGTACCGCAGGCTCCGGGTTTTCAAAGGCATAAAGTAAGACACAACACAGCACGCAAAGAATACCAGCACCAGGATCGTTGCATAAAAGAAACCAAACGCACCGCACCCGGGCTCGGACGAAACCGGAACGGGAAGCGAGAGCAAAACAGAAACCCGAAGAAAACGGATCCTCGTGAGCAGGGGAGAAGAGTAGTACGGGAGAATATATTTTTATGCAATTAGTCTCTATTTATGAAATAGTTTATTTGTTCCCACTGGCACCCGCCTTGGTACCGCTTCATTGCGGAGAATCTTTTGGGATGGACCCCGGCGGTAGACTTTTTCGCCTCCGGAACAATATTGTGTGCGCTTCCTGTCTGCTGTTCTGTTTTCTGCTGTTCTGCTGCCAGCAAACGAAACTGGTTGTGGATTTATTTTCCCATCTTCTTTTGTGCCGAGCGTGTTGCACTGCTTGCAAAAGCGGGACACGATTGGATTGACGGCAAGCCTTGCAACTTGGCAGCTGGCTGTCCTGCCCGATCGGATTCTCACTGGCTCCGACTGTGGCAAGTAGAATTTTATTCATCTGTGTGTTGGATTGTGCTGTTTTATTCGTTTGGGTTTGCAGGGTGCCCTTTTACCGTGGTCCGATACTGTGTGTTTGCTTATTGTCCGCATCTTGCCCGAAAAACGGTGTCTTTGGTGATGCTTTTGACCGGAGCCTTCGGTCCCCGGGTTTCCTCCCCTTTTTGGGGCAAATGTTTTGAGATCGGGCTGGAAAACGGACCGTCGGGCTTTTATGACTCTTGGGCTTTTATACATGCTTGGCCGTGTGCTGACTCCCGGATGAGTTTGCTTTAGGGGGTTTGGTCGGGTGCATTTTTGATGCACAAATTCGGAAGGCTCTTCTTTTGTGGTGCTCCTGCTTTTTTGTTGTTGTTGCTGCTGAATTGCAGAGAAGATACCGGTAGTGCAGATTTAGTGTTTGCTTTCGGTGCACCTAGGGATGCAGCTGCAGATGCAACCCGTAGTTTAAACATTATTATTCTGTTCTATCGACCTGAATGTCATTAAATTAGTTAAGATCGTTTGTGCAATGAGATAGCATTCTGGTGATGCCAGTTTTGGCTTGAATTTAGAAATACAAACAACATTTTGTAGGGATTTTCTGTTAACATTGATTTTCTTGTATGAGTTGCAGTAAATTGTTTTTAAATACATAACATTTGATTTGCTTTCATTCGCATGTCTAGTAAAGGCTTAAAAATGTTTAGGGCTGTATTGCATTATGTTCACATAAGACAGTTTCAAGGAAAACGAGCTCAAAAATATTATGATAAATATTTAATAGACAATAATCCAGTAGAATCATATCAAGAGATTTTTTTGCCATATTTATTCAATTTTATTTAATAATTTGTTATTTAGTTCAATAATTATTTAAAATAATTTACTGAAAAATATTCCTAAAAAAGGAAAAATGTCAGGCCTTTTATAGTACATAAACAAAATATGTAACTTAAAGCATAACGAATGTAAAAAAATAATTTAAGAAACGGCATAATATTTACGGATAATGACATAAAAATACAGAAATAAATGTAATGATCCAACTTCAAAAAAAAATCCTAACCTAAAAACGCACAACTCATGCTTCAAGGGAACAATCGAATCTTTAGTTCATATTTTGGTGGATTTTCCTCAGAATTATTTTCACACTCTACAATTTATGTGAAGAGCTGAGCCCTATGACCTACTTTTACGCCGCTAAGTGTGTGCTATGGTAACTTGCCGAGAGTAACGAAACGGGTTCAATAATGGGCGACGTTTGCGATGCCATGCCACGGCAGGAAATAAACCCCATCGACACCGGAAATCAGAATGAGGCATCGGACAGAAAATGATTACGGGTTAAGAGCGCACGGGTTAAAGCAAGCCGCCAGCTGTGAGCAAAATTGATTGTTGAATGAGCTACTGCCAGAAATGAAGAGAAATTTTGCCCGCGTTCGGCTCGGAAGGAAGAAAGTAGAGCAAAAACATAATGAAAGCAATTTCTTTGAAAAGGGAAATTTGCAGGCCGTGCAAACCCCGTTTAACTAGACCTATGTTTTATTATTTTCTTTACATTTTATTTGAGAAAAGACCACAGGTAGAAGTTGACAGACCAGCGGCAGCAATCAAAAAGTCCGTCTAAGCAATTGAGCTAACCACAACCCACTGCGAGAGGCCAAAAAGCGGGATGGTTTACAAATAAATGAGGAAGAATAAAAAGAAACAGCTGAAGCAAAAGATGAAAGGCATCATATTTACATTAACCCTACACTTTGTCAAACACAACCCGAGGCAGTTTTTGCAATAGGACGAATAACTGTAGAAGAAAAGTATAGCTGCACAAAAAAAAATACAAACCCAACATTAAGTGCGACGAAAAAAACGGTCGAAAACGGAACTGGAAAGCGGTCGCCCGGTTACACTGTCGATGTCCCAGAAAATTACCCCCGTAGGTAGTTGCACGGTGGCTGTATGTGCTTTATTTGCAGCTTCTTGGGTTTGCCAATTTTTGCGTGTCCCTTCGGGTTGCTCTCCTTTCCCCGGTGGCTTTTACCCGACCCTTGCGGTTTTAAGGCGAGCCTTTGGTCGTGGGAAGTGGGAACAGAACCCGCCGAGAAGATGTGCGGGTGCGTGAAAGCATTGCAATGAAAAATTGGAAACAGCAATGAAAGCAAAACCCAACACATCCTCATTTCGACGCGCTTCAAACTGGGCAGGAAATCGGTTGTCCCATCCGGTTGTCCCTGTCCGCTTCCTGGTCGGAGGTTGGGTTTATTTTTCATTCGCAAAAAAGCCTCGATTTCCGTACCTTGCGGCGTAGGTGTTGGAACTGATTGGCCTTAAGTCAGAGGATGGATGAACGAAAGGGAGTATACGAGGGTTGGGAGTGTTGGGAAAAATGTGTACGGATGAGTGATAGTTCAAATCATATCAGGATATTTGCAAGATTTGGGACAAATTCTGAAGATTCGTTGGGATGTTTAGAATCCTGAACTTATAATAGGCACTATGTTTTTTAATAATATTTTAGTAGTTTTCCAATACGTCCACACATCTTTTGAATCCTTAAACTATATTCAATAAAATTAAATCGATAAAAGACGACCAACATGGCATTAGAAATCCGATTTTGTGAGGTTATCAACATTAAAAGTCTTTAAACAACAGAACGATGTACCGAAGTGTTGAAGGTTCTGAAATACTTCAGTTTACCTCCCAAAGACAAAATTTTAAGTCTTTCTTTTGCAGCTCTACCAAGCAATATTGCGTTTTCCATCCATTGTAAACACTTGACAGCTTTATTCGTCTTTAATGCGTTGTGATAACATCTTAAACGACCAATCACACTGCATCCGAGTGCATTTAATTGAACTGAAAATGGTGCCAATGATGGAGCAGTAGCTCCAATTGAAAGGCATTCCCGCTCCTTATGGTTTTCCATAACAGTTCTTCCATTGAGCCATTGTCATTCTCCTTTCGCAAGGGAGTTACCCTGCATAGAACAACGTGGTCTTGGTGATGAGTAGTTTTACAACTACTCTCATCCCTGGAGTGAAACCCCCAACGCGCTATTTGAGATAAGTCCGTGCACGCTGCAGAGACACATCTCGAAATGCACCGAATGCACTTTCCCGGGAGGACAGAAGGAGTTTGGGGGAAAAACGGAGGGAAAAACTTGTGCAATTTGTATTCCACAGAAATAAGACACAACTTGCTAGATTTGTCTTGTGCAGCTTGTGCTTTGTTTTTTTTGTGCTTTTTTACTTTACTTTCGCATCCTTGCCCGAGCAACGTTTTACTACCGCCGGCGACAGTTTCACTATCGTTTTGCACAGTTTTATCTACAATTCATCGTTTCCGCTTTGTACCGGAGTGTTTGCCCTTTCTTGTCGCTCGCTCTCGTTCTCCCAGGGAAATCGGTACGGTATGGGTTATGTTAAGAGGATGTAACTTTTCATCCCAACTTGCCCCTTCCCGCCAGGATGCTACTGCTGCTCCTGCAGCTAACTGGGCATGGTGTTGGAGATACTTTCTTCCAGCTGTAGTGCCAGCAAGAAGCGCTGCCGCACGGTGGTTGCAGGTGGAAAATTCCGCGTACCGTGCGCACTCGTCCCGAAGCACGACGCGCGCGTGCAACCGTAAACCCCCTTCGGTGCTTGGGATTCGGGGTATTACCGGCACCCTCGAGCGAGTGAAAAGTTGTACCTTTTGTAATAATCATATCATTTTACCATGGAGATACACAATTGGATCCACCGCACCGCAGAGCACCGCTGCTCGACCGCAAGCTGAAGCCGATATACCGAACCGAAAAACCGTGCACCTAGGTACTGCTGTCGTTCAAGTTTTGGCACTGTGCAGGCGATAGCCAACTTGCAGCTGCATTGCACACAGTTTGACTGTGGTCCGCCCGTCGACTGGGCCACGCGGGACAGCGGGAGAAGCTGTAAACTACACAACAGAGATGTTTGCTTATCGCACGTTTTTCTCACGTTTGACTTTGGATTTATTTCACCGTACTGCTGCTGGGAGTTCGGGCGGAGGATTGAGTTACTGCTGCTAACGGACGTGGGTGGGTGGGTGTCACGATTTCGTGATGTTGAGCTATCTAGAGCAGGAAAGGTATGGGTGGAAAGTTTCTAGCTATTAAAATTAGAATTAAAAAAAAAAGAAATTGTCACTTGTGAGGCGCATAATTTATTTAGTGAACACTTCCTCGCGAATTGACTCTGTTGGGAATGGCATGGAATGAATAATTTTGTTTCCAAGAACACTTAAAACTTATTTTGGCATACGAGTTTTGGCTGAACATACGGTTAAATTGTTTGATGTAGCTAGATGGTTTTTGTAACATAGTTTCCAACAATTGTGATATTGCTACACAACTTCTTGGATATTATTGAGTTACCTCATATGAAATTGGTCTGTCTTTCTTTCATTCATAATGCGATTTTTTATAACAAAAAGTTTACATGAGATGACAATAAAACGTAAAAGGATACTTAAAATAATACAAAATCAATGAGAATACTAAAAGTCTCATTTAAAAATACCAAAAAAAAACTTCATGCAACACCCTTGAAAGGCAACAAGAAAAATCAAACCTAACCATGAATAAAAGAACTCAAAGACATATAACTATAGCAGAAAAATAAAAAAGAAGGAGAATCAAAATAAAAGCTATTTAGTTTGATAAATATAATATTTCCCAAGAGTGATTACGCTAGTAAGAAAATGCTGAGAAATCTTCCGCAACAATTTCTTAGAAATAAGTCTGTTATTTATTTCTTAAAATTCATTTTGAAATACCACGCAAGAGTTCTTTAAAAATATACTTATGCTTCCTAAATTGAAGCTCTCATTTAAAAGGCACGCAACTTTTGAGTATCTTCACTTGAATCTAATCAATATCGCTTTGTCCCTCAACAATAACCATAGCTTAAGCGTCCCAGGCACAGTCGTAAATAATGATTGCCCCACCCGACGGGTGGGCCAAAACTTTCGGCCTGCCCAACTACCCGGGACCTTAGTCCCGGTTTAGGTGCTTATCGCTAATTGTAAATCTGCAAACCCATCATTACCTACTAAGGAGCGTGAAAAATGGCTAAACCATCTCTCCTGCCGGGAATGCTCACGAAGAAGGTTTGTCCAGGGTCACGTACCATTGGTGTGTGTGATATGAAAAGGTCCACGTATCCTGGGAAGCAAGTCTCAGGCATTGGATTTTTGGACTGAAATCAAGCTCAAGGTAGGCTGGTTTTGTCAAGGTGAGTATTTCACCTTAAACCCAGAATAATGGAAATCAATTATTACACCGTGCAGGGCTTCTGGAAACCCAGTGGCGACTGGATCGGTCAATCAACGGAGAAAACGTGCAGGAAAGGAAAAACTCAAATCAACTCAAGTGGTTTTCCATCCCTGCCCGGTAAAACCAGAAAAGAGCATATCATAAGCAATCGCCGAAAAGACGTGAGCTCCCCGCGACGTGGATCGCGATACCGAACGGAATCTTAATTTCCGAACGGTCATAAATCAAAGTCATTTGAACAGGCGGTCGAAACCAGGCGAACCCATTATGTACGCCCGTCCAGCGTAATGTGCGTGGTGTGGAGGAATTGTTTCGCACTTTTCCTTTCGCGCCCCACCGGGGCCGAAAGGACCTACAGGTTTGTTTTTGCCGGAATTGTTTTGAATAGGAGTAGGAGAAGTAAAAAACCGGTAACAAGAAGGAAGCAAAAGTTACCATCAGATTGTGGTGGAGCTTTATACCGCGCCGGAGCGGAAGCGTGCGGAAAGCAAAAGGTCCACCAGAACAAAGCTTTATTTTGTGGGAAATTTAGGTGTTAAATCTACCGTACCGCACGAAGAATGGTGGAAAATTCCGGCTGACCATGAACGGCCACCGTGATACTTCCGGTTCGGTTGGTGGTCATTAGAATATCCTTCGATTTAATTTTACATCCTTCATTTACTTTTTATGAACGGTGTCTGGGGGGTGGCAGTGTGGACGCCCAACGGTGCGGGTTGATTAGAGTCTTTTTTTTTTTGGTAAAATGCGTGAAATCATGCCAATTTTTTGTTGCTGCTGCTCGCTAACTTCGAATCCTTCCCAGCAGCGGCACTCTGTACGGTCACCGCTCACGCAGGCACGATAAGATCCCATCATTGATTTATGGTGCGCTTTTGCTTCAGTGTTAAAATCCTGGTCAGTGAGTTGTTTCTTTTGTGTGCGTGTGGATGGGAAGGCTTTGTTACTACATCCCGTTTCTGACAGACTCACTTTTAAAGTCCTGTTTGCTCATATCTTCCGTGTCCGTCGAGGGAGGGAAAAGGTTTCTACCGTGCCGTATCGCTTTAGTGGCAATGGTTTGCCAAAAGCCAGCAGGTGACCGTATTTGTGCGTACATTCTGTGCGGAAAAGGATACGATCATTATGCGTGAGGCGGTGTCGACGGAAGGCAGCAAAAACAAAAGCTCAAGGGAATTTGAGACGGTAAAAACGCCTTTTTTCTGCAGCCCATAATCGGTGTCCCACTCAAAAATGCCAATGATGATGAGGATGATGGGAAAGATGATGAGCAGTCCCATTGTTTTGGGTGGAATTTGCCTAGAGATGAATTTTATTTTTGCACCCTTTCTTGTGAATGTCAAAAAAGGACTCATCTTTTTGCTGTAGAGAAATATGATTGAGTGATGTTCAACAATACCGTTCGGGAGCGCAATTCGTTACGCTGTGAAGCTTTAGAACAGACTGTCTATTGGTTATGCTTAAGATGTTGATTAGGGTTGTAAGGATGTCTTTTCATTGTTTGGAAATCAAGCCTGACATTTGGCTTTGTTCTGGCTCTAACATGATACATTTGTTTGAATTTTGGTTATTCCAGTAAAAAAAAAAAACAACAAAAAACGATGTTGGATTGTTTTCTATAATTTTCATTCACCTTCTGTAGATCGCTAAGATTCTCGTTAGGTAGTGTAAAAGTATTTTTTTTTACATTTTGTAGAAGTTCCTAAGAAAAGATGCACTTCTTAAAAAACACGATTAGTTTTCAATTAATTTTGCTAATGTGTGTTGATTTAACCCTATTATTTTGTTATTTTAGGTGCAAGGTAGTAATCGCTTATGGAACTTTAGTCCTACTACCGAAAAACCCCATAAATTTAAGACCAAATCAAAATAGTTGTATATGTACATGAGTGTGTCAAGATGCTAATTGTACTGAGGTAAAATGCACCATATCAGAGGGGCAAAATGAACCAAAAGAGTTAGGCAAAATGGACCTAGTTCACAGAACCATGTATTTTAAATAAAATAAATCACGTTGTTGTACTGTTACTTCCTCAGCAATGCGATCAAAATTACATCAGAACTTGTAGCAAACTCGTTCAACGGGAATCATAAATTGTTTGATTTGCTCCAAGGTTAGGCATTACCACAGGAATCCTTAACTGATATTTGTAATGAACATAGAGAATCGTTGTTTTATCAGCTTCTTCTTCTATTAGGCGTAACGTCCTACAAGGACATGTCGACCTATACACCTTTTTAGACTTATTCAGTAGTACAGTCCTTGCTACGTTGGATACAGTCAATTCTAGGCAAATTTTACACTGTTTTTGAGATTAAATTTTGAGTTAGACTTTTAATTAGGCCCGATTATAAGGCTACGTAAACATGTCTAAATGGCCTTGAACTACAGAGGAACAATCAGAGTAATCGATATTGAATAACGGTTTTCAATTCCTGAAGTGTCCTTGCAACTAATAATGTACCTGTAGCTATACCAGTCTCAACTATTCCACAAACCCATACGGATCTTAAGACTTATTTCAAACCCATATTGACCTTGGATCTGACATCGAGACCATACTGCTCCTGATACTTACCCTTTAACGCTTCTGAGACTGACACTGCGCATATACCAGACCTGGAGCTGTTACTAGAACCAAATGTATATAAAAAATGCGATCAACTTAAACTTAATTTTACTCAACATCTAATGCAATTATACTTTATTAACGAAAGAGTTCAACCAAAAGCTTTAAACTGAAATCCTCACAAAATCCTTTAATTGTTTTTAGCAACTGCATTCTCATTCAATTAGTATTTAATTTTCATTATCACGTCCCGTCAAGGGTTTATTCATTTTATTACATCAACTGCTCCATCAAATAACTCATCCTTCTCCCAGATTTTCACACCCTGTTGTCTAGACGCACAAAAACACCAGTCCTTTTACAGTGCCCCATGGCCTCATCATGCCCTCTCCCAAATAATGTTCCACAAAAACTGAAATTTGTCCAAGCACCTGCACGGCACGCTAAAAAAAAAACAAGGTAATGAGCGACGGTTACAATTAATTAAAAACTACGGCCTTTAATGAAAAATTCCATTTTTGAAGTGGAGCAATTTTCCGTTCGAAGCGTCAAACATAATGATGGTGGATCCACGGCGAAACCTCTGTTTTCCCTTTCCGTAGTGCATAGGACCAGAATTTTGCCATTAAAAAGTTTTCCAGCCCAAAAAACATAAAAGTAAGAGCGGGACAGAGAAGGAGAAACAAAATGCATCCCGCTTGCCAAGCAGCGATGGCACAATGAGGTTTGGGGTGATATTTTCCCCCTTTTCCCAACCATGCTAGACAGGAATCAGTTCGCGAGCGAAGGTAATAATGAAGATTCCGGAGCAGAGATTTAATTATAGTATTTGCTAGGTGAACTTCCCGAAATGGCCAGTGGTGGGTTCAATGAGGGGCAATCGCAATCCTTACACCTTACCTTGCAGCTGAGGTGCACCCAAAATTGCAGCATAGCACATGGAAGTACATTGGCAAAAGTCATCCATTCTTCGACGGTTTCGAGCGAAAAGGGTGCATGAAAGTAGTAGAAAAAACACAGCATTTGAAAAATGGTTAACCATTCCACCTGGCAGCGGAAAGTAATCAACGATTCGCTTTCCGCTTTCAGGCTGAGTGTGGAAAGCTGTTGATAAAACTTTCCAATCGCCCACCAGCTGGGTGTATTTTTCATTTCTGCTGTCTAAATTTGAGTACAGACTGCTCCCGAACTACACGGTATAAGTAGTGTAAGTTGAAATTCAACTTTTTTAGGTATTTTTATAGGTCTAGTACTTTTATACTTCATAATTTACTTAATGCGATTCGTTGCAGAAAATTTTGATATTCCAGATTTTAAACTCAGGCGTAACACGGGATCATACGTTAGATATTTTCAATGCGTTGATACTGCATCATAAAAAATATTTTGGATTGGATTTTAAAACTTTTACCTTTTGTTTTGAAGGAACCTGTTGTTGTAATGTTGTAATAAATTCTATTTTTGTTGTATTTTTTTTAAGTGTAATAAAGAAGATAAAGTTGTTTCCTTATTTATTTCCCCATTTCATTTTTGCTGTTTTTGAAGCATATTTTTTGGTTAAAAATATTTTGGTTTTGGTTTTTGGTTTTTGGTTTGGCTTTTTGTTTCGTTTTGTTTGAAAATGTATTAAAGGCTTGCTTGTATGTAGGCTTGCTAAGTAATGTTTGGACAATGTTTATAAAACTTTTTAGCTATTTCGTATGCGAAAGGTGCTTCCTAAATACTCCAAATATCCATAAAATGTTCAATGAGCAAGAATTGTTTTCTACCAATAACTATCCAGCGTCTTGTTAGTTAAGCTGGAAACGTCTCACTGCAATATTGCATTGCAAACTCTTTCTCATTGCAGTTGGCAAGGCGGCACAATTCCCATCCGTACACGCTTAACCTGCCCGGTCGTTCATAAAACTACCCGATTTAGTAACTAAACCGCGATAAACAAGTTTATTTTACCGAACACCGCTCACGCTCGATAGCCAATTTTCCAACAAAACCGAAGCGCCACAAGACTTTCGCCAAGACTTCTCCTCGAGCAAGGCGTCCCACTCAACCCTCGCCACGAGCAGCAATGAGGAAGCTTTGTGAACACTTTTGCAAGCTTGAGCAGCCCGGAACCCTCAAACACTATCGCACCGACACCGGCAGCTTCTGATGGTAGTTCATGTTTTTTCATGGGCCAATGGTCGCGCAGTACTCCACCCCACCAGCAGGAAGCTGCTTTTCCATGATATCCTTTTCCACACTACAGGAAGTTGATCGCAAATAAGAGCGTCGTATGGATGGAATACAGGGATGTCGAAAGTGGCAAAACGAAAAAAAAAAAAGGCGCAATACAACCCGAACACACTTCTCATTCTTATGCTTGTCCGCGCGGTAAGCTTGTTCGCGCGAAACTGCACAAAAAAAAATAAAAATAGAAAACCATCCACGCCGGGGCCGTCTCAATCTTTCTTCGTGCTGCATCTGTACTGCAAAACTTCCGATTCAACGGTCGAATGAACTTGGGCTGGAAGTTGTTGCCTGGTTAGTGCACGCTGGGCCGTCCTGCATCTCCTGGTTCTTCGCATGCAGCCGGGGACGTTGGGTCGCCGTTTTTACGAAACTTTTCCTTGAATTAATGTTAGTGTGCGCATCGGTCGGACTGTGTGTCTGTGTGGTATCGTTGTAATTATTTTTGTTTGGTTTATTTTTGTCTCGGATGTTGTGCGCAACTTTCTCGCCTGATCCGTTCAATGTTTTTTTTTATTATTTGTGCTGCTTTCCTTTCTAAATCGAAATGATTTCCAGTTTTGGCTTTTTCGCAAGAATGATTTTCGACAACGCTTTCCTACACCACACCGAACATAGAAATCAAACTCAAATAAATGCACCACCACAGTGGAATGAGCTGTTTTCATGAAGGCAAAAACATGGTCTGTAAACAGCAAGAAGCTGCAAAATCTGTAAAAAAAGAGTGTTAGATTAATGGCGAGGTCAAAGTTTATCCTCAAGTGCTCCTTTGCCGGATGATTGAGTTAGTTTGTGGAAGAAAAGCTCAGGCAGAGAAACAAAAAGGAACCACCCAAGATGGTACAATTGCACAGACGATGTCGTTGTCTCTCCCTTAATGGGTTGTTTTATAGTTGTTTGGCTTGTCGTGGGACAGTACCGGGCGGGGGCGTTTCGGTGAAAGTGTAAGAATCACCGGTGAGCAATGAAAGAAATGATATTTCATTATCGAAAGTAATTAAGCCGAAGTGTGCTAGAAGGCTGACGTTTACGAGCATCGCACCGGGGGGAAAGTTAAAAGTTCAACCATCTGAAGTGCTTGCCGAGCCGATGTGCTTGAACGACCGGCAGACAAATGGTGTTCCGGGCTGGGGCTGGGTGAGCACTTTGAGCTAAAAGGATTGATGACCCTAGTCATTTAATAAGCATGTTACATTTAGCCAGACATTTCGATTGTAATGGGTTGCGAAATTTATCTTTTCTAATCAACTTTGCATCACCAGCTGGACGGAAGATGGCTGCTTGAGCAACAAGAATTTTCCATTAAATTGAAGTATAATTATGTTAGTATATAAAACGGTTAACTAAAATAAATGAAATAGAACACCAAAAATATTTTCGGTAACATTCACTAACTTATGCAAATATCACAAAGTTAACTCTATTCGAAACGTAAATCTCGTAGTCTTTAAATAAAAATTAGATAAGTTAAGCGAAAAAAAAAATAGATTTTCATATAATACAAGATAATCCTCAATTGTTTTGTCTTGATTCTCCATCGTTTGATGAGAAAACTTAATATCTCAGATATATTTATAATAAATAAAACCAACAACTCCAAATTTCATTTCACCCAACATACTAACTCCGAACACTGTTTACGATGGAGGCACCTTTCCTCGAAGCTTCATTGAAAATGTATGTGATTGAACTGCAGAAATGAATTATTATCATTGAATGTTTACATGTATGAGTTCTACATAGTCTAGTAGCCTAAAGAATAATGGGTTTTAAATCAAATTTTAATTATGAAACAATATCTTTCTAGTCTGAATCCAATTTTCAACTATGCTTTTTATACTTGATTTGTATCTTTGATCTTATATCTGGTTTAAAATCTTATTAATTTCTAATTTAAATCTAGTACTTTGTAAGGGAATTCCTACCTAAAATTTCATATTGCATCGTATCAAATGCTGCGCCTAAACCAAGCCCAAATATCTTAGGATGGAATTCAATTTCCGTAAAAAGAGAAACGTTGTTTTAAGCCAATCACACTCTTACCGACACATAATCAATATTTCCAGAAAGTGTAATTGAATCAGCCGGTCTCTGCATTGGCAAAACCCATATGCCCGAAATAAACGCAAATCAAAACCATTATTTCCCGTACTCCCTACTCGTGAGATGACTGTGTAAGCACGCCGGCATCTTCACCAGCCGTAGCCAGCCTGTCAGAATCCGTACCGGACGGATAAAGATGCCTACTTTATGTGAAAGCTTCTCGAGCTATAAACACTTTTGCTTCCTTCCCAACTCCCAACATCGTCGCATCGCCTAACACCGGTGAAACGTAAAGCGTTTCATTTCATCTATCGGAAGCTGCTGCCAACCTGCTACCGGCACTGGTACCGAATGTCAGGCATAATATTTGGACAGTGCTTGCAGTTTCACCCGTACGGAGGTAGAGCGGTGGTGGCAATTCCGGGCTCGACCGGCCCCGGAACGAGATATGAAACTAAAATAATAATAACATTTGAAAAGTGTCACCACATCGTTTGCAATTGGATGCGAGAATGGGTTTGGGCGGGAGTTGTGATGTTTGGGTGGGAAAGAGGGGAAATCTCCGACCCTGAAGTATCTTCAGGTGCGCACATAGAGTAATAATCATAATAATATGGGTGAAATTTAATTTTCTACTGGACGAACTGTCACTGGACGAATGCCAAGAAGTCCATGGGTTAAGCAAAAAACCTCTTATGCTATTGGAAATTCAAAGTAATCATAAAAGGTTACTAGACATACTAGACATCATGTAATTACATTTCTACATGTTTTAAAACAAAACATGTCTCAATAATCCGAATGGTTGTTCACTTTACAACAATGGGGTAAGCTTCTTTGCATTTTCTTTTCCGTTTGATTGCTTCTGAGGAACTCTCCTTAACACTATCCTATTCGTGGGTACTCGTCTGAATCGTCTCCAGCAGATGATCCTTTTGCTTTTAATGGTTGTAAGAGTTTGTCTCCAGCTCTAAAAAGAAGAATGGATCTCAGAAAAGGGGTTTCACGGCACTCTAATCTGGATCGGGAACTATAAACCCTTCCCTTGCTGCCAACAATGAGCCCAAAGTAGGTAAGGCTTTGTGTTGGGTCCATTGTTTTGAGAGGACAGATTTATCGGAAACGAATTTATTTCCAATTCTTTATTCTCGGTTCATCAGCGTGATGCGGACTGCTGCGCTATGCCATTCCTTCCAGCACCAGGCTTGCCAATGAAACCCTGAAGATGTTGCTGATTCAATAGCAACCGCGACCCTTTTTTCCGGTGGCGACCCTTCGCTCAAGAGGCGTGCAGGATTTGAATGGATGGCTGAAGGACAAACAAAAACCTGAGAGCTGGGTGTATTACCTCTAGCTTGTTCATGATGTTCGCTGATGCCACGGTCAGGCTACGCCACAACCTGGCGAGGTGGAAGGTGTTTGTGTTTGGTATAAACACGACCAGCCCTTGGATGGGTAAATAAAACCCGGCGACTAACAAGGATCCCGGGGACCGCGAATTCCGGAGATGTTGGGAAAATGTTTAAGCTGGATTGTTTCGGTGCGCTACGGGTACAGCGGGTACACACGAACCTGCGAAGGAACAACCGGAGCGTGTGCGTCTCAGCTTTTTGGATTCCCATTTGCAGGATCCGATTTTGGTAAACCTTCTTATAGCGCTTCCGTTCACCTTAGCGAAAAACAAAAAAAAAAAAAAAAAAACGCCGCAAGATGATGGGCAACGGTGTAAACAAGGCGGTTTGTATATGTTTGGTATTTGTTTGCATTGGCTTTTGGGTTTTTAGTGTTCGGAAGACTTACAGCGTAACCTACAGCGGATAATAACGTTTTTTTTTTTGTTGTATACTTCACTATTCCGCAAGGTATTTTGGAGAAAAGTAGATCAAGAAGCTGCACTTCTTTGGTACGCATCAAACCATCCACTGTGGTTTTGAAGCCACATGGTGCACCACGGGAGGACAAAAAAACGGGCATAGAACAATTTGATGTAGATGGGAGATACCTTCGGGTTTGCGGTGATAGTTTGTAAGCTCCCGTGCTCGCATTGCTGGAAGCTGTGAAAGAGCCATTTTTCCATTTGCAGTAAGCCACCGTGAAGCGGAAGTTTTGAGAGCGGTTTCCGTCGTCATTTTTTGTGACACTGTTGTCGCCGGTGGTTCTTTGCGCGATGGCAGTTGGTGATGGGTATTTTTTTATGTTCACCGTTTGAAGGCAGATGCACTACAGTTAAGTTAACTTTTTTGAACCTAGAATTTGAAAAAAAATCTAATGGTAGTTCTAATTTCTATGAATGAATGTATGTTATCGACAATAAAGTAATAATTCGAAGTAATAAAGTAAAAATAATTCTGAATTTTGTCATGAGAAGAAACAATGTTACCCTAATTACAGTCTCTTTTCATACATTACTAAAAGAATACACACTTTCTGACAACTGTGTATTTTGGACGTTGAGAAATACTTTTATAAGTTTGCGTTGTTTTAATTTCGTTGAATGAAGGTTAAGTAATATCTGTAAAGTAATGCGTCGAATTACGATGACCAAAACCTTAAAATATGGCTTGTGACATAGGATTGTTGATTGAACGTTACGGATGATAAATGTAATACCTCAAAACGGTGCTACTCAAAATTGATAAAAATATCGTTATTTTTATAACCTTTAATCTCCGATAGTAAAGAAGATTTTCCAAATTATTCAAAATATGGCTGTAGATCAATATGATCAATATGGCTGAAACATAGAACACGGATTTTACGACACCTTTCATGCATCGTTGCAATATTTTCTCATCATTTTGTTCATCTTAAAAGATAAATTACACTTACCCTGTTCATTGGAGCATCTTATCACACCAATTTCCCGGCGTTGTTTTTTCATCACACAAAAAATGATGCAATCAGTAATGCTGAGATAAGACAGTAACGTGCAATAAACGTTTAATCAACATCTTTACCCACTTGAACCAGATCAATCGCTTCGAGACACCTGGAACTTATCAACGCTTCCGAAATTCAATCTACCCACCATCCAGCGGCGCCAGCCGGGCTCTCCTCTCTATCTCTTCATCAGCCAGCGTACGGTTGTGTTTCCACGCCTTGACAAAGTCGCTGCTCGTTATCCGGCGCTGTGATGCTTATTTTGGCACGTGATTGCGTGTGAACAATATTGAATGAAAATGAGAAACAAATTTCGTGCTACTGTCGTTGCCGGGGCCCCGCAACAGCCATAGAACAGCCTCTCCACAGCAGGTGAATTTTGGATGTTATGCGCTCATACAGCACGCCACGCGACTGCCGGTGCCGGTAGGTACCCCTTATCTCTCTGCTAGCTGAAAACATAATTTTAATCAATTTTCTACGTCTACGCCTGTTCGCGACTTCTTGGAGCGCTGGAACGTGTACCAAACCTTTCTACAGCAGGCTTTCAGGGAAAGTACTAGCTCTCAAAATTAGGTGCATGAAATCAAACAAAAACGTTGGGTCAGGGACAAGTGTACGCCGAAGCTAGTGCACACATTGTTTGGAAGCTTATCAACGGCCTATGTCGCCCGGGCTACTGACGCTACTGCACTGCAGATGAAGGCTGACGATTTATGGCACGATAATTACTGTGACCCGTAGGTGCGTGTGTGGACTTACTTCATTAAATTTCCACGAGAGTTTGCTGTGTGCAGCGCCAATATACAGGCTTTCAGCTTATTAGCTTCATGTTTGCACGTTTCACCTTCAGCATGAAAAAGGAATAATTAAAAGAAACGCTTAATTTTGATTGCTTAAGGATGGAATGAAATGTTCCGTTGCATTTACCCTGCAAGCAAGGCGTTGAACACGTACCAAAAAGGATTATGTTACAAAACCTGCTTGCAGCTTAAAATAAAGGCTTCAATCCCTTTTGGGACAACCAAACTGTTACCGTGCAATTTTATCGCCGTTTTTGGTCTTTTAGGTCCTGCACAAAATCCAGCATAAAATCAGCGAACCAAAGCACCCCTGTAAAACTCACCACACTCGGTGCGCCCCAAAAAATGGACAGACAATGCTGCTGCCACTGCTGCTGCTGCTGCTGCTGCTCCTGACGTACCCAGTTTGCGGTCCAAGAAGCGGTCCGGTGCACTGTTTGGTGTAACCAAAAACCCCTGCCAAAGTGTGTAGCGCCAGACTGCCTGCGGGCCCCGGTGGTGCCCGGTTGCGTGTTGCGTCATATGCATCGTTGCCATCGAAGGCCAAAGTGGAAGTTTCATGTTACAACTGAACAGCTGGTTCGATATGCTTAGCGTTTTTTCTCGCTGCAACCTTCATGAGCCCAGCCGACATGTGCGGGGTGCGTTCGCGAAACGGAAGGGGATTCGCCCAGTGCAAACCGCGATTATTGAATGATAATTGAAGCGTTGACAGAGGGCTGCAAATCGATCGGAGGGGTGATGAAATATCAGGCCCGAACCGGCGCACCGGGGCGCGTTAAATGTGCCCGTCCAACAAATCCTACGGTGCTCGATCGGGCTTAGGGATGGCTTTGCCCGGGCTGTAGATTGGTCGCTTGACAGCGAACAAGCGGGCATCGGGATTGACTTTTATTGAAAGCGGTGGATTATTGGCAGCGTACGAACAAGTAGAGAGAGAGAGAGAGAAAAAAAACAGACACACACAACGGAAAATGGCAAACAGTGAAAATCGTTTCAATACGCGGGTTCGCAGAATTGTGTATGAAAAATGAGCATATTTGCACAATCTGAAGCAGTGAATGTACAGAAAAAAATCGAATCGCTACATAGGATGAGGTTAGAGGTTTTTTTTTCTTCTTTTTGCACACAACCAACGGAACATGCATTTTTATTGGGTTTTCTGTGTTTGCTCCCTTATGGTATAGCCAAAAAGGATTTGTTACGCTTAAGGCGAAAGAGCAACCAAAAAGAGTTAGGGAGAGAATGGATTCATGATTACTTGCACTTTTTATGACTTATTGTTCACAGCTAATTTTGAGCGGTATTAGAATTTCAATCATCTCGGACAGTTGCTGAAATGATATTGAAAGTTTGAATAAAGTTATTGAACACATGATGGAGCGTTGATATATAGAATAATTCTTAACGATTTGGACAAGTTAAAAAAATCGAAGTGTAGAACAAAACCAATTGTTTTGCTATATTCTCCAACTGAGCAATGCGGTCGAGCTATTATTTTTGAATAAGAAATCCTTTTTAGCTCTCGTGACATGGAATGTGTCGTGAGCCATATGTTTATTTATGTTTATAGAATCTTGGAATCTTGATTTATAATAAATTTCACCAGAATTATCTGAAGGTTTGTTTTAGTATTGGTAAAACTTCTTATTAACCATCTTAATTTACGTTTACCTAGCATAAGGCTTGCATTAAAATTATTTAGATTGCATTTCAAATTCATCATAAAATAATTAAATTGCATTAGTAGCTACTCTTAGTGCTTAAGACTTAATGCATGACAATGGATTTAGTGTGTCGATTTGTTGCGATTCTAGTGCGTTTTGGTAATCATTGAATTCACATAAACCAGAAGCAAAGATTTGAAAATGATATTTGTTATTGTTTTTTTATTCTCAAAAGAGTCAAATCTATCAATCCTGCATAGCTGTTGGAAAATCCATAAGATACACCTGTTTCCATTTACGTTCGAATCTCGTGCCGTTTGCATCGAATCGCAAACCGCCTGCTTCGAATCGCAAGCCACTACGATCGAATGCGTTCACCCATGGTTAAATCGCGTGCCAATACGGTTGAATCGCATTCCACTATGGTCGAATCATATGCCACTACGATCGAATCGTGTGCCGCTACCATTGGATTGCTGAAAGCAAGAGCATAGTAAACTGTTTGTTCACGGTTGAAAGCTGTTTCTTTCTTCGCCGACGGAATTTCGTTTGTAAAATAGTACTAATAAAAGGCAGTTATTCACTGATTACACGTAAAATCCTTGAAATCGACGAATATCGTGGTCCCTTGTTGATGGTAAAATCCTTGTGTTCAACTAATATTCGGTTCGTTGTTGATGGTAAAATCCTTGGTTTCAACCAATATTCGTGGGGTTTACCTATAATCATAGAATAAGTCCTTTTTATGGGTATTTTACAAATGAAATGCGAAGAATTTCGGCGAAGAAAGAAACAGCTTTCAAACGTAAACAAACAGTTTACTATGCTCTTGCTTTCAGCAATCCAATGGTAGCGGCACACGATTCGATCGTAGTGGCATATGATTCGACCATAGTGGAATGCGATTCAACCGTACTGGCACGCGATTCAACCATGGTTGCACGCATTCGATCGTAGTGGCATGCGATTCGAAGCAGGCGGTTTGCGATTCGATGCAAACGGCACGAGATTCGAACGTAGATGGAAACAGGTGTAAATTGAAAAAAAAAAAAAAAGGATTCTATTATCCAGTGCTACAAAATGTCACTGTCAATTTCATTAAAACAATCTAACTGAAACAAAATCCATCAGAACTCAGAACTAGGGTTGGGTGCTAAACAAAATGTCACCAAGCATGTGATTGGTCCTCCAACTGTGTGAGTCTCACATCTGACCATCGCAGTTATGTACGTGAGCTGATTTGAGCTTCGTTTCGATCATGAGTGTTGGTGACGGAAACAGTGGTATTTGGCAGCACTGTTCACATCCAGAAACAATCATGTTTATGCTTGCATTAAGCTCAGCTTGGCAGTCAGAGTTTCGCGTTGGACTCAAGCACTTGCATGTCGTGTTGGGCATGTCATGACGCACTTTCATTGAGTACCAGAAATGAGCATCAAACTACCACGGATATGTTCATTGTTTTCGTTGGTGAACATCTCGTGATGCTCATGACATTTTGCAGCACTGCTATTATCAGATCATTTTGCGTCCAGTCAGATAGACAAACCATCAAGAACTTGATCATCTTAATGTGAAAAATGAGATTTTTTGTAATTATTCAAACTACAATATGAATCATAAACCAAATAGTGTGAAAAAGTATTTTCCAAATAATACAAAGATCGCTGTTAAAAGCGATTAATTTTCTAAAGCTATTAATTCTAAATAATTCTAATAGTCTTTTTTATAATAACGAATAAAATTAAACCATTTATGCATTCCGAAGCGTCAAGATTAACCATTTCCCCTAATCATATCATGCCGCTTAAGAAGGACATCGTGTTACAAGAAACCTTCGCCCGTGAATCCATTTCCACCATCATAACTCAATCTCAATTTGCTCACCAGAAGAAGACATAACGGGGCGCAAAAAAAAAAAAAGAATCCCGCTGGCAGGCAACATTAGCAGAGTGCAATGAAAACGCAATTCATTGCCCGCCACACTTGCTTCCTAATAATCGTTAGCTCCAATCAGATCGTCAGCACGTTGACACGTCGGCACAGGAGCCAAACGAGGGGCCATACAGCGAATCCCCTTGCACGTCAGCATATTTTCATCTCGCGACACGATGAGATGAATTCCGCATTCAATTCGCTCTGGCATAATGGTATTTACGCGCTTCCCGGAACCACTTGCATCTCATTTTTGCTCCTCGGAAGCGTATCGGGCACGTTCTACAGCAAACCAAAAAAAAAGCTCCGAAAAATGTGTCGCATCATCGTATCGTTTATTAAATTTACACTAAACATATGAATCCGTTCAAGCACGTGGCGCTGTGTGGAGAAAATTTCTAATCATCCATCACGCCGAGGTGCAGGGGAGGAAGTTTTGGGGTCGCGGAAGGGAAATGTATGATCGTTTTCCGTAATCTGATCAACGCGTTCCACAACGTTCGCGGAAGATGAAGCAAGCCGTCGTTTCAACGGAATGATTTGCGTGAACTTTTCGGGTATGTGAAGCGTTTTTTCTTTGTATCATGTCTTCTACTCTCTCCTAATGGTGCAGTTCTATCATTGCAAATATGTTGGTATGCTCCTACACGCGTCTGACAGGCAGGGGCTAAAATGAGAGGGTGTACATATTAATAAAACTTGTCATAAAAGTGTAATGTAAGCGTGCCCCGTTCGATACGCTCCTAGTTAAAAAGGTGGAAGCAAAGCTGGGGATTGGGTTCGGAAAATATCAAGCCAAGCCAGATTTTCACCCACACCCCCTTTATGCATTAAAAGTTTCCGCCTGTCTGTGTGTGTGCGGTGCGGTGATGATTTATTGGTCCCGCAGGACCTAGGATAAGTAGATGTGCAAAACCCTTCCAAACACAACCGCCGGTACGATACGGTCGATCCGAGTGGTGGTCTAATATTACTGTCGAGTGACAATTAGATTCTTGTTAAATGTTTACTTACGGATTTTCCAGCCCCGGCCTGCAGCCAGCTGGGGAGCTGTGTGGTTGAGAACCCTTTCTGACCATTTTGCCCTTCTGTGGAACGAGAAATGCGATGGATGAAAACTCCAGGGAAATAGTGGAAGCAATGGCGGTGGAAAATTCATCTACCCCACAAAGCATTCACCAGCTCACTCAGGCAAGGGTGGAAAAAAGGTTATTAATAATAACTTTATCACGAGTGACAATCATTATGCTGCTGCTGCCGCTACTGTTTCTAGCGTGGCAAAGGCTAAACCTGGTGAGCCAGAAAGTCGTGTGTCGGCTGCCCAAAAAAAAAAGGTAATGGGACATCTCAAACAGAAAAATCGTTTGACAGCCGTTGCATACCGGTTGTGGTATCTCTCCCGCTCTTTGCGGGTAGAGAAGTAGAGGAAGGATTAATGTGGCAGAGGATGCTGGCGAAAAAAAAGGGGATGTCCATTGAATGTGCCGTTGTGTGAGGTGACCGGAATGAGCGGTGAAGCGGTGGAAGTAAAACATGAAATATACATTTATCAAACAAAAGCGCCGACAGATATCTTCGCCACTCACTCTCTGGATGGCTCGACGTCAAAGAAATCTGTTCTGTGTGGTCGCTTGTTCGGGCGAAGCACCTACGACCCCAGCATAAACTTGTTTAAAAGGGGAAAATGCTACCGTACGTGTGGGTGACTGTGTGTATGAGCTCTCTGGAAAGGAGAACGGGCAGACGAACAGGCAGACGATAGGGAGTGTTTCAAAAAATGTGTACAATCATCTAGTAATGAGAATGGATTTATTATGTATGAAGCATGAGCAAAGTCCCAGTGCGCCCTCCGGGTTGCCAACCGTGGCAAAATGGTGTGCAGAAGATGTTGCAGCATGCAAGCTGCTTTATGCTCTCCTTCAATATGCACAAAAAGCGTGAAATGCACATGTTTCGGGACAGCATTCACCCTAGGCGTAATGCAGTTGCGACAGTTGCGTACATCAATGGATAGGAAATTACCAGAAAAGTTTAGTGAAAAACAAATTTACAATAATTTTTTGAGTAAGTAAAGCATATTAAAGGAAATAGAAAAAGTGTTTGAGAAAATTGAGGAAGATAATTGAAAAGATGAAAAGCAGATTATGGATGCAATCAAATTATTATCAAATAAAAATGAAGGAAACGAGCACATAACCTACGAAAACTATAACTGTAGGAAAGTATAACCTGCAACGACTAATTACTAATACGATATGCTGACATCAATTTGTTTTTCGAAAGGTACCAAATACCAACATTCAGAAGAATGCAATCAGGCGAATTTCAAATTTGAAAAAGACATTCTTTTGTATGTACCACATTGCTCACAACCTTTTTTTATTTCATCAATAAAACCTATCAATACAGATGATTCCTGATTATGATGTTTTAATAGATGAAGACGGGTTGTATACTAAGGATATGGACATTTTTTCGTGGGTCATTTGTCGAATTCTCGTATGGATCTATAAGCAGTATCGACATTCAGGTCATGAGATGTACACCAAACAAACCATCAAGTCCTGAGCGAGCTGCATTTGTTGCGTGTAATAAGAAGAAGTACAGTCGTCAACTCGTACGACTAAACAACATTCCCGTCATGGGTTCAAGCCCCAAATGGACCGTGTCGCCATACGTATGACTGACTATCCTGCTATGGGGTGATCAATAAGTCGCTGAAAGCCAAGCCCACAAGTAGTGGTACAGACAGGCCTTGACCGACAACGGTTGTTGAGCCTAGAAGAAGAAGAAAAAGAAGAATAAGAAGAAGAATATGATGATGAATTATGTCTAGTTTACATAACTTGATTAAAATTTGTTAATTGTTATCCAATCATCAAGGGATATCTTAACATGTTATCGTGTTCCACCACTGGAATTTTGCACGTTAAAGCCTTCCTTATCCCTGATTGTAGCAACCTCATAATAGCACAGGCACTGCTTTAGATTCAAGCTCTTCTCAACCTCAACATTACGAAAAAACCCGCACTTTCTAGAGTTTCGAACGTCCCTGCTGTGTATCGAACGGAAGCGCTTTGCCACAACACTCAGTGGCCTTAAATGTAAGCAAACAATTAGACAGTTGTTCTATGGCAGCACTGCCCGACAGTGTGCGGGCTCGGATGTAACGCAAAAATCCAAACCTTGAACGGCCGAACTAGAATGATACCGGTGATCCATCAAAAGATTCCTTAAGTCGAGACGGGGACTTCCAATCTTCCACCTCCGTGCGCTCCCTTGTGAGGATGTGAACAGTATGACGTACACGCACGCTGCGATACGGCAGCGATTCCTTCCTTCCTTTCGCCCGCGCAAGCACTTGCTCACAAATTGTCGTCTGCCGTGGTAAAAATCCTTCCGCATTGGGCATACTGCTTTGGGCATGAAGCCTTCACCAACACTGTCGCCCCCAAGCGACGCAGCAGTAGCAGCCGCTTGGATGGACATACAGGTCGGCGCAGGGCTTGCTTGCTGTCTGCAAGAAGCGGAACATTTCACCCGCAGGCTTTTCGCATCGTCTGTGCAAACGAGAAAATGCTTCAAATTGTAAAATCTAAGCCTCGCAGCAAATATTTCCCATCGTACCGCTCATTGCGCTCACGCTGCGTCTTTTGCAAAACGCATTTTTGCTGAGGAGTATGGTGAGGTGCTGGTACCGTTGAAAGGTGCTTGGTTCTTCCTTTCGGTGATGGTGGCTTTGCTATCGAAAGGGGACAGATTTGTCTAGCGGATTCTATCGGCTGGAGGATGCCGGGTGTGCGAGACAGTGACAGTGGGAAGGGATGCGTGAATTGCTGTAATTCCTTAAAAGCTGTACAAGAAAGGAACAGTGTACGGTGTCGGCAGATCGTTCCAGCACCGGTGCGGATGGCAACGGGGGATCAGATGATTTTGCCGGAGAATGTTCTAAAATCCGTTGGTCGATAATGTGTAGTATTGGTACATGATATTACATTGTTTTGTAGACCGAATAGGTGTGGTGGGAAAAGGATATTAATTTTACTACAGTTCAAAAGCTTCGGATATATCACTTCACCTCTATCACTTGCTCGACTTCAAACCTTTCTTAGGCTCCTCTCGTTTCCTATTTCTTGAACAGGCGCTGCATTAATTTGTTGATTTTTCTACAAGTTAGAGTAAGAATGTCGTAAGGATTTCGTTAGGTCAAAGCTCCGTATAGATCGTGCCCCCCATACTTAAAATTGTTCTCCTGTGGGTAATCAATAGTTCACTGATAGCCTAGTCCCAGTATTGGTACAGGAAGGTCGCGGCTTGTTAGGATAGGGTGAAGGTTAAGATTTTTATTCAATCGTCAGGCGGATAATGCTACAACCAATAAACAAAACAATAGATTGAAAATATAAAAAAAAAGATTTATATAATATAACATTGATACATAAAACCGCTCTCCGTGATTGGCCGCATCGTCTCGCCAACAAGTCTAGGAGGTTGCTGCTTTGGATTTTGCTTCACGCTGAACGTCTTGAGCACGCCAGGCTGGCATCTGTACAAGAAGAATAAGGAGAATAAGAAGTAGAAAAAATAATAATAATAATAATAATAATAATAATAATAATAATAATAATAATAATAATAATAATAATAATAATAATAATAATAATAATAATAATAATAATAATAATAATAATAATAATAATAATAATAATAATAATAATAATAATAATAATAATAATAATAATAATAATAATAATAATAATAATAATAATAATAATAATAATAATAATAATAATAATAATAATACAAATAATAATAATCAGGAAAAGAAGAAGAAGAAAAAGAAAAATAAGAAGAAGACGAAAAAGAAGAAGAAGAAGAAAAAACGAAACTAAAGAAAAAATTTAAACAATATATTAACAAAAACTGCTGCAGTTTTCAACTTCTGATAGATGTTCAGCAATCCATTAACTTTTTTTTTAACTCTTTCTAATTACATTATTTATTTAAATGTTCTTCTTTCACTTTTTTTGTTTTTTTTTTACTTTTGTTTTCTTTCAATGGTGCTGATCTTTATAAAACTTAACTGTTCGTAATTTAAATTGAATGAGTAACTTTGTTCTATTTTAAAATTTTTTGTTGGTTTATGAAGCATTACGTTCCTTCTGCTACCTTTTGTAATCACTAAAATCAAATAATACATAATCATTCATTCAAATTAATATTAGTGGACTTGCGCATCAATATCAAACTTGCAATAACATAAATTATGCATTGAAAGTACTTCATTGTATGTGCATCAGAATCTTAATTTAGCAACTTAAAATCATGAAAAAACCATCATAGCTCCTGAGAACAGCATTGATCGTTAGTAAGGTACGTGTAATGTGTGCTGGTTAGTACAGTAAAGCGAGTCATAAAATTAATATTTTACTTCTTGCCGCCTCAATGAAACCATTTATGATTAATTGATCGTTTGGTAGAACACAGCTACCGGCTTTGTTGGAACATGGAGAAAGCAACAACAACAAAAATACAAAAGCTGCCTTCCTCTGGTGTAATGTTTGCTTGCTTTTGAGGAGCAATTTGTACAGTTTACACAAAAATGGGCTGCGCTGGCGTCTTAGAACAGTGTACTCGACAGTGTGGATGAAGTGGTTTTAGGATTTTATTTTATATTTATTGAAATATATTTCATAAGCTTAGCAAATATTATTTTAGCAAAAAACAAGTTGAACAAACAGGCAAAAAATTATGTTTCAAATGCCTTGAATTCCTTGAATCTAATATCACAACAAAATAAAATGCTTGCCGAGCACTGTATTGTTTTCACCAACGCCTTCAAGCCAAGTGAAATATTTACCGACCGTTTGTTATCATCCTGAGTCTACCCGGCCCGGCCCCAACTCCAACCCACCGCCTAAACACCGTCCCTTTCGACTAACGATAAGAACAACTACACACGATAATGGCTCAACGTTTAAATCCCCAGCGTCGCGTTAGGACCCCATCACACTGGCACCGGCAACCGGCACATCCTGGCGTGATGTATCTATTCTCTGTTTATGATGATATTCCAAAATGTGTTCGCTTGTAATGAAAATTTATTCGAGCCCGAGCTTTGTTTCTTACTGTGGCCCACAGCGCGCTCCGGGGCCCAAAAGAAAACCCACCTTCCCATGCTTAAGAATGGTCCCGACGGAACAAAATCAGCACAATGTAAGATTTGTGCACTTTCGGGCGTTGATGTTGCCACGAACAGTGGGAAGAGAGTGAGCGAGCGAGGAAGTCAGTGCTTCTTAGAACGATCGAAGACAACGCAACCATGGAGCGGTGAGTCTATAATGCGCTCGGAAAACTGTGAAGCGCGTCTTTACATTTCGGTGCGTCATAAATTAACTTTCTCTGACAGCTTTTAATTATGGGAACAGCAAACTGCACACTTAAGCCGAACGTCTTTGCCAGGGGCAGAAGGTTTTTGCATGCACAAATCGAACGCTGCGGCTCGAAGGAAGGTTTTCCTTTGCAACAAATCGTTCCACATTCGTCTTGAGCAAACAGCATCGGGAAAACAGCGGAACGATGAATAAGCTGATTTTAAGGATTATCACGAACTGCCTTTTCTGCTGAAACTTGCTGCTGCCCGCGCGTGCGAGCAAACTTTAATTGGATCGTTAAGGTGATGTTTTCCGGGATTGTGGTGGAGGTTTAGTCGCAAGCCAAACGAACATCCCGACACCAAACATTGGGAAGTTTCGTGTGCGGAAAAGGAAAACCTGATAGACAGCGGATTCATTTCCCACCGCTCGTATCGTTTCGGTGAAGTTAATAAACGTTTGGAAAATGGAACAGCCGCAGCATTATTACTGCAGATGTGGTTTGTGCTTTACCGGCAGGTTAGATGTGTATGTTAGTGGGGGCGGCGGTGTGAGTGTTCGGCCAAGCGTTTGCTGCGTAGGAGAAATGGAAGTAATGAGCCATTTTGATAATGCGTCAGATATTTACCGTGGGCTCAAGCAAGACGTTTAGGCAATTTGTTGATAAATAATTAAAAAATCAACCGTTGATGCTAGGTGTAATCGCGTGCGCGTGGGAGGTTCAGTAGGAAAACGGTTTATTTGTGCGTTGATTTGAATTTATGGAAGCGTTTTTTTATGTAATGAAACATTTTAAACATTTATAATCTTTGTTCCAGAGCCGGTATTTGGTTGGTTTTGATGGGTTTATTGATGTAGGTATTTTGAAGACAAATCTACCATTCTCATGCAATTTAAACGCTTACTGCTAAATTTCCAATGGGAAAGTGATGATTGCAAATTTTGAAAATTGGAACTTTACTCTTCATTGTGACTTGATATCTTTGAAGTGACGCCAGTGAGAAACAGGGTTTTAGAGATATCAGAATTTGCGGGAAATTGGTTGACTGCAGCAGTGAAGAATTCACGCAACATTATTTTTGGATACAATCGTCCGTCGCGTGAGTGTTATCCAAGACATAAGAAATTTGTCCTAAAGCGCCTCGAGGTTACATAAAGCCTTCTTAACCACATCCTTGTGAGCCAACGTTTGTAGAGCCTGATCGGAATTCTCGTGCAAAAATTGTTATAGAAGCATGTTGTATTACTTTCTTTTTAACTGGAAAATACAGTCAAAAACGTTAATTCAATGATTCAATGACCTGTAACAGTAGTTTCAGGTTCAAGCGTTTTTTTCATTTCTAAGGGGACAATGTCCTTATTTATAAAATTGCCATAATCTTGCCCGATCGATTTCAACGCATTCTTCCATACTTATGGCCTATCAAATTTCATCTGACACACTTTAAAGCCTTCGTCTCCTGGCTGCACAACACTTATATATTGCACACGACAGCGAAGGATATTAACCAGCCCGGTTTCCCAGAATGCATCGATCTACTTAAGCACTCATTCACTTTCACCGACGCCTGCTGGCAGTGGATACCGTTGCCAAGGAGCTCATTGGAAAATATTTCACCCATATGCCTTCTATAAATCCTTTCGCTCCACACATACACACTCACACACATCGTCTGGCTATAGCTATGCGGGCGGCTTCGGAAAGGATAACAGGCCACACACCGATCGGAACGGACTGCGGCAAAGAGCGAAAGAGAATAAACTAAAACCACATGCAACCACAGCCACACGTTACGGATCCTTCCCACCCGGTTGCTCCGGAAGAGCCGACCGTGTAGCAATGTGACAAATCTGACTCGTTTACTTGACTCCGGGCACACTTTATTTTCCGAGGAAATCCACAGCACACACAACCGGCCAGCAGCACACAGTGACCGGTTGTACCGGGGCTGTTTGTCCGTGGTTTGGTTGGGTTGGAAATTCTGCTCCCCTGTCCGGATTGACCATAGGTGCGCTTCGATTCGTTTCAGTGCGATCCACGGAGACCCACGGACCGGATAACAAAGATGAAATGTGTGAGTAACAGCAGAAGAAGAAAAAGAATTTTAAAAACGAAACTCTGTGTCGTGCTCGGAAGATCCGCCTAACCAAGACGGTCCGACCTAGCAGGACGGACGGCCACGACCAGGACCAGGATGGACTCCGAAAGATTGCAGAGGAGATCGTAAATATTTGCCATGTTTGCTGTTGTTCACTTTTTTTTTATTTTAAATCGCGCCAAGAGATTAGTTATTCTCTTTGCCTGGTGTTGGTGAATGTTTTCTGTACGGATTTAAAAACAAAAAATCTCTTTACTCCTGTCCGTTGGTAGGACGCTCCCAAAACAAACAATCGTGGGGAGGAAAACCCACACACAGCATGCAATTAAGTTTGGTGCAATCCCACCCGGCAAGCGACACACCACGCTCCGATTCCGATGGGAAAATTCAATGTTCGCACTGACTCAATACGGGATTTTCCATCCACTTCCTTTGTTGTGCTCCAAAAACATGAAGCAAAAACCCCCCCGTGCAAAGGAACAGTCACCCACGAGATGCTTTAAAAAGCGAACACACACAAACATGCCCTGGTAGCTTATCAGCATGTCCCGGCAGTTGACTTCCGGTCAGGGAGTGCCGAGACACACGCTGGGCCACCCCGCCCGGGGGGCCAAGGATAAATGTTAAACTTAATAAATCATCGTTTTTAATATAAATACCATCGTATCCGAAGACTGGGCACTGTTCGGTTTGGGGAGGTTTTTGTTGTCGGGTGAGTGTTTGTTTTTTTTAATGCTGCAGCTGGGGATGAAAAAGGATTTACGGATGAAGCGAGTGCTTTACGATCTGGTGGTTAGTTTTTTTTTTTTTTAATAGAAAGGGAGAGAGAAAATGAAGCGATATAGAGAGTGGCTGTGCAAGTGTGAGGTAAGTGTGTACAAACAAAGCTGCTCTTACTGGTTGTTTTAGTGATGTAGAGTTTAACACTGGGTGTAAGACTGTGAACCTTACTACGATTCATTTTTAAACACACAGAAAGCCAAAAGAAAGAATAAGCGAACAGAGCAGCACGTGGACTCAATTTAAAAAGGGGGAAATACACAAGATAAACTCTTATGATCATACAATGGATGTTTGCCAGGACAAATCATTGATTTTAACTTGCACTGGAAATTGTGATTTATTTACATATTCACTATTAAGTATTAGGGATGTCTAGTATGTGGAGTAAATCAGCATATCTGTAAATAAATTTACCAGTCACTATAACTAAATGTTGTCATGTTATCGTATGTATGTTTTAAAAACTAACAGTCGCGTTTACTTGCGTGTCTTTCCAACTTCAACTTACTAACCCACTAAATTTTCTTATTCCTCTCGATTAATTGAAAAAAACGGCATCTATAGAGCGACCAATTCAATTCTGGAACAAATTCAAGATTCGCAGGATTTCTTGATAGGTTTATCCTAACTGTAATGCATACACGATTGTTCAGCTTGTAGATAATTATTATAAGAATAAATTCTTGAGAGATTTCCCTTTATAAAACCAAACATTTCCCTTAAACTCGCTCAATGGGTTTGTGCGAATTTGTAACCCCATTGTATTGAAACACTGGATGCGTCGTTTAAAATTTTAAACAATTTTTCATGGATGCAAAACGTTGCTAGAATACCACTCTAAAACGGGTGCTATCTTAACAATTATTTGCTGTAGTTCCTTTGTATCAGTAATGATAAATGTATTACTACAAAGTATGTTGAAGCTTAAGAACTGCATTTGTATAGCTATACAAAGACATTCATTTTTTAAGAAGCAAATGATTTTTTTGAAGTTTCAAATGAAAGATTTAACTTATATATTGGATTTTTAATCTTTTTTTTGTGAAAAAATAAGAAAACGACTACAAACAATGATTTTTCTCCTCACTCTCTACTGTCGCCAAACTGAAATGTAGTAAACAAGATGCATGCAATAAATCTGACCTATGATTGCTTCCATTTATTTGTGTATTTCTCCATCAGAGCAGATACCGGAACTGGATTACAAAAAAAACACGCTCACCCATTCTCATCACAAACCAAAAAAAAAGAAGGTTCCATCTCCTTACACAAGCTGTCGTGTGAACACAGTGGTAAATTGGATGAGCACTCCGCTAAGCTCAAGGATCATGGCAGCCACCGTGCACCAGGCACCAAGGGTCAGTCAGAAAGAATCGGTTCCGGAAATCGCCCAGGGACACACAAAACATTCGTCATCCCGACTCGGTTCTGACGGCCCGTAGCCGCCACGAGCGTCCTGGACCCGGTTTAAACTTTGCATCTCCTGTCCCGGTTGGTTTGTGGAGCTGACATAGGGGCAGTCCTATGTTCGGGTGATGATACGCTGGGGCGCATCACACCGACGACCAGCGCACACGGACCCGGTTCTGGGATGTGATTCATATTTCATTTTAATTTATTTATGGATATCCAGTCTGTCAGCTAATGATGGAAAGCTACGACACGCCGGGCAGCATTGGGTCATCTGCTGGAGCTCCAGGGTAGTTAAATGTGTTCCATCAGCAGGATGGACCAGAATCGCAATGTTACTGGCCTGGTGTGGTGTGTACAATAGTCAATCCCCGCTTTTGGATTGTCCTAGCTCTGTCAGCTTAGCACTACTAGTTCAAATTTCACAACCAACCGTCACGACAAGTACGGATGAAAAAGCTGTTTTTATGCTACGTCGCACCCCTCACTCACGCTCAAAAACCCGGAACAGTTCCGCACGTCAAAAGGGATGAAAAATAAATCACATCCCGTAGATCACAACCCGACAAACGACACTTTTAAACTAGTGTGGATCAGACAATAGCCCGCAGCTCTGTATAGTGTGGTGGCAGCGGAGGCTGCTTGGCACCCAAAAACTGTTCCACAAGCAAACGGGCATTAAATGAGTCGAGCGTTCGCGCCGTACTGGGGTTGTTAGGCTGCTTCTGCATGCAATTAATAATTCAAAAATTGGTATGACATCCACCAAAACCCGGGCCGAGGCGACAGGGCGTGGGTTTGAGCGCGTGATAACGAACCAAACAACAAACAATGGTCCTGAAGCTCGTACACAATATAGAAAATGAACCATCCCAAAATGACAAAAGCGTTTTCTAAGCGCATTCCCGTGTGATGATAGTGTGACGCACACGGTATCGGAATGCGCAGCAAAGCGCGCTGCTGTTGTATTAGGACGAAAGTAATGTACAACGGCATACGAGGATGTTGCGTTTTGATCTGGTTTTAATAGGAATCGGTTCGACCAATCAACTGCATGTGGGTGGATGGGTGTGTGTGTGTTTATGTATCTGTTGGAAATTTCCCTCGAGGATTCACAGTGGCGCGCCTACAGTCGGATAATGCACCATGTCATAAATTAGGACAGTGCTTATCAATCAACGTGAGGCAATATCTTTTAAACGTCACTGTTCAAAAACGGTTGCTTTGGGGATTGGGACATAGAAAATAGTGGAATATTAAATTACGATTGGGCAAGGTGTAATTCCGATTTTTGGGATGCAGGCAAATGGAAATTCGCATCGTGAAATTAATTTATTTCATTATTAATGTATTCATGGGATGGTCCGGAATAGTGTAGCATTTAAATTAGGCTCACTATTTTTTATAATGCTTCAAATTCAAACTTCATTTATGCACTTTTGTACATTTTTATATTAAATTGTACATTCAATACATAAAAATGTCAGTATAATCAATTTAGTTTTTATCTCAGTTTTTTTTTCAAATCATTAAGCTACCGTTCACTGCGTTTGAATGTGTCAGATCTTTAGCTAAACGTTGAAATATTCTTGAATAAAAAATGAAATTAAAAAATAAAGTTTATTTGTAGGAATCTAAAATGATAGTGAAATAGTGCTAAATGGTTCTATCGACTCATCGCCTTTGTTGCATCGAGTCTATATATATGCACCATCCTGAACACTTAGGTCTAGAGAGACTCTACGGCTCGCTCAACTCCGTTCCAGCACTGGTCGGTGCGACCCTATGTTCCGCATGTCGGCTGTTTTCAACACTGTTTCGGATTGCTTCGACCTCAACATCTCAACTCAGTGCTTCAAGGAACGTTTCCGGCTTCTGCCGTGGCCGCAGTGAATTTTTTTTTAACTAACCTATTACATCTTAATTAGGAGATTATTAAGTTGAATATTATATAAATAATAATAATAATAATAACAATAATAATAATAATAATAATAATAATAATAATAATAATAATAATAATAATAATAATAATAATAATAATAATAATAATAAAAATAATAATAATAATAATAATAATAATAATAATAATAATAATAATAATGATAAAAATAATAATAATAATACTAAAAACAATAATAATAATAATAATAATAATAAAAATGATAAAAATAATACAAATAGTAATAAAAATAATAATAATCACAATACTAATAATATTAATAATTATAAAAATAATAACAATAATAATAATAAAAATAATAATAATAATAATAATACCGGGTATGGTTTGTCGACTGGAACTAGAACTGTATTGGTTCGAAACTCGGAACAAGTATTCTAGAATCATTCCGAATCCAAATCCGGAAAAGTTCCAGATACTGTTCTAGAAAAAAAAAGTAATCGCGAGTTATTTCTGGATTCCAGCACCGACATGGATTCATTATAGGTTTCAGTACCGGTAAGGATACATGATAGACTCCATGATCGGTGTGTTTTTGACAGGTTCCAGGACCAATGTGGGTTCATCAATGGTTCCAGGACAGTTTGTGTGTTCATGATCGATTCTAGGGCAGGTATGGGTTAACGATCTGTTCTTGGACCGGTATAACCAGTATTGGTTCCTGGATCGGTATGAATTCAATATTGGTTCCAGGGTCGGTATAGGTTCAGTATTAGATCCAGGACCGTTATTATGTTTTTTGCAGTTCTTGAACCGAAAAAGGTAATGTATTGATTTCAGGACCAGTAACGGTTTTGTTTAAGATTTATGTTTCTTTAGGGGCCGTCATAAGTACCTAATTTGAATTTTGTTCCAAGGCCATTAATTTCGGCGTACTCTTAAGAGTGAAGGATATCTTTCAAATATAATTGTTCTGTAATCTGGTCAAATTAGCTAGTATCTATTAATTATTGTGAACTAGGGTGTGTTCAGTGTTTTCGTTTTCAACTTAAGCTATTCAACAACTAAATTGTTAGTTTAATTGAATATTTGAAAATTTTAATTCAATATTCGAGTTGCTGGACGGTATACTTTATTATAGAAAATGATACTTAAAATTGATTTCACCACAGCACTTGTGTGCTTCACTGACAGCTCCTTAATTGCTCCCTGCATGCATTAAACAAAATCTTCAAATACCGTCCTGCACAGCAGCATTTGTTTCATGTTCCACTTAGGTTCCGCTTTGTAAAACAAAACTCCTCCCAACGCTCATTCACACGCTCTCCCCAACGAGCAGAAACAAACGCACCATCCTTTCCGGTTTGGTTCGGATTTCCCGCTTCCGGGCTCGCCCGTACGGGTTGCATATCCGCTGACGGAGGCTGCTCCAGTAGCCCGTGCTGTGCGAAAAACGAAAACACCACAATATCACGTACACGTATCGAGCACCCGGGCGAACGCGTTGGGTCTCAGAATGCGCGCGAATTAATTGCCAATCTTCATCAAGGGTCACACGGAGCCGGGCCCGCCCAGCCGCATCATTTATCCGAGGGCCGGAATGCACGGAGATTGAGCTGGCGGAGGCGTGGGTGCAATTTAACCCGATGTGTTAATTAAGGAAAGTTAATTTCCCAGCTGATATCTTAGATGGTGCCCTATCGGAGGGAACGGATGCGATGCAGTTTCCACTACGCGCCATTATGCGGAAGTAAGGCGGATAAAAACAACGGGCCAGGATGTAGCTCGTGCCGTGCTGTGTGGCAGGATTAAACCAGCCATCATCCGACGAGGATGTACAGTGAGACGCGCGATTACTGCACAACTGAGCAGTGCAGTTATAATGCATCCCGGGTGGGTTTGTTTCACTGCATCTGCGATGCGGTGCAAACTGTCCGGCAGGATTCTGCTGAAAAGTATGTGAAAGAATTGTGATATTGTGCAGAAATTTTGATCTACGTAATCATTAAAAGAGTCTTCAAGGAGCTAAGGTCACATGCTTTTAAGGATGTTTTCTATAATTGGCTTCAGTTACCTACTAATCATGGACTAATTTATTGTAACATCATGTAGATACTTTTGCAATAATTATTTCCTAAACCCCTCCGAAACACGCTTTTCCATAATTCATTTTCTTCCTTTCCTGTTTCTTCTTCTCCTCATCGTGCGCCTTTGAAGGTGGCCGGTGACACGCGGAATGGTTCACACCAGCGAATCCCACCGGACGTCGTTCGCATCGTAGTCGCAGTAAAAAAAAGGTGGATCGTACGCTATCTCACTGCACCGATCTTGCTGCTCAAGCACTTTTTCACTAAAGCAAACCCTTTCAAACCCAAGGCTCGCTCGCTCCCACTTGGTGTTTTAATAATTACAGGAAAAAGTGAACGATTAAGACGCCTTTCGTTAGTGTTAGCATAGTGGCTGCTGGGCACCAGCGGCACAAGCACGTGGTGGCGCAAATGGGGAGGAGGGAAAATGGGTGGGAGTGAAACTTTTTCCAACCCATTTTGCCAACATCCTGTGCACCACGTGTCGGGCAGAGCGGGCAACATCCGAATTAGCTATCCCTGTGCCTGTGCGGAAAGCTTCCACTGTCAAGTTCTCTCCTGCACGATATCTCACTGCGCTAATAAGGAAGTGTGACCATAAATTTCGTTCTAGAGCATGGCTGGCGCTGCTGCTGCTGCTGTCTTGCTGAGGCGGAAGTTGAGTTTGCTGAAAGGCGGAAGCAGAAAATTAAGGCCACCCGGTAATCCGCGAAGCGTGCTGCACAGTAGCGCAGCAGGGTCGGTACGCTTGTGCGGTGCAGTAATGAAAATGTTTTACACTCTCATCGCTGCAGCACTGGTGCAGCGGAGTGACGAGCGTGGTTAGCAGTTTTAAGCCATAGTGAACAAGCGCAAGATTATTATGTTGAATAAGTGTAATAGGAAAGAAAGTCAGGATGTTTTTTTTTTGGTTTCACCACCCGCTAGTTTCTTTAAAGTTTGTTGGTCGTTATTCAATTTATGCACCAAAGAAAGGTATGGAACATTCCGGTGTAGATTTAAGGCAAAATACAATGCAATAAAAGCTTAAGATATAATTAAAATTGGTAGTTCTAACAGTTTGATGGTGTTAAAACATGACACACAGTTTGAATGGCTATCATAATTGGAGAATTTGTTGTGGGTCACTTTAGAAATCCTGCAATTACCAAAGGCCTTGGACTTTTAGCGGAATGCTGTAGGCAGCTGGACATGGTTTGTTTATATATAAGGTACGTTATGTTTCATTTATTTTGTGAACAAAACAAAATCCTTCGTCTAAAGGCTGTTTCCTATGGTCATGGACAGTAATCGGTAATTGGCAGATGGTAGATGGCAACTCGTTTCCCTTGATTTATTACATTTAGCTTTTCCACATTGTAATGCCTGGTTTATAAAAATGGCTATTCTTATGAAACTCTACGATCATTGTGATCGAATTGGACTACCATATTCCTATTGCAAAGTTTGACGACCACTAGTCATGTCTATTTCCATCATGAACAAATGAATAGAGGACGATTTTGTTTATATATTTTACTCAAGGCAAAATGTTTCCTTTCTTACAGATACGTCTCATTCCATTACTTATTCCATTATTGAATCATACTCCTTTTAGTCTTACTTACTTACTTACTTATCCAGCGCTACAACCGATTTGCGGTCTTGGCCTGCCTCAGGAGTGTCCGAAACCGCTCACGGTCTCGCGCCTTCGTCTGCCAGTCCGTTATCCCGGCCTTAATGGCGGACGCCTCCACGCCATCTTGCCACCTCAATTTGGGCCTACCAAGCCTCCTCTGTCCTTGTGGACGGCCTAAAAAGACTTTACGGGCTGGGTCGTCCGTTTCCATGCGTACAACATGGCCACCGGAGCCTGGCGAGCTTGATACGCTGCACGACAGTGAGGTCGCCGTACATCTCGTATAGCTTGACATTATAGCGGCTCCTCCATTGTCCTTCGACACATGTCCTTTCACACACATAGTATCCTTTTGAAGTCTTTTAAGTCTACCTATCATGAATAAGTATCGTGGGTAAGTTACCTTCACATTGAAATTAGCCAATATTAAATTGGATGAAAATATTTCATCTTCAACTAACAATATTAATGAATCATTTAAACAAAATAAATACTATTTATATCATTGCATAGTGTAATTGCTTGTTTATTATAGTTTTTTTGATTAATGGTGTAAATTTGTTTTTCTGAAAATTATGAGGTTTTATCCCTACTGAATAAAAAAAATTATAAGGTTTTTCGTTTAATAAACGATATTGTCTTTTTATGCATATTGATATTGGATCGTTTTTATTCTTCAATTTGATGGTTGGAGTTATCTCCTTCAAATTCAGTAGGTTTGTTTGTTGTATCTTATCTTGTCTGTATCTTATCTTGTTGTATCTTATCTTATCTTATCCTGTTTTTTCTTGTTATAAAAGTTCACTTTACAGTCGTTGCCGCTAAATTTTGACTCCAACTCACCACCTCACCTCTACCACCTTGTCACAAAGGTAACGATTTTTGACAGCGTGTCACGATTTTTGCCTCGAAGGCATCAATTTTTGACAGTGCGCATCAATTTTTGCCTCTAAGGCATCAATTTTTGCCTCTAAGGCATCAATTTTTGGCTGTGAAGTTCTAATGTTGTTTTGATTTTAAGTTGGAAGTTTTAATGAAATGAAAAAAATGGCATTTATTTTCAGCTGTAAACAAAAGCTTTAGAATTTCTAAAATTTTATCATTTTTTCTCAACAAACATTCAATTTACACAGTTTTTGTATTTTTTATGAGATGTAAGATAACAAATGTTAAAAATCTGCGTGAATACCTTATAAAATTGTCATGATTCCTACAGGAGTTTAAAATTTATGACTTACCGACAAAAAAAAGTTGCGTTAGAGTCAAAATTTGATGCTTTAGAGGCAAAAATTGATGCGCACTGTTATAAATTGATGCCTTAGAGTCAAAATTAGGTGGCAACGACTGTATATAGTAAATGCTAGTGGCTCAATTAGTGCTCAAATCCAGTAAATCTATTAATGTTCTATTACAAAACTTATCTATAGGAAACTTCTATCAGCTTAGGTTTACTCAACAATCTTACTGATCTTTGCTTTGCATTTGCGGACATTAACCTCTTCTGTTATTTAAACCAGTTAACTGAAATCTGAGCCTGTCTGTGGAACAATAATCATCATCCGGGTTGTGTTTTTAAACCTCACTAGCTTGTATCGTGAAACTCCCCGTTAATTGTTCTCTTTTATCTCTAACACAAAGTTAGTATCATTTTGTTTATAAAAATTGAACTGTTTATAAAAGTGTTACTGTGAAGATCTTTTTTTTTAACGTGTTGAACCATACTGACTGTTCCTTGAAAGTATTCGGCTTATAGCAATTGTGCTTTCGTTAGCAATTACAGGATTTCTGCGCACTATCAGTTATAATTCCTAAGTAATACTTTCCGTTTAAAACCCTTCTTTCAATTACCAACCAGAATGATGTAAAATCAATTCCTTACTCAAATTGCCAGATTGGCATATTGAAGCTTTGTCCCAAGTCTCTTCGTTCATATCTTTTTTTTTTTGCATAAATACTGCATCTTACATATGAAACTAATGCGCAATAAAACCCCTAACGCTGTTAAAAGCCATAAAATCGCTGAATCGTTCCTCCCCGACCAGCTCCAGGGAAGCGCAACCGTAACTATTCATTCAACCGTGCGCTTCTTACAATGAGATTACAAAACCCAATACCCACCGCCCACAGATACTGGCGGTAAAAATTGTAGCAAAAGTAGCAGCTTCTCCACCATCCCCTGATGCAAGCGGGGTAGAAGGGCAGTGGCAGCGACAATTTCGGCGAAACTTTCATGCACCATTGACCGTGTACCCACTTCCAATTCCACTAATGTTTCGCCGATGGCTTAGCTGAGTAAACGCGCCGACATTTTCCTGCCCCTTCCTTTTCTCCCCCAAAACAGCAAGCCCTAATAAAACGGGGGGAAAAGCGGGTTTTCCCTTCCTCGGGCTGTGACAATGTGCAGCGCAGCAAAAGATTTGCGTAGGAAAACTGGGGTCCACCCGGTCCCCGCTCCTGTTGGTAGGCAAGGGATCTAGTGGCGGTTGATGCTATCAAAGGGACTAAATCCAATTTTCAATTAACAAGAATATTGTGCTGTAATCCACCGTGCACACACACACGCACCCACCCACCGTCCAGCCTCAAGTCTCTGGCTGCGGGAGAAGTAATTTCTGCTCACTCGAATGTAACCAACTAGCCGCAATATGAATGCAATCATCAGCTCCCGATGGATTGTGGTGTTCGTTCGTCAAGCGAGTCTTGCTACTACCATCAAACGGAGTACTATGGGATATTTGGTGGTTAGAAAGTTGTTTGATGTTAATAAACAGAACTTATACTTCTTCATCGCTACAGCAAAATGGTAACTTCAGACAACATATACCATATTTTAAGTGAACGAAATAAGTTTAAGAAACACCTAACAAATTGCTGATTTTAATGGTATGATCACCGTGAAGATAGGCTCGCTGTTGAAAACTATTCAATCAATTGATAATTATATTTAACGAAGAAGTTGTCACTTTGTCAAAATGCCTCAATTTTATCTACATATTGAAAGTCAAATCTTCAAAGTCATACGTGACATTTGTCCTTATTTTGACTACATCGCCAACCACCGTGCAAACTACTATCGCTCCCATTAACGACAACCAGGAAGATATGAGCTTTGTTCCCTTCGCTTCCGTAGGGCGTTCTCTTTTGGCCATTTACCGTCCCCTCTCATCCTTCTCCCCCATTGGACCATGTTCACTCGAATCGGTACACGAGTTCCTCTTTTTGCATAGTGCACCCAAAACATCCCTCGCCCATCGCCCCTAAGGCTCCTGCTGTGGGGGAGTGCAAAGCCATCGTCACGTTTCCGAGGTTGCCAAATTAAATTTTACCATTCGTCAACATATCCGCCGGTGAGCGGTTTTAGCATCACTCGGAGCTCAAAGCAGGGGATGATGTGGTTCTGGAACTGCCCTGTTAGCTTCTTAATGGGAACGCACATTGTACTTTCCATTCATTAACATTCGCCCACCAACTTCCTGTGAAGAATGTGTGAGTTGTAGCACCGGATAAGTAAGTAATTTTAACTACTTATTGGGAGACTCTCTCTTGGAAGGATATTTTAATGTGTAATTAAGTCCTGCCTCAGTTTAAATACGCTACAAATGTTCACTAAAAGCGACGAGTGATAAACGCTTGCAACAATTTGCTGCATCAAAACAAGCAATAAAATGCCACACTCAGGCCACACACACACACATACGGCCAATTTCTCATGGTGAGAATGGTGTGTTTTTCTTCACTCGAGGTTTCGCTTTCGTAACGTGTCCTTTTTTTGCCTTTTTCAGCTGGCTGAACAACACCATTTCACTGTCGGAAGTCGCGCTTGCGAATACCCTCCAGGCTCTGTTTCTTTAGCATCATCGTTCGGGTTGCTCCTCGCCGTGAACGGTATAGCGCCGCCCTCGCCGGGTAAACTATCCCATCCCCGGAGGACGAAGTACAAATGCTGCCAGCACCCATTTGCTCCGATACATAATGTTGTTGCTCGTCCTGTTACCACCACCACTACCACTGCTGCTGCTGCTGCTGCTGCATTGTCGGTTCCGTCCCGGGCGACTACTTCCGGAGGGTGATTTTAACAGTCCATTAAACATGTGCACCAGTTCTCAGTGCATTTAATTGAAAAAGGGAATTTTCTGCGTCAAAGGCCGAAACGGAAAGCAAAGCCCCGGCGGGCTTTCGCGGTGTTTCGTCTTCTTTTTTTTTACTCCATTCCACCCCCGTTGGCATTTATCATTTGCTCGGATGCAGTGGTGAGTTTTTGGAAATCGGCAGTCCATTAAAAATCACAAAATAAATGCCTGCATTGGTGTAATAGTTTGATTCTGCTGTAGTAGGCAATGGAGTTTGCAAGCTGTATGTAAAACATGGTAATGAAAAACCGACAACAACTTAGTGGAAAATCGAATCTTTTCCCATTGAAACGGTGTCGACCGAAATCCCGATTTAAAAAGTTATGTTTTATTACAAGAACATGTTAAGCGCTTTAATTCTGTTTAAAGGCTCAAATAATTGATAATAATAGTTGTCATCAAAAAGGTAACACGAGCAATCCATTCATTTAAAACAATTAAAATGGAAAGCAATATTCATTGCAAAATGCTTTAATGTATGAATAATTCATTTTTATTTAATTAAAACTTGGAAAGAATATTTTAGCATTAATATGCATCTCAATAAAAATCAGAAATTGTTTTAAATTCATAAAGCTCAATTTCATAAAACTTCAATTCGTCAAAATTAAAGGATGTTGAGGATTGACCGCTTTTCCAACCAGCCTCCAACATTCCTCGTCTTGCTTTCCCACAAACAAAATACGAAATTTGTCCACTACCAATTGTTTGATAATTGCTACAAGAGCCCCGAATAAGCTTTGCACCGAATCGTAAGCCCCATTGTCATCGTGGCCACACAAGCTCCACGCTGACAGCGCTCCATCCGCCAGCATCCACGGGAACAACACGGAAGCGCAAGATAAAGCGACCGTCAGTAACGAATCAAACCAACGTAGATAGAACAGCCACAAAGCTGCAGCTTGCGTTGCATGCCAGTCTGGACGCATCGTTGCCATAGTTGTCAATCGAGATCCCGATGGCACTAAGAGGGGCCCCGGTGCATCGCGAGCTCGAACAAGCGAGCGAACGAACGAGTGAGCGGAAACTGTTGCTCGAGCAGCTGGGACAGCCCAGGCAGGGCAAGCTCGGTCCGAAAATGTCCCACCCGCAACAATGAGAATATGTGTCGAGTCATGGCTTTTCGTTGGTACATTCGTAGCAATGGGACAGATATCCAGCTGGACTACCAACTACCCGATGTACTCGGCTCGATGCTGCTCTAGCGTGAACCAACATCCCGAATAGTTGGTGGAGATGATATTGAAAACGGGATCAATACCACACAGTGGGCAGTGTGTGTTCATGTAGCTGTTGAACTTCAATAGCTGAGTCTGAAAAACTGGAAAATTTTCTGAAAAATGAAAATAATTCGTGCATGAACTTGTGAACGTTTTATGATAGACAGATATAACCTATCATATGTATTACAACAATAATTTGCATCGAGAAATATCCCTCAAAATATAGCTTGTTGGATATTTCTACGACTGATGTATTAATATCTCAATGTCTGAAATCCAAAAGTCGAAAGATTTTAACTTTCCGTAAATAATACCAAAGAATCTCTGTTCACCTGCTCATAGTTCGATCACCCTTAAACATGTCATCCAGAACTATCGCAGTTCAGAATTAACGAAGCCTTGGGAAATTTGTTTCCACAGCTGGCGTTCGATTTGTTATTATCGGAATCGAAAGTTCCAGGTCTACTCCAACCGGCACCGGGGAATCATCATCGCCCCGTCACACAGCGACACACTAAGCGTAATGCTTCATTCGTGTCATCGTGACGTTTGCAGAATATTGCAGAAGAACGGCAAAGACTTTACCCCGAGAGCAATGGGGTAAGGATTTATCGCTTTACAATCAATTGAATAATTGCGGGTCAAATTGAATCACGCAATCGGTGGCTGCTGGAAGCGGTGTGCGGGCACAAGGTGGCGGTAGAACGGTGTGACCTCTTTGTTCTCGCAGCGGAGTTAAAATAGGCCAGCCACGTGCCATTCCTTTGGGGAGCGCGCCATTCACGCGTCCGCAACTTAGTTTACCATTAGTGTACTGAAAGCATGGCCGTGTGCCGGTGGGTGTGTCTTTGTTCCAAAGAATTGTGCATTGCGCGGGGGTGAAAATCCGCACCAAGGGCATCGTGGACGCGTGACTTCCGGCAGACAAATAAGTTCTAATTTTGGTGGAATTTTTATTGCACGCGTGGTAAAAGTAATGGGCACAATGCCCTAAAACTGGTGACGAATTGTACGTACGAAAAAGAGGCGTTACGGTAAAAGATGCCTTGCAATACACAGCTCAGAACATAACTCATAAAGTGTCATTCAAGGGGATACAAAAAAACGACAGCGAGCTAAAGAAAGTCATACGGCTTCGGGCAGAGATGGATGGGAAATGGTTGCGAAATGGTTTCGAAAGCCGTCAGCTAAAACAGCTCCTTGAACGCGATGTTGATGATGATGATGATGGTGATGGATTGGACTCATTGCTATTTATGATGGTTCCTGGCATTCTTTTTCGAAGCATTAGCAAACAGAACCGAAAGGGAGGGCAGAAATAGGCTCAGACAATTGGTCTTTTGCTCCAAACTCCAAGCAGATTCTTTCCTTCAAACTTCTACTTAGAGGATTCAGTGCAATATTGAAGTAAATAAGCTCTTGAAACAAAGAAATTGTATTCATCACTGTTCAGTTTTTTTGCTGTTGCCGCTGTATTGGCTACAACGCCTCCAAATCAACTACATCCCACGAGGGCATCCTTCTTGGCGGGTATCCTTAAACAAGAAAGATTACCCTCATACTGACTGCTACGCGAGAGCACACAGGTTTCTTGCTGTGTTGATGGCTTCAGTTTTTTTTGCTCCTACCTCCCACTCGCCAGCCAAACCTTCTCGGGGATATTTATATTGTTTATCGTGAAACATGCAATAAAATTTATACAACTGCGATGGCACTTGTCATTTTCGTATCAAAATAAATTGTAATAAATTTCCCCGCCTCGCCCACCACCGAGAAGGAAATGTGGTGTCGACACCACTCTCGAAAACGACTCGTAGACAGCGTGCTGCCAGCCTCCTGCTGAGGAGTTTTCTTTTGCTCATCTCCTCCCCAATGACGACTTGCTCTGCGTTCAAGGAAACAATCCTCCGGAAAACGAATGCTGAGGCGGAAGTTCACGTACTTATCCTGATGGGAAGGATCGGAATTGGATGGAGGATGTGTGGTTGTCGATGTTTTTTTTTGCTGCGTCTTGCCGCTCCTTCCATTATTGCCAATGGAAGATGACATCTTGAAGCGAATGCATACAGTAAGGGAAGCAAGAAAGTTCCCTCCCCCCCCCCCCCCGAGAAAAAGTGTCAAATGCCTGTGCGTTTTCATCGGTTGAGCTGCAGTTGACTGGGGCTGCAGGAAGTGCTGGTAGAGAAGAAAAACTATACCATGTTTGTCTGTCTCCACGACTCCGGGAATGTCACTTATTGGGAATCGGAAATAGGGAGTAGAGAGAGGACACTCTATTTTACAAAGGGAGTATGGGGCTGCGTAATGGTTTGCTGGTGGGATGTACCATGTTGATACATGTTCGAATTGTAATCGGAGCTTGATTGAGATTATAGGATCCATTCCGAAGCGGGAGGACCTTCCCTGATGAGCGCATTCTTATAGATATGAGAAAGGGAATGGGAAACGAAAACTGTGCACCGTAAAATCATGCAACTTTCATGACTCATTCGATGGGGGGAAAGGTCACACAGACTGTTTGCGAGAGTGAATGGTAGGAAAATTGGTTTTATTGGATCTGTCAGGCAATTAATTGCGAGACGAAACGTTTTTGTACGCTTCGTTTATGGATACAAGATTGACCTATTTTGTTTTATGCGATTGCAATGTAATACATGGACATTATTAACGAAATGGTTATTTGATTCTGTACAAACAGCGTACGTACATCACACTCCTTGCCCGACCAGGTCACAAAATTCCAGCACTCGAGACATTAAGAACTCTGCAGCAAAAGGCAAAGGATCGCAAAACGGTGGCACGTATGAAATCAAGAATAAGTAAGGAAGTAGGTAAATAAGATTGTTTGATTTCAAAATATTTGTTATATTTTTCATTTTTTGAGTTTTGTTTGAAATTGCATATTATATTGCATTCATATAAAATTCTCCTAAAGTAGCCTGGCAAGCATTTGAAATCAAAATGACTACCTCTTAGTAATATGTTCATATGTTCAAAAATTTTCATTGATTTCAAGATGTTTTTCAACAGCTTTCAAATGTTTTATTTTCATCACAATAACGTTTCAGTTCTTCCACATGATTTTCAACACGTCTCATGTTGGATTGAGTTTGACAGTTCTTCATGATGTGTTGAAAATCATTTATAGGAATTGAAATTTTATTTTGAAGGAAACATTCTATAATACATCATTTGACAGCTGTTGAAAAACATATTGAATGCGATGAATAATTATGTGCACATTCGAAAGTGACTTGGAAAGCCCTGTAATGATTAATAAATAAACCTACATGCAGGACTTTTTCTTCTTCTTTTTCTTCTTCTTCTTCTTCTTCTTCTTCTTCTTCTTCTTTTCTTCTTTTCTTCTTTTCTTCTTCTTTTCTTCTTCTTTTCTTCTTCTTTTCTTCTTCTTTTCTTCTTCTTTTCTTCTTCTTCTTCTTCTTCTTCTTCTTCTTCTTATTATTATTATTATTATTATTATTATTATTATTATTATTATTATTATTATTATTATTATTATTATTATTATTATTATTATTATCATTATTATTTTTTTTATTAATATTATTATTATTATTATTGCAATTATTATTATTATTATTATTATTAGTTTTATTATTATTATTATTATTATTATTATTATTATTATTATTATTATTATTATTATTATTATTATTTTTATTATTATTATTATTATTATTATTATTATTATTATTATTATTATTATTATTATTATTATTATTATTATTATTATTATTATAATTATTATTATAATTATTATTATTATTATTATTATTATTATTATTATTATTATTATTATTATTATTATTATTTTTATTTAATTATTATTATTATTTTTCTTCTTTTTCTTTTTTAGCACAACTACCGTTATTCGTCAACGCATGCATGAACCATTAGTAGACTAGGCTAGAGACAGTTTCATAATAGTCAGTCCTACGTCAGGGGGCACGGACTATTTGCGACTTGAACCCATGACAGGCATGTTGTTAAAGTCGTACGAGTTGACGACTGTGCCATAAGTCGCATTAATCAACATTTAACAAATAACAAGGGTGTTGTTCGGAACGTTCTGCTTTGTTTCTCAAATGTGGCCAGAGCTCTCCATTGTTGGATATATGAAATTTACTTGTATCGACGTGTATGATTGAGGGTTTATATATAAAATATATGCTGCTGTATTTTTGGAATAAATGCATGGGCTGAATTAGACGATATTGTTTTCAAAGTTCATTTAATTTCTTTTAATCCACAAATTTGATTGCAAATATTCCAAATACTGATCAGGCAGATGGTTGACAGTAAATTTTAACATATTCATACATACTTACTCCAGTTGTCTCTTTAGTTTGCTTTGCATAACCATCCACACATCAGAAGTATTTTACTTTCTTCCAAATATGTAAAATATTTTGCAAAACGAAATCACTTTCTTCCCCCGCAAACAATGACAGTTTCTACGGAAAGCCCAGCATACAACAGCAAGAGCCAGAAAGGAAACGCAGCACCAGCACACACCACAAGCAAAAGGTTAGGAAAACATTTGAGCAGCAGCAGCAGAGAAAAGAATGTGATTTCAATGTTGTTGTCACCCCGCCGTGAACCCCATCCATCCATTCTTCCCAACCCCAAGGGGAAGCTCTTACAGCATCGAGTTGGCTTTTTCCTTTGCAACCATTTCCTTACCATCAATCAACGACCAGAATGAATCAGAAAGGACCAGAGAAGAAAAAATGCCCTGCACCACCAGCACCATCGCCCGACGTCGCCCGTGACAGTGTGAGTGGTTTCCGATGGTAGAGGGAAACACTTTCCCGAAGGCAACCCATGTGATGTGCGTGCGCTTTTCCTAGCCTTTTCTTCCTTTCGACTGTCAAAACGGAGAAAGCATATCCTTTCGCTAGATACTTTCCATTCCAACATAGCAGGAGAAAGAGAAAAAAACCATCGCAAAAAGGAAACGTTTCATCGTGACGTATCGCCGAATACTTCGTACAGCGGGAAGGTTGTTGTAACACACTGTCTCGTGGAAACTGCACCGAGGGCACTCGACTTTGGGGCGAGAGCGTTGCGAAAGGATATTGAAGATGAAAACGATCGTACAGATACAAAAAAACAGGGACAGCATATTGTTTTGGCTTTCATTCATGGTGTGTGTGTGTGTTTTGGCCTCCAAACACCAAGTCAACGCGCACAGCTTCATATCCGCTATGCGGCAAATTTAAACATTATATGCTCGTGCGGTTGAACAACGAAATAAAATAATAAAAAAAAAAACAGCAGGAAAACACTGAATCTCCCCTTTTTTCCGTTTCGGGTGAGGAAATGAACCCAGTGAACCCGGGCATTCCGACACGGCGTCATACGGATTCGTTTCATTGGCGCTTCCAAGCAAACAAACAATCCTTCGGATTATGGTGATGGATGGGCTGGGATTGTGCTGTGGTGGGGGGTGTAAATTTTGATGGAAAAAAATCACCCCTAGAAGTCAGCGTTATGTGAAGGGGGGAGAGAGAGAGACAGAGAGAAAGAGTGCGGTAATGGTGATGCTTCAAACTGTGCTGTGCTAAAAAATCGATTTAGAATCGAGCTGCGAGGATGGAAAGCCAACACCATATCGTGTTAATGTGGAAAGTGTGGCAGAAGTTTTGCTTCCAGACCGCTGACGAATTGCCTTATCGGTTGCTCTTTAAGCGAGCATGTTGGTGTGCTAAGGCAATATGCGTTTAGCGTGCTTTTGCAACGGTGTTAGGTTAAGTACAAGAAGTTAGACGGGGAGTCGCCCGATATGTTCATCAAACAAATGGATGGTTTATGGTGACTTTAGATAGGCAGGAGGACAATTTATCACGAGTGGGTTCGCGGGGATATTCCTTTAAAGTGACGGAATGCTGTACGAAGCTTGTTCGTCTTGGTACTTGCGGAGGATTTCTTCTAAACGAGAATTTGTTGTAGAATATAATTCATTTTTTATCCTTGACACTCTGACACTGGGATGTATATTGTTAATGCTTATACATTTTAATCAATTATCTCCATATTAGTAACAGATTTGTTTGTTGTACATTTCTAACAGAAACAAGGTTTGTCTATGTTTGAAGGTAAGAACTTATCAAATTCTATCCAGAGGAGCATACAATAGTGCATTTTTATTGTACAAAGTCTTATTTGAAAAGCGGTGATGATGGGATTCTTACTTTTTACCAATAATTCGTCCTTCTAATAGTAAATTTGACTCAATTAGTATTCTTGCACACTGAAATTTTATAGACGGAAAAATGAGGGAGACTCCGAAATGATATGACCATAAGATATAGTGAGAATATCACTATAATTTCAGATCTTAATTTTAATCTTAAACTTGAGAACAGATCTTAACTTGAAACTGTGTTTGTAAAACTAGGAATGAGCTTAAATACTTTAAAAATATAATTACTTTTCTTACTAATGGAATAAGCTTCTTTTAAAGCCGGGGAAGTATATAATGATAATAAATATGCTAAACTTTACATTGAATAGATCACTCAGAACTCTGAAGTAAGGCTGAAGTCACTCAAACGTTAACCGTAAATCGACATTACAGCTTTTTAAATCTAGATGATTCCACTGTCAATTGACATCACTTCCATAGATGGATTGGGAAAGCAAATGTGGCTTCTAAATCTAAAACAATAACTTGTGACCACTTTTTGGGAAAATTATGGCCACTGACGATGATAGCGCAATAAAAAGTCAAATAAATAGCTCTGCTCATCAGAACAGTTTGCATGCAAACTGATTTCCTGCTTTTAGCTAGCTTTTTAGCTAGAATCTAATCTACAGTCCAAATCAAAGAGAAGCCATTTCAAAGAAATTGATTTAAATTTAGCCCTGTCCCTTGCTCGAGAGCTTTGCCTGCCGCTGTAAGTGACCAACACACTTCTCCACACTTCCCATAGTCGAAGTCCACCCGAAGTAACGGAAGCAAGTACCATAATTTACCATCTGCCTTTAAATGGACCACAATCACGGCGTCAGCGAGGGGTGAAAATTGTTTCATTTGGTCGACAAAAGCGAAGCGGAAAAATATCTCGAATCATTATAAAAGCCAAAGCTGCTGGCCGGCCTGTAGTGGATTTTTTGTTTTTTCGTTTGTTGTTATTTGCACTCCCGGCACACAAAATGTCCCCAAAGACAGCAAAGAAAAGAGGGAAGAAAAAAAGCAAAGTCGGGTGCCGCTAGCAACAGCGAATAATAAATAGAAAAGAAAAACCAACAAAAAATGTCGCCAGCAACATTAGCTTGGGGTGTAAATGTAACGCCCGTTGTCTCGCCAGTGTAGTGTCCAGCACAAGTCACCGCAAGTGCCGAACAATATTCATGTTTGCAACCTCTTTTTGTGTGTGTGTGTGTGTGTGTGTGTGTGTGTGTGTGTGTGTTTCTGTTTCCTTCTTTGAGCCCCCCAAAGCAATAAGGCACCCACCCACCCACTGGCGCACGAGGCAGTGGCGGCAAGGCGGAAAATATGAAACTCAATTCAGGGGCTGAGTCTGGCAGCGTGAAATAAAAATTAAAATTCATGAAACTCATTCCGCGGGCAGCGATGCAAACCTCGCCTATAGCCTCGGAAAAAGATGTCCCCAGAGCTACGCGCACCGGCGACCTACGCACGCTCAGGAGCTACGCGCGCAAAATGAAATAAACGGGAAACTGCGCTCGCAGGAAAAACTGCGCATTCGTTTTCACTTTCGTGGAAAATTAATGGAAAACCGAATGGTCGGGGGGTGCCTACGCGGAGCACAGAATCACGGAGATGGTGGGCTGTATTTGTATTTGGAAAGAAGCGAAAAAAAACAACAACCTGCGAACAGTTACAAAAATGAATCGGTTATGGTTGAAACGTAGCGTGCTTTTGAATGAAGTTAAATATTACAAACGAATCGTTGAAGCGAATATGTTGGCAGGAAAATAAAACAGTTTATATTTGTTAACTCTTGTTCCATTCTTCGTACCTTGCATTAATTCGTTTGCGTTGTTTTGAGTTTATACTACTTTAGCGAGAGTTTTAATATGTCTAGTTTCTTCTTATATTACAGTTTTACTATAAATGGCATTGTTTCACAACGTCCACGCTGTTTGTAGTTTTTCGTTATGTAATTATTGATTTTCATTGATTTTTTCATAATTTTGTTTTGTTTCTTGTAACATTTATTTGCTTGTTTTGTTCGATTGTTTAACTTGTTCAATTTGTTTTATATTTCTATTTGAGCTTATTTCAGAAATGTTTTATAAACTGTATTAGTATTTTTATCAATACTTTTCTATAATTTATATTATTAGTAAATACTATTTTCAGGACTTCCTTTTTACTTTCAAAGCCTTTTCTTGCTTTTAAAACAAAAAGTAAACATTTAACATTGCACTTTCAACGCTTCAAATGTACATTTCTGCGCAATTGAATGCACTACCATGTTGCTTCTCCCCTTGCCCGCACTCCTTTATAGCTCTACCAAGCTGCTCCCCAAATCCCTGCCCCAACAGCGCACAATACGCGCGTACAAATATTTCACTTGTCTCGCTGAAACAAAAACACACACTCCTCCAAAGCACACAAACCATCGGGAAAGCCGCGCATCACGGTTGAAGCACTCCGGCGGAGCAGTGTGTTAGATGGATAAGTTAGTCACGGCAAAGACTCAACTCATGCTGCCCGTGGTTTGGAGCACCACGTGACTATCCCTTCCGCACGGGCGTGGAATGAGTGCACTTTTAAGAATGCACGTCACGTCTGTCGGTTGTGAAGTGAAAAGAAAATCTTTCAATCCTTAAAAATGAGCTTCCAGCTTCCAGTCCCGGTGGCCACGGAACTTCCACAGCACATAAGGATCAAAGTGAATGGGGGCTGGGCTGTGCGTTTGTGTGTGTGTGTGTGGGAGGATGAAGAGCGAAATAATGGTTACGGTTTGCCACTCCACAATACAGCACACATATTTTCGTGTTCGAATGCACCATTCGGTCGGTTTCATTATTTGACATGATCGTAAACAGCTACGGTGAAATGGGGATGGGGCAACAGTTGCTACGGCAGAATGGGAGCTGTTTGGAGCAGAATGAAAGAGGAAAAAATAAAACATTTCGCACAATCATTACGATAGAAGTGGCAGGTTTTTTGTCAGTAAATTACAGTTTAGTGTGCTGTTTTAAGTTACAAGTGTTAAACAGTTTGTATTTTCACCAATAAATAAGATATAAATTCCAAGTTTTACCAATGAACAATATTTTTAAAAACAAATTTGAGTTTATTTCTGTATTTTACTTCAACAAGTTTTGAAATTGTTGACAAAAATAGAAAAAAAGAGAATAATGAGTGATTAATTCACATTTTTTTCACACATCAAGTGTGGATGGGGTATTTGATGCATTTCTTGCGTTTCCAAAATCGAAAAGAACTTGTTGAAAGACATTTCTCATAAGTGTCTAAAGCTTTTCCGCCAAGAAAACGTACCGTATAGCAACACCAGCAACAACATGAAACTAGGATTTTTTGTCGGCATTCATCGTCTTCCGGAATGGAGCTTCCGACTCCAACCCACTCATCCCCAATCAGTTCCATCAACGCAGCATGACGTGCGGTGGACACGCCGGCACGAAGGATAATAGCTTCGCCAAAAAGCTGACTAACGGGCACGTGGGAGGGGGGGGCGAAAAGGATAATCAGAAGGCGCTAGCCAGATTTTACCAGCCCGAAAACCTCCAGCGCTGGGCCTGCGTGACGGATGGGAAAAGTGGAAAATTAGCAAAGCAAAACCAATCTGGAACAAAGAAGGGGAAAAAACACACACACACACAAACCAGGAAAAGAAAAGCAGCATAAGAAACACGCGTACAGGGAACACCGTACCGATGAATCTACCGTACGAACGTTGCATAAGCAATGAAGTGCTTTGATTGGCAGCCGCAAACATTGGGCTAGTGCTGGCGTTCGCAGACGGGGAGTACGGAAAGCAAAACGGATCCCGCACCGGAAAGGGCTGGGGATTTTGTGAGTGAAAATCAGCACACAGAACGATATGAATGATACTGGCGCAAGAGCAAGCACACGCGGAAGCGTGTGTCTGTGCCGAGTGGAGGAAACACGTGCCAAAAACAACGAACGACGCGAAGAAATCCGTGTCTCGTCAAGGGTGAAGCAGAAAAGAAAGGAAGGAACCATCCCGTGGAAAGAAAGTTTCCCCGGACGTAAAGCTCGCCGAAACGTAAGCATATGTCTGTGCGCTCGATGCGGCCTGGCGCAGGAACGTCAAAAAAAAACGGAATCACACCGTATAGTGCCGGAAGTTGGCGTGCATTTAATTTCTCACGCATATCGTTGAGCGGCCCCCGCTACGCTGGCGCTACCGATTTGCTAGCGCTTCGCTCAGCTCCGCAAGCCCCGTCAGCACTGACAGCACTGACAGATGACGTTATCTGGAAAAATGGGTTTAAAGATTTACATAACATCCCACTCGGGATGCTTAAGCCGTAAGCATTGCAGATGAGGCGCGCCTGCCAACTCACACGCGGAGGCGGCCGGGCTCGTGATTTTGTCATTCGTTTTGCTCCTGGAGGGGGGGGGGGGGCGAGGGTGTAGAGGTGCTCTGTTGGAGCCGACAGCCATGGAGCAGGCACCAGTCGATGATGGCCGCCTTCGAATCGGAATCCATGCCAGCGCCCATCAGAAGTGTGGGTTTATACGGTGCAAATTGAATGTGACACAACCAATTTCCACCTTTTCATTTTCACGGGACGAGCGTCGGGGGTTTTTTTTTTTGGCGCAGAACAGGCGAAGAAGGCGGAAGTTTCCGTGGAGCTGATTTCCCGAGGTTGTAAATTTTTGACAGACAAGAATCGATTAGAGCCTGGGGAAGGGCGCGGGGGGAGGGGGGACACATCTTACGTAAGTTTACGTTTCTCGCAGGAAGTCAATATTCGGTGTAGCACGGCATAGGTTCACCTTTCGGGAGGAAACGGTAGCTGTCCCGTGATCTGCTTATCGCGTTTGAGCTCGGTGGGGTTTGAAGCGTAGACTTGACGGGGTGGAATGGATAAAGGGATGATTCGAGACAGCCGATTTGGCCTTTGCCTCGTTTCCTTTTGGGGGAAGTGGCAGAGTGATTTCACTTGTGTCTCGCTATATCGATTATGAGTGTCATGTAGAACCTGGTTATATTGAAGGATGTATTTGATTATGTTAAATAGGCAACCCTCTTAGAAGGGATCACGCTTACCATGTGAAAAGGTTTGAGAACAGGTACAACAATACAAAATTGATGTTTGAGAACATCTATTGTTTCAAAGGATGTAGGAGTCCTCTTTTCATAACAAGTAAAACTATTGATATAAGAGGTAGTTTCTATCGTAGCGAGGGATTTATTGCATTTATTGTCAACCCAAAATTGTTTGAGAATACTATAGTGTCTTGGTTGAACAAGTGGACAAGTTGTTGGTTTAAACTGGACGCCTTTTTCAATCTTTTAATACAGTTATATGGCCTACTTGGTCGCTCATACAAGAATTAAAAATCGTTTATCGTTGGTTAATTGAGGTTTGCGCTTGAATTGTAAGACATTGAAAAGATCATTCGTCATTCTTTCAAAACATTATATTTTTCATAACTATAACTATAATCCTATTCAGTTGTTTCATAAAAGTATCTAGATAATGTTTCTAAACTATTATAAGATAATTGAACATTTTTTTGGCAATTACAGTTTTCGTCTGCACTTGAGTTTCATGGTTTTATATGCTATCAAACTCTGTGAAGTTCTCTTTTATGACTCTTTACGGACCTTTTTCTTGCCATCCTTGTAAGATAACAAATGTAATGTATCTTGATTGTTTTAGCTGCCTAATTTTCCAGTCCACGGTACAATTGTCTAAGCTCGTAAGCTTATCGTGGACTTAAGTAAATTTATCAAAATGTGCAGTTTTCAGAAAGTAACACTAAGCCTGTGTGTTCTCGCGGGTTGTAAAGATCATAGTAGGAACTATTTCCGGATTCTATTGAAGATGTTGCTGTCCAAAATAACAACCGTTTTGCGATAGCAAATATCCTCTATTAACTTCAATATTAACACTATTGAATACTACGATTCTAGAGGAGATTCTTTCATAGTAAGAACCTTGAGATAATGGGCACTGTGTCCTCATCGCAATTGTCAACAAATCAGACCTTTTCCAATGTGTCTCAGTTTTCTTTGATGTGATGCACAAACCTTAGTTATTGTCATACGAGATCGCGTTCCAAACATTGATGCTCCCAATTCACCACCGAATTATGTGTCTAGAGTTTGGTGCATAGAAGTCTTAACAAAATCAAGAAGACACTATGATGTGTGATATTGCTAAAGGGTGGTATAAGTCTTGCTATAGGGTTCTAATTTAGAAGTCAGAACGAATGTTCAAAAAAGTTCTTTCTTGCCCTAAAGTCCTACGCGGTAATGTTGGTCCATCTACTTACCACATGGATAGTAAGGAAAGTAATGAAAAGACTGTCGGAATGAAAGCTGAGCGCATCCGGCATTATATGGCAACAGACCAATGCCACAACTTGTTCATCTCCAAAATCAATTAATGGAAGGGAAAAGAGGATATAAACTTAAACGCTGAAAAATTGTAAATTTGAAAGCTATTCAGCTTCTTTAAACGGTATCTTAATAAAAAAGACATCATCTAACAACCTCAAGAAATCCCAGACTGGTCAAACGTGTTTCAAAGAAAAACTCTCTTTTAACACAAAAACCCCCAAGAAATGTATTCATTTTGCAGTGCCAAAATGTCTTTGCTTAGCGTTTTTTCTCCCTCAGCTCATCCTTCCCATTTTCTCATGCTGAAAGCGACTGCTTATAAAAGCACAAATAAGAACCTTCGCAAAAATCTGCCAGCTTTCCCTCCCAGTCTATTAACATCTCGTTTTCGGGTGTCATCTTCCTTCTCGTTCGCTGTTTCAATTTTTTTTCCACCGCAAGCATTTCTTTTCCAACACAACCCAGGGTGGTGAAAAGTTAATTGTACGCTGTTAAATTTCCCACCGAACGCGTGTGCCCTTGTTGATGTTTTTTTGCACGAGCGTTTAGTGTGTTTGCTCGAGTGAGAGGCGCTGGAATGGAATTAAAGAAGGCAACTAGTTGATGAAAGCATGTGCTCGGGCTTCCTTAATGTGGTGTTAAGTAGATAATTTGGTTAAGCAAAGGGTGACTTCATTCAGCGACTTAGATGACACGGAGAAATTTCGATGGATGGCTTTGCTTGTTTGCTGCATTTCTGTTCTGTTTTTCTTTTTGTTGGGATCATAAACTATTGATTAAATTGTCATGTTTACTAAGCCAACGATACTTACAGGCGAGTTAGTACGTCCGAGTTGAACAACATCGTTCACATCATTAGACAAGGTGCATCAATTCAATCCATTGCATCGCTATCAACTTGATTCCTTTTCCCACGTGTGAGGGATATTTTCCAATCCCCAAAAACACACACGTTCTCACACTCATACACGCGCACACCTGGTAAAGTTTCTCTATCGGTTGAAAAAAGTTTAATGAGTTTAGCCGGCGAAACACAAAAACCGGATAATCTCAAACTTAATTACCAGCCAGCTGAAGACCGCTTTTGTTATTGCTTGTTTACTGCAGGCCGTCCCGACCTGCATCGACCGACCGGTCGTCGAGTTGCAAGAGGTCGAGCCATGGCACTCCGTCCGGAAGGCAAATTTTGCACCCACACCTGCATCACCAACCGGCACTAATCCTTTACCATAGCTTACCGGGAGCGGTGATGATTCTTCCCGAGCGTTTTCGCTTTTTGGGGGCGTATGAATGCCGGCCAGCTAGATTCCAGCTCGGTAAACGGGCACCCTTTACAGCTTTGAAAGTGTGTGTTTTTGGTACATATCTCGACAATGGGTTAGCGGTTAGTGGTAGTGGCCAGTTGCCGACAAAACCTAATTAAAATTTTCTCTCATCCTGAAACGGTTTCAGGAAATTATAAACGATTCTCCCTACCGCAAGCACTCCTTAGATAAAGGATGTGTTGCTGAGTCGCATAGAACGATAAATAAAAGATTTGTTGAAGCTGTGTGCACACCCAAGGGGAAGAGAAAGTGTTTAGCAGTGCGTGTGAATGTTTGCGTTACACATGCAGATAAGGTGATCATTTTTAACGCTTCAACATAAACAGATTTGCGTTGCGAAGGACAAAGGGGGAAGGATTAGCCGTATCCATTGGGAGCTACCAGGGAAGGGTTGTCTCTGGTGAAGTGGGTGTCATAAGTAAATAATGCACGATTATTGGTTGGGTTTGCATTTTAAAGTGTATGTGTTTATTGTGCTTCTGCTTGATTAATCTCACACCTTTCATTGGTTTCATAGGGAGCATTTTCATAGCGATTAGTGAACATAAAACAGAGTTGCATTGAAACGTAACACACACAGTTCTTTTTTCCCCAGTACATTTAATTTGGAATTACAGTGGCGCGCTTAATCGGTAGACTCATTTTTTTTTTGCATTTTTGAATAAATATCATGGCAAGCTCTGAAGCCTTACTTTTGAAGTCGCTCGATAGGTATTATTTCTATTCATTTATCAGGTATTCGTAAATGGTGGTTTCGAAAAATTTGAGGTATTGGAACTATTCCTAATGGTGTCTACACGTTGTCTTGTTCGTTCATCGTTCGTTTTTCAAATAAGAATTTCTCATTTATTTTCATGCAGCCTGAGAAGGATAGTGACCATTATTGCTCATTAAAGCTAAATTGTAACTTCTAATGTGGCACTCTTGTTCATTATCATGGAATAAGATAGCGAGAGCATGAGCTTCTGCTATTTTAATAACCTAATTAATGCTCTGAAAAACACCTTTCTGGTGACTAATAAAAATGAGACTGAGAGTATATTTCATTTTTCATATGAAATATTCGAAATTTAGAATAAAATAAAATATAAATAAATCTTGTTTAACAAATTCATACATTTTCAAACATCTCAAATATGTAGATATAGATATTAAAATTTTAAAAAATGGAATGAATAAAAAACAATTAAAACTCTCGTAGTATTTTAAAATAAATAATAATGTCCGAAAACTCATAAATTGCCGTCGGAAACTGCTCAAAATTGATAACTAAGAATATAAAAAATAATATAAAATATTTTACATTACATAAAAATTAAGTTACGAGAAGTTACCAATAATCAAAATAGAACTCAAAATATGTAAGAAATGTATAAGGTATAAGTATAAGTAAATATAAACAGCACCACTAGTTCCATAACATATTAGATATCGCACAGAAAATTAATGGTGAAAAGAATGATTAGCAAAAACATCAATGGAGAAGTTAAGTGGAGGAAAAATACAACTGTTTACAACTTTACAAATTTACGGTAAAGGTTTTACTTGTTATAAAAACGCTAATTTGAACTCTCCACACTAGTCCAACAAATTGATTCGCTTGCACAACCTATGCACAATATTCAATTTCGCATCTGCCTATGTTTCGATTTACCGCACAATCCCAACTCTTAAATGTTTCCTCTGCTCCCTTGTTGCGATCGCATAAAATGTTTTTCCTTATCGCCTCAGCCATACTCCCCCTTTCTCCACCATTTCACAGCAAAGCGAAACCAGCTGGCCGTAAAAGTCACACGTTCGCTTGATGAATGCTCGCAGCATTGTTTTCTCCAAACTATGCCCGCGCGAAACATCTTTGCTTTAGCTGCCTTTGAGAAGAACCGACATTGCTCCCACCCCCCTCCATCCAGTGTAGTACCACGTACGATCGTTTCTCTTCGGGTAGCACACGGGGCGTTTTCCGGTCTGCGCCGGAAGCACGAAGGAAGCGAAAGCGGTACGAAGTGATAGTAAGTTATTTTTATCTCCACCCTCGGCTGCCACAGCTCCGGGCGCACCGGGAAACATGCCGGAGGAGCAGCGAGTGTTCGCTCCAGATGCTTAACCACACCCTTCGGATGCGTCCTAGCCACCACCCAAGGCTCTCTAAGTGGGACCCTACAACGGCAACATTAGTGACATTCGCGAGTCGCTCGTCCGCCGGAAATCTGCCCCATCGTCCGGCCAGGATGGGGAAGCCAGCAGCGTCCTAAAGAGCGCCAAACGTGTGAAGCTACTCCTTCGCTAGCTAACGGTGGCGTAGGACGGTTACACAGTGTGGTACAAAAACGAGAAAAAAACACAACATGTACGTGATCACTTGTCATTGTCATATGCGTTGCGTGTTTTATAATATATTGGCTCGGGGCGTTCTGTGGTACAAGTGAAACAAGGCGCACCCAAAGCACGACCAGCAGTACAAAAAAATGGAACCGAAAGCTCCGCGTGTGTCACACGCGGCATTGCATGTTTGTACCCATTCCTGTGATCCTAATCGGCGTAGCTGGGTGGTGCTCGTTATGGAATTGCAGATATAATTACTAGCGTTTGTTTTATGTGCATTCTGAGAAAAAGGAGTTCTGTGTTCAAAATTTCATTTGCATTTTTATGTAAATTCGTTTTAATACTTCAAATAGATAGCTGTAGCATGAAACGTATACAATGCGTACAAATTATGAACATGAAATATATCAACAAAATAGTTAAGTATTTGTTTAGTCACGAAAATACAATCATATAAGTAACAGTTCTAATCTCACTTAAATTGCCCATATGTTTTGTAGATAATGAGGAATAAATGTGAAAATAGGACAAATAAATGATTTCTTAGTTTTTTATACTCAAACATGTGGAATACACAAAAAAATTTCAAAAAAAAATCACAAAATAACGCGAAATAACATACTTAAATCTATGTTTTAAGGTTAAAGAAGAAATAACAAAGCTCAAAATCTATTTTTAAAATTTATTAAATCGCAAGAAAGTGGTAAATAAATTATATGAAAAAAAAGTAAACAAATTTTGAATTCTGGGGACCTTACATCAAGTGATGAATTATCAAAATGCTCTAGTTTCTACCTCTTGATCTTATTAATTCACCTTGGGTTGGAGGAAATATTCAACTATACGTGTATTGACGGATTAAGGGCAATTGATAGCTCGAAAATTTGGATTTACAAGGTTTTTCGGAGAACCTTAAGCGTGATGGCTTTCCGAAAACAACTGTTGCGCTTGTCTTATCAAATGTTGCAGTTGCGTTAAACATTGCTACGCTTGCAAAATCATGCACAAATCCGAGTTCTTTCTAGGAATGTAGTTAAAAAGTGTAATATTAAAATTGAAGAGCTTTTTAAGCCGTGTAATCACTTTCTTTTTAAAAGATCAAGCTGTTCCAAAATTTTCATATCATACAAACAGCAAAAAAAAAAATTGTGTTATTCCAAGCTTTCAAAATGCGGATCTCCTACCGCAACTGACGAGCACCTTGAACTACATGCGAATGGAAATGCAGCCCTCGGGCCGGGCAGAAGCTGACCAGAGCATAAGCTTCGTAAAGCAAACACTTCGCCATATGCTGCAGCGCTACATCAAGGCGAAAACGAAGCAAGAACAGATAAGCATAAAAATACAAATTCAACTTCATTTTTGCCATCACCTGCTCGAACCGCTCCCTGTATAACCCTGGGTGCCTGTGTGTGCACGGTGTCCGTGTGTCTGCGATTTGGTCAGAGAAATCTTTTTATCTGATCTTCACCCCTTTTCGGCGAACACACGGCCACGGCGAAAGGATACACTTTTGCATGGCTGCTTACACACCTTTGGTGGAGTTTGAGCCTGCCGGCTTCTCTCGTCGTTTGTGCTGTGTTCGCTGCACCCGGCCGTCCTTAAGCGTGTGTGTGTGTGTCGAAAAGTGAACCGGATCCGGCTACAGAAATAACAATATGCACTTCATTAATCCTTTGCCGGGTCAGCCGATGTGTACACGAGAATGCACACATCCCCAGAAAGGATGGTAGCCCGTCCTTTTTAATTCCGATCTCGCTCTCTCTCTCTCTCTCTCTCTCTCTCTCTCTCTCTCTCTCTTTCCCATTCCATGGGATTTCGCACTCACCCGAAAGCCTGCCGCCCTTGCCGGACCCCAAAAGCTTAACCTCACCTGCTCTTTTGTGTGCGTGCATTTATTTTGCATTTTGGATTAGCCAAAACATATTTTTGAGGCCGGATTCACGATTTTTCTCCCTTTCCATTTGTTTGCTTATAATCTTCCGTCCACTGCGTGGACCGTTGTGTGCCGGGAAGGGTAAATGACAACAAAGAAAAGGCGAGGGCGGGGGGGGGGGGAGAATTTAGGATGGTTCCGAAACACGGACGACATTCAATGATGATCGGGCGAAACCCGAACACACAAAGCGGTCACACAAGCGGTGGGTTCGGGGTTATAGAGAGAAAAAAGGGTTTTTTTTTTTGCATTTCACCCACCCTGCTCGGATCAGTGGGTCAGAAATCAGTGCAGCGTGTACGAACACAGATGCTATTTCAATGGGTTGTAAGGGTGCATGAGAATGTTATTTTTACCAGGCCGCTGCATAAATTAATGTCCTTTCTCCAATGGCAGGTATGATTTTCGTAGAACCTCTACGATCATCCCACGTGGATCAATGGTTTAAAAAAAAACTAACTCCCCGAACCCGGTCTCACAATGACAGGGCGAATCCTGTTGATTGTCATCGGTTTTAGAGGATGTGTATCGGGAATTGGAATTGTTTATTGTTTTGCTATCAGCCTTCAGGCCCGGCCAGACAACTGCCTCGGTACATCCTGATGTGACCATCAGGACGGTGTGGCAAAAACGGAACGAAGTACGGTTAATGCATCGGCAGGGTGTGCAATGTGAGTGCATTTTATTGAAAATTTGCCGCCGGGATGATGAGGAAAGGTGGAAAATAAACATGGAAGAGGAGGACCGCCATCGGCATTGTGGATCGTCGATGTGAATTATTCATTTGATTGATGCGTGTTTTAGCGTCAATCAGCTTAACTTGACGAAACCGAACAAATATAGCGTGCGTGTTGGCCGGAACGGCTGCGATTGATTGGGCACGGTTTAACAATGTATAAATATCAATTTTATAAATAAAAAAAAACGACGACAATCCAAATTATTTTTGCTTGTTCTTTTGTTTTTATGTATTTGATTATTATTACAAAACAGTCATTTGAACAGATTGATTTTTCGTAAGAAATAATAATAATTTGTAGTTGATTATTAACAAAATGGTCTTTTTAAGTTATTTTTCTATTGTCGGTGACACTACAAATATCCTCTAACTGTATTGTAAGTTCAAGGAAATGAAGAGAAGAAACTATTATAAACTATTCGAATGTAATTAATTTAATTATGCTTATGTAAAGCGGCTTTAAGCATCATTAAAAACTAAATTCATCGTGAGACTATTACATTTGATGAGGGAAACAGAAAGTGTGACATGAATATAAAATTATTTACAGAATTATAATATTTAAAAATTCTAGCCATTTTCTCTCCGTTGTCTAAAGTTTGAATTTTCGTCTAAGATTATGTCAGTACTCGATACAAAACCAAACGCCAAATCAACATCAGATTGCTTCAGCTTCAGTAGAGCAGATCCACTATGATTGATTTACTTGATTGATTACTGAAGCATACTTATTTTTCAATTTATGATAAAACCAGTTTAAACCAATCATTAACAATTAAAGAAAAAAAAATAACCCTTTTTCAACAAAAAAAAAACGATCTCAATTATTGTAGTTCTATATAGAACGCGACTGTCAATAGGCTAACAAAACTCGAATACACTGAATATACTTTCGCTGAACGGGCCAAAATTTAAGCCTACCAATAATTGGTTTATCCATTGCCGGATAGTCATTCTTGAGGTTCGGTGAAGTCACGCAAGTTGAGTATTTGAGTACAGTGAAATCTCTCCAAGGTGTAGTCTCTTCAAGATGAATTGTTTCTTTAAAATTTGACGGCCCCGTCTTATTCCTTACATTTTATGTCTCATCAAGATGAATGTCACCCCAAGGCGATTATGGTGGTTTCTTCGATACTTCATAGCAACACCTTCATAAGTTTTCCTCCACAGGAATATCTCTCTAAGCTGACGGTCTCTTGAAGATTCAGCGTGGAGAGATTTCACTGTATTTGAGACCGGCAAACAAATATACTATAAAAGGTTCAATTCTCATTTCAAATGCCGTCCAACAGCAAGGATTAATTATTAGGTCTCCCATAAAGGTTCTAAAACCAAAAATAATTCAATAGTGATTCATTGAAGCATTGCGTAAATATTCAGCTATATCCAAATATGTAATGTGACAAAACAATTTAGAAAAAGCATACCAGCCACATGTTGAGATCGAATGTTGAGGAATCCAAGTTTCATTACCATTTTAAGCCATAAGAACACATGTAAAGAATATTTTAATTGTGGATTTGTGTTTGCTATTCCTTCCAAATAACATTTCTAAAGATATGCTGTGAAAAAAAATAAAATGAAATGCTTGACATTTCTGCGTCCATTCTTCATAGCTTTGCATCCGTTCCTATTCTAACTCACTCGCTTCTAACGAACATGTGATAACAATCGAACCGCCATAAAGCCACTAATGATATGCTGGTTAAGTTCCGCAGCACCCAGCATGACACTCATTAGAGCTAAAATAAATATCATTTATATCGTGCGATTCCTGCTCCACCGCGCCGTCCCGTTTATGGTGGCCCTGCTGGCCGGGCCGCATCCCGGGAGCCAATTAGCCCGCGCAACGACTTCGAACTAGCAGCACCTACCTAGAGACAGCTTAATCGGGATGGCGTCGGGGGATAATCCGCTTATCGAACTGCTCACACAAGCTCACACAGCCCGCTATCACGATCCTCGAACACACTCGCACACACTCGACCGAGGTCTGGTGTTTTTGCAATAAATCAATTCACATGGCGGTGTGAGCTCCATCGCTGTAGCTGCGATTGCCTCCATCGCTTCCTGGCCCTTCCGACTCAAACCGGTGGGTTTCGTGGGTTCATCTTTTCCACCGGCAAATTAAAGGTAGCAGCATTTCTATTTCTTCCTAATCATAGGAGCGGTTAAAACCGTATCCCGTACGCTATGCCGGCGCTATTTGAGCGTGGAGCAAAAAGAGCACGGATCATTGACGGTGCGATCGTTCAGGCGCGGCACGTACTATCGTAAAAGGGTTATATAGGTGCCACTGCGAAAGCTAATAAAACTTTTTCCATCCATTTCCAACCGACTGCCTGAGCGGCGGCAACCCACTTGGGAGCGTTTCTCACTAGCCCGTGATCCCGATGGTTTAACCTTTTCACTTCAAGATAAGCGCGTAAAAGCGGCGTGGGGCAAGAAAACATGAACCGCATGAAGCACTTTCCTACTTCCTTGTAGGTGTACGTTTCTTTTCTTTAACTAATTAAAAAAATCCACCGCCCAAAAGAAAGTGTATGAAGATTTCGGTTTTTGTGTGCGTGATTCTTTCCGCAAGTTTTTTCAACGATTTTACAATGCAGTGAAGTAAGAGCAGAAAAAAAATATCTGAAACGAAATGAATATTGGACGCGCACCGGAATGTTAAGTTTTCCACCTAAAGTTCCGTTGCGATGGTGCAAAATAATTAAAATCTTTTCAACGGTGGAAGAAAAATTGAACACCAACTACTTGACATGCAGTTCGCTCGTGCAACTACTTCACCCGTTTTCACTGCACTCTGCAAAACCGTTTCTTTACCCGGTCGTGTGCACTTTCTATTGTGTGTTTTTCTTTTTATTTTAGGTTACGTTACCATGGTCAAAAGCAGCAATTTCGAAATTGGCTGAGCCGATCAGTTTGGGCTTCTTTTTATGGGTGATGGAAAACGGAGTCATCCGGTGTCGTAAAATGTTTTATGCCGCACCATCAGAAAAGCACGGAACTTCGGGAGGGATTGCTATGGTGAATTCTTAGGCTTTGATATTTGCTTTGCGCCAAACATTTGGGTGTATGGAGATTGATAGTTCTATCATACTGACAGAATTCGAGAAATAGATAAATTTATTCATTAATTCCTACTTGATCTTTCTGGGATTAGTGTGCCTAAAAATGTTTTAGTGTACGGTAATTCATTTCAATTTGCAAAATAATCTTTTAAAGTAATTAACACGGTTTTCACAACCTTATTATTTTGGATTTCTGTTTTATTAATTATTGTCATTATTCACAACTCCAAAAATATTATAATACAGAAACGTTGAAGACAGACAGACACATACAGAGTTACAATATACTTATATCATGCAGAGCCCATACAACAAATGATTATTTAAATATGTTTTGGATACTTCACCTATATTACAGCATACATACCCATACTGCTGGTGCGGTGATGGTGAGGAAGATTTTTGATGTGCTCATAAAAATTATACGAGCATGTATTCATCCTTGGCCATCCTTTTACTCCATTTCCCATACACAGCATTCATAATCCCCGTAGCGTGCCAAAATAAAGCTAAAGGCTCTAAAAAACGACTTGATCCTACAGCAAGCGTGCAAGCGAGCGAGTAGAAGATGAATATTCAATTTTTACTCGCTTCTGCCTGTGAATCCTTTCGCAGGCTATTGAATAATAATATTTGCTGACTTTCAATCGCAAATCGCCAATCATATCCACGGCAAAGGCAGCCACTCCCCATCAACTGACATCATAGATTATTCCAAACAGGATATACAGGGAGGGACGAGAAAACGAGATTAGAATTTTATATCTTAATTATCCAACCATGGCCATTCGTTATTCGATGGTTGGATGTGATCGGAACAATCAGGAAAGCAAAAAAAAACCTATGCGTGTTTCCACGGCTAATTTTCCATGAATGATTGATCAGAACGATAACGGATTATGGATCTAATTAGCCAGTGGCTAGCAGCATCCGAAGCACCATTTCCCCCCAGGCTATACAGAACTTCATTTCCCCGTCGGTCGACCCCACGAGGAGTGCCGTCTGGGAGAGTGCAGCTCTGGAGCTCGGGGTTGGTTTTCGAAACGGTCTTTAACCTTTTTAGCAATTATTGGCTCGCTGTGTTGCCTCTCCAGCATTCCATCAACTAATCAAGCACCACAATTTGCATACCGAAGCCTCACTATACACTCCAAATGCCCGCATACCGGGCTGCGCTTATTAAAACCAACCGAGCACAACCGTAGGTCAATTTTTGTGGTGTGGGAAACCGAAGGAGGAGCGGAATAGAAAAAAAAACACTGCTCATGAAAACGTAATTACTTCCCCACCCGATCCGGTAGTGGAAGTGATTCTACGCTTTGGGGGATGTAGAATGGGGTACAGTCGGGTATTTTTTGCATATTTTGCCCCTACCTATCTTGTACAGGTGGTCCCTCCGGTGGCGGTGTTTTTCTCCCATCAAAACCGACCGGGCAAACAAACCAAAGCTGTTGGGGATGTTGGAGAGGGGACATTGGAAACATTAAAAAACAACTCTCCATAACCTATCGCGCATATGAATATTCAAAAACACCAGTCAGAAACGTCAGCCGGCGGTAGCTGAACGATATTATGTCAAATGTGGATTAATGATCGTTTGATCGGCCGTGTGGGTTTTGGGGGTGTGAAAAGAAATCAGATAACTTAAACCGCACCGCAACCGTGTATGTGTGTGTGTGTATGTGTTTTTTCGTTTCTTTTTTTGGTATCACCTCCCATGTTTTGGTAGGTAAGCCTTTTTGGTCGCCCGTGACAGCTATGTTATGACCGGTTTAGGGGCTTTTTTGTTGGATCGAATTTGTTTTTGATCTCTGAAGCCACAGGAATAGCATCAGTTTTTTTTAAACAAGCTGGTATAGTTGGACACAATGGAACTGAAGATGAATTTGGCGTGGGCAAAATGATCTACAAGTTAAAAATTAATGTTAACGATTGATGTCCCTCTGAAACATAAAAATTCTAATTACTTGGAATTCCGTGTAATGTTAGTACGCTCTTACAACATTGTTCTTAACAAGGTATCACACTGGAATCAGTGGGTAATATATATATAAAACATGAAGGAAACATCTTTGCAAATCACAGTTGATAGAGGAATCTTCAGGAGGTCTGGTAACCAAATCTGAAAAAAGAGATTTTATAGTATCCATTTTCTATGGAGAGTTACGAGAGTATCTAGAGTATGTGTCAGCTACTTTATGACTGAAATAAGTAGCTTACATCTTTTCTTGATGACCTCAGATTCATGTGCATAATACGGAAGTCTGAATAAATCATCATTTTATCTTTTTATCACATTTTTTGCGAAAAAGAAACAAAAATGAAAAAAAATAACCCGAAGATCTAGAAGATAACATATTTCAATTTAATCTGGTATCAAACAAACATCTCTCATCCTAGGAACATTGGAGCTCTAAACTGTCATTTGATATTGACAGTAGTCTTGAAGTTGATGAGCAGAAAAAAAGTTCTGCAATTCAAAGTAAAGACTTGAGATCCCAGGCTTTATACAACAAGAATCATGAAGTCTGGCCCGAGATCCAAAAAAGACTCATGAGCTTATTAGGTCAAATACGAAATAGTAGAACATGCAAACACTCCAAATCTGATCCCTTATAGATAAATTGTGGAAGGTATTAAAAAGAGTTTTGGTGTCTATTTAGAAGCGGTAGAATTGGTTTCAACTACTGACGATGATTGATGATGATTATATTTTTGATAAACAACAACAGCTAATTTATTCTACTTGAATATACTTTTCAGGATCTAGATGGTAAAAATGTAAATGCCTTTAATTGTAAAACTTTGTCAGGTTATTTCTTTCTTATCCGGTGCTTCATCCACTTCAACTGTACTTTAACCTAGTTTAATCACAACAACTTCAAGAATCTCGCCAACAAGTGAAATACAACCTAAAGGCGTGCATAACTGCAAAGCTTTTGCCACTGTCCACCTCAACCAAAGCCCAGATGTGCCAACTATCAACTGCCCCGGCCCCAAATACATCCCTGCCCTGCCACCCCTTCCTTGCGGGGTTTGTAATAAATATGTAAATTCCATCGAGTGGATTAATGTGAGATTAATTAATTTGAAAGGAAATTAAATCAAAAGTGGAATTAACCAACGAATGAAACGAAAGGAGAGTAAAAAGAGCAAAGCAATAACAACAACAAAAACAACGAAAACCAACACAACACCAAAACAGCATCGCTCTCCCGATGGAAATTCAAAGCACACAGGCACAATCTCCGTCGATTAAGTGGCCGCCGGTTGAGATTTCCGGTGGTAATGGTTGGTTGGGGTGAGGTGAGGGCCAGAAGAAAACTGCTACTACCCGTAGCCGGGAAATAAAGAGGAAGAAGGAGAAAAAAACCAACACCACTGTTGGCCGGTGTAAATTTCATTAAGCGAAGCGTTTGCATGCGTCCGTCGGGGTCAGGAAGCTGGCAAACGATTGGGAACGGTTTTTTTTTTTGCTTCATCGCAAACAGCAGCACCAGCAGCAGCTGAAGAATGTTAATGACTGGTGGAGAGCGGACTATCGATTGGGTTTTGGGAGCCAACTCCAACAGGTTCCGAAAAAGCAGCCACTAGCACGGGGAGGGAAAACATCCCAGGCCCAGGGAATGGATCAGCAGCAGCAGCTGTTTGCCGGCGCAGTTTTTGGGGGGAAGTGTTCGATCTGCAAACAGTTCTACCCCGCTCAATGGCGGCACATATCAAGCAATCAAGTCGAAAACCTCCACTGGGACGCCCGGAGCACCAGAGCACCATCTTCAGCGGTACGGAACCCATCACGTACTTCACACCTTCGAAAGCCTAGTGCTCGGGGAGCTCGAGTGGCCGTCGTTCGATTAATGGGAGCCTGAATGATGGTACCGCGTCAGTCCGGCTGGAATGGTCTTCAAATTGAAGTTGGTGATTTGAATAAATTTGCCTCAATATTGGTCTCTGCTCGCGGGCATATCAAGAGCCTCGTGTGCTGCGTGTTCCCGAGAACCGAAGTTTCGCTCTTGAGCAGCAGTTATGATTCGTACAAGTGACAGCTCGATCGAAGCTGTGTTTGGTGTTTGATGCACACGGATGTCTCTTCAGATTTCAGTCTTTTCGGCTCGATCGATGGGCTCTTAATAACAAACGATCGATGGGTTATGCTCCTCTAGACATTCTATTCTCATCATTCCAATTTTAAGTTCCAGGAAGATTTCCAAACCTTGGCTGGAATGTTTGAGAAGCTTTTGGTGGGTGAAGTTTTCACTCCACATCATAATTTCTTTCCAAGGACTTCAAACTCAACGGCAAAACACTATTGCAACTGTGCGTTGCGTGCCCTTGGTCGTGAGGTTTATCACCTTGGCACACCGTAGCCGTCACTGCCGCTCATGCTCTCGCTGTCGTGTGCAGGCAATTAGAACAAATTGCCAACTGTCCCTGCCATTCGCTGCGAGCAGCAATCGTCTGTAAAACCTTCGCCATCCCCGCTAACACCGGAAGGACAATTGCATTTTGGAGGTTGTCAAAAACGAATTTAACGTTCGAGTGAATATACCGCACCACACGCCACACGCTGCAGATCATTAAACACGGAAAAGTTCTTCACCCCTGGGCTCATCCTACGGATAGGGTCTTTCTCCTTAAAACCCATTATGCCCCGAAGTTGGTCTCTTTCTGCGTCTGCCCATGGTGAGGGTGTGCATGCAATAAACACCCATCATTTGGAGGTACACTGTCTGGCTGGGCGAAGGATGACCCTGAAGCAGCAGCGTCTAGGTTCCCCGGTGCGCGTGAAGGCAGCCGCATCAGCAGCCGCCGGCTAACTCCCCGCTCGGAAACGTCTTCCAAATCAGCTGCCAATTATCATAACAAAACCTGGCCATAATTATACTTTATTTATGATAATTATCGCCTTCCAGAACGTGGCAGGCCCTATTGAATGACGGTGCAGACTTTCTTCCTGGGCTTTTGATAATTTATGCTTCGTCTAGCAAAGCCCCATATCGGTGTCCACCGGGCCTATTTGCAACGCTCCTAGAGAACGTAGACGAAACTCTTCTTATCCGATCGGCATAGTTTTAAAAGAGAACTGCGACAGAATATTGGAGCCGCAAATATTGCTCAAACAAAACAAAAGCAACAAAGGGCACAACCGATTCGGGGGCTTCCGAGCTGTCACTCACTCACTCGAGCCGTTTCAAGCGGGAAGCTTTTGTTTGCATTCCCAAGGTTTAACACGCGAACGAGCGAAGAAAGCGTGAGTACGGGCATTGCAAGGGTAGATGCTTAGATCTTTCTCTCTCTCTAAATGTCTAACCCATGCGGCATGCTTCCACATAATAATCCACTTGTCAGTTCGCCTAATGACGGAAGTCAAGCTGCAGTGTCAGTGCGCACCCACATTCGGTGGTAGGGTGGTGACGCCGCGTCATAAAATGCTAAAACGAGTCATATTTTTCCGTCTATTATCGGGCACCCGGTTTTTCCTAGCGCGACAGGCAAGAGTGCGTGTTTGTTTTAACACTCCGAGCGTCCACCCGTGACAAGCGTTCGTAGCGTACGAACCCGCACGCCCGCTACCGGCGTTGTGTGGAGTACACACGAAACCTTTGGTAGATGAAAATTAACTTGTAGAACAAATAAAGAAGTTTAGTTTCCCATTTTCGTCCGCGCACCATAACGGCCCATTGTTTCGAGTGAGTTTTAGAGCTTCATTATATCGCGCTTGGGAGGGTTTCGTCGAGAGGGGTTTTACATAATGTTGGTGCAATTGTAAATCGCCACCGAATCTTTCCCCGGTTCCCCCGAAGGAGAAAAACGGGCCACCATCACAGGCAAATCATTGTCTAGAACACGGGTGAGTGGTGAGTGCGGAAGCGTCCTATTCACATAGGACCGTGAACGTGGCATTCGTTGCTTCGTTTCTCTTCGCTTGTTTTCCATTCCTTCAGTAGGTAGGGAGGGGTGGATAAATTTCACCACTTATATGCAACCGAGACCCTCCGGATGAACATGTGGCGCATACCTGGAGGAATGTAGTTTTTCCTAATCTTTTAGATTAATGCAAACGATCAAACAAGTTCGTCTGCGTCTTGTCCGCGCTACGAAAATGTATGCAGCAGCCCACCGCAATGCTGTTTATTTGGTTTGGCCTGTGTTCCCGTAAAAAATCTCCCCTTTCTTCGTGAAGCAATAAGTATAAAAACATATTTTTATTACACATACTTTATGACGGCTGAAAGAGACATTTGTGTCAAACGTTTGCTTAAAATCTCATTCTATTTAAAGTAAATTATAACATTGTGTGCGCTTTGCTGCCCATTTGTGTGTAAGCATTGCCGGCCGGTCTACTTTGTTGTGCGATGTTTCAGAAGCAGCAGAGCGGCAGAAGCAACGGCCCCATGATAAAAAAGGTAAATAGAACCATTTAAAAACATAAATTTGTTTTTAGTAGACATTTGGTTCTTTGTGATGATGTTGTTAACTTACGGTCTTAAGTGGTACTATTGCCCGGTTAATGCCTACGCTTTTCTTATCAGATTGGCGGAATTTATTTGGCGTAGAAATGGTTTAGAGCAGATGCTTGGGGCATCGTTTAGTTACAAGAAAAGAAGCAAGAGTGTATGGCTGTGATAAGTTTAGGCAGTGCTAGAAATAGCTTGACTTGTTAAGTTGAAAATGTGGCCTTTTTCTTCTTAGAGATAATTTCATGTAAAAAAGAAGGAATGTCATCTCTTAAAAGCTTAAATAATATTTCAGTCAACTCGATTTTTATCATTGTGAATAGCTTGCTTCATTTATTAGCTTGAAAACAACTGTTTGTTGAACATTTGAAATTATTAATTTGCTAACACATGTGTCTTGCATATTTGAGGCAAAGACAAATAAAGTACTTTGAGGCTATCTTACTCATAATCCATAAATTATTTTCCTAGCCTCTCTCTTGATCTGTTGTCGTCAAAATTTGATATTACAAGCAATTTAGTGCATTGCTAAGCTATTTTGATGGGTTAATTTTATCAAATCTAGTTATTATTCGTTTTATCCATATAGGGTACGCCTATTCTCATGAATAAGTATGTTACAAGAAGGCACTTAGTTGCTGATTTTTTTCAATAAATCAGACACGACTTATTCATTTTTTATTATCAACTTACTAACATTGAATTACCTTAGAAAGGCGTTCAATCCTCTATAATCCAAGTAAAGGGCGATGAGAGGGAAAAATTGGTATGCTCATTTACCCTGTGGATGACTACATTTTAATTTTTGAACGAAATCCTCCATACAAATTTTACGTTGTTTTTGAACAACTTGACAAGACTGGTTCTAAATTTAAGCTCTATTTTAAAGAAAATGTTTGGAAATGTATTTATTTATACTACTCAGGTATTTTAATTAGAAAAAAAAAACGAATACACATTTGGCAAAAACCTCAGAAATCAATAATAATATAACAATTTAAATGAAACCAAATTCAGATAAGTCGTTCATTAACAAATTTGTAACAAACGCAATCTAGGATTTGTATACTAAAAAGAATGATCTGCTCTATTACTAGACATCGGCGAATGCTTTTATACATAGTTTGCAATAACTATACTCGTTTGTTATAAACAACTATTTTGCATAAAATAAATATCCCATAGCTACCATCTATTCTCTTCAGAACCCTTTTAATAGTTCACTACTAAATTAAACCATGGCAATAAATCTTTATGAATTGGAATATCAAACCACAATAAGGTAGATTCTTGTAACACTTCACCCTTCTCAGCTTCTTATCGTGGTTTACAAAAGTGTTCTCCGATCACCGACCGCCGACCTGCGTGCAACGCATTCTTAACGTTCATTCCAATTTTGGAGAAACAGATAACGGCTATCAATTTGTTCAACCACGATCCGCTCATCACTCCAACACCACCGTTTTCGTCAACAAATAAGGGGTAATGTTTAACTTTCCCAAAAAAGAGACGCACGCGCACCCTACACTTTGGTGATGTCGATCGTTGGTCGCCGATCAGCAATTAAATCAAACATTTATTCACCTCAGCCGGAGGCGAAGAAAGACCGACTCAAGGGGCTCAAGACATACCGGAATCCAAAAGCGGAGATAGCGGCGTCATTGGTGGTGGTGGTTTTCATCCCCGAGCACCCGATCGGTCCCCTTAAAGAGGGACCCAAATTAATAATCCAGTGCCTTCGAGAGCGTGCATTTCGGTGCTGTCAGTATTTAATCATTTATCGAAACGAGAGTAAACTCGCCTTCGTCTTGTTGGTTCTGTTCTTGGATGCTCTTTCTTCTCCTTTTTTTACTCCAGAGAAGGCAAGTTTGGTGTTGGAGAACGAGAACTGGCTTTCCGTCTTCCGTTTGGGCGTTCCGTTCGTCACCCTAAGGGTAAGAGGTGCGCACGAGAGCACTCGCCCAAAACAGCCAGAAGCGTTGACTTCAAAATTCTAGACGCGGCAAAAGCTTCCACCCCGGACCCCGACAAAAACGGAGAATGATGGAAGACTGGCGAGCAACTTCTAAACGCCACGGTCAAGAAAAATGATGCTTGCAACAGTGGAAGCGTTGGACGGACGTGAGGAGACGAAGCAGCGACCCACCGACGGGCGATCGGTGGTGGCATGATAAATTATAATTTTTAATTACATTTGTAAACCGTTTTATTTCCTCCGAGTGCTTTGCCGGAGCCGGGGGATCGGAAGGCTGTGTGGGTTGGTCACAGCAGTTCTTTGTTCTACCAACAAGTTCATGCTTCTGGCACACGTTCCTTTTCAGAGTCGTTTTTCCTGAGGGTACTTTACAAGGCACCCCGGCGTGAGCGGGGTTTGCCAGGCCGCGGACGACGACGGCGAGGGCTCCAAAACTGGCCATCAATAATTCCGTGCCGTCTTGAGTCTATTTCTCCATTCATTCCGGACCCTCCCCGCAGGTGACCTGCCCAGAAGGGACGACCCCAGGGGAGTTGTACACGAAACCCTAAACCCAACGAGTTAAGAAGCAAACCTCCAAAGACACGGCAACTTTTTCGGGAGTCATTTTTCATTCCCGTAAAGCGCGTCACGTTCCTCGGGGTCGCCCCGTTGAAACGGCCACGGCTACTCACCCGCAGGGGGAATTACTACGTCGTTTTTGGGCTTTCTGGGACCACGGATCTGTAACTACTTGCCCCTCTCTGGTGCCAACTCTCTATGGTTCCAACTCTGTTCGGGATCGATTTTCAGCTCAACCAAAACTAGAGCTTTGCATTTTGGGGAGACGTCGCGACAAAGGTAACAGGAACGACCGTGGTCAAACGACCTCAGACCAGCCGGCACATTTGCTGCGGTCCATTCGCCCGGGTGGTGTAGCTAACATGCATCACAAATTAGCATACGCGAGTAGGAAATGCGTTTTTAATTAGGCTCCCTTTTTGGGACGTAAAAAAAAGGGCCATCGACGGTGAAACCGGACGCGAGCTGGGTGTGTGTATGTCATGGATTTTTCCCCACATAAATTCCCCAGCGCGATTTGAAAACCGCGGGCTCGCACGGACTATCACTCAAACGTTTATCGATTTTGTGTGGCCGAGGAGGGAAGCCCGAGAACCCTTTAGGTGAGCAGAAGGGAGTTTAATTAATTAAATTCCTTCCAAAGTGATGTAAAATTTGCATTTTTATTGACAAATGTATGCGTTCTGATCGCAGTGCTACGCGTGTGTTTATGTCAAGTTGGTATGGAGTGGCTCTGGGAATGGGGACACTAGACATTCAAATGAAGTTTTGAAACAGTTGAAATGGGAATCTGATCGTGTTGAATAAATTTCCTGTAACAATAACACAAAACTCACAAAATCAAAAGCGCTGCTGTTTGCTCTATACTATCATGTTTCTAAAGCAAATGGCGAATGTCAAGCGATGGAAGTAAAACGCTATCAAAATTATATGAAATAGTGCAATATAATCTATTTCACTTCGAATATCTAACAATTAGCTTCTCATTGTTGATAATCCTTCAACATACTATTTCAACAATTATGCTTCGGATGATACTTGTTTTGGTACTTAGATTATTGTGCAAATTCATCCTTTCCAGATCTGATTATTGAAGTCAGCTGGATAGACAGTAGCAGACTAGTTATTACTGTTGAGATATATTTATCAGATTTTAATAATTAATTAAACAATTTAATTAATCATAATTAAACAAAGCGGTATTCATATAACCCTCACTTGTGTTGAAGAAGCTTAGGATAGACGTCATTGAGGAAATTCAATCAAAGCGTTCTAAATAAAGCTCAACAAATTAGATTTTTTACGAAAAAAGAAAAAGTTGGTTTTGTGTAACCACATTTCGGGTAAGAAACTCCCGCATCAATGTAAATGTTCTTGATTTCAAAAGAAATTACATTTTCAGCAATCGAATCCACAAAACAACATAATTATTTAGCGATGTATGGGATACAAATCTTTGATCAAAATTTAATCATTCAGATGTTTAGACATCTCCGATATTTCAGTTATGAAACGTCACTCATAACATCTTACTCTTTCTTTAAGGTAAACACATTCTCCACTAAAAGAATGACTATCATTTTTGCTCTTTAGTTTTTTGATGACGTTAAAACCAACATCAGCCTCATTCAAAAGCATGATGCAGCAGTTTAAAGGAAACGGACCATCCCAAGAATCGCTCCTCACCCTCCAAACACGTTTATCAGCAGCCGATCAATTATCATGCGAAACAATTATACACCACCAGGATCGTTTATGTTTAGTCGCACCGTGAACAAACCATGAACACCATCAACAAACAAACTGGTGTGGCCATCAAAGCCAAACCAACAATGCTGCTTTTGTAAGAATGGCTTTGTTTTACTTCAATTACCCGTTCACTTGGAGGCGCGAACTAAACCCAAACAGCGAGGATTGGATTCCTCCCATTCGTCCGAAAAGTTCACGAACTGGCCGTAGAGTGTCATGTGTGTGTGTGTGAGTGGTTGAGTTGATTTAAAGTGTGAAACTCCCATAGCCTCGGTTCCAATATCTAACAGCACCGATCTTGACAGCAGCGTTGGCAGCTTTAAGCAGCTCGACACGTCACGGTAACAATCGTAAAGGCACACAGAACACTTGGGACACCACAGCCACCAAGAACGTATCCACCAGACGAGCATCAAATCAAAACAATGATACTCGGGATGGTCCTCTCAAAAGTCAATTTAACTCTACCGGGGCGTGCCAGCAGGGGAAGGTGAAAAAGCGGTTTCGGTTTCCAGTCAGTGTCAGTCATCGAGCCGGGGGAGAGTGTTCCCCGTGGGACACTTGACTGCCAGACGCAGAGCGTGGCAGCAAAAGAACCTGACGAAGCTTGGAAAAACAAACCCGAACCCGGCCCACGGGAAGGATCAAGTGGCTAGCTGCAAAACGGACTCGAGCTGGATTTTCGTATGAATTATTCATCCTCGTACAAAAGGCAGCACGGTGAGCTGCTCCCCGTAAGCTCAGGCGCATCATCAAAGAGGCGAAAGTCTTCCGGTACTGTGTGTTTATGCTGCTGGGATAGCCTGACGTTGAGCAATCGTCTGTACACGCCAAGAATTGCCAACACCGTGCAGCAATGATGCGTTGTTTTTGTGTGTTAGAATTTTAAATTAAAAGACAACCTTTCCAATTCCTACAATGTCATCATCATAATTTTGTGCCAGGCTCCATTGCACCCGTTTGCCGGTGTGTTCTCGGGCAAGAAGATACACAAGCAGATACACAAAAACGGGAATCATGGTGCTGCAGGTGCATTGCACGCCAAGACGATTATAAATTGCCGAATTATGCTTCCCAGACTCGCCGGTTTCTCAAGATGAAGCTATCTTGGGATAGGTTCTAGGTGACGTTCGTGCATCGTTTTTGTCAATCTCTTTTTTTGCCAGTAGAGGAGACAGTATTCGAAATGCATCGTACTTGAATGCCATGCCTGGAATACAAATTCAACGATCATTTGATCCTCATCTCTTCTCCATTTCTTTTTGGGTGCTCTTCTCAAAATAAATAGAGAGCTATCTCAGACCCTAAACAAGAGAGCAAGGGAGCGACCTGTTGCCACTCATTTATGCTGCGAGAGTGAGTGCATTCCATCACATCCGCGAGAAAGAGAGTGAGCTGAGCGAAGATCTCGCCAAACGATCATGCTGCATGAGTACCTGAGGGCCGGCCCTTGAGCATAAAAAGGGGCACCCGGCACAGCTCGAGACACACTTTGACGATCACTTCGAAACCGAACACATCGCACGTTCTGGTTCGAAGCTTAAGAGGGATAAGAGTTCAGTTCTAGCTAGCAAGAGTCGGCTAAATCTGCAAGATGGTGTCAGTGAAGAGCTTCTGTGTTGTGTTTGGTGTGCTGGCGTGTGTTTTGGCGCCATTCGCGAGTGGCGCTGCTGCCTACTGCCCGTCGCGGTGTGTTTGTGACGATGTGAAACTGCACGTGACCTGTGGCGAGGGCGAGCTGGATGTGCTCCCGATCGCGCTCAATCCCGCCATCGAGCGGCTGGTGATAAAGTTCAATCGTATCAAGGCGATCGATTCGTCGATCCAGTTCTACAGTGATCTGACCATGCTAGACCTAAGCTACAACCATCTGCTCGGGCTGCCGAAAAGCATCTTCCGGTACCAGAAGCGTTTGTTGCAGCTGCACCTGAACAACAACAAGATCGCCTCGATCGGTAACAAAACGTTCGCCGGTATGGATGAGCTGCGAGTGTTGAATTTGCGTGGCAACTTCATTGAGCAAGTGAGCAAGGGTCTTTTCCGTGCCCTGCCCAAGCTGGAGGAGCTAAACTTGGGGGAAAATCAAATCGCTACGCTGCACCCGGAAGCGTTCGAAGGTCTGCCCTATCTGCGCATTCTGCATCTGGACGATAATGCGATCAACGTGATTCCTACGCCCTCGTTCACGCCGCTCCGTCTTTTGGCTGAGCTGTACCTGGGGCTGAACACGCTGAACCAGATTCAGCCCGGCTCGTTCGAGGGACTGCAGCATCTGCGTCGGCTGGATGTGCGCGGCTCGATGCTGGTTAACCTGACGATCGATACGTTTCGTGGTCTGGAGAACGTACGATCCCTGGACATCTCCGACAATCATCTGCTGAAGGTGCCGACCGTAGCGCTCAGTGTGCTGACGCGCCTGGAGGAGCTCGCGATCGGACAGAACGACTTTGAAGTGATCCCGGAGGGAGCGTTCTTCGGCCTTTCCAACCTGCGCAAAGTGTCCATCTCGGGTGCACTGAACCTGCAGCGCATCCAGTCCGGTGCGTTCGCCTCCAACACCAACCTGGACACGATCGTTATCGCTTCAAACCGCATGCTGCAGGAGCTGGACGAGGGCGCCTTCTCGGGACTGCCCCACATCGAGAACGTGATTCTGCGCGACAACGCGTTCCGGACGTTCCGCGAGGAGTTGCTGCCGTGGAAGCAGCTGCGCAACTTTGACATTTCGGGTAATCCGCTCGCCTGCAACTGCCATCTGCGCTGGATGAAGGATTTGCTGCGCGACAAACCGGAGCTGGAAACGGAACAAAGCCAGGTGATCTGCCAGTATCCGGAGCGGTTCGCTGGAGAGGCGCTACGGGAGATTAGCTCCGAGCTGCTTGGCTGTCATCAGCGCCCTTCGAAGGAGCGCGCAATGGTGGGAGTAGTGCTGGTAGCGTCCGCTGCCTCCCTGACCACCTTCATCCTGGTGGCCTATCGCCTGCGTCATCGGCTGGTGGATGTGCTAGGCCCCAACTGGCACAACAAGCGCAACGCCCTGAAGGAGGAGAAGGATCTGGAGTTTGTCAAGTCCTTCCCCGAGATTGAGTACCATCAGCCGAACTTTAACATCTACACCTGCAACTACCAGCAGATGTACCAGCAGAAGCCACCGTGTCCGCCCCAGTTCCAGCACCACATCTACGAAACGCCCATCCCAGTGTCCGACCTGTAAGCGCTGCCGGCAAGCAACGGCTTCCAGGGGGGATACTTGGGAGACTTTGGGCCTCATCGCACTGGATGATCACATGTGCCTGTCAATCAGGCGCGTCACCGCGTAATCGAAGGAATAATCACGTTCGGATTACCGGCAAGCCAGCCACCAAGCCTACAGCAAACAGTGGGCTCGGACGGAGCATCGTTGCTGACCCGGCACAGTTTGGAAGTGGCACACGGGAAACATAGCGCAATGGAAGCGAGTTTCATTTACTGTCCACGGCCGCGACCGAGCAGGGCAGCGGTGCCAACGGAGGGGAGGGCAATTGGCGAGTTAAAACAAAACGAGTTCATTAAATTGCTTTCGTGAACAGGGAGAGAGGAGAACATAAAAAAAGAGTAATAAAACTGGTCAAAGACAAAGACGAACAAAACAACCAAAAAAAAACTTTAGCTCTTGCTTCCTTCAGTGCGTTCTTTATTCCGAAAGTTTATACGTTTCCAGTCCAGGGGTTTGTTTCTGTGCTATCCAAGCTTGGCTGGTGGGTCAAGTTCATGGTGCCTCGCTTCTACGCTCTCTTCGGTCGGAGAGCCTCCACCCCGCAGAGATGCCTGAGGTGTCCTTTTTTCCCGTACACTCCCTGAAGATTTTAATCGGTCCGCTTCTCTAGCTCCTTTCCCAGTTTCACCCAATGTCCCGATCCTTGCTCGTTCTCCGATCGTGGGATTTCGTTTTTTTTAGTGCCCTTTAGTCTCTTCTTTCTTTTTCGCTCGCACTGTCACTACGCGGAGCGAGTTGTTCGTCGACGGTTTCTTTCCTTCCGTTGTCATTATTGGGACAAGATTTATGCTATGACGAGATAAAAAAAGCCAGGCAAGCGAACGAATAGAAGAGACACAGCGATCGAGCGATGATGCTTGGTCCATAAACCTTTCACTCACTCACTGCACCGTAACTTCACCGTTCGGCTATTCTCCTTCGTTCCTGTTGCTGTGGATCTTCATCATCATACTGCATCAAGACTGCACACTTGCAGAGATCTGCAGCTCAGAAAAGTTGCACGTGTGCTTGGGCTTTGGGTTTGGAAGTTGAGTAGAATTTCTCTTTTCGCTGTTTCTTCTGTACTGTTGCTCATAGTGCCTCTTTACTGTAACCTTAATGTGTTTGTTACAGCTACTCCTTAAACTTTTGTTCCCTTCCATTGCTTGAACCGGGAATGTTTTGCCTCTCTCTTGTTGGTGTGTACCCACACGTGAAAAGCAATCGAAAACGAAGATTTTACGCTCCGAATTCTATCCGCTACGTTCGCTTCGATTCCCTGGACAATGAACAACCTGTGCGGCTATGCAGGGAGGATTACAAAACATTGCTCCTCGCCGAGGACGACGAAGATGATTTTGGGTGACAAAATAAACTGGCACACCAAGACACGGGAGTGCGGTGGAAAATGCAATCTTCCCAGGGCACACATGGGAAAGCATACACCGGTGTCGGTGTTATTTTGGTCGCAACGATATTGTGTCGCCTTTAAGAAGCGGAGGAAACAGTGCGAGATAAAAATAATAGGATTGTATGTCGAAGATTTGGCCTGGAGCTAATAGCGACGTTACGGATTGACCAAACATTTTGGTTCAATGACTGAAGTTCTGACGGGGTCGGAAAGTAGACATCATTAGCAGACCGTTCCCTCACTGATGGACCGCACCAGTACAAGTCGCATTGGCCTTGCTGTGTGAACCAACGGTGGGAACTTGACACCGGTCAACGTCGACCGACGGACACCAAAAACTGGACTGACGACATAGCATTGGGATAATATTTCATTGCTTTTGCTAAATGTGAAAATGTCCTTGCTGAGCGGGATTTTTGTTGGAAGAGAAAAGATGAAACGATGACGCTAGTTGATGCCCATTCCTTGTTTTTTCGGTTCGTTCTTCTGGAATAGGTTCTAGCCTCCGGATGAAAAGGATCTTATTTAGATCGCGTGTGAAATAAAATTGTCGTTTCTCGCTTTGTGCATTTTGGGCAGTTTTTTCGAGAAGGTTTGAAGCAGACTCGAGCAAGTGTATGAGAAGATGCTCCATTGTGTGGTGTTTTGTTACAAGATCCTTTAAGAAACGGAAAGGTGATAGTGTGTTTTAAGGAAAACATTGCACATTGTGCAGCTTATTCTTTTTACATTCGTTTTGCGAGTTTTAGAAATATTACAAGAATGGCAGTATCGGATGTTTGAAACGGAAGTGGAAAAAATACTTAAGGATTGTTTGTTGGTCCCATTTGAACAGAATAATGGACAATAATGGACATAAGTATACATGACTACACATCAACTGTTCTTTTGACTTTTGCTTATTTGAAATTCCACAAGAATATTGATCTTGTCAGGATCGTTACTTCAATAGTGTAAGAACAATATCAAATGATATGATCAGTTCAACTACAGGTGCAGTAACATCAACAAAAACAGAGCTCTCCGGCTTTATGTCATCGATTTGTCTACAAAATTGAGAGACGAAACACCTGATATTCAACCTCAAAAACCTCTCCATCCTCAAACTCTTTTGCTTTAGTGCGAAATTCGGTTTCCTCTCACAAAGTTCCTAGTCCATATAAGAGGATGGTTTACAATTGTCAAGGATTTTACTGTAATGAGGTCCAACAGTTTCGAATATGCCTGTTGGCATGGTTATTGAAAGAAAACAGCTCAAACAATTTTGTCACCTCAGTCTGGTTCGGTGATGGTATGATGATCCCCATTTTAATTTGGTGGAAAATTCAATTACGCACCAAACTTCGTTTTCGTTTACCTATCGATAATCAATAATATTATGTCCCAATAAAGGATTACCAAAATCCTTTAGCGTATGAGTGTATATGACCCAACACGCTGCGTGTGCATATGTGTGTGGTCAGCTTAGGAGTCGTTTGTCTCATCTGCCGTCTAGACAAAAGGGACACGCAAGTCTTTCGCCACCCAAGTTTGGCATGAAACATGATACTGCTAAGATTAAAACACTCGCCCAACGAGACAGCAGCAGTGGACGTCGTTTGCTCGCATGCCGCAAAAACCCCCCTTTGGCTCATCGATAACCGAAAGATCTCCATCGTTTGGTGGTTGAGGTTGCGGGCGTTCTGCAAGCTGTGTGCTGCCGAAACGATGATGAATTCGGCACCGAATTTCATGCAACTTTCATGAGCCTGGTCATGCAGACGCCACGAACCGCCTGCATTTGCACAGCTTTGGCGACGATGAAGTCGCCCATGGTCTCGTTAGACTTACTGACAGCAAATTTGTAGCGATCATGCGATGGAGGAAAAGATTAAAAGGCACAATGTTTCAAAGCAGGCAGACCACTGGAAGCAAAGGGGCTTACGGGACGTTGCAAAATGAGCTGAAAAGTCTGGCGTTTGTGTTTGGAAGTCAGACGGTAGACGGCTAAGGAAAAAGGTCCTTTATGACCGTAACCTCCGCCATTGTCGTACACGTGCTGGCAATTATTTACTCATTTGCTATGCACAACACTTGAACGCTAGAACGCTGGTGCATATGGTTGAGCATTATTGTGCCTCGTAGAAAATCCTTTAGATTCTTTTGAAACGTGTTTAAACGAACTCGTTTGATTTTCATACAATTGTTGCATTAACTTCATTACGATAGCAACTTCATATCAGTAAAAGTATGTCAAAGAATGCTACGACCGAAGGATTAGCTCAGCCCAAAGCAAACCCGAAGAAATAATAACTTCCGCTTACCAGCGCTCCGAGCGAATGTTTGGCTCAACCCACAAGGGCATAAAATATGGGATGAGAGAAGAATTAACGACTTTGGCTTGCGGTCACATATGCGATCCCTGCACTGGCAGTCCGCTCAAGTGCAACGGATGGGCCTGGATAAGGTACAGAGAACATAAAACAGAGTCTTTAAAGCGTGGACCAAACTAGAATCTTAAAAAAAACGACATGCCCTAACCCATATGGCTCTGCACGGAGCAGGCTGGTGAAAGTTTGAAAGACTTTTTGTTTCGCTACTATTTGCTTTGGTTAAAGAAATAAAACACTTGCATCACTATAATTATCTGCATTGGCATTGAATCAAGCAATAAAAAAGGCTATTCAATTCACTATCTGTACGCAAGAAGCATTCACGCAACGTTCGTTCAACACTCAATGAAAAACCACTCTTCTCTACAGAAGCTTTTACGTTCTTGGAAAAGAAAAGCACCGACTGCGAATCCAATTACACCACAGCAAAAGGCTTAAAGGCATTGTCTACTTAAATTCACTTTCATTTATTGTTTTTTACCTTCTTTCAGTCCCTCTGCCACTGCAAAAGTTTGCAACACAGCTGCCCCTTTTTTGCGTATCAACCGTTTCCAGACTAGACTGTGCATAATTATTTTGTCATACTTCCTTTTGCTTGCTACTATCACGGAAACGGAATGTGCTGTAAAAATTTTCACCAGCACCCAAAGAGTACCGGGATAATGTGGCTTATCATTTTTTTAATTTTTTTTTTCGGGAAAGCGGGCCGAATCATTTACCCATTAACTTGGAGCGGTTTGTATATAGCCTGTGGGTGGGTACGTGGGTTAATTTTATGATGGCAGACCGACGCACGGGTGGACAATTGTTCGAGACGGGCGCTGGAATGCTTTTATTGGAGCGGAAAGCCTCGAAATTGATGTAGATAAAAAAGATGGTTAAGAAGGAATACTTTTTTACTTTTTTGGGTTGCATTTTTATTACTTTTTTGTTTTTTAATATGGCGTTAAGTCTGCTCAAAGTTATTCCTGTTGATACAAAGCCCATTACGCCGCTTGGTAGTTTTACACCTTTTGAATAGGCAAAATTAATTATTTTAATGCATCTGTTGTCATGCAAGCTGAAAATGTCACATGTTTTACAAACCATTTTGACCATAAAACATATTTTTTCATTAAAAAAGGTACAAAAAACATGCCCCAAAAAGGTGAAGAAAAAGTACTTTCTCTAGCAAAAACTATAGCTGTTTTCGTGATTGGTTGAAGGGGAGATGGCTTGACAGCGACAGATGAAATAAAGAAATAGAAAAAAAAGCAAAATACAAAGAAATGCTAGAAACAATACAAAAATGAGTAGACTCAGAGCATTTGTGTGCCCTGAAATGGAAAACTCGCCCTAAAGAATGGAGGAAAAAAGCAGAACCATACGGAACTCATCATAGAAGTGAATTTTAGCTGCTCCTTGAGAGTGAATTTAATTCACGACAATAACGCAACGAGAACAGTGGCAGCGGGACGAGTGAGGCTTTCACTTCACAGTAGAATCAAACAGCTACAGCAATGAAGGTTCCATTGCGAGTGGTTCTGTTCTTTCAGCCTCGGAGCACATTTCCACACTGAACACGTCACAGGCACTTTCCTCGCTTTCTTGCATACACAGTCACAGAGAAAAAGCTCTGTGAAAATTCGCTCCTCTTGCCCGCTTCTCGAAACAATGAGCAAAACTTTACCTTTTATTTTTCAATTTCATCAGCGCGCGGAATTGCTGCCGGCTTCTGGCCGCTCCAGCGAGAATGTGTGTAACCCGGCAGCGCAGAACAGGGGGGAAAAAACAATCATGCCCACAAGGTGGAAATAGCACCCGCCAAAAAAAAAAACTGGGCATCAGTTTTTAAATGCTTCAATTTTCCACACCGCCGAACGTGCGGAGCACCAAAAGACATAAGTTGCTTGTCTTTCAGCTCGTTTGTGCGCCGAACACCGAGCACACGGTAAAGGAAGGAGAGTGTGAAAATTAGTTATTGCAAAGCACAACCGGCGTACCGGCGGTTCTTCTTCGTACCACATCTTGCCCTTTATTTTTCGTTCTTTTTTTTTTTTTTTGTTTCTGCAAATCAACTCTGTCACTCAAGGTGCCGCCACCGTGTCATGGCGGCAGCCCACTTTTCCCCATCGTGGTACGTTTTGCGCGTTCATTTTAGGTTTATGTCGAAAATTTACATAATATTTGCATTATGACGCTCTTTCAGAGCGCATGTTGAGGTTGAACGGGTGCGCACTGCACATGACATTGAACGGAGTGACGGTTCCGTTGGTGCGTTGTTCCGAGCGAATAGAAACTGAATTTGTTTTTCCTAGTTTAATTGAAACCTTTTTGCACAAGCACTATTTTAAGGGTGCGATGCTTTCGAAATAGTTCTTCAATGATTTAACTAGAACTTGCAAAGACAGATATTGAAATGCGGAATTTGGTTTGTGTTAAAGATCGTTGATTTAATATCTTCAATTATTTTATTATTCGAACTCACTTATAATATTGCAATATTTCATGAAATTTAATACTTGATGTTTCTATCGTATGGCCGTTATACCAGTACTATATGCAAATCCTAACAGGGCAAGTAGATAATAGAATCTTGTTCGATATTCACTACCGTTTTACCATAATATTTCAGTGTCAATTACATAATAAGATTTGAACTTGAAACTTCAACTTCCACGAGAATACTAAAATTTAACATTCCATAAAAAACTATAAAAACACTTAGCTCATTAAAACACAGCCTAGTTTTATTATTTTAAAATTATTAAAATACACCTAATTTACGTGAGATTGACATGCATGAACTATCAGTAAGAATTCACCTTTATGCATCCTCAACATTTTTTTCATCTATCGACGTCTGAGTACTCAACTGACTAGACGAGTTGATTGTATAAATGATCCCATTACTGCGATGGCTCTAGAATTTTACGCTTACAGGGTTTTCGAGGATTATATAAACATGTCCAGCGAGTTGTATTTTTGTTCAGGCATATAATAGACTTTTTCAGCGAGATGCTGTCATTTGTTTTGTCTACACCCTGTGTAACAGAGTTTTATTTTTAATTCTTAAATGTCCTAAAAGTATGAAATGATCATTCCCTAAGCTGTTTAATAAATAAATTATGCTTGATTCAATTTTTTTTTAAATCATTTGTTTGCCTTATGATGTTTACCAATCCAAGAGGTACGAAAGTGACAGCGCTACAGAATCACCGAACATCTCAACTCCTACTTCTGAACAATGCTCTTCTTCACCAGTTCTCTTCTCGATGTATATACCTTACATAGTCTATAACCACTAATTTAAGTACATTCATGTAGGTTCTGTAAGGTTCCGATGGATTAATCAATAAATATAAATATAAATAAATAAAGAAGCTATATCTCGCTGAAAGAGTGTATTATATGCCTGAACAAAAGTACAACTGGCTGATCATGTTTTGACAGTTTTGATTGGCATCATGCCACTCATTTTTTACCCAAACTTACTATTCAGTGCGTTATTTTATGCTATTGTTCGATTCTTTGTGTGCCATTTATTGCTAGAATAAAGTTTAACTTCATATGAAATGAAAGGCCAATTACTTCCCGAATAGGAAATAACTGCGATCTTGTTTGCCACAAATTAAGTTGTAGAAACTAGCACTAGTGTTCTTGATAACTTGGTTGAAAAAAGTGTTTCAACAACCTATTTCCTTGAAGATGGTTTTTCAATTAGTCTTTAGTAATTTTTAAAGGTTAGGCATTTGCAAATAATATATGAGAGAGTACGCAATTTTGTGATGAGCATTTAATAAAAGGTTCTGAAGCAGAGTCGAGAAAATTCTTCAAATTGTTTGAAAACAATGTAAAAAAAAAAACCTTGATAAAATAATACAATATTAGAATACTTGACTGATCGAAATTTGTCATCGAAATTTTGTTGCCATGTTTTAAATATATTGTGAAGACTGTGGGTATCCCTCGAAAAAGACATTTAATGTACCGGGGGAACTAACAATACGGAAAACAATCAACGCAAACGCAAGTGTTCCTAAACTAATAATAAAAATGCTATCAAATAAACATGTCCCTCCTTCGCAATGCTCTTTCGGGCCATCCAACACAATTATAATTATCTTTCTTTTTATCTTCAATTCAGCTAAAACCATTCTTACCCAACAAAAAAAAGCTTCTAAGCTTCCAGGCTCGCTAAGACAACCCACCCAAAAAGCCACAGCTGTAGTAAACACGGTCGCTGTCTTCGTTAGCGGTGCGGTTTTACTTTCATTGCGGACCGTGCAGCAAAAAGTGTGAGCCATAAATCATCTCGCGAAGACCCCCAACGGTGGAGCGTGAATACGAATCGGACCACCCTGCCCCGCGTTAAAAACCACTCCCCGCTGCCAATGCAAGGAAGGGTGGCGCAAAGGGGGGAGCGAAAAAATATTGAGAAAATTTCACTAAGCCAACCTCCAAATGAAGTTATCTTAAAAGTTTGTCCTGTCCTCCTCTGACCTCTCCAACCAAGCGTCCTAAGCTTCACAAGCGCGGGATGCGGAAATGTGTAGCATATTCGGTAGGGTAATGTGGCTGCAATGTGCAACCTGCTAGTGCTGGTGCTGCGGGAGTCGAGCGGGTTTCGGGTGCCCAGTTTCGGAATGTAATAACGCAGCGCACCAGCGACGCACAACGCGTTGACCGAACTGTGGCCATTGACTACCATGACTGTAGGGGGTGGTAGTTTCCGGCTTCTGGAAAAGGGAATGAAAACGGGAAAACCCGTGGCAAAAGTTTTCCAATTTGTTTGTGTACTTCATGGTGTGGAAAATCTTGTTTTCCTCCCTTTTGGAAATCGGAAGCAGCTAGAAATGATTATTCCGTGTGTTGTTTTTTTTGCGTGTTTTTCAGTTTTGCAGGTTTCAGCTTTTATGGACAATATTTTCGCACCATTCCACCGACCGATCTGCAGAGGTGCAAACAAAAATGAGCTTCCCGGGAGCGCAAATCCCGCGATGCGGGTGCGAATTCTATTACACATTATGGAACCATGGACAGGTCGCGGAACCATAACAATGGCACCGAACCCGCGAAAACTCGGGATTGCTCGGCGGAACGTTTGACAAATGAAAAAATAATTTATATTAATGGAGCAATTCAACCATTGCATTGCAAAACGCGCGCGCGTGTGTGTGTGTTTGTTATTTTATATCATTACAGTTATTGCAGCGCAACTAGATCGCTATGATTTACGGTGCGATGAGTCAACTCCAATGGATCTCTGGCTTAGATAGTTGGGTCGCTGAATACAATGGAAAATTGAAAATTAATTGAACAAAAACTGCACTTTTGTTGTGCGTATGTGGTGTAGTCTAATAAATTTCCTGTGTTGTAATCATATTTAATCAAATTTGATTATCAAAAGCGCCTTTGTGCGGCCTTTTTTAGGCACCTGCGTCATGATGGAATCCAATAGGTTTATGAAATATGAATTCTTTTTTGGAATATTTCATGATTCAATAAGCGTTGTACGTTGTAAAATAAACGTTGTGCATTGACCTACTATTTTTTGAATAATACTGCTCTAGCCATGTGCATAGCAACCATGCAGATTGTTCTTAGCAAATCGCTGTGCGTATTTAATCACCAATCAACTATTGCAATGCAAGAGAAGTAAAGTAATACTTCTGGTTCACTTAAGTTCCACTGCACAGCCTCTAGTCCTCCATCAAACCTGAATGTCCCGACCAAGTTCTTGCCTACTTCTGGCCAAAAAGTTTCACCCTCCGAAGAATTGGTTCTGTCACAGCAAGTCCGGCCACCGTCACCCACCCGGAAATGTGCTGAAACAATATGGTGTAGATATAAATTTTAATTATTATTTATAGCCTCTCGGTGTTACGGGTGTTTTATTAAAATTTCATAAATCTGATGATGCGGCTTTGGTTTCTCCCCTTCCCCAGCCCTCGCTGGCGTAACGATGCGGTCGGTCGAAGATTGTTCCGGGGCCCCCGAAAAACCCGCTTCGAACCAGGAAGAACCACATTCTGCACCGGCGATTTTCACCGATGCGGTAGAACCGGGGTGTCGCGGTGTCGGGGTGGATAGGAAGAGGTCATAGTTTTCGGTCGGCCTCGTTTTGGCTTCGTCCAGTTGGGAGTGATAAATAATCAAACTTTACGACAGAACGAGACACAGCGGCACCGATCGACGCCGGGGCGAATGGTTTTGCCCCGAATGTGCCGACCGCTGGGAGTACGATGATTAATATTTAACTGAACTTTCTGTAATTACAAAAAGATGAGAACCTGCTGCAGAACGTTCGAATAGTATGCCCATAGTGTCCAGCAGGTTCGGCTGGGTGCCGAATTCTTTGAAGCAAGCAGGGCTGAGAGCTTGCATAAGAGTTCCGGATTGCAGTGCATTGTTTTAATGTATTTTTATTGAGGGCTTTACATTTACTTACATAAAACAGGCAAAAGAATCATGTTGATCATGCAACAATAGTGCTCATCCAAAATAGTTGGATTGGAAATTCAAATAATAATGTTTACCACTTAAACACTTTAATATATGATTACGAGTATATTGGGCTTAAACTTACGTAAAGCGTTCAAGACTTAAAAGCAGAAGCATGTCTGGCTACCACAAAGCATATGCAAAACTCGGCCAAACTGCGACCCTATCAAAACATGACTGAAACTTTCCAACTTCTCCAATCACAAACGGCCACAAGACAAATCCTTCCGTGTGGTTCTAGCCCTACAAGGAAGTGCAGTAGTGTTGGTGCACCCTGTAGTTCACAAAGAGCCTACATCACCCACCGGCAAGTTGAAACAGTTTACTCATTTCCAGTAAATTTCACTAACGCAACATGCTTCCTGCCAGTGTTTTGCATAAAATAATATTTCCCCTTAACCGAAGACGAAACGCGTTGCATTTCATTTTCTCTTTTCCCAAACGCAGCATCCGAAAGCCGAAGTGTGTCCTGCCCCGCTCGGCATTGGCAACATGAAGAATGGAGCTTGTGCTTTGCAGCGGCTCGGTCCAGATTGAATCCAAACCCAATGGTAAACCAGAGCAAACGTTAGCAATTGGTGAAAACGCAATGCCGGTGGGATGATTCGCAAAGCAAACCGCACGCGCTTGTTGCCCTCAGCAGAGCCATGGCTGATGTTTTCGGTGGTCCGCTCGGGAAACGCGCAGCCGAGTTTTAGCACCATGTTGTACAGTGGCCATCCAAACTGGTGTGGGGTGCCACAGGCGCCGACAGGCGAGGAAGAGAAACAAATACACCAAACAACAAACTCAAATTGAAAAGACCACAACTGAACTTTGGTCGGCAAGAAGAATCAGATGTAGTTTGTAACGGTGGCAATAGAAAACGTCACTAGCAGAGAAAGTGCATTTTGCTTTTCTTTTTCTTTGTTTTTTTTTTGCACCGTAAGAAATGGCAAGGAAAATTGGAAAATGAAAACTTGCCGTCGTGGTGCTGAGTGGTGCAGCGAGAAATAAATTGCACAACAAATTGTTTCGTGTTTCGCTTGCGCTCCTGCATCACGGTTTACAACGGGAAATGGGAAACTCGAAGGATGAAATTTATGGGCGCTGAATGTTGATTCGATTCACACGTTTATAGTATGACTTAAATGGAAATATATTAAACAAAAAATGAGCTACATGAGGTATGAATGATCAATCAACAAAAAAGGAGGATGCAAGTTTAACAATATAATTAAAATTTGAAAACGCATAGAAAATGATTTAAACACCTATAAACGCAAGAAGGTCCTTGTGTTGCCATTAGAAAAAGTGTTGGCGACACTTGGTGAAAAAACAAAACTTTCAGCAATCATAAAAAATCATGAAAAATGATAAAATTATAAAATAGATAGATAGATACAATAGATTTAATAGAACAATAGATATTTTAAAAAAATAACCAAAACCAAAGTTGCAATTGTGGTGGAATATGGTGAAGAAAGATGTGTAACCTTCTACAATATAAACAAAAATACATTTTTGATTGTTTTATTAAGCAGCGTACAATTAAGACGCTGATTCAAGTTTCAAACACCATTTCGTTATTTCTGTCGTGAACGCTTAATACGTAACAAACCTAACCAAATTAACAATAGCATAATATAATATAATACAACATCAAATAAAAGTTGATAAACAAATTGATTGAATTCAACAAGAACAAAAAAATTAATCAGTAAAACACAACAGATTATTAATTCGCAAATGCAAATTAATTAAATAGAACATAGAAAAATAGATTAAAATATAAATGAAAAATTCTCATTTTACAATAAGGTACGAGAAAACAAAACTGTGCACTAGTACATGAAAAAAAATATCATTAATTCAAGCAATTGTTCACGAATATCTGCTTCATCGACAGGGAACCATTTATCAAAACATGAATTTTTTAAAGAATTAATAATCAAATCAACAAAATGTATTATTTTAAACAAAAATTATGTTTTTACTAATAAAAGTTGTGTTTGTACATCATCCCGAATAGGTAGTGGTATTAATCTAAATTCTCCTGAAGACGCCTTCAAAAACATCCCGCAGCGTAATGTCGGCTTTGGCATGCCCCGATTGTTGATGTCCGATCCTAGCTTATCGTCAGTCAAGCGGCCAAATAATGCATAACATTCAATAGACAATGAACGCACAACACAACAGAGAGACACAAGAAACCCTACGGTGAAACCCTTCCTTCCAGGTGTCGGTATCGATTTCTAAAACCTAGCAGGAGATTTCCTTCTAACGAACCAGCAGCAGCAGCGCACTATTCGAAAGCGGAAAACCCGTCTTTAGATCATTAGAACCATATCCCAGCGCCAGTTCGCACGCACTGCACCGGGTGACACGGTGATGCAATAACACAGCCCTGTGCCCTGTCGGCGTGCTTGCAATGGAATGTAAATTTGAAAAGAATTCCAAATATACACAATCACGACGTCATTGTGGCCCGGGCCTGTTAGGAAGCAACGGCAGCAACAGAATAGAAGAAACAAATCGGCCTAATGCCGAAAGCCGCCTCTTCTCTAGCTCTGTGTGACTGTATTTGTTAAACAGCAGAGGCAAGCAGAGCATGGAGGGGAGAAAAAATGCATCGCCCAAGACAAAAGTGCATCGCTGCCGAAAAGACAAATGGGCCATGAGGATTGTTCTTGCTTTATTTATTATTACACAGTCACACACTGCTTTCTGCGCTTCGCCTCTTTGTTTTTGTCCATCTTCCGTGTTCGCTGCACACTGCCGAAAAAGGCACAAACTCACGAACACAAGGGAGTGGAGATTTTTCAGAAGTCTACCGGCAACTCCGGCCGGCACGCCCGGTGTATTCGGACCGCTCGCAATCCAGGTTGAATCACGACGTGAAGCCGACAAGAGCAGAGAGCAGAACGCCTTGCATCAAAAACGCGAACGTCCCCTGGCGTGTGCCACGGACGATTCGACGCGTTTGTCGTCGCGGTTTGTCGCACGATTCCACGAGCTGGCCGGTATGATTTTCATTTTCCGTCCCATTTGAATCGACCGTTCGTGCGTTGTGGCCGGCTGATTCTGGCTGCCGGTTTCCACAGTCAAGAAAATGCACTCCCCCCCCTCAAAAAAGCACCGAGAGAACGGCGGGCTGGTGGAGGTATTAATTTTAGAGTGTAACCCCCGTTCCCGTACCCGCCGTACACGGACAAATTGAAAATTTATGGTAGGTTTTAAATGTATCCTACAACTCCACCAACGGCGGAGCGATGATAGCATGCTCGGTCGAACCTTCAATCGTGAGTGGAAATTGAATCGATGCACGATTTCGACGGCAAACAAAAGCGGGGTAGGTTTATGTGTTTACGATCTGGAGTTTTCGGCTCGATCGTTGGTTAGCCGTCGACCCACTGGCGTCCCGGGGTCCCTCCGCAGCACCGGAGCGATCACCGCACAATTTGCTACAAGAGAACGCTCCAATTCTTGAACCAAGTGGAGCAGGAGCAGGCACCGATTAGGAACCGTGGAAGTGGATGGTGGAATTAGCCCGGTGTTTGGATGGTTTGAGGGTCTTTCTTTTTTGTTGTTGAGCGACTGGACCAAACGATCCGAATCCTTCCCGGGTTGCCCATTTACCCTAACACGCCCCGGGGGCGGCTGCTAACGATGCAGATGAGAAACGGACTTATAATAAAATAATTACTTCTAAATTACAGTTTCTTCGGCGGGCAGCTGCAACCACTGCTCCGTTGCTGATTTCGGACGATTATTTCCCTTCGGCTCGATTGTATATTGCACCAACGTAGTTTTGTCGATTTGGCTTTTGAGCTACATTTGGAAATAAGGAGTGATGTTAAACTGTAAGGAGTGGTGGGTAAAACTGCTATTAGAGCTTATAAAATCAAATAAGAATTTCAGTGTTCGTTTGAGTTAATTTCCCAATTAAAAAAAAAAACTATTAAAACACTTAAAATATACGAAAAAGGCTATCATCAGTATCACTTTCTATCTTCTATCTTCTTCTCTCTGTATTTCTCACATTTAAAAAAATAAAACGTTTAGTCACTTGAATAAAAAAGACAACAAAAACGCACCGTAGGGTTCAGAAGTTGTGTAGAATTGAATTTTACAATTCAATGCAACGTTCTGTTAAAATTGTCAAATTTTCAGAATTATAAGTACTAGTTCAAACTGGCAAATTATTAAATATTTAATACATATTTATTTGTACAAAACTGAAATGAATAAGGGGCCGTCCATAAATTACGTAACGCTCAAAGGGGGGGGGGAGGGGGTTCCCTGTAGCGTTACGGTTTGTTACATAGAGGAGAGGGAGGGTTCACATTCTGTTACGTAACGTAATACAATCCTATCGCTGGTCACTGACAAATGATCGCCCATCTGGGTAAGTTTTGCACTTTTATTTCTTTATATCTTTTGATAGGGAATACGAACTTGACATTTATAAAATACCAAAACAGAGGTTTGACAGAAAATTGCCATGAAAAAATCCACCGTGTAATACAGGTTCAAGAGTCGTGTGTCTCAGGTAAAGACTCTTAGGCAGGTGTCTCAGGCAAAACCAAATTAAGGGGGGGGGTGTTCGATCATGCGTTACGTAATTTTGGAAGGGGGGTCTCCTCCAACGTTACGTTTTGTTACGTTAGGGGGGGAGGGGGTCGAATAATCCCAATTTCAGCGTTACGTAATTTATGGACGGCCCCTAAGTCTAAGATTCCTAAAAGGAAAAGTTACGCTACACCAAGAAGAATATTAAATGTAGAAACACTAATTGAATCGATGACAAACTGTTCAAATAAACAAAATGGATAATTACACAAACATCTACAAATCTATTGAACAGTTAAATGTCAGGAATGATATTTTTGACGTTTTAATTGTGTTTTGATGACGTCATGAGCTATATCCCAGTACACACAAGTATTCCAGAACGTATTTAAATCCGCTCAGATTACGCTTTAACAACAAGGAAAGCCCATGCAGTTTTTAGTTTCCAATGTACTTTTCAACATGAATCAGTAAACCATTTTTTCTTTGGTGTAGATTTATCAATTTTTACTTCCATCGGCAATGCCAGCACAAGATTAGGAGAAAGAATCTATTTCTATCAATTTGTAAGATGTTTTTACCGCTCATATGCATAACCGGAAGAAATGCATCTTTCTCCGTAGAACCATTCCATTGTTCTCTATCCCACTGCAGCCCTCCCAAAGACCGTCCGTACGATATTTAATCGCATTAGGAAAACAAACTTGCACCTGTTTTGAAATTGGAGCAGGATTTTTCCTAACACTGCCCACCATCCCGCCCTTCATTGTTTGCCGTGGGGTGCGATTACAATCCCGCCTGTCAAAGCCACCAGCAACACAACCTACATCGCAGTTTCGTCGCCATCCCATAAAACAGAACCATATCAACTAGCGCATCCCATTTCTCACCATAAATCCTATAAATAGATTAGTGCTCCAATCGTCTGGAGCAGCGGCGGTACGGAGGTTCCTGGGGCAGAGGTCGATGTGAGGGGAGAAAAGAATCCGCACGCCTAATGCTCATCAGGGGGCACCCTGAGGGGAGCGCGGGTGTGTTCCCACACCGGCTCGTTCCCAGCATACCGGATTGCAGCAGCAGTCGCAGTAGCTCTGCAACCGGGTAGTGTTCGAATTCGATGCGCCCCGGCGCGTTTCTCAGCGAGCCAAGACCAACGGGGCCATCGGTGCAGGAATGTCCCGAGATGCTGCTCCTAAATTCCAAACACCGGGAGCTTAAGGCAGAGAGAGAGAAACACACGCCGCGCGGAAAGACGAGAAGTTGGGAATAATTTACGATCAGGCGTAACTCGCCTGCCGGAGATCGCGGGACCTAACTTGGGATGAAGCAGAACACACACACGCACATACCGGAGCGCATTCGGCCTCGATCGATCATCACAAACGGATCGAAATTGATCGCGCTTCAATACGTTGTGCATCGATGCTTTAACCTTGCCCAGGGTAAGACCCTTAATGGAAGTAACTCGTTCGCGCGTCCAAGAGCTCCAATTGCAAAATCGACGGGATACTGGACGAGTCAAACAATAAACCCATCGTTTCCATCGACTCCTAAGCAGCGTGCCCCGGGAGTTAATTAATCATTTCTGGTGCACACCTGCCCCGACGCACTGTAGCGGAAACCATACCCACAGAAACCATTCGCTCGGGAAGGGGAGCTTCAATCAGGAATATTCCCATTGATAATTAGTCATACTCGGGCAGGTTCACCTCGGCACCACGGTCGCACAATGATCGCTCAGATCGGTGGTAGCCAAAAAAGGGTAGCCATCGCTTGTTACGATTTTCGTTACCTTGCTTTGAATTTTACAATCGCCATCGCCGCCCTTCCCTTCGTTTTCGGTATCGTTTTCCGATTCTACACGGTGAAAAAGAGCTTCTTTTGAAGCCGATGGAACGGTGGTGCAGGGAACCGTACAAACACAAAAGAAAGGGCTACATTCGATGGAAATGGGGGAGGCAGGGGCGGGAACGTTTAGCAAACCCTGACGAAACGGTAGGAAAGGAAGAACCTGTCGGAACTCGAGATTCGATTCGAATGCTTTCAATTAAAATCGAATTCCAGTCCAATTTTCCTCATTTCCATTCACATTCTCCACGGGTCTAGGCCATTAATTAGAATGGGCGGGCAAAGGGAGGGAGGGTCCAACGCGGCAGAGCACCAGAGGGCGGCCGCCAAATCGCCAAAGAAGGCGTGAAACTGGACTGGTGTTTGCTACGAGTGTTCTGTGGCACTCGATGGATCTGTCTCGGCTGCTTGATCTTGTTGCTTTATTTCTCTCTCTCTCTCTCTCTCTCTCTCTCTCTCTCTCTCTCTCTCTCTCTCTTCTCTTATGACCCCGTGTCTAGGATGATTTGCGGTAATCTGGCAAAAAAGAAAACGGATAATGACGCGTTGGGATGGAGTGGAGTGATCCGGCCGAGCAAGGTCCGTGCCAGGAGCAGTGGCGATTACTGAGGAAGCAAGGTGAACCAATGCCCTACAGTGTCGGTAGAAGTATTTGCTAACTAGGATTTATTTTATTTTTATTTTTTTCGAGTGAGATTTGAACATAGAAAATCAAGCAGAAATGCATTTTAAAGCTTAAGTTAAAGAAGTTTTCTACACTCAAGTTCAGAATCATTGAACTAAAAAGTAAAAAAAAAAATACTATATAAAAATTAAAATAAATAATAAATAAAGAAATAAATAATTTAATAAAAATAAATAAAATAATACACCAAATCAAAATAAATCAAATGATACAATTTGAATCCATTGCTACAATCCAGTCAATTCAAATAAGAAGTGCATAAATCTATTGGATCTACACAAAATCAACCAAACTAAATGAAACACGAACCATAATTCTTGTCAAGTAATAATTATTCTGCCACCTTGCACACCAACACTGTATCTCAAGGTGTTTGTCAAATTTGCCTCCGCCGCACGATGCGGACGGTCGTAGATCTTTTCGACCCTGCCGAATACCATCCTACCATCACTCTGCCCTCACCTCATCAGTCTTTCAGGCCAGCCAAAGTTCGACCAACCGTCTTCCCATGACCGAAAACCTCAAGCTCACCTGGACTTAATAATCGGGTATGAAATTATATCCCATTTGTTTCAAGCCTCTCGCATCTCTGCTCCAAATCCAGGTACACACATACACACGCCACGGTAGGCGTTGCTCGGTGCGTAGTTTGTCTTTGCTGCCCCCTTTCCACATCTTCCTTCCACACGGAGAAAAGAACGAACAAAAGTCGGGGCCAACTTTCGCTCAAGAAGTGTGTCGTTACTTACGCACTGCGAGAGAACGGAGCGGAAATGACCATTTAACCATTAACGGGGCCTTCCCGCACGAACGTTACGGTAGGCGGAAAGAAACTGTTTTCGTCCCCAAATCGAAGGTAGTTGGAACTTGAGTTTGGGTCCTGGCGAAGGGTTCCTCTTGAATCCACGATCGCTCAAGCGGTGCCTGGTGCCCGGCGAACCGGTTCGCGGTCATCCGGCGTTACTTTGGCGCCAAAATCTTTACGACCCGAAACCCCGGGGCCCGGGCCCAGTATCGATGGGTGATAATTATCGGGTGTAAAGGGGATTATGCGCACCCCGGGTGAAGTATTTATTTTGTCGAGAGCAAACTCATACCAAGGAGATAGATCAGAAGAAGGTGTGCGTCCTGTGGTGGTGGTGGCGGTGCTGGTGGCTTAAGACCGGTACACAATCGTAGGATCTGCATCGCTTTCATCTTTTCCGGCAAATTTTCGGCTCGGCCTGGAAACATTATAATTACACGCGGTATCTGTTGGCGCTGTGGACGAGAAGGTTTGCTCGGGAATGGATTATTAGCGTTAGATAACGTGTTTCAGGCGTGCGGTTTTTAGCGGGAGTACATTTTTGAACGAATTTTGTTTGAAATGCCTCCTGATACTTCGTTAATGCATGGTTCAGTGTATCTTACACTGAATTGGATGTAGAACAAATTCCTGAGAATGTAGAACAAATTCCTGAATTCCTGAATGAGGTTAATGAATCGTGAATGTCTTAACCATAACGCTGATTTTGCTAATAAAGCTCTAAGTAAGAGTACTGCATTTATTCATAATTTCTTCGATAATATAAAGGATTTTTTCTCAGAAATAATGCACTCTGCAAATTATGGAATAGTTTGATAGTATTACATTAACTTAAAGAACTTGATATATCCTCGGCTTGATAGTAACGGGTTTAGACATCCGGATTACACCGATTTACCATGTTATTCTTTTTTGTATATATATCAACGACACCATCTTTTTGATGCATAGAATGTCCCGTCCCTATCCATCGAAGTTGGTTTTTGATGATATCTTAGAGTTGTTGCAATTTTAGTTTTGTTTTGATTGAAGATCTTATCAAATTATACTAACGTTTTGAATTCAAATCATTCAAGTAACACATTCAATTTACAAACTAGTAATTGAAATACTAAATACTGATGCTTTATACATTTTAAGTGTGTTAATCAGACCAAGACTTAGAACTTCCTCAGGACACAATTTAATCATAAGGAACCAATCAATATACAATGATATCTGATTGTAGTGCTGTGATAGACTAAGTTGACTATTACTTTACTCTGTACTGTTATTCTGTATATTGGACAAATCTGCTAGAACGTTTAATGAAACATTTAAATCGCATAACATTGGAGAATTTAAGACGAAATATATATTTATAAATGACTGCTTTGTACTCGTTACTATAAGTAGACTCTTTAATTCTGGAATGTGAGTTCAAATTTGAGCTTGTTGCATAAGAACAGAACTGATTAAAAATATATAAAATTAACGTTTATTTGCCTCACAGAAGAAACAAAAATAAACGTTAACTCATGTAGAATACTCAAAGCAAAGTAAAACATACATAACATAAAAATGAAACAGTGGATTGGTGAATTTATCACATGTTTTATTTCCCGCTTAAGAAATTAATCGCTTCATGATTGGACACCATGGAAAACCTAGCTGAATTATTTTGTTTGTCTAAGAAATTTACATTCCTACACAGATGCAGCTGCGATATTACCCCCGCTGGAATCAAATCTCACTGTTTGGCAATAAAATCACCGCTCCAAAAATCTTAAACCCACCGGAGCCCCAAAATCAGTTGTTGATTTTTGATCATCAAAATTTTTACTACCCCTTGCTCTGTAACGATTATGAGCATGGGCACAGACAGAGAGAGAGAGAGGCTGTCCACCAATTATCCAAGTGGAGAGACAACCCGTGGCGTATCGAATATCGCAGCGCGCAGTAAAACTATCCATCACACCGCCACCCGAAAATCGTACGTGATCAATCGAATGATCGAAAGACGGCGAGCATCCCCATTACGTTTGCTACCCATCTACCATCCTCTGTATTGTTTTAGCCATCCAAAACCCGTCATCGGGACAGGAGAGCAGTTCACTGGAAGTAGTAAATTCGTTTATCGTCGCGGGCTGTAAAATCGCCCATCAATCGGTTAATTCGTTCGTCGCCTCGTGTCCCGAATTGGCCCCGTCCCGAAACGGTCGTAAAGTAATCAAAAGCGCTGCCCGGCAGGAGCGGGAAAGTGGTCCACTTTTACGGCTTACGCAGCACGTAATCACCCGCGTGAAATTCTCGGTACCGTGATTTTTCGTAGCCGATTACATTGGTTGCGTTTGGGGTTTTTGGGAGGTAACGAGCCAGTCCCGGCTTTCTATCACCAAGTGTCACCAATAAGCATGTTGAACCGTGCATTTCAAAATAGGTAGGGAACAGGCCCATGGAGCATATCTTCTTCAGATGAACAAGAGATTTAATGTCTCCTCGGTTCTTCTGGCACGATTGTGACTGGTGTGTGAGTGATTATTTTCCAATAAAACCCCAATATCAACATACTATTCTAGATACATTGGGCACAATCAACTGAAAGCACGGCCAGTGCTTTGATTATGTCCCAAGAATTGATTCTTCACGATCGTTCCAATAACAATACCTTTTTCCTGGATAACGTCAAACAAGAACCTCTGTCCGGACCTTCTCGCACTGTGTCCCTTTCTCTCGTCAACAACGGAATATCTCCGCAGCGCAGAGTTTTATAGTTTCATATCAATAAAATCGGGATAAAAATATTTCCCCCAGTGGCCCACGATCTTTACATTCTTCCCCGTCTTGAAAGGGCGCACGGCGTTGACCAATGCGCCGTGAACCGAAGTGCAGGAATACAAAGACCTAAAATTGTCGTTTCAAGATGTGCGCCGACACAATGGCGGAATGCGGCGATTCAACTCGCTTTCGAAACCAATAAATGGACCATAATTTTTCCATTCATTTGTCCTTAATTCAGCACACTCGTCACCGCTACCGCTACCTATGCGGCGGGTGGACGCATTCGTTGCACTCTTCCAGGAAGCTTCCCCGAAATTGCCAGCCGAAAAGGGGGAAGATTTTTGGTACGTCTTCGCATGGGTTGTGTAATGCCAGCAAACTGAAGCTCTGTAAACTGCAACCGATTGGGCAGAAACTATAGGATTTTTGGTTGCCTTTTAGCGCTATAAATCAATGCCCGAGGGTTGCTCTCGAGCTAGCGGGGGTACATTTTTCACTCACACTGGACCGTTCGCTGGACCGAAAGGTTCCTATATCCTTGTACCGGTGCTTAAGGACACTCGCTGAGGAGAGCAAATAGGATGCGCAAGCTGCATTTTTATCCCGCTTGTGTGCTGTTTGCATGCACGTTGCCTTTTGGGTCCTTCTTTTCTCAGTCTTTTTTGAGTATGTTTCGTTCGCATTGTTTTCTACACCGGGCGCACCGGGTTTGACCATCTCGAAGTCGCTCGTTTGGTCAGCGGAAGGGACGAGCGAATCCTTGCCGAGGTGCAACCTCGCCATTGTTCCTGGATAGCTGCTGGTGGTGGTGACGGGGTCAGCATTATCTATTGCCAATCGACGGCAATCGATGGCACCGTGGACAATGGTCGTTGGAAGCACACGATCCTTACCGTACGCTGAATGGTTTCAGCCCACCGGGGGGTTGCCTGCGACAACAAAACTCAACACACACACAAAAAAAAAGTCCCCCGAAAAGAGTAACGAGCGAGCTACCCCTGGTGCGCTGCTCTGGTCGTGATCGGTTTATGGCCGACCGGTGGCCATCGGTGACCATTGTGGCTGCGCTGATTGTCGCGCTATCCTTCGCATATTTTCTGTCCTGCTCCTTGGAAGTGTCCTTCCCATGCCCATCCCCACCCGAAGGACTCTTTCTTTGTACACGCGCAAACGAAAGGTGTTACTTAAAAGTCATTAAATTCTATTTCTTTTTACACTTCGATTACGCTCTGCACATTCGTCCCGCTGCTGCAAGGAGATGCGGTGTGATTTATTCTCATGCCGAAGAAAGTCCATCTTACACTCCATGCCACTTTCGCCACCGGCCACTGGCGACAGAGCTGCCTGATAAATTACGCCATGATTGGTCCGCGCCAGTTTGCCAGTGGCGTTTGCTCCGTTGTGGTGTATTGTTGAAAGTGTGAGTTCTTCGTTAAGCGTCTGTTCATTTCATCCGCAACCGACAAAGCATCGAGGACAGCGTCTTGACAATGTAATAAAGTGGCGTTCTTAATTTGGAGGGTGAAATCTTAACATTGTCAAGGGTGATCAATTCATTTACTCGCGATGGCAAAGATGGCAATCAATGTGGTGGAGGGGCTCAAACACAGATATTTCTGAGGGGAGATTCGTGTGAATCCTTTTTGAAAAATCATTAGATCTTTTGTCATTTCATCGGGCAATTGATGTGTTGTATGTACTGTTTACTATTATATTCATTATTTGTGATTGTTAATAATTTCTTTTTCAAAACATTCAATGCTGGAAATGGTTTGAAAAGCAACTCCAAGAAAGAAATTATACTGGGTCATATATTTACCAGTCAAATTAATAGAAATAACTTCAAGAAACTCTTTTTATTGGTTCTTTACTTAAGGTCTCAAGTACCCAAATCCTAATAATGAACGCTTCAGATCATTGACTTTGCAAGTAGCCGTTGACGGTTGACTTTGCAAGTAGCCATGAACATACAATTAAAATAGATTGATAAACGTACTGCGTAGTACGTAGTTTCAATATACACCTTTCGAAGCTTCCGTCACTGCAAGCAAAACATTGCTCTCCTTAAGTTAGCTAGTGAAATAACTCAAACCAAAAGCTAATGGATCATATTAACTATCCTTCAAAAAGTCAAAAAATTGATATACATTTTAAATTCATTTAAGTAAAGCTGGCGACGATACTAACAAGAATAACTTCCAATTTGATGAATATCTGATCCGATTGATATTAACCAATCAAGTTGCTGCTTCAATGTCAGTCAATCAGGTCAGGTTTATGCCACAATATTTAAAAAATAATTGGAATTTCTATAGACTGAAAATAGCTTTGCTCATGATAGGAATTTGTGCAAAGGAGCATCATCAATGAAACCATCAAGCCATCATGTAAAGTTTATGTGTTTCATTCAAACGCTTCATGTGTAGATAATTCCAGGAATGGCATACCAACTGCGCTTTGGAGCAAAAACATCGAACCATCAAACATTTTGAAACATATTCCAGAATACCAAGAATTTGTACTTCTATTTTATTTTGCTTTCCCGCAAAACGCATTTTACTCGCTTCCAGGATGTGCAACGCAATTTCTTCATTTTGTTTAACCCTGCCAAGGGCCGTTACACTCAAACGGATGATTTACATGTTTGATTGATAATCTAATAAACCTATTGTGTGCTAGTGCTTGTGTCAGCTCACCGTATCTCCCATCTCAACACATTTCGCTCTGGAAAAATTAGGAACCCATACGCCAATCGCTACAGAACAATTGTGATACATTGGTCCCGCTCGACGCGATAAAGGCCGCACAGGCACACAGGCATTCGCTTTTGTTTGCTAGCCGCATAATTGCATCGCCGATAATCCACCGCGCACGTGCCGATCTATCTCTATGACCGCCCGCAAGAGTCGGTAAGTCATCGAAACTTCATCCATGTCGTACGCGTCAGCTTAGGTGAAATTGTCTTAATTGTTTGCTTCGTCTTCACCGCACCGGCGTTGTGCAATAACCGACAGCGGCGAGAATGTCCACCCCTTCCATCCCCGTTGACAGTTTCTTGAAAATCAACATTCCATTTCTTACTCCACCCGGGAGAGTACGTAGAAATAAAAATATCAAAAATAATAAGCCACGTGAGCGCCGAGGCGCACGGGGTGGTAAACATTTTACGATAAGCGGCACCCTGACACGTGCCGGGCTTTGCACGATGGAGCGAAATATTGCTCCCGTCGTAAGGACTGGGCTGGCTTTTATTACACCGTAGACGCGGTGGTAGCAAAAGAAGAAAAAAACGACGCCCGGCTGATCCCAGTGTAAATGCTTGATTCCACTTAACGCGACCAGCCGGTTTGTGGAGCAGAGCTGTGCAGAGCAATCACACAGGGTGTAAGGGTAGGGAACGCTTTCAGTCTTCGTCTGTCACTCCGGGGTCTGATCTTTATTGTGCAATGTCGCTTCACTTAAAGTTGCTTTCCGGTGCGTTGAAATCCTCCCCCTGGACGCGTTCCTTTATGGTGCTTATGAATTATTAAATCTTGATTCCAGCCGGCTTTTCTTATGCTGATGCGTCACCGCGGCACACCGGGCCCAGACACGGCGGTGGTGGACGGTGTGTTTGGCCAAGCTGTTACTGTTTCGGTAAGACGTAAGATGTTTTGAAAGAGAGGAATTTAAAAAAAGACCAGGAAGAGGAAACTCTGAAACGACAAACAGAATTTTGAAATTGAATAGCAATCTTAGGCAGAAAAGGTGTTTTAGAGTAACAAAGAGATATTTGCAGCCTTCACATACATGTTGTATGATATAATTGATTTAAAATCAGTTCAATTTAGGAAATAAAACACAAAACCAGTTTATAATATCTTAAAACCTGCGAGAGAACCACACCAAATACCAAAAGAGAGACATAACATAGTAAAATAGTAAATTTTGATGTAACTTCCTTTGATGCGATTTCTATATTTGTAAGATATGTGATAGTCTTCATCTGAGACATCATGGCTTTCATTTCATTATCTATTAAATTGAAGCTAGTTGCTCTTGTGCTCTTGAGTGAGATTTCAAAAACTCTAAACTGCGTTCATCTAAGCGCAAAAATTATTCTGTATAAAAACGTCATCACCATCCATCACCACAAGTACTACGTCTGTGATAAATGGTGATTGTTTTGCAATATCATGTCATAAGACCCCTCTCAAGTGAAATCAACAATCACACATCCCCAACAACAACAAAAAATGACGATTTTAAAAGTGCAAATCAAATAACAAATCCACAATTCAATCAACGTCCAAAGGGATTTGCCATGCTTCGGTTGCATCAATCACATGAAAGGAATACATTATAGGCAAACCCAAGGTCCACGGCCGGAAAGGTTCCCCTCCTAAGGATAGTTATGCTAAATATTCGCATCAAATCCCGGCCAGGGAATTGAATAATGCAATAGCAGTACAGCACGCATCGAGCGAAGAGGGTTAGCATTCGGTTGCGTCGTAGACGACGTCGTTTTTGCTTTATTCATTCGCGCTGGTGTAAATTATTAATCAATTGAAAAAAAACCAGCCCAATGCATGGTTGCCAACGGAATGAATTCATGCCATTCTTGAACAAAATGAATGAATCTGTTGAATGTTTTACACAAGATAAACAATGTCGAAGCAGCAAGATGCCAGTTATGCTGCTGCTGCTGCTGCTGCTGCTACAGCCTGTTTGCTTATTATTAGAGCGATTATTGATATGCAAACAGTATTTGTGTGTGTGGTTGGCTGTCTGGGTGTTTTGTGCTTCGGTAAACCACGTGCTACGGGCACGCACCACGTGCCACGCCACCAAACCGGCCACTGGTGCAGAAAAGTAAACAAAATTGAAAATCATCAGCATCAGCCGAGAACGAAATCGACCGAGTAAATGAAGATGCGTGCTAAAAGAGAAAAGTAATAATTCTCCTATTCCGGCCGTCGAGTGGCAGGAAGTTAGAAGAGAGTGAGGCTGAGCATGAGAATGGGGCAGGAGCGAAAGGAAAAAATCCCAAACCAAAACATCGGAACCAGAATGCGGAAATGTGTACTCATCGCGCTGTGAGTTATGCATCGCGCCGGTAAAGAACAACAACACGGACCACGCACGCACTCGACTCGGCACGTGGACGAACCTCCGTGGACCGGGCAGGCAGAGAATGCGAAAAGAAAAACATTGTTCGACAGGACCTCGGCCCCCGTGCGCGCACCGTGTGGAGATTCCGGTCAGGCATTTCGTGCCGGAATGAATGAAAAATGGAACGGAATGGATCGACGCTTGCTGGTGCTGGTGCTGCCTTTATGATGATGGCTTTGCTGGTGGAATAACAAAATCATACTTGTACATTACCGACCATCGGGCAAGTGGCAGGAACGAAAGCATGGAAAGGCAAAGGTAAATAAACAACATGACCTCACACCGGGGGTCAGCCGACTGCATTGTTGAGTGGTTCGATGTAATGAAATTTGTACAAAAATTACCTCGCACAATGTAGTACTCGACAGCGCATCTAGAGTGATATTTGGGCCCATTAAAAAGTGCTTTATCATTCCCGAATTGGTGAAAAATATGATAACTATTCGTAGTATGATGATGATGATGGTCCCTCCACTTTCCCCTTCAAAGGTTCGAGAAGGACGAAATTATCTTAAAGATATTTAGGTATAAAAAATGAAAATAAAAATTTCTACATAACACTCGAGTGGATGATTGAGTGTTTTCGACCCACTAATGAATCCGATAAGGTGCCGCTAAGTCCTATCATCTTACAATCAGTGGGTCTAAACCCCAAAGTCCACTATACGCGCGCGTGTCTCGTATCTTTGAAGACTCCCATTATTTTTTAAATTTTATTTTAAATTATCTTATTTTTTTTTTCATAAAAGCTGTTAAACAAAAACAAATTAAAAAATACACCATCATCATCAAGTAGATAAATGCGGTTAAATACTTTTACATAATACAAACTAGTAAGCACTTCTAGAAGTATACATTCTACATTACACTATACTACTATACTAAAACACTTCACGACCACATTACTAAATAACCTGCTTCACATACAGTGCACATTCCTTTTTGAAATTACCCAGGCTTGTTGCGTTAACAACTTCTCTTGGCATCGAATTATACATTCGAATTCCCTTATAGTATAAGGAGTTCTGAGCTCTTAATGAAAGGTAGCTTGGTGTTCTCGGTTCATTTGATCTACGAGTAGGGTAACGATGAACATCCGTCCCTAGGACTATTTGTTCCCCGAGATATCTTGGTAACATTCCATTCAATATTTTGTGTATGAAAATCATTGTTTGATATATTATTCTTTGTTTTACTGACATCCATTGCAGGATGTCAAGCATAACTTTAGAAGAAGTTCTTGAACCAAGACCCAAAATCACTCTCATAATTTTGTTTTGGATACGTTGTAATCTTTGTATCTGTGTTTTATTGCCAAGAAAAAGTATAGAAGCACAAAAATCTAAATGTGGTGAAATAAGCGACTTGTAAAGTTGCAGTTTACCAAAAAAGTTTAAATCTTTGCTAAGCCTGCTAATGACCCCACTTTTTTTTGCTACTTTCGCTATGACATTATCTATGTGGGGCCCAAACGTGAGTTTATTGTCAATTATAATCCCTAAATATTTTAGTTCAGAAGTATTGGCTATTTGTTCTTGATTTATTGAAATACACAGCTGTTCTTGATTATTTTTGTTTGATATGATCATGTATTTTGTTTTATTAATGTTTAGAGCCAGTTTTTTATATTTTAGCCAGCCATCTAAAACATTTAGTTCTAGATTTAATAGAGTCTCTGCTTGTTTTAAATTAGGCTTTGCGATGAATAATACTGTATCATCGGCAAACAGGTTTACCTCACAAAAATGCAGTATTTTCTTTATGTCGTTAATATACATTATAAACAAGATTGGCCCTAAAACACTTCCTTGTGGAACTCCCAGGGTGTTTTCTAGTGGATCTGAAGAACTATTTAAAAAAGAGGTAATTTGCGTTCTTCCTTCGAGATAATCTGTAAACCATTTTAGAGGAACTCCTTGAATACCAAAAGATTGCAGGGTGTCCAATAATAAAGGTCTCGCTATAGTTTCAAACGCACGTTTGAGATCCAAAAACACTGCAAGCACCTCATATTTTTGTTCTATAAAACCTTTCCATTTAGACAACACAAGATTAAGTGCAGTTTCACAGGAATGTCCTTCTCTGTATCCAGATTGTTCTGGTATCAATAAGCCATGAGTGGTAAGATGATTCATTAGCTGCTCTTTTACTACCAATTCTAATATTTTTTCAAATATATGCAAGATATTAATCGGCCGAAATTCTTCTGCCTTAATAGTACCAGGAATTTTTGGGATAGGAATTATTTTGGACATCTTCCACACTTTTGGAAATATACCAGTCGCCAAAGATTCGTTAATTATTGATAAAAGCTGTCCTCCAATGATATCAAAACTATCTTTAATCACTCTTGAATTTATTTTCCCTATAGCCGCTGTATTTTTTAGATTGAAACAATTTTTTTTTAAATCTTTCAGAGATATTGTTTTGAAATTGAACAAATGTCTCGGATCTTCGGTCTGTATTAGTTGATTTGGCTTAGGAACCATTTGTATGTTTTCATTAATTGTTTTTATGCTGGTAATGAAATATTCGTTAAATTTTGTTGCTATAGCAGACTCATTTATTTCAATTATACTGTCAAACTTTACTACTGATGTGGATTTTTTCTCAGGCTCTATCAAAGATTTCAAGAATTTCCACAACTGTTTACTATTTGCCTTGTTTTTGTTGATTTCTGCATAATTATAATTCTGACGAGTTGTATTTAGTTTTTTGACATATTCATTTCTTATACATGCATAACGATACCACCATATTTCACAATTAGTAGTAATGAATTTTTTGTACAACCTATCTCGTTTTTGTTTTAGTGATTTAAGTTCACGCGAATACCATCTATTTGTTTTCGTAGACTTAATCATTGTTTCTTGGGTTAGTTTATCAATCGCTAATTCCATTATGTTTTGTAATCCACAAGCACTTTCTTCAATCCCTACAAAATTCGATTGTTCCAGTGCTGCTGAAACTAAATAACAAATCCTTTGCGGTGAATAGTTCTTCCAGCTAATAATTGACTTTTTGTACATATTTTTATTTTTTTCATTTATTTTTATGCTAATTGTTTCATGATCGGAGATTTTTAAAGATGGTTCAGTTTGTACGACAATTGAATCAATGTTACTATAAACGTGATCAATTAAAGTTCTCGAGCGATTGGTGATTCGAGTTGGCTCTTTTACTTTTTGATGCATATTTACTGAACACATTAAATTTTTTTAAATTTCTGGATTTTTCTTGATCCAACCAATTTATGTTAAAATCTCCTACAATTATACATTGTTTAGTCCAATCAATGAAGCTATCCATCCATATTTCTATTTGCTCAATAAATTTAGCATTCATTAGAACTTGGTGAATGATATATAACACCATATAAAGCTGGAGACATGCCTCGCAAAATACTGACACCCAAAAACCAATTTCCATCAATTGATTCGCTTAGAATTTGTTTAAAAAGAATAGAATCTCTGATATACAGCGCCACACCTCCTGTATGTCTTGAATGAGATAAACAAAAGGAACATCTATATCCAGGAATATAATATTGTTCAAATGCTTCACTTTCTGTGATGTGAGTTTCAGAAATGAAAACTAATAAGGGTTTAATAGTTTCCACAGTTTTTCTTAGCAGAATATAATGTGTAGAAAGACCTGCGACGTTTAAGTAAATTATTTCCCCATTTTTTGGGTTGCTATTCTTTGATTGCTATTGTACAAGTTTGGACATTTTTTCTAATTCTTTTTTATATATTGGACACCATTTACTATTGGCTGCATGGTTTGTATCTAGCATGGCATTATTTTTTAGATTTTCATTTTCACAATTTATACACCTGAAGCATAATTATTATTATTATTATTTATTAATCTTCAACGGGCCGTATGGCCTAATTAAGATGTAACAATTCAATAAAAAAAAAAATACATAGCAAAAACAAGATTTGCATCGCAATTCACTGCGGCCACGGCAAAAGCCGGAGACGTTCCTTGAAGCACTGAGTTGAGATGTCGAAGTCGAAGCAATCCGAGACAGTGTTGAAGACAGCCGACATGCGGAACATAGGGTCTGACCGACCAGCGATGGAACGGGGTTGAGCGAGCCGTAGAGTTTCTCTAGACCTAAGTGTTCGGGATGGTGCATAGATATCGACTCGATGCAACAAAGGCGATGAGTCGATAGAGCCATTTAGCAATCCAGCGATGAAAGAACACTGTGCATTGCGTCTTCTAACCGAAAGAGGTTCAAGGCCTAGAAGACGGCACCGCGCAGCATACGGAGGAAGATTATTGCGATCCTGCCAGGGAAGTAGGCGTAGGGCATATCTCGTGAGCTTACGTTGAATCGCCTCAAGTCGAGCAATTGAAGAAGCGGTAGTTGGGCTCCAGACTACGCACGAATATTCCAGAACCGAACGAACGATACAGTTGTACACAGCTTTGATGCACATGGGGTTGCGGAATTCATTAGTTGTCCGGATAACCACGCCAAGTAATTGATTTCCTCTGGCTACAACGTCATCGATATGCTGTTTAAAGTTCAAACTAGAGTCAAGCAGAACGCCCAGGTCTTTGGCATGATTCTGTCGATTAACTGCAGTGCCGTCCATGAAGTAGGTCCCAGTCACTGGGCTCCTGCATCGACTAAAAGACACACAGTAGCATTTCTCGATGCAGATAGTCAGTCCATTACGCTTGCACCACGAACAGAAAATTTCGATGCAGTCTTGCAGGAATGTACAATCACCTGTGTTGTGAATAGGCGCAAAAATTTTTGCGTCGTCGGCAAACAGACTGATACTGTCGGGAGGTAGAGCGAGGGTAACATCGTTGATAAACAATATGAAGAGAAGCGGGCCAATGTTGCTTCCTTGTGGCACACCCGAGCTGCTGACTATTTCTTTGGACATGTGCTTTTCAATTTTCACGATGTATGTGCGATTTATTAGATACGACTTAAGCCACTGTACGAGCGGGCTGGGAACTCCTAGCTTATCGAGTTTAGCGAGAAGAATTGCGTGCGGAAGAGAGTCGAATGCTGCTTTTAGATCTGTATAAATTGCATCGACTTGAGCTCCGGCATCAATTTGACTAGTGCAATAGGTTACAAATTCAACCAGGTTCGTGGTAGTCGACTTTTTTGGCACGAATCCATGTTGATACGGACTTAGGTAGCTGCGGCATGCATGTAGCAGATTTTTGTATATCACTAGTTCGAACACCTTGGCAATGGCACACAAGGATGTAATACCCCGGTAGTTGATGGCATCTGTTCTGTCGCCCTTTTTGTAAATAGGAACCATCCAAGATTTCCTCCAAGCTTTGGGAAAGTAGCCATTGGCTAGCGATGCATTGAACAATTTTGCAAGGATAGGTGCTACTGTCGTTTGACAGCGTTTCAGCACGGTAGAAGGAATTCCGTCGGGTCCAGGAGCGAAGGAAGGCTTTAGTTGCGCTAGGGCAGATAAAACGATCTCACTGTCGATGAAAGGAGTGCTCATGTTAATTGCGCCAGCCGGAGTGTTGACGAGAGCAGCATCAATGGTATCGGTATCATTCATGGCCGGTGAAAAGCAATCTGCGAAGCGATCCGCGAAGAGATTGCACATTTCATTAGTGTTGGCACTTGTTGCTCCTTTGTACGTAATGGATTTCGGTGTATGCGTGGATTTTGTTTTGCTGTTGTAGAAGCGCCAAAACGAGTCAGGCCACCTGCAGAGGTTACGTTGAATTTTACTCAAATATCTGCCATATCGACACCTGTTATAGCTGCAGTATAAAGAGTGCGTTTCAAAGTAGATCGAGCGAGATCTTTGGCAGCGGCGCGTTTGGTAGTGACGATAAGCAGCTCTTTTTACACGTTTGAGTCGTTTGAGTGTGCGGTCCGCCCAGGGGGGGTTAGGTTTAGGACGCTGAACTGGGACGCATACAACAAAGGCTTGCAGCATGAAGGACGAGAATGAACATACTGCTTCGTCAAGTGAAATAAAATTGGAACAATGAAAGCTATTGTTAAACATTGATATCATGTCGTTCAGTTTCACATAGTCAGCTTTAGCAAAGTTATAACGATAAAATGCGGTTGTCGTCGAGTTTTGTCGAGTCGTCGAATTGCGTCGGGTCGACGAGTTAATACGTATATTGAAGTCTAACGCCGGATGGTAGGAGTCAAGAGGTACAAGCGGAACAACACTTGGAAAGACAGGCGAACACAATTTAGCTGCAGCATTGTTAGCGTAGAGCAGGTCAAGCATGCGTCCGTGCGAATTATTGATGTGATTAAGTTGCACTAATCCGTTAAATTTAAATCCATCCACAAAGGTGTTGTTGGCCAGTGAGCGCGCAGTTGGTTCATAGTGCGTGATTGATGAGTATGCTGGCGAGGACGAAGGATCAGCTGTGGATAATGATTTGCACGTTGCGGTTAGGTGGTTTTCACCACATTTTGAACATGTTTCTTCATTTTTGCAAAATGTTTTGGTGTGTCCATATTGTGAGCATTTGAAGCACCGTAATATTCTTATAGAACGGACCAGACGACAATCAGCAAACCCAATACGTATAGTTTTTAGGGTATTTAGCATAGTGAATGATTTTTCATCTACATCAATAAAAACATTAAACTTTTCATACTTCAAATTTTTATTTTCGTACCTGCCAGCAATTTTGATTTGTAACCATGGTATAATAGAATTCTGCTTTTTTAAAAAGTTGATTGCAATAGTATAAAAGATTGCAATCAAGGTATCTCATATTCTTTAAATGACGAGCTGAATTATTTGAAAAATTGTTCAACTACCTATAATGTGCGGTACGAATGATTCACGTAATATATTTTTAATAGTTCAATGATTTAAAGATAACATTAACTTACAACATGATCAAATTGAATTGATTTCTAACTGTAGCATTCTAAAATTAACATGAGCCTTGTTTTCATATAACGATTCCTGCTTGAAAAATCCAATTAAAATAACAGTTTCTGATGGCAACGAAAAATCTAACAGATATCCACGAATCTTTATTTTTGCTATTCCATCGTAAGTTACCTGTTTGATTATTTTGTGAATGTAAAACATAATTAGCTCATGATATCGACGCTTACTAAATGTTAGGTCTAGAACACTTAATACATTGTTCCTTCTGTATAAAATGTAAGAAATGAATTTGATTAAGTACTTAGTTTTCAAAGCTATGTGGAAGGAACCTAGAGCTGTCAAAAGTAAGGAAAAAATACTGTGAAAGTTATTCCAGTCATTTTAATAATTACATACAAAAACTCAAAATGCACAGCAAGAAACAAAATTGTACTCTGACACTTCCAGAAAACAAATAAACAGGTTATTTCTATATGACTTACTTGCTCTGCTCCTATCCGAAGCCCCTCGAGGGATATATCGAGGGCTCATATACTCATATACAAGATAATACAGCTTATATGACTACCTTAAAAAATACTTAAAACCTGTCCAATAAGCTTGATAACCCTTACAATTCTTACTTGTTCTAAGATTTGAGAAAAAAATAGCTTGAGCAAGTTACTCTTAAGATTCGTATTAGATTTTATTTCATTTTATATGTAAGATTTAGAGCTTTGATTTTCAAACTGCTGGCAATATATTATGGTATTCAAATTATTTAATTGACGATTTAAATATCTTTATGTATAAAATGTGTTTGGACTTCAATAAAAAAACAATAATGTAAGCATAAGTTACTATAGAAACTGTCTCATATTGAATGGCGTCCGTAGATCATTTTATCTTAAATAATAATTATGATGCTTTTCTTCTTTTTCTTCTTTGGCACAACAACCGCTGTCGGTCAAGGCTTGCCCGTACCCACTAGTGAAGTGAACTTGGCTTTCAGTGACTTATTGTTACTATAGCAGGATAGTCAGTCCTACGTATGGGGGCACGGTCTATTCGGTTTTTGAACCCATGACAGGCAAGTTGTTGCGTATGATGCCTTTAGAAGAATAAAAACTGATTATAATACGATTTGAATAACATTATATCGTTACAATCATACATTCAATCGTACATCAAAATTACAGCAAATAGAGACGTTGCGATGATGAATCACGCTTAGGGATAAGATTTCCCCCTTCAACAATAACCCTTCAAATCAACGACGCACATTCTACTGACCCTCTCCAACCCAATCGGCTCATAGAAAAGGCATAGCCGAAAAGTGTCCTGGTGAAAGTGAAAAATCACGGCTCAAAATCGTAATCTTAAAAAGCTTTGCTGCTGATGCTGCTGCTGCCAAAAGAAAACAACCATTTCCATCTATCACAATAATCAGCTCCCGGGAGGAATTTGGATGTGTCCCTTGGCACACGCAAGAGTAAAAAAACACAAACCCATTCACATAGTCATAAGGTTTTGTTAAGAAAAACATACAGCAACAACAGCGGGCAGTGGGGTGGGGGAAATAAAAAATAACAACCCCCAAAAGCAGCTTTCTAGCCGGGGCAAAGGATAGAAGAACCTTAAATTGCTAAATGGATTTTCAAGTCTTTAGTGGTTGGTAAAATGCGAGGCTCCTTTTGCGAGTTTAAGCCCTCTGTGTGTTCTCTCTCCCTGTGTCTGTCTGTCTGTCTGTGTGTGTGTGTGCAAGTGTTCCCATGTGGCAGGCTTACCAGCAAAAACTATTCTGCCAAGCCTGCGGTTTTGGTTGCGGTTGCGGAGAAGCGGAAAGATCCTCTGCGCCCGTTCGCTCCGCGGCAGGCACAAAATAAGCCAACGGATGGACCAACACAACCGAGCAAAACCAAAGCCACGCCAACAATGGAATGTGACAAATAGGCAATGATTGGATCTTGATAAGGGTATTTGTGGCGCAATGTTTTCTTGGAGTTTTTGCGTTTTGTTTGGGGTCATTCTCGTTTTTTTGTGTGTGTATGTTGTACCATTGTACCATCCTTTGAGGCATAAAATTTGAAGTCAAACCAAGGGAAGGGAAAAACTTTCCCATTCTTGGTTCGTGGAAGATGTCGTTATTGCCAGTTTTACATCCCTTGGTTTTTTTTACCTAGCTCTACACTCCGACAACCCAAATCGGACCCATTCGCGAACCTTTTCCCCTAATCCCAACGACCGATTGCTTAATTGTTTTCGCGCACAGTTAAAGGTAAGCCTGCACAACAAAACGCAGTGTTATGACAATTTTGTATTGCCAATGTTTGATGACTTTCTCAACAAGCCACGGCTCGGTGTATTTCTTGTCTTCGGTGGAATTGGAATGTGAGGTTGAGGTAAGAATATAATTGCACGTTAAAAAAGTTGACAGATCCAATTAAATTTTACCCCCTAATCCCGGGGCTGCAGAAAGGCTGGAGAAAGGATTATGGGACAAAAATCTTCAATCCGGTGCAGGTAGTTGGCAGAGCGACGAATTTAGTTTTTTATTAGCCAAAACCTACACACGGAATCTAATGACGGTTGGAAAAGTTTTGGGCTAGATCGTTTATGTTTCGAGCGTTGTCTCCCTGCGGGGCATTAATCGAGCCCTATGTCATCGGGGAGAAGGAAAAAACAATACATTTTATTGGTGAAAGTGCACAACAGCTCGCCTATCTCGCACCTTTCCTGATGGCCGGCATCCTTGCAGACTCCAATTCCAATCAAAATGTGCGGGCAAAGCATAGCTAAAACAAACGCCCCAGACGTAGGTGCAAAAGCAAATGACAATTTGATTGGTTTGAGGCCCGTAGCACACCCGTAGCGGCCACCATCATCGCCATCACTGGGATCGGACACGGATTCCAACCACAGCTCGGCCCACAACGATCTCGGCCGGGGTTTTTTTTTTGCGGTCTGTGATTATGGCAAGGTGCAACAACGCACACAACGGCCCCCGGCGTTGGCGATTTCCTGCTGGGAAGCCATTAACTTCAGACTAACCTTCCTCTCGCTGATGTGGCTGCAAATGTAAGAAGACATCGCTGGTGGGAGAGTGAGAGAGAACTCAAGCCTGAACCAATTCCACATTGCGTAGCGATGAGGCCGATTGCCGAATGGATGTTGCGAGAGGCTCAAGCTGGATGGAAGAAATATGACAATCCGGTTCAGAGGTGTTCAAGAGATAAGATAGAATATCTTGGGAAGTACAACCAAAAAAAAAAACACACGACCAAACACAACTTTCGCACCTTTTTCTACCCATCCACTGACGCCACTCGTCGACGGGTTCGCTCCGGGCGGTATTTGAACGCAATTGGTTCGAAGCCCTTGCTAGCAGTTTTATCACCTTTACGCCGCCCGTGTCTGGGATTGCGTCGTTTTTTTCTGAGAGATTTTTCGACGTAAGAATATTGACGAATATTTCTTCCCCCTCCCGAAAGAACCCCGAGAGCTCAATTTGTGTCTGAGAACACCTTTCGCGGTAGGCGTTTAACCGTTGAGGTAAAGAGCAAGAACACGAGGCAGGAAAAGGACGAACCACGCTTGACTCGCCTGGACACTGGTGTCTTATTATTATCCTCGGGGATTACGACGCCACAGTCTCACAGAATAATTGCCAGCGGGAGCAGGTGAATCCGTTCGCGCCTCAGCATGTTTCCGCTTCGTAGGAATGGTAAGTACAGCCGACTTGGAGTGGCTGTTTTTTCTTATGTTACCTTTCCGTCTGTGTCCCACACGGGAAAAGATGTGGACTGTGGTCGTGTTTATTTGGTGGCATTTCCTCTCGTTCGTCGCTTTTATGGAGTGTGTTATTTTGAGGCGTGTTGCTTTTTTCATACGCAAATTGTTGCGGCCGATTGGAACAGGATGCACGCAATTGAGGTCCAAGACCAAGCGTGTATGAACCAAACGGTACTAGAGTGGGATACAATATATTGAGATCATAAACAAGGCAACAGTGTACAAATTAATGGAATACAAAATATAACATAGACGGGGAAGAGAACAAGAGAAAGTAACAGCAAAAAAAGGAAGAAAAGGTTATCAGTATAATAGATCCAGACTAGTAAACAAAGTTTTCAAAAAACTGGTTGATATAATTCATTACCTAGATCTTCATCACATCTGTCTGTCACATAATGTACATGTTACTGATATTGAAGTATTTAACACACGATTGTAGCGGAGTCATAGAAAGCATCAAAAGGAAATAAAGATCAAAACCTGACCATTTGGTTCAATGTTTACTTTTTGCATAGCAAGCGAATCGAATCTCCAAGCACTCTGAGAAAGCAAACACGATGCACTGCAACCTGCTACCAAGCTGCCTCCCGAATCGCCCGGGGCTGTTTTTTTTTTAACGTAAATACACTTAATTCACCCTTGATTTGACTGACTGTGAACTTTAAGGTCGTGGGATTCTGTTGCGACGCTGCATCCGTGCACCAACTCGTAGGTCCACTTTTGCTCCATCTGCCATCCAGAATCTGCATACATCGATCTGCACACCATCGCTTCCGGTCCAGCACTGCACGGAACGCACCCTGGTTTCTCACCCGTTGTTCCATCCTTTCCTGGTGGAGAGTAAAACCTAAAACCTAATCATTTTGCGCAGCAAACTGACGGCAAATTGCAGCCCATTTGCCATCGTTAACTCAATTCCTCTGGACGGCTGGCGAAGTTCAAAGTAATGTCCATTAGTTCTTGCCCGAATCCTTCCTGCCAAGTTTCACTGTCCCCTACCCACGGGGGGAGGTGTAACACAAGCACTTTGCCCGAGCGTTCCATTAGACGGAACTCAGCCACCTTTGCTGTAACGAGATTTCTATCGTTTTGCCTAAACCATCTGTCGACATTTTGCAAAACATTCTTCAGCTGCACTTCAGGCTTTTTTGCTCATCTTTGCTGCATGAAACAAAACGCAAAATCGAGAAGGAAGCAGAAGACGGCGGTAATGTGAATCGATGCTGAAGAAAAACTATGGTAGGGTGGGAAATTTAATCACTTGAACCATTACTCCCTCCCCTTGGTCATGGTCATGTTAGTGGGCTCGTTCACTAGATCCATCAAACCACCCATCCATCCAGCCATCCATCAGGTCGGGCGACCAATCAATGGTCAAGAGTGAGCGACTGTTCCAGCGGCAGGATCTTGCCCCGCCGCAGCAGCAAGGAAGATCTGTAACTTTCCTTTTGTGATGGTAACTAGGAAGTGATGTTATCGGTTTTAATTTCTTAGCTTCCTCTTCTATTCACCGAGCTGAAACCAACTATCCTGATGGAGAGTGTTTCTTCCCTTTTTCCTTTTGCATTGAACCGTATTATGCTTTCAGAAAACAGTGTTAAGGCTAATTTTTGTCTACTTTGTCATCAAACACCAGGCTAGGTTGAGGTGAGAAATTTAGCACCAATGTCCTTAGAAATTGGTGCATATTCTTGGGATTGTTTGGGAGATGGGAGGATAAGCTTAAACATAGATGGAAGAAACAGGCAAAGGGATTAAGACATTCATGTGGTTTTTCTTCTTCTGGGAATCATTTTCGCCAAACAAGAAGTGATGTTTTTGAAGAGTGCAGCTGAGGCTTTCTTATGGCTTAATCCAATACATGTAGAAGCATTCCTGTGTTTGCGTTTCATGTTTTCTGGTGGTCTAGCTTTTATCTAATCTGGAATCGGAAAAGGTATACGTAGACGATGGACAAAGACAGAATTAGGTCTGCTCATTGAACGTTTGCCTTAAATATGATGTCAGTTAATCAAATGTACAGCTTCTATTGTGGTTGAATTCTACAAATAGTTTTAATAAAGCAAATGGATAAGGACATATAAACAAGACATTAAATTGAATATCACGATGTTTAGTATGATTAACTTTAAATTAATTAACTCTTGTACCACTAAGAGAAAAAAGTTGAAGAGCATAATTTATACTAAAGGAATAGAGTTTCGCATAATATTTTACAATAAAGACTTGTTTTCTCTGATTGTTATTGAGCTTTCATTTGGAATAAACAGATTTTAAAGCATTAAGAATCTCGTGACTTGGACGTAAAATCAAGTAATTGACAGTAAACACCAAGCTGCCTGAAGGAAGTCTTCATGGGCCGCTTAAGTCCAAGAAGTCTAACATATAAAATAACAAGCGTTGTTTTCAGCAATCTTGATGCTACGATTTTATATTTTACAATCTTTACAAATAGATCAATCACGTGGCTTGGGAAATCGTTAAAGAGTGGCTTTCAGCCTTTGCCTTAGCCATGATCTACAGGCAGCCTTTGAACGATCATGCATATTTGGCTCGATTATTGGGGCCCTTCACGATTCTAGTTAGTTTTATGTATGGAGTTTGACAGTTGGAGTCTGAAATCATGTAAACACTCCATACAAAACCACACAAAACACTAGCCAGCAATTTTCAGTCTAGATTATTCTAGCCTCAAAGCTAGAATTGGATTCGAGTACCTGCTCGAAAACACGGTATTGTTTACATTTACCCCAAGGTGCATTAAATAGATCATGTGGTGGAATCTAGAATCAAAGTGTATGTAGTCCAGGTGGTCTCATAGCATGTTTTTCAAACCAAATTTGAATATCGTTTTTTGACAGGATGGGTGAAAACTTTTGTTCAAACAAGCTTTCTGGAGGCTTGACGAATACACAAAACACTCTTACAATCTTCATTCAGAAGCAGAAGCAACAAAAATCAGCCTTTTAAATTCATACACCTTGGGATAAGCCCACCTGTATATTATAGCTACTTAGAAAGCTGCTCGAAAACTGCTTTACAATGCAAACAGCTGACGGGCTGAAATTTCAGCCTACGAACTTAAAACGGAAAGGACCCCATTGTTGGATTCATTCCACATTTCCCTACAAACCGTCCAACAAGTAATGAACGAAGAAAGCTATTCAAAATCATAACTTATTTCTTTGTTGCTAACAACGTTCATATCAGAATGAAACATTTATTCTTCTCTTTTTGTTACAGAATTATAAAGAATAATATTCACTTTGAATAAACTTAATTATCCTTCTCCCATTCTTATAGCAAAGAAACGATGTCATTTGTTTCGGCTCATTACAACAATAAATGACCTTATTAAAAGCAACACTCTTCATAAGCTCATATGTTACCACACTTAATTGAATCAAGCGCATCACACACCCATTCTTCGTCCATTTTCAAAATTAATAATAACACCCTTCCCCTCGCAAAAGCCAAATCCATTAATACTGTACGAGTGCTGTTCAAAATTTGGTGGACTGATAATTAAAATTTTAACTTTTCCACCCATTGAAACGTTAACAATTTCCAGCTGAGAAATGGCACTAATTGTGTGTATGTGCTTAGCATCTAAATCATTTCTCAAACAGTTTCAAGACAGCAATCAATTTGCAAAAGCACACACACACAGACGCACCGCAAAGACACAGCCGGGCGGTATTTACGCCGGAACGCCCGGGCGAGCAGCTGGCAATGCCGGGAAGGAAACCGTGCAAATATTACCACACGAAGCGTCCCTGTCAGGAGCATGTAATCGTGTAAACAGCAATTAATCCAATGAAGATGACATGCGAAACGGAAGAGCCCGGCCGGATCACGGACGAAAGCCACACCTTGCACCCGGCCATTGGAGATGACAGATAACGAATGAGAGCATTTAAGGAACCTGCATGCGCAAGCTGGTAACGATTTATTGTGTGGCAAATGTACACAAACGCCTACGAACGGCTTAGCATATATTTTATCGCCTGAAGTGGTGCTGGTTTGGCGAAAGCGGGGAGTGACAGTGGCCCGGGAAGATCCGACCATTGCTCACTCGTCCTGATGAGGACAATTGTTTCAAGCTGGATAGAGTTTACTCTGCAGTACCATTCCTGGGATATTTAAATCATTAAAAAAATCTCCATTAAACCAATCACTGAATGCACTCCATCCATAGTAATGGTCTCGTATCGTCCATCCTAGATGGCAGGGATGGCACTAGATCTCAAGAGTCGTTGCACGAAATCCAACCGGTTCTAGGTCACCACAAATCATGTTAAAATTTATTCCCACCTCAACGTTCTCCAATGCAAACAAAGACCAATAAAATCTCGGTTGTAATTCCCGGACTACTGATTGAGCGAAGGCACTGGCAAACACTCCAACGCTGGCTACACTTCCTACCCGCTCTTTCTCTGTGGCGTGGGAAGTGTTTTTGTGACAATATTCTCCTCACATTCCGGGGCGCGCTCGTACAAGAAAGTGACCGAGATAATCCTCCGGAAACCAAATCAATTTTCATAGAGTGCCTCACGTACCACGGTGTCCTAACCATGAGGTGTCGGTCGTAATTCGCCAGCGCAAACGTCACGCCTGGCGACAGCCCACCCACCCACACTCATACACAGCGTGGCCATTTTCATCATATATCAAGGATCTCAGGTTCTCGTAGTGGTCGAAATCCAAGCATCAGCTGCCCACCGTCCACTCCCCTGGGGAAACTTCCGGTAAGCTGCAGCACCTTCTTCCGGCTCTGTAGCACCCCTGGCGAAAGCTACCGTACGACAGCTTTCGCATTCGTTGCGAGGTGCTACATCACAAGGACACACACGCACACACACATATTCACACGCTTGCACATGTCATCCTACATCACCCATTAGGCTAGTTTTGGACCTTTTCATACATCCATCCAGCGGGCAATCCTTGGCGGGCTCCCAGATTTTATCTTTGCGGTTCACCCGGTGTGCGGCGTCATAAATTGTCGGCGGTGTAATGTCGCGTGCTACCTTCAGCGTGCGCGCCCGTGTGTGATGGGGAGAAAATTGTGATTTATTGTTTCGGGTTTGGCAGTAAAAGTGGCCACCGCGGCAAGCCGCGACCGAACTGAGTGAGGCGTGTCCGGTGGTGCCTTCTACTTACGCGGTACGCGGCTTGCATAGATCAACGCGCGAAATGGGGCTCGAGCGTTGATTTTGATGCAGGACAGGGATTTGGTAGCGTGTGTGTGTGTGTGTGGAAATATTGTAGACTTTATGATGATACAACAAGGGCAATGAGGTACGCCATGCAGGACTCATCTTTTGACACGCCAACCAACAAGGTATATGAATGGGCTTATAAAACATGCGATAAGGTGATATACTTATAAAGCTATGCTTATTTACATAAATGAAAAAAGTACCACAATGCTCAAAGTGTATATAAAATAACAACAACCTTATTTACATATATTGAAGCAATTAACTTTAGAAATAGAGATTTAGAGAAGATCAGTAGGTGATAGACATGACTGATATTGTTATTGATAATGACATTGAAAGACGTGGCGATCACAAATAACTGGTCTTAAAATAAAAATCTCCTTCCTCCAGTCTGTCCACCCAATAGGCTTGGCTATCAATTACATTTTGAAAACCAAAAGCACAAAACTGAATGCCAAGCCCACTAGTGATACAGGCCGACTTGGGTTGTTGTGCCAAAAGAAAAAAAATCAGGGAAGTTATTCCTACGTATGGGGAGCTCTGACCATACGGGGCTCGTTCCCATGACGGACCTGTAGTTAAATCGTAAGGCATAAACATACGTAAAGTGTAATCATTCAACTTTAAACTATATTTTACAAATCTGAACTGATGTTTCTATATCTCTTGGTCGATATAAAATTATTTGCAAACAAACCAAACACAATTGAAAAGTGTTCTCGTAAATCCCCGCGTAACAATACCACAATATTTTTAAAAAGAAAGAAGTGTCATTGGTAACATAACTAAGACAGCAGGTCCTCTATAGTAATATTAAGGATCAATTACTGATACATACTTTGAGAATTGTAATCTCTAATCAGTTTTTTGTTTGAAAATCTTTTCTTATGCCACAATCCAAACTTTTTCAATCTATTCAATTGAAAACTGAAAAGTATGATGATAAAATCATATTCTACTATTATGGATTTTTTTAACAGAAATTTGAAACACGAAGCTGCAACAAAAATTACAATTCACCAGAAAATTAATTTTCAATGCATGGCCATGCCCTACAGAAATTACAATTTCAATGAATAAAACACTCTTCAAAAATATGCGTGCAAGGTACATCTAAAACCCATTTTTGGACGAATGCATTGCTGTGTTACACAAACACAAACAACTCGGCATTTACCATCAGCTTCCTGTTGAGTTTTGCAGGTGATTTGAACAACCCACTGCTGTGCACCGTATCGCGCAAACCGACGTAAACTTGCCCACGGACAACAAGTTGTCAGCAAAGTTCCAAGCGCAGCCAAGCCCATTCAACTCACCGCAACCAAACACACGTCTGCTGAAACGGTTCCCTCAACGACCAAGCCGGAAGTGAAACATTCGAAACAGCAATTCATCCATCAGGACACGCGCGCGGCCCGTGCAGAAAGTTGGCGCTAAAGTAAGCACCCACGCGGTACACAGCGAGCATACGGCCAATCACTCTCGGTTTGCCGTCAACGTGCTTCGCTGTAGGGTAAGGTCACGTACGGCTTCCCAGTGACATCGGCAGTCTGACACGCTGCTGTCGAAGTGCTGCCACGGCCCCGATAGATAAAGCGTTGCCGTGGTGCAACTTTTCAGGTCGAAAGCAGGACGCTAGGTGTGAACTCTGTGAGGTTAGAGGTGCAGAAATGAAGGAACGCCGTCGTTGTCATTCGTCCACGTATGGTACGCAGCGTCGTGTTGATGATTTATCGAACGGGAAGCAAAACTATTTATCATAAATCAAACTTTTAATTAGATAACAAAACATACGCTTGTAGGGCTGCCGCTCGGCTGTTGGGACTGTGACAAGCGCAGCTGACTAGCCGTACAGGGTGCGCGTGGTGATGGTGACATATGTGGGCTAATGCGGGGTTTTGTAAAGTTTTGTCAACCTCATAAACGGGCCCGGTTTGTGTGCCTTGGGAACCGGGCGGAACCAAACCGCAAGCCGTCTGATTCCCATCAACACGGACGATGGTTCCGGAAAGCGAGACGAGTGTTGGTGTTGATAGTTTGGAAAGCATCAACATAATATCTATCATGTGGCTGGCGCTGCACAGCGGAACATATATTTTAGATTTAATTTATGGAAGAAACTGACGCTGAAATGAGAAATGTAGGAATTCTCCAAAATTACTAGCTCTATATCTTTGACAGTTTTCAGCAAGTTTTTAAAAGAATGATTCGAGAATAGGTTTAAATATAATAAAAATGAAACAATATTAGTAATAATAAAACCATATTCAAACTCCCTTTGCAGTTCTTTCGACAGCCTTTTTTCCCACTGTGCTAAACAGGGAACTTATGGCTTCCACATCCACAGCTGTTGGCTTTAACGAATTTTGCTAATTAATTTCAACTATTTAGTGACAGGCTTTGTTGTTCCCACCGTGACGACATCGATTTACCCATTTGACTCGTCACCAACACCACCTCATCGTACCGTTTCCACCCATGTCAAACGACTCGCTTTTGGATGGTTTTTTTTTTGTTCCACCTCTCGACGAAACGTCGGTCCCGGAACACATCCAAAACCGTTCGGCACATGTGACGCAAATCATTAGTTCCAAACGGCGAGCACACGTTACTTGCCAGCTTCGTCTCCACCCGGCTCGAGATTGATTTTCGCTTGGATACTTCCGAATCGAACACGTCAGGCGTTAGTTCTCACACCTACACACACACACAACGCGCGCGTGGGGAGCAGACTCATACACGCCTTCAGCTCCAGAAAGAGGTTTTTCAAGTAGCGTTCTTCAAACATCCATCCCCGAGTTTTTTTCTTTTTGCCAAGATGCGTTTAGGAGCATTTTTTGCTGCTCCTTTTTTGAAGATTTTCTTTTACCCGTGCTCTCGGGCGTTTTCGGGGAGACTGCACGTTACCAACATCTGGTAGTGTTTTCCCATCTCCCAACAGCAGTGTGTATAGTGTGAACAGGCGGTACCGGAACGCCAAAATACACGGTTACGGTTCGATGGGCCGCCTCCGGGGTAACGCTTCAATGCCCGGCTGTTCGGGTGACATTGCTGAGGATGATGACGGTTTATGTTGTACTTTGGCATCCCGTGCTGCTCGGGACTGGCGGACTTGCGTTGCTTTAGTAAAATTTTATGTTCTCGCACTCAGCCCAAGAGTCAAACATCCGATATGTTTGCGAGGAAAGTTGAAGTTTCTGTGTAATGCGCCCGCGTGGTAGTGTCGCATGCAGGGGCAGCCCTTGGGTATGGCTGTATGCATACGGTTCATAGATTTTGGAACACGCTTTAATGAACTGCCGATCATCTGCTAGACACATTATACCGGCACCGTAAAATGTTACACGTTCGACAGCCAATGAGATGCTGGAAAATGGGGGAATTATACGTTTGGTGGCAATAGAAAGGTTGAAGTCCGTTAGGCAAAAAGTCAACGGTATTTGTAGGATTACAAATACGTTCAAAGGATTTTGCTAAATGTATTCACATTGCTTGGAATATAATAAGAACTTGTCGAATGTTTAGATTCAGTCATTGGATACTTTTTATTTTGAGGATAATTGCTTTGTGTGAAGAATTATAATTTAAATTAATGAACTACTATTTTCTTCATGGTTCAGCAATATAACTGCAATCTGCAATCTGCAATCGTAATCCATTGTAATTTTTTAAGCTATCTTTTACGTAATATGATGTTTAATCATGTTCATGATTGATACTTAAATCAGCTTTCAAAAATTGTTTACCTTTCAAACATCTTGACCAAATATCGTGCAACAATTAATGTTCAATTCAACACAAATCATCTCAGAAAGCTGATAGTTGAGATAGTTGGCAAGGACCTGCATGCTCCATTAAGCAGGTTTAGTGTACAAAATACAATCAGGCAGTAGGTACATAATTATATAGCGTTCCTGTGAGCTGAATCACGTCTGGGAAGGCCTGTCGAGTATTGGATACAGCTACACTCTGAGTAAACTGACTGACCATGCCATTCAGCCCTCCAAGGCGATAAAAGAGTGAAATCTTTTGTTAATTACCCAAAACAGAATCATATTGAGGTTATGTTGATGATGTGAGGTATCTTGTTAAGTTTACTTTGGAGTTGATTTTTTTTTATTCTACGCGAGTAAATTTCATAAATTTGGAACGAAATACTTTCACGACTCTAAACAGTTTCAAGCCTGATTAGCCATACTTTTCATACATACCTGCTACTGATGACCTGCTACTTAATGTAAATCATTATCAGATCCACAAAAAATACTTCCCTTCAACACATTCTGCTCGCGGTACGGTCGTCAAGACATAAGATTGCTTGTAATGATCTTTGAGGCTATTCACAACTTACAGACGAGCTGAAGAAAGGGCCAGAATGAGCTGAAAACACGATATTTAGCTACTTCCGGGCGTCAGGATAAACGGTGATGATTCTGTGCATTCTTAACGACAAAAGACCTGTCACTCCGCCGCCCCTCATAACACTCCCTCATACTGCATTGTTTAACCATCTGATTCTATCAATCTATTCAATAAAGCATTTTTAAATTTTAAACATTCCTTTGTATTGCTTGTGTCACCCTACACAGCAACAGTGAAAAGATTTGCCTCACAGCATACCGGCAGACGGGTCGCTCCCTCATGAGCATGATAACGAAAATACAACCCCCCAGAGGGTGATCCCTTCCAACCGCCAAGGATAATAATTTCTCTGTTTTTAGACGGAAAACAAAATTGAAAACAGCACACATACACGCACACATACTAACAAAAATATAATGCTACTTTTAGCAGAGAAAGATAAAACAAGATGGAAGCCATCTTACCAAACAAGAACAAGCTATTAGAAGATAAGTCACCAGAAAGGTTGCTTACAGCGAAGCAGAAGAAGTAGAGGAAAAAATGAGAAAATCTCTTCGCACAATGACTCAATGGTCCATGGTAACGCTTTGGCAGTCGGGCGTGTGTTGTCCCTTCCTCGTCCGCCCGGAACTACCGCCTGGGTGGGTGATAAAAATATAAATTCCCCAAGCCTTGATCCTGGAGGCGGCCAAATCCACCGGGAACAACAGACAGCGCGGCCCTTTCGCTGTAGGCACGCGAGCTACGCCAAGGAAAAGATTTATGAATAAATCATTCAGCGGACTTATGCAAACAGGGGACACAATCCGTAAGTAGTAGTAGTAGCATCAGCAGCAGTATTAGTGGTGGTGGTGGTGGTGGCAGCAGAAGTAGTCGGTTGGACACAGCCAATGTGCAGTACGCCGGTCTTGGGAGGGGAATTTAAAAAAAGGAGAAAAAATGTAACGCTGTGGCGAAGGAGTAAAAAAGATAGCAGCGGGCGCTTCTGATGAGGGCATAAAATATTCAAATGAAATTTTCGATTCATTTCGTCCGACGGGAAAGCCCCCCCCCCCCCCCCTTTAACGACAATAAAGGTTACAGCTAAATTCCTTTTTTTAAGGGTGCTTTGTACATTTTTTCCTAGCACTTCCCCCCAAACCCGCCTGAAGGAACGCTGCGGCAATGAAGGACATCCCCGCCCGGTGGCACTTTAGTCAAATAGAACAATGAGCACAATGAATGGAAAAAAGCAATTCGCCGACCGCCGTTCTGGGGCCAGCATAATGGAAAGTCGTTGGCGCACCGGGGGCGAGCATTAAAGGTGCTACGACGCACCCACACGCACACCTGCCCGGGCAGGAGGGAATATTTAAGCAAACAGGAAGACATTATGCCGGTATTAAGCAGACCGCAAGTGGTGTGCCGTTGACACAAGTGGTTAACGCTTCCGGCCGCAAGGATACGACGGCTTCTGGTGGAGGGAAAGATGGGGCTAGGACACTGGTGGAATCCTCTCACCCGGTCCCCGGAAGTGGCTTTACGGCAGGCTAATGTCGATATTCGGAGCAAAATTCCCACGAGAGGGAGAGACATGGTGAAAGGAAAGTAAAAAGGACCTGCCAAGGAAGGGATTTTTTGCATTTCTTTTTTATTTTTAACAATGCCATTGACCAATGGACTCCGTTTGATCCATGACTGTCAACCGAACGGGGGAAAATGGAACGACATGAATAATGCAGCATCCGGAATCATATCCACATTATCGGTTGGATGAAATATGTTGCTCTTTTTACAACTTTTCAGGATAAAAGGACTGGAAACAATCTTATGGTTTTGCCTGGTTTCACTACCAGTTTGCTTAGTACAGCAATGCAAAAATAAATTTTTGTTTACAAGAAATAAGTGGAATTGCTATCCGCTAAGTTTGAATATTAAATTAAGTGTTTTGTAATATATACAACCATTCGATTCAATAAATGGTTCTTAATATTTACTCAAAAAAAACTGAAATACCCAAAATCATTACAGCTCTTAAGTAATGGTCAGACAATAAACATTCCATCTCATAAGCAATTTTTATAATGCTTTTTTAATTCAATGGGCTCTCGGGTGAAAAATCTTAAATTTCATCTCATTTCAAATCACATAAAGATGACGAATGACTTCTTCGTGGTTCGATCGTGTTTAGTGATTTAGTGAGATTTTTTTTTTTCAAATTGCAGTTTGCGTTTTTAAGTTTTTAGAACATACTTGTGCACATTCATTAAGATTGTTAAAAAAATTGAGAATGAAGTATTAAAATACTAGATCTTTAGACGGCAGTTTTAGTAGATTGATATGTTAAAATCTAAACTTCTTGATTGCTTTTCCTTAAAGAAATATACAAGGCTTTTTTTAAATAAGTTAATTTTTACCCAAGGAAGATCACCTTTACTTTCTCAGTGCTCATGGTACTCAATGATATGCTGTGTAAATATTTTTTTATGAGTGATAAATGTGGAATTATGAAGCATTGATAAGTATAATATACATACCAAACGTCACAGCTCACCAAAGCCTAATGAGCTATATAAACATATAAACTTACAAACTTTACATAACATAATCCAGTTTAATGAACATTTAATGAATATGGTTATAAACCATTTAATTTATTATCTTGATCTCGTCTATAATTAAATTGTTGCAATGGATGAGAAATATATTACATGTACTCATATCACGATCATCTTGAATCACTATTATGTTATGCAGTAATGCGTTATTGTTTTCTATACTGAGACTTGGATTTAATGCAGCTTACTATGGTGTGATTGGTGCTGTGAAATAGTTCAAACTAACTACTGGAATGCCTTATGAACTGATTACTATACGGTTAAACTAATAAGCCACAAACAACCAAGTCAATTGAAACCTTATTGCAAGCCATATTTAAATAGTATACTAGCTAACATAATGAGTAAACATTTGATTTGGTGAATGTTATGTTTATACAGGCGTCCCCCGAGTTACGACCCCGTCGAGTTACGACGATTTGCAGATACGACGATTTTGATTTTGACAGTGAAAAGTTGTCAGTGAGAAGAAATTGATGTATTTTTTTGAATTTCTGTGCTGAAAACCGTTACAAACACATTTCAAAAGATTCTACAACTAGCCGATCTTTGATATTTATATCGCGTAAATGACCTTCGGTGTAGAATTAATACATTATCAAACATTATTTCAAATAAAAATCACGATATCATAGATTTCGCCTCTTCAACTTCGGTTTTAAACTTAACATTGACAGATATTCGACATACGACTATTTCGACTTACGCCTTGCTTTGGGCCATTTTTTCGGTCCCAAATACAGTCGTATCTCGGGGGACACCTGTACATGATAAATTACATTCAATCATATTGTTTTATTAAGCTGAAAATAATTCAAATATGATCCAAGTCTTATTTAAACAAAACTTTTACCGTAAAATTAAAAAAGTTTGTTAATTGAGTCCAGATTTGAACAGCTTTAAAAGACCAATTAATATGTCCAGCAAAACAAAATCTGTTTTTTTTTCTTCATTTCTATCGCTGTTTTAACTCAACCGGAATAGCTATTTACCCTCCGCAAGGGTGTACTTTACCCTACTGATCGGTTTCAAAACTTATCTCGTAAATACGCCCCACACAATGAACGCTGGCAGCGTCCAATGTATTGAATATACATATAAATATTCCCGTGAAATCGAAATCGAAAACAACGAAACGGAAAATTAATACTTCGCGTCAGTGTCGGAAAATATTACAGCTGACAGGAAGTGGTTGCCTATCACGCGCCGTGTGTGCCTTGCGTTGTCCAGAACGTCCCGGCCGACGGAGCCACCGCCCGGCGTGACCTACCCCTCCAGGATATGCCTGCCGATGTCGAACGGCGTCGAGTGAAAGTATCGCATTTCGCATTTTGCCATCCGCCGCCCGAAGGCTCTTCGGTCCGTTTGGGCTTTTGGGGTTTGCATCTTTTTTTTGTCCCTTACTTGGTTCCTGTATTTCCTTTTTTTTGCTGTGCTTCTCAGTCCCTAATAATGGTACGGTAGCACAAGCAAAAAAGCCACATACCGAACCAAACTTCCGGTAATTTACAATTGAGATTATTACATTCGGCTTTTGCTTATTTCCTTTCATTACGTTGGCTCGACGTTCCGGTTTAGGGATTTGCTGTACTCTTTTTCTTTCTTTCCTCGATGGTGTTCCTTTTCGCTTTCACCATCGCGAGCCTTTTTCCGGTTCTTACTTTTTCTTATCTTTGCTTGTTGGAGCAGCAGAGCAGAGGTAGGGGGGTACTATTTTGCCTGCGCAGACTTTTTTCTCTCCTCCCCGAGGGAAGCCTACCTCCCATGTGCCATCCTTGCCGAAACAATAATGTGCTAGCGGGTAATGAGCCCGGAATACCTACTACGCCGGTACTTTTTTTCCGTTCCTTCCTTTCGTCGAACCCAAGCTTTTAGCTAAATCTTTTGAGCTCTGGAAAATCACCGGGAAAGAGCAGATCGGTGCGCTATTTGCTGTGTGCCGCTGTTTGTTGCGCTAAAACTGCGGGCCGGCTCGAAATTGAGAAACAAACAACCAGCTTAGGCGTAATCTACTTTCGACAAGTCTTTACCATTCACAGGGCACCAAGTCAGCACAATTTCTGGTCTCGTGCGGGTAGGAGGCAGCCATGGGTGGGGCAGATAAAAAAGATGGCGCACGAAACGAAGAAGGAAAAAAAATGTACCGGTCATAAAGCCATCAGGTTTGACCGGAAACCGGAACTTTACCCTACTGAAGACTAAATCGAGAATTTGTTCGCTGGCAAACTGACACAATATTTGTCTCGCTTTATTACTTTGCACTGTTGTTTCAATTGTGTTCGCCAAGTTAGGCACTGGGTTTTCAAATAGAACGTTTGAGGGATTATTAAAATTGACCGTTTGGAAATGAGATTTTTTGGGCCTATCTTGAAGGTAGTTTGTACACGCAGATATGGACTGGTATGATCTTTTAGCATTTGTAATTGCTTCACATTTAAATATGAATCTTATAGATGAAGCGTATTTGAATAATTACAAAGATGATCATGAAGAATATAAGAAAAAAAATGCTAGGTTTTCTAATAAAACAAGCAAACGATTTTTATTACCTTATCGACAGATATGCTACGTTTTTCTTTCGTTCAGACTAATTCTTGAATTATATTCGGTTACGTGGAGTTCAGCTTTTGTCTCTGTATAGACATAATAGAATCACTTCTAGTTTGGAATATCTTTCTCGAATTTGCTTTCAACTCCTTCCTGATCACAGTGCACAGTGGGCAACGGCCATACAAACGCCGGGATGAAAATCAATTCCTCGTGCTATTGCAGTTTTTCTTCATTCAATACCATTGCTCTTACTATACAGGGCAGTCCTATACTAAAATCGTCAAGACAGCGAATAAAACTTAATAATTATCGCTCACAACATTGCATTATTGCGTATCAGTTAACAGCATCAACAATAATTATCAGGCATTAGAACGAAAGCGCAATAAGTTTCCGACTGAAAATGAATTTTTTAAGCTTTATGCGCCAAAAAAGTTGTGTTTTTCATGGTTTGTTTGGAAAAGAGCTGATTCCTATCTTACGACATTTTTTAAATTGTTTTTCCTCTCTTAAGCTTTGTTTTTGCCTGTTTGTTTCAAATGCCCGTTTATGATAGGTAGTTGGTGGTAATGGCTCATACAACAACACGTCAAAATCGCTCGCGCTATTGTCAAGAAAAAGTTTAATAATTTTCGGGGTCACAGATGGTCACAGCTAATTTTAACGACAAAATGTAGGAAAAATGTTGATCTTTCCTGTAATATACGACTCACGAGTGAAATCGAGTCGAATCATAAAAAAAATCACTCTCCAAAATGAAAATATCGAAAAATTCAGCAGTGATGTTTGGTTTTCAATCATTTATGAACTTTAAAAACAAGTTTTTGGAAAATATTCAGACATCAACATCGAAGTATGACAAAAAACCTTTCCAACGACACATTGATTATCAAAATCTAACCATCATATACTAAAATATTATGGTTTATGCTCGGTCCAAAAATAGCTCAAATTTGGGACAAAAAACACAAAGTTTGTACTTTGATGGCCTATATCTCAGTAAGTTTAAGATAAAAACGTGAAATATTTTGGTTTCAACTAAGTTTAAGTATCTATTTTTAGGAAATGTGTATGGTAAAAACCTGCGACAAAGTTGGTTTTTCGATTTTTATACAGGCGTTTGCCCATTGTGCAGTGAAAAGATCACTGCACGCGCCAGTCAATAAATTAGGTTAAATTAGGCTAGTTGTAAGGCAATTGTACGATACACTTATTTAATCAAAACTTCTTGTAAATTTCGTCCAATTTCTTCATACACATGCTCAAAAACATCATCTTCTTCTTCTTTTGGCTCTACAACCGTTGTCGGTCCAGGCCTGCCTGTACCAATACTTGTGGGCTTAACTTTTAGTGACTTATTGATCCCACCCCCAGGTAGCAAGATAGTCTCTCTTACGTACTCCTCGAACGGTCCATTCGAGGCTTGAACCCATGACGGGCATGTTGTTAAGTCGTACGAGTTGACGATTGTACCACAAGACCGGCTATAAACGTCATCACTTATTGTTATTTACCGGATCGAGACCAAACCCTTTGCATCCTCAGACAAACAGTAACAAATGGCCAAGTCTCTCCTAGGGCTTGATCGACAACGCTTGCTACGCCAATAGTAAGAAGTAAGAGCACTTTTAATTGTTTTTGAACGGAAATTTTGAACAGAGCAACGGAAATTTCAACTGATCGGGAAATTCAATTAAATTGTGTTGTTACAACATATCTGTTTGCAGAATGAGTTCAACAGAATTCTTAAATTTTAAGAACACATTCTTAAAGGAAACTACTTTGCGAATCTTAAGTTTTGCTTCGTTCCATGAAAAATTGGAACAACATTGCAGGAAATATGCTTTTCTCAAATCGAGATTTAATGCCTCATGAATATTTCAGAGTATTTAATTGCTGCCTTGTTTTTGGTAAAGAAATCACAGATAAATTTCAGCTCCTTTTTATTCCATTTTTTTAGAATACTTTTAAACCAGCCAACAGATAACTACATCTCGCCCAAAATTTACCCCGCCAAAGTATTCTCCATGATGAATGGGATAAAATTAAAGATATCGATGGAAAACATTAATTGGAAAAATCGATCGACTCGATTGGAAAATGATTATGACAAATGAAGGTTCGAGCCACGACGGTGCAAGGCACACGGGACACGGGCAGGCATATCATATTCTTTCTCCTTGGCAGTTCGTTTGTTTTTTTTTCCCATTCCCACTTCCGACAGGAGCAGATTTAAGGTCCGGGGGCGCACGCTTGCCTTATCGATCGATCACAGTCAAACCACCGCCACTGCCTGTGTGCCAGCAAGGCGGAAATCCTAAACCCAAAAAATCCCCTTTTCTTTTCCTTCAACTTGCCCCAGAGCAACGCGAGAAGAAATAATCATAATTCCCGTGTAAACATTATCCGCAGAGAGAAAAAGGCCGAGCGGAAGAAATGTCCTTTCGGTGCACGGGCGTGCGTATGCTTTTCTTACACCGTCCCACCGTTTCCCAGTATTGGTTTCCGATCGGTTCCGTTTTCTGCGCACCGGAGATACGCACCAAACAAAAGAGGCCCGGCTTTCATGAATCAAAGGTAGAGCTGTATGACAAATTATGTCTCGGGCGAGCAGCCGCCGCCGCCCCGTTACCAGCGCGATCAGACGGCCGGTATTCTAACCTTCTTATGGTATTAGAACAATTTACCGTCATTTAATCGCTATTGAGGACCACTTCCTGCCGGTTCGATTTGTTCCCCCACCTTCGGGGCTCCAATTCGGGGCTTTGAATAGGAAGATCCGCCGCAAGGGCAGACAACTAAAGAAAGGGCAGTGATTCGGTACGGAAACCATTGCTGTTCTAGGCACTGCAATCAAAGAAAGGGCGATTTTGCTCAACTGTATGCCTGTTACCGAGTTGCTTGCTTCTTTTTTTCCGTTTCTAAACATTTTTATGTGCAACCTTCCGATTGCAAACGAGAAAGAGGAGAGAGAAGAGACAAACGGGAAACAGTACAACGACAATCGGATGTGGACATAATGCACCTTTATTCCATACGGTCACTGGGTCGTCTTCAGGTTTATAAATTTGATTTTCTCCTGTTCGAGCTGCTGTATGCCCTCCCTGTCGAATGCTGGCTCTACCTTTAAGGCTACGACATCAATGTTGTACACATATCGCTGAACTATTGTCAATGTCCTCCCTGTCACTCGCTGCACCTTGTCGTGATTCGTGTGCAATTGAGGCCCCGTTGCAGAATAGAACACCTCAACACGGGCTGCCGTTTTATTGCGCTACATTTCATTCTATGCTTTCGTTTCCCAAAAAAAAGAGAAACCCATTTGCTCACCACATTCATCCGACCTGCCCCGACAACTGCTTCCTATTTCGCTGCACAAACTCATAAATCAAACTCTCGGAAGCACCGCCGAACAATGTGAAATAAAAATCGCACCTTTAGACGGTGAGCGTGCATCACGATCGGATCGGGCAAATATGGGCAGTGGAAAAAAAGGGGTTTGATCAGTCTGTCGTGTCCATCTGTCCGTGCCGGCATTCAATTCAATTCAAATTGATTATTGAATTTATCTTCCAGTTTGAAGAAAGGAGGAAAAACTGCTGTCCTCATTCAATCTGACATGACCTACCTTCATGAAGGCATATGAAAGGACTGTTTGATTGTTTGATATCCTGGAACACGAGGCTTTGAAACGAACTTATGGTCTTGGATCACAAGAAAAAAAAGGTTGCAGGAAGGCACTAACCAAACATGGAGCAAGACAAGAACAGTTGTTTATAGAAAAATACTTCATTGCAGGCCAAAGATCTGTACAGTTATTCAAGTTACACGAATTCAAGTTACGGGAATTTTTATATTTGATAGTTCAGCTGTCAAATCAGTATTATTTTTTCTATCAATTGTCAAATGGAAATTAATTTGCATTTTTTTTCAAAAGTTTTAAGACAGAAATCACCAAATTTTCTATACCAATTGCATAAAATACGTAATAAACATACATAATAAACAATAAACATAAATGAACTAAATTCATTCACAAATCATTGTTAATCAAGTATATTTTGGCTGCAAAATGTGATATTCGACTTACGCGAAATATTTGAGCTACGCGAATGTCTCCGGAACACATTATTCGTGTAACTCAGAGATGGACTGTACATTAATAAACTTTAAGTAACCATAAACCGTAAATGGTAGCAATCTCTTCCCTTTCAGTTCTTTGATTTTAATATTTTAATAACATGTGTTGCAATTCCAATAGTTTTTTTTCTTATTTGAAGCTTCTAGATGCCAATATAGTGTAAATGATCATTGTCAAGCAATGATTTGCGCTATTGATCTATTGATATATCACTAAAGGATGATATTTTAATAGGGACAGTCGTTAGTCTTTTAAAACTTTTATTGACTATTCTCCTATATATAAGCCATTCAAATTATCAATAGGAAATTTTATTTGTAGCAGGCAGGCAGCCCTAGACCAAAACCATTGTCTTATGTCAACGTGCTGTCAAAATTCCGTTTCGTGTCAGATTATGATTTAACATTCCTTGTCAGTCAACCAAACTGGAAAGAAGACAACAACGTTTACCAAGTAATTTTACTTTTTTAAAAGATTAAATGAACATTTTAGACATATTTAAAACTTATCAATAGTCTAGAATAAGAACTGACCCGGTACGTTTTATTATTCAGAATTATGCATTGCCTTTAAAGCATAAGGACAAACGAAGGTGGATAGTAGCGTAAAATCTCGTCCATTATTGCAGCAAAAATCCCACGACTGTCTTAAATCTGAGTTCAACACTCCGGCGCACTTTGTTTCCGTGACATGCACAAACATATCCTGAAGCGTTGATTCAATATCTGCATTTGGCACGCCAAAGACAAATGCTGCCAATTTCTCACGAGCTTCTCCGCCTTTCGGAGCATTGTGTACTGCAAGACGGGTTCGTTTCCCAAAACGAACAGCACACACAGATGAACAAAAAAAGCAAAATTTCTCATCCACCACCACCTGCACTGTGCTCCACATTAACACCTTCTAACCCATGATCCAGGTTTGCAAATATAGAAGAAGAAAAACCACCGTCCGATCGTCCCTTAAAGATCCCCAACGGTCTGCTGGGTAAGCGTGGCGGGCAACGTGTCTGGACGCAAAAATACTACTGCTGCTGTTGCTGCTGGAGGCGAAGGGAAATTGGACGAAACCATTGCTAACCATTGCTTATGTGCGAATTTTCGGACCTACAGCTGAACGGTGGGACGCGGGAAAGCTTACGCCACGGCGAGGGGCACACCAGGGGACACTACCGGGCAAAGCCGGAAGAGATATACATTTATTATCATGTGCACATTATGGTTTATTCTTCAGGTTCTTCTCTTCAGGAATGTGGCTACGGCAAGCTCGTCGGCCCAGGCTCGTCGGAGCGGATGTTTGTTTATATGAATAAATGTTTTCGATGCCTGTGCTTTGCCCGATGGCAGATGGAATGGTAGGGACGCGCGAGGTTGGGGTTGGGAAAGTACAGGAGAAGCGGCCAGACATGTACCGACACTCCAGCACGCCAAAGGTATCGCACAATAAGAATAGAGGATTACGGAGGAATCACAGGGGCAGAAGATATTTATAGCTTCGGGGAGTCTTTTATATTCGTCTGGTCCTGTGTGTTTGCTTGCTTCCGCTGTTTTCCGAAGATACGGGAGGGATAAAAATTGTCCTAGGTACGGTTTTTATTTCACGCCATATTCAACCCATAATGTGAGCGTGTTTCGTGTGCATCTTTCTCGCCCTAACTATCGTGCGCGCTCGCTCGCTTTTAGGACATTTTCGGTAACGATAGTTTTCCCGGTTTCAAATGAGCACATCCGTATGCGTTCACCGAATGCGAGGATATTTTTAGGACTCGCTGTTGCCCCCTTTGCCAGCATAGTGCATTGGTAGCGATGCTGAAGACTCTAGGGCATGGATGCATTCTAAGGGGAATGGCCACGAATGACTCTTTCGCAACGGCAGCATAAACAAATCCCTACGGACCGATTCAAGGATCGGGAGGTCTTTAATGCACCGTAGGCAACTTTACTGGGTCCTTGTTGCTAGCGCTAGAAGTAATTTATGTTGCACCAATATAGACGCCGAATAACACTAACAGCCACGCGTAAATAAATCAATTACAAAAGGAATTGTTTTTTCTTTCGTTGATATTTGAAACCATAAGCCAAATCCTTCCTTGCAATGGCAACTTTTAGCATTTCAGTTCCTAACTAAGTCTCATCCACAATTTAATATAGCACAATTCTTCATAATTTATGGTAATATAATATGAAATCTGAGTCCAACTTAAGCAAATCATCCTATAACTGTGAAGTTCAGAGTTTAATCATTGTTATAATGGTTGACAATTGGAGTGTAATAGCCCAAATCCAATGTGAAATTCACAATAAATCAAATATGATTTCTCCACTTTATTATAACCGATGAAATTCATCAAATTATCAAACGAAAAAAAAAAACAACAAAATATTCCAAGACTATTTCTCTGTCATTTTAAGCAGGACAGAATCCAGCTCAGAATTCCTACCGAGCGTAACGGCAGTCACGAATCCGTATCCCGCGCGAGCGCGTGTCTAACTCCCCAAAGGACAGGACGCGCCGTGAACACACTCGCGCACGCTGCGTTCTTCCTTCTTCTATTTTCCTCCAAGCGCCACCAGTGCTATTGATTTTCATGTAAATGTCCGTGTGCTGCCTGGGGTGTGTACAGTCGTGACACCAGCAAGACCCTCGAACGAGTCATCACTATTCCTACCGGTGCAACTGCAACAATTTCGTATGCACAGCCGATGAACTACGGCACCCTGTCGCAAATAGAAAAAAGGCGCTACACTTCCGCCTCGAAAGGTACCAGACACACACATACACACACTCACACATAAAAAGGGATCAAAGGGATCTGTGCGTCGAAAATCTGTGCCGCGCGCACGACCAAAGTGCCACCGTGACAATGAACCTCGGTGACGTTGATTTAAGTGCGCAAAGCCCGCGAACTAGAGCTAAGGGCACCCTGTCGTACGCGCACATACACACACACACAAGCACGGTTATTTATGCTAATTGCCCCCAAAATTAACCTAATGGTTGATTGCAGGGTAACGCAACGCGTTCACCACATCCGGAGGCACATCCGTAGTGGCACGCCCTTTTGCATTTTTATGACTCCTTTTGACTTTGAGCTATTATACAACCGTTTTACCTTTTTTTTTCTTCTTTCTGTTCACTGTACTGCAAGCAGGAATAGTTTTACAGCAGCCACCAGAGGTGTCCCGCTTTTCAATCGACTACAAAACTGTTTTGCATTTCAATGCTCAACCGGCAACTCGATCTATGCAACTCTGTTATAGAGCAGACGGTAATTGAATCGTTTTGCTGCTCCGTTGATTGGTCGTAATCACTGGCAGATGCATTGCATCGATACAGCTTTGAAGTGTGTAGAAATGGTCCGGGCGGAAGAGGACGAAGTTAAAAGCAGTACCAAATGGTCGTTAATTAAAGGTGAGGCTGCGTATGAGCGCACAAAAAAATGACTTCATTAGGAAATGATGTACAATGGTATTATTTGAACAATACATGCAGTTAATTTCACTAATGCTTATATCATTCTTTGTTCTATTTTACGTTTGAATTTATTGTTTTAAATATGTTACTTCTCTATCAAAGACACATTCTACTTCTTCTATTTGGCGTAACGTCCTACGCGCCGATGATCCTACATGCCGGCCTATACAGGCTTTCGAGACTTTATTAATTACCACGCAGCCGGATAGTCAATCTTTGCTACGGGGGGACGGTCCATTTTAGGATTGAACCCATGACCCATGAGTAGACGACTGTACCACGGGACCGCCCCAAGGACACATTATCAACATAAAACAAATGATGGAGTAATTTAGTGTATTAACTAAGCAGTTTCTTGCAACAATAGAGAATTTACTAAACTTTCACAATTCTATTATTGTTTCTTTTTTGAATGTTTATTATGGATAGCCAAACTTAACAGATGGGCTGATAATTGTTTGGCCTATGATAGTAAATCATAATGTTTTGCAATTTTCTTTTTTTTTATTCAACATACATCCCTTCAAGGGCTATACACCGATTATAGCGGTCCTTCAATTTTTCGATACCATTTTTATAGCAATAATTGTCCTTTGCCTCAAAAAAGGCCTCAGTTTCGGCAATCACTTCTTCATCCAACGAAAATTTCTTCCCAGCGAGCATTCTTTTGAGATCTGAAAAAAGGAAATAGTCGTTGGGAGCTAGATCTGAGGAATGCGGGGGGTGGAGAACCAATTCATAGCCTAATTCTTGAATTTTCGCTATTTTTTTTATGCTGATTTGTGGCACGGTGCGTTGTCTTGATGAAACAAAATTTTTTTCTTCCAAACGATCCAACAACTCGATGTAGTATGCGCTGTTAATGGTCTTTCCTTTCTCAAGGTAATCAATGAAGATTATTCCTTGCGAATCCCAAAAAACTGACGCCATAACCTTGCCAGCTGATTGTTGCGTTTTTCCCCGCTTTGGAGCAGGTTCATCGCGACCAGTCCACTCGGACGATTGTCTATTGGACTTTGGAGTGTAGTGGTGAAGCCATGTCTCATCCATGGTACCATACCGACGCAAAAACTCGGAATTATTACGCTTAAACAGCTCCAAGCACTGCAATCATCAATGAATCATCAACTCGTTGTTATTTTTGGTCAAATGTGAGCTCGCGCTGCACCCATTTTGCACAGAGCTTTCTCATATCCAAATACTCGTGAACGATATGTCCAACACGTTCCTTGCATATCTTTAGGGTGTCAGCCTTCTCGATCAACTTCACATTACGGTTACTTTTAATAATTTTGTGTATTTTTTTCAATGTTTTCGTCTGTAACCACCTCTTTTGGGCGTCCACTGTGTTCACCGTCCTCAGTGCTCGTTTCACCCCGTTTAAATTTAGCATACCAATATTTTATGGTTGGTTTTGGTGGAGCAGTATCCGAAAACTCATCATCAAGCCAATTTTTAGCTTCAACTGTATTTCTTTCCTTCAAAAAGCAATACTTTATCATCACGCGAAATTCCTTCTTTTCCATGATTTATCGAAACACAAAAATGCGTTACAAAAAATGCTCTAGCTCACTAGGTTATTGTCCGAATGCTGTCAAATTTTGACAGAACTCGTTTCAAGGTGTATACAAACTAAAAAAATATATGGATTTAATTTTATCAGCGCCATCTATATATCAGGCCACATTTATCAGCCGACCTGTTATAACAAATGATGATTTTCAAAATTCAACAAGTCCCACTTAAAAACCAATTTGAATTATTTATTAACAAAAACTTACAGTTCCTTTACTTTACATACTCTATTACAATATCTGTACCTGAACAATAAGAGCATGAATAGTTACTGAGATTGTTGGAACCTTACAAATGTTCCAACATCTGTCAGACCAGGCGATGTTTTGATCCGGTTCAAAACATATAAAAAAAGGGAGAAAAACCGCGGAATCGGCCTTTAACGACAAAAGCGAACGAGTGTAAAAACGATTATAAGAGAGAGAATAAAAAACACTAATTTTTTGTCACTGCGTTGAAGTAGCCTAAAGAATTTAATTCTCTCACTTTTTTACTCGGGAAACAAACGTTTTCCAACAGAGATTGATAATAAACATTAAAAGCATAAATAAGCATAAATATGATATATGTAACAGTTTAACTTCACGCTGTTAAAGCTGGAAAAGTTTGAAGCTTTTTAAAAAATAATACAATAATACGAAAAAAGTATAAAATCATCATCAGGCAATGTTACAGCAATAAAATGCATATAAAATAATGATAAAATAATGCTCAAATTGACACAAACAGTTTAAATGTTTCACATGAAAACTCTGTAACATGTTGTGGAACAATACAGAAAACAAAACAAGAAATAAATATTTCAAAACACCAAAACCTTTCAGTAACGCATATGACATGTTCAAACAAACAGTCACAAAAAAGATTGCAACAAATTGGTCGCAATATTGGAACAATTTCATCTGTTCCAATCAACAATGAATGGTCATGCAATAGGAAACTAAAGTAAAAATAATTATTTTTCTCCCTATTCTCCTGCAAACTACCTGGAATCAGCAACAGCCGCAGCAGCAGCACCATTAATTGCAAAACTCCGTACCCGTTGATTGAAAATCAAAATCGGCTACCAAAATGTTCTCACGAGGCAACAACCAACTGTCTTGCAATGATAAATGAATTACAGCACAGGAAGTCTAAGCAAAATTGCAAACATTTGCAAAACCCGTCCCCTGGCCCGGGCCGGTGCACTTAAAGCCCATCATGCGAGCAGTGCCAAGAACCATGGGCGACACTTTTTGCTGCCATTACAAACAGAGACGATCGGGCTGTCTGCACCGGAAATGACAACAGCATGTGATAAATTATCAATTTATCTACCGAAATGAATGCGAGTGCGAGAGAATGAAGGTGAGAGGGAGAAAAAAAAACGGTGGAAATAATTTCATTTCCTCTGCCCCTTTTGCGCCCCTTTTGTGTAGTACCCCCTTCTGAACAGGCGACAAAGCATCCTTCAGCAGCCACAGCAGGGTACGATGGCCATCCTTCGGTCAAGTCATTCGTCCTCACCATCGGTCAAAGCCATTGTTCCGGGTTTCGCAACACGGAAAACGCTACTAATCCCTAGCGTGCGCTGCACCCCAACCTGTGTTCGTAACGGGGGAAGTTGTGTCCTTTCGGTGTCCGTCTTCATGCTGCTTCCTGCTGGTCCCCGGAAAACGCTTCAGTTGAGAAGCTGAGGTGTGAATGAACCCATTCTTCGGCGTAAACACAATCGAACGGCAAACCGGGGATGCCTTAAAGTCCTTTTCGGTCCACCGTGAATGACGTGTAGGAATTATTACTTCCGACTTCTCCACTCCTAACCAAACACTGGCAACAAAGCTAATGCAAACTGGCATTGTTTTGCCAGCCTGTGTGCCAACTTGGGCAGGGAAGAAAACCGGTACACAGCATTCCGAAGACCATCCGGACGTTGTTTAGTTTACGGATTACAAGGTTCCTTTTCGGGCGGCCGTGTTCTTTGAAACAACAAACAATCTTACAGCTGAGTTGTTGCGATTACGCTTTCTTGGTGCGAGCAAGCCATCCAGCAAAACGAGAAGAAACTGTTCAAATTTTATCACAAGAACCGCAGCCACGCGGTCGCGGTGTATTGCGCGGTGGTGTGAAAAGCCAACCCCGTAACGAATGCATTTTCACGCCTCGATCTTGGGTGCGGCTCGGGCCAAAGCAGACGTGTGTAGCGGACCATACCGAAGGACTTGAATTTGATCCTCTGCCGGTACCGGTGGTGCCTAATCCGGCGACATGTGCGTTTGTCGTGATGTCAAACTCCCCGAAACCGGATTGCAACTGGATCCCAAACACATGGTGCGGCGTGGAAAACCGGTGCCACTAATAAATACATTTCTGGTTTCGGAAGGTTTCTTGGTGGACGGTACCGACGAGCCGGTTGGCTGAAATCGATGGACTGTGGTTGCCGGGGTTGCAGGCTACGGAGCTAAACGCAAATCGAAACCGAAGTGGACACAGCTCCTCCGGGTTGTTAGCTATAATTGATTTTCAATAGACATCAAGCTGCCGTGAACAATTATGCTATGGGATGCTTCCGTAAGCTTATACTACACGGGTGGACATTATATTAATTTTAAAACATAATCTTTCTGATTGCTTGGTTTAAAGCAATGCAAAATAAGTAATAATATATGTGAAAAATAATGTATCCATTTAAAAATGTGATTGGAATCTGTATTTGACAAATAAAAGACCAACCAATAAATCCTATTAGAATCAATCAAAAGTCAAATAGAAAAGTAAATGTGAATATCCTTTAACAAATGAATGACCAAGAGAATTAGAAACAAATCAGAGAACCAATGATGAAACAAGATTATTTCACTTAATAGGGATATAAAACTACAAAAAGAAATAAATCAAATCAAAAGCAAATGTTTAGTGTCCTTTTGAATATGAATGCAATAAACATGCTAAAATTATTAAAATCGCTTCCAGCACTGTATCCAGCGCGGGCGAAAACATTCATCCGGGCTCGTGATGCTCTCCGCTGGTGGTCCGGTTTGGCAGACACTGAGCACGGATGAGAAACGCTCCAAGAAATCCATTCGCTCCACCGACGCAGCCAGTGAGCAACCTCTAAATCAACCGATCGAGTGCCGATGAATCCAACTGGCCGTGCCATCGAAACCGGCAACCAGTTTCCTAGCCGGCAAAACCTGTACGATTCCTTCTGCTTTGCGGTCAGGGAATCCGTTTGCGGTTTTGCTGGTGCTACCCTGCTGCTGCTGCCCGCTGTCTTTATTTCACCCGTGCTCCGGGCAAAGATGGGCCAGCTTGAAGGAGAGTTTTGTTGCTGCCACCGCAGAGCTGAACGTTCACACGCCGGGTGGAGCGTGGTTTCCGCTGGCTGCCATACGCGTGCCAGCACGCTGGTGGTCACCGGCAGCATCCGGGGCAGATGCCGGGTACGTATGCATGTTGCTTTTCGCTCGCTTGCCCGTCCAGTTCCGCCCGTCCAACCCCAGGCAGCCAGCATGTCTGTCAAAAGAGAAAGAGAGAAAGAGCGTGGAAAAGCTGGCTTGATCGCGGGCTGGCGCTTGTTACGTACGATTCAATTATCTTCGCAGCATGAATGGTGGTGGTTGTCCAATTGAAAAACAGATGGAAATTTATGTTTATATGTCATGCATCATATTATGCAACCGACAACGGCCAGAACAAATTTACTCCCACCCCTGCTCCTGTCAATTTGCTGCTGAGGCTTTCGATGAGGAGCAGGAAGGCTTTTCAAACCACAGCACGCTACGCCCAGGACCGTGCATTTTGTTTGGTTAGTTAATTTGTTTTATCTTTCACCAGCCTGTTCCCGGGGAATTTGCAATTGATGGGACGCCGTTACTCGCGGGGACACCGGAGAGAGCGAGCAAAATGCACGAAAGTCTTTCATCTGCAGCGACGGCGGGACAGTATGCGAACAATTATCCGATGATAAATGGAAACTCTTCAATGACCGCAAATTGATGACATAATGTTACTGGGCTCGATCGACGGTCGAGTCGAGCTGCACGCATTTTCACGCGCAGCGGGAACGAGATTGTGTGCCATTTGCTTGGTAAAAACATGTGTACCGGCTGACGTCCGACGCATGAATCAAGGATAATCTGTACCGGGTAAATGGTTCTGGATGCTTCACTAATGAACTGTTGCGAAGACGTGGAAGGAGATCGGGTATTGGTTGTTGGTGACAGGTTCTGTAATCATTTGTTGTGGCTCTGTCGTAAATCAATTGCACCACAATGCTACTGTAACCAACAAAATGGACACAATTGTATCACTTGTGAGGAAAAGATCGTTTTTGGATGGCAGGCAATAGCGCATATTGAAATTTTGTGACTAATTTAAGAAACAACATGTCAGATGGAGATGAGCTACATAAATATATTTAATTGAAGCCTTTTATAAGTAATAAAAATTGTACACAAATCAAAGTCTAGCTTTTTAATTCAATCTAAGGACAGCTTGTTTCTATTTCTCGCCCTTAAATGGGTCATCTTTGTGGAAGAATGTTGCTGGCGATGGTTGGCAGTTTATTTTATTATTTACTTCTTTTTTATTTAACGCTTAAAAAATCATCTTTTATCAAATATACTACTAGAGCTGCTTCTATATTTTGAAAATTACTTGGTGATGGAAGTAGTTTAATATCATCTAAAATCACTAACATTAAAAAAAACAAAATGCGTAAGCCTCCACACGTGAACAAATTGTAGAAACAAAGTATGCAATAAATCTATAACTCCAAAACCACAAAATGACACATATAAAATTTGCAAACATTTTAACACACATATTTGCAGCCCAATAAAACCCCGTTTAGCCAGAAACAGGCCACCATCAATCCGGCACCGTTCAAGAGCCTTTAAGACCATTTACGAGCGCGAACCGGCTCCATGCGGCACGTACCGTACTTGAAAGCATAATCACTGTTCATCATCATCTCCACGCACGCTGCCTCACCGGGAACAGGCCGTGAAAATCCTGCACACGTACGCAAACTGCTCATTTCCTTCGTGCGCGTTCGGTCCCGGGGAGTCGCGTGTTTTCCACACCCCGCACGTTTATGGCATAAGCAAGCCGCCTGAACACACCGAGCCCGTCAACAATGGTCATGCACTTCACGAGGCACGCACGTTCTTTCGTCTATAGACGGCACCACACGGCACGGTCCGGTAAATGGGGCGAACGAGGCATACGATAAAAAAAAAAATAACACACGCACACCCAATACGATATCCTCATGCATTGGACGCACCCTTGAACGCACCGATGCTTTAACGCCTGGTCCTGGGAGGTTAAGTGTAAATGATTTATTAATTAATATCTTTTTTCCACCCTCACTGGGCGAATAAGCGCGCGGAGGATTACGTGCTGTTCCCTGCCATTCGTGTGTGTGTTCACGTAGGAGGGTTTTCGAGGGTCAATTGTACTGTATCTACAGCGGAAATGTACAATGTGTGTGTGTTTAGCACTTTGTGTTTTCCTGTGAAGTAATAGCCAAAACTGTAGAGTCTGTCAAATGTGTTAAATTTCGAGTTATTTTGCAGTTTTACCAATTCTATTTCGGTGTAAAATTCACATTCTTCACTTCTTTTTCCTTCGTGTGGTCATGTTCTGTAGGGGATTACATGATGTTTTCACAAAAAACCCTACTTTTAATGCGAAAAACGGCTATAAGCCTTTTAACTTATACATACATGTATTTTTTTTAACTCCATTTCCCTATAGCTCTCCCTTCAAGCAGGCTTTTTCATGGAAAACTTCCCCTTTTTTAAAAAGCATGTTGCAAAAAACCTGGCACACGTCGCCCTGGTAGCAATTTGGCAACATCTTCTATTACTGAGGTACGTCATAATGGGGAGTGGGAAGTTACGGCCTGATGGTCACATAAACCAATTGCAACTACTCGAAGGGTTCGTTCAGCCAGCTACCAGCTAATGGTACTTACTTACATAAACATATAGTGAAAAAAACCCGGAAAAGAAAAGGTAAATACATCCCTCACCTATACCCACACCTTGCCACACAAACACTAGCACGCTTCTAAGGTGTGGATTATTTATAGCGAAAGATAGAAAATTGTAATTTCGTGAATGTTGCACCCTAACAAAACGCACTTTATCTCCTTTTCGTGCTCTCTCCCTCTCTCGCTCTTTATCAATTTGATGAGGGACGATTTTGTGGCATCGTAATCATACAGTTTTGACATTAATGGAACGAATGAAAAATAATCGTCTGACGTGCTGGATGCTCATTTATTAGAGCGATGGGATTTTTGGTGTTTCCATGGGGAGCCGAATAATTCATTACCTTGTGGGTGCATATTCTGATGTGCTATGTATGATGTTTTCATTGAAGATTAGAGCGTATGTTTTATAGATGTGTAGTTTTCGTTGTATGATGTAGCAAAAACATCAATAAACTTTATCAGACAATGTATTGTTGCTCTGTATTGATGTCTTATAATGAACGTGTAAGGATTTTGTAACTATCATTACAATACTATGTCCAAAATTGCATAATTTGAGGCCTGTCTTCTTCTTCTTCTTCTTCTTCTTCTTCTTCTTCTTCTTCTTCTTCTTCTTCTTCTTCTTCTTCTTCTTCTTCTTCTTCTTCTTCTTCTTCTTCTTCTTCTTCTTCTTCTTCTTCTTCTTCTTCTTCTTCTTCTTCTTCTTCTTCTTCTTCTTCTTCTTCTTCTTCTTCTTCTTCTTCTTCTTCTTTCTGAGCCTATCTAAAGCAACTTATACGCATAGTTATCGGTGATCCACCGCAATCAACCCCTAGATAGTACAGTCAATTAGGAATCGATCCTTTCGATTAAATGTGTAGATTGAAATAGAATACATTATTAAACTAAAAATACATTTAAAATATACAAACGCATTACGTATTGCAATTTAACGTGTGGATTTGAAATTTGAGACCATGTTGTGATGATAACTCCTTGAAAGCGGCTATAGGCGTCGGTTTCTGTTCTTCATAAATGAGTAGTATTTATCCAAACTTGTAGCTGATTTCAGCATATTTTATTTTAATTATTCTTGTTCGTAAGCACTTTTTATTAAATGTTAATATTATCCAAACTTTATTCAGCAAGATACTAAAATTATCTTTTTAATATGAAATGTAACTGTTTATCCATCTCATATTACTATACAATTCTCTTTTCGAAATATATCTTCCTAATTTGCTCCGAAAACAGCACTGTGACATAATCATAAACTGATAAATTCCCTCAGGATTCAGGAAGGCTAATCGAAGAAGTAATGAAATTAAATTTGACTACCATCATTTGGGAGCGGTCCCGTAGTACACTCGTCAACTCGAACGTCTCAATAACAAGCTCATCATGGGTGTTCAATCTTAGAATGAACGAACCGTCTCAACGTATCTGAATATCTATCTCGCTGCTTGGTACTGAATAAGTCTCGAAAGCTTGTATAGGCCGGCGTGTCCGCGAAGGAATTTACTCCAAATAGTAAAAGAAGAAAAAGTCTTTTTTTGCTTTAAAGTACTGTATCCAGAAAATCATATCGAAAGGCTTTTATCATTATTGAAATGAATTAAAGCGATATGATTGCAAGCAAGTTGGATCATAGAAATCGATATCCCCAGGTCAGTTCAGGGCATAGTTGAAGCTGAAACATTTTGTTCTTATTCATTAAATTACGAGTAAAATGTTTCATTGTCGCTGACAGATAGCTGATTGCCTAAGAGGGCACTATTTTGGCTGGAACTAATGATTCTATGTATCAGTCAGATTACACTGCCCTAATCATGATCAACCCTACACAGCATCATTTGATTTGACATCTTCCATCATATTAAACCATTAGATCAGCACTCTTTTACTTGGAGCTGTGAAATTCATGCATTTAAAATATAACACAATCTCCAGCAACGATAAGAGCCATACGGGATCCATTACAGATAATGCACAAAAAAATCACAAAAAAAGGTTTTAAATAAAAGAATATTTACGATAATCTGCTCCAAGAGATACATCAACGGGAAAAAGGGGCCAACATTGCAGCCTCGTTAGTATGATACAAAAAAGCCAAGCACTCAATACCCTCTCATCCCGGTTTTATCCCTTTTTTCCCATCCAATCACTTCATCCGCAGACGCCTAGACGGATTTCCCGGAATGTTTATGACTGGTTCATATTTTACGATCCATCATCACTCCAAACGGCTGATTGTTCACACCTGCTCAGGCAGCCCGTTGTGCGCCGTTTGGAGGCTCCCATGGCAGGCCGCCATCGTAATGTTCATGATCTCGGGCGTACATAGATCGGAGGATTTATTTTAGATCTTCTCACCCGAGCCCGGCAAGCGTAAGCTTAGGGTAATATCCCGTTTTTTTTTTTGTTCGCGGAAATCGTTACTCTCCTTCTCATCCCACCATTACTTTCACTCTCGGCAGGAAGAAAGGCTCATAAACATCATGTGAAAGTCATCGTAACCACACAAGGCACACATCATATCGGCCTGCGGGCCCCCATTAAAGAATATGATCCGAACCATATTGAAAGCCCTCCGAATTGAGAAGCCTTTCTCCGTGTATGTGTGTGAACGCTGCGGGTGTGAGCTAAATCGCTAAATGTAACCCCGACCTACGTCTAGGCATAAAAAGTGACACTCTACCGCATTAACTACCGCAACGCAAAGCTTGTGGTGCGTCACATTAACGTATGCCTTAAAACCACACAGCCAGCACTTGACGCTCCGCCGCAAGCCGCCAGCCTGCCGCAGCCCTGGAAAAGGGGGCTGGAACCGCTCAGTGTCGACTCGAATGACGCAGGATGTCGGGCTGTCGGGCAGGGTCACACAGGGCCTGAGATGAAAATATGGGCCTTCTCGCTGGAGCAAGCGCGAATGTGTCGAATGAAAGTTGAAACTTCGGGGCGTCGCACCATGCACACGAGAGAACCTGACGCTGAAAGCATTCTTACCGACTGCATCACCGGCACTTCTTACACAGAGCATGCCGGGACAGGGGGTGCAAAAAATAACGAACCAAAGGGACTAGATACGTGTCCTCGTTGGAAGAGTTTCAAATTTCGGTACCGTACTGGCAAACGACCCGAGAACAGGAAAAAAAACACAACCTAGAATCGTAGTGTCATCAGCATCTTGATTAGAACTATTTCTGGGCTGCAACGCTGAAAAATTGTTCCCTGTCACATTACTTCGATAAATGACACTCGCTTTGCTTTTGGACGGGATTTCCGAACGCTCCGCGAAGAGGACAAAAAGTGGGCCGTTCCTGTGATGAATTTCTCTGTCTCGCGCGCGGCACCGGCTAGTTTTCGGTGGCGCGTTTCGGTTCCAGCCGGAGCCCGTCCCATGCCAAGCCCGACTGGCACCGCGTTGTATTACATTTTTCATTGCGCTTCATCCCGCTCCGGCCAGCCGGAAGGATCTGCATTGCCTGCAGGTTCGGGCGCTGGTCGGGCGATAAATTCACAACTACTTACTGCAGGTTTCGTTTTGTGGTTTGCGTCTTCCACTGCCATCTCCCTGTGCCCAAACTGTTCCGCGCCCACTGTCATGGGGCATGTTTAACAAGGGCGTGGTAATAATCGTTGCACATTCCAGCAACGGGAGGACTTCCAACTGAAGATCCGTCTTCCGTGTTCACATGTCGCTTTCCGGACAATGCGAGCTTCCCAACCTCGAGTTTTTTCTTCTTTCGTTTTCGTTTTGCTGTTCTGCCCAACGCACTACTTCCGTCATCTATTCTGCCACTGCTCATCATCATTTTTCATACGATGGATTAAGGTTTTCCCTGTGCGCCTTTTGGAAGGTGGCAAATGTCGGCGCTAAGAGACGCGGGCCAGCTGGTGCCGGGTGGTGAATCCTTGCTGAATTCCGATGGAAGCGTACGGCAACGGTTGGTCGCTTTCCGTCTTAGCGCACACCGCACCGACAAATGACAAATGGCATTCGTCACCGACCGGGCGAGGCAGTGAAGAAGCTGCGCTCGCCGCGCGCAAACGACAAAAAGGTCATTTAACGGCAATGACGGTTTTAATTGACATTTATGATGGTTTTTGGGTGTCGGGAGCACTGCAGCCTGGCATGGCGTGTTACAAGTTTGACACGTTAATTCAGCCCCCTGCACAGCGAACTCGTGTTTAGTGCGCATTAAACAAGTCCATCAAGCGTGTGACGCGGGTGGTACGCTGTCTTTGTCGTGAAGATGATTTAGGTGTTTAGGTGGTTCTTGGAAATTTGTTTACTACTGGATCGGTTTGAAGGGAAAGTAAATTTTCGTGGAGATTCTTGAAGTAAAGACACACATCAGACTGTATTAGCAGGAGGTTTGAATGTGTCACTATGGTAATAAGAGGAGATTTGTATTTGACTTGATTTGAACACTTCGATCAATGCATATTTGTTTTGTTTCCAGGGGTCATCTAAACATTACGTAACGCTCATTTTGATGAACAGGTTATGGCTGCGTATAATCAAGTTTAACGGTTTTTATTTGTTTGCATTATTGCTATTGATTGACCATATTGATAGCAATAAGGCCTTTTTGGATCGTTCCTCCTGAATTAAGTAAAAAGAAACAGAATCAAATTATCCAAAACCCTTATAATGGTATTTGATTATTATTTTTAACCTAATAAAAAAAATTCTTGTGTTCGAGTTAAAGCTTTCCAGATTTTTTATTGTTTAAAATGTGATAAACTTGCATTTAATGTAATCTAAGCTATTTGATGCAATGAAAAAAAGAAAAATTTAACTCAGAAAAAATATTTTCATAAGCTAGCGAAATGCTTATTGTTTCGTTTTTGACCTTGTTTTCTTTATATTGCAATAAAGTATAGTTACAATATAAGGAATACAAGGTCAAAAACGATCACTTTTAGCGTTACGTAATATATGAATGACACCTCAGAAAATTGAGAACCAATATAAAATTATTGATTGCCTCTTGTTCCGAAGTTGAATTATGTACATTTTTGACTTAACATGAATGTAAACTTATGATCAAACAACCTGTAATAATGATCTTAACACGTATTTACAGATCATCAGTAAATACAAAAGTATTTGCTGCGATCATTGGACAATTTAATGCTTATTATGGTGTATTAATATCACTGGACTTCCTATTTTAGCTCAACTTAACCAACATTAGTTGAGATAAGACCGCCTTTGGACAATCAACTTTAAAGAAACGACTTACTTGGGCTGGTAAAAAAGCGTTGGTTGGTTTCATAGAAATATTTGAACATGTAACCGTAAATCCTGGTAAAGACTACAATTTTATAAAGTTAAATATAGAACAAACACTCTCCTTTTAAGAGCTGTTTGGTTTATTAAATGCAATAATTCAAAGAATGCATTAGAATATATAAAAACAGTTCATGTGCTATAGACTATGTTTAAACCATCCATGAGAAATGCAACATAAATGATGCATGAACAGAGTTATCAATCCATCAGCGCCAAACAGCTAACAGCACACAACTCGTTAAAACATTCGAATTTTGACAACACTCATATGTGACACCGTTTTGTACTGAAAATAATTCATTATACTCTCAGCGAAAGCCACCATCGACCCAGGTCACGTTCGATTCGTACCGGTTGGCCCACCCGATTATTGCTATCAACGAGCTTTTTGACTTTTCGCGTGACACTCTTTCGCATCCTGCCGAATCCAAATTCAATCACATATTGATAGGACAGCCAACAGCCCAGTAAGCGAGTTGATAGTTTTTCCCAGGCATTGTCAACCCGTGCAGCGGCAAATGCAATTTCCACGCTGATGGCCCATCTATTCAGACAAAAGGAATTGATCCCAGTTTTATTCATATTTGAGTGGCACGCATGCCGTCGCCGTTGAAGGAAAGCGCATTAAATAATTCACCCCGCGCCGGATGCTTCGTGCGTACGTCCCAGTGACATCATACCATACAACAAACAGGGTGAGCAAAAAAAAACAACGAACAAACCCCGACTCACGATCTGATTCTGATTTCAGGCAGAAAATTCTCCGGAGATAATTCTATAATTTTGCACTGAAATTATAATACGGATTAATTTTTCATACCTTACCAACCCTTCGGTACTTCGGCATGGGAACGGCCGGCAAACGTGCAGCATAAATGGAATGGAACGTGCATTGTGCAGCGCCCCAAAATGCCGGGGACGACCGGTTGCATGTAGCGAATTTAAATGTACCCGGTATGAAATTCATTTTTTCATTCCAATTTAAAAAAAAAAAAACCCTCGCACACTGGAATGGATGTTTTCCGACAGTTGCGCCAGTGTAACATACGGCTGATTGTCAAGGGAGGTTTGGCTGTGCGTGGCCAAAGTACTTTATTTTCCCATTCTTTCCATAATCCGCTTCTCATTTGTATTAATTACGGTCGAGTTAAATACAATCACGAGATAACAATCAGCAGCCGAGACCGTTTCGTCTGCCCTGGGACGCGTAACTGAGTTATGTGTTTTGTAAAAGGAGAGTAACAATCGATGGTGGGGGTTGTCCCCTCTAGGGGTTACTGTTGTTTGGGCCGGTTGCTGTGTTAATTCCACGCAAAAGTCAGCGTTACTAACAGGATAAAAAGCTTGATATGAGCATAGTAGTGACCCTTTCGGGTAGGGAACAGGGAATTAGTCTTATCGAACCGTTTGCACAACATTTGGCTTTACTGTTGGTAAACATTGAAGAGCAAGTCATTATTCTGATTTGTCACAATCTTTAGTAGAGAAATATGATGCATGTTGACATAAAACCTAGATGGTAAACCTAAAACAGCTTACACCGACTCCTATTAAAAAACTAACATTTTTTGCTATGATAAATAAAAAGCAAAAAATAATTTATTGTAGATCGTAATACAACCGGAAATAATATTAATTAAATATTAAATATTCACCTGAATTCAACGGATGCAATGTAGAATCTGCTGTTACACGCCCATGATATGTGACCCAACAAATTATTTACGTATTTTATTTCCAGAAATTGATGTATTGGAATTACCTGAGTATCATTTCATATTTTTATGATTTTCATACGTTTTCAAGCATCAAGTCGTAGTTTTCGCATTGTTTAAGAAAAATTCGGGAAAGTATCCTGCGGTCTTCAAATAAAGTGTTAAACCCGATGTTGAATTTTACTCATTTACTGAAGAAAATCAATTTAATTTATTTGTTGTTCGGGGTGAAAATGCAAGCTTAACTAGCACAAACAAAACATCAAATCATGTAAATTGAATTTGAGGTCTTAAACGGAAGCGTTAAGTACAGCTCATGTCAATTCAAATAGGTAGTGAAAAACTGAAACTCCAAAAAACAAAGCGAGTATTTTTTTGGATAATACTTTTTTATTGGAACCGACAAAATCGCTTATTATTTGCTTCCCAAAAACCGTAACGATGGGTTCTCAAGATTTGAAGTCAAACCGCATGTCCCTGGAGTGCGATTATGTGCTGTAGAAAGTGTGCCGCAGTCTTGCGATCAACATCCGCAGACCCGAATAACGTCAACGTATTCTGGTGTAATTCTGTAGTCTTGCGATTGACTCACGATAATTTGCAAAAGTGTCCTACGGCGTTTGGTTCAATCACAAAATCCTGTATCGGAAAATTTTGGCAAATTGTTGCTAAAGTAAGCTCTGAAGCTAGCATTTACTTTGAATCACCTCATCGATTAATTTTTGGAATGTATTTTAAGTTAAATATATATTTTTTCGTCTTTGAATCTTAATTTACTTCTATATTTTTCTAACTTATTGGATATAGAGGATGAAGGTTTTACTGTAACAAATCCAATTTGAAAAAATAAAATAAAAATAAATAAAATAAAATATTTGCCAAAAACGCTTTGTGCAAAACAAAACACAATTTGTTAAGTTGCTTTAAAATGAGTTTCCTCCGAATTACCCCGATTGTTATCTCCACTAAACTCAAAACCAGCCCCGCTCATGTACAGGATGAATAAAAAAACGCCATCAACAGCACAGAGGCTCGGGCTGCAAAACGAGCGCACATTTCTATGCGAACACAGCGTGTGTGAGAGTGTGCTCGAAAGCTCGACTGATTCGCTTCTGCATGCATCGAACCGTGCACAACTTTTCCAACCCTTCAGATAACGCACCGGCAACCAACAACCCCTGCGCTCGAGCGACCGTCTCGACATTTCGCATGCAAACCCATCAACCAGAAACAGCTGAGCACGGTTCAAGTCGCCGTGCCGGCCTTCGATCGCACATCTCCGATAGCGTCTGCAATGCGTAGCCTTCATTGGCATAACTTTTCGCGCTCAACCATAACCGTCTCATCTCACCCCAATCCACGCGAAAACGATTCCGTCTCCTAGGGCCCGGTCGGGCAAATTCATCAATTTCCACTCCAGATTGATCGCTTGAAATTGAAAATCCATTTCGGAATTACTTTCCCTGGCCGACGCAGTTTCGCAGTACGTGGATTGCGCGTGGAGGGACACGCGCAGAGCGAATGTAAGCGCAAGCTGGGGGGGGGCGCACATGCAGAGTAAATTTCGTTGCCTGAAGGATCAGCTATAGAGGGGGCCCCCAGTACTCCAAAACCTTGAGGTGTCAGTGTCGTTTGATCGAAAACTTTTTCCCCCGCGCACTGACGGGATCCGTTCTTTTCCCCCTGCTTGCTTTGGTAGTGGCACTTTATTTCCTGTTTCCGGATTGCAATCTTTCCAGTTGCGTATCAGTTGCGTAGCGTCCCTGCAAGGGCACAAGGAAAGTGAGAGTAATTTCGGTAAAGTTTTCCCCAGAGGAACAGAAACTTGTGCCCAGTGTTTCTTTCCGGTGGCGTATCTGTCACGTGTAACGCCCCCACCCATCCCCACGTTCCATCGTCTACTCTCGGCTCAATGTGTTCATGAAAAAACGTGTAACTTAGTCCGTAATGTGTTGGAATTGTTCAGTACAGCAGCACGATAGAAGCACTGAAGGAGACAAGAAAACTCAACAAAAAAAAAACACTAAATCCCCCAAACTTCTCTCCCGAACAAGCGACAAACGGTACCGGGACGTATCGTGACGTTGTGCCTGAACTTTGCACCGTCACCTCATCACCAGGAGACGATTTGAATCATGCTGTACCGGCCGGAAATGGTTCACGCCTTCGACCGGCGGGCGGGGTAAGAAAGATGGTGGTAGGTGAGAAGTCGGTGAAAATGGGAGAAAATTTATGAGCTTGATACCGGGGCCACTCTTAATCTATTTTTGAAACATGGCCTTAAAGCTTAAATCGATGTAATGCTTTGCCAGTGAGCCACTTGCTCCCGGGGCCCATGATGAATGTGTTACGGATGTGGAGTCTTCCCAGGATGTGGCCAGGGTTGCTCTGGAGGAACTATGACTCGTACAGTGGTTCAGGATGAACAAGAAAGATTAAATTATTCTCTCTATGCCTTGAGATGGGAGCTCCGAAGAAAAATAATTTGCTGAGGTCTGCCAATTCTATATTGTACCAGAGCTTGTCCATTAGATTCAATATATTTTCTTTTATAACATTTCCATTAAATAAATTAAAATCATAAATAATAAAACGTGTTTTTCATAGGTTCCGGTAGGCTCTAGATATAGTTTTATTTTGGTTTTCATAATCTTGTCCGTTTTATTTACTTTCGCCAGCAAACCCCTGCACCTGGGAGCCATGTTACCTGCCAGAGCACCGATCTGTTTCATTACCGTTTGCTTTACCGTCGGCTCTTAATTTCTCCCTTTTTGCCGGTGAAACCATTTCCATCATCCCATGTAACGCAGCGAGCGTAACATAATGGATGAGAAAAGTGATTTTCCTGTTTGGAAGTCATTCGGAACTCCACTAAAAAAAAACCTTTCCCCAGAGGACGAAGTGCACTAAACTGTGCACGAGCAGAGCACCTACCAATGTGTCAGCGCCAACGACACTCGCAAGGGGCGCCAATGAATCATTCTACTTGGAAGCATTGAAACCATTGCCACCCTCTTCCCCCCTGTGTGCAGCAATGCACGAGAATATTGATGACAGAATAAACTTATCGAAATAAATTAAACGTATTTGTACGATTGCTTCTTGGCGGCGGTTGTTACAGGCATTTTAAAGGGCAGGCACCCCAATACTCAGCACCGCGTACACACACCAGAAGATGGCTCTTCGAAGGCGGCAGCGGAAGTTATGGCACTCTTGCTTTGATGGCTCGCCGGATGTAACAAGCGGGACCGTAAAGAAATAAGCCGCCGGTGCTGCGGTGTTGTCATGTAAAGTAGTTGTTAACACGTGTTGCATTACGTTAATGATTTTTTTTTTTGTTGGTGGTTCGTCATGTATGGTTCGGTACAGGGCGGCGACCATAAATTAGGTTTACAAACGACGGCTTCTTGAACATTGCCTGGTAGATTCGTGCAGTGGCATCAAGAATTAAACAGTATTTAAGGATGTGTTAATTAACAAGGTAATTGAAATTGAAACTTACAACAAAATTTATACATCTATGACTTAAATGAATTAGATAAGAACTTTAAGAATTAAGGTTAAGGCCATACGGAGATCCATTACAAACTATAGCTTGTGGAAAGTACAAGTAATAAATTAGACACAGCTGTTCTTGCAGGTATAATACATATCTCCAAATCTATTTCTAACTTACTGTTAAATTTAATCATATCGATAAAGGGATAAGCTTTTTACAATAAAAATAACATAAGGGTAGTTTATAAACCTTAGGCAAAACCTTTTTATGTCACAATTAAATAAAAAAACGTTATCAAAACTATTACACTTGTTTCCCAACTCAGTACCAGACACAATGTACTTCTCTTACAAATACTTGTTTCTTTGCAACAAGCAAACAAAACCAAAAAAGCAATACACATCATCTTCAAATAAGACGTCAGAAATGTTATTTTATGTGCCATTTCCGCCAAAAACAAACCAAGCTTCAAATGAATATCCTTCCAAATTATACAAATTTGCTACTCCTAAAACCCTCTAATAGACACCATTATCCCAAGGATCATCTTCCACCGTCATAAACGCTTCTGATTCGTGCAAGAACCAGAAAAAGGTACAAAAACCCTTAAAAATTTATTGCTTGCAACTCACTCAACAGTGGCGTCAAAGACCTCCGACACTCCTTGTCGCCGGACGCCTTACACACCCCACGGCCAGGAGCGACGTCTACAACTCCCTGTTCCGCAAACGCAACCCAAAAGAGACCGCTTTGTGCCGCGAGAGGATGGAAGTTGATTAGAGAAACCAGTTAATTGGAGAGACACAGACCGAGCGGCCAGGGAGCGCCCCGGGGTCATACAAAGCGATAAGTGCGCGCGATGCGGTCGAAACACACACACACACACAAAAAGCCGGGAGGGTTGAAAACGTATAGAGACATCATAAAATCGACGACTTCCAATAAATTTTCCCTGCCGGTCTTCCGCGCGCGCATCCGCCTCGAAAAGCAACGAAACAACAAGGAAGAGACCGGGGGATATGAGAAAGACATAAAAGCGGAGAACAACAAAAGGAACGCAGAACGGCACATCGGTCCGGACGCTAGAACTTGTTCAAACGAATGCCGAAGATTGAGACAAAGCACCGAACAATGCATTAGATTTGGGAAAGGGAAACCCGTCCCACAGCGACAACTACCGGCGCGCAATCTCGGCGGCGTCCAAAAATCGGCTCCTCTGTGCGGCATCGTCTGTTTAGTTCGTTTTTTTTTACCAGAATACCATTGACGACTGTCTTTGCCCTGAACTTCTAACCCGTTCTAGCGCTTACCTGGCAGGGGAAGATTTCTTTCCTCCGCGAGATTTTAACTCCAAACTCCAAACTCGAATTTTCTAGTCACTGCTTCGCGAACAAACCCTTCCCAGCGCGTCATAATCATCGCTTTACGAGCTCTAATTGAGCTCGTAATTTTTTTAATGAAAATCATTCCTCACGGTGCCAAGAGCTGTGCGAGAGTATTGTGTGACTCTGAGCATTAGTTCGATCCGTGACGCGGTTCATATTTGTTCAGCGAGAGACTAAGTTGAGCCGCCACGAACCCTTCCAGAGGCAATTGGTGTCGTTTGAAGTGTTCGAGGAAAATGATGTGAAAATAATAATCTTCGTTAAGCAACGCCGTCCAATAGTGGCAAACTTGGCAATGTCTGGAGATTTCATCCACTCGCAGAAGTACATTTTTCTGCCAACAGATTCAACACGCAAGCTGCGGCAACTCTGGTTTGAAGTTACCGCGTCCGCATGTTTGACGCCCTCGACCCGGGGGAAGGAATGCACATATAATCCTACACACAAAACACCTGCCCTTGCACCGCGTGGGCGGCTGGGTGGGTGGTTGAGTGTGGATAATTTTCCACAAAATTAACCTCAACCTCATAATCGACGGGCTTTGGGTGGGTTCACCGAAGTGGCGTGAAATGTGGACACGCCTTAACGCGCACGAATTTATGATATGATAGCGAGCGAGAGACACGGTGGGCGTGTGAAAACAGCGGTTCCGCTGGCAATTGATTATGCGCTATCTATGCACCGGAAAGCATCAAATTGCAGTTCTGTCTCGTGATCAGTGTTATCAGTGTGTGGCACGGGGGGGCACGAACAGCATCGTCTTAACAAAGGCGAAGATTGACGGGATGTTTTGATGTTTTGGGCCGCTTTCTCTGGCTGGGTTTCTTCGTGTTGTCTACATTCTTAGCTGAACAAAGGAAGAACGGGCTATCAAATCATGATGTTTGACTGTTACTTAAGCATGATTTTGTTGTCACATTAGCTGTTTTGATTACATTTCGATTTTTTATACGTTTTACATTTCTGTTTGTAAACCAAATGAATATTTTTCTGATTTTGCCTCTTCGAGGACTTTTGCACTAAAAATGGGGTCCTTGCCGTTTTAAGTTGGTAGGCTGAAATTTCAGCCTGTCAACTGTTTGCAGTGTATAGCAGTTTTCGAGCAGCTACCTAAGTGGTATAATATTCATAAATACAGGTGGGCTTATCCCAAGGTGTATGAATTTAGAAGGCTGTCTTCTGCTTTCGAATGAAGATTTTAAGAGTTTTGTGTATTCGTCAAGCCTGCAAAAAGCTTGTTTAAACTAAAATTTTCACCCATCCTGTCATAAAGTGATATTCAAATTTGGTTGTAAAAAACATGCTATGAGACCACCTGGACTACATACACTTTGATTCTGGATTCCATCACCGGATCTCTTGAATACACCTTGGGATGAATGTAAACACCACCTTGTTTGCCATTTTTCGAGCAGGTACTCGAATATTGCGAGCATGCACTGTCAAACTCCATACAAAAAACTGACTAGAATCGTGAAGGCCCCCATTGTTTGCTATTTTAGCTACAGTTAAATGAGACGCAAAATTAATACAATAATTTTGAACATTTTCAGGTTTTACTAATGTTACATCAACAAGCTTTTTTGCGTAAAACTTTGCAACTCTTTTTTAATGATTTTATTGTTTTTACGCATTTTTATATTTTTGATTGCATTAAATTATCGCGTAACACAAGTGATTAAGTATATAAAATTGTATAAGAGATAATTTTTTTCTTTTGTCCTTCATGACAATGACTCTTGAGAAATGGCATATTTACAGTTAGAAAATTGAAGAATTGAACAATTGTCTAATTACAAAAAAACTGCTTAGCTTTTTGACCCTTTCAAATGAGTTCAAAGGACCTGATAAAAAAAACTAAAACAGACAATCAAAACCATAGAAACAAAACTCTTTTTCGATGCCTTACGCGAATGTGGTTTCAAAATAACAGTTTTTTTATTTTTCAACTTAATTAGTACCCTTAATTCATCAAGAATAATTTAACAATAACACTTAAATTAAGAACGACAGCTCTTTTCTATCACATTACCCTACTATCACATACGGAGAGAGAGCAAAAAAGACTGCTTCAACTTCCCTCTGTCGTCCCGCTGATCCCTTCGCCCTCCCGTTTTGGGGCTGGGAATAATTTACGCTCAAACGATAAGATAACTCATAATCATAAACCACGAACTGCCGATACACACAGCAAAACAAAAGCCGATAACCGAGCCGTCGTTAATCGATGCGTCTGTTTGGAAACCCAGCAATCGTAATCCGTTTAGTAGGGAACACCAAAGTTTGAAGACTCCCAAAAAAGACAGAGCCGCCGCGGCACCAAACAAAACAATAATGAAGTGCCTTAATTAGTTAGAATAAATCTTATCAAATGAGCCAGCCAGAGCGGTATCGCGGCGCGGATCGCTTTTATTACGGGGCGGCTTTTGACTTTCTGATCTTGCTTTCATCAGAGGTACCGGTTCGAATTGATAGAACGATCGAATAAATTTCGGGATGAGGTTATTGTGGTGGTAGCATCACTCTGCTCTGTTCTGGGACCAATCGGTGGAAAATAATTTTTATTGAATGTGAAACGTAGAGCCACTGAGGGCAAGCAGTTCAAACGAGTTACGAGAGTAGTTTTTTTGTATTCAAACTATTTTAATTCATTTGTGATGGTTCACTAGAATGATTAAGTATGCCACAAATGGAAATAGAGTTCCAGGCACGAGGTGATGATGGTGACATAAATGCAGATCCAATTTCGTGCTTCACCGAAAGCTTCTCGTTTTCCATTAGCATCGGGTTCGCTTCGTCAAAAATTTATCTGATCAGCTACCGGTCCGTTACAATATCGCACTAATAATTTGCACCAAGCAAAATATACATAAAAAATAAACCTCGCGAGCGAAACGTTGCGCTGAAACGTGCCACTGGCGGACACCTAGGATGAATATTAATAACAATTCCATCACCAGCCGGTATGCGCACGCGAGGGGTCGTAAAAAGTTCCTCCCAGTTGATGGTTCACTGTGTTGTTTTTTTCTTCTCTCTCTCTCTCATCTGTTCCTGGAACTGTGAGCCCCATATTTTCCACAAACTTCAAAAGCTTGTCGACGAATTACGCTCGGACCAGAAAAAGGGCAGGAGAATTAATTAAAAATAATTTCTACCGTTTGCGCGTTACCGTAATTAGCGCCCCGAAACTTGCTAATGCGCATTTCCCGGTAGTGCCGGAGCCGTCGCCGCCGTCACCGCCGCCGGGGTGTTGGGAAACCCCGTTGGGAATATCAATTCGAAATGGGGCGGGGGTTTGTTCCTCCGTACCTCGAGTGTTTTAGTCAAAAGGATACTTCGCTTTTTTTCTTCTATCGTGTCTATCTGCCGGTTGCTTTGCGGCGCTCACCTAACGACTTCGCTTCTAATCCCGGTGGGAACTCCGTAACCCATCCCGACCTTCTTGGTACGATTCTCGATGCACATGCTGCCCATAACCGACCGAGCCGGGTAACGTAACGTGCGACTGTATCCTCCAGGGAATGACAACTGTCGAAATCGTCGCTCTCAAATGTCCCCGGCAGGAATCTAACGATAATTTCCCCTTACAACTCGTAAAAGTGCTGCAACAGCAGCATTTAGACGCTGATACCAATCTTCAAACCCATCCACCATCGGGGAACAAAAAAAAGGGCGGTGGGGTGTTATAGGCTCCGTGTACGACGAAGGCATGACGCTGGCATGCCCATTAGCGTGATGACGACAGATTTTACTGCCACTGCCCACCGTAATGTCGTCTTTAACATTCTATTATCCCTGCTCATTTATCATGCAATTTAAGGGTGGGACGGCAATGCGATTCGAAAAATTGCAACACGATTAAGAAAAATGATGATGGATAGGGTGTGTGTGTGGGTTTCCTCTTTTTTTCTTTTGGAAAAGAAAATTGGTACGATAAACCAATTTAAATTGCACCTTAAGTTTCGTTGGTGAAGATAACCATATCGGGTTTGAGTATTCTTTGGCGGGCGAGTTTTAGTGCTTAAATTTATTGGTTGTCTATGATAAATTGCTTTCCAATTAATGGGGGCCTTCACGATTCTAGTTAGTTTTTTGTATGGAGTTTGACAGTTGGAGGCTGAAATCATGTAAACAATCCATACAAAACCACACAAAAATCTAGCCTGCAATTTTCAGTCTAGATTATTCTAGCCTCAAAGCTAGAATTAGATTCGAGTACCTGCTCGAAAACACGGGTTTGTTTACATTTATCCCAAGGTGCATTAAAGAAATCAGGTGATCGAATCTGGAATCAATGTGTATGTAGTCCAGGTGGTCTCATAGCATTTTTTATAACCAAATTTGAATATCACTTTTTGACAGAACGAGTGAAAACTTTTGCTTTTTGAGCTTTCTGGAGGCTTGACGAATACTCAAAACACTCTTACAATCTTCATTCAGAAGCAGAAGCGACAAAAATCAGCCTTCTAAATTCATACACCTTGGGATAAGCCCACCTGTATATTATACTCACTTAGATAGCTGCTCGAAAACTGCTATACAATCCAAACAGCTGACAGGCTGAAATTTCAGCCTACGAGCTTCAAACGGAAAGGACCCCAATATTAGGCCAATGTACCTTACAAGAGCTTTGCTAGTCAAAAGTGACCATTCTGAAAAATTGTTTACAACAGTTTGCTTTGAATTTGTTTTTAATTTCTTATTAAAAACGAATGTCAAGGATACTCCAAACACTATTTCCTACAACGGTCGTTAAAGAGAAATTTTCAATAGGCATAAAAATTGAGAGAACTTATTGTTAGTTGATATTAATTTGAATTTATGTAAGATTATATTGATTATATATAGCAGAGCTTTACATTTTAATGTATTTAGCTGAAATAAAATCCATAGCTATCACGAAAAGATGTTCCTTTGTGCTAAAACAAAGCTACAGATTTTGTTTTACTTGATGTAAATCTGGATTTAAAGTTAAGACCCTTTTTCCCACTACATCTATCTGTCAAAACGTGTTGGATTCTAAGGATGATCTTCTATGATACATCTGTTCCTGAACATCCAGTGCAGATTCTTATTGGAACACTTGTAATCGCCTTAAATCAAATTGATTATTTGATTCGTTCAATTTATTTCCGTTTTTGTGGTTTATTATACATAAAACTTTGCATTACTATCAAACATTGCACAAAACAAAACACTCCATTTGAGTCAGGCAGTACAAAAGCTTCACAAAAACCCTTGTGCTGGTAAAGATGTCTACGAAAGACAATTGGAATTGTTCAACACGTATTATAAAATCAAATCAGCAACTCAAAACCTCGGGCCAACTAAATGACCTTCATGTTGCTTCGTGTGATTCCCAGCAGAGAACAATTTTGGGCTACTACACTGCATCAGGCTAGGTATCCTCCAAGTCTTAAAATCGAGTCGAAGTCATTTTAATTCATATTTTTACTTAAAGCTCCTCGCAAAAAAAAAAAAACTCCTAAAAACTTTAATTCAAAACAACCATTCTATGCAAATTTTAATGATGCTACCAGCAAACTCAACACTTTGCACGATCAAAATTAGCAGTCAGTTCAATTAAATGATCTACAGCACATTAAACGAACCATTTAACTGCCTATTAAAACCGCCAAACTTCCTAGTCAACTTCCTTCAACGGCATACTGCCTAATTGCCCAGACACCCAGTAATTATCGGATCGTTTCCAAATCAGCATAAAATGAAAGCATCACAATCTCCAATCGCCGATTAAATCGAAAACACGACAAACGATAATTTCATTACTTTACTTTCCCGGCCGACGCCCGTTATCGTTGTGCTTTAGCTACGCAACACCTGAACGCACTTTGCATTAAGAAGCTCGGTTACGATTCGAACATAAGCACGTGTCTAGGTGTAAAATGTGGCTGTACAGCCCCATAATAATGAACAAATAAAATTACGCACACGCACCAGCGCGGGTCCATGCAAGCGTTTAAATGGGGGCAGAGCGATAAATACGATTGATTCATGCCAGTCGAACGGTGCACGGTCATACATTTTACAACTCACTGAACCGACACTAATGACGCCCAACGTCAGGGCTGATGAGTAGGACATTGCCTGCGCTGACACATTTCGCGAACAGCCTGCCCCATAAAGCACACGAAGCTAGGACTAAGGTGAGAAATGGAGACACAATGGTGGATGCGATGTTGTTTGCTGACGAAAGCTGTCCAGGATTGACTTAATGTAACTGCACGCGTAACATGTTAGCTTCATGGTAGAAACACACTTCAGAACACGATAAATACAAGAGATGTATCGGTTTGCTGCTGGCAGGTAGTGGACAGTCACGGTATCGCATTTCTCCCACGAATGCATTTAACTTCCTTCCCCCGCCCGGAACCAGATATCCGGAACCTGCGAATGATGAATGCGTGACGACGCCCTGCTAAACTGCCGCTATGTAAATGGTACGTGAAGAAGCGGCTGCGACTGCAAACACGGTGTGCACGACGCACAGTGCATCATTAGCTATTCCGAACGAGCCGTCAGGCATAACTCGCTAATGCATAAATGTTATTAAGTAGGCTTATAGTATTGAATTTTAATTAATTTGTTATAAAATGGAAATTCAATTAGGCTCGATCCGGCCGACTGTTTAGCGAGCGCCAATAATCTTCCTCCGGCGTTGCGTCGCGCCCAACCCCAATGACTACAGGTGGCGGTTTGCCTAATCAATCGGTTGATTGCCGGGGCCGTCCGTGAGGTGTACGCAACTACGTGTCATCACCGTGTTCCCACTGGTTACTGCACCAAATGCACCGTCGCACCGTGTGCCGGTGCTCAACTGTACAGGTACATCTGTTGTACATTAAAAGTTGACAGGCGTACGATATGAACACACCGCGTCAGCACGCGGAACCATAATCTGGGAGTAGCAGAGGATCATGACGGCAACTGGATTTACACCGGTGCTCATTCCGGCTCATCAATTATGCAAAGCGCCAGGAACGGGAATGACTTTTGCCTTGTGCGTTGCTCGTACGGTCTCAACAGATGGCTATCGTGTTTTAGAATGCTAGATTACATTCTCGAATTGAATGAAGCAGTGTATTTGAACACTGATTAACATTTGTATCATGTCAGTGCAAATTGGTTAGTAAATATCATTCATAGGCTATAACGCAGGACATGTGTGATAAGGAAATGCAACATTTTCACATGTTGTTTTACCAAGACTGATGTGATGTTTAGTAGCTAAGCCCAAACATTCTTGTGCCGATTGCTATAAGGATTAGTTGATGTACCTTGTAAAAACATCAAACTAGGACGAAAATCACAAATGATGACACACGCGGTGATGTATGTTTGAATTCTTAACTAAAGTGAGTGTTAATTGATTGTCGTGTTTATAGATACTTTGAGCCTCGTGGCTGCATTTGTCTCTCAATGTATAAAAGCTTTAACGCATAGATGGTAAAATCAATCCAAAACAATGCTCTGTTTGGGATTCACCAAGTTTTGCAACCATTAGTAGATATCTATTTACAACTTCAATATTCTCCATTACTGAGAGATTGTATGATTACAGATTTGTGAACCAGGACACTTCTTCACGATTTAAAATTCTTGATGATCAATTCAAGACTTGTATCAAATAGTGCTTCTCAACTCGACAATGAATTTAACACTGAATAAAATCAAACTTACGTTTATAGATGTCAAACGAATCAGAAATAATCGCCGACAGTTCATTCGTTTACATTGTGATGAAGCTTTCCATTACATTGAGATTATCAACGAATTCAGTAGGACCTACAGAGCCTTGTATGTAAACTTGTATTGAGCTTAAACCGAACTAGTGCCACAAATTCATGTGAGTGTTCTGCTCCAACCAACAGTTCAACTGACGACATAAACGTAGAATTGTCTATTCTTGTTTAATTCTCAATGTCCTTTAGCTTCTTCCAGCAATGTGACAGGAAGTTCGTCCCAACTCAATTTCAACATTAATATTTCCTATGCCCCATAAACATACGAGGAGGCGCCTTACATGCGAAAATGAAAAAAAAAGTCTGTACAAAAGACCTATACACATCAAAATGAAAAGAAAAGCAGAAAAACGTTCTATTACTCCCCAAATTTCGCTCCACACTCGCCCCTTCCATGGCGAGGTGATAAAATAGCTTCCCCGGTATGGTTGGTCCGGCAGCAGTTCCTCACAGAAATGGGGTGTATGATTAATGTTTCGACATCTACCGAGCCGACCGGGGCGACAGATTTATGGCATTTTATTTCACCTTCATTTCCTCGATGAGCTTCTTTGAAAGCCTTTTTTGGAATGCTTTTCCCTCCGCTTTGCCCGCTTTCCTGCGAGGAACTCGTGTTCCACTGAGCTTTATTGCAGCCAAATACGACTGATCATGGTGCTCCATTTTCTTGCCCAGTTCTGTCGTCTAGGTGACTTTCCAGAAATAAGCGCCCCTAGTACGGTCCGACCCGGAGGTTTTGCGGGAGCTTTTGGGCACCCATTTTTTTAAACGCAACGTCAGCGCACCACCATCAAACATGACGGACAGTTTCGGTGTCAATGTTTGGCCGAGAAATTGCTATACATTTACCCTTTTCTGTTGTTGCTGCTGCTGCTGCTGCTATTTGGTTCGGACACTTTTTCGGGCCGGCAGTTTGAAAAGGGTTTCTCGGACCATTTCCTCCATCCATCGCATTTCACTTCCCATTCCCCACGAAAGAATATGGTGCTCATTTTATCGCGACCCATGAAAATGGGAGGGATAGCAGCTACCCCCGATTGACCTCCGGTGAACAAACGATTGCCCATATCACAAATCATTGCACCTAATCGCATAGGCTACGTGCCAGGCTACGTTGTGAGTGCACGTCCTCAACCAAAGAAAAAGAAGTAAAATCTCCTTTCAGTAGGCTCAAAAGCCCGTAAAACGATTCCACATCCACATGATGGGTGGCCCGTGTCCTGTAAACTGGCAGCCGTTCAAAGTGAAACTGCACTGATTGTCCTCTCCGTGCTCGGATGAGTGTGGGCGCTAGCCCTCTCGAGATGGGTTTGACAAATGTGTGAATTTTCGTGTGATAAAATCTAACTGCCAGAAATGATTAACCCCGTAATGGGAGGACAAAGTGGTGGTTCATGACATATAAACTCGTTTTGTTTGATGATTTTTTCTCTTCAAATGGAACACGGTTGGTGAGTCAGTTCATCAAACCCATCGTATTCAACATCGGAACTATTCTTCATCACAAATCTAACACAAATTCAATAATGGGGGCCTTCACGATTCTAGTTAGTTTTTTGTATGGAGTTTGACAGTTGGAGGCTGAAATCATGTAAACAATCCATACAAAACCACACAAAAAACTAGCCTGCGATTTTCAGTCTAGAAAATTTTAGCCTAAAAGCTAGAATTAGATTCGAGTACCTGCTCGAAAACACGGTTTTGTTTACATTTATCACAAGGTGCATTAAAGAGATCAGGTGGTGGAATGTGGAATCAAAGTGTATGTAGTCCAGGTGGTCTCATAGCATTTTTTTATAACCAATTTTGAACATCACCTTTTGACAGAACGAGTGAAAATTTTTGCTCCAACGAGCTTTCTGGAGGCTTGACGAATACTCAAAACACTCTTACTCTTAACACTATTCATTCAGAAGCAGAAGCGATAAAAATCAGCCTTCTAAATTCATACACCTTGGGATAAGCCCACCTGTATATTATACTCCCTTAAATAGCTGCTCAAAAACTGCTATACAATGCAAACAGCTGACAGGCTGAAATTTCAGCCTACGAACTTACAACGGAAAGGGCCCTAATATTCATAAAATAACAGTAACAAGTTTTTTTTTTTAAATTAACTTAATAAAACAAAATGTTATAGGATTGGAAATGCTTTATTTGAATTTACTCAGTATTTCTGTAAACGAACGCATGTTGAGGAATTACTAAAGCTATTCAGCAAATGAATCATGAAAATATGGCTAATGATACGTCTATCACGTTTATGAGATGAGCTTAACTATCTTGATTAACTATTCTTGGATGAAATTACAATACCACAAAACATGCACCTACCTATCAGTTTTTGGTGAGACGTGGAGATCTACTAGATAGACAAGACTGGACGGAATCGATTCTTATTCGAGATGGTCTCCCTGTAGCAAGGACCTCGACCGTGCACTTGTGTGGAACAACTAAGTTTAGGGAAGCATGAATAATGACGACATGATAGACTCTAGAATATACTTCTACCGGCAGGAGCAGGTAAATAAACAGTAAAACTTATGATTTCTAATAGATCAGATAGAGTGTAGCCAGACTGTGATAGCTCAAGTGATAACCAAGTGATAGTAACAAAAATCTGAAAATGAACTAGTTTTGAAATATCTTCAGAAGTAAAAATCATTTGCTATGGAATTTTCTAGTGCGTGAAACATTTCATATTTTTTATCTAAAATTGCAACAAAACCTAACAAACTTACAGTGCACTAGATCGATTTTTTCGAATGCAATTAATTAAGCAACTACAACAACTAACCAAAAACGATCGCTGGCAACAGTAAGCTCACACTTCAATTCTGAACTGAACACATATCCTATTTCAAATTGTTACTGTATACACAACCAATCGCTCAGCTACAAACCACCGACATCCCGAATGTCGCTCAGCTTACGTAAATGCAACCTGCGCATAATTAAGTTCACCCACTAAAAGCTAACCCACTTCCGATTATCCACCAAAGGCTACCCACCTGCCCAGCGACGGGCCGGGGTCCACCAGTCGATCAGTACGCTCTCGAAAACCTGAAACCTATCGCGCAGAAAAGCTCATCATGTCGAACAAGCTTATTAGTCCTCGAACACGTTGTTACAACGCAACAATGTAAATCCCAGGAACCGGGCACGATAAAGATCGGCCGCCGCCTGTGAAGCTTTAATCAGTGCAGCGATGACAACGACGACGACGACGGCGAGCTTGGGAAAGGACCCTTCTTCCCTTTATCCCCTTTTGCGCCACCGCAATCCTCTTCACCGCCCAGTCCCCCGGCGACCAAAACAACAAACAAGGCCCGGAACGTGCTGACGAACATCGAACCGTACCGAGCCGGGGTGCGCGGACCATCCCGGGCCAGCCGTCCACTGTCCCGCGTCGTGAGCCACATCCTGTCAATTATCATATTTCACTCGGAAGCATTTCCTCATTCACTACACGCGCAGCGTGGCAAGTGGCAGGTCCTGTGCGAGAGTCCACCCAGGGGCATGTGTGCGCAAAGTGTCTCTATGTAAAGGGAAAAGCTACTAGCTACTAGCACTACCCAACCCCTCAGTGACCGGGCGCGTACGTGCCGAAGAGTGCATAATTATGCGCCCGGGCCTGCTCTACCTCCGCTCTTGCGTATCGTGTATCGCGAAACCGTGCTACATACAGTTCCACACGCGTTCGTTATCATGGCTGCGATGGCTTTTCTTTTGTCACCAGTCTCGGGGAAAGGATTTTCCTCCCGGCAGGCGAGGCTTGCCGAGTCCTTTCTTTGCCTCTGTACCGGCACAGAGAACGCACGTTTGACGCTGATATGCAAATCAGCCCTTACTCTCTAGCACTCTCTCTCTCTGTCTCTCTCATTCACGCAGTGACACTAACTTGTGAGTCGTTTCCATCACGCACAAGGGCCACGCTTCCCACGCTATGTTTCGTTGACAAATTGTACCTTCCTGCTCCGCATCCGTGTCGTCTCGTTGCAATGCTCCTTAACAAGCGATGCAAAAAAAAGCGCATAGAAATTGGATCATAAAAATAGATTAATGCTTTAAAGTGGGGAAATTAAATTAAATTTGTGCGCTGTTTTTGAATTGACAATGAAATTTTTCTTTCTGTTCAAAACAGAACACTGGCAAAAACAGCAAGAAAGAAACCAAAAATAAACACATGAACATTTGCCTCACACAATGCCATCGAACAAAGCGCTGTTTGCCCTTTCTTTCTTTACACACACATGCCACAACCAACAATAAAAAACTGGGACTTCCTTTGCGTATCCTTTACGTTGATCTGCCGAGATTGCTTTTAGGCGCGTACGGATTTCCGCCCATTTTTCGCGGGCCAACCTCGCGGCGAAACTAGTGTAAGAAATTGAAAACAAGCTTCTTTTTGCTTTCTCAAGAGCACATCTCTTATTCTTATCCTTAGGTACCCACGGTGCCTAACTGTCTTTCTATTCATGTGAAGCGAAGAAAGAGCGATGACAAATAAAAAAAAACCACACACACAACACAACCAGCGGAAGCTTTCTGCATTGCCGTGTTCGCCGGGCTCTTCATTCAGCTAAATTAATTGTACGTCAAATATTAGACCAGGCCTTGAAATTTGATATTATTTATGCAGCAGCAGCAGCATAAAGTGTTCACGTGCAATAGCCGGGCAGAAATATAATAGCAAATCATTCCACTCGGTTGCGGCAGTCCCTGTGTGCGAAGGATGTCGCTTGAGCCACGTACTGCTCGATTCTTTTCATCCAAGGATGGGCTTTGTGATGTTGGGATGCTGGGAGCAATCTGTTCATTCGCTTCAATTCGACCTGTTATGTTTGTTCGAGAGCAGCGGTTGAATTGACGATCGCGAGCATGGGCTGTGAACGTCGAAGAAGTTTGTTATGAATTTAGAATCAAGTTTTTCATTGTTGAATCAAAAATTATTTGTACGTACGATTTTAAGGAAAATTGTTTTTAACTTGCTATATTATATATCACAAAAGTACGAGTTAGATAGTCCGAACAAAAACGAAGACGGAATGGATTGCAACAAGTATCGAGATCAAATTATTAAAACACAACAACTTTAGAAGAAGATCACAAAATAGACTACAGTCTACTCTCTCTCTTATTTGAGAGCCTATGGGATTAAGGCAAATAAGAAAGACTTTCAAATTGGAGAGCTGTCAGATTAGAGAAACTTTTCTGTAGTAATGCATCAAACAGGACACCAAGAGCTTATCCTGACTGTGCTGACCATTGCATATTGGTCATTGAACGTTTCATGTCAGATCATGGATGATCGAAATCTTCAAGGTCTTTCGTTGTAACTATATAAAATGAGCTACGAAGATTGATATTAACACCGAAATGAATTAGATTTCGGTTTCAAGACCGGCTCAGCATCAGTTCCAGAATCTGTACAGGTTCAGTGTCAGGTTCATGATCCAAAATAGTTGTTTTCAGGACCGGCATAGGTTTAAGATCAGCTCAAAGACTTGTAAAGGTTCGTGATTAGTTCCAGGACCAGTACGGATTTATGATCAGTTCTAGAAGCAATATAGAATCAGGAATTGATCCAGGACTAGTATAGATTAATGATTAGTTTAAGTACCGCTATGGGATTAGCATCAACTCAATCATGATCAGTTTGAGCACCACATCTGATTCTTCTACATTGAATTAGACCTATGTACATAGACCCCGACATTGAAGGACTGTTCAGAAACCTCAGGCTCAGGTGGAAAATCGTTACCTCATCTGCGATGCATTCTTCGATCACCACGATTTTTTGTGTGGATGATCATTGAAACATAAATAATCTCCAGTTTAGATTCTATAAGGATTGTTTCTCTTTTCAATGCCACACACAAACGATGATGGCATTAATCATTTTGTTTTCCCAAGTCATTACCTCACAACAAGAACGATGGTTCTCGTGGAAGTTGTTGACAAAGCATTACAGGGTTTTCCACGACCTACTGGTTGGTTCTGGTAATTTTTTGGGTTCGTCTCACAGTTTATTCATCGCTTCCCATAGATTTTTGGTTCGTTCCCACGATTTGTTGCTATCGTCCCATTCGACATCCATTCAATTGAACCAACAAAATCTGAGAAACGCCCAAAACATCAAAGAAATATGGGAAGCAACCAAAAAAATCGAGAAATAACCACAACTCCTTGGGAAACCGTGTATGCTAGAAAAATCATTATCTAAGCAACAGAATGATTCGCAAATGTTTCACTTTTATTATCGTTGTATTGTTTTAAGCAGGTCTGTCTTTATATTCAATGTTGTGCTGATTTAATTCTTTAGGGATACAACTGGGCCATAACTTATCATAGAATTGTAGGAAAAATCGCAAAATTTATAATTAAAATTGTACATATGAATAAAACAGGTAAATACCCTTACTCTCTGCATCTATTTTAAATTTCTCAAATTACACAACACTTCCATTCGCAAGCAACAAGCGCACACCCAACGTTCCCATCTCCTATCCACGTTGGATAGCAATTTTAATTGAAAATAATTTAAGATCAACGCATCAATTTCAATTGCGATTACATCCATCATCATACCAACGAAGGCAGAGTGGGGTGGAAAAGTGAAAGAAAAATACACCCATAATCTACATACAAATTGATACTATTTTGTTCGGTCGTTTCGCTGTGCTCTTTACCGTTCTGGGCAGCGAGCCAACGGCAATAAATAGACAACACTTACCATCGTTTTAAAACCACACATTCATTTATCCCTTTTTCGGTAGCAGGCTGTGTGAAAAAGCAAACAAGCATTGCCTTACTGAAATCATGGCGCGCCATTTAAAGATTATCATGAAAACTCGTACAGCGGACGGTGGAAAATGGGCGAGTCCAGTTGTTTAAAGGGACACAATTTAAAATCGTTTTACGTCAAATTAGCTTACAATGGAAAACTACATACACATTGCGACAGCACTCGTTTTCCACGAACAGCCGAACAAACAGTAACATTCCCAGCGGGAAAGGATGATAAAACAGTTTTCAGTGAAAATGTTGAAAAACCATTAACATAAACATTAACCAGCGTGGATGTGATAGCGGCGAGTGTGAAATAAAAAAAAAACGTTTTAAGCGATTCTTCACCCACGAGCCCGGCTGCTTTCATCCAACCAACTGGTATTGCAGTTTTGTGTTATTTTTCAACCTGTACTATATCCTTGTTGCAATTTCAATGGTACAGCCACACATGCCCTGTTTACTAAAATCCCATTTGTCAGCACACACCTTCCGGGCACCTATCTAGTTAACAAGGCTCGCACTCTGTATAAACCGTGCACGATAATAGTTAGCGGTATAAGTCAAGTTACACTAAGCGTAGAGGACTAGTGTAATTACACTCCGTAAGAGGAATTTAGCAAGGTTTAAGCCTGCACTTCTTTTATTTATTTCAATACAAAAACTACTCAAAACTTAACGTTAAACTGAGTTCGCTGGTTTGATTGATTGAATTGAAAGGTTTCTGAGCATAAATTACTATTTTGAAAATATTTTTAGCCCTTAACTTGTTAAGGCCGGGCTACATTGATCGTACTCGCAAGTGTAATTTTGATTTTCACTAGCGCATCTGGCGGCGGCTGGTGGAAGCTTTTTTTGGTCATCGAGGGAATGGACCTGCCGGATCTCAAAATTAAGTAGTTTTTCCATCGTTTTCCATTGCAAAAATGGATGCAATGCGTGCAAGACATGTGTATCTACGTTTTACAACACTTTTCTCCTCCGATTTAAGTAAAAAACATGGAAAATTAACGTATTTTCTGGAGCGGCTCCGAATTGTTTGGCAAAATGCTTCGGTCAGCCGCCGCCAGATGCGCCAGTGAAAATCAAAATTACGCGTGCGAGTACGATCAATGTAGCCCGGCCTTTACAATGTACAGAATAAACGTTTATGTTTTGGATCCAAAAAGAGCCACAGCACGATACGTTGTTGAAAGCTAAACTCTAATAGCGCTAACTAACTTCAAACTATGACTTTGTTTCGCTTCGTGTACGCTGACCTTAAATTGCCATCCCCCTCCATGCTTTGTTGTTATCATGCATGACATTGTTTCACCGAATGAGCTTCGTTTTCGCGGCAGGAGGCCCATTATCCATTCCTGGATGGTTTTTAATTTGTAACAATAACGCCTTCCAAATGCGGACCTAACGTTCACAGCTGCAATTGAATAGAATATGCTGCACGCTTGTTCATTTGGAAAGCGTCAACAGCGAATGTTGGCTTGCTTCGGGCCATAATGGGAACATTGTTTAAGTTATTGATGAGTTTATCGCCAAATCAGGCGCATTATCAGGCGTGGCATAAAGTAGCGCTTTTTGCGTTGTTAATTTCCACTGTTGAGCATTTATCTTTATTTGATAGGTGTGAAAAATGGAAAATTATTTTGATGGGATGGTAAACCCCAGCATCAACTGTTGCAACGTGAAAAGAGCAAAAAAGTGCAATCAAATGCCTGCAGCGAAGTTAGTAAAATACAGTATCATTTAAGCAATACAACATGTTGGTGATAGGTTTCATTTGGGAGTAATTGATTATGAAAAGCTGTTCATTTCTCTCCCTTGAGTTCTGTTTAAATTGGTAATTCATATTTTATACATCTCATACCACTTTCTTTGTTGAAAAGGAATGATCCATATATATCACACTGCTATATGTCAGGGAATTTAACAACAAATCGAGCAAGAAGTTTTGATATAACCTACATAGTTCAAAATACCTTTAATCAATAACACTGTTAAAACACGAAGCAGAAAAATAATGTAATGCCGAACACTTTAATGGTTTTAGTTTACTGGTAAGATGTTGCGAAAAAAATTGGTCTCTTTATTCCGCCATTTATTTTGTAATAAATTTTACTTTTTGTCGAGCCCTTTTTATGCTATTTTTTGTTGCATCTTCCCTCTGTATTTTTTTCTTCTGTTTTCCTCTTTTGTCTCTTCCTAACGATATTATTGACAGGTCGTTGGAACCATCCTATGTGGCTGTTATAAGGTTCCAACATACACATGATTATAATCAGAACGATAATTCTTGTATGATTTTCAATAGTTTCCCATTTGAATAAGATATTGTATAGGTTTTGTAAAAAATCTAATTATCAACCGTATTGCCAAAAGTCAGTCTGTGTTGCCAATAATTAGTGGACTAAAATGAAGCAAGTACAGGTATTCCCCGAGACATGACTGTATTTGGGATCGAAAAAATGTCCCAAAGCAAGGCGTAAGTCAAAATAGTCGTATGTCGAATATCTGTGAATATAAAGTGTATAACCGATGTTGAAAAGTCGGAATTAATCATATCGTAAATTTTATTTTAAAATGATGTTCGTTAAGGTATTAATTTTACTCCAAAAGCCGATTACATGATATAGATATTCAAGATCGGATAAATGTGAAATCTTTGGAAATGTGTGTGAAATGGCTATCAGCACAGAAATTCAAAAGAAAAATACATCAATTTCTTCTCAATGACAATTTTAACTGTCAAAATCAAAATCGTCGTATCTTTGAATCGTCGAAGCTCGAGGGGCTGTAACTCAGGGGACGCCTGTAATCAATTGCATTGTACAGGTGTGAAATGTAAAGCTAATAAACAAATTCGTCTAGTTTACTGGCAAATGTGCCTTTTTAACTAATCGAATGATTTTGATGAGTATACTTCATCATTTACGAGAATAAAATCGAACCGGTTTGATGGTACAGTCGTCAACTCATGCAACTTAACAACATATGGGTTCAAGCTCCAAATGGACCGCAGGACTGATTAATACTGATATGTTAAATCAGTAGAACACTGAAAGCCAAGCGCACTAGAGGTACAGACAGGCCTTGATCGACAACAGTTGTTAAGACAAAAAAAGAAGAAGAGACATCTTTTTCATTTATGTTATGTTTTAAAAAGTCATGCTGCAAACAAAGACATTTTCAGGTTCGGGATATAGAGAGTACACACCGTTTTTATTAAACCACACTGAAATGCATTATACAATACATCCATTATCGCACGAAAGATTTACAGCACAGGCCTAATACCCTGACTAACCGATCCACTTATGCAAATGAATTATTGATCAGCAGCGCTTACTAAAGTGTCGATAATGTTTCCCAAAGCCACATTACCCCACCTGGTACTCTTTCACACTACATAATTCTTCCGTGCTCGAACTTGATTCTTCACTCCTTACAATACTTCCCTTGCAATGAGGTTTCCCTTAACACACGCATCCCAGCGACCAGCGTCCGGCACCGTCCAACCTTAATCGGACATCATAAATCGAGCAGGCGGCCCATTATCGGGTTTTACCACTTGCAGATTTGCATCCGTATCCGTGCATATCTTTAAATAAACATCGCACCAAAAGTGGGAACGACGAAAGAGAAAATCCATCCATTTCACCAGCTCTGGGCTGCAGCACGATTTCCACGCGTGTACCAAGCACCACGACCAAGGCAATGACATCTGTCGGAAAATTATCTTTCGCTTTCCGTTTGTGCAACCCGTAGACTGCAACCCGTTCCTGTGCCGGTGTCTTATGGAACCGCCGGGGCCCTGGAGTGGGGTGCTGTCTTTTGCTGAGCCTATTAGTGCAAATTACCAACTCGAAACTCTTGCCTCTTCCAATACACACACAGCAACGGAGATGACGCTTCAAGAAGGAAACGTGGAGCAGCGAGACTGCAGTATGCACTAGACACCGGAACAGGAGCTTATCTTTAGTTTCAAACTATCGCCTTATAGCTTTTTCTCACTTTATCAATTCTGTCTCATTTGTTCCCTGCGTAAGAGCCGTCTGTGACAGTGCTGAACACAAAAAGAACACTGACATTAGATACTCAATATCTTCGATTGATTAGTCTCCTACTAAAATTAATCATTTAAGAACAAACATTACTCAATAACTCAGTAACTGTGCAGAAGTAGGTTGGAAGGAAAGCAAATTTCCAATTAATATTTGTTTTTGTTCCTGTATTTTTCTCCCTTTAAGCACTGTACAATCGGTTCGGTACAACTGGTCAAATAAGCGTTCCTCCTAGCCCCAAAAACCGTACCACGGGTATCAAATGATTTAATCAAATCGCTGAAAATTTATTGCATTTAATACCAGTCTAGACTCCGGTGTTCCGCTAGTCGTTTAGCCGGAATCCTTCCGACATCGTGCTAGTCCCACACACACACACGCACACACCGCTTACCGAGACATCCTACCCATCCGACAGTCGCTTAAGCGTTTCGCAAATCGAGTCGACTTCCGGCTTACGACTTTAGCCAACATCCACCGGCAAGTGCGGAATGGTATGAACAGCGGCAGGGTGGCCTTCAACTTCACCCGGGGTCGTACATTTCACCCCTACACGCTGGCAAGGGGAAGATAGTTTCCCTGCTCGAAGCAGTGGGAAGTTAAATTCAATTCTCCACTTTTGAACGGCCAAACGGCTGTAAATTCGGCGCTGGTGCAAAGTGAAACGCGGGTCGACATGCAAGTAAAAGCGTTCGATTTTTGGGGAGCGGATTTGTTTGAAACCGCCGAAAAAATGCTTCTACCCCGTTGGAAAAGCGTACATTACTGCTCGACGCTCGACAAAGGCGGCTTTTCCACCCCTCCGACAGCGTGCCAATAAAACGCAGTAACGCTAGGAAAAACGTTTGAAATACGGTCGAACTGGCACTCCGCGTTTCTTCCCACCTAGCAAGCACCCGTTTGCACTTTCTCGAGCAAAGAAAGCCCAACGCTTCAAATCGTTCCCAAAGGACCTTAAAAACCATTACGCCAATCGGGATGAGCGTTTATCGGCGTTGGAATGCGATAAATTTTCACTCCCGGCACAAAAGCAGTTAAAAAAAAAAGCAAAAACCCACGAATAAACCTCCAATTCTTCAACCCGGTAAGCGACCAATTTTCGTAGTGCGGTACCATTTCCCTGCATTTCAGCGGCAACCGGTCGATGAAGTGAAATTGGGGATTTGGTTACTTTTTTTTTCGTTATATTTTCGCTTGCAACTCCTGCTTCAATAAAAAGGGTTCCCTTTTTGTAACGGCAAGCGTACACAAAACCCCACTGGCACGGGGTGCATGTGTTTTGCCTGCTAGCCTCTCGGCCCGTTGCTTGTAAACCAGCGTGCCGAACCGTGCGGGAAGGCCCGAAAGGATTTAATAAGAACAATAAATTTGCATAATAATTGCCAAGGAAATTAGCTTGTCGAAAAGCAGAAGCTCGTAAATCCTTGCGAATGCAACGGGTGGCGTGGGTACGTCAGATGGTGCGTTTGATATTGAGTGTGCAGGGTTTGGATAATGGATTGCGAAGCGGAAGGGTTTCAATGAAAGTATCGTTCGTATCGTGTTTTCCGTGTTGGATCGCGTACAACATAAAATGTAATGATTAAAGATAGCAGGAAGACGGTGAAAGACGGTGTATGTGGACAAAATAATAACATGACGTGCGTTTAGCAGCCTCACTCTATATCTTTAAGAACAGTAGTAGAAAATATGAACACCAAAAGAGACTTAAAGAAACACAATCATGTTTTAGAATTTGAACGTTTTTATTGGTTTTGGAATTTTAAGAATATATCAAAGAACAAAATTTATACATAAAATAAGATATTATTATCTTCTAAATACTGATATAGGTAAGAAGACGATAAGATAAGAAAACCACTGTAACATTTAATCAATAATCATAACAGCTTAATAATAATAATTGATCGGGATACGTAAGTTATTGTAAGCATTAAGTTAAGCTAGTGATAATTGTAGAAATGAATCAGATTGGATTATGAAATCGAACAAACAAGTTTTCTTTACTCCAACTCATAACTAATGTATCCATTTAATAGAAAAAAATACGTAAAAATGACCGGAAAAAAAATTGACTTGATGAACAAAGCTAGGATTAAAAAGAGAACACACATTTTAAAAGATGCACAGATTTTCAAAAGAATCTCACATAAATCAGAAATAAAAGAACCAACATTTTATAAACTAGAACAAAAATAACAATAAAAAAATGTTTAGAAACTAAGCAAATACCACTATTGAGTAGATTAATAAGAAGTTCAAGAAGAACACTATACTTTATTATATTACTGCACAAAATAATTAGAAAAATAAAACAATAAATAAATAATTAAGAAAATATTCAACGCATTAAGACCAGTGCTGCAAAATGTCATGAGTATGACAAGATTTTCACCTACAAAACAATGAAAATATCCGTGGTAGCTTGATGCTCATTGCTGATAGTCAATAATAGTGCGTCATGACATGCTGAACACGACATGTGAATTCTTGAGTCCAACGTGATACTCTGACTGACAAGCTTAGCTCAATGCCGGCGCAAGCATAATCATGATTTCATCATGATCACGTACACAACTGAGATGATCAGTGACGATACTCAAACAGTTGGAGAATCAATCACCTTCTTGGTGACATTTTGATTAGCACCCAACTTTTGATCACTCACTTGGTCACGACATTTTTGTCGGCGGTAATCACGACATTCTAGGAATATACTTGGCGCGAGGGCTTTAGCAACAAAATGAGCATGCTTTCTCTCTCTATCTGTTTTGATTATCTGTCGGGTCAAACAGAGCGAGAAAACATGCTCTTTTTGTTTCTTGGAACCACTCGCACGCACCGCATATCTCCCAATACCATCGCGATGATCACCGACTGAAAATGTCGTGACCAAGTGACTGCCCAAGAATTGGTTGCACAAAATGTCACCAAGCATGTGATGGTCGCAACAACTGTTTGAGTGATCATCACAGTAGAGCTGACATTTTTTTGTTTCAGCCGGAATTTCTCATGACTATGTCAGTGATATGTCTGAGCTGATCACAGTAAAAAAAAATCGTGACATAGTGACTGACCAAACGATGGTCGTAAAAATGTCATAAAGCATGTCACACCAACCATTCTGAGTATCATTTCTGATTATCACAATTGAGTACGTGACGCTGATATGGATTTTGTTTCAGTCAGATTGTTTTTATGACATTGACAGTGACACTTTGCAGCACTGATTAAGACAACTCCATGTAAAAAAAAAAAAATTAACATTACCTCTACTACTTTGAAACTGTTTAAATAATACAAGATTTTTGAATATAATGATGGATAAAAAGAATTTTCATTCTATATCTATATCTTCTATATAAAATAAGCTGAAATAAATGAAAAAAGCGATCTTACTGCGACAAAGAATGATTAAGATAAAAATAAAATTGTACAAAAAAAAATAATGAAGGAACGTCTTGTTCGATCAAAAAATGCTTCAGGAAAATATATTTTTAGATTAAGATTGGGATGCATATTTGTGGTATTGAATTGCTAGGATTAAAAATGTTTGACAATGCTGTTAAAATGTTTTCATCATTCTTTCTTTAATTTAAATTAAATTTTAATTGGTTAATTTAAATTGACCTTATCATTTTAAGCTGTAAAATCGTAGACATTCAAGAATTATTTTTTTCTTTTTGCATTTCAATTTGAGTCAACCGGTTCAATAAATCCTCAAAAGCACCTTAGAGCGCATTCCAACGCCCATCCAAAACACGCAAAATTAGATATGTTGTTCTACTTTTACCCCATCGAAAAGCATATCAAACGAGTCCCTAGAAATCAAACCATTTCTTGCGCTACACATAGAGATGTTTTCTCCGAAATTATTATCTATGGCACAAGATCCAAGATTTACCGTTGCGTGCTTCATTCGCTTCTCCAAGCTCACGCACGCAATGTTTGACAAACCTATCCGTAAATAAAAACTCTCCATCGTCGCACAAAAAAAAAAACATTCAGGTCAACCCAATCCTTCCATGAATCTGTATCGATACCCCTATAAACCGTACCTCATTTATTATTGATGCCCGAATCCGTGACGATCCGCTCTGCTTTTTCGCGAAACAGAGAGAACGCAAATCAAAGAAACGAAACGATATGGACGTGTTGGAAGAAAAAAGTATCCCTCTCGCATAACCCTCTTCCTATAAGAGTATCGCTTCATAATGGTGCATTTATAATTTCGGGTATTCTAATGTGCTCACCAAATCTCGCAACCATTTTTCTGCAAAAAGTGCCTGTGTATGCCTCTGGTTGGCCAAGCGGCGCAAAAATCAACCGGAACGTAGCATGGACCCGATGGCGGTGGTCAATGAACGAAAGCAATTCGAGAAAATTGGAAAAGGGTACTCAATTTTACCTTTCGCGCGCTGTGCATAAATTTTCGAACGGTTTCGATCCCAGTGCCCAGTGCCGGCCAAACCCGCCACCCGCCTCGGCTTCGCATCGGAATGCTTTATCGCGCCTCATCTAAATGATGTTTACCGAAGATGTATGCCGTCGGGTTTGCGCCGGGATAGGAAAGCATTTGCGCTAATGAGTTTGCTATTCTGGCTGCGTCGGTACGGAATGATTTCTAGGCGAAATCCTTTCGTCTTTTGGTTTAAGGACAACTTCAAGGGGAAGAATGGGATGCGAAACGCTGGAGCTGGTGTCACTGTCGTTGGCAGTGTTTGAAACACTCACTACAGTTCAGTTCATTTCAGTTGGCCTACATCAGCCATCGTTCGTTTGCAGGACATTTGTCGTCGTCCCAGTGGCACAGTGGTATCATGTAAGAGCAAAAATAGGACTAATAGGTCTAACTGGGCATTATCATTAGAAACAAAACGAAAAAAAGTATTTTTTTTTTATCGGTCTCATGTTACAGTCGTCAAATCGTACGACTTAACAACATGCCCGTTATGGGTTCAAGCTCCAAATAGACCGTGCCACCATACGTAGGACTGACTATCCTGCTATGGGGGATAATCCAAAAGTCATTGAAAGTCAACCCTACAAGTGATAAAGTCAGGCCTTGACCGACATCGGTTGTTCAGCCAAATGAAGAAACAAGAAGATTTTTTTCATATTTCACAAATTCCTTAAAATGTTTTACAGGGTTTCCCACGATTTATTGGTTGGTTCCCACGATTTATTGGTGCGTTCCCACGATTTTTTGGTCATTTCCCATAATTTTTTGGTAGCAACCCACGATTTATTGGTCGGTTCCCAAATATTATTGGTCGGTTCCCAAATATTATTGGTCGTTTCCCAAATATTATTGGTCGGTTCCCAAATATAATATAATATAATACCGACCAATAATATTTGGGAAACGACCAATAATATTTGGGAACCGACCAATAATATTTGGGAACCGACCAATAAATCGTGGGTTGCTACCAAAAAATTATGGGAAATGACCAAAAAATCGTGGGAACGCACCAATAAATCGTGGGAACCAACCAATAAATCGTGGGAAACCCTGTAAAAACATTAAATAAAAATAAATCTTCAGTAATGATTTCAGATTCATTAAGACAAAAATAAATAAATGCAAACAAATGAATTACTCGTCTGAAAATGAGAAGAAAAGTAAAGAAAGATATATTTTACCAAGCATAACAAAACAGATAAAAAAAATAATATAACACAACCAGAAACTAATTGAAGAAAAATAAAAAAGAACAAATACATGAGAATATAACCAAAATCTAAAATCAATCTATAACACCACAAAATATAAACAAAAAAAAAAACAATTAAAACAAACAAACAATAAGGTACATACAAATGCTGAAAGTTTACAATACAAATAATAACATAAATTACAAAAAAATCCTATAAATTTAAACCATCTAAGTAAATGACATAAAAACCAAGGAGAAAATCGTAAACACTCCTCTCTCCAATTTCAGTTGCCTAAAATTAATGCCCGCATTATTATGTCCACTACTTCGGCACTACTGTGCAGTCACGTTTAACCCCTTCTTCCCATCAGTCTCCGTTACCATTCAATACGATCGATCAGATTGACCCATTGCAGCGCTGGGGCCAATTGAAACTCCATTTGACCATCCGGCGTGATTATCACTTCACAGAAATTCAAAAGACCTTACACCTTGCTCCTTCCAAGCAATAGCTCGGCTGCCTCTACAAAAGACGAAGATGAACTTTTCACTCCAAGGGAAAAGCAGTAGCACTTCTTATCAGTCCATTGATTGGCAGGGAGAGATGAGAGCAAAGCAAATGAGGTTTCCACAAGGTTTTCCTTGCTTTTATTTTTTTATCCTTTCTGGGCGGTGCTCGATGTAACGCTCGACGACTTAATGGCGAATTTCCCATTCATAGCGTTTTTTCCGCTTTCAACCGTTTGTAATGCAAGACACGAGACAAGTTCAATTATTTCATTCCCTGATACGTTTTCTTTATTCAAATGGTTGTTTAAGTGTGCTCCCGCTGAAAATAAAACCATTGGCGACATTTCAAAGTGAGCTTGCTGCTACACGTGGGAAGCTTGCTATTACTCGGCTTGCCAACACACCGGTTTTACAAGCCATTTTCACAGTTTGGTGATAAATATTTATTGTCCTCATTCGGCAGGGAGCAGCCACTTTTGATCAGCGGAACGAATGGTTTTCTCCTCTCTCTCTCTTTTTCCTTCCCTGTCGCTTACACATCTGCTCTCAAGTTTTATACATATTTATTACCTCACACTTAACTCTTTGACTGTTTTTTGTTTGTGTTTCACCTTCCCTTTTTTCGGGTTCTCGATCAAAAGGTGGTTTTTGAAACCCGGCAATGCTGCGAAAAGCTTCCGATTGGATCTCTTAATCCTTTTATTCCGGTTCCGGAATGGGAAAATGGAAGGGATCCCTTTTTTGCCGCTTTTTCCCACGTTCAACCGAGGTGGGTGGATGTAGGCGCCCACCCACACACACACACACATAACATTACATTCAATCCCATTTACGTGGGAGATAGCACTTTGCGCAGGGGGAAGGGCACTCGGGCGCTTACCACATCAAACGGGAGTTGATTTTTGATTGACTTTTGAAGGAAATTAAATTGTTTTACCACTTTCAGCTGAAGCGCTTCCGTCCGCATGATTTAACCGCGTGCAATTTGATCCCATCGACCCCAATGCCGGGTAAAAGGGGGTGGAGAGAATTCGAGATGGCGAATGGAGAGACGTTTCAATTCAAACCCAGATACCTAACTGCAGCCTCAACAGTAGCACACGGGGAAAAATAATATTCTAGCCAGGAACGATCACCGTTTGAACAAACAACAATCAAACCAACGCGTGTTTGCCCTAGCTGCCGATGCTTCAAATGCCCTCCGAATGGACCACCAATCTGGGAATGAATGCAAAATGGCAAACCAAAAGACAAAAAATAACAATTACTAGCAGCAAAACAGGGTGGGAGATGCTGGTTTTGTAATTTATTTTTGCATTTTACTTCAATCAGCTGCAATTAATCGGTCGGTCCTCGATTGGAATGCTATTGTCGAGGCCCGGGGAGAAGCCATTGGAACTGTGGTACGGTCAGTAAGTGCTTGTGTGTGTGCGTGTGTTTATGTTGATTGTAGGTCAGTGTTTCAAATCAATTTCGCATGATTAACTTCTTTTCAGAATCAATCGATCCTACGTTGAGCATTGTATGTGGAGGGTTAGTGTGTTTACGACACCATGTAAATTGATTGCTGAGAGAGTGTTGCCTCTCACTAATTGAAGTTTGTTCGTTGTCCGATTGAAAGTAAAACGAAATCAAAAAGCAATTATTGTGCAACTATTAAAACGGATTTAAAGGATGTATCGTAATATTTAATGATATTAGTTATTTTTAACTCAATAGGATATTGTTGAACAGCTATAAGTTTTTCGAAGCTATACAGAATTACGTTACTTTGGTTCTGATGCGTGTAAAGGATTTTTGAAAAAGCAACGCCAACTCCTTGTAACTTTTAACTCCAAAAGATACATTAAGAGAAACTGATTCAAAATCCATACCGAATCAGAACGCATGTCGATCCTGGGATTTTATAGATCTGATACTGATACTGGAACTTACTCAAATCCCATACCGGTGTTAGAAGTAGTCTTAAACCTACACTGGTCCTGGAACTGATCGTAACCCCTTACCTATCCTATAAGTGATCCTGACATCAAACCGATCGTGGAATTGATCCCGATTGCATACCGTAAATGAACTTGACTCTATACCGGTCCTGGAATTGATCCCGAACCCATACCAGAACTTATACTGAACCCATACCGGCCCTGGAAATAATCCTGATCCCATACAGATCCTAGAACATGTACCTACCGGTACTGGAACTGACCTCAAACCCATAATGGTTCTTGAACTGATGAAGATTCCATAACGGACCTGAAAAAGATTCTGACCCCTCTTTTTTAGATTTAGTGGTCCCGAATTATTATCGTCAACTCGGACGACTTAACAACATGCCCATCCTGGATTCAAGCCTCATATGGACCGTCATTCTAAGCAAGGATTGACTATCCGGCTGCCTAATATATCTCGAAAGTCTGTATAGACTGGCATGACCCATGTACACTTAAAAGAAACATATTGGTAGTAGGATAACTGTACCAGTATTCGGCAGTGTACCTGTTTTCGGCAGGGTAACTAAACACATGAAATTACACAAAAACGCGTTGAAAGTAGTCTCCACACATATTTTTTAAATAGAGGTAAACTTATTTGTTCTTCATATACCAAGTATCCGGTCTCGTAGTACAGTCGTCAACTCGTACGACTTAACAACATGCCCGTCATGGGTTCGATCCCCAAATAGACCGTGCCGCCATACGTAGGATTGACTATCCTGCTATGAGGGGAAATCAATTAGTCACTGAAAGCCAAAGCCCACTAGGCCTTGACCGACAACGGTTGTTGAGCCAAAAGAAGAAGATATGAAGTCCTTGCATATTTATAAAATTATCAAACAAAATGTACTGAGTTCACAATTTTTCGGCAGATTTGCTGTCAGCCAATAGTTCGGCAGGTTTCATTATTAAGAGAACCAGAGCACTAACACAATTAAAGTGTGGTTTTTATGAAAGATTCTATGCCTGCGGCAGTTATTTTAGCCCGCTTGGAATTCTAAAATCACGAAAAACAAGTTATTTTTCTCTTTAAATGCTGCCGAAAAAAGGTACGCGGTAAATGTTGATTTTTGACAGTTCAATGCTGTGGGCTCCTACCGAAACTTGAAACAATAACACACTTTTGATTTGGCTGAATATTCATTTAAAACTAGATCCGAACACTAAAAGGCGTATGTCGACACAAAAATCCACATTTCTTGTATCAAATATCACAAATTTCATAATGAATAATCCAATAACTTGAAGGCAAAATTATAATTTGTGAGCCAGTCGGAGCCGGACTCTATAGCCGTCAGTCTCATTTCTCCAATGCCTACTTTGTTTGTGGCTCAAATTAAAATGACTGTAAAAATTGCCAGCAAAATACCCAAAATGGGCAGCATAAAATTAAAAATTTAAGTACTTTTCAACACCAATCTTAGGAAAGTGAGAGTGTAAAACTGTTTTAAACATTTTTGTCTACCTATTGGCATTAATTAAAACATTTACCGACCCGTATTCGCGTTGCCGAAAATAGGAGCACAGCCCGCCGAAAATAGGACCAAACTGACGAAAAAAGGAACAAAAACAGTGTTTGCATTTTCACGAATATCTCTAAAAAATACATTTAAATCGGCAAATAAAAAATAGCACAACATAATATGATACTTTATCGTTCAAACTAATGTCACTTTCATGAAAAGTAATAAACATTGAAAGTGTACGAGCAGGTTTTGTGAAACTGCTGCACTAACCTGCCCAATACTGGTACATTTACCCTAGCTTTATTGTAGAAATGTTGTCATCGCATTTCCATACATCTGGACCTACAGTGGCAGACACCTAAAACAGGACACCTATCTTCCAACTTTGAAGCTTCCATAGATCGTCCCAACGGCTCCTAGAACATGCATGTAAGTCTCTACTCTACTCTCTAAAATCCTTTGTTTAACTCTAACAGCTACGCGCATTTGTAATAAAGGAACTGAAATATGATAAAGATTTTAAGACTCTTTTCAACATGCTTCATTCTCCTTACCTTCGATCGTTTTTCCTTAAACTTGCGGAGTTGGCGAAAAACAAATAACTTGTGAATCGTTCTGAATAACACAATTCTTTCATTCTTTCAAAACACAGTAAAAGTTTCATTACATTCTACATGCTAGTTACCCATTTGGTTACTATCTGTGCATAAGCGATCGATCCTCCCGTGATTCAATGCACAACAAGTGTTGACAATGGGATCATTGTTTAAATTTGTTGCCCCAGTAATAAACTAATTAATCTATTCAGAAGTTGTTAACCATCGTGTGTTTAGTATCAGAGATCGGTGAAAACGTCAACAACTAACCTGATTTAAATCTCTGCTCCCTTTGTTCATGCAATTGCATCGTAAATCGTAACGACTGAAACGAATCACAAACTCACGACACACCAAAACGGCTATCCTATTCTTTTGACTTTTCTCCGAAAACGAAGTTCATAAAGCTCAAAGCAGCTTGCGAGCTAATTTCAAAATTTGCATACACACCAGGCCGCGCGTCCCCTGCACGGCAAAGACACACTAATTGCTTGACTTTATCGTTGCATTTGTACTGAGCTTTATCGCTCGAAATTTACTTCATACGTCGGTTGCCGTACGACTTTGACGATGAGTTCGCTATCCATTCACTCCCACACACACACACACACACACCCTCATACCGATGACAGCATGTTCAACATCGGTACGTCCCCGAAAGCTCTGTACCGCTTGCTGCAGCAAACCGGTGCGCGCCATTAAAAACGCTCCTGACTGCAAAGTTTGGTCAAAGGATTAAAAACGGATGAAAAGTCTCATAAAATAACGGCTTAATTGAACGGCTTTTCTCGCCCCGTTGAATGGAAAATTTCGCCCGAGTGTAATGTCAATTGTGAGCATTATGTCGAACCTCGGGGTGCCGGCACCAGGCTGGCTTTGCAGACCCCTTTGCCCCTTTGCCATCGCAATCGGTTTCTGTTGCTGGTTGAGTTTTTCGCACTCACATTTGCACCCGGGAGTGGTACCCGCACTCTTTACGGCAGCTAAACTTTTTCCTCTCCTACTGCTGATGGAGTGCAACATCAGTGTGGGGGGGGGGAGGAGTGGGGAAGTTTTAGACGTGTGGACGAGTGCTGAGTTGAATGAAAAACCTCGGTAACACACTTTAGCCGCACCGAGCATATCAACCATTGGATGCCATTATCTGAAACTCGTGCCGGCGAAAAAGCTTTACCATTTCCCAGGGCCATACCTTCCCGTATTTGCAGTATTTACTTCTTGCTGCCAGCATTGCAGAAAAACACACACACCGTAACGCAAAGGCGAATCAAATACTCGTCGTTTGGGCGCTAGCAAGCCACTAGCAATGTAGTGATCTCGCTCCCCGGGCCGGTTGCTACTCGTTGTTTTGCCGTTGGTGGTTCGGATGGCCAAAGCCAAAGGGACAGGGTGGTAATGCCATAACGATAGCAAAAGTTAAAATCAGATAAAACCATTCAACGGGGTCGGCCTGTTTTCCTCGGCCCACCCTTCAGGGGTCAGCTGCAGCACACAGATACACGCGCGTGCTTTGTAACTTTTTCCCCTCCCTTGAAGTAGCTGGGAGGTTTTCCGTTCCAAAAGCGTACCGAAACAAACAAGGCAAGGTGGGCGAAGGGAAGGGAAACCAATTTAGGTCATCACCCTGACGCACACCGTGGCCCGGAGTTGCGGCGTAGTTTTGCGGGAATCAGCTCAGCTGGGATGTAAACATGCGGACTTAGAAACGAGCTTGCTTCCTTTTTCCGGCCGACAAGTAGTTGGAAACGCACACTGCTGGCGCTTATTTTGCCCCCCCCCCCCAGAAAGGCGAAACCGGTTGGTCAGTCTGGGTGGGCAGTTTTTTTTTGGGAAGGGGATGAAATTGCATCAAACACTGGAGAGCAGATGGTGGTTTGCGTGGAAGCTTGTTTCACCGGTTCGTTGAACGGCCAAAACTAAAAGGAATTGTGAATCTCCTAGAGGTAAAAACTGAAATGTATGTTCTAAGTAAAAACCATTACAAAAGAACATTCAGAACAATTAATAGCAACACACTGTTTTCCGACTGATTTTTCACTGTGAACAGCATTATTCAAAACATTTAACATGTTTTTCAACAGCTGTCATTATTTGTGGCATCTGAGCTGTTTGTAAAACCTCGCTCTATTGGTGAATAATTCCGTTTTTGGTACTTACGATTGCGTTGTTAATTCTCACTATTTTGCTATTTGCCTCTCATCTGTAATTTGTGGTTATTGCCAAGAGAGAAAGAATTTGACTAAAAATAAAAGGCCAATCTTATAAGAAGGCCAATATGATTAACAGTGATGGATTTACGGATCAGTGGAGACCCTAAGAAGTCATGCATAGGCCTTGATTTTCAACTGGAGAGGTATTAAGATGAAAATTTACTTGTCGGCCTAGCGAATGAATTTGTTGGGCCCTTAGGTAGTGTCAAATAAGAAGATGTCAATATCGATAGGTAAAATATCTGATTGAAATTATGAATGGTTCAACGGTGTAGGATATCTTTTAAAGTTGTTAGTCCTGTCGAGGTTTTTCACGTGTCTCTTATTTTTTTTTTTTTTTTTGTCTTTTCTGTGACTTTAGCCCACCTATCTTTTTATGACTCCTACATGATATTATTTACACCTTTGTCAATTTAAATTACGTTTGAAAAGACTCCATCGATATAACCAAATGTAAATTTTGCTACTCCAGCATGATAGCCGGATTTAAGCTTTGCAAGAGCCAACTTCCTGTTAGGAAAAGGCAGGTTAAGCACCAATGGGTCTACTTCAACGAGGCGATGTTTTGCTTCGACAGATCATCCATAGCAGAGTATTAGCTTGAAATAGTTCTGGATACGCAATCAGTCGGCTCAACATCCTGTTACCCTTTTTGTGCAATTTTGAATACCTTAAACTTTACAGTTACATCACCAATTTCAACAACAAGATCCATAATCGCTAAGAATTTCTGATGGCATCTTTGGGCTTATGTATGATTTATGAAAATGAACTTCATGTGATGGGAATTGGACTATATAGCACCGTTGTTTGGACAAATCTTAAAGGAATTTCCAACAAACCTGTCCAAAAGGATGCAATGGAATTCAATTCCCATCATATTAAGTTCCAATAAGAAAGATATAGGAATCACTATGGACACATTTTTAACTATGAAGAACATAAAGCTATTGTTAAGCTATGGTCTGTAACACCTTTCCCAGAGCACATTAAACTTATTCTTGATAAATACAAATCAAGTGTGTAGTTACATCGATTAGAGATCAGCTGTATCACAATTATATCTGCAAGAATTTTTTTTTTATAATAAATTAATAATTTTAATGATTGCTAATATGAGCAACTTACAATTCAAGTTATCATTTCACAAAAAAAAATTGAAATAATTGAACAAACCATCAAAAGCTCAACATTTTATTGCATTACTTCAATCTCTTAGTGCTAGTTCTTCGAATTTGTCCGAGTGCAACTATGATACCCCATCTCAGTAGCATTAGCCAAGCTTTCAGGCACTTCACGCACGAGTGAAGCATTTGCTGTACACGTTCGAGTGGCCGTTAGTTGCGGCCCGTGTCTACCCATGTACCCATGTATGCTGATGAAATGCACCCAGAAGCCGCGGATTCGCGGTTGAGAACGCAAACCCCAACACGATCAGACCTCTGTAGCTTGGTTCACGTGTCACGTACACCGTCATCTCGTCTCTAAACCCACTCTCCTTCATCTCCCTGTGTGTGTGTTTATGTTTGCCGTAAGTGTCTGCGAGAAGCTGCACGAAAAGTCACACATTTCCGGCTGCATCTTGCATGTCGACGAAACGCGACGTACGTACACACGTATACGGTAAGCAACCTTGCCATCGGATGGTTGCTGTTTGTACAGTTGTTCACGGAGCGAGGCGATCGAAAGCGCGCGCAATTACATCGCATATCGTAGTAGCGGAAAACCGAGAACGGAGTGGGATACAGTTCCCACAACCCACCGATATACACACCGGCACACTTAGCTACATTAGACCCTTCTCTATTCCCGCAATCAACGGAAGGCGGAAACGGCGCCATATATACGTCGTAGGGATTGGGCAAACACATGATAATGAGGCTCATTTGGCGAACGGTAAATATTTATTTAGGTAAGAAATTGTGACTTTCCAACCGTTTGCGGTGAGCTTTTATTCCAACCGGAAGGCTTTGGGTAGCAGAATCACAAGCACACCCGTTCACTGGCGCGAGGTTGATCTTGCGATTGCATAAGTGAATCGAATTTCGAGCTGCTCGTGAATCCAATCAATTTTTCTTGGGCAAAGTCAAAAGGTGGGGCAATGTTGCGATAGAGCCCTATTTGGAGTTAGAGTCTATAATTGACTTCCCGCTTTTTTCGGATCTTTCCTAATGGTAGGGGAAAATGTGGGACCATAAATCAATCGATAGTTATTTGAAGAGTATTTTTAAAACATTTTCGTCTTCATTGCAGCTTTCAAAATCAGGTATATTAGCTTTAAAAATTACATAAGCTTTTAATGAGTTTTCTAGTTAGTTTATAGCAGCATGTTCTATTAAAAATATCTATACAAACAATGTTTTGAATTTTATTTTAAAATTATACCTTACACTTTACAATGATGCTATGATTCAGGCTCTATTGAAGAAGACGCAATTACTAATAACAACTCTGCAGCTTAGGCTATTGGTCTCTGCTTATCGTGATGCACTGAAATTGGTATTATTCTGGGTATTTGGCAAAGTTTTTCTCCAAACATGTCTAGTCTCCCAAACAATCAGATCAACTGTTGGTATAAACCATATGCGTCAGTCTCCTCTAATTTGCACCATGTCTCTTACACTTCCAGGAGGAGAATATTGAACCACAATCTTACTGAGCTGTTTGGTGAACTGCATGTTTTGATGGTGGGTTTTTGCTTGCTTTACGGCATGAGTATGCCACCGCTTTCTATCCTACCAGGAATGCGTTTGCCAAAGGAAAAGCTCATTACAATATGCAGAAGTGAACAGTGAATGTGAAGAAGGATGGTTGAATTCGCCGTAGCTGTCTTCCTCTAGTATATCTTCTGCGTAAGTCTTTAACGAACGTCATTGACCTGGGAGTATAATGGTTTACACAACACGTGTCTCGGACTATAGATTACCATTAGAACTGTTAACGAATGGACGAGCTTGTGCCGTTCAACGTAAGGGCAGTAATTGCTGATTTGGAACTGAAGCCAGAAACATCATTTAACATGCAGTAAACACACATTTACGCTTTTTAGTACATTGCTAGGCAATTCAATAACACTTATTCATATAAACCCTTCTAGACCTCTTCTATAAATGGGGTCTACCATAGTATGTTTGGTTAAAATTTGACAACCTGCACTGATAGTTTAAGATTACCATGAGAAAATAAATAAGGTTACTGCACTACAGGACAAATTTGTGAAATGTTAAAATGGAATAGAACACTTATGGCGGTGAGAGGCGGTGCTTCAACTTAGCAAGGCCTAATAGAGTGCATCTATCGTCGTCATCAAGGAAGCAAAATAGAGTGATGACCCAGCGACCTACGAAATACAATCCTCGTAAAACATCTCTGGATCCTCTCAATCCTTTGCAACAGAGATACTTGGACAGGAAACCAGCTGATACAGTCATATTCCAGTACGGAACGGACCCAACAACAACAAAGGGACTTAAGACATAAAGACAGATATATAAGTTTGATATAAGAGTTGAATATATAAGACATCCAACCGAAAAGCTGAAGGAAACGTTATAGTTTTGAAAAATTTCTTAAAACATAAACATAAGAACACTATCATCCTTACTTACTTACTTATCCGGCGTTACAACCGCTTTGCGGTCTTGGCCTACCTCAGGCGTGTCCGAAATCGCTCACGATCTTGCGCCTTCGTCTGCCAGTCCGTTACTATCATCAGACAGACATCAGACATCCAGGTCAACTAATAGTGAGATCTATATAACAGATGTTGAGGTATCAGTGGGAAAAATCCATCTACAACTTATTAGTAATTGTTGTTAATTCCTGCAATTCCCAACAGAGGGCGACACAGCAAATGTTTGGTATGGTTAAAGCCTAAGCTGATTGTGCCTTTAATCTCCGAAAGCTTACGTTGGAGGCTACGGGAAAGGTGATAAGCCACTCTTTCGACAAAACCCGAACCGGAGTGACGTAAAAATCCGTCATCCGTCAGCTTATTTCATAAAAAGAGAACACTTAACACTTAAAATTCTTGTATTTTTACGACAGCAAAAAATAAATTAATAAACCGCAGGTGAAGGAAACAGATTGTTGACTTGCACCAACACGCTGGTTTGCCAACAGCCACGAAAGGATATGGAACTTCTCTGGGGAAAATAATTTTAAAACAATTCTTAATTCACTCATCGTAGCAATAACATGAGGGCAAAATATTCAGAAAACTCTGTCATGCACTAAGGATTGACTAATCATTCATTTTTATTTTTAAAGTGTTTCAGAAGTGCCTGGATATGCCTGGAGCTTTAAATTTGCAGTCTTCAGACATTTGCTTTTATTTCAAGCGTCGACAGGAAATCATATAGAAAATTTGTCATTTACGTTTAATAGCTGTGTTAATACAGCTACACTTACAACTTACATCGTTCGAATGAAGCTATCATTCTTTTGGCATTTTTGGCGTTCTCACTGTTTCTTCGTATTATATTTACATTGAAAATACAATGCTATAATTATTCATTGGAAGCATTGTACACAACACAATGATTTCCACTTTTGAAGTTGCATCTAGCGCGCACGTACGTGGGAAAACTCACTCCCGCACAGAGACAGTAACAGCAGAAGCGCAAATAACAAGCGCAAACCAAAGCCCCCGCAAAGAAAAAGCACACCGAAACTTTTACACCAAGCAGACGCTTTGGTCGTTAGTTTTTTGTCTCTCTCGTGTTGGCAAACTTTTTCCAACCCCCCCTTGCTGAAACTGACTGCAGACTAAACAATAAAAGCAGCGCACCAAAGTAGCTGACAACAAACGAACATAAACCAAACTGCCCCACAGGCACGGAGGGCGAGCGGGCGGGTTCCTGTGTGTCTACTGGGTCGGGGCTTCTTTTCTTGCCACAAACAAGCAAACAGCTTTTTGTCCAGGCGAATCTCGCCCCCCTCGGTACTGTGTGTGTGTGTGTGCCAACTTCCCGCCAACCAACAGACTTGCGGTCGCGTTGTGCGGTGTTCTTAGCGGACAATCCGAACGCCAGCAGGCAGCAGCAGCTTTGTTGCTTTATTGCCCTCGCAGGAATCGGAAACATCTGATCGAACGCCAGCGCCGAAGTTTCTTTGTTGTATCGTCTTTTTCCCCCTCGCAGTGTTGTTCCCTCTTTCGCTCTTTTTTCGCTTGAATTTTGTTTGTGGGCTTGATGGCACGGTGGCGGTGTGGTATGTTACTCGTTAAAAGTTTTGATTTTTCACCACGAACAAACGATCGATCCGAGGGCAGTTTATTTTGCACACCCTGGTGTCCAATCATTTGCTGTTTAAGTTTTGCAATCGTTTCACCAGATGCTGCCGAGAGCGAGAGAGATTGAGACGGGTTAAAAACGGAAAAGAACTGCAAGTTCAACAACCCATCGAAGACTTGCCACGCTTGTAAATCTGTTACTCACACACCAAATATACTACTCCACCCCTCTCTTCGCCTTCCCTTTTATCCATTAAACTATCGCACACAAAGAGAGTGTAAAGTAATGCCGGGCGCACTTAATGCGCTTTCCCCGCATATCGTTCACGCGTGGGCACTGAAAAACGAGCCAAATTTTATTTATTGAGCTTTCCGAAACACATTAACCCAGCGGAGAACGGTCGTGAGTGTGTCTATTTATATACCCATTTGCATGCAAACCCTTTTCCCCATCCCTCCCCGGGGGTGCCTTTGCATATGCATGAGATCGTTTGAGGTTTGTGCTTGGAGACTTGCTTTGGGGGTTCTGTTGCGCTGGCAGCATAACCAAAGCAGCATCCAGTTTGGGTACCCTCCGTAGTGGCTACCGGAATAATTCAATAATTTATGCATATTAAAACGCCGTTATTACGCGATGCTAAGAAGAGTGTTCCAAGCAAAATCTCAAAGTCTCCGGCCGGCGTTGGCGGTTTGTGTTGCACCGAGTGGGTGTCTCCGGCGTCGAACGGAGCGCAAGAACCTTGAATAGATGTTTATAATAGGCGTGCATGCAGGCATGCAATCTTCTTAGTGCACTTCCTCCCCCCCACACCAAGCCGATTTCGACAAATCGCCCGCGCGTTCCGTGGCGTACCGAGACATATCCTTCCGCAACGCGACGGTTATTCGATTTGCCCGAGCCGAGCGCATGAGCATTCAAATCAAATGCGTGCTCAGCTGCAGGCACCGGAGTAATTATAACCGTTCCGTTTAATGGGCTTTTCCGCAGCCGCGATGAAGCAGCACTTTACTGCTTTCTCCCCCGCCTCACCTGTCCCTTTCGCAGATCACAAAAGCTCCGGTAATCTTGTCATCGTCGAGTTGAAATCGTCACACGGCGCACGAGATTCGATTGCTAAAGGTGTTTAACGATTCGAATTCGAATGGAGAGAGAGGTAAATTGAGCTGTATGGTACTTGGTACGTCTCTCTGTGTAGTTGTGTGTCATGTGGCATCGATTTATGCTGTCCGTTAATGGATCGGGGCTGGTACTTGTGTGCATCATTCAATTGGAGGTTCATTTGCTCTAGGTGTATTAGGCGAGCGGCTCGATAAGCATGGCGTTTATGGAATTATTATTCGATTCGATTTATTTGTAGCAATTTTGGTCCTGTGACATTGGTTAGGAATCATCATTGTTTGCGGTAGATTTGTAGAAAAGGCTTTAGGATTACAATAGAGTAAGATAATTAATTTGAATGGAAATAAAAGCCTTTTAATTACACTTGCATACCGACAAGATGAACTGCCAAAGGCAAATAACTAAAACAATATTATATTAATTAAAAACAAAAGCATTTATGTACAGAATCTGCACAACCTATAAGGCCTGTTTCGCCAGGGTTGATATAGAAGCTTGGAGATTTTACCATGAAAAATAACGAGCGTTCAAGCAAACCATTAATGGAGACGCCTGGTACTTTGTTTCGAAAATGAATATTTTGCTCATTTAAGGTGACAATGTTCAAAATATTGTACTAAATCTGTTGTATATTGTTGTGTCTTTATTGTCTTACCACTCAGGTACCTTTATTTATCATAAATAATACAGTACAAAAAAATAAAAATAAAATAACGAACAAGCACAATTACACATCAAAACCTTTAATCGCGCGCCAGCCCTGCCAGGAGTCCTGCTCGACCGGCTGCTCGCAGTTAACTCTTTTGCTGGAGCGCACGACAAACACTAAGCGGCCTGCGCTAATGCGACGAAGAATTTCGCGTCCAGGATGTTGGTGACCAAGAATTTTGCACCCAAGATCTTTGAGGCCAAGAATTTGCGACCAAGATTTTTGCAACCAAGGATTTTTGCGACTAAGGATCTTTGCAACCAATATTTTTGTGACCAAGGAATTTTGTGTCTTCTGTTAATTTTGTGTAAAAATCCTTGTTCACAAAAAATCCTGGTCAGAAAAATCTTGGTCTCAAAATAATTGGTCACAAAAATTTTGGTTGCAAAAAATATTGGTCGCAAAAAATCTTGGACGCAAAAATCCTTGTTCGAATAAATTCTAGGTCGCAAATATGTTGGTCGCAAAAATCTTGGTCGCAAAGATCTTGGTCCCAAATTTCTTGGGTGCAAAATCTTGGCCACAAAATTATGTAGTTATTGTAATTGTTGTTTAAAATTGGGTGAACACAGTGTGGCATAACATTGCAATGCTTACGTTTTGAGTCTTGAATCGAATTTTTATCTTTGTAATAATGCTTAAAAAAAACGTGTAAAAACAGGTTCCCATTTGGTCCCGTGATCACGTACAACCTTCCCAAGAAAGAAAATGCCGATTTCTTATTCGTTTCTAATCAAAACACCAAATCCTATAGGACCAATAAGTGTTGGATTCCCAGTCAAAGCACCCTCCCGTAGCAAGGACTATCTGGGACGCGTGGTTCTTTACGGACGGACATGACCGCAGCCGCAGATCGTTACCATCAAGGAGTAAAGCATTCCCGACAGCAACTGCCAACTCAGTACTGTTTTTAATACGTTTAAATGCAAATTTTCTTTCCAGTTTTCTACACCGAACCTCGCTCGCTTTACTTTACTTTATTACTTTATGTGCTACATGTTCGTTTTACAGGATGGTTAACGTTAAACATAAAATCCACTTGTGTTGGCTAACGCGTTAAACAAGGACGAAATGATTGACAAAATAAAACGCTAAAACCTCTTTCGAAAAAAAAAACAACAATTTTGAATGTAAGAGTACTGGAAAACTCAACATGCGTGAAAGAGGAGCTTTTACAAAGATAGAAGAGGAAGAAGAAAGCAGTGCAAACAACACAAAAAGCATATATAAATCACTAGAAAGTAGGAAGAGACAATCTTCTCTAATGTTTGCTTGCCCGGAGCTGCCCACAACGTTACGACTCACAGACAGCTGCAAACAAAACTGCACGTTTAATACTGCACACCGCAATGCTACCTTGCTGGATGGAACCAGTCGATGGAGTGCCGTTCCTTGATCCGGCCAACTCCACACACCGGACTCGGCTAGTACACCCGGCGCAGATGAAGTAATGGGGATATGGAGGGGGTGGAAACTTAACAATTACTTCTCGTCACAGTACAGGCACCGTACAGGCGGGACGCTTAGTTCGTTCGCAGCTGATAGTCGCCGTTCTGGGTGATGTACCGCACCCACGGCAGTGCTTGGTATCCGCTCTTTTCGATGATCTTTAAGTACCGTACCTACAAACGAACGATCGATTAGCAGCGATTGAGACACATTTGGGAAAGGGTGAAAAGATCGCACTTACCTGTATGCCGGATGTGGTAAAGTAGGGAATTTCAAACTTCACCTGAATCGGAGGCTTTCCCTCACTGTCCTCGCACTCTACGCTTGGCAGGCCGAAGTGAGCTCGCATAAGATACTCCTTGCCGCCCTGTAATGAACCACAAAAAACAGCCACAAATTAGACGTTGCTTTGCTTTGCTTGTGCACGTTTTGGTCCAACAACGTACTGGGAATGATTTAATTGTCCACGTGATGGCATTCTGCTCCGGCGCGTACTTCACGCTGCCGATCGTCGTCTTGAACTTGGGCGAGTCGGCATCGGCCGGCACCGGTATGACGATCTCCACGTTGTTCGCCGTCGACCGGCGCTTGAACTGCGACTTCGCCTTGATCATGTACTCTACCCGGCTGTGCGCGTGGCGCTCGATCACCGACTCGATCCAGATCAGCGGCTTCACGTGCGTGTTCAGCCGGTACGACATCAGCTCGAACTCGCCGTCCGGCGGTATGAACGAGATCGTCCGATCGTTCTCGAACCGCGACAGCCGCACGCACTGGTGAAACTTTACATCCTCCAGCTCGACCGATTTCGACTTGCCCCGCCCGGTGCTCTCGAACAGCACCTTATCGTTCAGCCCGAGCCGCAGCTCCGGCATGCCGGACAGGTAGACGCGCATCTTGATCGCGCCCACGATCTCGCTCCGCAGCACGTTCCCGTTCGCGTTCGCCAGCAGGTTGACGCTCTCGATCACGTCCAGGAACACCTCGTTCTTGCGATACTTGATGCCCTCCGAGCGCCACGAGACCGCGTTCGTGACCGCCATCGGGATGCGCGGCTGTATCTCCAGCTTGTGGCCCTCCTGCGTAATGTACTCCTGCAGTATCTTGCTGTCGGTCGTCTGCGGGTAGCCGAAGTCGATCAGCTCGTCCAGCAGCTCGTAAATCACGACAAAGTTGTCCCGTATGCTTTCCTCCTCCAGCTCCTTGAAGTACTCGGTGAACACCTGCACCACCTTGTGCAGGAAGACGAACACGAGCGCTATGTTGGCGTTGCTGCGCGTCACCGACACCAGGTACAGATTGTTCGTCTTGACGTACGCGAATGTACACTCCGGCGTCTGCAGGATGGGTGTGATGAGCCCCTCCTCCTCCTTCTCCATCAGCAGCGGCATAAACTTGTCGATCACGCCCATATCGATGTGGCCGCGGTAGTTGCGCGATATCAACACCTTTCCCTTCGCGTCCAGTATGAAAATTGCTGACGACGACATGGCTGCACCACGAGCCTTTAAGCTACCTGCCCTACCGCTGTGGGTACCTGCAGAAAAGTGATAAGAAGCAAGGTTTTAGTGTCGTTTTGGGGCAAGGGTTTGAGGCAAGGTGCATGATGTTTACGTTTCCACGCCCTTTACGAGCGGGCGTTATGCGTACTGTTTTTTTATAACATTCAGAATAACAAGTGATGTAGTAAACAAACTGGAGAAGAATTAATAAAACATTTTATCTTTTTAACACCAAAATTGTACGCTTATCGTAAAAACAGCCAGTCCACTGGTCCCTTGATATCATCTGGAATGTTTTCGTGCACCTTCTCACAGCCGAAAACAACGCTCGAATAAGGCCTACCAAAACACATACCTAAACAAAAACGACTTTAAACAAACCCACCGGCACGCACTTTATCTTCAAACGGCAATGTACACACTATTTTTAAGCTAAAACAAACGTAATTTGTGATCTTTTCAGCATTATTGACCAACCACAAATCCAGTCATCAATTTTCCTTTTTTTGGTGTGGTGAATGTGTCACGTTGACAGCCGAACGCGAGCGCTCGCGGTGGCGGTTTCGGGAATTAATTTGGTGAATATGGAATGGTGGTGAATGTAGGAGCTCTATGCGAGAAAGATAAAATAATAATTATGAAGAAAATGTAACACAATTCACACAAGACTTGTTACTACATGTATTAAAGTGTTACAAACATAATTTCAAGTTGATAAAACCGTAGCCAAATCCTTCAAAGTATGTGTTTGCCTGTTGCAACACCCTGCGACAACCAACAAAACAGTGTCGCGTGTGTCGTATGCGAGAACGCGTTGTCACACCGCGGTATAAGCGACAAAATCACAACAAACACAGCCAGCCGTCAACCAACCGAGGGCCGGAAACTGCAGCCACTTGTAAATCAGCTGTTGTCTATTTCTGTTCACTTTTATTTTTATCGCTTCTTTTTGTTTTGCGTTTTTAAAACGCACCCGCAAAATGTTTAAACCGGAAAGTTATGGGCTCAGCCCGGACTTTCGCCTCACCAAATTCTCCACCCTGCGGGGGTGAGGCTCGAAAGTTCCTCAAGATGTCCTAAACCGACTTCTTGCAGGAGTGTACGGAGAGCAGCTAGGTGATAAGGATGGGAAGGGACCGAACAAGGAGGATGGTGTTGGTGAGTGGAACGTAACCCATGGCAACAGTTCTATACATAATTGCATTAAAATGTATCTTCCACTTGCAGGAATTGGATTGGATTCGTCTGTAATTGCGCTCAAACGCGACCTTTTCCTGGTACAGTCGGTCGATTTCTTCTACCCGCTGATCGACGATCCGTTCATGCTGGGGAAGATCGCGCTCGCGAACGTTGTCAGCGATGTGTTTGCCGTGGGGGCGACGGAAATCGATCAAATCAAGCTAATCGTTACCGCACCGACCGAGTTCACTGAGCAGGAGCGCGAGGTGGTGGTACCGATGGTGATGCAGGGCTTTCTGGAGGCGGCCAAAGCGTGCAACGCGCCGGTCCAGATCGGCAGCATTGCGGAGAACCCGTGGTGCGTTATTGGCGGTGCTGCCTCCGCTGTCTGTCATCGTTCGGAGCTGATAATGTGAGTGATAAGATAATGCTGCCAATAACAGGAGAAAACGGCTCACACCGAAACATCTCAATTTGCAGGCCATACAACGCACAACCAGGCGATGCGCTCGTGCTAACCAAACCGCTCGGCACCCAGCTCGCCACGAACGCGTACATCTGGATGGGCGAACAGCAGTCGGAGAGCTGGGCCCGGCTGCGGGAACGCTTCACCGTGGCCGATATCGAGCAGACGTACCGGATCGCGCTGGAATCGATGTCCCGGCTGAACAAAACCGGTGCCGAGCTGATGAAAAAGTACGGCGCACACGCGGCTACCGATGTGACGGGTTTCGGGCTTTACGGCCACGCGGAAAACTTGGCATCGCACCAGACGGCCGACGTAGATTTCCATCTCGACACGCTGCCCATCATTAAGAATGTGCGCGAAATGGCGGACACGCTCGGGCGCGGTGCCAAGTTGCTGGCGGGGAAGGCGGTCGAAACGAGCGGCGGGTTGCTGATTTGTTTGCCCCGCGAGGCTGCGGCCGGCTTCTGCGAGGAGTACAGACGGTGTACCGAGCACGAGGCGTGGATTGTCGGGCGTGTGGAGAAGGGCGCGCGCGGTGTAAAGATGAATCCAAACCTTAACATACTGTCGGTTGAGTGAGGGCGGGTTTTTGTTTCAGATCGAACAGATTGTACGACAGGCGTACTTTTGGGGCGGGTGCAATTCAAGCGTATGAAACGAACTTCGTAAAGGCTGCAAAGGTCGGGAAGTTTGTGGAAGCTTTCTTGAACGATCCGGCCAGTGTTCCTGTGTGCGCTGTTCGGTTTTAATAAAGCCAATAATAAATATGTTGCACTTTGTTTTCAGAAAAATAGAAAAACTGGAAAACTATCCTGAAAAAATGCATGAAATACTGTTAGTTTTCAACCATGGCGCTTATGACATGCAGTCCTATCCGTTTCGAATATAACTCATTACCAGACGACTTCAGATAACGCAATGCAAAGAATCACGCTAACTCAGAGGCATCAATTAACTTTACTGCACCGACAAGGGACTTGTGGACGTATTCGTTTATTAGTGTCTAACACATTCGTACTCATATCGGTTGTTTCGACTAGTGGTGAGAGCTCGGAATCGGACCTACCCGATTCCGATTCCGTGTTCAGAATCAATTCCGGAGCCGATTCCGATTCCGGAGCCGATTCCGCAGTTGACTCCGGAGTCGATTCCAGAGTTGACTCCGGAGTGAAATCAGTCCGGGAATCTCCATGAGAATGGATCTTTTACAAGTAAATTTTGATTTTTTGCGGTTGTCAATACGTGGTTCCAAACGTCCAGGACCCAAACGCCTATTTTCATGGCGATGCCAAAACTGACTCCGTTTGGAAGCCGATTCTAATTTAGGAGCCAATTCCGATTTGAGAGCCTATTTCGATTCCGGAACCAATTCCAGAGTCGATTCCGGAATCAATTCTGGATCCGATTCCGGAACCAATTCCGGAGTCGATTCCGATTCCGAAATCGATTCCGGACCTACTATCCGGAATCGATTCCAGAAAACTACGGAGCTAGCCGGAATCGATTTCGACAAAAACTTCATTTTTCCCATCACTAGTTTCGATCCAGTAGGAGTGTCTTATCTTCAACTGTGAGTTATGCAATTCATATTCATGTAAGTAACCTTAACAAATGATTATTTTTCTTCTATTATCACAAGAATCTAACATATAAATTCATTTAAGTTATTATTCGTGAAACACTTAAAATGAGAAAAATCGTTTAATGATCCCTGTATCTCTAACCCTTTTTTAATCTTAAATTAACGGTCACGACATGAATCTTATTATTTTTACAACAAAAATGAGAAATAGTTTTACAGTTTACTTCCTTCTGTGATTGTATTGTTCGTTCATTCAATGTTATTTTTAATGTCCTCCATTACGTTAGTTCTGCAGAGTCAATGTTACACTTGGAACAGGTTCGTAGTACCAGGTACACCGGTGGACAAAAAGATAGGAAAACAATCTGTTGTGTTTTTTTGCGTGCAATAGGTGTGTCATCGCCAACAGTTGTTGTTGTTGTTAGTATGGTTTAGAGCAAAGTGGGTTCATTATACAGGTGGCTTATCCCGAACAATTTGACTGCCGTGCTGTAGAAAAATGAAAACGAAATGACAGGAGAGGATTCGATCATTTGTTGATGTATGCGTGTGAATTCCAATGGCTGTTTTGGTTGATGTGTCATAGTGTAGGTGAAAAACTACGTATCACAATCGAATCCCCTCCTGTCATTCGTTCGTCCAATATGGCCTTCCCGCCAAACCTATAAGCCCACCTAGTCCCTATACCCACTTTGGTTTAGAGCATGCAAGCAAGCATGCACGTTCTGCCGATTCGCTATGGAGACGCTGCAAGGCTATGTGGAAACGCATAGACAGAAGCGAATGCCGTAACCTCATCGGCGATATGGCCCTACGCTGTGAGGAAGTGATAGCGAATAACGGTCAACACATTGACCGTTAGAATATGTTTTCGCTCTGTGGAACACCGCAACACCACCTCCCAACAACCACTTGAACAGTCCTTTTCAGGGCTACCAAATATTTCCGACAAGAACTATGTTTTTCGGTCACAGAAAAAAGTTCCTATTTTTATGTCCACCAGTGTACTACGATTTTTACATTATTAATCATCCAAGGCACATTTAAATCAAGATTCTTTAAATAGGAAAAGTGATAACGGTTTAAGGGACACAATATACTAAACTAAAAGTAGGAAAATGCAAAATGTAAACTAAAGCTACGCCGAATCGCACACATTACATCTGTTTCAAGTGCGCCATTTAAAAATGCTCTCGGGCGGAAAAAAGGATTTTATTATCCGTGCAAAGTTTCCGCCTAAAAAGCAACCGACCGGTTGGCGTCAATAGTAATTCGTCTCGCTTCGCATGCATCGAGCGACCGAGCGAGCTGCGTGGCACGACCAACAGCATCGGCATCAGTCAACTAAAACGATCTACTACTACGCGCGCCCGTCATGGCACAAAACCGTTACGGATCAGCAGCAGCAGCACTAGCAGCGGCAGCAGCACGGAAGTACTGTGCCGGTGTACCAAACTTTAGCTTTTGTGCTTGCACGGTTCAAAGGGTTTGCAGAGTCAAATCTTCGCATAAAGTTTGGTATTCGGTGGTGTAGTAGTTGGTTGAAAGATTTTTCTTTTAATGATCATACACTAATATAAAACTTTTTTGATCGCCCTGTGAGTGGCATAGTACAGTGCATAGATGCATAGATTTATGCAGGATGCAGAAGCATTCGATTCGTTGCCTGGAATGAAAAACGTACAAGCCATTACAAAAACAGGAATGAACAAAGATAGAATAAGCTTACAGTTCAACTATGACGATGCAAATCTGGTTCTATTAACGTTTTTGGAAAGGTAATTGGTGCGAGTAGTAGTGGTGTGCTCTTTGGAGCGCACTCACGAATCCGATCCAGCTCCGACTCTAGCAAAATCAGAATCACTAGTACACTAGCAGTCGGAGTCTTGCGGTGTTGGAGCCGGACGTCTCCGGAGTACGAGCCTGATGACTCCAGACGAGTCCGGATGACTCTAACTCTGAACCACTCCGGATGACTCCGACTCCTGTTGATTCCGTATGACTCCCAACATCTCCGGATGAATACGACTCCGGGCGATCCCTGACGGCTTCAGAAGATTCCGAACGACTCCGGATATTGCTGGGAGGAACTACCTTTCCGAGCAGGTTCCAAAGCATTAAGGGACAACAGCAGGAATCAATGTTTTTTATTCTATCAATTTAGTATACATTTTACATTTTAGTATTCCTGTCCAACAATCTCTCTACACCTAAATAGAAAGAAATTGTTTCTCCCATTGATTTTGCATGCGATTTTTTTTTTTTTATTATTGCGATTGCTATTAAACTACTTCTGGTCCCCGTACATCCATCATCAGCAGTGCCGATGCCACCAGCTTCGTCAACAGTTTTAATTAGCACTGCCATCCCAAACGCCCCAGTCCCTTATTAACCTCACAAACAACACCCGCGTACCTCCGCCAGAATGAATAATTCAAGATTTTTCTCACCTAACCAAACCAGTCGCAATCGAAACAAAACCTTCATGAACCCGTGAAACCGTGCGAGCGAAGCGTGATGTTGATGCAAAATTATATGTGTTAATGCGTCTGCTGTGGTGACACTTGAATAATTAATTAATCGTTAATTTAGTGCACACTTTAACGCCGCCTGCGCGTACGGTGAAGGTAAGCGAAGGTTTAAATTTAATTTGTGGTTCCCATTTAAGTTTGCCACAACCTGCATGAACCTTCGCGTTTGCATTGCGCGAGGAACGATTGATGGATGGATGGTGCGTCGGTTTGAGTAACTATTTTTGATTAGCAACGGAATCATGCAGAAGAGTGATATTAAATTATATCGACTGGATTGCATGATTAAAGGATTGCCAATGTAAAACTCTGAGCACAGTGATAAATAACGAAGTAATATTTAATTGATAAATGCATTCCGGTTGAAAGAAATTAGGAAACAAAATTCCAAACAAATCGCATTATTCGATGATTTGTTGACGGTATGATTAGTGCGAGTAGAATCATTCATGAAGTTCTGTATTTGAGCTGTACTAAATATGTTTTAAACGTTTATGATCTATAGCCAATGGGAAAATTAAGGTCCCTCAAACAATATTGTAAGCTTACATGCTTTTAGTGCACTCTGTTTAACTAAGAAAGGCTTTCAGTGAGCCAAGTTACATTACGCTTTAGATCCCTTTAGACACTGATCTTTTCGGATGTCTTTTTGAAGATCATTTCTGATAATAATTACCTTAGTACTTCAAGTGAAATGCATTGTTAGATCGTTAAAAGATAGCCGATAGGACCTTAACGCTCTCCAAGGATCATGTTGTGTCATTATCAATGACAAGACTAGTCCAGCGAAACCTGACGAGTATGACTCTCCATATAAAGGATAATCACAATATCTGTTAGTCTTAAAGTTTACAGTAAAACAATCACCTAAAATCCATTATGTTATTCACTAGTATCTCAACTTCATCGCACCTCAACTCATTCACCACTTTTACGCCTTCGTACTACTTTGTATCACTTTGCTTCATTACAGTCTTCATTACTAAAGTTTGATTACACTGTAGCTACAAAGACGGGGTTAACATTGTTGTACTAGCGCACCGTCCTAATCGACTCCGAAGAACAATACCATTCCATGCACCTGTACTGTACCTTGCCGGTTTAAGTGCTAGTTGCTTCAACAAACTTGCTTCCTCGTTAAACTCACCACTCCCTGTTACGTTGGGTGAAAAACTTGGCGCAAAACAAACTATACAAGGTATTGTTTCTTGGTGTCTTTGAGGTATAATAAGGTGTAGTTTAAAATGTGAGTACTTTGTGACTTTATTTGAAAATTTGCAAGCTATAAACCTGAAGGTTTTGTGTGAAATGTAGCTACTTCTTCATTTGACGCTACAACATCACCCAACAACACACACTTCATTTGTCTTCCTTGTGTGGTCAGGCTTACGGAAGAGAAATTAATATTCTTTCACGGATTGAGCTTTTAAATTACTGGGAATTAGTAAGAGCATGTACAAACTCCACAAACAATAGAAACCACAGCTAACGCTCAATGTCCTCCGCTGTCCAGCTAAGCTTTGATAGTGTATAGTGAAAAATTAGGATCATATAGCCCTGAAGCTGTCCGCAAAGCCTTCCTCAGGCTTTCGGGCGCCCGTTACACCCGTCAACCGCAAACCAAATTAATGACTGTTGAACTTTCTACCGAGGCAAAAGGCGACATCTGCGGTTTGGAGAAGGTTCCGGCCCGTCCTCATCTGAAGCCGGTGCCATATTGGATTGACTTTCTTTGAGCGAAGGGATTTCTAATGGGGAACAGTGCTCCTGGAGCAGGTCAGAACAAGTTCACCAAAACTCAACCGGCTCTCGGCTTCTCGACATTCAAGCGAGGTAGTTCTATTGTTTCACATTTTATTTCATTTCTATTTTAATTATATTGTCGTCCAGTTCGCTCCCATGGTCGTCCGGAACTTATGGACATTCTGGACGTTGATAAAAATCCATTACGCTCCTTTTTTAAGTGCCAAACTTTCTCTATGTTAATAATTTGCCTGACCCTGCCAACTGTTACTGTAGTTGCGGTGTCCAGCAATACACAGCGGCCGCTTCTCGGGCCCTTGACTAGAGCTAAACCTCAACGGCAAAAAAACGGTTGAGCCTGTTCTTGAGGCGCCTCGGGAATGGCTGCTGCGTTTAAGTTGCGCACCATTAAATAATAATTTTATTGCAATGAATGGACTACAAATTTTATCTTGTAGCGAGCAAGCAATTTTTGGTCGAAACCAGTGTGACCTCAACACCAGAATGACTGGACTGAGTGCGGGGTTTGGGCATACGATGAGAGGGCTAAAATGAAAAAAGTTTTCCGTACACGCACATTGGGAACGATACAAAAGTGGATCGCAGGTTTTGGTTTAGTTTTCCGTCCACAATTGAGAGGATAGAGAAGTTTGGACGATGATTAGGTGTAATGATCATGGGAAAGCATTTTTATAGCCGGGCGGTTCAAGGTTTTTGGATTTTAGCTGTGGAGAAACTACATGGTATAGCATAGCAAAGTTAATTTTATTTTAAAAGAAGTTTGACTAAGGAACATCATTTAGTTCTGAACAAACTCTCTTAGAACGATACATTAATTATGATGAGATGCATTCAGGAATCCTCTGCGTCATTTACTGGGAGGCAGATATAATCTCGAATTTTCCAACGCTATGGGCTTCAGCCAATCCTCATAATGTTCCATCATAGTTCATCACTCATTAATCGTTAATTCTGAAGTTATTTGTTTGGTCAACTGTCTCTTTATCGGAGTCCCCAAGTACATCTACGCGATGAAAACTGAAGAAACGTCAAAGACAACTTGAAGTCCTATTTCAATTTTGCTCTGTTGAACCAATGATAAACCCGACACGAACAAAAGACCTGTGAATTGAACCTATGTAGTTTAATTCACAACGTACACAAACTCATCAGCATCATTTAACCTCACGTCGATTACAGTCAACACACATACACACATGTCCAAAGGTTGTTTCCAATTTCCTCTTTTCATCTTGCCCTGTACACTTTGCACCCCATGAAAGTGCAACCGCAAGTTAGTAAGTTCAGCGAGGCGAATCCTATTTCAACAGCAAAAAACAAACCGAACAAGCAAACCAGCCGGAGACGACGTTGCCCCGGAATGTACCGGAAGGCGCCATGCCAAAGATCTATGTCATAACATACGGTGAAAGTGAAGATTGCATACTTTCCATAATCTCATTTCCGTACCGGCGGGGTGACGACCATGGCAGGCGGGACGGCGATAATATCGCGATTTTGTTTTTTTTTTTTGGCAAGCAAAATTGATGCTCCAAATGTGGATGCCTCTCCAAAAACCCGGTGGCGGTGGTAATACACTGTGAAAACAGACAGGCAGGGTGCGTCCCGATCAAGGGTTCCGATTTCCGATGCCGTGTTGTTTAGGCGGGGGAATTCGACGAGAGTGGAGTGGAGCTGGAGACGTTCGAAGGAATGGAAACGAAATCAAAATCAATTTCTTGTGTAACATCAGCAGCTTGTCGGTTGCCAGACCGCGACCAACAAAAAAATGCTTCAAAATCTTGAAAGAGACAGCAAATATCATGTCGTATTTGAGGGTGACAAAATGTGTGTGTGTGTGCCTCAAGTGTCTGGGTAAGGATTTAAGGGACGGTTTTTATTGGAACGCTGGCGTGGGATGAGGCTGATGGCAATTTTGCATGCAAGACGAGGCATTAAAACTGAAAACCTACCTACCAAGTGCGATTTGAGTGATGAGTGTCGTGGGGAAGACGACACCAGTGTGTAGTGTTGGTGTGGCACAGGTTCATCGTATCAGACTAACGCCCATCCAATGAAGCATAAAATAGACCGCATGATCGACAGCCGCGATGATTGCCCCTGTGTAAAGCGAACCCTAACGTTATTCGCTGTTTATTATTCTTACTTTCGTACGGCTTTCTTGAGTGTGACGTAAAGTGTACTAGAAAAGGAGGAAGGATTTGCTACTCTCCCCTCCAAAGGATTCTAATTTCACACCATCTCGACAGCTCTAAGCTGAGAAGCGCAAGATGCAAACAAGGTACCACGCGAAGGTTACGAAATAGTACTATCGATGTCAATGTTCGCCGTCGCGATGTCGTCGTTACTTTTTTCGTTTTCGTTACGGTGTCATATTTTGTGCTTTATCGACTAGACGCGACACATTCAACACCGACTGCGACTGCCATCTAATCGTTCATCAAAGAAATACTTTAGCTCCGTCAGATGGCATCCAGCCATACGGAAGGTATTGTATCGATGGTGACGCGTGACTTTCACTACGTGACTTTAGGTGTAAATGTATGGTGAAATGGAAAAGAAGGATGTACAATTTTTTTTTTGTGCTCTACTAAAGATTTTTTTTTAAATAAACAACTTAGCTATGTTTAATCATTGTTATTTTTCCTTTTTTTATTTTGGTTTTCAAAATATTACTTATTTAATTATATTGCCATAATAATTTCATCGAGATTGATAAGATTCACAAGATATTAAAATATTTTAAAAGGTCACGGCATATTTTAAAATTACCCTGTTTTGTTCACTTTTTAAGTGTTCATTCATTATTTCATGAGCTTTATTTATGTAATTAGTGTTTTTTAATTTAGGTATTTTTAAATTGTTTAAAGCCGACTTGCTGCCAGAGATTTGAAATGAAATGAAATGAATGAAAACGTTTTCAAACATAAAAATTTTGTTTATAGGGGAAGGTAGGTAAAGACGGACACGTTAAGGGAAATGATATAAATCTAGGAATATATATAAGTGCAACGACCATGAAAATGTGCATACATTATCTTACACTCAAGTTTTATCAAAAAATATGTTGAAACTTTTAAGTTTCCATCGATTTTTGCGTTTTTTCATGAATGAAAAACATGGTTTTTTCGTGCAGTTTTGAAATGTTCGGGTAAGACGGACACCTGATATATAAAGATGGACACCATGAAGGGTAAGACCTTTAAAAAACGATGGAAATTGAAGAGGTTTACAGTATTTTCTATCAACATATCCTTTTGCTTTCCTCGTCCTAGTGCGATTATATCCCAAATCTAGGCCAATTGCAACGACGATTCATTCAGCCATGAATTAAGCAATTGTAAGCGGCGCTTGTAATATATCATAGAATGCAGTATCTAAAGCATTATTGAAATATCGCGCACTAACAACTGACGTTTCTCCAGCTTACAGAACAACAGTCTAGAACTTCCTTTTAGGAAATTACTCCGCGAAACGTCCACGACCTCATTATTTTTTGAGGGACTAGTTAATAGTTTACACCATTTTCCATTCAACAATTGATATTTGTAATCCCATAGAATTTCTCATCTATTCCGGATCGATGTCTTATCAATGCCTCATCTTTTTATTGCTTAAAATTGTCCAAGTCGTGACAATATATTGGATTTTGTGAAGCGCCTTATCAACGTCGAGCGAGTAATAGCGTAACGAATAATTACTATTTTGACCGGTGTTTCATTTCTCGCTTATTTCAATACTTTCTCTAGTTGCTGATTGGTTTATAGCTTCGGAATACCCTTATTTAAGGTATTTGAAGAAATCTATTTATCACCAATTGATATAAGAAGTAAAATAAATCAATAAATTCGGTGTCCATCTTTCCCTACAACAAAGTGTCCGTCTTTCCCGCTTTGGTGTCAGGATGTTTAAACCACCAGAAAATAATATTTTGTATTGCTTTCATTCTCGTTCTTTCGCTAGTTTTTTCATTAATGATCACGACAACTCATTCATGAATTAAAACTTCCGGAAATATAAACAATATACAAGTAGAAGAGCTTAAGATCTGTAGTAGCCAAATTAGATCCACAAAGGTGCACATGATTTCAAATTTATTTTGTTCGTGGATTTAACCAATTTTGCATATATTTTTCCAAAAATGTTCTCAAATGTGTTGTTTAACTTTAAGCTAGGATGCTGCGTTGTTGATTTTTTCGAAAATTGCTATTTTGATTAATTAATGAGAAGTGTCCATTTTACCCACAGTGTCCTTATTTACCTTCATTCCCCTATTTTTGTACTGGCTATGTTTTGTTTTTTTTTTTTTTTAATTCCGTTAAATAATTTAAAACATCTTCCTCACAATGGACATCTTCACAATACACAAGTTTTACATTATTCAGCACTTAACGTGTGTTAAGGTTTTTTATAAGTTTTCTCACAAAAAAACCAACAGCCAATATCCATCCCGGTGTTACGAAAACCGGAAACCTACTTTCTTTCTTTCGTCCTCGGATTTTGCTCACCGGGACTAGGAACGACGGCCGGCAAGTGTACGATTCACTGGAATTGAGGTTTCAAGTGCACCGAAGCGAGTGGCATTCTTACACCCCGGAAAGCGGTGCCTTACCGGATGCACTTTGAAGTTAGCAGTAGCAGTTAAATACTGATACGTAGAATTTTTGCTCGAGCAACGGTGCAGGAATATGAAACACGTTTCAGCTGGCCGGGGCAACCGGGTTGAATCTGATCGGGCCCAGTAGCTTCTTGGAAAGAATGAAAGTGCCTTCGCAGAGTTTTATTGTGTCGCGCACGAAACTTACTCTATTTCCGTAGCTTTTATTGCGATCTGGACTGCTAGGGCAGTAAGGATAAGTTTAACTTATTCTGGTGAGTTTGATTGAAGTTTGCCTCTTTAAATATGTTAGCAGTAGAAGCGAATAAGGATCCCTATCTAGAACTCTCTAGGACTTTAAACTGAAATATATAAAGCTTTCACATACTTATCTATTCGTATCACACACATTTGATTCAATTATTAATCAATTGGAAAGATAGAGAGAGAATGCATGTTTGTTCTCACGTCAGACAACATTGTTAGTCCACTCATCAGATTTCGGGTTTGGCACGCTTTTAATAAAAAAATACACCAACCGCAAACCTCCACCTAATCTCTAGGTCAATGATCCACAACGCATCTAATCGTATTGGACCTTGTCTGCATGAACCACCACGCTCGTCCTACAGCGACTAGAGCCTAATTAAACAGGGGTTTTGCTCTAATTACGGTCAGAATTCAATTTTGCATTTGATCACTGCTAAATTATGCGAAACGCAATTACGCGATAATAATGATCTGGCCCGCTGCGCCGCATATATTTATGCGAACGCACAGTCCAGAGCTTAATGATCGATTCGGCAAATATTTTGCACAAAAATTGTGTGGGTCTCATCCTCAAAATTGCGCAGAGTGTGCGGGCTGTGCTTGAGAATGAAATTAAATTTCTGACCCACGGTATCTGTGCATATAGGTAATTATTTTGGGTGAGTGAAGCATTGGTCGGCGTCTGTAAAACTCGTAATAATCGTAAATCGATGGTTAGTCAGTGATGGAGCTTATATTTTGAATAAAGCTTTAAACAAACTTAAAGTAAGCAATTATATATTAAATTAAAGAAGAATATGGCTTTTGATTAGAAGTCTTCTTGGTTTAGTTTTTGTTCTAATATCATTACTATCGAAAAGTGATACGATTTGTATATTTTGTGGCAGGTTTTTTTTATATCAATTGGTATTACTCCTGCAACAAGTTAGGGAATAAGTATCTATGTTTATAATTTTGCGGTAAAATCAGTATAAATTTTTTTAAATTCTTAAAGAATACGACTTCAAAAATTCGACTGATTAATGGATTGATTCATTATACACTTCAACCAGTAAAGGTTAAATAAAAATAAAACGTTTTATTAATGTTTAAGCTCTTTATAATGATCTTAGTACTTTCATCTGAAGAAACTTACAAAATCCCATTATTTCTCAATTTGAATCGTTAAGTTGTGTCACAACAAATCGCTTGGAAATATAAATTAAAACTTCGTTCTTGCTGAATTAAAAATAAAATAAAGAACTAAATTACAGCTTTACTATTTTATAACGTAACTGCTATAGTAGATAGCTATTATTAAAGATCGCAACTTAATTCTCTACTACCTTTTCAACTACTGATTCCTAATGCATTTGACGTTATAATGCCTATTAAACAGCAACTCATTTTACTAATGCAAAATGGTCTCGCCACAGCGCTACAATTATAGACGTCCAGTGTGCACCGTCCATCGTTCACCGTCGCCAAAGCAGTGATTGGAAAATAAATTGATTCGAATCTAATTTACACGTTGTCAACCGGGCAACGAATGCACCCAAACCCAAACCAAACCCGGCCAAACACGGGACGAGGGGTGTAAAATTAAATTAAACCATCGCCACCGTTAAGCGTTGAATGCAGAGGATTCGAGTAAGCCCTAGCTGCAGCAGCAGCAGCATTGCAAGCCGTGCAGAAGACAGTGGACAGTTTCAAAAAAAGAAGAGGATACCACTAAGCAGTGTAAGATGAATGGCCAACCGTTTGATTCACTATCACTTGCTGCGCCGTGGTAAAACTGCACGCGCTCGTACCGTGCGCACCCGTTCACCAGATGGAACCACATCCGGCGGTGCAGTTAATGTGGTAAATGAAATATAAATAAAGCCCGGCTAGGCGAGAAGGCTCTACGCGTTCTATAATTTATAGATTTTATTTTATCATTTAATTCAATTTTTGTACCATCATTTCCGCGCCCGGGCGTACTTCCGATTCCGGGGCGTACAAATTGATTTCCTTTCGTTCGCTGGCTGCTGCTGTATTTTTACAATTATCAGTGAGCGTTAATAAATCAAGGCTTGAGTTGTTTGAGGTAAGAAATGAGAGTTTGCTTCCAAGTAGGGTGAAAAGAGTTTTAATTAAATTTTATTTAAAATTAGGCAAGCAGTGCAAAGTCATACCCGTTCTTCCAATTTATCATATTTAATTTGGCAGGTGTAAAGTTCATAAACATATTGAAGGAGGTACATTACACCCGGTAAGAGCGTATGCAAAAATGCTTACCTGCTCGCATTCATTAGTTTAACACTTTTAATCAACACTACGGCACTACGGCACTAATACGGTTTGCAAAACTTTTAACATTACGAAAAGCGATGCATTTTCCTCCACCCAATGCCACGGTACAGGCAGCAGCAAACCCGGAGCGTACCAATCTGCAGCTCCGGAGCGGCAAAGAAGCTCGAGAGAGAGAGAGAAAAAAAAATGGGAAAAAGTACACTACATCCGGCGTCCGCCCGTATATTTTCGTGCAATCCGCAACAAAACTGTGTTGAGATGCAGCAAAAGGAAACTTTTAATGATTCCTCATTCACACCCGCAAGTTTGGTTGCTCCGGTTCGGTTGTGTATGGTGGTTGGAAACCCGTTGGAAAACGTTTCGGTTTTTTTTCTCTTACGTTTCGCTCAGGATTTACATTTTTAACGCCAATTTTGCCATTCATTCGAGTGAGAGGATTGGGATTTTTTTGTTGTTGCTTTCCTTCAATTTTTTCTTCCCTGCTGCTTACAGTCCTCTTGCAAAGTTTGCCTCCCGGCATGGTGAAAAGTTTTGATCTGGAGAAACATTTATTTGCACAAATGCGTTGTATCGCTCGGTAAAAAGAGGGTGGCGTGAAAAAAAAATCGTTTCAACTGCATCGGTATTGCACGGCGGAGTTGCAACAACAGTGCCTTTGGCAATGATTCGGAGCAGGGAAAAAAGGCGTGAAATATTGAATAGCAAAAATAAGCAAAAGTGTGGTTTGCGTTTTTCTTGGGAAGAGTATTTGTTAGCCCAACTGTGGGATTGTTGGTCGTCTCTCATTGCAAGACGTGTCGCTGAAAGAGGACGCTTTAGGGATCATAAATAATGTGTGCTGTTGGCCACGTTAATTGCAATGGCATTACGGCGCGCTTAGCCACTAATGAGAAAGTAATACTTTACTCTGTATTCACCCTCGGATCGGATCGGAGGGTTGCAAAAATAATTGCATCATTCTTCACGCAGTACAGTAGCAGCGTAAGCGAAACCCTTGAACGAGGAATATTGTTTGCACAAACCCCTAGCAGGAAACAGTGACGAATGTTGGGAAGTTTTGCACATGATGGATATGTATGCAGCTCTGAGAGGGTGATGGCTTCCTGCAATATTCTTACCGAATTTCATACCGAAGTATTACCTTAATCCGGACTGTTCTTTGCACGATAAATAAAGTCAAGATAATTGACCTCATCTATTTAAAATCACACCCTCGAACGAAGGTTTCCAATCGCCAGTTTTCCAAGGATTTAATTGAGGGATTTTGTAAAAAGATGTTTAATGTGATCGTGCTACACTTTATATAATTTATCGCCAATGGTTTCTCCTAACTAAGGGTATAGAATAAAAATGATGACAAGTTAATGGTGCTAATGGTACTTTCAACTCGTAAGGACATTGTTCACAAAATAATGAAATTATTTGTGTTTTGCTAGTTTACTTATTTAAATGGTATTGTATGTAATTTTTTCATAGTAATGAAGGTTAAATGATTCATTAATATCTTTTCAAATTGGTCAGTGATGATGGCACACATATAGATTTGGAGCACTGTTAGATGTGATTTATGATACATTAGTAAGAGAGATACATTGCATGACCTCCAAAGGTTTCAAGAATCAACTACGCCTAAGAGAACTCCTCTATCCGACAAAAGCACAATGTAAGTTATTTTTATGTCTTATGGTTAATGTCATATGATTAAAGGCAAGATTAAAACATATCCTTTAAAATTCCGCAGTTCTATCCCGTCTTCTTAGTATAGAGGTAAAATAGACTATTGCGACTCTATATGTTTTTATATATATAAGATTCTATATACATAAGACATGCTAAGTTTAGCTTGAAGTTGGTGGCTATAACAATTATTTTTTAATAAATGTTTTTGACTTAATTCTTTATCTCTCTCTCTCTCTCTCTCTCTCTCTATCTTTCTCTCTCCCTCTCTCTCTCTCTCTCTCTCTCTTGTTGGCCAGCTCACAAAAGAACACGTCGGTGTGACATGGCCCGGTCAACAATCATTCTCCAGGGTGCTTTTCATTATATAATCTTATTTCGGTTTTTGGATTTTTTTTAATTCGCTTGGTCTTTTGATATTTGGCCATTTTTGAGAAAAAACTATCATAGGGGCCATTCGCGATTCTAGTCAGTTTTTTGTATGGAGTTTCGAGGCTGAAATCATATCAACACTCCATACAAAACCACACACAAAACTAGCCTGCGATTTTCCGCCTAGATTATTCTTGCTTCAAACCTAGAATTAGATTCAAGTACCTGGTCGAAAAATGGCAAAACAAGGTGGTGTTTACATGCCACGGTACATTAAAAGGATCTGGTGAAGGAATCCAGAATTAAAGTGTACGTAGTCCAGGAAGTATTTTTTATAACCAAATTTTACTAATACACAAAACACTCTTAAAATCTTCATTCAGAAGCGATGAAAATCAGCCTTCTAAATTCATACACCTTAGGATAAGCCCACCTGGATATTATACCCACATAGATAGCTGCTCGAAAACTACTATACAATGCTAACAGCTGACAGACAGAAATTTCAGCCTACGAACTTAAAACGGAAAGGGCCGCATATTTAGAAATCAGCATGCATCAGCATCCAAACATGCGTTTAATATGTATCTCGTGTCTTGCAGGTTATCTGTACTACGGAATTAAAAACTATGACAATAACTCAACATTTTAAATGTTTTGTGGTAATGGTAAATTATATATAAATATTCAGCAATGAACATACACGGATGAAACAAAGGAAGTAACTGGTGTGTTAGACATTTCGTAACATTACTCAATTTAAATTGATTTAAACAGTAAAATAAAATGCCCAAGTTTTTACCGGAGATTCAGCTTTAAGCCCTATAAAATACCGATTACATGAAACTATCGGACTTAAATGGTTGTGGACGTTTTATTACCACTGGGTCCGAAAAACTTCAGTCATATTTGCACGGCTCCAATCCCGAATAACCTTAAGCCCGGTAACGTAAAACCATTTCCGGTACCGTAACTAAACAACGGGTTTCGGCAAAATTTCTCCCGCAAACTTTACTCGCTCGTCCTTTATCTCTGTGTTGTCAGCAGCGGTTACAGTCTGTCGGACCAGCTATTCACCGCTCCTTCGCTTCACAAGTGGTAACGGCCGCTCTTCGTTGTCCCGCTCACTCGCTCGTTTGTCGGAATCATATATTTCATTTGCTTTTTCACAATCGATTATGTTGCTAATTTATTTTCTTCCCGTGTAAACCGAAGAACCCCAATTCTATCCCTATTGCTGTTGCTACAGCCGATATGTATGCACCTAGTTGCTGGGGATCCTGTAGCTCCCTGCACTTTGAACCGAAACTTCGTTCCGGCGGTGCGGTTGAGTTGCTTGATGCGCTTGCCAGTTGGACACCCTCAGCCCATACCGGTGCTCATTTCCGCTTGCTGGACTGGCGATAGGACGGATCCACCGACGAGATGGACAGACGATGGACGACTGTGAGCACCACAGCACCGTTTAGCAGAGAAATGTACTTTTGCAAAATAGCCGGATCATGGAGCAAACTTTACGTTTACAAGTGAAAACTTCTTCCCCAATCAGGTTGAGCCAGAAGGAGGAATTACACATTGGGCTTTCGCCTTGGTGCTTGCTTATCATTTCTGGCCATATTGTTTAGAGTAAGGGGGTATAAGAGTTTTCAACACAAGATTTTAAGATTGTTTTAATTTCTTATAGGTTGCTATAGTAGATGGTTTCATAAAACTTCCTATCAAAAAAGGAATCCAGTTGCATACCCATAGTTCTGTTCTATTGAAAATGTGGTCTCGTGGTCAGCGCGTCGTAACTTGTAAGCTAGCACAAGGGTTTCTGTTCTCGTTCGTCTCCAGTCGACCAAGGGGAAGAAGTTCTTGCAAGGAACCACATAACCGCACGGCTGCCTCCGCCACTATCGCCGCTGCCGTCACCGGTTTGTGTTCCGGTCGAGTTCGGTTTATTCAATTCGATTTCGAGTGCCTCCGACAACGACTGTGTACGCTTACGGCTATTAAAGAGTTCGACTGTTCTTGTGTTTTTTGTTCTTTTGTTTGTACTTTTCTAGCATTTGCAGCTTCCGCATGATCTGTTCGGATGCAAAAGTGCAGACGGTAAGTCCAGCATGATTCGAGAAGACTGAGTCCTTTTGCCGGGGGAAGTTTGAGCATCAACGGATTACGTCCAATTCTTGACGCTTGTGCGATTCATTTAATCGTGAGTAGCAGCTTTACTTTTACACCAACTTTTAGCTGTTGGTTCAGTTTAAATCTATTACTTAACAAGCTCTTTCTTAACAAGAGCAAAAAAAAAACAAAATTAAAGCGCTTTCTGTAACACTTATACCTTAGGAGATTTTAACATTTTGATTTGTTCAGTTATATGTTGTTCACTCTCGACATGAATAGCTTACGTCATATGTCAACTCATATAACGACTAAAACACTGAAATCACATAGAATATTACACTTATTATGTTACATTACAAATGTGTGCTCTGAGCTTCATTAAACAAAGTTTGGTCGTTTCAGAGGAGTTCAACCCAACATACGGCGTCAATTACTACTTTACCCAAAGCTAGATCACTAATAATTCGTAATACTTTTCATGATGTCTACACGGTATTAGGCTTGTACAGTACACATCATCCGATAAATTATATGGATTAACATTCTCCTCAACATTCCCCACACTTTTTCGAAGCAAACCGTGTAAATGATTAATATTTTGATTGATTTCAACGAATCGAGATGCTGTGTACCTTCCACTTTTTATCATTTTCTCGAAATTCCCACGGATTGAGCGCGACAGTACGTGCCTTTCTTCCATTACTGTCTACCTTCTACTGCTCCGAATAGAATAAGTATGCTAATGCATCGCTCAGCTAGCTGTTTTACATCAAGCACAGATCATCATCGTCACTGTTCAATAATTAAAGAAGCTCCAAACATAGCTTCCTTTCATCTACAAAGCAAAAGAAGCCAATGCCAATCACGTCAACAAGCGAGTTCGCCGGTTTTATGCAAATGTATGCAGATTCGTTTGATTTGTTAGCACCGTTGGACCAAATTCCTTTCCTTTTCGCATTATTGCAATTTCAATCCTACTTTGCAACTTATTACAACTCCAGGAGTGCTTCACGTACATACCAAATTAATCAACGTGAAATAGTGTTTTCGTCGTGTCCCTCATCTTCCATTCTAATACGTTTTCAAACGAGTTTCGGTTTCGCTTTTAATCGCTTCCAAGAAATGAAACGTATAGTTTTTATTACCAAAAATGAATTAATATTTAATTTAACTGATCATCCTCCCCCGGCACCGATCACCATTAACCTGAATGCGCCGACGATTTCAACGTTCACTCCACAGGCTCCAACTGGAACATCGAGCATCGTAAATTGTAGTTTTATAACTTTATCAAACAAAACAACAAGCATGGCAACTGAGCGAGCCAGTCGATGCGACCGACGATTATTAGTATCGGCTTCCCCGTCCATTAACACACTGTCGGCCGTGTCGGTTGGATTTTCATCTATGCAGCGTTGTGTGTTGTTTGAAATTTTCTTCATTTTCGACAAACATTGAAGCCGGTTTACGATTGTCACCGCGTGGGTATCGATGCTCATCCAAGAGCACATCCACAGCAACATCACAAACAACCCCCAACAAACACCTAACCGATGGCAAAATGTCCCGCTGGGGATATGGAAAGGACTTCTTGATGGTAGCCGTGCCGAAACGAAACTGCTCCCCTGCTGGGTAAGAAGGTGATTTTTAAAGATGGCAGTGTCGAACCATCCATACGGCTGATGGAGCGGGTGTAGCATCGTTCGATAAGACGATCACGTTCCATCGCGCGGTCACATCGATGACTGTTTGCACCCCGGTTTGTCCATCCACGGTGGTACACGGTGGTCGTAAATAATAGATTTTATCACATTTCGAATTATAAATTTGATCATTTTACAGGCAAGCTTTGATGACTGCAGCTGAACCGTTTTCGGCCAGCTGGGTCACTCGACGAACGGGGCAGGCATGAAGGGCATTTGGTTTCACCTGTTTCACTCTGCTCGCTCTACCAGCTCTATGCTTAAGCGTGTGCACAGAATGGGGAGAACGCGCGGAAATGACTTTATGAAAACCGGGTTGAGTCGAATTAGTAAACATGTATTTATAATTAATGGGTTATGTTTTTCGATTCCATTCCGCGCTCATTCGCTTGGTTTGTCAAAAAAAGTCATTAAAACAATATCAAGCAGGCGCCGATTTGATATCGATATGTGATATGTGTGTATGTGTTTTTATGACTGGACATTGGTTTCCACCACAAGGCTTACAAGCTTTTTTCTGACGCATGTTATGAAATAATTAAACGATGATCTGTGCGTGGGATTATTGTTGGAATGTTTGAAACAGAAAGTGAACTGGTTCAAGCCCTTTCTCGATTTTGCGATGAGCACAAAATGGAATTTGAATCGATTTCATTATTTGTTTTTGTTCTTTTGGAGCTATCATTGTTGAATGATGTTTCTTTGTTATTCTGCTACAATTTGAAACTCTTTTTGATTTCTTCTACATAATGCTGTTTGTCCTATAATTTTATGTTTTATGCAGGTTTACATTTAGATTTTATTAGGGCTTCACACTAAATTGATTAAGTTCTATTTTGTTCGCTTCAATGCACATTTGATGCTAAAATATTTAAAGCAAGAATTGGCTTAATTTTGAATTCCTTCTGGAATGTTCTTGAAAGCAAAGTGGGATTTTCTAAGTGGCTTTGAATACAATCTGTAGTCAAATTGGATAAGTTGAACATTGATTTTTAAATAACTAAATAACAAACTGGCCTTGTCCTGTCATAGACTTAAGCCACGTCGTATGAGACACACCTCCAATACGCAGGCTTTGTGTATGCAACTGATGATCATGTAATAATTGACTCGAATAAGTCATATGTGGTTTATTCTGTCTCAAATGCGAAGATTAAACACTCAAATTTTTGGCTCTTCAAGGTTTAACTGATTTGATAAACAACATTAAAAATAGTCAATAAATCTGTAATAAATTTAATGTAATGTAATAAAATTAAAATTACAAAATGCAATTAAAATTCATTTGAAGTTAAAATACTATAAGCCCGATAGTATCAAATGAAAAAAAAATCAGTTTAGGCTCATTATAGTATGTCTCTCCACGGAAATAAAAAAAAGACGAAAAAAAACGAAAAACGTAAAAGACGAAAGATTTATTCGACAACTGAAGAGCGATCAGAGTACGATTTCTTTTAAAATAAAAAGAGTTCCCTTGCTTCCAAAATACCATAATTGAGCTCCTTTCTCTTTTAAGATCGTAGGTTAAAATTTCAGTCTACCAGCAGTTTGCATTGTAAATCAGTTTTCGAGCAGCTATCAAAGTGGGTATAATATAAAGGTGGGCTCATTGAGCCCCAAGGTGTATGTATTTAAAAGATTGATTTTTTATCGCTTCTGCTTCTGAATGAAGATTTTTAAAGATTTTTTGTTTTGTTTTGTAAATTCGTCAAGTTACCAGAAAGCCTGTTTGGGCAAAAGTTTTCACCTGTCCTGTCAAAGAGTGGCGGTCAAATTTGGTTACAAAAAACAACCGGGTCTAGATTCCACCAACTGATCTCTTTAATGCACCTTGGGATAAATGAAAACAAGACCTTGTTTTGACATACCCGAACCTAATCATATTCGATGTGGGCCGGTCTCATGGTACAGTCGTCAACTCGCACGACTTTACAACATGCCCGTCATGGGTTCAAGCCCCAAATAGTTTTGAAATTTTTCGTGCAGGTCCTCGAATCTAATTCTTGCTTTGAGGTTAATAATATGTGATGTGATGTGATAATATGTGAAATAATATGTGATGAAAATCGTAGGCTAGTTTAGTGTGTGGTTTTGTATGAATTGTAGACATGATCATGATCAGCTGAAAACTATCAAACTCCATATAAAAAACTGGTTAGTATCGCGAAAGGCCCAAATGACTGAATTTTACGTCATTTCGTTTATGAACGTTGCTCGTAACTAAAAGTAATCTATAAATAAAAGTCACCTACATCTAAATATTAGTATTACATTTAGAGAGTAAATTTTATACTGTTATTTAGATTGATTAAGTAAACTTACAAAAGTAGTGGAATTCAATTTGAAATAAAATGTTACTTGTTTCCTCAATATTACACTATGTCTATAACACTGTGTGTGTAATAGACCATTGTAATAAGTTTAAAAACACAAACATGCTGAATTAATGCCACTCTTCTCAAACTACTCCCAGATAATAAATAATGAAAGCTCTATCAATCGCATGATCCTCACTGGATGACACGTGTTCAAGGACTTACACTACCGCCAATTGCATTACCAGATTACCAGATCCCTGTCAGCTGATTGACACGCTATCATTTACATCCATAATTCCAGCAGTTTATTACCGACCTGCGCTCCATCCACTGAATCCACCGGCCATCAAACCTAACACCACAAACGATCAACCATCAGCCGATTCGCATAATGTTGCACATACACAGACTAAAAAAACACACACACCGAACAACCACAAAAGTGCATTTGTAACCGTTTTCCAATGCACTTCACTTTCTGTCAAACTACCTACAGCTGTCCGTTGCGAGCTTGTAAAACTGGTACAATGGGTTGTGTATTGAGATGTAAAAAAAGAGCAGAAACACACACACAACCGAACAGCAGACTAATTACATTTTTATAACGGTATTAATCGCGCTCATTAATGACATGCTGTGATTTTCATTACCCGCTAGGATCCGATGAAGGCGGGATACAATAAAACAAGCTGGGAGATGACAATCAAAACTGCAATCGCTGACAGCTGATGCACCTTAACCACAAATTGATACAGCTTCCCCGGGTGGTTTGAAAGGTGAAAAAATCATGCGTTAAACATGACCCATTAAAAGCATTTTTTTGACAAAACAGCAATAGTTTGTTTAACCCGCCGTGTATACACACACACACACCCCGCAGCAAATGGTGCAACATGACGCAACATACAACCAGAGAGAAGGGACTAACCCCAAAAAAAAACAACAACTCATTCGATCAAATGCTTTGTCGTCATCGGTGTGCGTCCGTTGTGAGTGTGCATAATTTTGGCGTATGCTCATAAATATTTTATTACTAATGGCACCATGAATTATTTTAATGTGGCCGATAAATACAACTCACACACAGAATCTACTACGCGCCCACACCTCTCGCCACGCATTCGGTGCGGCGCTGAAGAGGATAAAAATAATGCCACACGTACAGACAGAAACATACATGCATACATTGCGAGTAAAACATACGCAGAAGAAAAAAAGAGACTCGGCATAACTAAATCATCCAATGAAATGTCATTTTGTGGGCAACATGTTGTGCCGTGTTGTCTGTTAGAACTTCATTCCCGCCTGCCCAACCGTGGCTTGCCGCGCCTGCCAATCGTTCCAGTCAAAAGGCCACATTAATACGGGGCAGAGGTTTGGATGAAAAGCTTTTGCAAGGGCGTAATGACCGATATTTGTTTCGAGCTTTTCCTCTTTCCCCCTTTACGTCGAGCGGGGCGCAATCCACCGGGGTGTTGTTTGATGCAATAAATTATGAAAATTTATCAACATGCTAATTGGGTGAGGCCACGTTTCTGTTTTTGAAAATCCGATCAGCGACAGCGGCGTGAGGTAGTTCATCAGGTGAGTTTGAATGTTTGAAATAGTTCGAAAAAAGGTGCCTTTGAACAAGTTCCTGCCCTTTGCTTGAGGGTGGACAGAAACATATTTTTGCTGACAGTTAATGTGTGTGTGTGAATGAAAAGCTGACAGCACGTTGGTAGGTTGTGTATTTTGATTGTAGTTGTGTGTATTTTTTTTGGTTCTGTTGGCCACTGCACTTTCATCAAATTCATTGACAGGATTGGAATTTGTCATTATTTTATTCACTGGACTGTTATGGAATCACTTATTCTGGGGTTTGAAGTGAAAGTTACATCTAACTGACTCTGCATTGTGTGATATTGATTATTTAATTCAATTTTTGTTCCTATGTTATCGCATTTACCAAAATATGTACTTTAATGTCGGATGGAATGTTCAAGCAATTATGACGTTAAGAGCTTTTCAATTTATATTCAAAATTGAAAAAAATAAAAATAATCAACGTAATATGTGGTTTACTCTTGCTCAAGATCGTATAAATTCGCGTAACATAACATAAATAAAGCATGAAGTAAATAAACATTCAAACCAGTATTCTTAGCACTGTGGTCATACCGACTTTGTGAAATTCAGCGGTTAGTTACGATTGCCAATAAAGAAGAAATGCTTATAAAATGCCATAACATTTTAATTGGCAGCTAGAGGCATTTTACAATAGCTGTTTTATCTTCTATATATATAAAATCTCGTGTCACGGTGTTTGTAGCGAGCAACCTCCGAAACGGCTGGATCATTTTCAACGAAACTTTGCACACACCTTATGGTGGTATGAGAATAGGTTTTAAGACTCATATCATTTTCAGAAGTTGCACAAAACTCAATTTATTAGCAATTTTCTAATCCCATGCCAAGAGCAGTATTTTTGTTGTTGTATACAGCGCTTTGACACTCAGTGTTAAGTGCAGTTTACACTGGTGTTAAAACCCCGCAAACAAATTCGAGCAGTTTGCGAGCTCGCACTAAGCCTCGAAATCGCGATAGCTTTTTAGTTTATCTTAATTTACTTTTCTTAAGATTTTCTTAATTTGACAGTTGACACATCAAATGTCAAACTCAAAATAAATTCTCTTTACGTCAAATTTTAAAAACCATTTAAAATAGCACAAAATTTCAATTTTTTAGTTGAAATCAGATCAAATAACTAATTTAATGGCTAAAACCTACCCCTTCAAGCAGAATGATACGAAAATTAGCTATAATTTGACCGAAAACATCGAAATTCGACTTACGCTAATATTAGAGATACGCGATTGTCTCCAGTCCGCATTAATAGCATATATCATGGAGTGCCTGTATATGATATATGGTATATATGGGTCCAATAAACTCCGTGGTAAATCAAAAGCTCAGTAGTACCCAAGCGGATGATTGCAGATCTTAATTACCTACTGTTATTACGACCGATAAGAAGAATCGAAGCTTTGGGATAAAATCATAGTAATCATTGTTTTTGTCTTCCTCGGACTGCATATTCTACTATTTTTAATTAAAAAGAAACATCAATTTTATCCCGTGTGAAACCGGGTAAATCATCTTGTATAAAATATAATAAAATTTCTATATGAGGAATATGACCATTACTGATCAAGGTCCACATTTTTCACAAGAATGCATCTATTATTTTGTCCATGCTGGTTTGGTTGTCCATTTAGGTTACTTTTGCTTTAAATATCATATGCATTTAAGAATCATTGAGTGAACACGGTCTAGATGGAAACTAAAAATATTAATTGGAATTGTGAACTATTCATTCAAATATCTATAGACTCCAAAAAGTAAAATCAATTTTCCCTATCAATCAAATTAATTTTATTTATGCATAAGAATTCATTCATTTTATTTTTCAATACATCACAATTTTTGAAAAAAAAGAAGGAATGTTTGTAGTACTAGATAATGCTTTTATGATGCTGCTGATAGCAAATATTTGAGCTCACTTTGAGGATTAGTTGGTTAATAAATATGCTTAATTAATATTATGCTGCTAATAGCAAAGTTATTGCATTCTTTGTGGTTAAGTTACTTATTAAATGGCTTGTTACTAGTCCCACTTTGGAGGTAGGATTTATATTCATTAGTAATTATGTTACAGTTCTTGTAAAATATAATAAATAGAATGAGACTACATTGAATTAAGACACGCGTGCGTACAGTAGACTCGGGGTTCGGAACTTGGTAGATTTGTTTGGTCGGGTTAATAACTCGTCATCTTTATGCTTTTGTTCAGCTCTCAACATCTACTCGTTTGAATATTTTTAGCTTTATCAAATTATCTCAAGATATCTCAAACGTCTTTATCCTTTGTAGGGGTCAGAGGTGGGTAATCATCATAATCATCATCAATCTTATATGGACCGCCGCAGCATGCCGAGGATCCAAATAAACGTATACTGCGAAGACTATCCTGTAATGGATGATGCTATAAATCACATGTACATCAAGCCAAAATCAATTTGAATGAATTTAGCTTTACTAATACGCTGAAGCTTTGCAAATAAAAACACCTTTCAAACACAATTATACCACAAAAAATACCTAAATTACCATCATAAATTCTCCATTGCATTGAAGAATAATTTGTTATTTCAATTGTTGAATTTGTAATGGTTATTTCATGGTAATATGCTAGATGAAGACCAAATTGACTCTTATTTAGGATTGCATTTAAAACGGACTCTTCACACTAATAAAATCACTACTGTCTGTAAAGCTAATCATTCGGAATTGAGTTCTCTGAGTTACCTGATTTAAAACCCGCTAGTAAGTAGTGGAAGAGAAAATCGAAAAATAAAAACAAACTCGAAGTTATCCCACTGTGGGGCTGCGCGTAAAGCAACGGCTAATCGTAAAGCTCATCCAGCAATCCTGATAATAAAATCCCGTCTACTCTTTCTCATTCTGGATTAAAGATTCACCCCCCAGCAACAGTTTCAATCCGTAAACGATCCGTTTTTATTCCACCTCCAGGCACGATCGATTTATTTACAGCTTAATCTTGTAATCGACAATTGATTATTATTTTTGTTGCAATCCCGCTTTAGCCCACCCTTTCGCAGTGCAATAAATAGTTCCTCATTCGGCATCAGTGTGCTACTCGCGAGCAGAGTTGATTGCAGTAAAAGCATTGCAAAAAAATCGAAAAAATGACATTCCTGAATGAGAAGAAAGCTTTAGTTCTTACTTCTATTTCAACAACACGACTTGCAGTCAATGTTTCACGGGCAAAAGCAACCATGTCGATGCTTCGTTGCGAGCAGGATTGATCGAAATCGCCACAATCGCTGCCATTCAAACTGTCAATTAAATTTTATTTCAACATCACGGATTTCACCACCCCCATCCACCGTGCCGCCAACGTCCGTTTGTGAGCATTTCTTTTTATTGGCAGCGTTTGAGCCGGGCGACTGATTTGATCCCGATTTTCAACGCGAAACTTCAACAGGTTTAGCGAACCGATTAAAATTGTTTCAATGCTTTGGAGCAAGATGACGAGCAGATGAAACAAAAACATGCTTTCAAACTTGGGAAGTAAAAGGTGAAGTACGGTATGTTTAGCTTTTTGTACGGCTTGTAAAGGTGATCACGCTCCACTCAATGGAAACTACGACAATCATCCTGTAGAGCCTGGTCTGCTGCAGCAGATTACAAGCAGTTACCAATCATCCGAACGAATGGAGGATATTCTCGATAGCATAATCTTCATCGCGAATGATGGCTTCCATGCTTCTCATCGGTTTTGCCCATTGCCCTACATACGTGGTGGTGCCTTTGTGCGACCGATTTCTTGCGGATGGTCAACTCCTATCAAACGGCGCTCAGCTCACGAGCTTTCAACGTTATCTCTCAATTTTGTCTTTTGGCTGGTTCGATTGAAGACACTTGGAGTCAAATGTCCCAGTGCGGGGAGAGGGTGCTTCTTCTGTCGACTCTTTTTGCTCCATATTCGTGTGTCGTGCCATTCGATTGACGTGGAAATCTGTGATTTCTGCAGAGGCTTTGAGACAAAGTGACCACCAACTCCATTTATTGAAACATCACGTTAAGAGATGTGGTTGTAGATTTCAAATGATTCTACAAAAATAAATAGATGGAACAATATTAAAAATAAAACATTGTTACCATAGCGTTAAATCTAAGCTTATAAACTTCATAAAAGTTTTGAGATTAAAAAAAACCATTCTACTGATAAACCAGTTGTTTGAGTGATTCAATATCTTTCCCTCAACACATCATCGTACCAGCTTCTCACTGACCAGCCAAAATTTACTGCCAAAAGCATCAGTTCCGATGACAAATAGATATCGAATATCCTCGCAATGCCGCATCAACCCTCAGCCCTTGGTCGGTCCGTCCATCCTGCTAAATGGGACACACAATCAAAGCTTAGCATCGCACTATGGCCAAGTGGTGTGTGTTTGTGTAGCTCTGTGGTACGTGTGCACGGTGTCCACCAAGCAGGGTGGCGGATTTTCGCTGTTCCCGATTAAAAATAGTCTCGCTACGCTAAACTACACGCAGCGGCAAACGGGAAACTATGCGCCGGAGGCAAACGGAGGAAATGGAGCTGAAATTCGATCGGGATCGTAAAACCATTTCGCCTCGAATGGTCCCGTGACCACTCCGGTGGTGGTGTCGCAACAGGGGTTGAATGTTATTGCGGATTGGTTTTCGATGGTTCAGGTTGATGACAATTGTGATTACGATTCGATAATATTGCTGACGGGTTTTGTGACTCGATCGGAGTTGACTGAAGATGATGCTGCCGGGGGTGTCGGAGGGAAGGGGAAGGGATTGCGTACCGGATTACACCGGCACAGGAGTTTTAGGCTTTGCACAGGCTACTGCTACTGGTGGGCCAAATTGGCAAACAAGATACCATTTGAGAGGGAGCGCGTTATGGCTTCTGCTGGCTGGTGCCATTTTCGTTCACCACCCGATAAATGATCGATTTAGCACCATCGCTTGCTGGTCATGAGTAATCGTTGTTTTTGGTTTTATAATCTCAGAGGCAGTCGCATTTTAGGAGAAAAAAAAAACTTTTCTGTATGTTTTATTCATCGAAAAATTGGTTTTACTGTTGCAAAGTTGGTATTTAGCTTTTTTGTTTTATTTTGATTGCTCTCAATTATTATGATTATTTACAAATCTTTTTTTTATGTGGAAAGATTGTAAAAGTAGATAGTTGAAAAACATCTGGCGAGCGTTGAATAATGAAGCATTTACAATGGTATTTATTAACATTGTTCCACCCTTTCTTCAATCATTAAATAAACAAACAAACTAATTCCTGTTTGTTTTTCGATGTTTTAGACTAAGCTAGCCTGGAATTATTATCGTTTTCTCATCCAATTCAAATTAACACATTTCGTTTTCCCATTTAGTCATTTGCCCGAGTGAAACTCCGGCAGAGTTGTACAGTAATGTGGGATACTCAGTTAATTACTGCAGAGTGCTGTCGCAATCAATGCAGCAAAATGTCACTGTCAATGTCATAAAAAGTCTGACTGATACAAACTCCATATCAGCGTCACGTACAATTCAGTATTGTAATAACCAGAGGTGATACTCAAAACGGTTGGTGTGATCAATACATGCTTTATGACATTTTTACGACCATCATTTTGTTAGTCATTATGTCATGACTTTTTTTTGACTCTATGTAAAAAAGTCATGACATAGACAATGGCCAAACGATGGTCGTAAAAATGTCATGTTTTTGTCAGTCACTATGTCATGACTTTTTTTTAACACTATGTAAAAAAAGTCATGACATAGAGACTGACCAAACGATGGTCGTAAAAATGTCATGACTTTTTTTTACTGTGATCATTTTTGCAACTGTTTGAGTCTCGTCACTGATCATCTCAGCTGATTTGAGCTTTGTTTCAGTCAAAGTTTCAGTGTTGATGAAAGAAACGTTGGCAATCGGCGGCACCATCATGATTATACTTGCACCGGCATTAAGCTAAGCTTGTCAGTCAAAGTATCGCGTTGGACTCAAGAATTCGGATGTTGCGTTCGGCATGTCATGGCGCACATTTATTGAGTATCAGCAATGAGCATCAAGCTACCACGGATATGTTCACTGTTTTCGTTGGTGAAAATCTGGCGATGCTCATGACATTTTGCAGCACTACTCGCAATACTGTGAGTTGCATTTGAAATACTTTTATAAAGTAACTCAGATCTCGTGGTAATACTTTTTTATTATATGGGTTGTGATTCAAAAATAACGTTTGTTTAAAAAAAACCTAACGGAATATCCCAATTTAAACTATCTTCCCAGATAGTTTTGAATATGCACACCATTATTCAACGCTCGCGAGGTGTTTTTCAACGGTCCAGCGTACACAAGCATAATGTGAATTTTTTTTATATGAAATCAACCAATTATTTTTAAAAGGCTAAAGGTAATCCAAATTTTATGGATTGAGCCGATTTTATGTATTGGTATTATTTTGTTGCACACTTGACAATTTTGCCATGCGATAGATATGAACAGGGCAAAAAATGCGTCATTAAAAACGCAAAACAAAACGATAAAGATTTGTAACAGTCCTCGCCTCGACGAAAAGAAAGGATAACACAACTTGAAAGGAAACATCAGAAATCTAGGCATGTTTGAACAGCTGCAGCCAATTTCGTTATAAAATCTTCAATGTATGACCAACTTGAAAAAAGGTTTCATTGTGTTTTGGCTCATAAATGACTTCATTTTGCAAAAAGTTCATGAAAAGCAATATAACCATAACTATTTGTAAAAAATATCTTCAATCTTTAATGAGCTTAATCCTTTGAACGTTGAGTATTTTAATACAAAATTCTAAGTTTTTTGAAGAGAACTTTAAAAGCACACAAATCAAAACTCATAACGTAAATCTTAAGATTGTTTTTAAGTTTTTACACACTTCAAGAACAGCCCAAGCATCAAACACAGCATTACACTACACCCTCTCAACTAGGACGATTTTTTTTCATATGTCGCCTCCGTCCCGCAAAACTAAACCCATTTGCTGTGGAGGAAAACTCTCATTTATAATGGTAATGTATGCGATAAAGCATATTTTCCGTTACCGATACGCAATCAACCAGTGCCAGATGGTGTAGCGTGTAAGTTTCCTATCGATTACCTTGCTTTCTTCCTTTTTCTGATTCCGATTTCTTGTTACGCAGGGCAAACACGCCAATCACCTTCTGCTACGGGGAAACGATTTTTTTCCACCACACATCAAGGGAAGAAGAGAAAAATGTAGCTCCACTACACTGGAGGTTGCATTTGTCCTCGGGGCCTGTTGGGTTTCGAAACTATACAAATATTTTCTTCTTTTAGGAAAATCATCACACTCAAACAAGAGTACAGTTGGATGCTGCCCCTTCTTTTAGTGTGAGACAGAATGGGGAAGGTAAGAGAAAAAGAGTGTGCGTCCCTGATGGATTAGGATAATGCATTTTCCATGACCGTATCCTATCGCCCGTCGTTTGATATTGCATTCATTTGTTACGCCTTACGGAGTATGCGTGTATGCGTGTTTACTCCTGTTTTGGCATTGTTTAGGGACGTTTTTTCACCTATTTTGAGTAGACGGTGGGAGCATTTTTCCTCTGAGGTAGAACGTAGAAAATTAGTCCTGCCGTCTACCAAATCCTCAAGTGTTCACGATCACTTATCAACATCGGATGTGAGACACTCCAAACAAAACGCGAACGGGGAAAACCCTCACCAGATGTTCAACGTGAAGACGCTTGGTGGCCTGAGGGGACACCTTCAACCAAGATGAGATTGCTCAACATTAAGGCGAGGGAAGCAACAGACGCGTATGTTTACAAACAATGCGTACATTATGCGCACACTCCTCCACAGCAAGCAGGAATGCCAATTGAACCGGCTCGTTTTTTTTTTTTCGTACGGTTCATTAATTTTCTCAAAATGTATAAAAAGCCCCCGGGTGACGTTGGCTATTGTTGCCACAACACATTGTGTGTTTTTTACTTCGTTCCCCCACATTCCAGCTTCTACTTGAGTGGTGGTTTAGCTATTTCGGGCGGTGATGAGTCTTAAAGTGGCCCTCATCGGTACTGCGATAATGTCTTGATTAGGAGAACTTCTCTCAATCACATCCCAAAAAAAGAAGCAGTAAAGTTCTCTGACATAGGACGATGGCTTGTCGCCCGAGGGGATGGTATGTTTTTTTTTTTTTTTGGTTCGCTTGTTATTGTTGTCTACTGTACCTTAATCCTTACGGCACTTGCGTTTATTACGCTACGCAGCGTAAGAGGTTTTCGAATGGCAATCCCCAAGCCCAAGTTCTTGTTAGAATATGAATAATGGAATAACAAGGATTGAAAGGCAGATAAAACCAAACAGTTCGACCGACGGGCTAACAGGCTGGGATGAAGGCTCGAAACGAACAAGAAAGCAAACACAAAACCTAGTATTCCCTTATAACTTTGCGAGCAGACAGGGTTTTGTTTCCCTTTAACCCCACATCGGTCCTCTGTAGTTCGCTGTCTTGTTAAAGCAATTTATCTAAAATCAGTCTCATTGCAGGGCAGGGTAGAACATTCACTCTGAGACGATGGAAATGAATTTTCCCTGTGTATAGGAAAAACCGAAACCCATGCTTCCGTCCGCTACCGGTCGTGTACTGGTCACATTCACAATAATTGTCAACCGATTCTCGAGAAAAGGCAGCTCTAGCTACCAGAACAGACGGACCGAAAGCGATAAAGCTTAAAAATTAATGGAATGTAAATTAAGCACATTGTCAGTTGGTGTCACCGGACGGGTTAGACCGGAGGAGGAACTGCGTGAATTTAAAGCGATCGGATAATTAGACGCAGACGAACCAGAACCTTTTTAACAGGGGTTGGACGTTTTCTTTAAATGGAATGGAAATTGAGGGCAATTTTTATGAATAATTTCTTGGTGAGGATTGTTGTACTGACAGTACTGTACTGTTCTGGTGATTCTTTTGTACTGTGCTGGTGATTCATAGTGGGGTGTTATATGATTAAATAAAATTAAATTAATCGGTACACGAAACACAACACTAAAACGATGTAAAGCATAACCTATTTTTTCAAGTTTTGCAACCTGTTTGATATTTGTAGAATAATTTTACTTAAACTATTAATAAATAGTTAAACTGAATAATGAAACTTAAACTGAATAATAATAATAATAATAAAAATAATAATAATAATAATATTAATAATAATAATAATAATAATAATAATAATAATAATAATAATAATAATAATAATAATAATAATAATAATAATAATAATAATAATAATAATAATAATAATAATAATAATAATAATAATAATAATAATAATAATAATAATAATAATAATAATAATAATAATAATAATAATAATAATAATAATAATAATAATAATAACAATAATAACAATAATATTAATATTAATCATAATAATAATAATAATAATAATAATAATAATAATAATAATAATAATAATAATAATAATAATAAGAAGAAGAAGAAGAAGAAGAAGAAGAAGAAGAAGAAGAAGAAGAAAAATACTAAGAAGAAGAAGAAGAAGAAGAAGAAGAAGAAGAAGAAGAAGAAGAAGAAGAAGAAGAAGAAGAAGAAGAAGAAGAAGAAGAAGAAGAAGAAGAAGAAAATATAAATGAGCAAATAAAAACAACAATAAAAAAAAAGAATAAAAACAACAAAACAAAATTGTATACAGAAACAACAAACATTTTTAGTTTCCTTTTTACGCTATCTATAACCATATTTCCTTGCTAAACAATTGAAAACGAGTCTTGACTTTCCAAGCATACATGACAAAGTTTGGAAAAAGTGTCGCACCTATTTAAACCTGTTTAAACAAGGACAACCTTCTCCTAAAATAAGTATATAAGATTTGATATTACAATCAATGGCATAGAATGAGCAACTTGATAGGAAATAACGATTTTACATCTACGAATGTATTCTTTCAGATATTTTAATATTTTTACAGATTTTCCAGATCTTACAATCTCCTTTATTTATCATTTTTCTGCGTGCTTCAAACCAAAAACTCTCTTTCGCATCTTGTATCCCACTGTTTGCATTTTAGTTCATGCACGCTATTCAATAATCTTCACTAATCCCTCCGCTCACAATAGCATGGCCTATCATCTTATCCGTGCCATCGACAAAATCAATAGCAGCGCAACGTCCTCATTCTCCCCCCCACGGACGGGATATTAATTTCAAGGGACATTTCAAATCGTATTTCGCCACTTCCCTCTAATGCTTGCGTTACGATCTGACAATGAAACCAACGGGACGGCACTGCCCCGTTAAGCCGCACTAGGCCAATTGAATGGAAGTGGTTTGATCGATCGCACACGAACCGAATACCCACTCTTTCCAGCTCTTGACTTTAACCTCCAACATCCTTAGCCCAAAGCCAGTCTGGAAGTGTTCCCGGTGGAGGGTCCTGCCACGCTTAGATGTGTCACTGGAAGCGGCTCAATGAAAGGTCTTACCAGCTCACACTCTGCCACAGCACGGACGAATATTTAAATTCGATTCCTGTGCATCAAATCGATAGATTTATGTGAGTGTATAGCGTTTGTAGCGTTTGTACCGACGTAGCGATTTGGTCCCTTTTACCCACCGACCCACCACTCCCTTTTCTGCTCGGTTTACATCGTTTATTCAGGACTTTGAATAAAGCGCCCCCCCAATGTTGTTGATTACTGTTTTCTCCACTCAGTCTTTCCTCCCTCCACGCGTCGCTTTATTTGCGAAGAGTTTATAAAGAAACAATAGCGACGTTAATACGATTCAAATTATCCTGGGACTCGGCTTTTCTCCCTCCCCCTGCAACGAGAAATCCACCATAGAAAACTGACTGAGAAGCGGACGCTTGCCTTCATTTCAGGCTTTTATTTGATCGCCTTTTTGTGCCCAGCGAATAGCCAACCCCTGGTCCCTGGTCGGTCTGGCCAGTTTGGCGGAGTTTTGTGTGACGCACTAAATCAACATTCCATTGTGGCTTGATTATGAAAAGGCGCAGCAAGTGTACGATGGCACGCAAACGTGGTTGCGAAGATGAAGGAATGGGAAACAGAAAGCACCACAAAAAATGTATACACCCAAGAGAGCCCAACCGGATGGAACAGGCTGGTTGCAAAAATATTGTCCTTCGGGGGCTTGCTGAGTCAACAAACGATGGAGGGGTCGGAGTAATACACAAACAGAGGGAAAGCTTGAGGTCCTCGTTGGGTGCTGATGGGTTTTCGCACAGTGAAAGGAGTAGTTCACACGATGCCTTAATATCGAGCCTAAGCCATTGACTTGCTGTCGTTTGGTTGTAAGTGATTGATTTGATGTCTACTGTTACGTCCATCAGGACGCACTCGATAGGCATTGGGAAGGATTTTGCTGCACAAGACCCGTACCGACCGTATGCAGCATCAACTCTTAGCTAATCGTCCGCTCGTACAGGGAGCTGTGTCAGTGGGATCCCGGACGACCAAGGATTTGTTGTTCCCAGAGAGCAGTCTTACTCACATCCGCACAAAGGCTGGTCGGCACCGATCGAGCACACGTTGCATTGGCAGGAAACATGTTTACTTTCAATCACCGCCTGAATTATTGATTTGTGGGCCACTGTGTGTGAACTTTACTGCGGCCAGTGTGACCGGGGCACACATGTATGTTCGTTCGGAAGCAGCTTTGTGCACACAGAAACAAGCACACACACACACACAAAGCAAACTTTGCCCCGAGAATCAAAACGCAACGGAAATCGATTGGAGAATGCCGAAAGGAAAAGGTTTTCTTCTATTGCCATGCTGCAAGTGGTGATTGACAGGAGAGCGTTCGGAGCGTATGCGGAGAATGCAAATCTAAGCGAAACACACAAACATGAAAACTCCATTTAAAACACCGCACAATACGCTGGTACGAGATTGTGCTGAGCTGCAATTGGATTGCAATTCTCTTTAGGTCAATGTAATTACACCACCGGACTTTACATACGAGTGGGGGCATCCATCGTGGAGCATCGCCAGGGGACCGAAAGTAGAACTTTTCTCTACAGCTTTCCAAACATGCGGAACCGGCAAGTAAACGACGCACGCCGTACAATGGCTGTGAGTGTGGGGTTAATTGTATGTTGAAGCATTGGAAAAATAAATCCGGGCTTGTGGTAAGGATTTGGAAGACGCTGGTTTGAATTTTGGGAAATTGCAGAATGAAATTTGTAGCTGTTTCAGATCAATAATCGTCGAATAAAGGAAAATTTGATTGTAATTTTAATGGGACATAAAGTGCCTAGTTATACAGGTTAGGATATAAGGCGTAGTAGGTTTACACGCAAACAAATTGTACGTTAAGTGGTTAAGTGTAAAGTTCTTGTAGATGTGAAATATTTCAAAGTTTTTATGTTTGTTTAATTATATAAATATTATATTTAAACTCACTAAAAGCTATGTTTTGCTCATTAACCTACCTACTTACTTACTTACTTACTTACTTACTTACTTACTTACTTACTTACTTACTTACTTACTTACTTACTTACTTACTTACTTACTTACTTACTTACTTACTTACTTACTTACTTATTTTCTTACTTACTTACTTATTTCCTAAGCTACTTTACATACCTGTTTCCCTACTTCAGTATAATACTTATCAATCGACATATAACCATAGATGGTGGCAAATATAAATCTAACGATTAATCGTTTGGTGTATTTTAATGAATGACATATGACCCTAATGACATATTTAGCGAGGCTATTATTGGAACGAGGAGATTTGCCGTATTATATAATTATCCTTATCTTTTATCTTCTTCCTCTGAGTGGAACATTCGCTGTATCCAATTAGTAATCTAGAGAGTATCTTTTCCTGTTCTCTTAAACATTGGACAACTGATAATTAAGTCACTTCATTTGCTACTTCCTTTTCAGGCAAAGCGACATACTTCATGTGATTCATGTTTCATTGCAAACCATGTCCTACATTACCATCTCTTATGAGAAATAATTTTGCTACTCGAGCTATTGCTCTTCAAGCGCACACAGAAACCCAAGAAAGGTTGAGGAACTACTCTGCGAATCAGAACTGAAATGCAACAGTCAGGACTCAACAGTAAGTTGAATATAGGTTGACCCTAGGTAGCTTATATAAAGGAGAGTCCGTTTTCTTTTTCCCTCTATTACCTCTGAATTTATTCTTAGTGGCATGGTGTCGGCGGTGGACGCGTTCTGAAACAAATTGGTTAACATTTCCCAACCTCAAAAGGCTTAGAAGTGCACTCCGGACACAAATGGTTCCAGGGCGCCGTCGGTCCAACGTATGTGCGTATGAGACGCCCCAGCGAACCGGAAAGCAATTAAAAAATACAACTTCCTTACACTCGCGTGCTCCAGAAGTTCAGCATGGGGTTGTTGGGCGTTGCACTTGAAGGAACGTGGACCCCTTCACCGCTCTCGACCCTTTGGAAAAAGCGAAACGGATGACGCTAAAACAACTATGCTCCCCATATGCTGCCCCTCGGCATCGGGTCTGGCGGCCACTTTCGCCGCTTGAAAGGCGCTAGCAAAATTTATTCCAATTATAATTCCACAGGTTGAGTGGTGGCACCTATGGTTTTGTTTGATGTTTCCTGTTCCGGCGTCACAGCAAACCTCCGGCCAGTTGGGGCACAACTCTAGGCGACCCTTCAAGAAGGCCCGTACGGGTGAGTGTTTGCCGCGCGGTTCTACCAGCTTGGAGGAGTAGGCTAATCCGGTGGTAAAAAGACGGCCTGACGCTTTTTGCCTCGTGAAGTGCCACCACAGCCACAGAGTGACTCATGCAAAGTTCAGCAACGCCCAGCAGCTGGCGTGGAAAATTGCCAAGCTTTATCAGTCACTTTATCTACACCTTGAGCTCGCCCCGTTTCCTCCCGGTATGCATTCTCATCGTACGTAATAGCTTGAGTAATCACAACGTTTGATGAAAGAGGCAGCCTCAAATGGGTATGAATTTTTGATGTGAAATATTCATAACGAGAACGCTAGCTCATGCGTTAATGGCCGGCTTTAGGACGATTGGCGAATGTGTCGGAGTGATTGAGCAGGGCCAGGGATGGGACATTACTGCGAAAACACGCTGAAAAGTGGGTGGCTTTGGAAGTAATTTTCACCAAGGTAATCAATCTTGCACATGGGATTTTGTGACTGTATTTTTGGGAGAAAAGGTGGAGATTTTTTTGTTTTTCTGTCTGCGCCGGAAAATTAGTTGCCACCGAATTTTCAACACGGATAAGATTACAGTTGATGGAGTAGTTAAATTCAGCATGAAATGCACAAAAAAGGTTATTTTAAACTAAAAAAAAAAAACAAATAACTCTGCGTAATTGCTTTCTTTAACCTGACTTATTTTTATTTTTCATACATACATTTAATGAAAATTCATGAACACATATTAGTGAATTTTAAAGTATCGCTAACCATGGAGAAAGTTTAAAATTATTTTAATTTTTATAATATTACAATCTACTAATAGTTTTGAAAAATAGTATATGTAAACTATGGGTTATATCGTTCCCTAACTAGACGGTGTACGTTTAAATCTCGTTTTCATGTGAACATTTGTACTATACCGATGTAGTACACATTTGAACAACTTCCCAAACTCGTTACATTTTTCTATTAAAAGGTATTTCCTCATTGCGAATTGCGTATTTTTTATCCAGCTGTCCGTTAATCTGTGCTGTTGAGAGATGACAGTTGACATTGCGTTATGAGGAGGATATTTGAAAAAGCGGTTATAAAAGCACATTTTCATCATAAAAAACGCTATAATTCATGGCAAATTTCAAATATTCGCATTGAAAAAAACATGAAGTTAATAAAATCTGGGTTATTTTTTTTTCAAAACATAAGATAATGTTCCAATAATTAATCTGGAATTGGTGAAAAAATTTGACTCATTATCCGTGATATTCGCATATCCGGGCGATGCCAAGCACCGAGAAGCCTGAGACTCGTAAAATCAAATATTGGGAGTTTTTCTTTTACACTATTCAAACCCTAACTCTCCTGGTTTATATTCAGTGGATGGTAAGCCAACTTCTCACTTGTGAGTGGAACGTAATTTAAGAATGACACTTTATTTCACAATCCTTTCAGCCGATTGGTATTTGTTGGCCTCCTATCGACTTCTATCGATGAATAAATGTAGTTTAAATAGTATAAGGAATAGTGCTCTATTCACATATTTAATCGCTTATTTAATTCATTAATGATACTTTTGGGATAAGAGCCAGAAAGGATTCAAAAAGCGTATTTGCCGTAAAAATTTTATGTGAAATGCTCAATTCACTATCCATTTTATAAAATCTCCAATCGTAAAGTGTATCTATAAAAGTGCATTCCCAAACTAATTTGTTTATTATTTGACTGACAAATGAAACAATCGAATAGAAGCCACATCGTTTCACTTTTCAAATTGAAAATTAACAACAATTCCCACAATTACGAAACGATTTTATAGCTGAATTGACTAAACATTAAACCCCAATTAACGATGTTTCTCAATAGTTTCTACTCTTGAAAGTTGAATTGTTTAATTATTTACTCATTCCATCGTTAATGGTAAACGTTCCTGGAAACGTGGGCTTCCCAAACAAAACTCAACCTTTGGTACTTCATTCCGCTTTACCTATCAGGTTCGATTCGTTGCATTGATTGATTGATTGATTGGGGAAGCTGCATATCAACCTGCACAATCAAACCAGCACAAGTGCTGCTGTGCAGCAAGCATCTAATGCTACCGTTTGTTGTCAACAATGAGTAAATTGGAAAACTAGAAATATGATTCGCTTCATTCGATACCCATTTCCGCGAACTGTAATACGCCCAAACGCTTTCCAACCGAACAGCCATGGATGGTGATGCATCCACCAAAACATTTCAATAAATCCATATCCCATATTGATTGTCATATATATATTTTTTTCAAATTGCGGTCCCAAAAACTGTTGCCAGTTAAAAGTCATTCCCGGTTTTATGGCGACTGCTGCAATTGTTGCAGTGCGGGCTGCTGCAAAATAAAATAAAAAACCCCACCCCAAAAGCCACACATTGTCACACAAACGCTTGGTGACGTTTACCAACCTGGGGTAGGGCGACCGATGGTCGTTGGAGGCTTCGTAGTCGGTTTGAGCCGGAAACCGTGGTCTATGGAAATTTTCCATTTCATGAGCGAAAAACCACACCGACGTTACTCCTTACTCTTGCTCTGTTCTACGTGTGTCTGTGTGTGTGTGTGTGTGTGTGTGTGTGTGTGTGTGTGTGTGTGTGTTGGTGTGGGAATGTAATATCGTTTTTTTTGCCACCCGCAAACTCTAAACGCAACAAGGTTGGCCAGCAATGGACAAACCTCATCCCTTGCCACACCCGAACCCGAGCCAGCCCAGACCATCCGAAAAACCGAAAAACGTTTTGCGGTTTCGTCCTCTGCAGATCCGTATGCGTGCCCGACACACGGATGCAAAAGCGTCACACGGTCCACAGCGCGGTTCCCGCGTGACCACACACATACACACATACGCCACAAGGGCATGGGTGGAAATGAAATAGAAATAACAACATTCCTGGACCAGCCAGCAGCAGCCCGACCCGACCGAAACCGAAATACTGAAACATGCAAATGAGGATAATTTCCATTTAAATAGTTTGTTTATCAGCTGCAGCGCCTCGGTCCGCTTCGGCCTCGGTGTATGGGTGTGGGAAAGTCAGTTGCGTGCATGTGCACGTATGTGAAGGTTATGTGCATTTTTCTGCATCCTGCTGACCGTATCGTCATCGCGAGTTTCGTCTTCTTGCGTGTTGCAAAATGTATGGAATTTGTATCCCATAGTATAGTACCCATAGTAGTAAGAGAGAGCGAGAGAGACACATACAGCCATAAAAATACTATTCGGTTTTATGCTAGGGTGACACTAAAGACTAATAAAAATATTCGTTTAATATCCACAAAAATGAACTCGCAAGAGTTTTTGAAAAGAATGTTTTTTAACTTTTGATCATCTTTTTGGTACAATTTTCCTCTCCCACTACATTTTACCCCTTTATTAAAACTTTTCTCTCGCCATCAAGAACTCCTATTTTTTTTTTTTTTGAAGAAAACGCACTTGCAAACCTCGTTACAGCACTGTAATTGCAAAAAGCTGTAAATTAGCCCTCGCTTAACCCCCATTTGCGATTGCACAGCCAGACGAAACAAACGGGCGTTCGAAATGTGGTTCCGGGAGCGCAGCTCTAAATTGCGAGAAGTTTAAAGTCCGTTGTGATTATTTTTGTAGTAGTTTACATCTCTTTCTTGAAACTGTTCCACATTACACAAGAAGAGTTTTTTTTTTTTATTTCTCAGTGAATTCTTTACATAAAAACCTGCTGGACGTTCTAAATAGAGCTCAGGCTAACTGTTAAAATGATTGAAAAAAAAGTGAAGCGAAGGCAGGCAAAATTTAAAACAACACTAAGAAAGACTAACAGGAGAAAAAAAAGGGATCCCAACTACTTACAGAGCCTTAGTACCTTAGTATATTACCTTTTTCAGGGGTGAATTTTTTTTTCTCTCCTCTCGAGTGCTACCATTTTCCCCATTTTTATCCACCCTCTTTTGCCACCCCCAGCCCGGACAGGGAGGTCAAAACTTTCACCCGCTTATTGAATTGCCCGGCCCGGCCCGGTCGGTTTATGAATGACTTTTCAGCGCCGTTTCGCTAAGTAGAAATAATTTCGCCCTACGCCCTCGACAAACTTTCCGGCACTGCCTGTCGGGCTTTTAACCTCTTTGAGCTAGCCTCGGTGGCTCTCATTCGCAACCATCGTGCCGGATATTACCTATTCTGGCTCCTCGGGGGTGGTGGGGATCTGCTCGCACAAAAGGGCTGGGGCTGGTCGGTTTCGATGCTCCTGTTGGATGTCCTACCTCGAGGCTGCGCTCGGCTGATCTGCATCAGAAACGGAGGTTTGGCGTTGTGTTGCGAGCAAACTTATGCACACCATTTCAAACACGCCCCGAGCAAGGGTGGGGTGGAATCATTATGGTACATATTTTCCCCATACAATGTCCTATCTCCTATACCAGTGTAAATAGCACACACACACACAAAAAACAAAAACGAGAATGCTTAAAAATCGCTCTGAAACGCTCCCGGGTCGCTAATACGGTGCTAAGTGGAAACAGGATCCACCGACCTTTTGGCCGTTATTTTTGCATCGTTTTTTTTCTCTCCTTCCTCTGAGGAGTTGGTACCTTTTGTTAGTGCTTCCTTCGCTTCCCGCATCGCAAAACGATCGCACTGGAAACGGATGGTACGGATAAAGCAGGATAGTTGAAAGTTTGATGAGAAAGAAATCGCTGATCGCGCCAGAGTTGGAAGGTTCTGGACGGGGTTTTATTTTCTCCTCTCTCCTACGTCTTTGCTTTCTTACGGATAGCTCCACTATTGCTTGATAGCTCTTGCTGTGGGCGTACCAAAAAAAAAACCCGCGAGAAGAACAAAGAGCTAAAGTTTAAACTGCTTTGAAACTGCAAGAAGAAAATGAGAACCAATGTCCCTGCAGCACAGTTAAGCTCTTCTGCTCCTATCTTCGGGGTTAGAATGGAGAAGAAAAAAGGGTTTCAAAAAAAAACGTAAGGAACGAGGTGTCGAATACCGGATGATCCGGTCGGTCCGTGCGAAAAGCGGGAAAGCGTACCAGCGCTTCTGCAGTGTGTACGGTGCTCGCCGGGCAGAGAAAGGATCGCACAACTTCGGTCGGGCAAAAGTTTACCATTCAAAGAAGAACGAAAGTCAATTTACGATTATCGCGTCCGAGGGTGTGTGTCTAAGGATCGTGGCCGGTGCCTACCGTTGGCTTGTTTTTTTTTTTGCTCCCTTCTCAAGCACATCATTGTCATAGTGTCCAATTCTAGTACTAGCCCCTCCACCCGAGCTGTCCGATGTTATCCGATGATGTCCAAATGAAGTTCACACGCTTCCCAACCGTTTCGTTTTATCTGAAATTTTATTTGCTCCCACCCCCACGCTGAACTATCTTCCACCGTCCGAAATTGCATAACGGGTTCAAGAAGGGTTTTGATACGACGTGCGGTGACCGGTATAGAGAGATGTATCATTCAGTTTTTTTTTTCTTTTCGATCCGAACCATCCACAAACCCCGGACGTGTTTGTTATTTAGAACAAAATTTTAAACTTAATTAAACCAACTCTACCGGTGCAGGTGGCATACGTACCGCTCTGGCGAAGCCTTAGCTGATAGCTGGCGCAACAACACCCGGTTCGTGTTTGGGAATGTGTGCCGAAAAGGTTTTGGGCGAAGGGTTTTTTGGGTGTAGCCGGGGTGACAGAATTGCAAGAAATTGAATCTAATTTATTGGTTGAGATGTTTTATTTTATTTTCTATATTCCGATGACCACGTGTTTGTCGTGGAAAGCTTGCATCGCCGTGTTCCTCCAAGCATTAGCTGTAGCGAAGTGTTCCAGTGGTTCGATGCAAGTGGTAATCAAATCACGTGTTTCACGACAAAATCGACGAAATTTTTTGTTGAATTCGAAAAAAAGGAACAAACGTTACGGGCTACAAAAGTACTGAGCTTTAATTTGAGTCCAGTTTAAAGAAATTTTAATTTATATAAACATTGTCTTGACACTAGTGACATTTAAATATCACAAATAAATGATGGTATGGGATTTCCAATATGATATATGAAGGTATGGGATTTCTAATAGCTCCGGCGAGTACTGAACTAACAAATAACACAGTTTTTTGGTTACGTGTTTTACGTTTTAAGTCAGATAATTACGTTTTTGTGTGTGATACCTGAGCTTCCCTTTAAAAAAACTAATTTACATGCTGTGCGTCGCTTGCTTTAAAATCAGGCTTTAAAAGTCCCCAAAATTAGCCAATTTATTCTCAACTTTATTGACACCATTTATCTGCGATAAGCGATAAGCTAGCATCATCCTTATTATTTGTTGAATAGTATTAAACTATTTTGCTTTCAATGCCACGCAACCTTAATTTATCTTAATTAACCGCCGCTAAAACCTGCCCTAGCACATACGGCATCAGCAAAATCTGCTCGAGACAGTCCGGTTGTAGCCTGCAAACGCTTCTTCAACTGCAAAGCGCTGGATGACTTCCCCCGCCATCGGAAACCGGTCCGTCCGAGTCTGTTGTCTGATGCGGCAAACTGTCCACTCATGCGACCACCGGCATGATGGAAATCGAAATGCCTTTTGCCTGTCGTTCGGTGCCCAATCGAGCGTATCGAATTGGATCAATGTAACGAAATTGATAGGCTGCGCACAGTTTAATTCCCTTCCAGCTGGCCCACGGCAAGCTAGGAACGTAGGATCGTTTTCGTATTGGAAACTCTTTTCTCGGTGGTTATTCGTTACCTAAGAAAAAAAAAACATCTTTTTCGAGCATCGAGCTCATCAAAACCTTGCATCAAAACCAGCATTAGCGTTTCGGGGGAGTTGTTCTACAACAAATAATGCATTCTAAGTGATTCTAAGCTACAACGCCAAGACACGCGCTGACAGCTTACCTATCGGGAGGACGTAAAAGCCGTTTCGAGGGTCGCTCCAATCGGATGTCCTTCGTCATCTTCAGCACTTCAGGTGCTGAGCTCAGCATACACTGTTCCCCGCTTGCCCCATACGTTGAAGAATTCGATCACACACACAAAAGACCATCAGCCCAGCATATCGTCACTAATTGATCGATCCATCATTGAATGGATCTCGTGGCGCAATCGGGTACGCTCGACCAGGCCCTTCCGAAGCTCGCCCAGGACAGCGATATCTTCTCACCGTATCCGATTACTGGCAATGATTAATTCCTGACGTTTCGTCGACCGGTTCGGTGCTCTCCGTTGCTGGCGGTTAAACGGTTGGATTTATTAATTGTCCATCGGTGCTGGAATTTCGTCCGCCGGTAGTGGTGGTGGAGCTGTGGTTGCGCAGGTTAAGCATATTTCCATAATGGCGATCTCCGATTGGGACGGGGCACGGTATCGTTTATCGCTGACAGACGCGTTGGCCACCTGCCCCACGGGGTGGCATTTTATTAAACAGCCAATGGGTGCTATTTGTTTTGTCTGGGTGGGCCTGTGCGGAAAGTGAAATTAATGTCTCGCTCGTTGTTTTTGCCAGCCGATGACAGAGAGACGCATTTTTGGTTGTTCTGCCGGTGTGTGTTCTAAGTGTCTACTGCGCCTTTGCGGAAGGAATTGCTTGGGTTGGGCCCGACTCACGCAAATTACATTTGCGTTTTTAATCGTGCAGCGTTTGATTGGATGATGACGGTGGAATGAATGGATAGCAGTGTTTGTAGTTACATCATCGCTTGAATCATCTATTGTGGACATTGCGTATGTCTGTTTGCTTGAGCAAATGGAAAATTGGAATTGGCTCTGTAATTCCTATTCCGTATGCTCGTTCTATCAGTTTTATCACGGTTGATAACTTGGAAATAGTCCAACATGACACAATGTTTGACATATACTACACCCATCATGCTGCTCAATGTAAAGCTATATGCCATATATATTCCACTAAACTATCATCCAAATGTTTCAGTTTGACAGACATGTAACTGTTCCTTAATTTTAGCCTATCCGCCCTTCTAGTCGTACCGAGAACTGACTATGACACGATTCAAACGCACAAATCACTCCTCTATCGCACATGCAACGCACCTCGATTTACTGTAATGCCAAGGGCTGGAAAACGGTCCCCCACAAATTTCCATTCCCCGTGATAAGCAACATTCAGCTCACCCAGTGTGGTGACACTCCCAGCTCCAACGGGCTTTCCCCATCGCTACAATGAATGAATCGGTATGATTGTATTTAGAAATAGAAGGAACGAACGGGAGGGGAGTTGCCTTTTCGTTGACGAAATGCATCAATCGGATGATAAAACCTCCCTTCCTCTCTCTTTGTTGCAACCGTGTCCAAAGCGCAAACAAAACCGAAACCGACCACAATCACCGGTACCGCTCAGGGCTGATGGCGCGTCCGGCGTGTTTGCGGTTTGTCAGCACATCGAGCCGGTCCCCACATTCAGCGTTCTGGCCATAGGGCTTGCTTGTACCTTACCCCAAATGTGGTAGGCTTCTCGAGGGCCATAAATTCCATGCTGATCACCTGAAATCTTTTTCCGATTTGTTGTCCATCCAAGGGGTAGAGTGTCATTGTTGCTTTTTTCTCTGTTTAGATGTCCCCAGCACCCGAACGACAAATCGTTTGTGTGCGGTTTTTGGGCTACCTTTTTCCAAATCGAACTCTCTGGGTGTGTGCGTGTGTGATAGAAGGGGTATTTGTGTGCATTACTAATGAATGTTCCGGTCGGTCGATGCAGCGTGCCGAGTGAAGATGGGTTGCGTCTAGGTGGCCAGCATCCGGGCGGCTCGTTTGCTGCTGTTCTTTCTGCCATCACTTTTCAATAGTCACAAATCAACGATACTTATCGGTTCGGGGCACAAGGCTAACAAAAAAGGCTCACGTACACGCACACACACACACACACCAATCCTTTTGTGCTACTGGACACTGACGGTGCCGGGGCTTTGAATATTTAACCAATGGTATCCCTTAAGCTCGCTGAACATCGCCGAGTAAGACCGTTTGGAAAAGTGCCAACCACTCCTTCGATCCCCCCAAAAAATGCTCGAGTAAATTCCAAACCAACCGACATCATCATGAGGCTCATGATCGATACTGGTAGGAAGATGGCTTCCAGTCCATCTTCCCAAGACGACCGTTTCATTTCAAACGGCTCGTAAGGCGCCCAGCCGAAGCCCATATCGGTTGCGGTTAGCGAATGAGCAACCGTCCACTTTAAATCAATCCGTCGCACAGAAATGCTACCACCGAACCGGAAGTCTTCAGGTATTTGAAATGTAGATTTATTACCACGGAAACTATATCTCGACGCCTTCAGGACAGCTCCGCAAGGGTCTAACCGGGTATGGCGGGGGCTCGTATTGCGAAGGACGATGATGAGCTCAGCTGCCATGGTGTCCGTGCGATGTTGCTGATAAATGCAATACGATTACATTATGACGATGCGATGGCCTAGAATGCAGTTTCCTCGACTACCATTGGGAACTATCTTCATACACTGTTCCCGACACTGCCAGCAACACTATTCCAACGTTTCCTTCTAGCTGCTGAACATCGGGAAGGCTAAAGCAGGGAGAGAAGCAAATCGAAGCGCATTATGAGGCTAAGCATGATGATCCTTACTTACCGGTTGAGTGTGTCCAGTTCTGCAGGGGAAGAATGTCATTCGGTGAGTGAATGAGCTTCAATCAAGCGGTGCCGCTGCAATGATGGGTCACCAGACGCCAGATGACTTCCCTGTTCGCTGGTATGCATGGGCGCGGTTGCACAGAACGGTTAGGAAATGGTTATTCTCCCCACAAATGGGAGTGTAAAGTGTGCTCATAAATTGTTTAAAAATGATAATGTCTGATAGTTTGGATATAAAAATGTTACTAACTTACTTTAAATAAAGGTTTTCTTTTCATCAATATACGTCTTCAGCAGGATGTCGTTATATCATGAGACACCAGAAGTTTTATATAGTATAGTTCAGAATTCTATAGTAGAAAGCTTTCTCTTTTATACACTTTATTAAATTCTTGTATATCGAAGAGTATATTGGAGTTTGAAGTTAATTTGTAGTATTGTTAATTTGTCTTCATTACAAAAATTATGTTTTAATTCAATTATATTTTACACCATAAATTAATTTCAAACGATGTGCCAAATGCTGTGTATTTCCTTTTGAACGTACTCACTTGACACACCAGCCTTTGATTACATTAAATTGATCGCATTCTTAACTTCCTTTTCGTGTTTCTTTTTTCGACGGGGAGGTAATAAAAGAAGGGAAAAAACAAAAGTCATTGCAATCGACGTCCGAAATGGTGGTATTCCGAGTTCCTGGACACCTCGTTTACGAGTGACTGAGCAATGCGACTATGGCCCGATGCCGGGCGACTAATGAAGCATAATTACAGCGTGCCGTGTGGCGGCAAACGCCAAAGTCACAGTGTAACAATTGCCTAATTACGTCGCTGGACCGGTCTAATGGTTGAAAATCGATTCATTTGCCCCCAGAACCACCCAAACACATACACACACGCACACGAGCTCTTACGGGTTCAGGGGTTCCCATGAATAATTGGGTTCTGTTAGATATCGAGGGTTTTTTTACTCCTTCAGACTTTTTTTTTTGAAACTATAAGTTCTTCCGAACGCGGCTTTGTAGCGTAGCGGCAAACAATTAGTTCCCCGTTCTTGGAATGAGTCGGAAATTCCACGATCCAAATGGTTGCCTTTCTTGGGAGGTTAAATCAAAACGCACGATGCCATGGAATCATGTGAAGAAATACTTCCACTGGTGGTACCGGGAGGCGCAATTCCCGCCCTCGAACCGGAAGAAATATCAAACGGCCAACCACTTCGGCACTACGTCGCAATGTAACAATGTACAATGAAGGGAAAATTTTGATTGATATCATGGTCCCACCGCAATCGTGTACACGATCCGTGATCGGTGGGCAAACCGTCGCCCTTTTTCACCGCCCGCATGTCCTTGTGCTGGAAGAATTTTACTCGGAAAAATGAACCAAAATGTGTGGAATTCACTTTTCTCCTTACAACGAGCAGTACAGAGGACCGAAGAAGTGAAGCGGTAGACTTCGACATCAATAAATCCTCAAACACACCAGCTTCAGCTCGTGCTTTTTTCATGTCCCGCTTTAAGTCAACTGGCGGGCGGAGGTAACTCCCGGCCGAATCTATGCATGCTACCACCAGCGTCGGGAACCAGATGGAAGCGTACGGAACGCGAACTCAATTCATCAATCATGAACCAGTTTCACATGTCAAGTGCTTTGATGTTTGTCGTTTGAGAACATTTTATTTACAGTCGGTTGAGTTTTGATTTTGCTTCGCTTCTTTTTGTGTACTTGTAGATGTGTGTGGTGTATGTGACCTGCTCCCACCCAGAAACTGAGATTCTTCCTGTACCTAGTCTCGAACGGTTTGCTAGCTTCTTGGTTGTAGCGAGGAAGGAGGATTGGTGAAGAGTTTGAAAGGACTTGCAGTTTTTTGTTGCCATTGCCTATGCCCTTTTTTCCATTACGATATGTCAAAGTCAATCGCATCGCCAGGACGAATGCCAAGGTTTCGTAAGCGATGAGCGCAGTGCTATATTCAACCTCGCAAAAGAGGGAGCTACGCGGATGACTGATTGCACGTAAAATGCACCGGCAAACGAGCAAAGACCAAAGACCGAACGCTGTTGTCCAGCCCGGCGTGGGTTCGGACATGGTGGGATTCTATTTCCGGCCATTTTTTGTTCTGCTTTCACTGCTGCCACAGTCTCTATCTTGAAAGCAAGTGTCCGAAAGCGATGCACCTGTCACCAATCATCGGATCGATCGATGTCTATTTCCCATCCATCAAGCACATGGACGAGCGAGTGAGATATGGAGAGAGAGAGGGAATCGTTTGAACCTATTTCCGGATGATGATCCGGATGTTTCGAATGACATCTGTAGGTGGTTTTATGGATGGGTGATATTAAACTGAGGCACAAAAAAAAGGATTCTTTTGTAATGGCTGTACATAGCTGACGGCTGGGTGTTTTGGTATGGGTTTTTTTAAAGCTCTTCCCTGGAATTAATAGAACCTAGCAGAAATTAGTTGGCACTAAACAGATTAGTGACTGGTTTCGTTTGCCATTACGTTGAGAGAATACGGTTATGGTAGCTGTTGGGATAAGCAGTTTTAAAGGTGATTGATCGTGTGATTGTGTGCCGATAACAATGCAATTAATTGTGATTGAATAATGATGTTTTAATGCTTTTGCTTACGACTTCAATCAAAACATTTTCATGACTAGCGAATAGCCATGTCATGGAGTTTGCTCCATTGTCTTATTGATTTAATCATATTTTACAGGTTTTAGACGGTAATCAATTATGTTACTCTTTAATATCCAAATATAATTTGGGGCAAAATGGACAAGTTTGACAGTTGGAACTGTTGGGCTGAACTCATGTAAACACTGCATACAAAACCACACACAAATCTAGCCTGCAATTTTCAGTCTAGATTATTTTAGCCTCAAAGCTAGAATTAGATTCGAGTACCTGCTTGAAAAATGGCAAAACAAGGTGGTGTTTACATTTACCCCAAGGTGCATTCAAGAGATCTGGTGAAGGAATCCAGAATCAAAGTGTATGTAGTCCAGGTGGTCTCATAGCATGTTTTTCAAACCAAATTTGAATATCATTTTTTGACAGGATGGGTGAAAACTTTTGCTTCAACGAGCTTTCTGGAGGCTTGACGAATACACAAAACACTCTTACAATCTTCATTCAGAAGGAGAAGCGATAAAAATCAGCCTTATAAATTCATACACCTTGGGCTAAGCCCACCTGTATATTATACTCACTTAGATAGCTGCTCGAAAACTGCAATACAATGCAAACAGCTGACAGGCTGAAATTTCAGCCTACGAACTTTAAACGGAAAGAACCCCATTGTTGTGTTTTGGTTCATGTTTTCTCAACATTTGCACAAAATATCGGTTGGCATCACAGTTCGATGCCAAATTTGCGGTAATATTTTTTTTAAATTTGTAAATCTTTTTTACATTATATTTTACCTACCTTAATCCACACTACCTTAGCACAGGTAGTGCGTGATATTTTCGCCACCTCTAAACTCATTACACACGCCCTTTCAAAGGAATAGTTTAATCACTTACGCATCGACACGTAGCCCCATTCAGAAATTCTCACGACTCGTCCGGCAATGTAATCGATAATCGATTTAAGCCGTGCATAATTTAATCATCCGCATGAGCTGATTGACAGTTCACCGGACAATCCGTTCCCATCGGCCAGATCGGCCCCCAGCGACGTATCCCCCGTACGTCCCGCAGAGATCTCGCCGAGCGTGTACAGAATGTAGAACATAAGAGGAATAAAAATAGAGCACACACACACAACCAGGCACACTGAGTTGCAGCCCAAAATGACCGGGACGCCCCGCGATTGAGACATCATTCGAATGGCTCAAAATATTTGATTGCCAGCACGGATTAACGATTTCGAAGCAATAAAAATCCAATTATCCTCAGATTGGGGCGAAAACTGTAGCTGTAGTTCCGCCGCCAGCCTTCGCCTAATGAGATCAATTTCTCGATCTGTTCTACAAATTATTTCCCTCCGGATCGTTCTGCGCTGCAGCCTTTTGTGCACGGTAGGCTGGCTTTATTCTTCGATTGGCGGCGGGGAGCGACTGCATGCAACACCCTTGGTTCCAAAAAAGAAGTGTTAACTACACAATTTCCGGAAATCAAACACGCTGTTCACTTTTGTTCGACAACCGTTTGGCAGCACAAGCGATCGAAATGTTTATCTCGGAGCAGTTGCGCCGTTGTCCGCGGACAGCTTTTTCCTGTCCCGCTCTCGAGTCTCGAGCATTCCGGTTTCTGCCCTTTTCGGGCTTTTTTTTACGATCAGCTTGGCATGCTCAACCGATGTTTGTGCTCCCTTCCGCTTACCCACTTCTTCCCGGGTCTTCTTGACAAGGGGGAAGTTTATGCTGGTTTATGGTGACGCGAAGGACCGATTGATTGGATTTTACAGCAGTTTCGGCTACAGCATAGACTGGGCTCGCCGGGGTTCATCATAAAACTGGCCAGTGCACACGAGATTATTGCTGGCGCGATCAGAATGCTGCTGGTACTGGGGTGATGTAGACGGAATTAATTATTACCACAAGAAGGAACACCGATCAACAACTCGGATCGATCGATAGCGTGCGCAACATTCCGTACGTCCAAAAGATCACTCGGCCCCGGTCTCAGTCTCAAGAACTTTGGTGGACGAGGAATAACCGCGCGCACAACTGGAAAAAAAGAAACACCAATAAATGAACACAATCGGAGTGATATTTCTGAGCGATCCTGCTGCCAGCGCGCGTTGGGCTTTGGAGTGTGGATTGTGCCTGCCACGATCGAGCATTCTCGGGATGATCTCTCGGGGTGAGTGCGCCCGTGCGGACAAGTTCGTTTTTATTGCTCAACGAGTTTTGTGAGTTTCTTTTTACGATACTATCCTATCCCCGATGCCATCACGATTGGCAAATGCTGCTTTCAGCGTGATTTCGCGGACTGGCCGGCTCGGTGTGCATCAAAGCTTGAACTTACGAAGCGGATGAGAGGGATTCATTCCTCCCTCGGATCGCTTATCGATAATCTGCCCGGTCAAAATTGTTTTAATGCCCTGTTTGCTGGAGAAAGATTTCTGAGCGCATTCCCGGCTAGGCGATGTGTCGGATCCGAGTTCGTGCAGTACGTTTCGGTTTTTTTTGTTGTTGTTTCTGACTGCTCTTCGATGTGATCGTTTGACCTCACGCGGTGCCATTTCTTTGATCGAAGGAAGGAGTACAGGAAAAAAGCTAAAGGTTTTGGTGGAATGTGTGCGAGGTCAAATTGTTCCCACTTTTTGGAAGATTATTGTGTTTTTTAATTCCAGTTACATCGTGCAGTTATTGCTTATTATCCGCAACATAACTGTACTTAGTACTCGGAAAGCTATAAGATAATATCGTCTCGAGGAAGAATTATAGTTTATGGGGTTGACTAAGGCGATGTTTGAAATAAAATATCGTTTATCTCTCTTTGAAATTAAGGATCGTATAGTGAAGATCGCGTTAATTAGTGGATCTGATAATTCATTCAATACTTTTGACTTGCTAGAACAAGTAATGTAGAATACGTTTTGACAAGCTATAACATGTACGAAAACGATCTTATAGACGCTTTTTCAACGACAAAGGATATCCGTTAATCAGGAATCAAGATATGAATCCTCAACGAGCATTTCATTGTTAAAATAACATTCCTGTTTATCTGAATCCTTTATTTTATTTCACTGTCCCATACGTTTGTGATGTTTATAAATCAGATACTGAATAATTTTGGGCCCTTTCCGTTTGAAGCTCGTAGGCTGAAATTTCAGCCTGTCAGCTGTTAGCATTGTATAGCAGTTTTCGTGCAGTTTTCTAAGTGAGTATAATATACAGATGGGCTTATCCCAAGGTATATGAATTTTGAAGGCTGATTTTTATCGCTTCTGCATCTGAATGAAGATTTTAAGAGTGTTTTGAGTATTCGTCAAGCCTCCAGAAAGCTGGTTGGAGTAAAAGTTTTCACTCGTTCTGTCAAAAAGTAAGGTTCAAAATTGGTTATAAAAAAATGCTATGAGACCACGTTCATTCTAGATTCCATCACGTGATCTCTTTAATGCACCTTGGGATAAATGTAAACAACACCGTGTTTTCGAGCAGATTCTCGAATCTAATTCTAGCTTTGTGGCTAGAATAATCTAGACTGAAAATTGCAGGCTAGTTTTGTGTGTGGTTTTGTATGCAGTGTTTACATGATTTCAGCCTCCAACTGTCAAACTCCATACAAAAAACTAACTAGAATCGAGAAGGCCCCCATCATTGAATTTTAAATGTATATCTCAAAGTACACAATATGACCATGCATTGACAGTAGAAATATTTCCTATCAGAACTCCACATGTTCTGAAACAATTGGATATATTGATAACTGATACGACTCTTAAATTTAACTAAAAACAAACGCTCAACCCATGTTATTGATGAAAGTTTTGTTCGTTTTGTCAATCATGTACACTTTATTCCAAAACAGTATCAAAAAGAACTAGTTGTCCCTTGACTACAAACCATAAATATCAAATATTTTAATATGAAACATGAAAATATGAAATGTTGAATAGATATTGACATCAATAAATTAATGAAACATCATTTTTTTAATCATCAAACAATTAAAAGACTTTTTATTATTTAGGTGTCGTTATCTAAATAGTTGAAGGCTATGTAGTAAACTGATCATCTACAGTGTATTTCCATCCAACAACTGTTATTCGTTACCTTCAACACAAATCTTCAGAAACTAAACGCACTTTGTCGCCTTTCTGTAAAGTCCATGACCTTTTCTATCTCTTCTTCAAACATAAACTTTCCACCCTCATTTTCGTGATAATTAAACTTGTTACACCACTTGCGTTACATTGAGTCACTCTTCTAAAAAAGTTCTCCTCATTTATCACGTTTATTGCCCAAAACACGGAAGCAGCCCAAAATAATGCTCCATAATCTCCTTCCCAGCAAGTACGTTTCAATCTCTGTCCGGCACTTGTAACATCGACGCCGCGATCGTGCCCTAACAGTAACAACGGCGACGACGACGACGACGATGGGACCTTCGTCACAAGTGCCCGCGAGCACTTAATCGTAACGCACAAACCAAACTACCCTACGCCTTGCTGGTTCTATCTATTTTAAGGTTCTGAAGAAACAATCGCTACTTACACGCGCTGGTACGTGCCCTAAACACACGATACAGGAAGCGGTAGAACATACGAACGCATAATCCACCCCGTGCAGCACGTGTGCCGCGTAATGAGTTGTCGGCTCGCGGGACGCACTGAATTTATCATGCTAATTGATTAACTGTGTTCCGTGTGCGGGGGTGGGTGCCACCATTGCGTGTGTATGTTGTGACGCCGCCAGGTCTCGGTACGATACGGCAACAGGAAGTCGACCGAGGCAGTGACGTTTTGCTGGCAAGTGTCGGCGGAGCAGCTCTTTTTGAAGAGCCTGAAAAACGGAAATAGACTTTTTCATTGACCTTGACATGGGATCTGACGGAGTTTCTTCTTAAAAATAGCCCATCCGAAAAGCGCCCTTAGGTCGTGCGGGCATCTTAATTTATGGTAGGTTTGTAACAATTAATGTACTCAAGTAACAGGGTATTACTTTCATTAGAGCGTTAAGTACACCCTGCGCGATCATGAAACCGGGCCGGGCGTACCGCAATCGACATGGAACGACTGATTATTTACACCCAAGACCACCCAAAGACACAACTGTGGGGCATCTGCAACATACATACCAAGCTATGCATTTCAAATGCACGTCAGGCTGCATTAGTCATTCAGCACGGTAAGCCAACAAAACGGATTAATTATAGACGCGTGTGGAATCACAAACGATGAGCTTGTCGCCTGCATCATATATTAATAGACGCGTTTGCAAAGCTCGGACCTGACACACCGGATACTGCACCACCGAGTTTGTGTCGGACAAGTCAACACTAGGGCTGGTTTATATAGCGACTAGCCCCTTTGGACATAACATCCTTCAAACCATTTTCTCACTCACACTCGGACATTGTTGCAATCCTGGACAGTACCGCTTAATCGACACCGTATGCATACGCAATTACATTGGCCAAGCCGAGAACGGAGGCACCAGTTGGCCCCTTTTGGTGTTGCTTTGTGATGATTGTGCGTTTGCTCGTGTTTTAATCTTTTTTGTTCAACCTAGGAACAGCAAACACCGATAAAGACACATTCCTCGGTAGTAGCAAAAAGGCACGAAGTCGCGCAGCAAGGAAGCGCAAGACAATTTTAAACTTCCGTGTAGACAGGTGCTTCCGTTCTGGAAACGTATCGGGCTCGTGCTGGAATGACACATTATTAAACTTACCTTTGCTACAATGTAATTAAAGATGCAAAGGGCAGTTTTGTACGGCAATTTCATCATTATGAATAATTGCTATTTGATTTTGTTATAGCAAAAGTATCAAATATAAATATAAAAAGTAGATATCTCACACATACAGTGGAAGCGCATTAAGATTATAGCATCTTTAAAGTTAATTGTATGTTGAAGATGAAGATAGCGAACTGTTCCTTCATATTCTGTATATTTTTAGTCTCTCCTCGTTAGTTTAATCTTCCTAAAACGAATACTCTCTACAGTCTCTTTAATACTCGATACATTTGTAATTGGGATGCCTAGATTCTTGAAGAATAAATTTCCATTGGGATTGCAAAACAATATTTGATTTAGCGGTCAAAAGAGGCTATATTTCAATAGATGCTGCTTGATTATTGCGTACTATCGAATTGATTCATTTTCTCCAACAAGGGTTTCTCAAAGTTGAAGGTCTTTGAATTATTCATCTAAGAGAAACTTCACTGCATTTTATCAAACAAAAAATCTGTATCCTCGAAGGTCAGACGTACTCTAATTACTACATGTAACTGCCTAAAAGGACCGAGCAAAGATGACAACGCATCCAGAACTATGTATCTATAGATTGCTCTATGTAGATGCAATTACTGTTATTACTACTACAATATGTTAAGATCGCGTGATCTTTATGTCTTCGTTCAACAACGCAACGGCCTACGGTGATCCCTTGTTCTACGGAAGGATGATCGATATAAGAATAGAATCATGCCCAGCTTTTACAGGAGATTTACTGTTGAGCTCCTACATGCGGCGAGGAACAAATTAAGGATCCTTAGGAATAGATAAGCTGTAGCCGTTCATGTTCATTGCCTTGTCATGCAGAGCGTCTTTCGACCTGTTCGGAGCACTTGAGAGGCTATTTTTATTCAACAAATTGCTTTAACCTATGAAAGAGGTGTTAGTTTAAGCTTCCTTGTCCGGAGTTATTCTGCTGCGCGCGGCAGTAGAACGGAAAGATCCAAAACCAAATAAATATGAACTGGTTGGCTACAGTTCGGTGGAACTCCTATGCTACCGGGGCCGCCGTCGTCGTTGTAGTAGCCTCCGTGGTTGTCGTGGTTGTAGCCTCCGTGGTCGTCGTTGTTGTAGCTTCCGTGGTGGTCGTTGTTGTAGCCTCGGTTGTTGTTGTCGTAGTTGAGGCCGCTGTCGTGGTCGTGGTAGCCACCGTGGTAGTAGCTGAAACGAAATTCCAAGATGGATTTTCAATCCAGAGCCGCTCTGCAAAGAACACCACTTAAACTTACACGGCGGTGGCACCTCACACTTTTGATTTACAAACTGTAGCTGCACCTGCGAGCCAGTGCAGGGATCGAGCGCTACCGGGCAGGTCGTCGCCACCGCATACCCATCGTTGTAGCAGACGTAGAAATTTTCCGGCGCCAGGCCCGTGTTTTCGAACTGTCGGTTGCAGCAACGGCAGCTATCAACGAACACGATGCAGGGATCTGTCCGGTAGCACTGCGTAAAGTCACACGTACAGGTATTGTTCTGCGTATCGAAGTACAATCCGTAAGGACACTGGAACTCGATCGCACGCCCATCGGTACACTTGTAGTAGCGGGTGCAGTACAGCTCGTGCGGCAGGTACACCTGCAGCAGCGGTGCCGACGGGCAGAGATAGTCCGGCGGTCCGGGGGCGCACGTACAGCGCTCATTGTTGGTGGCGTACATGGCGAGACTGCCAGCCACCAGTAGCACTAGCAGCACCACTGCACCGTACCTCATCCTGCAGGCCATTACACACGGTATAGAGTAATTGAGGGACAAGACAGCACTGAACGGTCTTTGCACGATAGAGTGCCTCTTATAAAGACAAGGATGGACTGTCGTTGCGGTTGATTGAAGTCTGCTAGTACTGCTCCAACAAATGCACATTCCTTACACCGAATGCTCCGCTTAAGAGTGTTCCGTATTCTAGGTCGAGAGATCCAAAAAAGAGTGCCATGCAGATAGGTGACGTATTAGAATGGAAAATAGTCACGCACCTATCGGAGAACACGTGGAGTATCGTCGGGGTGTTTACCAATCAGACGTTTGGCCAGACAATTGATATCAGCCAGCAGCACGAGTGGAACCAGAAGTAGCTTGATACCACTGGTTCATACGCCTTGTACCGGGAGACAAAAAAACAAAACAAAGACAAAATTATTAAAGAATGGGAAAAAGTTTGACACGTGAGCTTCAATACCGTGATCTTTTATAAAAGCTTCGGTAGATGCTCAGGATTGCCTACAGCTTAGCATGTTTTTGCTGCACTGGATGGTTGTACGTCGGGAGTCGCTCTAAAAAAGCTTTGTTCATAACAGTAATAGCCTAATTTAAGTTGAGTGGAAAGGATTTGGTTATGGCTTGAGATATATCGTACTATTTAAAAAATGATTTTAATTGATTATTGTCATGAGACTACTAGAGCTTACCGATTGTTTGTGTGTGAATTCTCTTTTTTATACTCACATATATGGACGCGAATGAACTTATATTTTTAAGTAAATGTTTAATATCAATAATATATCAACTATAATTCCATTGAATTCAACTGAGAAGAGTTCGTAACATTTGTACACGAATGTCGATATGGTCGTATCGTTTGGTTTACAATTCACAACTATCTACAATTTACCTAATTCTGTTCAAGCGCATGTGCCATATCCTATATGTTGGAGCTCGATTAGACCTACGTTACTACGCTGCAATGCCGATTAGTAATTCCGTTTCTTCTTGAAAATATCTTCCCTCTTTTAAAAGTACATCCTAAGGTTGTCCAAAGTTTGGATAGACTTGAATTTCAATACAATATCCATCATCACGACAATCACCGATTATTACGCATGCATTGTATTCATGACAGCTTCGGTTCGTTGTTAATTATAGGCGACAATCATCCAGGTGTAAATCAAAGAAAAATTAAATTCAACGCTATTAATTTGCTGCATTATTCACCCAACAACAACAAAACATCACTGCTCATATGTGCACGCTCCGCTTTCTCAATGGGTCTGCTTTTGATTCAATTTCTGTAATTACTTAATTGCAACCAGTGTACCAGCGGATGGATGTGGTTAATGGTTAATTATTTTTATTTTTTTATTCACACCGATTGAAAAGTTGCAACCATTCAGAACGACAATAAACTCTGCCCATTACACTCCCTTTTGTCGGTTAATATGTATAAGTTAATAATTCAATCCAGCTGGGCTGGCGATTGCATATCGAGCGATGATAATCGATCATCAACGCAGCTTATTTTGCCTGATGCATTACTCAATATTATTCAAATAATTCGTATTTAAAATTTCCAACTGCGTGGTTCAGAGTCTAAATGAGGTATAAATAACATCAAGTATTTACTTGAAGAATTTGTTCAGAGCTCTCTGTCTCAAGTTGTTATGTAAGATATGAGTTTTTGCTTATCTTCTTCTTTGGCACAAAAACCGCTGTCGGTCAAGGCCTGCCTGTACCCACTAGTGAAGTGAGCTTGGCTTTCAGTGACTTATTGTTACCATAGCAGGATAGTCAGTCCTACGTATGGGGGCACGGTCTATTCGGGGCTTGAACCCATGACGGGCATGTTGTTAAGTCATACGAGTTGACAACTGTACCACCAGACCGGCCCCTTAGTTTTTGCGTATATTGAATGCTTACTCATCAACCTCCTTAATTACTTTCATTTAGTTTTGAACACATATTTCCTGGTTGTACAGTGTGCCTTATATTTGAAGTGAGTCGTTTACTCTAAAACAGCTTAGATACATATAATACGAATCAGGATAGGAACGAATACAATTCCTTACATAGATGGTCCCACAATCGGTAATCACAAAATTGTATACAGAAAACATAATAGATTTAAACTCCCTGAAAGAATTAAAGCAAATATCCTTCTAGGCGGAACGTTAACACCCTAATTGAATGCGAAGAAAACAATGAACCTAAAATAATGGCTGATGGTATAAAGATAAATGGACGACAAGCATAAATCATCACCACCAATTGCTAGCCCAGGGGTCAGCCCGGTCCAATTTGTGTCCACAGAACTCCTGCGCGATACCCGGTACCAAGCCGAGAATTGAGTCATCGTTTTCGCAGGAACTCGCCGCCACTCGCACACAGGGGTACCATGAATGAACAGAAAAAAGAGTTTTCAACCAATTACTCCTATCGCTCGTATGGAAATAGGGGCCATTTGATCCATTTTCCATACGGTCCGCTGTAAAAGCGGACGTTCTTGCTCTACGCTACCTTTCCCTACCAGCGCACCGACGGTAGAGCACGGCCGGTCGGAGAACGGTGACAGGAAAGGGAAATTATACGTCCTGCCTTGCGGATTATGAAAATGTATGCTTGCTGTGGTGTGATCAATGGGTTTTGCACTAATGAAAATCGTGCACGACGATTCGTAGTTTGGTTTGTGGCGGGTGTGTTTGTTTAATTAAGGCCAGCAACGGCGACAGCACGAGCGGTGGCGCAAGGACCTACAGAGAAAGAGAGAGAGTGTGTGTAATATATTCTAACCAATCCGCCCTATTTCCATTCGTAGTTCATGGGGTTTTGCATTGTAGCACGGTGATAATTATGGACTTGGGGAACCCTTTTTACGCTGAAGCTGGCCGTTGTAGGACAGTGCTCGTGATAGATGTAAGACATCCAAACGATGACATTTCATCGCTTTCCACTTGCCGAGGATTTTGTTCTCTGCCCTGTTTGACTTCTGCAAGTGAGAGGATTTACATGAAAAGAAAGCCAACGCTTTCTTTTCATCGCCATAGAAGGTCGTTCCTCTCGTAGGTGACGATGTTTGGACAGATGACGTTTGTTTGTCCTTTTTCTAACTTTAATTATATTTTGCCGTTTTACACGCTCGGCATTTTTAATGATCCCCTAAATGGTGTTTTAAAATGGTAGATATATCTGTTCATGACAACATAGATACTGTTGGGTACTGATCGGTACAGGGAAACTGTACGCAAAATAAATTATTCGGAAAATGTTAATATTTGCAACTTATAACCATGTAAGTTCTCACAGAAATATGAAGAATTGATGGTTTTCAAGATTCCAATGTCTTATTTTGGCCTAGTTTTTTAAATATTTTAACTCTTCCAACATTTTAATGACTCAAGCAAGTTTAAACCTCAAATTTTACTATTTATATGTTTTTCTACGAATTCCAATGTTCTATTTCAAGTACTGTTTTTGTAATTTCATTTTAAAATTGTGTTGTATTGAATTGATACTGGTTTCTAGTTAGCAAATGATGCACTCTTCTTCGTTATACTTTCCATTAAATCCTGCGAATTTGTTTGTTAAATTTCACGAAAAAATCTTTCATCTATGTAGTGTTTATTTTCTCTATTCTCTATTCTTTCTATTTTCATCTATGTAGTGTTCAATACTGAGATCAGACTTTAATGACTTGTCTTATTTTAATCTATTAGTGATTGTGCGTTAGAAACTAATGCATAAGAATCTTTCAAATAGTAAAGTCATATGTATTATATACCGAATTATTGTTCGTTTGTTTGTTTTATAGTCCTGGAGAAGTCAGCAGCAATTATTTCTGCTCACCTGCCTGACCCGTAGTCAATATAGCCATATTGCTTTGGACAGAACTTTCAGCGCAATCATGACTGACGCGTATTTCTGTTAATCTTCCATGCTGCTCTGAAATAAATTAGTAAATAAATATATCAAATTATAACATATTATCCGCGGCTAGCTGGTTGTTGGGAAAAAAACATTCATTTGGATTTACTAAACACAATTGCCTCCATCAGAAAATTGCAATGCGCTAACTCTAATCTCGAGCACCGAACAATTGCGTTCATTAGCTAGCGCAAATAAATGTTGGCTGAAACACACACAAAAACACATTTTGCTAAAATCTAATGCGGGCTCCATGCTGCGATGCGTACGTGCATGCAGTCACGCGTTTATTTAAAGGTGTGCATATATTTTTTAAACCTTTTATTTACCCACATGCTATTCTAATGCTCACCATTAGTCCATCGAGCAGATGATTTTACGCTCGCCATATGTTCACGGTGCAATGGACGGGTGGCAAATTTTCCAAACAACACCACCGAGAGCGCACTGGACAGCACGTTGTTTTATTGTGCCGATAGCACTGGATGGAGACAACAACAACAACAAAAACTTCAAAAATGCATCAGGAACTGTTCAATACTGATGCTGACCCTATGGTGCGCTTCCCTTTATTTGGAAGCGCCACCGGGGAAGCGTAGGGGTTATTGAAATGGTAGTAAACGTGCTGTTTGGGGCGTCGGTGGACAAATAAAATAAATTATTCGTTTAAATAAACGTTCGCAGGCGGCTCGTTATTTTTTTCATTATTTTTTCCATTTAGCTTTGCCTCCCCACTGAATAGTTTGCATGCGAAAACAGTACGACAGCACTGTTGTGTTTGGTGCCCTTGCAGAACAACATTACCAGCAACAACAAGAGCAACGTGGAACAAAAGCATAATTTGATTTCAAACGATTTCAATTTCGTTCAGCCCTAGTTTTATGCTTTCGGCGAGTGTTGTGCTGTTTTGTTTGATCGTGGTCCCACATATTGGTGGTTCCTTTCGGCTTTTCCCTTCTTTTTCATGAAGGTCGTTCCAGTCCAGTCAATTTGCGGATCGTTAATCAAACCCTTCACAAGCAGGAGTAGTTGGTGATACGTTTCGGTTTTGGGGGCTTTATTCAGCTGAGGGTGGACATTTCCATGGCCTTAGAAAATGTGAGTCGTGTGCTTTGGTGTAAACCAGTTTTACTTTATTACATGAGAGTACTACGCTAATGTTTTCGATTCAATAAGTTTAAAGGATATATATTTGAAACATAGATTAATATTTGAAAATGTATAAAAACGGAATCAAAAACATAAATTCTTTTATCTGTTATAGCCTATTGCTTTGTTGCATTGGAAAATACAACTCAAATTCTCAATTGCTGCTCTTTGTACAAACGTAGAAATGTTAAAAAAGAGCTAGTAAAAAACATTTTAAAACAATATAATACACCGTAGTGCGAAACCATTTGATGGTTATTCATTTCCCGGTGTGCGTTTTGTGACGCGTTTCAAAGCGCAGCGCTGTTGGGCCGCGAACATCACCACAACCGAAACGACTGGAAACGACAACAGCAGACGGAACCGTAGCCCTCCATCCTGAGTTGTTCCGTGCTGCAACAGAGTGCAACGAGTTCCGTTTTTCGTTTCGTTTCATCGTCCACCTCCTATCAGAACGACGGACGGGCCGACCAGTGGCCGTCGAAATGGTTTCCCTCTATTTTACTCCCTATTATCCTTCCCGGCCAGTTTCTAACGCCGTATCGCAACAGTCCATAACGCCTCGGAAAGGGAGCAACAAAAACACAGGGGCGCCGAAGCGCTTCTCTGATCACTATCGCTCCAATGCGTCATCAGCCGTCCGCCATTTACTGGAAAGTGCATTCAATAATTATCACTGATTAGCGCGATGAAATTGGAAAATTATGCGTTTCCCCTGCGATGGCGGAATTGTTTTTGTATACATGGGGATGTTTTTTTTTTTTTTGTTCATACGTCCCCGCCGGATCAATTAAGGCCTCGCGTCTCAATGGCGATGACCCGACGCGACTGCGGGTGCAATGATTAGCCCGGCTGTCCGCCAGAGGGTTTCTGCGGTTGTGTTGCATCAAGTTTAACGTGTACGGTTTGATGCGAACTTTTGCAGGTGCCGATCGGTGCCGAAATGCATCCCCACTAATGGGCAATGAATGTTTAAGGTAAGGTTTAAGGGGGGGGGTGCCACGAGAGAGGAACATGCGAAGCACGGGGTGCACCGCCGATGCCTATCAAGAATTCAGTTCGGAACGAATGTGCCTCCGCGGAGAGATGGTGTAAATGAAAATGAAGGGAAACCTTTTTTCAGGGGGCGATAAGTGTTCAGCATTTGGGCAATGGTGGAAGTAAAAATTAATGAATCCGTATACCGGCCGCTGTGCTGCTGCTGTTCGCTGAGGCAAGCGCGCGAAATAATCCAGTTGTTCATGACATCTACCCGCAAACGGTTAATGGAGTGAAGGTTAGAATGTGTAATCCGTGAATAATATGATGCTAATGTTCGGATAAATTACGTCACTTTAATGCAAGGTTGTATGTTCGCAAGTTTTGTGTAACCTTGAGAGCGTATGAAGGAGGTTAGGGATACTAAGATGACGTTTTATTTTTTGATAACAAACCTGAAAAGATAGATTGTACTACTTGATAAAAAAGCTAAAAATCTTGCTGAAATGCACATTACATTTTGATAGCAAATCCATAGATACCTCAAGGAATCAAAGCGATTGTAACATGCATTTTCGTGCTTTATTCTGGCGTCCACAGTTTTATTGTTTAACCTCTGCCTAATTTTGCCAATGATTCACGATAAACAGAAATGGCTTCTTCTTCTATTTGGTATAACGTCCTACGCGGATATGCCGGCCTATATACAGGCTTTCGAGACTTAATTCATTACCACGTAGCCAGATAGTCACAATCCTTGCTACGGGGGGACGGTCCATTCTAGGCTTGAACCCATAACGGGCATATTATTGAGTCGTTCGAGTTGACGACTGTACTACGGGACCGCCACTTATGAATGGCTAATGTACCTCTTTAAAATAACTTTCATGAACTATTCTTCCAAATTTAATAGAGAGTCTCTTTAATTTTTAACTACAGCATCTGTCATTGGTGAATAAATAATGCAATCATGCGTACACTGAGGTAAATAAATTATGTATTTATTTTTTCAACACACCCAAAATCCATACATTCAGCATTGTTGTTTATGAACAACAGTACACCAACTTTTCCCTTCCAGTGGAGTTTTTTTTTTGTGTGTGTGTTTGTTATCCCCCTTCTCCATCTTATTTCCACGAAATTTCCACTATCAAACAACATGCACTACTCAACAAAACGCACCGAAAAAAAAAATCATCATCATCACAGCACCGACGAATGCGTCATACGGTTGCCCTTATAGGGCAAACACATTTAACAGCCCGTAGAAATCATTCCATCCAAATAAACCATTCCGTTTTATGGTGTGCCATCGAGCCCAACCCAGAACCGCGGAAGTGTGTGTGTGTGTGCTGTTGTTGTAGCATGGGATCATAACCCGTCGTCAAATGAATGCGCTTAAACAGCTGACAGCAATCAATCGGGAAAGTGCGTACCGCTAGTATGCCAGTCGATGTCAGGCACCTAACAAACAACTGACCAAAAAAAGCTGAAACGTTAAAAAAAAAACAAATAAACATTTCGGGGCACCACTTCATGGGGTTCATGCAGAGGAGAATAAAATCTCTCTCCCTGTGGCTGTGGGCTACAAGATTCTGCTGGTCCAAGTCACTTGCTTCAATTGACACATGCAGGATTCAGTGGGCGCTTTTTCTCGGCCAGTACAAAATTTTCACTCTGGTGATTCTGTCCGGGGGCGAGGTAAAATTTCATAAACACGCGAAAAACTATCCCGCATCTCTGCCAGACCGATGAATGGCTGCATTTCAATAAACCAAACAAATAATATTCCACTATTATTGCGCGCTACTTGTGCTTCGAAAAGTGCTCCTAAAACGGGAGAAAGAAAAAAGAAACCCCGAACGCGCATTATGAGGGATTCCGCATTACGGGACATTTAGCACCAGCTTTTGTTTGCGTTGGCTTTTTGTTCCTTTTCTCCTTCTAGCTCTTGCCAACAACTACAACAAAAAAGGACCCGCTCATGACTTCAACCCCTCATGGTTCTATTTTTATTCATCGCTGCCGCCGTCCCGCAGCCCGTAATCGTTCGTCACGATTAGCGGTTACGGTGCGAGGAGGGATTTTCGGTGGTATAAACTGGAAATGTAATGAAACAGAAAGGACCTTAAAAAGAAAGTGTCTGTGAGCAGGGAAGCGGAAAAAATCCCCTCGTCAACTAAATTTTTTGTCCACTCTCTGCCTCTACCCATCACTTCCTCCCGTGATACCGCGTGCCAAGTGTTTATGCTGCCTTCGGCACCGCATTAGAGCCCATAATCCCGTGTACCCCGGGTGGACGGGTTCCTGTGGGTTTTTGTTCATCCCCCATTACACTGCCGCTTTAATCTCCGCAAACGATCAATCGGCGGTCTCATGCCGGGCGCAGCAGTTCCCTTTCTCCGGGCCAACACACACACACACAAAAAAGAACTTCCTTTCCGAACGGTTTCTGGGGGCAAGAATTATGATGCATTCCGAATCCTTCCGTTGGTTGGGACGTTGCACCCCGAAAGGCCCAAACATTCCGTATGTTACTTTCGAATTGAGCGAAACAGGGCGCAGTGCGTTTTTCATTTTGGCTGCAAAATTAAAGTCCACGGGGCGTCCGGTGTACGGGAGGGTAGGGTATCGTACGCACCGAAAGCATCCTAGTTTTCACTTCAACTCGTGCTGTTTCTTTAAGCCGGAAAAGCGTGTGGAGGGTTTCAGTTTTCTGTTCAGTTTGGTGGTGTAAGCGTGTTGAATATGTTTAACGTATTTACTACGTACGAGCTCCAACAAATTGTGTTTTCGTGTTGAAACACGGTGCCTTATCAGGAGCAATGAACCTTCCGCTAGAGGCTAAATCCTGTCGCTACCGTTTTTTGAACCGGCACAGCTGGACGTCCGCACAGTTTTGCGTCTCCGCATTAAACCGTACCGGAAAGGTTGCTTCATGTGTGGAAAATTCTTAAGTGGTTTATTTGCATGTTACCCACTGCCCACTGATCCTGGGGCAGTTACACAATGTCCTGGGAGGGAGTTTGGGCACAAGACGCTTTTCCCCCGTGTCGAGCAACTTTCTTACACTGCTTTGATTTCTCCTGTGGCCGAGAGACGGTTTACGGTTGAATGAACCAGATGAAGAGGTTATGCCTAGCGAAAAAGGAGAGGAAGTAGAAAAGGGAGAAAAGAGGTCAAATTTTCATCTGTTGAGATTTTTATCCCCCCTTCACACACACACTCCCTCTCAAATCGTGCTTGTACTAAAGAGGCAGGAAGTGGCCACTTGGTTGTGCGGAGCGGAGGATAGAATTTGTTTAGAGCACGGAATGGCATTGTGCAGGAGTAAGGATAAGGAATAGTTTTTACATTCTCCCGTTTTGCTGGGTTTTGTTGATTTTGAAGAGGCTGTTCTGTATAATCCATCAAAGTCTCAATGTCGGATATTAAAACTCGGCATTTCCAAGAACAGGACGATAACTTGTTCAGATATTATTTAAAGATAGACATTTTCGGCGTTCCGGATCTATTTCCATGCCATTGGAGTTGCACAGTGAACATGTTGGAATTTAAATTCGGTACAAAATCGGTTAAGTGCCCTGGCTGACATGAAAGCAATGCTTAATAGACATTTCAATGGCTTTCTTATCCTGTGGATGTGTAATCCTATAAATAGGAACAATAGAACTAATAACGTGTCAGATTTTATATCTGTATCTTGGACCTCATACATTACGTAAATAATTTAAGAGGCTTATTTTTTTTCTAAGAACCCAACAAAAAGGTCGTCATCTCAATGTTTATTTACAGTGTAATGACTACTCTGAAGCCAAACAAAATGATATTAATCATATATTATCAGTAGTTCATACTTTAGAAACTTTTTTAATTTTAAAAGATTTAATAATGATTGCATAACCAGCGACTTGTTTTAAAGAATAAGTAAAACATAATTCTCGATAGATGGGTTGTCTAGTCAGCTCAACACCGTAATCCAACAATGCAATCCCGAAAAATACATTTCAACAATAATAATAGAAACTCGAATGGTCATTCGTTGCTTTGTGTACGTTTGACGAACATTTGACAACGTTGAATAGCGGTTTTACGAATTGGAAATGAAGCTTACAGCGTTCAGCTGGCTATGGTACTCCTGTAAAAGTTAAGTTCCTTAGAAATCCGTTTACAAATAATCCTTCTATAACATTAGAATGTCTTCCTAGGGGGTCTTTAGGCCGGTGAAAGTTATATTTAGTTATGATGAATAAATTTGCTCTTGTCAGACCTTTTAGTTGCTGGTTCCAGTTTTTTTTATTATTGGATGTAAGAGAAAGCTATAACAAGCATGATATACTCTAAAGAATTGATGATCTAATAAAATAGGCCTAATAAATTAAATTAAATATTTCTTAATGAACTCATCTACGTAAATTCCAGAGCTCTGTAATTCTCGGAGATACCTAAGGACAAATAGGACGTATGTACTTCAACGACCGCTTCTATATTAAATGCATTCGTTGGTAATAGCCGTTCTTCAATGTTAAACAATTTTTGCTTCAAATTGTGCTTCAAATTATTTTGAAGTAAAAATGGGCTTTCATCATGTTTACTATAATATAAGCCTTAATTTATTGACAATGTGAATACTTCAACTACGGAATACTTCAACCCACTGTCCCGGCGAGGGAAAACTTCTCCCGGAAATTGGCGGATTGTTTGTGTATTGGCCGACCGGAAAAGTTTCCACTCTCCGTCCGCTCATTCCGAACGCATTCAAATCACCACACTTTCCATGAAACAATTTCACTCGATTAGATACTTTCCCACAATGGAAGCGAGCTAGCGAGCTGTTTTTTGCAATGAAACAAAACGGAAAGATTTCTTGCACTCCTTCGGCCCGGATTCAGTGATTACCGTTCTATTTATTCTAGCAGGCGTACCGTAGCCTCGCCGAGGTGGCCCAGTTTTCCAGCCACCGAGAGTTACAGACGCCGCCGGAATACTAAACAGTACCCCGCTGCCGTGAGTAACGATATTCGGAAGTGACCACAGCAACACGGAAACCGGATACCGGAGTTGGGAAAGATTGCGTAAGAAATGTAGCGGAGGAGAGCGCTGGGATAGGAAAAGCTAATTATTCATCCGCGAAAACGGAACATGCTCTTTTTTTTCGCAATTGAAGGATACATGGTTGATTGTGGCGTTCGCTGCCTGGTCGCTATCAAGTTTGGCAAAGTACACTTTTTTGTTCAGGATTCTTGAGGCGCGTGCTGTGGTGCGAAAGTTTTCCCACCATTTCCATACTCATTTCGCACTGGTTGAAGAACACAGAGGCTGGAGTGAGCTGCAAATAGATCAAATTCAATATATTACAAGTCAGGGCGCTTCTATCGCGTAGAACCACCGTTCTAGCATGCAAGCCACTGGAACGAAGCGGTTCCGAATAACTTTGTCTTTATCACCATCATCTTCAAAGTAGTTCCGTCCGCCAAAGCGAATGAGGCTGGCGGCTCCCTTGCCCGTTATCAATCGTCTGCAATCGATCGTCACACTTCGCTGCCGCCCCTGGCACGGCTGGGGGAAGCAACCATATGGTACTGGTTTCTCGCTTGCCGAAACCGATCGCCGTTCCACCCTGTCACTCTGTTTGCTTTTGGAGGAAGGACCGTCCGTCCGTGCGCCTGCACCGTACCTATTACGCACCATCAAAGAGGCACGCACACCGAAAGTCATGCATAATTTGCAACGATTTGATTCGCCACCGTTACGGATTCGGTTGAGTAATGTTGCCATTTTTATGATTGTCAGCAAACAGAAGCCGCCCCAGAAACGTTTGGCTGTGTTGTTTCAATTTTGTACGAACGTACTAAACGATGAAGTCGATGAATTGTTATTTTTTCAAACCCCCTCAGGTCCTCCCTTTCTGCTTTGGATGATGCGTTTTGCTAGCAAAGCAACTTTATGCTGGCTATGCAACTAACGGCACGGGAAACAAACATCAGAACGGAGCGGGAGAGGGGTTGATTCGGCATTGTTTGTTTCATCATGCCGGGGAGCGAAAACGTTTGAGAATTTTAACACGTGCATTTTTTTTGTAGTTGTTTCGCCTAATGGCAAGGCAGAGTTTGGTTCGGTGTGAGCATGCCATTCCAATCAAAACAAACAATAATGTTTATCACCGAAAGAACGCTGTGCAAAAACAGAGAGCGGGAGGGAGGAAAAAATCGTTTCCTGTTGCGAATGAATTGACATGACGTGGTGTGCATGTGCACATGGGGCACACATCAACCACGGCACAGTAAGCGAAGCAAGTTGCAGTTAGAACGATAACTTACGGTGCTCATTACCCGGTACCCTTGCACGAGGTCTTCCACGAGAAAAAATAAGACAGACACTCGTGCCCTTGCTCAATGACTAGGCATTATCATTTCCTCACATCGCTTCCAGCGTGGAATGGTGGGAATGTTAACTAGGCAAAAGTTTTCTATTTTGGGGGGTAAGGGCGAAATTTAAAGCATGTTGATTAAATTAAATTAACATTGAAGAAGAAATTTACCCTTGGTCACTTTCCACTGCCAAATCGGGCGCCGTTTGGGTTTGTTTTGTGGAGTGTGAGCTTTGGGGAAAATGAGATTAGTTCACACGGAGAGTGTGGACATGCATTCTTTGAGCCTGAATGCATTTGACCGGGACGGATTCTATCTTAAGTGAGCTATTTCGATTCGTCGGTCAGAGGGGAAAGTGTGTGATGAGTTTGGTTTTAAAGCGTATTGCTTAATTAAGCATTTGAAGTACCGCGAGCGAGCAAAGAAGGAATTTGTATTATAATAACATGCAACCCAGTTTATCTCATTTGTCCACTTGTTTGAAACGTGCTACATGTAACCTAGCTTTTTGTTTTTTTGTACTAAACTTTCGAAAGAAAATAATTTTTGAAATTACATTTTATGCATCGATTTTCGTGAATTCTAATTCAAGAATGAGTTATGTTTTTCATGTTTCATTTATGTATAGGGTAAACGTACCAATATATGTATAGAGCTAGTACCACTAGTGGTGGTATTGCACTAAAATGCGTCTCATACGATAAATTAACAGTAGTTAAGTTATTTATGATAGTGTGAAATGTTTTCTAGCCTTTTATAAAGGATTTAAAAATGAAATGGGGCCATTCCGTATCTTAGTGACCGAAAAATCCATTATTTTGTGAAAGGTATCAACATTTTTCCAAAACCCTTAGGATTTCATAACGATACTCATATTCTTGTTAACGTTCTAAATGACCACATAACAACGCAATTATTAGTTTTTTAACATAATTGTTATCAAATGATATTGTTCTATTCAAATTCATTGGCTTTTGACCATAATTACGTATTTTTAAATGTTTTTTTTTTACGATAGTGCCATTATAGGTACACCAAACAGGCATGTTCCTATAGTGGTCCTATTTCTAAAATCAATAAAAACAGCTAATTTTAGATTTTTTTTTTCGACGACATTTTTGACATGTCGTACTGTTTTCATTAAAATAAGCAACAAAAATGAGTTTTCTGTAAGTAATTTATCAAACAAAGGCCAAAATTCGATTATCTGGCTGAGTGATAAATCGACTTCAAATCAAGCAAACTCTTCTGGGTATGGGTTGACGACAACTGTTATTCAGTACTACAGTCAATATTTTCATCAACCAAATTCTTACATTTTTTACGATAAAATTACGAAATATATCATTATTATGGCAGTAATCCATGCTATTCATACGAAAACAGCTTCAAAACTAAGTTATATTGATATTATACACTGTTTTGAGGCATCTATGTTTACCACCACTATAGGAACACAATACGACAACTATAGGAACCATACCACCATTATAGGTACAACGAAGCAATCACAAAAGTATGTATTTTTTCGTAAATTCGATGTGTTTCATGGTAAAAATGATTGTGATTGCGAAGATAAAACATATTCCAACTGTTATGTGTTGAAATATTCAGAAATTGTCGTTTCTGACACTTTAAATCCAATAAAATACATCTGTACCACCACAAATTGCACCACTATTGGTATATTTTCTCTTTTTGATCTTTCTACAGCAATTAATTTATACGAGACCACAAATCCGCTAGATTTGTGGCTTTCATAAGGTTAGGCAATGTTATATCCTAAACATGCTTTATAATTTCAAAACACTTCGTAGCCATTCATTGTTCGCTTCGTAGCCACCCATTGTTCGCTGCCTTGAGGGTCAATTTGTCAATATCAATATCAAAGATCAATATCTGCGACTAATGTTTTATTTACTAGCCCATATAGCAAAGCATGTAGCTACGATGATTACGGACAGGTCTGACTCTACATGTCGTACATCAGCCTGATTTTTAAAGACACAAATCAAAGAAAAGCTCAACTATTTAATCTTGTTCAAAAAAAAAAACGGGAGAATGTCACCTGCTTACTTAAAATTAAGGTGAGCATAGAAAATTTGTGCTCTTCTTTTTCAATTATCATCGCACATCATTTATTTTTACAAATTATTTTGTATCATTTCTCTTCTTTATTTTATATCTTATATTTATGTAATCATACAAATAAAATATTCTATTGTGTTCAAGTTTCTTGAAACACAGTTTTTGTTATTTCACATATTTTTCACATTTAATTACATAAATCCATCTAGCATCGCAAATGACAGCAACTACTTCAAGTCATTTATTTTCCCAAGTCAACGAAAATATCAAATCAAACGATTGCAGTCCTTTTCCTATCTTTAAATAATGTTCCTATCCGTGCAAAACGTATTTCAAAACAACTGCTGCTTCATCAATTCCCGATCGAGGGGACAAATTCATTCGGTTTGAAATATTTCATCTCGCCTAAGTTCTCCAGTACCCGGCTGGATTTAATGACGAGTAGGGGAACAAGGCTTCACAACAAAAAGGTTCATTTTCCCTGACTCCGGTAGAGATTGTGCTCCGGAGTTTCGTTAAGTTTGTGCGGACAAGAGAGGGCGAAAATGTGGCCGAGAGAATCATATTTTCGAACAACTGGCCCGCACTGGCACAAAAACACGTTCGGCACCGTAGCGGCTTCATGTTCTCTCTGGAATTCATTCGCCGGGGAAGCCGTGGTGCAATGTTTTCATTTATTTGAATGAATATTTACTTGCAGGGTTAATGGAGAAGGGCACATTTCGAGGTAGATCTTGCTGAAGATGTTGTGTCTATGCTTTTGAATTTGTTTGTTGCAAATAAACAGTTTTCATGTTGTACTAATTATTGTTTAGGCTATTCAATAAAAAAAGAAAACTTTAACGTGCTCATAAAACTATTCTTTTTGAGGTGAGCATTACATATCAATATTGTGAAACTTTATGTATCTATCGTGTATAATGAAATTAAATCTTTCATTTAATATTTAGTTTACGCCCTATTTTTCTTTTGCCTCATTTACTCCAATCTGTCAACAAAGTGTAGTTGTATGAAATACTAATAAACTACCGCGAATTTCACGATTTTCAATAAGCCTTTTCATGGAAATCCATTTATAGGCCTACAATCTACATCAATGAAAATTTTGAGAATGGTAGTAAGAAATGCAGTTTAGCACATTTGAATTATTTCTAATTACATCGGCTCTTCATTTTATTTCTCCTCCTTTTTGCTGTTTTCTGCATGATTCAACCAGCCGGAACAGGTCTTTCGCAAGCCTCGCGTTAGTTCATTCCATTCACCGATTAAATCTTACCATCAAGCATATGTATGTGTGTGTGCGGTTGTGTTTCGTTGGTTCGTTCGAAACGCTCGAACGTTTCACTGTTTGTGTTCATTTCATTCATCGCCGTGTTCTCGCCGCGTACGGACGTGCGTCGCGCGCATTGTGTGTGTCTCCTACCCGGGTTAGGCCGAATTACGTACGTTGCGTGTTGCGCGTGAAGCTGCCGAGTATCGAAACGTTTACAGTGCTACGCAACCGGCCGACTGGTGCTTAATATTAGACCGTGTGGTAAAGTATCAGGATAGTTAGTGCTGGGCGAAATAAATTCCGTTTTATCGCACGTTAACGCAAACCATTGCCGTGCAAACAGATGGCGAAGTGCAAAAGCGTGTACAACACCTGAACCCCACGACGCGGCAACCGGCGTACGGTAGATATATTGTGCAAGTGTTTGTAACAGCGCGACAGTGCGGCATTCGTATTTTTGTGGGTTTTAAATGGTTTCGTTTCGATTTACAAGCTATGCGTGTGTGTGTGTGTTTGCGACCTCAGCCATAAGATAACCGGCGTACCGGAATTCATCAAAGCCCGTCCCCCGTTCACCGCATAAATCGTTCCTTACACCGGGGGTCGTTTCATTCGTAGGTGTTATCTGTGATTGTTTGTGTCCGGTTATCGTGACGTGCGGTGTGCGCAATATCCCATCACCTTCAACTGTTGGCCCCAGACAGAGGCGTACAAAAAAAATGTAACGTACATCAGAAAAGGGTCATCTGCGAAACGAAAGCGAAACACCAAACTAAAAAAAAAAGTGCACAAGTGAAGGGAACGCAACGCATCGCCTGGTGTTTGGGCCACGTTTTCGATTAATCAATCGAAAGAAAAATCGGTCGAACGTGATCTAGTCCAACGAAGCAGGGAAAAATACAACGTTTTGCTAGGGTGGCTGAGTAGCAGCGACCAGACGATAGGCCCCGGCGAGAGCATTATGTTGGACTGTGTCGTCCCCTGCCTGCTGTGGTGCAAAGAAATTGGCACTGCGTGATCGAGCACGGGGAAGAAATTCGTTCCAGTTCCGAATAATGGTGACCTCCTCGTTGTGAGGGAGCACAACTAAAGCGAAAAATTGGAGCAACTTGGCTCCGGTGATAGTGAAGGGCCCAGCATCGTCACTCCGGCTCTGCTTCGTGCAAAACAAAAACAAAACCCGGCTAGCAGTTGTTGAAGTAATACGGTCGTCGGGTCGGTCGAACACACACACACGTGTGCTGCAGCTGATTGTGTTTTGTTCGCCGGGCGGTAGCTATTTGTCAATATTTTCGGAATTTGGTTCAATAATAAAACGGTGGGGTTTTGATTTGAATAGATCGCGGTTCCCGTTCGCCTCTGTGCGTTCCTTCGTTGGTGTTTGTGTATGATGTGTATGTGTGTGTATGTGCAAGTGTCTATGTGGTGTGGTATAAGTGATTGATCTTCCACCGGCAAGGCGACAGCAGGAGATCAAAGATTAGAGAAGAAAAATCGTCTCCGCTGGATACGGTTTGTAGCGAGGCAATTTCCCTTGCTTGGGTTTTCTGGAAGGCAATGTGAGAGTGAAAGTGAAAAATTCTCGTTCCTTCGCTGTGGAAAGAAAAAAAGAAAAGAGTTCAATATATTCAATCAAAGGAAAGGTTATTTTTCCCTCATTCCGAGCAATCCTTGTGTGCTGTGCTGTGATTCTGTGAGCGTTTGCGGCTTTGAAAAGCAAAGGGTTGACGAAAATAAATCGCAAAAAAAAAATTAATTCAAATTATTAAATTAAGGTGTGCTTTTTGTGTAAAAAAGAAGAGGCCAGTTTCAAGGTTGCAAATCAGCTGGATATTGAAACACACTTCAAAGTACCGGATCCTAACATTCGCCCTGTGGACAGGGAAGTTCTTCTACTCTCAGACGTCAATAAGAAAGGTATGTAGCTAACTGGAATCCCTTCTCTTGCACCATCAAACATCGAAAGGTTGAAATATAATTTTTGATGTCATCTCCAAAACCAATTCTGCTGGAATTAATTACACTGAAGCTTAGTTTCTTGAACGTAAGCCCACGATTAGTTGGACATTTTTCACACCAGAGTAGGGTGTAGTTTTTGAGTCGTGGGACGATGGTAGATTTGCTAAACAGGTGTCCGTCCTCGCCTGTAAAGATGTTGGTTAGCTGATTGGGTCTTCCCAGGGATGTTGGAGGTGCAACCCACACACTCATGTGTGCCGCATGTGTTTGCAACTTAATCTTAACTATGAAGAATTATGGTGCCCTAATCCCGGTGCTGCCCGGTGAGTTCCAACAACCGGGAACTTTACAACCCAGGACGTGTCAGTCCATTCATTGCTGTTTGGACTTTTGCCAGATTGGAGGTGGGCGGTGTTTTGGAAACTTGGTCCTTTTTAGCTCCACAAGAAATCTTTCAACCGATCTCAATTCCAGAGAAAAACTTCCCTCCCAACTTGTTTCGAGTTTCGAGTTTCGAGCGTGTCATTCTGCTACAGATGTGTAGAAGTAACTCTCGTTCTGCATATGTCGCTCAATTGATTTCAACTTAATGCTGAATTAATGGTCACCTCCGTGTAGTTAGAACGTGTAAGGCTCGAGGGTGGGTGGACGCACTCTTTGCATGCTGATCCACTGAGTCACTGGCGTAAATTAGACACTATGTGTGACTTGCGCCACCCAAGTCTCCGGTCTCCTGGGAAGTAACTTGTGCCTGGACAGAAACTTTATCTACCACTTGCGATCGACAGGGAGTTTGGTTTAATGGTCAGCCGTATTCATGATTGATGGAGCATGCTTTAAATGCTACTTCACTTTAAATTACACCCATACAATGAAACGGACACTACCACAAACTCTACCGTACGATGAGGGGTGCGTTTCCCCCTGTTACACCACAATTTAGACGTTTTGTTTTAGTTTAGTTCCAAAGTTAGCAAATACACACATCTAGACACCCTCGGACCCGGAAGACGCATACACACACACATTTACCATTTGCAACACATTTCAAAATGCCACAGAAAACGGAAAACTCTCTCTGCCTGGTGAAACTGTCTGAATGCAAACAAGGCTACTTTTCCCCTCCCCTTTTGCTTTGCGATTGTTTTGTGTTGATTAGTTTAGCCCAGCGTTGTGTACGAGTGCTCCTTCTCGGGAGCTAATTGGAACGCCCCGTTGCTGTCAGAAGAAGTTTCCCGGTCCCGGGATGCGGTAGAAGAAGAGTTTCTTCCTCCCATTCGTGTCCCAGTGTCGTTCGTCACCTCACTTAACCGGCCGGACGGTGGGCATATTGCTACCGCGTGTCCTGGAACCGGTTAGTTGGCCGTTTGTTTTCAAAGGAAAAACTTTGCTTTCGAGCAGTGGTGTTGAAATGTGTTAGTGGCGATGGGTAATTGTGAGTTGCAAGGGTTATAGGGCGAGGAAACTCCATTAGAGCGCAGACTTGTCAAACGTATGTCCTTGCAGCTCTCATATAATGAACGTCAGGAGCGATAGAGCAGTACGTTTAGTTATAATTGTAGAATTGTAAGTTATGATACTTCAATGACCTTAATGTCTAGATTGAAGAGATCGTTATTTTTTCCAGTTATTGTGGTATACGTCTCAATTAAATGCTGTAATGGAGCTTTCAGAGCAACAGTCACGTGTTTGGACACAGTTTTAAGAGCTACAAAAGTATGATGTATGGTAGTTTTAGATAGCGGAGCAACATATTAACTTCAATTCAATGATTCATAGTATTTAAAATGTTGAAAAGTTACGCGTGAACAGTGATTAAGACTTTAGCGATACAAACAATGACATCTTAATTTTGAATACAACTATTAGTAGACGTGTGCTGAAATAATAAGGAGTTTCAATCAAGAGGCAATCATGGTATCTACAAGAAATGAAGTTAATTCTTCATATTCTCTCAATGAGTTTCAAGCAAACGATTCTGTCTATAACATCAACACAAAATTTGTTTGACAACACTGCAAAGTCCCTGGTAATTCGTTGCATGCTGTTTCTATTGCTAGAATGCAGAATTTTTGTTCCACGTAGTTCCCAAGCTGTGCAGAGTACCGTACATTCGCCAGAAGAGAAAATGGAAGTAAAACTTCCCAACTCCAGTATACTAACAAAGCCCTTGCAGAACTCCTAGAACAGTGGTTGACATATATTTTTCTCTCCAACCAATGATCTCCATTAACTTGGACCAGCAAACTACGAGAAGTTGTAACTTGATTCGTCCACTCGTCAGAACGACGACAATCGCTCACATGCGCGCTGCACCGCGACCGCGTGTGATGCAGGATCTTTCCCATTTGCCACAGGAAATGCCGGCAGCAACCTGTTCGGACGGTCGTTGCGAACCTGTGCTGCCAGTTCCGGTTGCCCGGTTGACCGGTTTTCGACCAGTGCATTCGGTAATCGAACCGAGCGTGCACAGACACACACTGCGCACTATTTCCAATTCTTGGATTCAAATCCAATCCGTCCGAGGTAGGGTCCATCATCCGGCGGGGTCTATCTGACTGGCATGAAATCTCTGTGGTTTCATAAAAGGCATCCGGTGTGTGAGAAATTCTGCCGAGTCCCCGTAGCTCTACCTACCGCTAGCTTGCAAAATGCGTTTCATATTACGCGATGTCTCTCGGACACAGCAGACACAGATCTGCTTTTCGGTTTTCTGTGCGAGAGAGATCAAATGCGCTCCTGCGGGTTTGAGGCACATGCCCCAGGAAGCGCGTTATTCAATGACCTGTCAACGGGTTTGGGTCGTTACTTAGAAACACCGATAACGTCAACCATTATGGTGGAGGGCATGATGTATTAGTTTTGAAATTGGAGCTAGCGATGAGCTAAAGAGCGTGGCAGTAGAAACAAATTGGAATGGTGATAGTTGTCAAATCTCGCCAGAGCAGCGCTGATAAGAGATGCACATCTGTCATGCGAGATAATAAGGGTTAGGCTGATAATGCTCCCAGCCATAATAAGGCGTGCATGAAGAATGCGTTTTTCAGCAGTTAGGCTCCATCATCAGAATTAATAACAGGGTACGGGTTTCACACAAGAAAAAAATGGAAATAAATGTATTTGAGTAGCGCTAACTGCGGGTCCAAGAGTAAGTGCAATCATAAACAAACAATTTTTATGTAGTTGCCAACCTAAAACAAACAACAGAAAAACCTTCTTCTGAGCCGCATTTTTTGCTGAAGGGACCATCATAGGTCGTTGGTTTCTTTCTGTTTGAATGTAACGATGATCACACGAGCTAAAAAACGAAAACCTCTCTTGATCGGCAGAAACTCGAGCAGCAGCGCGGGATGGTGTGGATAAGAAAAAGTGAAACAAGCGACCGAACGAAACGGAACAAATATTGCCTTAATTACCAGGCGGGGGCCATCCCATCCTCTCGGCAGGCCGAGCGCGACTTACTTCTGCCTGGCCTGGCGCGCGGCAACCTGCGTTTAAGAGGCTCTATCTGTTTAAAGATTTTTAATGACCTTTTAGCATGACATCGCCTGCGTCTCCTCCACGCTCTACGTGTCGCTTTTCCCACGAGACGCAGGCCACAGATGAACAGCTTATCACACACTCACATACGCATTCACTCACATATTTACACTACACGGTCGATTCATCGTCACTTCAACCGACAGTGGCGTGTGTGTTCAATGTGGTTGCAGTTTGCGTCTTACAAAGAAAAAACAAAAAATTGGCTTCATTTTCCCCGCGCGATTTCGCTGTTTGCCGCGCACAGTGGAGTCAATTTCTTTAAAAGGTCGCATCTGTTTTACTCTGGTTAAACGCGCTGCTGCTGCTACCACCAATTTCCACCGGGGGCTTTCGGAAGAGATATGGAAGGCATGATACTGATGTTTTTGTTGTTGTTGTTGTATTCCCTCGCCAGTATTCCTGCAAGAGGGTAGATCATTTACGCGGGATGACGAAAAAGAATAACGTACTGTTTTTTTTCTCTATACTTCATCCCGTACCTTTTTTTGCTGTTGTTTGTGGAGGGTTGTTAACTCCGAGACATCTTCCCCAGGGCTCAGGTTCTTGAAGGAATGTGTTGAGAGGCTGGCGAAACAAACCATTCCGCCTTGTTGCGGTGGAAGATTTATTTGAGAAATTCGGTTCCTTATCGCGCACCAACCACCAGACTTCACCGCGGCGACTTCGTTGGGTGACTTTATTGATCGTTAAAAAGAAAGGGAACGAACTTGAGAACGGATGTCAGTGTGTATGGTGTGTCTGTATGTATCAAAATGTACACATTTAATTACGCTATCATTTGTCTTTGTGGGCAATCATTTGCGGTTTGGGAATTTTCTTCAGACGAGACAAACACATTACAAAAAAAGTTGATGCATGTTGTGCATAGTCTTGAATGATATTTGAAACACAAAAACATGTTTTCCCATTGTTCAAAAGGCATAGAAAAGTGCTGTAACTGGGTACTTGATAAATGCAATTGATTGAACAAAAATCCCAGCCTATCCCAGTAGGACATTTGAAAATTGGATCAGGCTGCCGGTGTGCATGGCAAGCGGTGGAATTAAAATTGCAAAGGTAATTTATCGATTCCAAGCTAATCGGGCTTCTGTTGGCAGGGGTAGTGAGGTCGGCTCAGTTCTAGCCAATCCATTCCGGTCACTGAAGCCGAGGTGGTGTTCCGGGCACACACATACCCAACCGACATTAGCTGCAATACACACAGCTGGTATTTTCGTTTTTGCAAACTCCCGGCAGTCCATACCCACTATGTCCAAGAATTGGTTTGAGCTACTACTAGCTGCACAGCTAGGTAAACACACATGTGTCCTCCCTCGTGGCTCTCGTACTATTCTCCGCATCCCCTGACTGGTGTAGGACGCTCCCGTGTAAGCAGGGCAAGGGTTAATTATTCATCAGTTTATGGGAATTACCTAACCCTACCTACCTGTGGGCTTTAAAGTGCGCCTGTAGCAGCCTTTTGCCGTTCCCCAACTTCAGTGGTTTGAGTTGTGTGGCCCCATACCTACCAAGATTATTTCTCCCGAGGCAGCAGCAAAACTGTTGTTTGGTCAAACGGATTTGGCTTTCCCAGGGTGTGGTTGTTGTGCGTTCCAGTAGCTCCACTTGTTTCACTTTTGGTTAATATTTGAGAATGTTTGCATGTTGCTTCGCTTGGCCGAACTAACAACTCTCTGCTACGAGCGTGTCTGCCCGTAGTTGCGTAAAGGTTGAACCGGGCAGCTTATACCAATCCTCCGAAAGAAGCATTGATTATATTTCTGTGTGTTGAGTGTGTGTTTTTTTTTCGTTGTTGCGCTCTCTTCCATAGGGAAAGTCTGCCGTGTGGGTATGATTACAGGCTACCTTCCAGGCTGGCCCAAGAATTGCATAATCCTACCGGCACTTCTGGCTACCGCTGCTGGCAAAACGCAACCGTTCCAGGTTTACGAAAATTTGCCCACGCAGCTGCTTTGTTTGGATTAACTTGCAAACCCTACGGGCTTGGAGGATTGAGGAAGCGGCCAATTTTTTGCGGCTCCTCGCAGGCTAGTTACAACTCGCTCTAGCCCCTTGGGGGAGGAGGTTTTGTGTGTTATGCGATACCCGACCGGCTCGAGGCGATCCGAAGGCCAAAAGGCTGAGCCGGAAATGAATTCTAGGCTCACCTTTACCACTATGCTTCTTGAAAATGATATCGATTGGCTTACGGCGGTGGAGTCTGTCTGATCGCGGCAGTACTAGCGAACCGATACATTTCTGGACATTTTAGCCTGGTCCCTTTGGTAGACGGCAAGAGGCTAGCTGAGGCTTGAGGCATTGCTTTTGGGCATTTTGGAATGGCGAATGATATCGTGTAGCTAAGGGGAGCTTTAAACTGGTTCCAATTATTACTCTCGTTTATCGCTTACCTCATCATAGGATATGTATTCTGAAGGGTAGGACGAATGATTGTTTTCGGAGTTTGCTTTCGTACGGATTAAAAGGGGAGCTGTAATACTCTGGTTTTAATTACATTGGTTTTATGCCGATTAGAACCCACTTGTAACGCTTTGTTGAAGATGAAATAGACTTCATCATTGCAATATTGTTGGATTGGGAAAAGATCTAAGCTGCAGTTTATATGGGTTGGTAATGAAGTCTTTGACATTTTCCAAAGGTTCTCAGTGTGTACATTGTAATTCACAAACCTTCAAGAGTTAATCACCGCTTAAGGTAAGATGTCTGAATGCTTTGTTTCCTCTAGAATTATTGGCAATTCATTTTAAAATGAAAGGTAAATGCTTTCAACAAAACTGTCCGATTAAGAAATTGGAGTTAGAAGTCTTACCTCTCATTCATTGCCATTCCTTCAAACTCCTTTTTCTGTACTTCTGTGCTTGTCATAACGTGATATTCATTACACATTTAATGTTATCTTCAAAACCATTCAAAAGGTGTTCAAGTATATTTTACTTTACTTGTTTGATCAGAATTCCTGGGTAGATCCTCTCCTATCTATGCCTTAATTTCAATTTGGAATCTGATTGTTTCACATTATAATCTTGATCTTAAATCATCTTAAATTTGGATCATTTCCAAGATCTTTAAACTTCAACACTCTTTAAACGGATGATTAACTGCACCAAAGAGCAAATAGAAAGACACAGAGGAAAAAATCTGAAAAGTCCTAATAAACCGTGCGGATGTCATTGGGACTCGGATCGAACCCAGCCCGCAGGGGTGGTAAACATTACAAAAACGAAACAAACACACGGAGCGAAAGCATAACGGGAAGGCTGTGGCGAAAGAGCACCAAACTGTCGGCGCCTCGTACACCCAAAAGTAAACCGATCGCTGAGAAGGGAACGACGCAACACAAACGGGCATGGGGCTCCACGGTCCAGGACGATTGGCTTGTTGACAGATTCGGCTGAGTGAGACTTTTTACCTCCCTCTCCCACTCCCGCCATTGTTGTTTGTTAGCTGTTTGAGTGTTTTTTTCCCCCATTTATTTTTCCATCTTTTCCGATCGCTCAAGACATCAGTTTTGAATTCTTCCAGTCCATTGCTCTCACGGGGCGTTCGTCGTGGCTGAAGAATGGTTGAAGAAACTCGCCGACGACCTGCACTGATTGACACCGAACAATTGACCACACTTTTAAGCTTCTTCGAAATCCAATCCCCCGGGCCGCACTCCAGTTTGTGACCTCACCCCCCGAGAATCCCCCATGGGAGGATTCGATTACATTCTCTCAATCTACTCCAGGGGCAGCGTGCACCAGCCTCCCCTCAACCTTCAACGCGTTTGATATGATTCGCGCTGATTCGATGGCTACGATAGCGGCGAGAGCTTTTTCCCCCGTTTTCGGTCCAGATAGTATATGGTGGTGCTGCATGGTCGGATGGAGTTTGGAAGAAGGGAAAGGACCACCACCGGCTGCTCGCCCGCTGCTCGATGATTTTGTCCATCCGTCAGCAATGTGTTGCCTGGGCTGGGGGCGCTGGGCTGATCGTTAGGGCCGCTGTGGAGTTCCCTTCGGTGCAAACGTGCACGAAGATATCATTAATCAAAATTAAATTGTTTCGGCCCGAGCAGCGCACACTACTCCCTGGTTTGGATGTTGCTTTATGTTTGTGCCTTTGTGCTGTGTTTTTTGTTTTGTTTTGGAGTTGGAGAATTGGACAAGATTTTTTTTTTTGCCGTTTCGTTGCTGGTTTTGTTTGGTGCCTGTCAGCAGGCCCCTGTCACCCGTGCGGCTGCTGTGAGTTTCGCAGCAGAACATGGTTGCGATGGTCCTCCATGACACTCCCGGTCCGTTATGATGCGGGTCAGCGAAAAGCTGAGCAGAGAGAGAGAGACGGAGAGAGAAATCGGTGGCACTGTTTGATTCGACTTTTCTGTGGGTGAGTTTTTGTGTGCGTGCGTATCTCTACTGATGGTGATTTCCACCGTCTCCTGTTCTTCGCAGAATGCCCCGCATCCGTGCGCAAGAAGCATAAAAATGGGATCATCCAAACCAGCAGATGGATGACGGTTCGGGATCAATCGGGGCGGATCACCGACACGGAAGCGCCCGGCATCTATCGAAATGCCCTTCGATTATTGGCTTTCCCTGGCTCTGCGGGCCTCTTCTCTGACCGGTGGTGGATTGTTTTCTGTTTATCGATGTTCCGGGTCCGAAAACGTCCGCAAAACAACGAACCGCGCTCCACCCCGTCACTCCCTTTACCGGCAGAAACATTGTTTTCCCTTGTGTCGCCCTACCCCACACGCGGATCCTTACACGCTTGTTAGAGCGAAAGCGAGAGGACTGTCCATCCAATCATAAGGGGCGCTTGGGCGCATTGTGGAAAGGCGCACGGTGGACGCGAAGCGTAAATGACAAGAGATACACTTCCGTTGTTATTGTTTTTCTTTCATCAAGACCCTCCGGCCCGGGGGGACCGCCAGAACCCGCATTGTTCAATTGTGTGCTCGCTAGCGCTCTGGCCCGGGTGTTGCCCGGGATTGCAAGGTGGCACGGTGTGGTGTTTATTATTGTTGGTCTATTTGTCAAATTTCAAGTCCGAGCCTGGTTGGTTTGTTTTGGCGGTTGTGGGAGACGTGTGGGAGACGGAACACGGCTAGAGCCAAACATGGACATGTGGTGTCCCAGCTTGTGTCGCTTCGGACGTGGGATGCGTGGGGACCGCTACAGACCTGTGAAAATATGTGTCGTTAAAAGAGATTTTGTGTGATGTGCGCGTTGCTTTGGCGGTGGGGAATTGAAATTTGATGTTTCTTTTATCTTGATTGTGGCTAAAAGGATCGTGAAAATGTCAAACATGGAATTTGGTGAATTTTGAATAAGTTATGACGCAACCGATGAACACGGACCAACTGTGACTGAATCAAACTCGTCTGGGAATATTATAATTAGCAAAGGTTCTTGTTGTATAAAGCCCATTAGATGCGATACTATGCTCAATGAACTCTCTCAATTGAGGATGCCAAAGTGTCATTAGTAGGCAATTTAACAATCAATTGAATTCAAGGTATGCCAAAATTGACTTGAAATAGCGATTTAAAAGGGTTTAAAAAACCTTCTCGATTAAAAGTGTAGCTCTTGTCTTTCTTATTGATCCTGGAAAAACTGTCCAATTTTGAAGACGTTAAAGTCTTCCGATAGAAATTTTGTTCCACAATTAACAAAACGCCAATAAGAACCGGAGTTGTTTGATTAAGAGCATTGAAATAAGTTCCTTATCGCTGATCTGTGGTATTTCCAAGAATTAAGAAAATTAATTGATTCCAATTTTCTGGAGATTGGAACCTGCATAACCACTATGTCTGTGAGAACTCAATACTCAAGAACTCTGTCTAAGTTGGAGTTACCTGGAATTTGAATTCAATATTTCATGCATGCATGCATTTGTCTTAGGTAAACCTGCAAATGCGTACTCATGCTTTCAAGACCTCTCAATTTTTATTAAAGATCAATAACAGTTATTGGACTTTAATGAGATTGTGATACATCTCTTGGACAGCGTTTGGTTTTTCAATATGTTGAGCCACATTGTCATAATAACGGGAATTCTTGGAAGTGCACATACTCCGAATCATTCTAGAGCAGGAATAAAACATACTTTCCCTGCCATTATGTCAATAGATCTAATGTTCACTTAATGTTCAATGCTTTAAACATGCAGCTGTACTTGTACCGTCCAACACCGTTGCGTGATTTAATATCACTTCAAAGAAATTTTAATAGCAAATTGTGTATCATCAAACTGCACACAACAGTTGGCTTGAGGGATACGGCACAAACAAACCATTTCCTCCATCGATTGTACGTTGAAATCGTGCTCATGATTGTCAAACTATTGTGCTCGCGGTAAGCGCTAGAGAAATCTTTGCGTCCGCAACAGATGCTTGATTTCCTTTCGGCATGGAAACTTATCCGAAAAGGTCAACCACGAGATGCCTAATTGTAGCTCGTTTCGGAAGAGAGCGAATTGGCATAGGCACTTACTACACTCAGCGTGTTTCCCCGTCCCCGGCACATTCCGTCTCTGCAGCCGTTGGATGGATAAGTTCAAAGAAAATTCCTGCCAGCTTGCGTTAAATAGTTCGGTGGATCGCTTTCAATGTGCGGCGGACCGGGGATCGATTCCGTAAGGCCTGCCCGGCGGAACCGCGGACGCAGATGAAAAGTCGTGGACGCGGTGCATACTATCGACAACAAAGCGAACCTGGGGGCTCGAATCGTGAGGGAAGGAACGGCATTATAAATGCCGCCACCGGATGGTGCAGTGGTGGAAGGGCACCGGGAATGGAAATCCAACATAGTTCCGTCCATTCTTGTTCAATATCTTTTGTGTTGAGTTTTATTTTTGGAGGCATTCCTTCTTTCCTTTCCGCTGCCAGCAGCCGCGACGCTGGCCGTTGGCTGCTGTCTGATTTAATTTGATTTGATTTGATTCGTAGCCGTGTGTTGTTGTCATTGTTCCGTTTCGTTTGGATTAATGCGCACGAACGTTCTCTTTTTTTGGAGGAGGTTGTACAAGCTGTTGGGCCTTTGTCTGGAGTCGTTGGTGCACTTGACAGAAATCATAGCTGTTGTTTGGTGTTAGACTAAATTGATCATGGCTCGAAACGGTGTTCAATAATTAGCGGCTATGTTTTTTCAAAAGTCGAATCATATTTCTTGAGCGACTTTGCGCTGGCTTTACGAACGAAGGGAACAGAAGGGAGTTGGTTGGAATTGATACCAACTTCTCGATGGAGTGAGTGTGAGCATAACAAGTCAACGGAATAACGGAATGCCTTCGCCGTTCTGCACAAACGTCGGCAGTGAACGATTTCTTCCAGAAGATATAAATCAACGGACCTGACGAAAGGATGCCGTCAAGATGATACCCGCGTGATAACGTCTCGGTTCCGTCGAGTGCGATTCCGATACCTCGGGACGACGGTCATCGTTGGTTGCTGCCTGTCTCCCTCGCTCTCACTCTGGGCAAAACGTGGACACTGTTGATCGATGAAGCCAAAGAACTCGCGGCACGAGATGCCCACTCTGCCCCCTTTTCGTTTTGGCTTTGCCGTGTTCAAAATCGGCCAATTGATTGGTCAAGTTAAGAGGTGGTGAGGTTAGGGCTATCTTTTTTTTTGGCGGATGAAGAAACGAGAATCGATGAAGTGTCCGAGATAGCCCGGGACCCCGGCGGGCATTTCAACAAACACGGGCGTGCGCGCCCGCACTCACTCAGTGCCCGATGATCCGGCGGCCTATGAGTCAACAAATTTTCGCTTCATTCTCCCAATTCTTTCCAATCGTCCCGCTTTTCATTCCTCACACACACACACACACTTATGACAGACGCCAAAGTGGGGAAGAGGGCAAGACCGGAGTTTGCAGTTATCTTGTGCCCCCATAGGCTTGAAGGGTTCGCTTTATATCAGATTAAACCATCGTGATCGTGTGGAGAGCCAGCCAAGTGTTTCAAGGGAGTTGGTGGTCGCTATTGATGGCTTTTAGAGGGTTTTCCGCCGACTTTCATCGTCAACGTCAGGGGATGCAAACGAAAAAAAAAAAACAAGATACTCTCCAGACATCATCTTGGTGGTGATCTTGTGACGGATTGTCCGGATGAGGGCGGCAAAGGAAATGGGATTTTTTTTTTCCATTCTCTCAGTTAAGCCTTTTTAGGACACTCCCAATGCCGCTTACGACGGCAAGCGAGTTTAGTAGTACGGTGGTTTAAATTTAAAATAAGTTGGTATGTTTTTGCTCCGGCAGACTGGTGTTACGATTGATCTTGTTTCGCAAGATCAATTTATTGTACAGGCGAGCAATTGCTCTTTTAATATCTTCTACTACTATCAAAAATTGGATATTAAAAACTACACTAGTGCTTAGATTGAACCCACAGTAGCTCTCGGACGGGTTTCAATTGTCAATTCTAGGATTAGTAATTACTGTGAATATCTTCCTTGACTTGTGCAGGTTTGAGAATAATTCCTGAACTGGAATTTATGAGAAATTCAGAACAAGATTTAGGATCTTGTTTCTAACCAAAAAAGGTCGAAGTTCAGCTTTAAGAAAGATATATGTTTCGGATCAAGTTAAGGAATAGACCAGTGACTGAAATAGTGGCTTTTAATCGGAATTGTGTTTGATATGTGACAGCACTCAACCAACCAAACAATAGTCCATCTAAGTTTCCTCCCTGGATAGGTATGTCTATTCCGATATGAGTTAAATAGACATGCAAATATTGTCAATCACTAAGTGAAAGGTGTTGTAGTTAACACTCTTCAAGGATACATGTGTAGTAAAAGAAACCATTATGCCCCATGCTTTCCTACACCGTTCTGCTAGTTATTTTCCAAAAATTATTGGAGTGTCTTTGAGAGGTTCGTAGCACTCCAAAAACCCCATAATAATACTTCGTTCGGCAGCCACAAAGGAAACTGTACCTAATTGAAACCCCAAGCCAGCCGCGGCAAGTACAAGGTTTTACAGTAATTACTGCACAGACTGTCAGAACATGGTGCCGTTTAAACTAGCTAGATGTAGGCTAATGAAGCATAAAATAAGTTTTTTCTTGCTGCTCCCTGTTTCTGCTATCTCGTCGGCCCGCGACTCCTGCTCGATAACTCCACACGCTGTAGCTCATTTAATCTCTATAATTACCGATTATGGACCACAATACACACAGCATACCGGCGCTATTGTGCGCCGGTGACGGCGAGGGTATGTACCGGTAAGGTTGATTAGTTTGTCCAGCCGATATCCGTAACTCAGAAACAAAACTTGGGGAGTCGTTGCTGCCGGGTCAGAGGAGCGGGAGAGTACGCAAGGCAGACACAGCACTTAACACAAGCGCACACTGAACAACTCCATGTTCGATGGATTATCGATTATCGATTGGCGAGGGTTGTTGGCTACAGGTTGTTGTTGGAGTCGCCCTGGTTCCTTGCTTCTGGTCCAACCCGGCCCCATCCATTATGAACGAGTGTTCCGGTTGCCGTTTGCATAATGATGCCTGCCTATTGAAAATAGTTTGAAGTATTTTAAAGGTGGTGGTATATTTATCTACCCTCCAAGCTTTCAGTAGAAACCTCAATACATCACACCTACACATATCCAGACACATGCAAAGCTTCACGTAGTAGAAACACTTCCTATCGGGCGTGTAGTACGATAACAGCTTGGTGCGTGCAGACTCTTCCCGGGCGCTCAACAAAACTAAACAAACGACAGCCAGAGTGTCGTAAAATCTGAACCGCCCGCCACACCTTCTAGCGCACAACGGGCGACACCTTCGCGGTCTGGAATGTTAATGGTTGGCTGGGAGCGAGCCTACCAAACCAACCACCACCGCAGCCACCCACCTACGAGTTTATTATCTCTCACCCGTCAAATTATTCTTCGGCAGAAGCAGCTCCGTGGTGTGGCTCGAAGTTCGCCCACCAGCCAAAACCTCGCCGCCAACCCGCCAAAACCATACTGCTCGTTTTTTGGATGCTGCGACCGCAAACTCCCGCGGTCCCGCGTCGGCTCCGGGTGTAGCAATAAAAACCATATTAATTACAGATTGCGCTCGCTCGGTGTTTGGGGTTGTTGTGTTAACGTCTCCGCGCTCTTGGTGCCAACTTCCAATGCTCCCCCCCGCAAACACCTTCGAGGCTGCGAGGTGTCGTAAATCGCGAGAAACCACGCCCGCTGCGCTGGGAGATGTTTTTATTTTCCTTACCGCGATTCAAGCCGGCTTCAATTATGGATGAAGCGAAGGTGAAGAATTCAGCCGAGACGCCGCGACGCAATGTGTGTGAGGTTTGGCGCTTTCTTGAGCGTGATTTGAACACACGGTCTGCGCGTAAAACTCAACCAGTTGAAGGTGAAGAACGCTACCGCAGATGTTGCAGATCTCGACCCTCCGGTCTGCTTTCCTCCTCCTCTTCCCTAAAGTGACGGCCACAAAGGCGCGATTAATAATTTATCGTAATTGCTGAAAATTAATTCGAATCAATATTTCATCATTAGATAGCTTGTTTCCGCGCGCGCGCGCGCGTTTCTGCTGGGATTTCTCGGCGATTGTGCCACAACCCGTACCCGCACTTCACGACCTCTTCAACGTTCGCATCTTGTTAATGCTTAATTGAATGACGGATTGGAATTGTTTTCCCGGGGAGGGGATGGGCGCGCTTCTGCCGCTGAAAATTTGACGCTCAGCACGCGCGTCTGTGCCGAGCGCTGCCGGTGTGTGTGTACCTACGCCCCAGTGCTTTGCGGGCTTAGGAAAACGAAGCAATTGGCCACTTGTTTCCGCCGTGCCCTTCGGGACGACTGCCGAAGAAATCGTAGCCAATCATCATTAGCCACCGTTTTCGGGGGCTGCGTAGGGATGCCGGGTTGCTTCGGGCGAGCGGTTCAATTGCGCGTGTACTGGCTTGTGGAATGATATAACACCAGCATGAAAAACATTCGGAAAAGCAAACATATTGGAGGTGAAGAGAAGCACAAAAAACCGAAATAAAACATTGGATAGGGAAACAAATGCTTGCCACTGAGAAGCCCTTTTGTTGGCTCTAATCGAAACAACCGAGCGGATAATGGTGGAGCTGCTTCTCGTTCTCGCTTTGCGATAAGCTGATTAATCAACTTCGATTGAAACAAAGTCTCAAAGCGCTTGCTCTCGTGGCAGTAATTTGATTGAGCGCGCAATGAAGACGTTAAACGCGGTTGAAGAAGGTTATCATTAAGACACGCGGGTGGGACTGGGACGTTCTGCTGGGAATTGTGAGAGAACCCCGAAAAGGATCAACCGAACGGCAAAATTGCAGTATCATCCGTAGCGATATTCTACCGCCAACAATGTTTTGGCTTTGTGTCTTTTCCCTTTGGGCGGATTCAATTGATCGATGCACCGAAGGCATGCACGGTGATTGATCGATAAAATTTATGATAACCCTTTCCACCAAACCCGACCAATTCCATTCCGACAGGCGTAATTCGACTATTAATTTGAAGTGGTCATTTACAGAGTAGTGTACAATCGCTGTTACGCCTGTCCAGCGAGCAATCCCGCAGAGCACTCGAAGGGGGCTCCAGCGCCATTGAAGTATGTCTATGCGTACTCGCAATTATTTTCTACATTTCAATTATTTCCATTTATCGATCGCACGGCTGGAAGGCAAAAGAGCGACCCCCGAGCACGAGCCACCGCATCGCCGTTGTTTGCTGTACGTACATAATTGGAACGGGTTTTGTGAATCCGGGGGCTCGACAACGGGGAGGACGGTTGAGTGAGTAGCCTATCGAGTCTATGGGATGGAGTTTTGAGGGTTGAAGAAAGGGGGTAGGAAAGACGGGACGGAGCAATCACAAATGCCATTAGAGAGTCATGTAGTAGTTCGGGGCGGGATGCAAGTTTGACTCATCAACGATAAGGACTGTGTCCTTGGAGAGTTTGTGGACTGGTCTGGGGACCCGTTTTATAGGACAATTGGCAAATGAAGTTGTTTGTGAAATTAAACAATGCTGGACAATATTATTGTACGGTATTTCATAATTTGGACATAGAAAAGAAAGAATCCAGTTTCTTCGTTCGAATAGCTGGCGTAAAGTTATGATAGTTCCATTGGATGCTTTAATCTTTTATGTATTCAGTAGAAGTGCTTCTGTTTATGTCATTTTCTCTCAGTTTGTTTTCCTAATCTGGCTACATTTTGCAGCTTTAAAAGCTTGGAAGTCTTTATTCCAGGGTTTGGATAGGTTCGTTCTTAGTTCCAGGATTAGTATAAGTTTATAGCGAATAATAAGATCCGTGTAAGGCATTGATCCATTTAAATTATATATTAAGTTCAGCATCAATGTCAGGATCAGGATAAATTTGCTTACAGTTATAGAACCAAGTTAGGATTGATAATAGCTTCAACATCGGGATAATTTTCAGATAAGTTCTTCAAGTGGTAGTTTCTTGTTGTCCAGTCACGGCGAAGTTTCAAAACCAGTTCATGCTCTAGAATTGCTTTAAATTGGGATCCGAAACATCGCAATATTCTTAACAAGTTCTTCGAATAGAATAGGCTTCAGAAACTGAGGAACTAAATTCTCCGTATGTTCATTCAACGAAGACTTAACTGTAATTTGAACTATCTATTTCAACCTGGTTCCACCAAGGGCCAAAACTTTGTTAAAACTCATTCTTTGCTAAATTTTGTTGTAGCATTAAAAATCCACCATTTATTATTTTTGTCAATGAATTCTTCCTATCATTCTTCAAGTCCCATAGACATTTAAAAGAGTTGATATTATAATAGGGCTTTAAGATCATGGCATCTTAGGTAAACATGTTCATACATATATTAGAAATGATTCACGGAGATTATTGTACACAAACTATTATTTTATTTCACTCAAGTTGATTCACATTAATTCAAATGTCCTAACCATATTTAGTTGCCAGTTATAATTAAGTTATCGATACTCTCCCCTGCAGCAATTCTAGGAATTTACGACATCGAATCATCGTACACGACTGCATGTAGCTGTGGTTAGCAAAACGTTAGAACATAATTCGAACCCGTTTAAACGTCGCGTCACACCTTTGCCCATTTAGCCGCTCAGCAACCGATTGAGGGCCATGATTTGATTCACTGTGCTCAACTGCCATCGGCCGACCATACACAGAGTGGCGTGTTTTTGGCGTGTAATTGAAATCGATTATTTTACATCGTTACGAGCATTGGGGCCAGGGGCAACGGGCTGGAGCTTGTGGTTTGGAAAGTGGACCACGGACTAGGATGTAGTTGAGCGGGAAAAGCAATAATGTACTTCAACCGGGCACGGGTTGAAACTTTTTCGGATGAAATTTTCGGTAGAAGCGAGCGGGATGTTATGTCATGTGGACTAATGAATAATTAGAACGTTCGGGCACAACACTGCGAATGTGAGGTACTGGCGGGGGGAAGTGAAAGGAAATGCTTATACGAAAAGGCAGTCCACAGGGTAAAAGAGTTTCGAACCACTAATTACTACAAGAATGAGCTGTCATCAGGCAGCTTAATCGGTTTCGAGAGAGCGTGTGGTGGTGGTGTGTCCTGAGTTTAATGTTTGACCCATTATGCGTGTCCACCGTGTCGCTTGAAGGGATTAAGTAAGCAATGCTACAGGAAAGCAAATTACGCCCATGCTTTCAAACTTTGGCCAAGCTACTCGCCGCAATAAGGCTGCAGCTCAAAAAGGAGTCGTATGTACTTTGTGCGGTCAGATTGTTGACCGAAGGTAATGCCCACTAATCAATTCTCGCCGTCATACACCTTTTAATTTACTCCGACCGGTATATCGTGCTTGCAACGTCGGTGGTGGTGCAGATAATTGTAGGTCCTTGCCTGCATTCGTGTGCAACGGCAAGAAGTTGCTCCGGTGTCGCAATCGGCCAAGCAAAAGCAAGAACGGACCAGATAAAAACGAACTCTGTAAAACTGTCCTCGCGTTCGTTCCAGAGCTCCAGAGTATAGAGAGCTGCTGCTGCTGCTGCTGCTCCGCAAGCGCACATTCCACCTGCGTATATTGAGCGACGTTTCCTGCGATGTTGGCTGCAGATTCTTTAGAACTTCTGCGTTTCTGCAGCCCGCGCAAGCTCTCCTCTTTTGCTTGCTATCCGTGCCGTAAGGGAGGAGTACGAGTACGATATTAAATGAAGCGTTGAAATTATAATGATCCCGACACCGACCGCCCGTGGAGTCCGCGTATGGTGGCGTCGTACGAGTGCGACGACAAAAAGTTAGAAACAAGTTTTTCCCGGTCCCTTGCGCCAGGAACCCGTTTTCTTCGCATTTTATGTGTGCTCGGAGCACCACTCCCCGTACCCCGCCGGGCATGGCTACCCGGGCGCACTCTAATGATTGGGGCTCGACGCCTAGAACGAGGTCGAAGCACTGCGAACCGCACCGCTAGATCCAGCGTCCGGATATATCCAGCAAATGCCACCTGTCCCTGTGGAGTTTGCAATTTCCCCCGGTGCGACAGCGAGTTAGTTCCCTGGAACGAACTGTGGTTGTGTGTTTGTGTGCTTGTGTTTGGGTTGGATAGAGTTGGCGTATTTTTTCTCTGTGTGTTGGGCACACACTCTTTCGTGGTACTTTCTTTAAAAAGCATATGTTGCCCGTAGAACTGCGGAAGCTTTACCAGGTTTTTTTGAAACTCAAGAATTTAATCCCAAAAATAAATGAGATTTAGTTGCGCATGCACCGTCAACATGTACCATTACCGGCAGAAGCAAAATGACCTTCTCCAGAGAGCTCCGCTCTGCACTTTATCGTCCAGAAACTCGACAAAAACAAACCCTTTCCCGCATAAAAGTAATGTCAATTAATGCTGTCCTCCGATCTCGTTGTCCTGAGAGAGCATTAATGGTGCAAGAGTGGCCGGGTAGCACTGGACCTGGCCCGAAGGAATGCAAAAGACTTTATTTAACCTCGACACTTCCGCTTCCCTGCGTGAGAAGAGGTGTGCGATACGATCAGCATATCCCCTTCTTCCCCCTGCCTTCGCTCACTGATTACCGGGGATAAAGCAAATGAAACAACACTGTAGAGGTCCAGTTTGTGTGTGTTTTTTTCCTTCTTTGCGTAAGCGAATCTCTTGGAGACAAGTCTTACACACAACAAAAAACCCTCCAACGACCCCATCTCTAGCGTACAGCCTTGAGCGTGTCGGTGCACTTTCTGCGCAATCGGACCGTTACCATCTTGCAAGTATCATCGGCGAGCTTTTTGGCTTCCTTTCGGTCGTTTCGGAGTTCTTGCCATTCCATTTCGTCGATCAACATCAAGCAAATGTACTCCGCTTCTTAGTGTGCACTGTGCACATCCCTCTTCAGTTCTCTTCTGTTGAACAGATTGCAGTGCAATGCCTTGCCAACTTGCGCTGGGAGGCTTCTAGGTAGTAGCTTTCGTTCGACTCTGCTTCGTTGCTGCTGCTGCTGCTGGTGCCAGCCTAACCGCAGTGTTGAGGTTCAATTTTTTTTTTGTATTTTCGCCACGAAGCGAAACCGTCCGACCCTATCCATTTCACGTGGTTTGTGTTCGATCCGTTCTCATCTCTTCCTTTATCGCGCTTTATCATGTCTATAGTGCTGGGTTTCTCTTTCTCTCCCAGTCCTTGCAGTATCGTTTTATCCCTCCCAGTTGTATGTTTTTCTTCTCTTTGGAGATCTCTTCGATATCTTTGTGCTGCTGTTTCGTGTTTTTTTGTTGTTGCACTGTCTGGTAGTAGGTTTGATTTTTGGCTTGTATTACTTTACTGGAAAAACATCACTTTTAGCTACAAGAGCAGTCGTCGTGTTGCAAATAGAATAGAATTACTGCGAGTATAACGTTAGCCCGATTCTTAAGTGCTGTTATTTAATCCTTCTCACTTTCGTTCGCTTCTGGGGCTTCAAATTTATCGGTTATGTGGTCCGCAACAACAGCTACAAAAAATGTTTTAGAGGCTTTACACGATAATTTAAATTTATTACCTTTGGGGTCTGGCTTGGGGTTTCCGTGCAAAAACACGCCTCAGCGTAAAAAAAAACACGAAAGCATCCCGAACTCCGTTCTATTCTCCCCTTTTGGCCGGTTTTGTGCCGTGTGAACGTTAATTTATTATATTCGGTTATTTGCGTTCTTTTTGCTTATCCGGCCCTCTGGTGCCTGGTGGCTCTCATGCGAGCGGGGGGGATCTCCCTTCATGACGAATGTGGCCCGCTTTTGACAAACAACTCCATAAAGCAAGGCATAAATTTTACACTCCAGCGTCCACACACACACACAGACACACTGCTGAGGCGCGCGCGCTTCGGGCGTCGACATCGTTGTTGGGCCGTTTTGCAATCGAGCCGCCGTGGATTGCCGTGGATCTGGTGTGTAGAGCATACGTGTAACGCCCGGGGCAGCAAGAAGCCAACTCTAAGGCAGAAGCGCACAGTTGAACCACTTGTTTCACGTTCGTGTTCGTGGGGGCTGTCTGTGAGGTCGCTGGAATCTGGCCTGATGTGTGCGATCTAAAGTCGTCCTCCCCTCTCTGCTCTCTGCCCAGTGCATTGGAGTTGTAGCGGAAAGTAGTCCGGAGGCGATATATGTCCCTACTACCCTCTCCCTTTTGCCACACATATCATCTTGCTGCTGGCTTGCTTGCTGGGGCAGGAGCGGGCAAAAATTATACCCTGCGTCCGATACGGCCGACGGTCAGTGGTTTTGACTCATGTGGAGCCAGCGCCGGCTGAAGATTATATGTGAGCGCACGCCCGTTGCGTATGGGTGGTGTTTTTGCTGCTAATATGTTAATTAATTCTTATTTTCTTTAGTCGTTTGTGTGTTCTCCTGTGTTCCAGTGCCGTGTTTAAAACACGATCATGCGCACCGTGGTTTGTCTGTAGGCAGAGTCGGTAAGGTGCATCTCGGTGAAGTGGTCTGCAGCGAGATGCAACTGTTTGGGTTCGGAAAGTCGTGAGCATTAGACACGGGCACGTTTCTACCGTTCAGAGGGAAATGTTTGTGCTCCGTGCAAGATATATATTGCAGTCGTGTGGAGATGCTTTGAGGCGTGGCTGTCCTTTTTTTTAGTCTTCGCCTAAACTATTACCCAGTTGTGTCTCGTTGAAGACATTCACGAAACAAACATTCCAACCCAGCCTCAAAAACATTGGAACTTGTTCGGTTCGCAACTGCCAGAGCCTCAGATCTGATGCTCGCGCTAAAATCTGAACCACAAAATGACTGCAGAATTTCGTCGTGCTCGCTCGCCCTGCTCAGGACGGGACAGGTTCACCGGCTGAAAGGAATGGTGCGATGAAAAAAAAACGGAATCTCGATTCAACCGTTCATTAGGGTTGCCTGCTACCTAGCGAGCATGTTGCGTCGCTGCACGGCGCACCGGTGATTATCATCTTGTTGCGATGCCGCGAAACCTTCCATGCTTCTGTGCCTTCCTGCCGGTGAGGCATCTCTCTCACAGGATTTCTGTGATTGGACCCGAATCTTCGTCGCCTCTTCTCTCGCTTTGTCCCCCCTCTACACCCAGTATCATTTCAAGTTCAGCAGTGCGCGTTTTTTGAGGTTCTTTTTTTCCTCCATGCCATAGCAAGCGGTATCAATAAACACTCAAACCGCGCTGGGGCAGTGGAATTCTATGCAGATAACGACTAACAAGTCACGTCTGGATCTTGATAGCGGCACCCGAAGTGCGCTCGCTCTCTTCGCTTTTGTTTGGCTTCCTGCCTGTGCGCAAATCTTTTATCCCGATGCCATCCTTAACCAAGGAATTGTGAGGGAAGACAGTGCCATCCGGTGTGATAGTTTTTGTCTTTATTTCTGTGCTCTTTGTTGCTCGCGTTGTATCATGTCTTGCTCCACACTACACATTTGTAGCTATGTGTTGTAGTTTGATAAAGTTTCAAGAGTTTCTAGCATTTTAAATAGGATGGAATTGCATTCGGAAGCTATAAAAAATCGTTGGAAGTTTGTATATTTACCTCTTTTTATTGATTGCTACTACTAGAGGATAAACGTCAGAAAGATTAATGAGAATGTTGGTAGAATTAATGATGACACTTGCAATTTTCTGCAGAAATTGGAAGTCGTCTTAGAGGATGCATAATGTACAAACACTATAAATCACAGGGATATATGTCTTCTGGTTATGAATTGTCCTATGTTAGTTCCTGCTTTTATTCTGAGAAATGTCTGCAAGTTTGTTATGCATAGCATCGAAATCTAATCAAACTTCGTTGCTAAACAACTTATCTTTCAAACATAGAGTTGATGATGATGAAGAATCATGAAAATCTCCAAATGACATGATTTCGATAATTCCTACTGACATCTTCCATTTTGCGACTCAAAATGCTCGTGATGCTCATCTCAAAATATCTTCTCACGGTGTCAAACTCCACTCGAATATAGGCGTCATTGCTTCAATTCGCCCTTTAGTCGCCTTTACGGTATTTTACACCGGACCCATCAAATGCTGGTGGAAATTCTCGCTTGTCATTCGCCACATGATCCGCTTTGCACTGTCAGAAAGCGCTGTCGACGTACGGCTGAATTCTTTCGTCCAGCTCCTCCATCAAGTGGACTCTTTCGTCCCATCCGCCCAACAAAGCCAGTTAGAAAAGGGAGCAATCGAGCAATTGGATCACCATCAGCATCTCGACACTAGCTTTCGACGTTGCACATTGTGCCAATCGAAGCTGAGCCTTTAAGAGGGGTTCGCTTTTGTCCCTTATCTTCACCGACGTACCGCTGACTGCGACGTGTGGAGTTTTTCGAACAGGGGACGAAAGTTCAAATCGCGCCTACACCAAAGCGAAAGGCAAATCAAGAGGAAGGTGTGCAAGTGCGCTTTCTACAATTGCCATCGTGATGTGGAATCACTGAAGAAAGGCACAGCGTTTACACCGCACCCATTGGAGGGGTTCGGGTTAGGGCAGATTTCTGGAAACGTTTTGAATAAACCGTCGTTTTTGCTTCGTCCAGCTTTAGAGCTACGCCACTCGAAACTCTTGCATGCGTCAGCAAAATAGCATGAGATCTTCCCGATTCTGGGATTAATTCTCGAGTGCGTTCGTGTTGCGATAAGGCGGGGAATGGGAAATCGATCGAACCGTCCGATGAAGTGCAAAGAAAACATTGATCTCAAGTGTCACCGTGGTCGAATCGAGATGAAGGCTGGATGAAAGGTGAAACCTTGATTGCTTAATTCCATCATCTTCTTTCTTTAAAAAAGAGAAGAAAAAAACATTTCGATTGTGAGAACAAATCCTTGTCTCTCTTCCCCAGCGGTAAAAAGGGAACCGTGTCATGCTCACTGACCGAAAACATAACCTGAAACACATGTTAACCGGGTACTAAACGGTTGTCCGCGGTGGTTTGTGCCCAGAAGAGAAGGAATGAAATGACCGACAAACAGGCACAGACACAAAGGAAGTTACAACGATCGATCATTTTCAGGGCAGCCAGGGGAAGTTATGCGACCGTGACATCGAACTGCTTGTCTCGCTTAAGCGTGTAACAGACACGCGTGTGGAAATACATAAATTAATCAGCTTTTTCCCCAGCATTGTGGAATAGTGGTGCTCGGAGGAAAAAAAATGTGCTTAATAAATAATGAGGATGGATTAAAGTCTTGCTGCTGGTAGCTCTGGAGCGTTTGGGACTTCTCGTATTGTTCGAAGGGCGGTGGTCCTTCGGACGTCATAGGACCTTGTCTTTTTTGTAGGTTTCGTTGTCAATTTCAGACTTTCCTTTAGGCGTTTCTAGTTTGTCCAGAGAAAAAAAAACAACATTGACAAAAGCTCCTCTACCCAGCGGAGCGTGTATGTCGAATAAATGATGAAAGGTTACATGTCCGGCGTGCGTGCCTTCGATCGCATGGTGTAGTACACATCGTGCATAATTGATCGAGCACAGACAAGCGATGTGCGTCGTCGTGGTTGGTTTACTTACCCTTTTGCTTGTAGCGTTTTGTGTGGTCAATGCTTACGTTGAATTAACGTACCCAATCGAACCCGATGAAGTTGGAGCTAGAGTTAGGGTGCTTAAATTTTGTTCAAAATTCAGGACTCAACCTGTCACCAAGTTATCGAATTTCCGCTTCAGGATTGGAGACGGAGAAGACCAGCGAAAAGAAACAGGAAAAATTGAAGCATAATAAGCATGCTCATGTTAAGATTGATGAGAGGCTGCTTTTTCGAGTGTCATTAACTCATAATTCAGCCGAAATGATTACTTGCTTGGAGGAGCTTATGCTCACCAAGTTTGTTTAAATATTTATCCATTTAAATCTGAACTGCATGCTATATCTATTCACAAACATAGACAGTCACACACACACACACACACGCAGCCAAAACCCCCAGAATAAACTTTACCACTTTAACCTACAGCTCCCAGTGGAGCACCCTAGATTGACCTTAAAAAAGTAGACTAGAAACAAGACTTTCGTGCCGTTAAGTATGCTGCTCGATAATCACGGTTAGTCACGCCATCGGTGCAGGGGGGGAAAGCACTCGTCTGCCGGGTTTTGCGCTTTAGCATCCATTTACTCATCATTCTACGTTTCGTATGGGTTTCGGGGGCTGAGAGGAGGTTTGACATCGGAGACAGGGAAGCCGACCTGTCCGAGGCACTGTGTGCGGCACTGCACGATAGAGCACGCGTGGCCCATCAAACCCGACGGACCCGGACGGGCCGGACGGGCCGGACGGGCCCGGAGATACTCCTTTACGATCCTAATCTATCGACGATAAAACGGAACTTAATCAAATTTACCCGTCATGCAAACCCATTCGCCGCCAATACAGGGTGGAGGGTGGAGGACCAATTCCTGAGGAACAGCGAGCGGCTCAGATGGCGTGCGTTTCGGTTGTTGTTTTTCGGGACCTGTCCATTTATGTGGTGCCTTCTGCGAATTGGACATGATTACGAAGGGGAGCAAAGGGGGAAGTTGTGCTGATTTTTTTTTGTTTTGTTTGGGATTGCTTTTTTGTGAGTTTGAGAGGCTTTTGCCATATACATTGGTATGGTCTAATTTTCTGTTTCAGTTACCAACGCATAAGAAATGATTATCGAACGAAAAAAAACACACACACAAGAAAGGGTTTGAGCCCTTACCAAATGTTTTATTCAAAAGGTGCCTTAATCAAGCGAGCTTCATTGTTGATGCTTTTTTATATCACAAGCTACAAAAAAATCGTTTAAATTGTGTGAAAGGTTGATGTAATGATGTAAATAATTAGTCTTTTTTATTATATTGCTTAAGCTTAAACTTCAGGCCTAAATTTCCACTACTTTTTTATGTCTTTTTGATCAACGAAGTCCACATATAGTCTAATTATATGTTTTTAATTGATTAGATGAACAAGTTCCATAGATGGAGATGCATTATATCTCTTCATCGCTTATTAAATTATATCTCTTATAGGATTATGTAGACAAATTCTTAAACCTACAAAACAACATCAACTTCAACCTTTATTTCAATAGATCTTAAGAACTCGTTTAAATTGAAACTGTAGTTCACGTCTTGTGCTGCTTAAAGCCAAGCATCATTGACAACTCTATCAAACAAACCCTTTCAAATGATCTTTAAAACTGCTTAAAATGGATAATATATAACCCTTCCTAACTTCTTCATTGGCATAAGAGTTTTATTTAACTATAATTCAAAAGATTCATGATTTGTTAAACATTCAGCAACGCTGCATAGTAAAATTCAATCTTTGAAAATGATCTCCAATATATCTAGGACAAACCTAAAATTTGTTGATGTTCAGGTCGTTGCAAACAGAACCAAAAATATGTGATATGTTAATTGAAAAAGATCACTAAACTAGAGCACCAAACACGGTTGAATGAACTCGAGCACATATCCCTTGGGCGTGTGTGTTTACTATCAATATGTCTCGGCCAAAAGCAGTACGACAACAAAACACCGACCCTAATGGAGGTCACGGATGATTATCACTCGCGTGCTAGCTTGGGCAACCCTTTGCCTGACCGTTTTGCTGTGGCCCGACTGCGGTTACAAACTGACAGAACTGTTTGAAGATGTAATTAGATGTGCTTAGCGAGTTTAAAAGAGAAAAAACACACAAACTCCTATCCACTCTAGCCCTCCGAATCCCGAAATCCGACACCATTGACTAATGTTTGCTTTGCATTTCTGTCTCGTTTCAGATAAGGTACGAAACCACTAAAACTCGCTCGCGCACCGGCGCACACGGTGGAACCGAATACATGTTACTTGGTAAAGTTAAATGAATGTGTAAACGCTGTCATCGTGCGTATTGGAAAGTATTGGTGTCGCATAATGTAGTCCGACACGGCCCCCATTTGTGCAATGAAATGATCCGGCGTTTAAAAAACCCCCCGAACGGTAACTCATAAAGCCCGACGCTGGGGGGAGTTTTCGTTTATCATTATCATCATGTGACACGAGATCTTGGCTGGTCGCCGGTGGTATGTGCGCGCCATCAAACGACATAGTCCGGAATGCAACAACAAACCTCCCTGTTTTCCCTTCTCTTTTATTTTTGTCAGGGATGGTTTTATTTTGTGTGCCGCTCGAGTTTAATTTTCATCATCTCATCAACTACCACACACCGGAGGGCAATCACCATCGTCGTAAACCTGTTTTGGTGGCAATAGGAAGGAGCATTTGGGCATTGGTTTTGCGCAAACCATCCCAGAGACACACACACTTTGTATGACGAATTTCTCCCCTTTTGGCCGGCAAACCTGACCGCCAAGAAGATGGTCGTAAAACCAAAACCGCTCAAGCTCTGTTTGTCGTTTTACAGCAGCTTTTGTGGTTTTGTGTTGTCTTAAAGATTGTGTTCTTGCGCTGGCGGCTGCGCCATGATTCATAGCATTAAAAACAAAGACCCGCGGACATTCCACACGAGTGCGGGAGAGTCACATCGGTAAGCGATACCTTTTGTGCCGAAAAAGAACCAACCGAACGGGCAGGGTGGTGACACATCATTTAATGATGATTTCTTTAAAGCCAAGTGGTTGGAAAGTTGGGGTGTGGAGGTGGTCGTAGGATTGTTTGGGCTCTTGGGCACCGCTTAAAATAAACATATTAATGTGTGTAAAGTCAGCACTCGGAAGACGCGGCCGTATCGTGTACGTTCTAAAGTGCCGAGTCTCTTTACATTTCAGCTCTTCTCAGTTTCGGCAAGAACTTCCATCCCGGATGCGCACTTGGTGCGCCAGCGAAAGGGAGACTAATATTTGTCGAACAGATTTTCCATCGTTTGTTTATTAAAATTATTGATCCTGTTTGTTCAGTGCCACTTTCGGTGCCGCCAGGGGTATGGAACAGACATTCCACACAACAGTTTGCGTGCCTGCTGTGTTTGTGCACTGTGTCTTCCCCGGGCATTATGCGATTATCGAAGCGTAACTGTAACGTGGTGAAGGTGATAAATTCTACCATCACACACTGTCATAAATTTCATCAACCCGTCAGGACGGATTTATGGGGGATGATAGTTTTTGCTTCTGCTGCACGATGCTCCTACTCCTTGCATCCATCGATCGGCAGCGGTATACAATGGCGGTGTGCACTGTGATACACGGCTGTGATGAGTATGCAAAAGTGCAGTAAATCTTATCATTTCGGCAAGCTTGCATCTGATACCCCGGGCTGCAGTAAAATGGAAAGCTTTGTGCTGTAAATGGTGTTGCGGTGTTTACAACCTCTCTTGGTACAGCTCGCAGCGTAGAGCGAACGAACCCTGCTCTGTGAGAGCTTACAGCATTTTAATTAACCGGTATTCCGTTTCGGGACGGTATAAACATAAAGCGTCAGATGCGGTTGATTGAATTAAATGCTTCTTTAGGGTGCATAAAAGTTATCGAATGGTGATATCGGTTTCAGGAAAGTGTACATTTCTTTGCATTACAAGACAGCAGCAATCGATGTGTTGCATCTTGCTGCTGTTGGAGAATTTAGTTGAGAAAAATACTCAAATATGTCGTTCTCTTGGCTATAAATTCGAATATCCGCTATTATTTCATTTTGAAATGATTATTTGGACAATACAGATTAACTAAATTAGCATTGTTTATGGTAGCTCTAAAGTAGCATTTGAAGCATCTGCTGTAGTTCTTGCAATCCTTAAAAAAGATTAGTGACAACTGTAACTACAATAATCGTTCAGTATATTGATACAAAGTATTACAGTCCAATGCAAGTGAAACAGACAACGAGAAACGAGACACACCACACCCGCACAAATTAGGAATACCTTCACTCCAAACTCCAAAGGCCCTGTCGCTAATGACTGTAGCTAATCATTGCCCGGGAGGTTCTCACTATCAATCATTTCCTATTCCGGTAATGCTGCGCATGCATCGCTACGACGTATTATCGCTAATTGACAATTAACTCCAAGTGCCATGCGCGCGCGCGCTCGCTCGCTCGCTCGCACTTGTTTGTGCCAATTGGATGCACTTGCTGCGCCGTTGCCTGCGGTGCGCCACCTAAGCCATGCACCCAAGAGATGACTGCACCAGTGCGTCCATATAAAGACGCGGGCACGACTTTCTTTGCGAAACGAAACTGCTCGCGCACCACTGCTCCAGCATCATCAGTAGTTGGCTAACCGCTTGGGAGTTTGTGGCTTGCCAGAAACGCCATTCATCATCGCACCAGCATCGTGTAAAGTGCAAGAACGTCGTGACCGGGCGAAAGAATGCATGCGCCACGGCGACGGGTTCCGTATGCGTGCTCAACGTGTTCACTACTCTTCACCGTTGCTTATTACCATCCCCGAACGGGCATGCAGTGTGGCATTTCGCGACATTGGCAATGCTGAAGCGGGCTGAAGCTTTGATTGCGTTGACACGACCGCCACCACTATGGGAGGGGATGAGCAGTGACGCGTAGCTGTTGCGCAAAGCTAGACAAACAGATTAATCATTCCCGACCGGTGGTGGTCCAGTCTCCGATGCACTATTGATCTTATGGCTGAGTGCGCGCAGAAGGAATGCGAAATGCTTATCGCGCGAAGAGGCTATGCAAATTGTTTGTAATGTGTCGACGTTGTTCGGGGACTCGGCTCACCGACTCGGCACGTCAGTGGCTGAAGCGCTGGGTTGCGGTGTACACGATGGGACGTGTGTTTGAAAAGAAGGTCATATGACACATGATCACACGGGTGTTTGTTTTAAGTGTTCGCACATGGGAAAAATCGGTATTTTTAGCCATGATGTCAGAGCCGGGCGAAGAACGAGCACTTGATTTGAATTTATAAGGTAAGATAAGTTGCGTCGACTGGTTGTTGTTTAAAACATATCAAGAACTTCTTAGTGTGAAGATATTTCAATTGATCAAAAGATCTAGAATGAACCAGAAATTGAACAAAATACGCTGGAACTAAATCGAGCAAACAAGAACAAGAAATTCATTCCGACATTACGAGCGTAGTCTTGAAGTTTGTGCATCTTCAGAGCAATTGTAGTACAGTATACTGTGGATATGATTCATAGCTTATTCTTTTCAGTTGATTGATCTACTAGGTAGGCATGAATCAGACATTTTCAGTTACACGAAACAATCGAGACTTTGAAAAAGATAACGAAGCAGTATCTGTCATGACTTCTAGAGCTCTTTGGGGAAATTAAACTAACTCAAAGGACTAGACTTATCTATCTAGAATTAGAATATTCAATATTAAGCATTTGAATTTATCTTAGTATTTATTTTGCTTACTAAGCTTTTACTTTAAGATTCTAGTATTATTCAGGGTTCGTACCTTAGAAACTAGAACCAGAATAGAACCAATCATGATTGAACTTTTGAGACATTTTAACAATTCTTGAACTTCACAATTTGAATGTTGTAATAATTGCAATTCTGAATTTTTTAATTCTTCAACAGATAGCCATTCTCGTAACATGACACCAAACCTTCAAGTTCTTGAGGACGCGTTTCGTTCACATTGAATTGGAGAAGCAATGCTCTTCAGTGTTTTCGGTTTAGTTAATTCCACGCAGCCAACGTTCAGCATCTCTCTGGCGTATTCCAATTAAGTAAAATAAACAAAACAGCTGGGATATAATCACCTGTACCTAAGGAAATGGAAAACTTTCAGGCTATGTGATGACACAGCTGATGATAATGATGATGATGCTGATGATACTACTGCTGAAGGACGGTGAAGAGTAAATGTTGCTGATGTAATCACAGTTCTCGCTGCGAAAGCTTCTGCACCCTGTGCTGGAGCCGGCCGTGGTGTGCTGCTATTGGTGGCATTAGTCACGTGAAACGCACATCTTAGGCGTACACAGCGTTCCTCATAACCCCCTTTTCGTCTGATTCGTTCCACCGCCAGCGGTACTGCCACGTATTGCTTATCAGGTGTAATGTACCGTAACTCTTGCAATACACCGCCCGATGATGGTGTACCGGTGACGAATTGCTTTTGCTTCGTCAGGCTTTGTGGAACTTTGTGATGTTGGTGCCGGGGGGAAAGGTGCGTTTGGAAGATTTACACCCGGGAAAAGGGGGAAACCTTAAACGATTAGACGCATTAGCGGCAGCAATCAATCGAGTGTGGTGTGATCGGGTAAATTTGAATGGCAGCATTTTGGAGGTGAGGATAATGGTGTCTGATACGGAAGATGTTTTGATTGGGAAAAAATATGCTGATAGCTCAAATGCACTACCCTTACAAAGGCATCGGTAGCAGCGAATGAGTCGCGCGAAAATTGGATGTCATTGGAGGCAACATGATGCCATCATAATGCCAGACAGAAGTGCTTTCGCTTCGCTGCAGATGAGGCGGATTGCAAATTATTCGCCTCTAAATTCTCCACATTAACCAGCGCGCAGGCAGGAACAAGCAGTTGTGTATGTACTACGTACCTTATCTTTCCATCTTGTACGCGAGAGGAAGCGCTCAATCAAATTACTGAGGACGCACGCCCGAACGCGGGTGACAAAGACGAAGAAGAGCAATGAAACTCTCTATCTTAAAGTGTACAGCACCACCACCGTCATCGTCTCGGCCAGCCCGACAATACGCGAAGATTGTGCAACATAAATAATTCAAACGCACCCAGCGTGTGGCGTTAATAGGATGAAGGCACAGAATGGGCGGATCCGCTGATGCTACTGGGTGGCTCGAACCCCGCTCGAAACTACATCCCACCCCAGATGGATGACACTGAAACTCGTCCATCTGGTTGGTTCGCTAATCAGATCTGAAATATGATGAAGCAGCAGCAGCAGCAGCAGCCGAAGCGTTCAGTTGAATCGAATCAACCGCGAGACGCTTCGTGCCAAGCAAACGTACTCTTCGCAAGCGAAATAAGTTATTTTGATTCACAAAAAAACTGGGGCTACAGGCAGCAAACGACCAAGAAAGCGTTGGGTTTCTTGGGGGCGATAGTGTGGCAAATTTGTGTGTTTCTGTGTTTTTTCGTGGGATGCTAATGAATAGATGAAACCAGGCCATGCATCTAGACGTCAAATCAACCATCCAAACGTGCACGCTCTCCTTCTGCTTTAATTTACAATTCAAACTACACGGCCTTTCCAATGTGGAGTACTAAAATGGTTCAACAAATAAATTAAAAAAAAAACTAAAACGGCAAAGAAAATGTGCCACGAGAAGCCAGAACCACGAACGGAACTTTGGGGTTCGGTCTAGGAAAGTGTCTTAATTCGAAAAATGGTCCGTTCATTACCACCCCATCACAGTTGTGTTGTGTTCTTCCTCAGATTCTCGGGTTTACGCTCGAGTCGGCAAAGCGCAAAACTCTGGAAATCTGTGCACGCGCCTTATCAAGTTGGTCTATGAGTGGTGGGGGAGTACAGGATGTTTCCTGGTGCTCCTTTCCTGGCGCAAAGTTTTGGTGGGACTGTAAGATTTTTTTTTGCTGTGCTCATCTTATCTTTCCCTCTGGTCACCATCTTTCTGATGCAAACGTGGGGGCTTTGGTGTAAGTTTTTTTTTGTTTGCCTTTCAACGAACTGTGTGTTAGCCAGTGTAGAAAAACCAAAACCTATTTACCTATTTTCACTGCTTGCGTATATTGCGCGCAGGCACGGTAGGTGGTGGTAAAATTTATTCATTAAAAAGTTAAATGATTTTCATCAGTCGTCCTTTTACACGGCAAACTTCCTGGCCTGGTCCCGTCTCGCGCACGGGCCTGACTGAATGGTACGCGGGAAGAGAGATGGGACGAGGTGGTAGTTGTCGGTTTTTTTGTTTCTTTTTGCTCGATAGTTACTGGTTAGTACGGAGGCGAAAATTGGACGCTCAAACCAGAAGCTTTAACTATCTTGGTGAATGCATAACTTTCGGGAGGATCTGTGCTATTTTTTCACCACTGTGTAGGGTTTGCGTTATTTTTTTTGCGCACTATGGATTAAGTGGCAGCACTTGATGATTGTTTTAATGGAATTTTCTATGTTTATTGCAAGACAGCTTTTCCCCGTTGCATGCGGTGAGTGTGTAGTTCTATCGCAGAAATTATGCAGAACCAGATATGGGCTTTGATTTAACCTTTTGTTGTATATTTATCGTAGATGAGAAACTAGTCTAATGAACCAATTTCTAACATTGGTTGATTTAACGAAAATAAGATTCAGAATCAATGTCTATTGATTAGTTCTGGTATTCATTTTATCAGACATTTGACGTGAGACAATCATGCCAATTTGAGTTTTATCAAGAAGATGAGTTCTGGAAAGAATTCTTAATGAATACACGACTTCCATATTTATTCCATTGAAGTCTACAATCAGAATATTCTCGTGGCTGTCAAATATCAATAAGTTGCTTGATTTTGTGCTTGTGCAGTTTGATTTGGTTGGAGCTTTGAGGAAGTATATGATTAAACTTAATTCAGATGTCCTTTTATGCTTTCTCGGGCTATAGAGCTTGACACAACTAATCCAAAATTACAAAAGTATTTGAATATATTTCTGATGGAAAACTCCCAATGACTATTTCATATCTATTGAAGTTCAAGTAAATATACACCTTATCTCACACTGTAACAGAAGTACAGCATTACAGCTAGATATTTATTTTGTAAGGTCTGAAGTCTTTATCAGTCTATAGGGCTTTCAGATCGCATGAAAATTTTCATTCATTTGTGCATTAAAATTCACTTCAAAAGTCCTAATAATTTAATGAGTTACGTTCGAAAACTCATGTTTCATCTTAAACATAAACCATCACATTTCCCCTTCTCATCAGGAATGGATCGAAAAGAGTGTGTAATGCTCCTGCCGTTAAAATTTCCGCAGAAAAAGTTTGCTCCCACCGCCCCACAAAATGCAGCAAATTATCACACGCGACAGGAAGTCGGTACCACCCCGTCATTGTTTGCCGCACGCGAGCGAGCCTTTTCCGGTTCAATGGAGCCGTAACGAAATTTAGCGTTCATTTCCATGCGGTTCCACCCTGTGCTGCCCCACGTGCCATTCGCTACGAATATTACGAGGCCCCCACATGTACGCGCAGACCGTTTTCTTGAAATCCCGTTCATCTTTGGCAACCCCAAAAGCGATGGCAAGTGTCGTTCGGGTTTGGGTAATGTAATCAAAATATTTTCCGCTCTCTACAGCCACCCATAATTTATGATGGGAAAAAGTGGAGAGGGGGGGGGGGGGGGTGAGGAGGTGACATTCAATGGAGTACACCCGGCCTCCATTTCAGGCCCAGAATACGGGATGCCGCCACCGTGCGGAATGATGCTTTCGTAGCTCTTAGAAAGCTGAAGTCGCTAAGCAGCAGCACAAAGATGCCTCATTTTTTGTGTGTGGCAAGGCTTCATTTTGGCTGCCTTTTTACTCATTTCGAAGCAGGGCAGGGCTAAAGCTATTCATTGCACGATGTGTGTGTATGTGTACGAAGGGCAAAACGGGAGGCATACTGTTTTAATGTGTTTTTAATATTCTATGGTAACGCAATTCCGAGCCCGTGGCTTCGGTTGTGTGGTAAGAAAATCTTCCGAAAAGTGTGGCGCGCGCGGTAGTGGTTGAAAATATTTATACGCCTTTGTGTGTGTGTGTGTGTGGTGGCATGTCTGCCACGCGGGTGGAGTGTATGTGAGAATATGCACGCGCACCAGAATGTGTGCCTGTGTTTGTATGGCAAACGGATGGAAAATAGACCAACGCCACCCGGCCCGGTGCTGCGGCAGCAGATCGACGCGGAGAGATAAGTTTCCGGCCGGAAGGTTGTGGAGCGATTTCTGTGGAGGCCCTTCGGGGGCTTTTCGTTATTTGATTATTGTTAACGAAGAATAAATTATGCCACACCGTGTAGCTCAGCAGCAGCAGCAGTAGTAGTACCAGCTTTAAAGACGATATCGGCAAAGGCTTTGCTTGCTGCCTGTGAGAAGATCCGCGTTTTGTGCGCATTTTTTTTGGAGATGAAGCAGCACTGCGTCCTCCCGATTTGACATGACGCTCATGCGATGGAAGACGTTTTGGTTCGTTGTCGTAGGTTGTAAGCGCACAACTTACTCTTCCTCACAACTCTTTTCCCAACATTCGCCGATTGGTTTGGCGCGATCCATTGCGATGCGAAATTGGAACGGGGAGTCTGCGAGTTCGAGGCGTTGCGTAACGTGTAAAGATTTTGGTGGTTCTTTTGCGTGGTTTTCGGACAGCCCATAAGGCTACGAAGAACTTGAATGCTTTTCCTGGGAAGCGATGAGGTTTTTTTTTCTTGTCCCAAGCTTTCTTTTCCCCATTTCACCGCCTGCTAATAATAAGCTTGGGAACATGTTTGGGCGCGGAACAGCGCTTTGTGTATCGAAGTGGGTGTTTGAAATGAGAATTTGGTTTTATGTAAATGACTTTGGGCATTCTGGGAAGAAAGAATACATGGCAGATGCGTAACATGGTCGCGTTTTCGGATCTGGAGCGCTTAGTTCTGGGGAGAAGTGAGGTTTTTTTTCTTCCTTCGGTTTACAGTAAAATATGTCGGTCAATTTTGGGAAGTTGTTTCCACCAAACACATTACTATGGCTATCAAACACCCTCAGATGCCAACGATAGCGATATAATGGAGTGAAAAACGATGCCTTGGTCTAGATTTTAACCTTACCTTCACCTTACGCAATCGATGCTGTGAGTGGTTGCTGAAAAGAAGCAAGAAACCGTCAATATTAATGACTATTGAAGATTCCTGCCAAGCTCTTACACTAGATTAAGCTTTTGTTGAGCTTTGATATCGATACAAAATGGCTTAGTTAAACGATTGAACCTTAACGCGACCAAACGCTTCTTCGGGTGCCATTTGTTTGGCATCTCTTGCGCAATTTCCGAATGTTTCGTGTGGCTCAATATCTTCCACTTCGACGCCACAAAACAACAGCAGCACAACAAAAAGTGGCAACAGCTCACGAAAGGTTCACCATCAGCGCCCTCCCCCATTGCTAGAAGCATAAGTTTATCGTGGTTAATTAATCGGCCGCCATTTTAATCAAGCGCTTTGAAGGCTATTAATTAATTTAACACTCTATTAAGAGCAAATAGACGCCTCTCCGCCTTTCCAGCGGATGACGAAAAGAGTATACGGTGTATAAAAAAAAAACCCTCTCGAAGCTATCATGCGACCAATCCACCCCGTGAGTAGCTATATCTCGGTAAAATGGTGGCGTCACCCTACTACCGAAAGTTTGTTGATTTGATAAGTTGAGCGACAATCAACTCCAAATAAATCAAGATGCAAATTATAGCCGACGAGCAAACCCGTCCGATAATGGGCCCGAGCTGAGGTCCTCGGTCGAGCGTTGCTCGGTCAGTAGTGGTCTGCCTTACCCTTGCCCTAACCCGTCTACCCCGGGCTACCGGAATTCGGAGGATGGAGCAAAATTTAAATACGGGATCTCGCGCTTTCCTCAACCTGTCAACTGCGGGCAGCACTATGTGTCGGTCTTGGTCAACATTCTAATGGTGCGATTGGGGGTGGCGACGGTATAATGTCCCCGAAACGGCCATTTGCCATTTGGTTTGTGGCCTTTGCATCTTGGAAGGCGTAGTAGTAGCAGCAGCAGCAGCAGCAGCAGCAACCGGACCAGACAGCTCAACTTCTCCGAATTATGTTCGCGCCTCCCCCCGGCACTGGACGGCTGTGTTTTGGGTCCCGCAGAGTGTTCCACTGATTAATGCGGTGACAAATTGAGTCGACGCTGGACCTCGTCATAAATCACACCGGCCGGCCTGTGTGCTTCATTGTACGGCGTTTGGCACGTTCCCCGAGGGGGGAAGGTTTTGCGGGTCTGCGCATAGCGCGTTCCCAGGAACCCGGTCGGCCCTAGAGTTCCTGCTGGAGAGCCTTAGGAGCTCTAAATTTGTTGGCCACCAGCCAGCGCGGCAGCGCACGTACGCGCTGAGCTTTTTTTGGGGCGGGCATTGGATGTCAAAAGTTTGCAAGTTTGTTCTAAAGCAGCGGTACAGCGGAAGGAACGGTACAGTGGATGGCTGGATAGCGGTTGTGGTAAACCCATTAGCGCAACACAGGAGCCAAAATGCTCCGAAATGGTTGGACCGCCAGTTTAATCTAAACAACTGGCTAAAGTTCTGGAACGCTCACCGTTTGGCGATAATCACATCAGCGCAGGGGCGAGGGACGGCAAGGTGAACCCATTAATAGCTGGAGCGATAAGTTAAGCGCGCATCGGGGAGAGCAGTGCAACCTGCGGTCGAGCTGATCGATTTATTTTCCACTTTGTATAATTAATTTTTGTTTTAGTGAAACGATAGATATACAAGAAAGGAAGACACCGTTAGATTTTTTTTTGGAGAAGGTTATTTAATGGAATATGTTATGATAAGGCTGTTGAATGTGAGAAGAAGCATTATTTATAGCGGCGCAAGTGGTAAGATACATATTGTTGGAGCTTTTGGTGCGGTTACGTTGGCCTCGTTCGAAGACTCAGTGTTGCTTCTTAATGCTCATTTAAATGTAAAATTACCATGCTTGTCTTACATGATATGAACAAACTCTTGCAACTGCTTTGCTACGTAGCTGCTTTTGTATAAAATAAAGGTCTTCTCGAGTTATGTTACGGAGTTTAAAGGAACTAAATTGAAGTCTTGCTTATAACAAACAGATTAAGCGATATTTTACTCAAAACAAAACTATTCCAAGGGATTCCAACTCATACGAACTCATTAGCAATGATTTATTATATGCACAATGTCTAAATCTGGAAAATTTCTTTTAGAAAAGGTTTTAAGAAATATCATTGCAGGGGGTAATATCATTAGATTGACACTGAATAACTCCGAACAGTTGAACTCCGAACTTGTTGATTATTTGGTCGCTCTCAAAACAAGTTGAGATGGTGCGATGGCCTTCATGTGCCTGTGGTAATGTGTACGACTAACTGTTACAGACTTCGAAATTCATTTTCAAGTAGGTCTGAAGGGTTCTTACGGAGTAAATAATTGGCTTTGTCGGAGAATGTGCATCTTACAGTTCCTTTCATCTCCTCCCGACATTTTACATTTAATATATGTTTCTTGTGCGTAAAAAGCCATAAATGATTCATTTTCCTGTAGTTGGGAGAAAAAGTAATCCAAAAAACATTATCCACGTATCCATAATCTTTACCAGCTTGGATATCGGCAACTATACGATCATCGCCCAGAACTCCATAAATCTTCGGATTTCCTACTCAATCAAGACACAAAGAAAGAGAGGGAGAGCTAGACGGCAAGCGAATTTTTATCGCTTTGTTTCTTCGTAAATTAAATTTATGGACGCAACAAATATCTCGATCGATTTAAATCAACAACCATCTCCCAAACTTCACCGTAAGCTTTCACCCTCCCAAAAGTTTCGTTATTTCTCCAGCGGTTGTTGAAATTGATCCACCGAATGACAGCCGAACGATGGGTATCAATAAATCTGTATCGAATAACATGGATCATCCTCCCGGGGGCGTCCACTGGTGAGAGGAGACAAAGCAACAACAACAAAAAAAGCGAAACGAGTGTAATAAAAAGTAAATCCTCCACAGTGGTGCTATGCGCTGGGAATTTTGAACACTTCAAACGGTTTTGGAGGGACTTGAAAAGTTTAAATATTGGATTGGTGGAAGTTTTACCGATCAGAATTTGACCACCACTCCCATAGTTTGTGTGTGTGTGCGGAGATTTCCGACTATTGCCCGGAGAGTTTAAAGCTGTAAACATTTTTTTTTTCGGCAGTGATCGAAACCCTCACATCGAGAGCTTTATAGTGATGGCCCCAAGACCTGTGAGGGAGAGGCCAATGCACGCAGGACGCCACCAAAACTCCCGCCGAGGGGCTAATCCAATTAAGCTGAATTTGTTTCTCTGCACGTATTGGCGTCTGCGGGTAGTAGGATCCCCAATCCTTTACCGCCGGCCAGCAACCGGAAAGAGAAGCCCGCGAGATGTCATGCGGGCATCGGTGGAAGCTTTGCGTTGTCGTCTCGGATATTTTTATCGCTCTGGGTTTCTTCTTGCCTTTGCTTCCAAGAACATCGATAATCTGCCGATTTCGGGGTTTTATTTTGCGCGCCAGTCGTTTCGAACGGAGGAACTGCTCTTATCCCGCGAGTGTTTTTTTTTTCTTCTCTTGCATGCTGCAAAATACCCCCGGTTTGCCAGACTGGATTCGGTCGGTTTCAAAACAACACAATCCTCCTCCGTTCTCGAGCCACCTCCCGTGTTGAAACGAACGGGGAAAGGCAATAAATATTTCTCGAAGACGACGCACCGTACAATCTTTTGGTTTTTGGCGAGCGAAGAACGCAAATGAGCAGAAGAGTTGCTGCGATGGGGAAGCAGAGTGGTGCTGGATCCACGCTTCTCTTATTTTATAATCATACATATATTTTATTTAACTCTTGAATCGACTTGACGCAGCGACGGGGACGCGTTTCGTTGCGTTTGAAGCATTCCGCTGGCGATCCTTCCATTCGTACGGTGGTGTGAGTTGGTGGCGGAAAAAGAAAAGGAACGGATATCAATTTATTTATTTTTTTGCAATTGAAACTCTCAAGTTTGGCTGTAATATATGACGTTCGGGCCATTATCTTTCGAACTGACCTTCTGGTGCACTCGTTTTTGCGTGAGAGTTGCGGTTTTTTTTGGGATGATACCATCGGAAGGAATTTCTACGACTCATCTGCACTAAACCTGCACCACTACGGCATATCCACTAACACGTCTGTTCCAAAGTTGCTTACGAAAAGAACAGAAACGTTAAAACAAAACCAACAAAAAGCCTCGTTCCCAACCTCCCCATACAGGTCCTAACCAACTTCACCTTAGCCAACTCCAATCTTTCCGCACTGTCGGATTAAGAGCCGCAAGCATCATTCCGTTTGCCGAGAAAAAGGTTTGCCGAAAGCAAAAATATTGCTAATTAAAAGCCATCAAATTAGGGAAGCATTTTTTTGTGTGGAGAAGTCATTTGGCAATTGGGCTGGAGCCTGCCTGATGCTTTCCTCCGCTCATCTCACCCCGACACGTAGCGCGAAGAGCTAATCAAATAATCGAGCAGATAAAATGAAGCAAACCTCGCCAATAAAGTGTATGCTTTGAAGTGGTCGCAAAGTGCAGCTGGTGGATTGTGCAGCGGAGCAACACAGAATTATTTCAACTCCATTTGCAACCAATGGCCTCCAGAAGGTTCTGTTGTTCTGAGTCGCGCGGTTCGCTCCAGTGCATGGATGCAAATCATGGCGTTGCCGTTAACGATTATTAACTGATTGTCGGTGATGATGGTGCTGTTGGTGGTGGTTTTCATTTGATTCGCACAGGGCAGGAGGGTAGTAGGAAGGCTGTAAAAATGCACTCCGTTGCTTGTTAATTGTATGGACAACCTCGATCGCATTGATAATATGCCTCTCGGAGTACCTCGCTTCTAGCTGGTGCGCGATAGGGTGATGATGGCGATGATAGCGAGATGTAGTACGTTTGGTCAGCAAATTCTAGCAGATTGGAATGTGACAGAGCTTGCTAAAGTGTACCGTGCACAGTGTTGGGAGCTGTGGGAAAACGTATTTCATCGACTTTCACACTGTACGTACAACGCTACAGCCCATCATCTACTGTAGGCCCTTCTACACAATATTCACTAGGACGGCTGAGGGTGATGATTTATTCGCTTACGGTGTATGTCTGTGGCCTCGATGTCCACTTTTTCGCGCAGCGCTGTTTATTGTTTAGCACATGAAATAATAACTTCCACCGGCACCTTGCCGTGCACTTTTGCCGTGTCGAGTTTGTGTTGACAGGTGCCGGAACTATGACACGCTCGACGGTCAGCTGTGTAATGGAGCCGTCAGTGGGTGTTTGGTAGTGAAGTATGCAGCCACCACAATGAAGTGTGAAACCGTGGCCCGTCCGTGCAGTACGGGGTCCCGGGTCCCGCGCCATCGGAAACAGACTTAACACGATTTGCAGCAGCGTGGACAGCGAGCTCGCAAACCCCTATTACGACTCATGTGTAATTAATGAGCCGCGCATACTATCGCACGTTCATAAAGCGCGCTAAGAGGATGGGGGCTGTGACGGTGGATGGTTGTGGTGGTCATGAGTCGACACCTTTGGTGCACGTTCGGCACACTCAACAAAGGCGCTGAAACTATGCGGCAAACTATTGAAATGCAATTACGCTTAAAATGCATCATTATGCACGCTTTCCGCAGCAATGACGGCAGCGGCGGCTGCGGCAAAGGCGGATGTGGTGGCGCATCTGTACGCGGTGCTTACTCGTGCGCACTTAGTCTGTTTCATGTCGGACAACGTATTTTTTAATTGTGACAAAACGGTTTCAAGATCCGTTACTGATTGTATTGTTGTTTTGTGTGAAGTCGCTGTCTCTCGACATTGGAGAATTGATGCTTTGAATGGCGATGAGGTCGGTTTCACCATTGTTTGATGGCTATTTCTGGCAGACGGCTTCATTCTTTTTAGAGATAGAATCACTAAATTATTTTTCTTTATGCGGCGTATAGTTACTCGCTGATTCTGCTGAATGGTGCTCTAATGTAGTCGAATACAATAAAAAAGTCCAATAAATATTCTTGATATTATTTTGCAGTTTTCATAATCGATTTTATCGACTGAAATGTTTTATTTGCTATTATATGCTTCATTGTGAGATTTAATATGGCAAACGCAGATTTAACAGCAAAACAAAACATTATGAAGATAGTCAATAAGCTTCTAAGTTAAATCTCTTCAGATTTCTAAATCAGATACCAAACCAAGACCTCAAATGGGTCGTCCGTATCGAAGAATCTGAACTACGACTAGCTTTTAGGTCAGAGATTGTACGAAGCTTCATGAATTCGTAAGTTCTCGGCAATTCATGACTTGAGTTCAAATCTGGTTGAAACCTTACTATTCGTTAGTAGTAGGAACTGATATGATTCTTGATCCAAGTAGCAATCTGCTCAAAACAATGAAATAAAGCAAGATAATTTCATCCAAACTATTCCAATAGTAACCCAAAAATTATTTTCACCATCACGTTAGTTACGCAATTCTTGTGATAAGGTAGCTTTCCGCAATATGCTCCTTTAACCTCAATCACATCCACCAAAACCACATCTCGCTGAAAAGGGTGTCTCTCTACCGGTTAACTCTTATCATCACACACCCGCACAACACCACATCGCATCAATAAGTGAACTACCCCGGTACCAGTAAATAGTAGTGTCAAACCACAGTGGGCTTACCACACACGCTCATCACATTGGCTTGGCGTTTCGTTCGACAGACATCAACAGATCAACATCAAAGTTGTTCCTGCCGGAGTTGCGGTGTAGTGCGGCAGGATGTGGTGGAAAGTTAATTTTCCTTTCCGGGGGAACGGTGTTGTCGTCATCACGATGGTTTTTGCTAACAAACGGTGGTGATGCTCCGTCTTGCTGGCGGTACTGTAAACGATAGCGCACTGGTTTACCTGAAATCACGTTTTGGCAGCGCAAAGATGAATGTCGGTAAGAAGATCCAGCCTCTTAGCCACTTCCGAGGGAGGGGGGGGCATGCCTTGGGCGTGTGCTACATTATCGCCAGGCTACATCCTAACGTGTCACTCATAAACGATATTCGTTTGATGTTGGCAGGCTTTCGTTCCGAGAATGGTTCCACTTGCCGTGCGCTGGCAAGATGTTACCGTCGTGAGTAATTCGATTCACTACAACGAAGAGGTAGTACACCAGCACTGCTCGGGCTAGTGGTACAGATGGCTGAGTCGAAATGAGAAAACTTTGCCAAACCTTTCATTTTCACCATTCCGAAGGTAGCACCAAATTTCGTATGATATCCGTGCTGAGAGGAGGGTTCGTAGGTGTGTCACCCATTTCGAGGCGGGGATAATGCCTTAAATATCTAATGCAAAATTAATTTAACATTTTAAGTTTTAATTATTTATATGTACACCGCCGGGATTTATCGTCGGGAGCTCTGGTTTGAATGAGCTGCTAGGCTGCTACCCTTGCTGAATGTCGGATAGTGCAAACGGTAAATACTGAGGGTTCCGGTTGCTAAATACCGTAATATGTGGAGCAGAGTATAAACCAGCATCAGACTTGAACCTGATCGGTGAATAAATAATTTAATCAAACTATACCTGTCGCCAGGGTACCGGGCAGACTGCTGAATGCTCCTGTTGGCTCCGAACCCTATGCCTCTGTACGCAGTGGTACAAACGAGCTTAAACGAAATGTAAAACCTACAGAGACAAGTGGTTAAGCGGCGAGAAGAGAAAAAAGACCCAGTTGATAAAGTAAGATTACCCTAAAAGGTTTTCAGTTGCGCTCGCCGGCGATGCATTATCGGGCAATTAATAATGCATGTACACAATATGTGTAGAAAAACATTCACCACGGTCTTTTCATCCGCTTTTTCAACTCTTTTCTCGATTGCCGCGAGGTTTTCTGATTAGAGAGACAGGTGGTAATGCTGCTGCTGCTGCATGCACGAGATCTCCTTGGTGGATCCGGTACACCAGCCTCAGACCTTGAAATATAGTGTCGATCGTACTGACGGTTGTGATTAATTTGCATTCAAACGGCATCCGTTTAGCATGTCAGCGTGATTAGCGTAGCTGCCTGAGTGCCAAGAAGCTGTCGGTCGACCTTTGCCCGTAGCTGGACACTCGGTCAGTGAAAGGAGGTTATCACGAAACCATTCCCATCGGTGCAACGGTAACAATTTATTCTGCTCAATACTGATTCGACACCTCTATGTGCCTTTGATACTGGATTGAACGTGTGTAATGTAGCTTAAACAGTCTCTTGCATCCACACAGGTATTTGAGTCGGAATTGCATCATACTACATTACGGTGTGTTTTGCAAATTAATTGAATGCATCCAATATGTGTGTATGTGTGTCTGTTCGTCAGTGGATTAAGTTGTTTTAGAAGGATTAAAGTGCAATATCGATGTCACAGTATTACACAAGCTCCTTGGACACATTAGATTGCTTTTGGAGAAATCTCTCGAGGAAACATTTAATCCTTGCGATACTGTTGGAAGGATTGAGGTGTTCATGTTGGCTCAAAGACATTCTGAAGGAGTTCAAGTTTCATTCAGTCTTCCATCAATGTCTAGCAAGGTAAGTGCTTTTCCTCATTTGAATGCGATTATTGTAAGGTTCCTGGATCTCGATTAATTCTGAAATCGATCGAAATGGTTACTATTATGTGTTTAAATGAGTTAGAGCCCAGAAATTCGTGAAATATCATGTATCAAACTATTGAATATTCGAAAGTTGATGTCAAGCATCAAACCTCAACTCAACATGTCATTGAACATCAAGTAAATGACAATCCGGTTACACTGACATATCTAGACTAATACACGCTCTTCGGGCATTCTTTGGAATATTCATTTAATACATAATTGAAACCAAATTGATACATTACTGCAGAATATGCAGATCTAGTTATCGTCGCTTTTACCCACGATGTAAAGCTTTAAATTTTCGTAGAAAAGCACATGAAACTCATCCACTGCAAAGCATTTACATTACGGTTGATTATGACCAACACCAACTGCCGCATTGTAATTCATCACCACTGCAAAGTTATTTCTCTGCTACCGAAATCGCCGCTAGACACGCGGTCAAATATTTGCTAATGCGTTGAAAAGCACACTGTCTTGTCTGTTCAGTTCGAGCTACCTTTTGCTATAAATCTCATCCTCCCCTTCGCTTCTAATGGGCCAATGGGTGCGTTAGCGTTATGTTAAGCAGTTCCATACTCACAAGCTCCAGCGTTAGGGTAGAAAAACGCCCCCCAGAAAAGCGCTTAGAGGCTTTACACCACAAAAATAACTTTATCTCAAAGGTGAAAAAGCAACTTGGTAGGCAAAACCCCCGACTGCGATCATAAAAAAAAAAAAACAAAACAAAACGCAACGAAACATCGTAACCGCAGCAATACATTATAGCTCAGGGAACAAATAGAGGTTGGTTGGTGGTGGTTGCAGTAGCACCAAAAATGCTAAACGGCAACGGATCGCCTCCTCTTCCCCCGTGTGGTGACGATTATTTGTTGTCCTCTCTGTTGCTGGTTTTGTTTTGGAACCCAACCGTTCCATTCCCAAAAAAAGAAGGAAAAACACCGAACGAATTCAGACTATGGCCGCGTACCGCGGCTCATTTAGAATTCATTCGTACGCTCATCTACATTAATTAGTGCGCGTGAAGTGGAAATTGGCAAATGCTTTTAAAATTTAAAAAGCTCCCCGCATATCCCTCATGCTCCTCCTTCACTTCGTGCTTGCCGTCGAGGCACGGTAGCGCCTCGTGAAAGCATTGTGGGACCGATTGAGCTCTGCTACCCCAAACCTTGGTGGCTAACGGATGAGGGAAGGGTGTATGATTTATATTCTCTCGATGAGAAAAAGGTCCTCCATGCAGTGGCAAACAGTGACTTTGTGAGGGACACACACACACTCCTAGAGGACGCCACGACCTCCGGTTGGCTGGTTAAGAATAATCCGAACCCGCGTTTTACGAACCATTATCCAATCGGGGAAAAAGGGACTGCAAAAAAACCGGGTTAGAAACAAAAAAGGGCGGCAAGGAAGGTATATGTAGATTTGTTTTCTTTATTTCTAGAGCAAATTCCAGGTTTTTTGGGAGAAATGCCTTGAGAGAATGTTTCCTCGCCTTTGCGCTTTTCATCGTGCCGCAACCTCTGCAGGTGGTGCGCGTCTTTGGATGTATACTTCATCGGCGCCTTGATTTAAGTTATGCAAATGAAAAAAGGCAACTTCACTTTTTACCCTTTTTTGTTGGGGCTTGGGCTTAAATTTTCGATCGATCTTGCTAGCCTGGAATTTGCCTTCAATTCCGATTGGTATAAATTCGGATTTGCCTGCAAAATTTGATTCGGTTTGCGGGTCTGCACGCAGAGCATAGCAAATATAAAAGAGAAACAGCAAAACCCACCCCAAGCACGGCCGTGTGAAATTCTCTGTTCTCTGAGTTTGGCCAAAAGTTTTGTGAGCGCCGTTTGGTGCTTAAAGTGATAAAATTTGATGCTTTATCGTTCGGTGTCGTAATCTCATAATTCCGGTTTAATAACTTCGTTCTGTCGGGTGCGTGCCGCCCTCCGGAAGTCGTCGCACGGGGAAGGAGATGTGTTGTTTTATTTCTATGGGGTTTTTTGTTAAGATTTCATGGGTAGCTTGTTTGCCGGGCTGGTTGAGGAACCTTATCGATTCCATACTCCATTAGGATGGGAAGTTGGTGGACAGTTTTGCGCTCCTATTTTGGGGGCCAGCCCGTAATGAAAAGGAAGGGGCGGAGGATAATTTTGTTATTAATTTATACGTTCCCAAAATTGGTGTTTGGTGCTGGTTGGTTCGCCACTCTCCTCCCGTTAAGCGGCCGAAATTGTTTATTTGATTGTTTCTTACGACCGAGGTAATTTTGGTTTTATTTTTATTGCTTATTAAGAACGCCACGCCGACGGAACGCAGGCATAATGGACCGAAAAGGCAGACAAGGTGTGTGGTGTGCTTATAGCAAAAGCTTTAAAAACTTCCGGCACCGCCAGTCTTTGTCGCAGGACAGCCGAGAGGTGTTGGAATCCTTGGAAATCGGAAATTTTTACACTTCGCGTACCTTCTAGATGTTCCACACATATCCTGGATGACGGAGAAAAAGTTTTGGTTCGTCCCGGGGTCCAGTTTGAAGCCTTCCATGTGCAGGATGTGGCTGTTCGGGCACAAAGTTTTCCATCCGATCGGACGACGAAGGCCAGCTTGAGAAAGGTGAAATAGTAAAAGTTTTCCCCGTGGTAGTTTGAAGTCTTTTTTTATTGTATTTTTTCCATACTGTTCTGCCTTTTTCCAAGTGACTCAGGCACAACTGGATGGCGATTGATGGTTGCAAAAGCAAAGTCCTCTTTTCACCTAAGGTTCCACATCCCCTTTTACATCCCTTTCTCCCCCCCTGGGTATACTGAAGAGTTAAGAAGTATAAAAACCGACAGCAGTTGATAGCAGTTTTGCAAAACTTTAGGACCTTGGGCAGTTCAACCGACGAGCAGAAACAGCTTGACGAATTGTGTGGTGAGTTTGGAGCGAGTTTCTCGATTGCTTTCCGCTATGATTTAACTAGTTTTTTCTCTCTCCTTCTTCTTAATCGATGCTTTGATGCGATGTACTTATCGGAGCTTGCCTCTTGTGAGCGTTATTACGGTATATGTGTGTGTACTTGCTCGCAGTCGTACTCTGAAGTATTATTGCAGTGAAATTCTGTCGTACCGTCGTTTGTACATCCCGTTACGTTCGCTCAAGCTTGTTAGATTTTCCGCTACAATACGTCCCCGATTCAGGTCAATTATTGAGGAAGTTTGCAAAGAGAGAGCATCGCCAACATCGATGATGTGAATGTCCGACGACACCGTGATTGATCGATATCGCTCTGACATCAGGCACCAGCACCAGGACCAGATTCTTCTTCCGGCGCTGCGGTGACACTGTCCACTACAATCACAGCGCGTCCAGCGCGAGAGTAACGCTCGACTAATGGATTTTGAAGGTTTCGACAGGGGAAATTAGAGCATCCGTTGAGCAAGAAGAAGAAGAAGGATGGTGTGGACCAGCAACAGCAGCAGCAAAAACAGTCCCTTGTTGTAAATGAACGCAAATTGAAAGCCCTCCAGCGAGGAGATGGTGGGTTTTTTTCGTCTTCTTCTAAATGAGTGAACCTCGAGAATCACTCCATCGTTGGCCATTCTTTGTGCAACGGACCCCCTTGAGGATGGCTTGTTAGTGGCCTGAGGCCATTTACTGCCCCACAGTTTGTGTGTGTGTATTTGTGTGTCAGTTCAATTGATTGCAATTTCTGCACACTCCGCCTCTGATCGACGTGATGCTCCCGTGATGCTGGAATTGATATGGGGCAGCAAAAAGGCGCCCAGCGCACCCTCAAGTGGTGGCCCATTGCGTATGATAGCGCGCGATACGCAGTGGAAATGATTGATGGAGTGTGCTAAATTGTTCTAATTTATATTTATCCTCTGCTCCAGCTTGGTTGGATGTAGTACGGCGCAGTTACTGCTACAGTGATTGGAGTGGCGTTAAAGAGTCAGAATTGAATGATATCTCCAGATTTAACGAGTTGAAGATAAACTTGGTGTATTGGTTTTGTCTCACAGAATGTAGGTTTGAGTAAGAATGACATTTTTAACCTCTTATTTCTATGAATCACTGCATTTAAATGTGTTTAAATTACTATTTGTATAAGAGATTACCTCTTTTATGCAGTGAAATGATGTACCTCTTTGTTCTGTACCTCTCAGCGAAGTACACTGGGGACATCCAGAGTGTAATTGATTTTATTTTAATTCAAGTTTGCAACATTATGTTAAACTTCGGATGGAACAGCGCGCCCTCGGTTGCTTGTAAATCATGCCCTGCAAATAATAATGTATTGCCACGCACTAATGGTTTCATGTGCAATACACTTTAACACGCAACCCATACCATCCCTCCGCGCCACTCGAAAAGAACGGATGAGATCATGCATGCGCCAGCCAGCGAACCGAAATAGCAACAACAAATAGAGCAGTGATGCGTTCCCGGCTCATAATTGTGAAAATTAATTTTACATTCACACCACCCAACGCCTGGGCCTCCCTGGACCTGGTAGTTGAAAGTGCCACAGGATGCACAATTTCGAGTGGCACCCGGGTGGTGGCATGCATTCGTGCATGAATCAACGTGCAAACACGCGCGCGCAGTTGCGAAGGAGGCGCACGATCATCTACGCCGGTGCATGGTGCAGCACCACCGCCACGAAACTCATTAATTTCGCGAAAACCACTCCACGCGGTCCTCGGGTTTCGGTGCGACCGGGGTATTCATAGTTTCAAGACAATAAATTTTAAAAATCAATTTCCCCGCTGCTGAAGGGAAAAGGATAATAAAAGAGGAAAAAAGGCCCTTCGGGTTTGTACGATCCCATGTCGCTGAACGCTCGTTTAACATTTCCATAGACAAACGCGAGAGTGTTTTTTGGTTGTTTTTTTTTGTTTTGTTTGCTTTTTGGAGCTATTGCCGTGTCCCATTAATGCATTTTTATTGCATTTATAATAATAATAAAACAATAATAATAATGCACATTTTCCCTGCTGCTGTCACGGTATCTCTTCTCGAATTCACCGCTAGTTTTGTTCTTTGTGAAATTAAAATTTCCCGCATCCGCGACCTACTGTACGCAAATTGCACTTTCCCTCGGGAACGAGGACTAATGAAAAGTCCTTGCTGTGGGCGATTTTCTGGTGTTGTTTTGTTTTCGTGAAAGTCGAAATGCATAACCAATAATGTCATAAGCGCAAAAACTGCTCATAACAAAAAGGGGAAAATACACAAAATACGGAGAATTGTTACTCGCGGCCCTCTTGCTAACGTCGATTGGTTTGGTTTCTTTTTTGGCAATTGGCAATTATTGCAGTTTTGCCCTTGCGGGGGTGGTTCCAGGAATTCAGTATGACAACCAAAAAACAAAACAAAAAAGATCCATTTTTATGATTCGACCTCATTTTTTGTAGGCGCGCGTGTGCCAAGCGCGTCCGAGGGCGAACCACATTCGATTGAATATTTTATGGCTGGACATTATTAGCCTCCGGTCAGTTTGGTTGGCGATCGATGCCTCGGAATAATTGGAAACTGTATGCATCAACAATTTTCTGTTGCGCACTCACCATGGCACATCACACACACAACACTCACGCAGAAACTTTTATTTTCCTCTTCGCGTGGGTGTTGCAGGTCATTTTCGGAAGCACTGGGAGTCCGTGATAACGATCGGATATCACACAAAAGAGGAAAGTCAGTTTGGTCGTTTGCTGTCGTTTCCGAATCATGCGCGGCGCTGGACATTGATTTATTCGAGGTTCGGTTGCGTCACGGTTGTTGGCATTTGTGCCAAAAAGGTTTCATCAAAGGAGATTATGAAATTGGTGGTGACATTTTGTGTGCGGCACAGGTGTACGATAAGAGTGTCTATGATACGTTGTTCCAAATCCAATCTTTCCTGAAGTAACACATGAATTTTATTTATAATTTGAATATTAAATAGTTCAGTTGAACGAAGCTCTATGTATTAAGATCTAAGGATCTAAGATGTCTAAACTACAAAACTTAGTCCATAACTAGGGTTCTCAAAAAAAACACTGAATGTTTTCAGTCGTTGCCGCTATATTTTGACTCTAACTCGCCTATTTTTGTCTCGAAAGCACCAATTCTGGACAGCGTCTCACGATTTTTGCCTCGAAGGCATCAATTTTTGACTGTGAGTCAATTGCTTTATTTACAAAATTTTACGTAATTGCTCAAACTGTGTGTTCTGAAATGATTGAAATTAAGTTAAATAATGATTAATTTTATAGATAGCATTTAAAATAAAACACTTGTTTTGTCAATTTTGGAAGTTTTAATGGTGTGAAAAACATTGGCATGTATTTTACCGCTGTAAACAAACGTTTTAGAATTTCTAAAATTTCATCATTTTTTCTCAAGAATTAATAAATTTACACAGTTTTTGTATTTTTTTATGAGATGTAAGATAACAATTGTTCAAAATCTGCTTAAATACCTTGAAACATTGTCATGATTCCTACAGGAGTCAAAAAATGATGACTTACCGACAAAAATAGGTGCGTTAGAGTCAAAAATTGATGCGCACTGTCAAGAATTGTTGCCTCAGAGGCAAAAATTTATGCGCACAGTCAATAATTGATGCCTTAGAGCCAAAATTAGGTGGCAACGACTGTAAACCAATACTTCTGCATTTATCAACAAGCACTTTGGATGCTGAGCCGAATTAATTTCCCAATATATACCTTACACCTAATTCCTAATTAAACCCCAATCATTTGCTTCGCGGGAAGCGGATTTTTCGAACAATAAAATGCGAAAGTACAACTAATTACAGCCATGAGCCCTAGACACATTAAATAATTAAGAAGATTAGTGATAACATCACTATGATGCCCTTAACAAACGAACAAATAAACAACTAAATCAACAAATGAGTTTGATCATACTCAAATGTTCAAAAATCCATAATTGCCCTTCTGCCATTGAGCTCCAAATAAAAAACATTTGTAGTTCGACAGCAATTTTTACTAATGCTTGACATTTACTGACCTACAAAAGATGTATAATCAATCTCGTTCACGTGCATACATTCACCCTACATTGCAATTCCGCTAGCTGGGGAGTAAAGTTTGTGTTTAATTTCTCACCAGCAGCACCAACCTTTCGACCAAAGCAACCTCACCATCCAATCAACCCGTGAAGCCGCACCCGTTCATTTTTTATTCCCTTTGCTTTCCAATCGTTTTTTTTATGTTTCACCCGCTGCATTAAGATAACACTCCAAACAGCGCTAAAGGCTGCAGTTAAGACAAGAAATGAACTGCGAGACCGTGCAGTTTTGCAATCGGGCAAAGGATCGATTTCCTGTCCCAACACACTGCGCCCGGAGAGTGGAGAACAACCCGGCGCTTGAGAAAAAGGTTAAATTGAATTCAATTGATTTTGTGCGCCGCCTCTGTGTACCCCCGCACGATGCACCGCCACCGCCGATGGTACGGTTGAATTATTTTTCAAACTCTCCCCAACAACTAGCAAAACTTTTGCTCACGTTTTTGCTCCCCCTGCTGCTGCTGCTGTGTTTAGTTAGGTTGTTTGTGAGCGCGCTGTCGATTGGTGGACGTTTTGTGCGAAAAAAAAAACTCGCACCAATCGAGCTTTCATTTCTTAAGATCACTACAGCGAGTGGCGCTGGGTGCACTAGAGCGCTTGCAACTGCAACATAAACTTGCGCCGCTGCTGTGTGTTGCTCCTTCCCCCTTTGCTCGAAAAATGTGGTGAGTTTTTCCTTCGTCCAAGGGGCAACCTGGATGTTGTTGTTGCTGCTGCTGGTGGCATGGTGCGATAAGCAAGCACAGTTGAAAGGAGTTGGTTCGGGAGTTAAAAGTAGAGCACATCGGCCGGTGCCGGTTGCAAGTGGAACCAATCCTCTATCCACAGCGGTCGTGCAATCACGTCCATAGCGTGTCGAAGAAATATCCATTCCGCCCGTTCAATGGAAAACTAATTGAATAATAGACAAGTAAATGATTGCCCCCTTTCAACCCGGGTCGGTGAGGGTGCAAAACAAAAAAAAGGGTGCAGCCAAAGTCGACAAGGAAGGGAAAGAATGTGTGCATCATGTGTGTGCCTCGAGCGCGGAACCCAGGCCGCAATGAAAAGAAGCAATCATTCAGCGGGTGCATCGAACGAGATCAAAGCGAAAGAAATCCGTTGTCTAAAAGAAAGAGAGAGGAAAAGAGAGAGAGAGAGAGACAGATAGAAAGAGAAAGAAAAGTGATTGCATGCTCCTTGTTGCATTTGTGGTTGGTAAAGTTCGTTCGGGGTTTACTGTGCCAATAGCAGCATCCCGCGCCTGAAGGAAGCATACGTGTGTGTTTGTGTGAATTTTCTGCACCCAGTTTTCCATCCCTCCATTTCCGCATCGCTGCTGGATGTTGCATTGAAAACGCTTGTGCATCGCCGGGCTCCGCCAACCCAGTGCGCTTTTGACTTTGTTTTGCTGGGGTTTTTTGCTATTTCTTCCTTCATTTTACTTCACCTTTTTGTATCTGTTCGGTAGGAGGTTGCCGCGCAAAATTGTACCATTTTCGCTTTTTGCAATGAAATGATTCGCTTGCTGTTGAAGCAGCTAGAGACCCCACCGCCGACTTGGTGCGGCGTTCGAAATTGGGTGCTCTATTTTATTCTCGCACCCACGCTGAAAAGATCAATATTTTATTTTCATTCAAACATAGCAAACAAGTTTGGGTTGGGAAGAACGATTTACTTTCTTTCGCTTTTCTATCGCTTTGTTGCTGTTTATTGTGACTTTGATTGTGAGCGGCAAAAGAGGGGGGACAAAAACTGCGCTGGCACTGACGTTTTGATGCCCCCGTTTAAAGGGGTGTCAGTTGAGACGGCGAATCGATCAGCTTTCGGAACAAACTTGACAGATTGAAGCGGAGATAACGTGTTTCAAATGATAGCTTCTAATAAGAGATTACTTACTGCAAAATATAGTGAAAAATGTATTTGTTTTTTTTTTTTTTGCTGAAGAATCGTTTGCGTCATTAACTGAAGCGTTTCTTTGGCTTCGTGTATGTTGAGGTTGATGATCTTGACTTACAGGGTTTTCGAGGATTATCTAGACATGTTCAGCAAGTTGCAGGCATATAATATACTCTTTCAGCGAGATATAGAATTTTTCGGAAGTAGGCGTTGACATGTTCAGCGATTCTGTAGAGCTGTCATTTGTTTTGTTTACTCACTGTGCCGCAGGGTTCAATTTTTCATTCTTAAAAGTCCTAAAAGTAGCTAATAATCATTCCCCAAGCTGTTTAATACATAAATTAGTTGAAAAAAGCTTATTTTTTCGAAAACTGTTTGTTTACCTCCTGATGAGAATGATCCAAGCTGCAGTCCAAGGGATGCGAAAGTGACAGCTCTACAGCATAACCGAACATGTCAACGCCTACTTCCGAACAATTCTATATCTCGCTGAAAGAGTCTATTATATGCCTGAACGAATCTACAACTCGCTGAACATGTCTATATAATCCTCGAAAACCCTGTATTCACATTTAACTGTCATTTTAAGCTTAAAAAAATATTAAAATTAAAAATATTAAAATCCAGTCATCGCAGAGCAATTCGGAATTTAACGAAAACATATAATGTTATCGGATTTTATTCCCGGTGTATGAAGGATTTGTCGTGGCTTTAATTTTCGGAAACGGCTGTACGACATCGAATGATATGGTTTTCGCCATTATTGATCTTTTGAGCATGATCTAAAAACATATGTTTGAATTTATTGTCGCTATTTTTCACTTTTTCATATCATCATAAGTTTCTTTTTATTCTTCTTCTTCGTCTTCTTCTTGTTCTTCTTGGTTTAACAACCTGCGAGGTCAAAACCAGTCTATACAGGTTATTAGGACTTCATAGCAAGAGTATCACGCGGACAGATAGTAGTGTCTGTAAAGTCCTACACGTACGGGTGCACACACGGTCCATGCAAGGCTTGAACCCACGATGGGCATATTGTTACGTTGTGCGAGTTGACCACTGCACCACGGGACCGCCCCAATCAGGTCTCGAATGTAGACGGTTTTGTCTTCTAAACTGAAATAGATGTGCCTTGAGGAATTTACTCTAATCACAATGATTTTCATTTTTTGAAGTTTTCTGTAGTTTGTTATAAGGAAACCCAAAATGATTGAATAACTTTGTTAATGAATAATAAATCTAGCGATGAAAAGTGTAAGATAATTTCAAATTGATCGGATAGTTTAATTGACAATTTGTTCACACCAATAATCTTATTGGAAACGATGCACTATTAGTCCACTTTGTACAAACGGTACAAAGAGACTTTTTTCATACATGGAAATCATTTATTATCAATTACTGTAAAGACAATATTGCCAAAACTGTTAAATATTTGGCACCAATTGATGTGCTTGTAAAATGTAATACATAACTATCCTAGAATTTTAATTCGGTTATTCATAGTAAAATACCTACAGTCCTCCAAAAGTATGTTGCACTCCGAATGTTCCATTCGTCAGCTATCGCAACATACGTTTTTCCGCTAAAAAATTTCTCATCAAAAAATATTTATCCATGCAATGAAATACTTAACCAAGCATAAACACGACCACAAAGAAAGATGGCACAAATCAAAAAGACAAACAAACAAGCGCTGCACTAACGTTTCGTTTCTCGTTTGCCAATGCGAAACATTTTTGCACATTATTTGCCTCCTCTTCCCTCACGCCCCCACCCCCCTCCCTCGGCACACCAAGAAGTAAGCTGTCAATTTTAATTAACGATTCGCCGATACTCTCGCATCGTTTTGAATCTTCCCTTTGCAGTGTGTAAAAGGACAAAAAAGAAAACAACAACAACCGCGCGTACTCGCCACGCCAAAGGGCACACTGTAAATATTGTACCACTCGTGCTACATCTTGCGTGTACCGGCACCACGGTACAACCTGTACAGAGAGAGTGAGAGAGAGATTGTGTGTGTACACTCACACACACGAAACATGTACAATTGCGTGGCGTTTTGTGTCCTTCCGATGTTGATCACTGGCATGTTTCTGTTCCACTCCCAGTGCCGCGCACCGCCCAGTCCCGTGTTTTGAGTACCGGTTACAGTTACAGTGTGTGGCCGGTGTGCAGGAATTTGCATTTTGCCTTACCATAAATTAATATTCATAAAAACATTGAATTTTCTCACTACACCAGTGGATTGGCGGGGGAATTCGCCCTTCCCCACACCAGGGCGAATGTAATGTGTGGCCCTTTTTGCCGTTAATAAATCACTGCGACATCGTCGACCAGGCCCTAATTGATCGCATAATTCTTTCGCGCCGCGGCGTGTACATTCGGGAAGCGCTCCGTGCTCCCTCGCCGGCCTGCTCCCACAGGCACGTATTCGTTAGCATCGCTGGTTTGTTGCTGGTTATGCGTTTCGTTTGTTCGCTTGGCCATTTTTCCATTCACCGTTTTAATATCAAATCGTTGTTTTTCCTTCTTTCCTTCTCGTTGCAGGTAAATTGGTGACCACCTGACCAGGATGTTTCTGCAGTAACTCTGCGACCGCGCACTATCTCGCTAGGTGTGTCTTGTGCCTTCGATTTCGATCCAGCCGCGGAGTGATCAATAATTGTACGCTGTCCTGATTTGTAGCAGATCGCCTCTTCCACGCAGGTGGCAAGCCTGCTCAGGGAGGGACTTCAGGTGATTGTTTTCCTGCACAGTGCCAACCAACTTTATCGTTGATCGGTGATCGAACCGACAGACCCGCCTTTCCAGAAGTTGGTCATTTTCTTCCCCGCGTTTGTTTGTTTAAACACAATCTTAACGGAACGTAGCAAATTTGTTTGACTAAGACGCCTTTTTCCACGGTGGCACACAAGCATTTTACCTTCCCGAAGGTGGACAAAACTTTTTTGCCGTTCGGCCGGAGTGGATGGAGGATTTTCCCCACTTGCTGCTGGCAGGACTGGCTTCGTTTCACGTACTGTCAAATCGGGCCCGGGGTTTACCTTGCAACTACCACGCTTTGTATATCCGTTGCAACGGTTCGAGAGCAACTTTTAAACGCTTTCGATCTGAAGTTTTCGTGCGCGTCTTCTCGCTCGTTCCAGCCGCCCCCACCCCTAAGGGGGGTGGTAAAGTATAAACACACCCGCGCACAAAACACATGTGCAAGTTTGTACTTGGAAGTTTACGAATAATTTGACAGCATTACGAAGCTCCCGTCCCCCCTGCGCGTGTGGGTGTAGCAGTGTGCCCACGGTGAAACATCCGACGGGTTTCGACGGTGAGCGAAAGTTGGCGAAATGGCCGCGAACCATTTTGGGGGTGGAGGTGTCCCCGGTCAGCACGGTTGGAAACTATGCGGCTGGTGCTAATGGTGCGTGCCAGGACCAGGGGTATGTTTTTCCAAAGCAGACGTGTTTGAAAGGCCGGGTAAGAGAAGGAAAGACGAGAGCGAGACGGAGCGAGCGAGTCTCACGTCCCTTGCAGTGTTCTGCGATTGTTTACCTTTTAAAGCGTAATAACATGTTTGCGGATGGGAAGCTTCCGGTGGTTCAATGTTGATGGCTAAAGTTGTGTGCGTGTGTGTGTGTGAGCGGGTGTTTGAGGATTCGAGATATGAGGTATAATATTTGTATTGTATGTGAAAAACAAGATGCCTTCTAATCGCTTTAAGTTTTTGAGATTCACAAGGTGGTGCTGGACTAATAGTCATTCATGATTTTTGACTTGGAGGCATTTAAAATTTGCTTAGTAATTAAATTATGCTAATTAAAAACAATTACTTTTTATAGGTAAATAAAATTGTATTCAATATTTCCCGGAACAGTTTTTAAAAACTATTTTACTTGAGGTTGAGACTTATCAACATTGGCTTCGTCTATAATTGAAGCCAGAAAGCTAAAATTTCAATCTCTCAGTTGAGCAATATTCTTCATCCAGGTTGTACTTTCGACAGTTCAGTTCCACCATATTGGATATCAGCACAACACATTGGATATCAGTACACACAAGGAAGCATTTTCAAATCCTTTTGTTTCCTCCTTTTCGGTTTGAAATGAGTTTTTAAATTTTAAAACTTTGAATTCGGCTTTAACTTTGAATTCATATTACAACATATGGCATTTCTTGACAAATTGAGAAATACTTGCTTCAACGAAATCATTCACGAGCTTTCAACGCATCGGCGTTAAATTTCATTTTTTTTTCAGGCTGAAATTATCTTGGCTTAACATCTGAGTTAGGCGCATGGTTTTATATAGAATGTTGAAATGATTTCAGCCACAAAATTACAAATTTCTTATAAAAACAGCTGGCTAGAATCGTAAAACCCGCGATAATCGTAAATTCAAAATATTTTAAAATTTTAACTATCTAACTTAACTTTTCCTAAAGATGGCAAGCTCTCTCTCCCAAAATACTATATTGCTAATTTTCTGTTATGTCTTATATCTTAAATCAAGCACTTGTGTTATCCAGATTTGAGGTTCTTCGTTTTGCCCTTAATAGAGCACTAAAAAGAAAGATCATTATGTTCATTTTATCATCCGAAATAAATAATCGAAATAGTGATTTTGATACTAGTACTAGTTGATTCTTCTTTTTCTTCTTCTTCTTCTTCTTCTTCTTCTTCTTCTTCTTCTTCTGGCTCAATAACCGTTGTCGGTCAAGGCCTGCCTGTACCACTACTTGTGAGCTTGACTTGCAGTGACTTATTGATCCCATAGCAGGATAGTCAGATAGTATGGTGGCACGGTCCATTTGGGGCTTGAACCCATGGCGGGCATGTTGTTAAGTCGTACGGGTTGACGACTGTACTACGAGACCGGCTCGACGACCGGCTGTTGCTACTAGTAGTATAATAATAAGTTTTTGGTTTAATAGAATTTTAATTGGATCTTTTGGTTAGTGCCCATTTCATAAATGTCAACTTAATCATTTTATACCCATTTTAAATCATTTTATATATGTTTTCTGTTTTCTGATTGCTTTCAGGATACTATTCACCACACATTCACTATTTATTAAACAATTATTACGCTATAAGCGAAACAATGAGTCGTAAAACACTCGTGTCTTAGTTCTCAATATCACTCTGCCCGAAACTCGTCCCGTGGTACAATCGTTCCACACATAAAACAGTCAATTGCGCGTTCCTCCAAAACGTCTGCTTCCATTGGCTCCGGCCAGCAACAACATGCCTCGGGCGACGGGCGGAAAATTATCAAGATAAACCTAATTATCGAACGTGCCTGAAATGTTTCGCCACTTTTTCTCGTGACACTCACAACAGCAGAAATGAAACGCTTCTTAGGACCGATTATGGTTAGGATTTTTCGCACGTCGCCCATGTTCCATTGGAACAGCACAGCCCCAAGTGTGTCCGTACGTTGTCGGATCCCTGCCGTAAAGTGTCGTTGTTTGTGAGTGTTTTTCGTTTTGCAAGCTGAATAAGGTGGATTTTTTTGTTGTTGTTGCTGCTTTTCCCATCTTTCGTGCTGTTGTTATTGACCAAAAATTACACAACCTCATTAACACCTCTCGAGGACCGCCAACATCCGGCCAGCCGGACGAGCGAAGGACTCCGCACTCGGGGTCGTATCAAGAAGTCGCACCGAGAGGCCTCAGCTAATTGACAATTTCGCTGGCCCCCAAACAGCAACAGCAGCAGAAGCAGCTCCTGCGTTGTGATAGGGAAAGGTAATTGGGAAAAATGTAATTATCGATTCTATACTGTATCCAGCAAATCTCGTGCGAGACACATTCGGGCGATTTGGGCTAGGAGCAGCTTCTGTGTGGAGCTTTCGGACACGCGCTACACCAGAGACCTAAGCTAACAGACGGGCCCCGCTGATAAATCCTGCCCATTCCCGAATGAGACGACACAATGTTGATAATCCGATTAGCGTGATCTGGGGGAGAATAGGGAAGCTTGAATGTCCTCTGGAGTAGGCGCAAGAGGGAGTGAAATTATGATTAGTCCCAGGCCTATCGCGGTGTCGTTATCCTTGGTCGGTCACAATCTTATCACACACACACTGTCCGACACTGGGCATGGAGTAGGCTTTTTCTTTTCCCCTTTATTTTCATGGCATGCGTATCTTTTTCCCTTCTTTTACTTTACCATCCCCTTTCCGCTCTGACCGTAGAGGTTGGACTTAGGGGAAAAAGGAACCTAAAAAAGAGGCTAAAACAACGTGCCTGGCTGGTGCTTGGAGTTGAGGCTGGAAGTTGGAAGCTTAAACCACAACCGAACACGATACGGTGTTGTATCTACCACACAGTTCTAACGGCACCGAAATTGCACTCGCGCAAGGTATATAACCTTTTCCCGTGCCTGTCCCTCTGGGGTTATAAAGTAGATTGCGAAAAGAAAAGGCAGCCGATCGTCGGCTCGCCAGGGCGCAGATAGGGCTAGTAGTTCGTGCCAGGGAGTGGTTGGTTGGCAGGCACAGGAGGCACACCAAAGTCAGATCACGAGTTTTTCATGTTCATCTGCCTTGCCCCGCAGATGGCTTCCCCTGGCCGCCGTGTCATCGTTGAAGGTAAAGGCGAAATAAAATCCGAGCAGCGCAGCAGTTTCGAATGATAAAATGTGTGTGTTTGTGAGCGTCTTTTTTTCCCCTCCCTGATCCACGGTGCGCTCTTTTGCGCCGGCAACGATTTCAATAAGTCTGCAAATAATGGCAATGATAAAGAACAATTTCTGCCTTGTGCTTGCTGCCGCCGCCGCGTTACCAGCGTTATGTGCATCACGACTTTTTCGCCGGGTTCGGGTTCGCAACCAACTGTTATCCAGCTGACTGACGTTTTTGGAAGGGTTTTTGGAAGGGCCGCCGTGAGTGCCGGTCCGCACTGACTGGCTCCGCCACCCGGGACGGGGTAAAATATGTCAATGAGCTTAGTTTGATTTTTCCTCCAGGGTTGGGCTGACATCGTTCTGAGAGCATACCCGCACCCTTTCGTCCCGTTGTACTGATAGTGAATCGTGATGGCGTTTGGTGTGCGGATCTTTTTTTTTCGTGTGTATGTACTGTACTATGCGCCTGGATTAGTTTGCAAATACCAGCGCCAATCTTCTTGCGGGGCAATGTTATTTCTAGCTGACAGTTCATTAGCGTTTTGCGATCGGAAAGCGTGCATTCGAGGGAATTGAAGTATTTGGAGGGAAAAGGGCTTTGGCCAATATCCTACCGGGGAAGTTTTTCATTTGCTCGTGATAGTTGATGGCATTGTTATTAATTTATTGGTAGCGTCGTGATCTCATAAAATGTTAAAGAATATTACCTCCAGGAACAAGGAATGTCTAGGATACTAAGACGTACCTTTGATCTCTGAATGTTTAGACCTCTAGATTAAATACCAAATTAGTCGAAGATCACTGTTGAAATAGTTGATTCTCTAGGATATTGTTTCAAAACTGTTCAAAAACGTATTCCACATCTTATTATTGCTGTTTATCTTTTTTGTTAGGAATATATCAATGTTTTCTTAGTCCAATGTCACTCAAACGATCTAAGTCTTGCAAGTCTTGCGTTAGAGCTAGAGGACTCCTGGACCATCTTTACTTGTTAGTTAGTTTGGATTTTATTTGTGTCTTTGGTTGTGTGGATGGATTCTAATGACAATGTCATCAGCGCCTGAAAACAATTTGCCCTTGAGAAATATATAACATCAACTGCACGATGCACGTCGAACTAATTTTTTGTTGTTGTCTGGTTTCATTTTAATGACATGATATCAATCGCCTGAAATCAGAGCAGAGGATTATTTCGGCATAGAGATTGAATTATTTTAGGAATCGATGCAATGATCCTGTGAATAATTGTACACCCAACACATATGTCCTACGTCCAAGATATTCTTGACTATTGACTATTGATTATTGAAGAATGATGACTATTGAAGAATGAATCCAAAGTTATTTTGAATTCAACTAGTTTTTGGCCATCAACACGCATGTCAAATGCTACTTTGGATGCCAAAGCGACATAGTAGTATCTACAAATTGTTTTACTACTCTCAGTATTCCTTGGAATACAAGTGAATTTCATTGTATGGAAAAAGTTGTCTGTTGTACAAAACAAAATATTATTGTTAGAACAGCCAGCTATCATTAAAAAGATGTCTAATGTTTACTCGCACCGTTTATGAATTAATTGAATAAAAACGCCCCATAACCATTCGCCCGGTGATGATACTGTGAGAGAGACATCAATGTAACTTTGCTCATTACATTGTACCTGCCAGAAATGAAATACAGAATGGTTCGCAAGACGTGTTTCCAACGCCAATGCTCGGATTCTACAGATAGGCAATAAGCTTTACGTTTACTGCCGACCGGCAAGCCAGTTTGTAGGCAATTGCAAAGCAGCCCAACTACTATCATTACCCCGATGCGAGCGTTTGAAGTGTGTACACCACTTCCGTGGCGGGCTTTAATTACTCCGTTAACATTAGCACACCTCGAACGCGCGAGCGCGCTTTCGCTGGTGGTCCTGTGACGTGGCCACAGCCACAGGTTTGAGCTTACTTTTTATGGATATTAAAGCTACGTCCGGGAAAGCAGTACCAGTGGGCCTTACGCTGTTCGTCGCGGAGAGCGATAGAAAATAAAGGGCACATTGTGAAAGGGAGCTCGCGGCGTATAAAACGGTTAAGGAAAATGAAGACATCAAAACCATTGCACGCGTGTTTGATGGGCGATTCCGCAGGGGTCCAACGCAGTTTATGCAAGAAGCAGGGGAAGCAATATTTATGAGCACAGCGGTGGAGTGGAGCGCGCAATCTGACGAAACATATTCTTCAGCCATCCTCCCGGCTCTTCTAGTCCATCGAAATGGACACGGGCTACTAAAGTTGATGTTAGAGACAACACGGGTGGAAGATTAAAACCATCCCGCCTATGCTATCATCAAAACCGGAGCAGAAGATGGGGCCAAACCGCAACCACCAACGTTTGGGCCGTGGCGAAGGCGAAAGCGATGCCGCTAGTAGCCTCGTGGCACTTATCTTAATAATGATTTAATATCGCTTTATTATAAATAATGTTCTACATATTTTTCTGCCGCCGCATATATTTTATGGCTCCCCTGAAGGCGTTGCTGCGTGGAGTGACGGCCACCCTGTCGACTGTCGTTCATCAGAGAGGCGAGACTCGTTCCTTTTTCTTTCCTCCAGCGAAGAAGGTACATCGGAGGAAGGTCATCGACGACCTGCACCGCGGCCTCAGTTTTTCTGCCATAAATTTCTTTCACTTTTGTTCGCAAACGCAAAGGCCGGGAGTGAGGTCACAGTTTTGGGATTTGTAACTCACTGCTGTTAAAAGGCACTGTTAGTAGCTTTCCAACCAGTAGCGTGGCAGCAGTAAGGTTGGTAAAGGCCTTGGGTGGAAGCTTTTTATTTCACCGGTTTTTTTGCTCTCCCACTCCTCTGGAGTGCTGTTGGCGGTGGAGTTTGCGATGCGTGAAAAGTTTGGCCTTCAATCATGATTGTGGCCAACAGGGCCTGCCGCGCCCCATGCGTCGGTAAGCTATTAGATCCGAGTGCTTGCTATGCGTATGCAAGTTTTAGTTTTATTTCATGCCCATTTCTTAATGCTTTCTTTCCCTCTTGGTAAAGCTTCTATCCCGCGAAAGCGGCAGAAAAGCTACGACCCCGTCGTCGGAATCCACCTGAGACCGTGTGTACTGAACGAACGGACTGGCAGGTCGAAGGCTTTAAATCATCGCGCAAGAAAGTAAAGTTGGGCAAGTTTTCCTTCGGATCCAAGGGTGGCTCTTACCGATCGGGAATAGCAATCGGGAGGGAAACAAGTAGAAAGCGTCTTGTGCGATAAACCGCGCCTGCACGTAAAGCACCACCACCACCACGACACATAACCGGAAGTTCGGTGGCACCTTCCCAAGTAGCGTTGCGCCGGTTCCTTGTGTGCGTTCTCGAGATAATAATATTTCATAATAAAGCATTTAAAATTCATGATTACTCACACTGCTGCTACCAGCTACGGCAGAGGAAGAGTGGCTGGCCTTCGGGAAAACAGGGAGCCACGGTTTGGGCTATAGAGGGCTTCCCCCACCGGGTGTGTTTTGCACTGGATTTTCTTTCCGCTTACGTCATGCATCACGGGGTCCTTCGCGTCGTCTCGCTTCGCGTACAGCACTGCATACTACTCCCGGCCGACATTTATGCTCATGTAAGGGTGTATAAAGCACGAGACAAATGGGTTGTTCGCAGCTGTTCGCAGATGTTGAACCACGGGACGTGCGGGGAGGGGGCTCACTCAATGCATATTTTTCGACCGAGAAGAAAAAGGGTCAATAATCGCTGTGCCAGTGTGCTGGTCTTCTGGAGCACGTTACGTGTGGTGGCAAGAGGGAATTATGTATCGCTTCCTGCGGAGAGCGTCAAGTGCAAGCAGGCTTACGGCTGTGGTTTGTACGGTTTATGAGGATTCTTTATGGCGGCTGAGCACGGTTTGGTACAGCAACACTACAACCCAAGATCGTGTATCAAACGTCACGCATAAATATTCGGATCCGTATCTAAATGTACTTTAAAAACATACAGCAAGGTAATGGGTTGCTCTCGCACGCCCTAGGAAATTGGGGGTGATTTTTATTGTTTTCCCAAACATAAAGCTCACGAAGAACACGGCGCGATGACTGCTGAACTTTGAGCCCAGCAGTGTTATCTTCAAGTATCGATCGTTCGCAGGCGGGGGGGATGCATCCAGCTTGTGCTCTGCCCAGCTGTGAAAAAGGGAACACCGGTGTCGTGCCAAATTCATTTACCATTTTCACTTCCAAGACAAATGCTGCAAAAGGGCACGGGTACGGTCGAAAGCCTGTGCGAATTTTGCCATTTTTTTGTTGGTTGCTCCTTGGATGTCGTTCCGGGGGCTCTCCAGCTTCTCAGCGATGGTGTCTCTGCCAAGGCCAAGGGCTTGCCGTCAATGCCGTACCGGGTTTATAAATAATTTATAAGGCGAAAAGAAGATAGTAGCTCGAATGGTAGCAGCACGGATATGGTACACTAGAGGACTGTAGTCTGGGCCAAGCAACCGGGTGCTCCCTTGCTCAAATTCTTGGGCAACGGGCAACTAAACGGAAAAAGAAGGGGAACAAAGTTGAACTGGTCAGTGTGCGCCAAATGGTTCCTTCAGCAGAGCCTTCAAACCTTACGTCCAAATCTGGCAGAGGTTTGGCCTTTTTTTTTTGTTCAGCCTCACTTTCCGGGCGTTTGTTCTTTTATTACACTTTAACGAGAAAAGGATTCGGTTCAGAATAGAGCATTCTGCTGGAAAGGGTGGAGCAGATTTTCGGAGGCAATATGTGTGTGTCGTACGGCTCCGTGTTGTTGCAGCTCGTTTGTGGTTTCCGGTTCGGGTGTTTTATCCACCAAAAAATCAAGTTAACAAATTTCGGTTTGTTCGCAGGAAAGTGGAGGACAGCGGCTATGGGTTCTAACATCCAAGCGCCTGCAAAATCAGCAGGAAAAGTGGCATATTTACATATTTATAAGGCCATTTACTGCTGGTGATGGTGCGGTGCGCTGTTGAAATCGGGGCAATTGAAGCATTACGAGCCAGCGGCACTTGACCAGTTTTTGTTCGTAGCAGCGGGAGCAGTTGCATGTAACTTCATTTAATTGTGTGTTGTTTTGGAGAAGATTTATGAATGGCGTGTTTAAGCGGATATTGTGGGGAAATGGGAATATTTGTCTTACCATAATTACCATTTAATGATAGCGCGACCAAGGAATAACTAAACTATTCGAATGACTTCGTAGTAATAATCCTAACAAATCAGAATCAGAATGTATGGTACATTTTACTGCGAAGACAAATTGCAATTCCACTTCCAACAGCTGCTCCAATCGTTGAGGGACATTGCCCTACGATAAGTGTCTATTCTTGAAACGAGCCTCACTTCGGCATTTAATGAAATAGTCTCGGTATCGTTGTTTGAACGATAATCCTTCTCGAACGGACCTATCGGTCATTGAAACGCATATAATGCGCTCTTTCCTCACACATCAACCTTCCCTGTGCTGCTATCGATCAGCACAGCATTATAATTAAGTTCCTTTAGCAAGCGCCGGCTCACTGCAAACATTTCACATAACGCAGCAGGTAAAACCACAGCAACAGACAGGGAACACACTTCAAATGAACGTAGCGCGGAAGTCCGTATTAATTAACTTTATCCGTTTTGCAATCCGTCAGATGATGCGTCGTCTATGTCTCTACCCCTTTCCCGACGCAGCCTGAACACGAGAGACAGCCGACAAGTCGTCTGATGTCTTTGGCCGTACCGGATTGCTTTTGTAGAAAATAATCCCTCTCCAATCCCTGGCCGATTATGGAGCTTCTCGGCTATTGCTTTCCGGGATTGTGAGCTGTATCAGGTCAGACGCACGATGCTGGGAGAATATCAACCCTTCGCGTCATCAGAGCTGCAAAGCGTACCCGAGAGCTAGACTCTCCTGTCGTATCCCCCGCAGCGTAGTATCGAAAAGCAATTGCATTTTCGGGCCCGCAAATTAATTTACGCCCGTTTGACTTTAAGACCAATGCGAACTTCGGTGCCAACGTGGAAACCGCAACGCATACATCCGAGGCTTCGGAAGTGACAAAAACAAAGCACTGCTGTCATACTGAGTCGCACTGGTTGGCGGAGTACCCGGGGCGGAGTATGTCGTCGTCCGAGAGCTTAATCGAATACTCGAAAGAGGAAATTCACAAGTTCACAAGTGTTTGCTATCGTGTGCTGTGTCTAGGCCGTTGTGGTAGGCACGCGATGCCTTTAACGTCGCTGCATACGTTCCACGAGAAAGGGATGACGGTGGCCGATGTCGAAGTTGTCCGGCGTTAGTGTGGTAATAGAATTTTAGCCAGCAGCAACCTCGAACGCGCTTGGGCTCGTATAATGGGGCTCGTCGTCTCAACCGATTCAATCGATAAAATGCATTATCGGATTTAGTTTCCAGCATGTGCGGAGTGTGAATCGATTTATGCTGCTTGTCTGATGCATTGGAACTCCCTGCTGAATCTTGCGCAGAGTTGAGAATTGTTACGGGATATTTGGTGCTCTTGGAATGTAATCATTAAGAGGTACAGATATTGTTGAAGATGTTAGATTTCATTGCTGCAGGATATCTCCAGAACGTCCACGAAAAGGTCTAGTGCCATCTACAACAGGAATTAGACAGGAGACAGGTGTCTGAATATTATGCAGAATATTTATAGAAGCATCAGGAACAAAATTGACGAGAAATATAAATATGAAATATTAAATTTAATATGTAAGTGTCCTAAGGTCCTCTCGGAATTCCGAGTCGCTTGTATGACGTAAAATAAAATTTCGTCTTAAAGCCACCCAAACATCAAATTATCTTGTATCTCATTTTTGGGAAAAATTCCAGAGAAAGCCAAAGTAACAAGTTTCAACTGTGATTAAGTTTTATGTCTTTGCTATCCGAGAAATAGTACAAAAGAAAAAAAACACATCATAGAGCATTGGATAAAAGTGTACCAGAGAGTGTCAAAAAATTGCTTCCGTTTTCAACCAACCGAACCAATTTAGTATCGATTTTCGTCTGGCACGTCTCACATTGCCCACATCTGCAATATCTCCTTTTGCCTTAGAATGCGTGACTCTGCTTCCTGGAGAAAGACCTTGACCATTCCCCATACAAAAAAAACACGTTTGCCTGGCACGCGCATTGCGAAAATGGCACTCGTCTATAACCAAATTTCCCTTTGCTGTGAACGTACTTCATCTCTTTCCCCAGTTTCTCTGATGGGCCTTTTTTGTAGCCTTTCCCCATTACTCCAATGACCGAAATTCTGCCAAATACTGCTGACTGTATCCCATTTGAAGCGACCCATGGTACATCCCTTTAACGGTGTTTACTGTGTTAGCAAAAAACAGGAATGAACGATCGTTTGAAAAGTGACTGGTGGTGTTTCGGACCTTTCTCGGTGGGGTTTCAGTGCTCGTTTCCCTTCAGTTGAAGAGTTACAGGATTAGGTTTTATGAAAACAATAAACACCGTATAATGATTTTATTTTTCACTCAAAGGATGCTTGGGTGTTGTGTTATTTCTTCGTTCTGTAGTACGGAATGTGTGGTCTTTGAAATGCTGGCTCTAGCCCATTTCCGGATGGAGTTGTAAGCGTGTGCATGGTGTGGTTTTGCTGCCTGCAGGATGAAAAGTAATTTTATTTTACACTCTCTTTTTTGTGTGAGCATTTTTTTTTCAAACCATTTGTCGATTTGCTACATCTACATCACCTAGCTCGTTGTTGTTTTTTTTTTCGCTTTCTCTTTCGCTTTCAATGGCGTACGTGTCTTCTGACAGCATCAAATTTGCGCCCAGCGTACTAGGTGGCTAGTGTTCGGTTGGGTTTGGTTTTATCTCTCGTTTCTGTAACATCCTCACACTAGACCGATGCTGCCGTGTGTCTACAAATCAAAAAAACTGCATCATACGGCATGAGATGGAGGGAAAAGAAAAGAGGAACAAACCCCGACAACGGAACCGATTGGCCACTATCTCCGGTTCGTAATCGCATAAAACCAACTGACCATCGTTTCCTGTCTGGGTCCTTTTGCATGGTTTTGTGTGTGCTCCTTCTTGTGCTTTAGTCGCTAGCTTTCACTGGCCGGGATCTGTTTTTCAACACTCACGGTTGTACCATAGAATTACCATTTGGTACGTTTTGTTACCGTTGCAGCATTGCTTTTTTTCGTCGCACGCCAGCCCCGAATCCAAGAGCACCAGATGAAGATTGGTTAGCTTTTGCTGAAAGCACGGCTTAGCTTTCGTTTGGATTACACTTTTTCACTCGTGTACCTTTTGTCCCTTTGCTCGTTAAAGATTTGTGTGCTTTTTCCATAAGACTAGCGCGTGCTGGACAATGGCAGAAGACTGTCGAGGACGTTCGCTTGCTCCAATGTTTTCTGGTTTCTGTTGAAATGCAGATTATTTTTAACAGTATAATACGATTTTAGTGAAGCATTTCAACGTGGAAAAAGTATATTAAATTACATAAAAAACTGCTTCTTGTAACATTGAACTGCAAGGTTCTGCCGTAACACTAATTGTTTTGACAGATCGGGTGGCTTTTCGCTACGAAAATTGCATAATTGAGCTGACATTAATTTAGTGAGTTTTTGGGTTCGGAAGAGGAAAAAAACAAACAAACACGCTCATCATACCCCCATAAAAGGATGCAGAGAAATAATATTTAATGAAAAATGAAACTGTTTTTCTCGGTTTTTGTTTTGGCACCATTTTTCGCCCAATGTAACCCAAATGTTGTTGCACTTCGCGGTACTAAGGGGAGCACGTGTCGAGAAGCATTTAATGCTTGAACGCATCGCCACTCTATGTGCGTTTGGCGTGGCAGCATCAGTCCCGATTGCTTGCGATGGATTTACGGTTAGTTGGTTCCGTGACGTAAAACTGTGCACCAGCTGACATTAGGGAAGATAAATGAATATGCAAGAGCCGCTATATTATACTGTTTTTTTTTTGTTGTTGCTATTCGCTCAAAACAGTGCTCTGAAATCTCGAAATTGAAGCGTTTGTTATATCTCATGGTTACCATTCTACCTCTCCTACCAATGTGGCAATGCACTGCAAATTGCATTTTCTGATTAATTCTCCCTCAGAAACATCTGATTGCGTTTTGGACGCTTCGGGGGGGTTGTTCGAGGCTCTCACAAGGGCGCCTCCAGTGCCAGCAATGATGCGATCACGAGTTGGCGGCATCCTCTTGTTGTGACCGCAGCCGGTACCGCTGTTCGAGGCTTCAGGCGTTTTAAGATCATTATACCGCCACACGTAAGCAAAGCGCAAAAGCGTGGCATACCACGGGCACGAACTCCGAAAGGTACAAATGGCCATTTAGCACGGCCATTTCCAGCGAGCTGTGGCACCATCATAAACCATAACCTCTGCAAGATGGGCACGATTCGATTGGGTTCAGAATTCAAACAAACGCAACACACACACACACATACACACACCCACAAAACCATTCGAACACGACCCCTTGCGTTTGGGGCTTGTGAACTGAAAATCACGATTCGGGAGCGTCCCAGAGGGCGTTACGCTCGATCTCTGCCGCCCTTTTCGCATCCCCTTGGCCGAGGCATTTGAAAGCATACGGATAACACGACTGGCCGGTACTGCCCCGGTACTGTACGAGCACAATGATGGCAGTGATTACCGGTCAAAAATCTTGTTGAAAAAAAAAAAAACAACAAGTCCATTCCGAGAAAAAATCTGGGTAGGTACTTAAAATCGTGCTTGATTGACCATTTCAACATACCGACCCGATTTCGAGTTGCACGTTCTGGGAGGGTTTTTTTCTACAAAAAAAGGAATTACTTTGTGTGCACCCTGCTGTATCTGGAGCAGAAAGTCACCGTTATACCGTGCGGAATATTTCTGCAAAGCTTTTTAATCCGGATGAAACACGCTGACCTAATAGCAACTCGTTTTGTATTGGTTTTTACAGGAAGAAAGCACATGAAGAGATGGTCAAGACATTTATGTTTTCTTTTCCTGCCAGCTAAGCTCAAACCTATCAAAACTTCCAAAATATTGAGAGAATTGCTTTAAGAATCGTTGCATGAATCGCTGGTAGGAATCAACGGGTCATTTAGGAGATTAGGTATTTTCAAAGCTTCCTAATTCCCAGAGAAAATTTATAATGATTAAATAACACGTTAACGTGCTTTAAGATGAGTTCCTCGATTGAATTGAAGGTTCTGTATTAATTTTGTAGAAGGAAAATTGAAAATAATGTGAAGGTTCTCTATAAAAACGATAGTTAAATCAGTATAGCAGTTATTGCTATTGTTCAAATGACAGTTCTTTGTATGCGACAGTTTAAGTACGAAACGTATCATCCTTAAATGTTGATACTTATTTCATGTAAATGTTTAACTCGTAAAAGCTTGTCTCATTCAATGATTAAAATGATCTTGATCTTGAAGTAAGTTCTTGTATTCATCCAGTTGAGGTTTTGAGGTTGAGCCAACTTTTTCGCAAAACATTGAAACTCTTTTAAGCCCTTTTGACATAATTTCAAATCTTGATGTCTCCAAACGTTGGTCGTGGCATGTGATTTTCTATCATTAATTCTCAAAGACACTTCATATAGTGGTGATGTATTATTGTATATTATATCTCAAAATGACATGTTACAATGAAGTCCATACCTGTTTATTTTCCAATTGATGGCAATTAAGTTTCTTGGAAATGGGTTTGATTTGTTCTCCTTTGGAATAGAATATTACAGCGAATTATTCTAAATCTATAAGTATCCGTTCTGGCAGGATGTCTGTAGTACATGAGGTCATCAGTGCTATCTTGCCAAAAATACTACAAATACCTTTCATAAGCATTCCCGAATATCATCTTCAACCTCATATCGTAATAGCGCAGCATATATGTTCCAGATACACACCGGCTTACAGTAATATGTGTTACAAAAACCACAGGTAGCGCTAAATTGTATGAAGCATCCTGCTGCTCCAACAAGACGCAGGAATGCTGTCGATCAAATACCCAAGTGCACACACACACAAACACACACATGTGCGTACAACACCACCGTTGACAGACAGCTGGCAGGGGTACGGGAACTAAAATTATTGGACATTTTTCCCACCTGCTACACTGCTACTGCCCACCGTGGGCTGCTCGCGACGTGGGCGTCAAACCTTCCCAATATTGGGGATGAAGAATTTGGGAAATTAAATTTTTCCTCGCTGGCCGCATGCCGTGGACAGGGGGATGGACAAGGGATTGTGAGGACTAAAAGTTGTTCCTTCGGTAGTGTGGTGTAGCGTTCAGCAATCTCCCAGAGAGAGCACAGGGTGAGTATAGAGACGGTTCAAAACTAACTCCGTGTGTGTGTGGCTGTGGGGAAAAAAGAAGGTAAAATTTTACAACATAGTGATGTAGGAAAGTGCGCATCACTCCCTGCCGTTTGGTGCCGTTAGTACATGCTGTGGCAGTTTTATTAAATTGCATGAATCGTGGAAACGCGCGCAGCAAAACATTGGACACCGGGGAGGCAAAAAAAGAGACCATAAGAAGAAAAAAATGCCACCCGGTTTCGTTACTTATTTTTCCCACGTTTAAAATGCAGCAACATTACAAAAAAAGACTCCACTTTTTAACACAGATTCTGTAGTGCCGCCGTAGTATGCACTGCAGCAGTAACTTCTGGCCGGGAAGGAGAAAAAGAAACAACACAACCGCGCGTTTGCAACTGTGTTGCAATATAATGATCCCATTGCGCCAATCACTAGGGTACATGTACGGTGGTGCAGCTTTTCCGACATTATGACATTCATGTTTGGGGAAGGGGCGATGATTTTATCATCGACACAGGGTGGGTCCTGCAGCAGCTGGTAATACAGGAAGAGCGCATACGAGTCCTAGGTGTTTTGGTAGTACGGTGGTGGTGGTGGTGGTCCACTTTAGCTGCGGCTTGGTACACTTTTCCCTTTAAGCGCCTTCCAGTGGCCGTGAAGGGGCGAGCAAGCGTGAAAAGCATGCCAATGTGTCGATCCTGCCTGCATGTCATTCTCTCGCTCGCTCTTTCGCTCTCTTTTCACTATCACCAACTCGGAACTCTGTTTGAACTTGTCGGTATGGTTTGGTTCGGTATTTTTTTCCCCCAGCCCGGCACTCCCTTTTCTTTGCCATCATCAACTCATCTCGCTGATGGAGATTTAATTATGAGTTCATTAATAGACGCGTTGATGGAGTTGGCTAAGTTTGTGGCTTGTATGTATCTGTGTGTATGCGAGTGTGTGTGTGTGTAGTTCCACTAGCCATGCTCCACATGGTAATGCTCCACTACTCCCCTACGAGGGAGCTATTCAGCTTCGGAAGTGATGGATAACGCTTTGATCCTGAAATACGGTAAAACTCTAGAGCCATACCCTTAGATCCTGAAGCTCCTCTACTCCACGCTTCTCGCTGACGGGCGGAGGGCATAGCCAACCACGCAGGCGGATGGAAGGCGGGCCATGATTCTGTCATTACCGCTCAAAAACACTGTGCACCGATCCGCAACGAAGCTGGAAAGGACCCATCATCACCACGACCACCACCACCACCAGCAGCAGCGAGAGTTGCAAAGTTTAATGAAGCTACGGCTGGTGGTTGTGACGTTGCACCTAGTTCCTGTTCTAACGCACCCTCTTCTTCCCATCGATATCGAGGGATCATTAATTATCCCAGCTGTCCTACATCCTACTCAGTATGTGTGTGTGTCTGTGTGGGCTACTCTCTCCCCGGTATATCCGCTTGACGTGTGACGCGTTTGTACTGGCCCTGACAGGCACCACTCAACGACCTGGCTGCCGAAAGCAAAAGGTGGCAGTCACCACGAACTTCGTATTATGTGCCCTTAGGTGCCCCTTCCTAATGGCTATCGGCTAAGAAGTATTCTAACTACCATTCCACTCTTTTGAGTTTCCGATGCGAATCTAATTTGATTTCGTAGGAGAAATGGAAAGCATCGCACGAAGAATGCACTTTTTTCTATTCTGTTCCATTCACTAAAAAAACAGATCGCGGCATTCAGGGAAAGGTGCGGCTGTGTCTTCCTTCCCAGGACAAAGCGCAATTTATAACGTATCGGAAATTAGTTAAAGCGCGCGAGTGAGTGCGCCTAATTGCTTTCGTCGGTCAGCTGCTAGAAGGTAGAAGAAATTAGACGACCACCACGAAGATACCACGAGCGCGGGCGCTGTTTTTGTGAAGTTCAGGATGGAACAACCACTGACACACGTGACGTGACATCCGGCTGCATAAGGGTAGGCTCACAAGGTTACTTTTTTTGGTTGTGTTGTTCAATGTGTTGATGTGAGGAGTGTTTTTTTTTTTTAATATTCCAACCTGTGGGTAAATAGTTACTGCAGGTTCTCACGTCTTTTTTGTTGCGTTTCTAACACAGTCAGCTGTCTAATGATTTGATGACAGGATCATTGCAGTGACGCACAGACAGCAAATGACAGCAAAGGGATAGACAGGCTTTGCGTAGGTTCGTGAAGCGTTTTCTTTGGTTCTTTGGTGCGTCGAAAGCAAGATTTCGTTTTTGTTCTTCAGTTAGCAAGCTCATCTATTGTAGATAGATGTTTCTTGTATCGTTTGAAGCGATTGTTTGTATTTTTTACCATAAAAGCTTTGGTTTTTTATATAATTTGCTATTGTTAGTGACGCGTTACGACATGAAATTCACTTATAGAATTGATTTGTATTGTTGCTAAAAATCGTACGAACTTTGAACAGTGTCTTCATCATCATCGTTTTGCATAACAATGGTTTGCAATTTGAAGTTGCAAGAATACCAAGATGTACTACCCATGAGATCTTCTTTTAAGTAATGAATTGACATTAATATTTACCTTACAATTTTAAATAGATTTTCAATTCTCTATAAATCTTTACTATTGAAACAGTCAAAAGTGTATACTTAAACTATAATATTCTATTCTAACAACTATGGTGATCTAAATATAGGTTAAATATCATGTCAATGCATATTTCTTTAGCTGATGATCTCTTAGTGTTGTATGTGTTGGATCAAATAGTTGGCTTTATAAAGATTTAGATAGAATCCCAAAATCATAGAATACCTAATATACTGCAAACCTCAAAAATGTTTGAAATCAAACAAAAAATCAAATCACATTGGACTCGTTTTGGAAGAATCACAGAGCGTCATTAAATTCTGAATACACCTTTGTACTAAAATTCAAAAATAACTCAAATTTAGATATCAATGCTTCAAAATTTCTCTCCCATCGCAAATCAATATCGGTCCAGGGAGTGCAAACAAAAACGCCAACTGTTAATTGGCCTTTACGGCTTCGATCTTCATCAAGCGCTCGGCTTTGAATCCCAACGAAAGCTCCCACTTTCAAATGTGATACATCGTCGTCCCATCGTTACGAACAATTTTGTAGCGCAGCAAGAGGGACCTGAAGCGAGAAAAACTCACCACAAACATAATGGATCTAGAGCAACTGTGTCTGCGCCTCGTAGAACGGCAATTCCAAAGATGCTGTTGGTGCGGATCCCGTTCCTCATTTCACGCCGCCTTTGCCACAATCAGGAGAGCGAGAAACAAGCAACAAAAAGTTTATGCGTGTGCGGTGTTCAAAAGAGCAAAACATATCACCTGCCAGCCCTGCGGGAGCACTCAGGGAAAATTAGGACGAAACAAACTGGGGGACGGGGGGAGAACCCCGGAACGCGCGCCGGGACGATCAGAATGGATCCACGGCCACGGTGGCACACACACGGTGGCGGTTGATGAATTGTTGGCAGTGGCGGTGGTTTTCGTCTTTTTTGCGCTTTCCTGTTGCCTACTGGCCCCCGGGTGTGTAAGCGTTAAAATTGTGCGGCCAGCAACAACGAAACAACTGACTGCCAGTCCACCAAAAAACGATCATGTCAAATCGTGTGGAGGGGGGGGGGGGGAGAGCACCGCGAACGTTTCTTTATATAATTACCGGTCATTCTTCGGTCTGCTAACGATGCATCAATCACCTTCCGAAACGAGAATAGAATGTTTCTTCGGATGGTTTTCGGGATGGAGAGGCTAACAACAACAAAAAAGCCACAGTTCAAAAGCGAAGAACGCAGCCATAAGGCGTAATAATAGGCACGGTGCAAAACAGACACCGATAGGCTATTCAGAGATATACCCCGCAGGTCGTTGATTTAGTGGAGTAGTCGCAGGGCTTGCTTTTTTTTGGCACTCTCGAGAGCCCGTTTCCTTCGCTGCGCTCGCTTTTTCGTTTTTGTCTTTCAAGAAGGTAGCATAAATAAGTGCGCTGCGCGTAAGTTAGCCCCGGGTCGCGGTGGCGTTGCTAATAACCTCCAATGGCTCCATGAAGTGGAATTTAAATGGAAAAACGCAAGCAAGTAACGCTTTGTCTGCTAACGCTGAATATTGAAGTGTTTTTCAGTGCGGTTACGTGACTGATTGAGACGGCAGCGGCGGCGTGTGTCATCCAGTTGCGGTGGGGTACTTTTCCGTATTGCAAATGTACCTGCCCGACATGGGTTTCATCGTTTGATGCGCAATGTGGTCGTAAGTGGAAAATGTTTGGAGCAATTTGTATTTAAATTTAATTCTACGCTTCTAAATGCCAATTGAGGATTTAAAAGAGAAATAAAAATTGCAACTTAAATACTAAAGAAGGCATTAACTAAGCATTATTTTTAAGCTTTTTAAGCCGGTCTCGTAGTACAGTCGTCAACTCGTACGACTTAACAACATGCCCGTCATGGGTTCCATCCCCAAATAGACCGTGCCGCCATACGTAGGACTGACTATCCTGCTATGGGGGGAAATCAATTAGTCACTGAAAGCCAAGCCAACAAGTGGTACAGGCAGGCCTTGACCGACATCGGTTGTTGATCCAAAGAAGAAGAAGAAGATTTTTAAGCTTCAAGTACAGACGATTTTGTATGAGGGTTTCTTCTCCAGTCTGATAAAAAATGTTGAAAATACAAAAAGAAAATAAGTTAGATGTTATTTTCAAATAGGAATTATGGTGTTTTCCTTAACAATTTCTCACAATTTGTTGAAAATATCCTTTATAAACACTTTACACAAACATGAAATCAGATAATTCAATCCTAACCGCCCGTTAAGCTCCTAAATCTCATTTCACAAATCTAAACCAATACCCAGCACCACCGTACGGGGCCGATAACCCTGTTAACCAATTAGGCAGCTTGGTTTAAGCTTGCGGTTGCCACGGGCTTTTTACTACGTGCTCCAATTTTGGCTTCGCCCGAGGGCTTATCGAGCCTAGGAAAGGATAGAAGGAAGAAAAAACCCTCCCGATTCCCCATAATCTTCCACCACACGCTAATGCCCGAAGCGGGGCGAAGGCAGAAGCGGCCGGGATGTCCCCACCAACCGGCACAAAACGCATCCGCACAACGGGCTGAACGGGAGGAAGGCCTCCAATATCGAGCCCGCTTCCCTTTCCTCTCCTTTTACGCATTTCGGATCGCATTAACGGTCGATCCGGATCCGAGCCAATAAATTAGCTTTCAAATTGGATTATCCAAAAAACGGGCGCATGTGTGAGGCGGAGTTGGTGGGCCGATCGCTGTAACAACAAAAAATTGCACCCCTTTTTGGCACTGTAACGAAAAGGGAGGATGTGAACCTCGTTCTCGTCAATGGAAGGCCATGCACCGCAAGCAACGAACCCGCACCGGAAGAAGAAAAAAAAAGCTGAATAACGCAATCCAGCTAAAGTTGATTGATATGCGATAAAAGAGAAATATGGCACGCGAACAAGTACGGTTCCCTGAACGGTTTCTGGTGGTGGTGGTATGGTAGGGTTTTATTTAGAGGAGCCATGAGGACACGCTGCATAGCTATGCACCGTAACGTGTTACCATTAAAGTGATCCGACAGATATTGACTTTTTTGTTTTACTTTTGTTTGGCAATCTCGTAGCGTTACCAAACACTTATGCAGCTTCTACCGCTGCCGTTGTTTTAAATATTAAACAAGGACAAAAAATAGATGCAAATCGCACGGTGGACCGCGCACTGTGCACAATGTTGCGAATGAAAAATTTCAATGACGTGTGTATGTGTGTGTGTGTGTATGTTTTTGTGAGTTTATTTACACTTTTCCAGAACGCTCGGAAAGCAAACATGCATACGCAATTTATGAAGCACACCGCTTGTGTACTGAGCCGTGTGATGGATGAAAGATTTCCTAATAAATTGGATGCGTTTACCGGTATTCAATTTGTTTAGAAGTGGCGTTTGTTTTGTGTTGCTTCGATGTGCTTTCAGCCCTATGGCTTGATGTGATGTGGCGGATTTAATTTGCAGAATACTAAATTAAAATATTGTGTTTTTTTTATTGTAATCGCTTGGCTACAAATAAGGTTGATTGATAAAATTCAATTTTATTCCTTTATTTATCAAGATATACAATAATATTTATCAAAAAAGCAGAATTATTTTGCTTTATTTTGTCTAGAAGTAACAATATCATATCCTTAAGGGGGCGTCCATAAATTACGTAACGCTCAAAGGGGGGGGAGGGGGTTCCCTGTAGCGTTACGGTTTGTTACATAGGGGAGAGGGGGTTCACATTCTGTTACGTAACGTAATACAATCCTATCACTGGTCACTGACAAATGATCGCCCACCTGGGTAAGTTTTGCACTTTTATTTCTTTATATCTTTTGATAGGGAATACGTTTTGCTAAACGAGCATTTGAGAATGCATGCTAGCCAAGGAGAAGGGAAAAAAACCTTACTTCAGAACAAAAGAATGATGATAGGTTTAAAGAAGTAATACACATACATAATGAAGATGCCATATGGAATGAAGAAGATGCCAATGTAATCGAAACAGATAGTGTTCCCATCATAAACATTACTGAACAATTGAAGCCAATCTGGCAAGATGTCTAAAAATGCTCAACATATATATAATGCGTTTCTTTAATTATATTTTTTTTTTCTAACTTTCCTTTCATTAATTAAACATTAATTTTAATTAAACATTAATTAAAACAACTCTGCATACTTTATAAAAGCAATCAAATAAAAAAATAGAAACCCATTTTTTTTTGTATTTGTTGATGCAAAACCAAATTAAGGGGGGGGGGGGTGTTCGATCATGCGTTACGTAATTTTGGAAGGGGGGTCTCCTCCAACGTTACGTTTTGTTACGATAGGGGGGGAGGGGGTCGAAAAATCCCAATTTCAGCGTTACGTAATTAATGGACGGCCCCTTACCACTTTGAAAATGTTAAAGGGATTTTGTAACATTTTAAATTTTATTTTATGATTTACGAGGAGCATCAGTAGTCTCTTCTACGTCTGTTAAAATTATTCGACGAATTTAACTTTCTGCTTGTACTGGTTAGCGATGGACGCGGAATGTCATAAATAGTCACTAACACACACACACACCCTCTCCATCGCATTCCACAGAACCACAGAAAATTCGTAACGACCATTTTGGGGTTTCTGGTTTTATTGCACTCTCTTGCGCCGCGTCCATTCACTTTGCGTCCTTCGAGTATCGTCCCCACTTATGAAACATAAAACGATGACTTCTAGCGCAAGAAAAGCAGTCAATACGGGTTAGCTCGCCCTCTAGCTCGCAAAACCCTTTTCCTTTTGTGCGGATGAATATTAATTTATAACACACTCACAAATATCCCTACAATAAATAGGCTGCTTTTGGTGAGCAACGCTTCCCTGCTTTTTGCAAACGTTTCCTCGTTCACAAAACTGTTCACAAAAGGACAGCCTCGCTGTCTTTCTCGCGTGTCATTTCGCGGGTTTTGATCCTCTGATGACCGCAGAAATAAAATAAAACAAGAAAGAGCGAGAATGAGAGAGTGAGAGAAAAAAAGCACAATGCGGAACAGTCGGCTGTGTCGATCCGAAAAATAATAAAGTCATGTAAAATCGCTTGTAACTGACGCATTTATGGCGTTGAAAAATTAATAATTTATGCTGGCCGCTTTTGTTCGATGTGCGTGTGTCGCGGTTTTTTTGTTGTTGTATTCTTTCGTGTTGTCCCTGTTCCATCATTCACGTTGGGTCTCATCGGTTTGCTTTCCCTTGTTGTGTGTGATGCATGATGTTTTCGATTATTTTCTGTTTTATTTTTATGCTTCGCTGGTGCGTTCACGTATCACGACGACTCGCGCGGATCTCTTTTATCATCTGGTTTTGGCTGAGCAGAGCGCACCGAAACGCAGGAACAGTTTATGATTTCTCGTTTTTTTACAGACACACACACGCGCACACACTTGTGCGCTGCTCCGTGTGAGGTCCCCGCGATGTGGTCGCTTCTGTAAAGCGAACAAGAAAAGAAGTGATGAGCGCATCGCCGTAAAATCTAACAAAATTCAATGAAAACGCAAGACCCAACTGCGACGGGGTGAGCTAGAGGAAGCGCTGTTTCGTGTATGTGTGTGTGCATGATTCCGTTTATGTGTTCGCTTTATGCAGCTTAAAGTTCGTCCATTTGGCGGGCTGATGGTAAGAGATGCGTGCCTGCGTGATGAACTGAACTGACAGTTGACAGTTGGGATTAGGGATCGATCGGAGGCACGCAATATAACAAAAAAAAAACTGTTTCCAAAACTTTGACATGAACCCGTTTGACGAAGGAAGCAAGTAATAAAATGTGAACGAAGCGGGACACGAAGAAGCTCAGGCCACGAATTCTGGATGAAATATTTAATCATGGAAAAGATCCAGCTCGGAAGTCCTACCGGGAGCTGTATTATAGGGACACATCTGCAGGCAATCAATGGGACGAGGGCGAAAGCTAACGCTCACGTTTGCTTTTGTTGTGAGTGCGTAATATTTCATCGTGAAGTTTTACGTTGACCATTTGCACCCGTACCGGGGGCAGTAGCAGCTTGCAAGAATGTCCACCAAACGTCCACATGGAAGGTAGAGACTGTTATTCCCATTTTTTTGTGGAGAGCTTGGAGAAATTGGCAGAAAAAGGTTCCTTTATTTTCAAAAGAAAATTCAACTCGATAAAGCAATAACCAAGGAGATGGGATGGAGTTTTCGCATCATTCGACACTGCCAAAGGTGTTAGGTACCAGGTGGTGCTAAATGCATACGGACAGATATGGGTGATTTTTAAATGATTTTATGCATCCCTATATGGTGACATCTTGTTGGAGAGACTTGGGGTAGTTTTGTAGGATTTTATTATTAGCTTGGGGAATATATTCCTCATAGGAGAATCTTTTGTGAGCCATGCAACCAGTGTTGTAGATATTGAAAACTTGAATGACGAAATGCTCTGAAATACATATGTTAAGATGATGCAGTGTATCAGTTCTAGGTCTTGATTTGCAAACGATTGCGAACTGTCAGGCATCACTATAAACTTATATTAGAACCAATATTGGAGAATTCTTCTTCAAACCAAATCTTTGAAAAAACCTCTTCAGTGCCAAGAAGTCATTCAGATCTTCCAACAAAATATCCTAGCAAGGTTTATGTAATTTCTTGCTCGTACCTTAATTGATTCCTCCTCCCGATATTATTATTAGATCATTAAACTACTTAAATTGTTGCACCAGCACCCCAAAAGTAGCATTAAAGCTTTCGAGCTGACATCCCGCGTCTTGTGTGCCAAGGTCGTCTGGAGGTTTGGATGGGCTTGGGCTGACATCTCGCACCACTGGCTCACTGGTTTGGGCAACGATGCGCGCAAGGTGAATGTCATTATTTCTATATTAAATAAAACGACCCGTACGTGCCACACTTCTCGAAGACGAAGCATTTCGCCTTTGCCCCCGGATATGCGCCACCAGACTTACACACAGACACACACACACACGCATTACACAGGGAAACTATTTCCGCTCGCAAAATGTGTCACTCATAAAATCCAATTACCCTTATGCTATTTTCGTTCACTTTTTCTCTGCTAGCCCGGTCGGTCGGAAGCAATTGGGAGACGACTGGGTTTGCTCAACCGTGTGTCGAATATCTAAGTGGCTAGGTTACAGCGTCGTGCACCTTTTCACCAATTCTACTTTAGATTGGCGAAGAGTAAAAATAAATGAAAAAGAAAAAGAGGATAAGTACATCTACAGAATCAGAGCCAACTCGGTTTCTAAAGGTTCCTAGAAAAGACCCAAAACCTAGCCAGTTCAGCAAAACCCGGGGAACATTTACGAATTTGGAAAGTTTTCCTAATAAGTGAATATTTTGGGTTCCAGCCCCTATAAAAGCAGTAGGATAAAAGGAAGCAATTACTGGTTTGAAGTGGAAAGAGTACTTCGATAAAAAGTTTCAATAATTGGCGCTACTCCTGTACCCACATACAAACAGTGGATGTCTCTATGTCTCGTAAGAGTTTTTGTGGCAAAAAGGAACTGCGGGAAAAATCGTGCCAGGCGTAAGAAATAAATGTCTTTGTTTAAGAATTCCTAAGATCGCCTTCCACTGATAACCGGCAACACTCCTCCCACGGAGACCGAAGGTGATGAAGCAGATGTAAGGATTCAACGCATGTTATCGTGTTCTCTTCCCCACCACCCATCCTGCCTTTGGGTAACGCATGATCTTTCTCTCGAATGTCACGCAATGCCGCTGCGACGAAGAAAAATGCGACCCGTGTAGCTCCGAGTGGTGCTGCTGCCCACGGCTCAAGTGATTATCTGTGATTTCGGGGTAGCAGACTTGGGTAGTATAAGACAAGCTTATCAGTCTCATTTCTGCTCTGCTTTTAGTGTCTGATAAAAGCGGGTTCCGAGAACCAGGCAAGTGCTACTATTTGTTATTCCTGTCCTGTGATGCTTTGTCCTTCATGCTTCGTTGAGGTTTCTTTCGCATGCCAACCTAACAAAAGGATTCATTGAAAATCGTTTGCTTGCTCACAACAGCTTATTACTACTGTGGGGATCCTTGGAAAAAGTAAAACGAACAAAACAAAATCCACTTCCACTGTTTGTTGGTTGTAAATGGATGAAATAATAAAATAATACTGCTAACACGATTAAACTTGAAGCAAAGTTTGTAAAAGCAAGTCCGCACATTGCTGCCCACGGGAACGGTCTGTTCCTGTTACTTCTGTGAAAAACCAGACGTGTAAGTACACTCTGTACTACCAGACTATCGGAAGCTATAAAGCAGAGCTTGCACACAAAGGCAAAAGTAAACTATTTTCCATATTAATTTTCCACGAAATGTTCCTGCAGGCGGAGCGCGATAGAATATGATGCTGTTGATGTGAAGTCGATGTTGGGATGCAAAATGAAATCACAAAACAAAAAGAATCTCAGTTTGCAGTCGGGAAATATGATGCAATAATGGCACAGGGGCTGTTATTGGATGCATTGTAAACATTCGTGAAGGAAGATGAAACATACTACTTTGGAATGGCATCAAGGACGAGAAAGGCTCGTCTGCATTTACTATTTGTGTATGGGTCATGTTATTGTCAGATTTTTTACTAACAACAATCGCGCCATCTAGGATCAAAGCGTCGTACTAAAAATCTGTGAATAGGAATTGTTCTGAATATAAATGACGATCCTGGAAAGCAATTACCAGCTCTTACGTCATTTTCCTCTAGGCTAATTACATTTGCATTATGAGATAATGCTAAGAAACTCTCAATATAAAAAATCTACTTTCATAGCGAGCTGTATTCTTCCAAACACGCCAACGAACGACACCAAACGGATTCCACAAATGGCGGTGGAAAACTGCGAACTTCCGGTCGCAAGGCACTGTTTACTCATCACTCACTTCAAACAATAATAAATGAGATAAAAGCAATATTATCTGCATAGTCGCGGTCGTAGTCACCGTACTGCTTCTGCTTCGCAGACGACGCTTCCGTTAGCAGAGAAGCCCGCGAGGCACTGTGAAACGATGGTGGTACGCAGACGATAACCGAACACAAAACCCTCACCGAAACCGGATGTGTTAGATCGTTGGGAATATTTTCATCCTCATTGGAAAGCAGGACGCGACGGAAGGGACGATCGAAAATTCTAACAAAGAAGGAAATACTAAGTAGCGTTTAAATAGTCTGCATCGAGCGAGTAGCAAAGTTTGATGTAGTACGCACGCGGATGTGAGCCTGAGAGTACAATATCGTTGTAAGCGGCAATGTGCAATGAGAAGGTATAGCGCGAAAGCACGTACTCTATCTGCCTAACTGCGTGACTTATTGCGCGAACAGCAGCAGGCGAACGTTGGGGCGGTTAAAGCGGCTGCCAGCTTGTATCTTATCTTGATGCGAACAAAATTTACAATGCACGCCGGTTTATTATTGTACACAAGAAGGCAGCAGCAGGTCGTAGTGAGGATTACAGAGCTGGCAAAAGTACAGGAAGATACGTGTGTTAGCAATCGTGGTCGTAAAATTGTGCCGATCTGTAGACACAGTTAGCTTGTGCGGGGAGTTTAGTAAACGCTTTGTACCACTTTTTTGCCAGTTTCTTGTCTTCAAGAGCTCAATCGTGTAATTCTGCGATTCCAAGAATCAAGCCCACCGTAATGCCTGAAGATGTGAGTAATAATTGCAAACCATCGTTATGATAGTATGGCAATCGGTATACACTTGAACCGCTTCCGGTTGTGAACGGAACGAGCCAACACGCGATAACAGACTGCACTGAGCCAGCACACCTTGAAGTATCTGATAAAGTGCTACAGCCAGCAACGAGCGATTCCGCTGGCAGTGGGATTTTGTCGTTGCGCTGCATGACGCGTGCTGTTCCCGTTGGAGCTGTGTTTGTTCAGGTGAGGTTACAACTAGTACGTAGTTCAGAAATAGAAGCCTGCTGCAGGAAATGTGCTTGTGCAATTATACTTGAAGCAGTTTGCCGCTGTAAGATAATTGGAGTCAATTATCTAAAACTTATTTTTAAATCCTTTCAATTTCCCGATGCACGTCTTTAAATTTAAAGGCAAACTCTGGACCTCAAAATAACGACCTAAAATTCAAGTTTTTCTCTAATGTTCTCCAAGCTTTAAAACCAGCCCAGCCGGTGAAAGTTATTCAATTTTGGGCAGGAAATTTACTTACCCACCCAATCTAATTTCAATGAATAATAAGCTCCTCCTTCAGTGGTGCTCTCGCCTTTTGTGTGGTGTAGCCTCAGCCACTAAGAAAAATCAATGTTTGAGGATAGAGGGACGAGATAAGACGAGAAAACGAGCTGCCGCATTTAATCTAGTCTCGGTGCGAAAGAAGTCCCTTGTCGCTAGCGCCCTGCTGTGGTACTACCTTCCAGTGAGTCGTTTTTCGTTGTAGCTTTAGCAGTCTTTTTGTAGCTTTTTTTTCTTGGAGTTTGTTGTGGGGATATAATACGCACACTGCCACAGTTGGCTGAAGTACATGGTTTGCAGAACGGGGGCCGTTTGTATGCTGAGGTTCTTCTCCCTCAGGAATGGTATCTATTTAGCCTTATTTAGGCCATCCGCTTTTTGTGCCTATCTTATCTAAATATTGATTTCCAATACAAGCCCCTTTCTGTCGTCTCATTGCCACTTCCTGCCGTCATGTTTGCAATCTCCAGCGCTTTCGGGATAAACGCCCGTCTATGCTTTTTGAAAGTATATGGGGTTCGTTTGGGTGAAAGAGTTGCTTGTTCTGACAAATGGTCGTCGCGAAAGGTGGAGTAACTGTCAACAGTGTGTTACCTTTCACACAATGCATTCCTTTGATGTTCAATGACGCAAATGCGTTTGTTTGGTTTTGAAAAGGAGGGCATCGGGAGGTATGTTTTCTGGGGAATTGCTGGACTCACAGTGTTAAGTAAACAATACTTTTTGTCAAGTCTCTACTATAAAGAACGCTAAAATCTCCATTCAAGATTGCTTTTTGTTATAATAATAACCAATCTTTTTTCGCTTTCCATTTCCAGATGTCATCGAAAGGACACTTAAATACTTAACCGAGCCATCGTCCTGCAATCTTTCAGCATAAGGTAAGGATATGGTTTCAAACCATCTGAATTACCGTGCTCAATGTCATAACCTTGAAAAGCAGAGATCAAACCCTTAGTCCTTAGCTTTTCGGCTAGTGGTGGCCTTGAAAATGCGTTAGCAGCAAGCAGCAATTATTTCATTTTAAACCAGACAACCGGAAAATACGCGCACCCCGTCTACGGCTACGGCCGTGAACCTTGGTGTGTGAACCGTTTTTCTTAATTACTACACTGATTAATGACTGCCCAAGCGACTCCGATTACCGGCGCTCATAAATCCTACCATTATACACCGAGCGACACTACACTGCACGTCTGCCTCGCCTGGGAGGGGTGAGATGTCGGCAGAGGTGTTATGTTGTCGTTTTGTTGTTTTTCCACGCGGGTACTCTCTTGCAGAAAAGGGATAGCTGGAGCTACAATTTAAAAACACCATTTGCCTATGGCTTCCGGTGGAACGTTTTTCTGCAAAAACATTGAAAAAACAGGGAGAAGAAGGTTAAATTTCTCACTTTACCCCCGTTTTACTGCCATGCGGTGGAACTGTGGAACCGCCTTAAAGGGGCTTCCACAGGGAGTCAACTCCATGGGGAGTTTGGGTAATTTTTATTGCAAAACTGCAAATGGTAATATGATACCGTATCGCCTGTCGCTTGTACCTTTAATCAACAAATCGATAACATTTCTCAAGAACAACAATACAGCAGACTTCTTGTGTAATTCCAAGAGACAGTTGGGTATCAAATTACCCGGGAAGGACTTCAAACAGACGCGATTATCGTGTCACGGGAGAAATATGATGCTTCGGAGGGTGTAAGCAGAACGCGGCTTCAACTCCATAACAATTGCTCCCTTGCTCGGGCTTTCATATTCATCGTTCCAGAGGTATAATAAATATACAAACAGATATAAACAGAGGGAGAGAGAGAGAGAGGTGCACAGTACACACAATTTTCCACTTTAACACCTGAGCGTTGCGCGCATCACGAAACGGCGGTGCAATGCGTTCGGCGGGGTACGGTACAAACATAAACAAGCGGCCAGAGCACTTGCACTCGGTTATTTATCGAAACGCATCGCTACATTAAAGGGTTAATGGTGTGTTTGCTTTGCCTCTACTTAATCGCCCGTTGTCTGGCGTCTGTTGGAACAATATTTATCTGTTTGAACGAAACGCACTGTTTGGCCGGGCCGCGCTCTGTGGTCGCATTAATTGCTTTTGAAGAGTGTATTTTTTAACGCTTTGAATAGCTGGTGGAATGCATTATTGATTTGTCGGCATTGTTTTTTTTTTCATCTTTTCTCAATGTTCAAAAGTTCCCCATGTTATGTCTCATGTTTTATTTTGTGCCACTAAAGCTAGCAACTACCATCCGCGACTTTGAAGAATCGACATACCGACGTAAGATCACGACACGATGCACCGCTGCCAAAACGAAACAACTACAATCCATCCGCCCATTTCGATATTGTTCTGCGCGCGGTGGAGCCTTCACGAACACTTCACAGCAAAATAAATTGTACCGTCTCCACTTGACAGACGGTAAGATGACAGCCGCTGAACGTAAAGCAGCATCCGATTGAATCGCAATCCATCCAATACCTCAAAGCCTCAAGTAGGAGAGTTCATCGTTTTCTTCGTACCCTCTCGCGGTGTGGTGCTCTGTGTGCACCTCCCAGTGCCCACAAAAAACCCTTGAAGCTGAGAGACATAGACAGAGAGAGGGAAATAAGGATCAGAGTAACCAGAACGCCAATAAAATATCCAATACACTCCTGTCCCGCCTGTCGATCGTGCTCCCCATCACCTGGCCATGTCTATCTGGCTTTCTTCGGCCCGTTCGAGAAGTTGTTTGCGTGTGTGTATTTGCGCTTTCTACCGCAGCAAAGACGAAAAGAAGGCGATCCGAAAAGTCCAACGCCTGCCTTCAAGTGTGAACCACTTGAGATGGATTTCAGGTGGATAGAGAGGGGCGATGCGGTAGATTTTGTTATTGGAAGGTTTCTCTGGTCGAACGCGCCCGCTCCGCGCGAAGATGCGCCGGACTGACGGAACAGTTAATCGGAAATAAAAATAAATAAACGTTACGCGCTCGAGAACAACGTACCAAGGAAAATAAACTGCCGCCGCCGTGTGGAAAGGGATGGTTGGGCACATACATGTGTACGTGTGTGTGTCTGTTGTCCACCGCGTGAGTTACGGAAGAAACCGTTTACACAAACCCATGTTCCAGCGCCGATATATCGTCTGGATTTCGGGGCTGCGGTGAGGTTCGAGGCAAAAGCAAAAGTGTATTCGGTTTCTTGCAAGAAGCTTCCCCACTGGTGCCCTTGAACGTACACGCGAATGTATATTTGAACGGAACGATGTCTGTGTGCGGTGGGGAAGAAGTGTGTGGCAATGTTTTGATCATGGACTAACATAACATACCCCGACGCCTCGATTGTGTTTTTTTGTTTTGTTTGGTAGATTATTTAGTCCTGTCATCAGTTTGATCGACCCAATGCCGTTCATTCATGCTGTGAGGAGTAAATGGTAGACGGTGGCAAGTTGGTATAGGGAAGAAAGAGAGGAGACGAATTGCGTTCTCAAGATGTCAACACATTGAAGCATTTTAAACTGTTTATAAACACCCCGTGCACTTAGAAATAATATAATGTTACAAAATAAAGGTTTTATATATCAAAGGTATTCTATACACAAAAACTTTTTGGAATATTGTATTTAAAAGTTTCAGTTCCGGGATATGAAAATCAAATTTTGGAGCAATTAATATTTTTGGATCTTCGGGTTGAAGCTAGGAAACAACTTTAAACTAATCTCTTCAACTTATAATAATATAATGTTAAACAATACTAATGCACTTCTAGCTTATGAGCACCGAAAAATATCCATGGTTAATGATTTAAATGATTTTATCTGCTTGATCTTCTATCATTGCTCAGTTATATTGCAATCATCGTAAAGATATGATCATTTCGCCCCAATGCTCCCTTATTACGATGTGAAATGGACGATACAAATTGTTTTGAATTGATGAATTGTTTACATTGAACTTTGAAATTCTGCTTTATTGATTTTAACCTCAGCATTAATGCCATTGACTGCAAATCTAAAACAAGTGATAGGTGTTGTTTGAATTTAATCCACTACAAATTCTGTGAATTAATTTTAACAAATGGAAACTGTGAACAAAAAGTACATATTTTGCATAAAATTAAACCCTTCACATGATGTTGAATAAATGATGGAATCATCATATTTATTTCCTTTAAAAAAAACACTGTATAAACCACAGCGGTTAGATTAAATATGGTTGGAACTATATGTTTTTCATGAGCATACAGAGTAGCTAGCTCGCTTGCAATGATCCGGCTCTCAGAATAAACACCGTAAAATCAATCCAATTTCAAAAACACACACACACGTCCACACGCTGCGTGCAAATGGAAGAGCTGTTTAATTTAGAATTTTAATGTTACGCCGCTCCAGCGGTGGCGGGCCAATGCACCCTGCTGCTGCAATGCAGTTTTGTGGCTGAACTGTAAAGTGCAAGAACGCTTGCACTACCGCCGGGTCTGTTCGACAGTTTGGCGGCAGCTGGATTATTTCTCACCCTGTCAGCTCACTCAAAGCAATGGGGTTTTCTGTGTGCGCCCCTGGAGAGAAAGTGCTGGGGAGCAGAATGTCGTGTGAGCAGAACGGTTCCACAGCGCGTGGCCAATTTTCCACCGCTACTTAGCGTGACGTGTCAAAAACATAGCTCGCGGGCGTCTTAAAATATGCAACACGCTAATGATAGAGAGCAGCATAGAGCGAGCGGCACGGGATCCGGCCGGATGCGGTATGCGGAACTGTGTGTAAATGCTCGTAATTTGCAGCGTGTGTATGTGTGTGTGTTGATCGATCGCGTACCCGCTGCGGGCAGTAAAGTGAATCGAGCAGGTGGTGGTCGAACATTAGCAGAGGTCAAAGTGGAGTCGCCCAGTGGCATCAAAGTGGTAATTGTTGCTGTTTCGGAGACACCGTAATAGTGTCATACTAACTGATGGTTTTGACCTGCAGCGACACTTTTTCATGCACTGAAGGGGAACAAATGTACCTCAGGTACTAGCACTTCAAGTGAAGTTGTTAAGCTGCATTGTCACTTTTTTTCTAGAACCACCAATTAAGGTGTTGCAGAGAACTACAATAGTCCTCTTATAACGCTTCATACGTTAACGACTATGTAGATGTCGGTCCGAACACGAGCAGAAAGCGAATTAATGAGATTTTACTTCAGGCTTCGCTACACCTTCGAAACCCCCGACCAGCAGCACAAGCTGTCGAGCATAACTGAGTATGTGTTTTACGCTTCAACGCCATCATCGAACGGATGGACGACCAGCTCATAGGCACTCTTCGTTCGCCCTGGTCCATGATTAACTTCACTGCTGCGATTTTTGGGATTGTACCAGCCAACAACCTAAGGCCCGCTGGCGCACGGTCTGTGCTCGTGTTAACATCGCGCACAGAGATCCGCTTCCTGTGCCGGCCTGTGCGAAGACGGACCTGGTAAGCGAACAACGTCCTCTCGCTGCGTTACATCGTACGCAATGTCGTCGGCCGACAGTGGGATGCACTTGCACACAACCGAGGCACCGCATGCGTTGTCGGCGCCTTGTGAGCTGTTCGGTTGTTTCGTCCGAAGGCGACACAATGTCGGTGAGTTATTAGGCGTTGATAAGGACGTGACATGCCTGAACTATATCGAGCTGTTGCGAGCCTGTGCGGTGGAGAGCACGGCGGTGGCGCGATGATACGATGATAACCTAGGCACTGTCTACTGTCTACCGTGTGGCCCGGGCGGCTCGTGGCCTCACGCACAAAAGGGTTGTGCTTTCCCGGACGAGACCGCCGCACTATAATTCTTCCGCCTGGTGTCCGTAACTCGACAGACACGATCTTGTTTATATCCGTTATGGTGATGGTGCATCCAATGATGCACACACACACACACACTCTCTATCTGTGGGTAAGTGAAGAATTTGTTGTAGTGGACTTTTGTGCGAGAAACACATTGGGCAAAAACTACGATGAGCATTTGGAATAAATCAAATGTCTAACATCATGCATAACGTGTGTTTTATGGTGTTATGAATGACTTTTATTAAATGTATAACTTGGTAATAAATATCGAACAGTTTAAACTATTTTTGTGTAAAATTCGATGTGATAATCACACCTTTTGTACGAATAGTTTTGTCTCTGATGGCGTTTTGTGATAGTTTTGCTCAATTTGTACGCAGTTTTCATGTTGTATAGCTTTTATATCTCCAGAATCATGTACATGCTACTCCAAAAAGAAATAAAATTCAATACAAAACGCGTGCAAATAGCTGGATGTTTGATTTATTTAGAAAAGTTAGCATTGAAGAGCATGAACACTTACTATTTTACCTAGAATTCTTCGACAATGCAATGTTTGTGCAAAAACGAATGAATCAAACAGCACTCCTTCCTCGCCATACTCTTCCTAAAGTAAAACGATACGATCTCACAGAAAAAAGGCCACGCGCCCATAGTGCTTCCGATTAGAGTGCCTCTTTTTTTTGTCCCATAAAGGGTGTACCTGTTACACACCTTCCCCCTCTCTCTCTCCGTTGGCTACTCTTTTCCACACGCATGTCATCACGCTGCGTGCCCGGTTGTAAGCGACCAGTGCGTCCTTCACTCCGTTATCCAAATAACCCATTATCGAAACATACGACGCCACGGTCCCATTTAAGGGCCGCGCGCACGACGCAGTCTCATGTTCCAGGCGCGCCCAGGCACACCTACGCTACTGCTAGCCGCTACCGCTTCACTGTATCTCTTGCCCCGTGCTATCACGCACCTACGAATCTAGAAAATGGGGGGAAAAAACAAACGATGAGAACAAAATAAACCCGATACACACCGCACACTGATGCAAGAGGGCTGACCGATGGAGATCGTCTCATTGGAGATACCCGTCAGTACAACATCAAACACCACGAGAACATCGAGTTGCAGCCTGATGTGCGCCTCGAGGAAGCTGGGATGGGATAGGGCGAGAAAACGTATGTCTTTTAGCCTCCATACCCCATGGTTCACCCTTGTCTTGTTCCCCCCTGAGCTTGTTCTCGGGTTTGTCGGTGTGTCTATCATTTTCTTCGACGCGGCATCCATCGCGGGATGCTGTTTGCTTTCTCCAATCTCGCCGTGATTGGAAAGTCTTGTTGCGTTTGTTGGTGTGAGATGATTATTTTTTGTTTCCCTGCTTTCTTCTGTCCCGGTGCCTTCTAAATGAAAAAAAAAAATACAAAAATCTTTCACCAGTGCTGGGAAATTTGTTCTTCCACTGATCCGAGCTGGTCCGTAGCTTGGTGCGGGGAGTCAACCTCACCCAGCAGGGAAGAGGGAAGAGACGATCATTAGTCTCCCGGATAATGTGTACGATAAATTAGGTTAAATCGATCTTCGAACGGGACGGATTTACACCGCTCTTGCACTGCATCGGGCCCGTCGTCGTCGGTGTGCTGCTGTTGGTATGTTAATGTTATGTTCCTGCCGGTGCTAGTTATCTTCTCGCTGATCGAGCGGCCATAATATCAAAAGAGAGTTGATAATCAGCCGTCGTAAAATTTGCTGCAGTATTTACGAGCGGTAGTGTGTTGTGTATAGTTTTTGTTTTGGGTTTTCATTTTGCTTTACTGACTTCAAGATAATGGGATTATAATGGAATCGCTTTTCCTGTGGTTCATTGACAAACGCAAACAAAACGCAAAGACTTTTTTTCTAAATAATAATCAACCTGCCAGATAATTGAGTTCAGGGTTTGTGAGTTTGGCTTGGGTAATTTCTTCGCTATTGAACTCTTTCAAGATAAAAAAGGTGGTTGTGAATTAATCGTCGAACTAGGGAAAAAGTCATGGCAAAATTCATCATCAATAGGTGCAGCCAGCGATCAAATTACCTTTACTCAACAATAGACCATGAGATCGATTCGACTGAATTTGTTTGGACGACCGACCTGTTCGCCGTAATCGCAGCATGAAATTACACGCCCGAAAAACACTAAACTGCTGGAACGTGATGCGAGCAGCTTTGCTGACTTCACTCTGCCTCTGTGATGCTACTGCCTTCATCATCACGTGATGCTAGATGACACTCTCGGATGGTAGTTCGCCGGGGAATGGGGCCCATGGAAACCCATACGGTTGCACACGTTTTACGCATAAGCAGGTATTACAGGGTGGAATCGTTTACCCAGTCATCCGGAACGCGTGTCGGCGACCGTGTGCGTGCACTTTCCGGGAAAACATATGCGACAAACACACTCTCACCCCGGACAAATCGCGATGTCGCGCGTTCTAAGCCCATCTACATATTCCACCCGGCGCCGCCGAATTCTCTTTACGCAGATGCAAATCGAGACAGAGTAAAAAGAAACACCTTTTTTCTCCGCGCAAAGTGATTCACAGACCAAAGACCTCTGCATACCACACTCTGGTCCATGGCCGGAGCATTGCGAACACAGCATGTGTTGTGTCACCGGGGACGGAAGTCGACAAATTTCGGGCACCATCGAATCGCGCCTTCTCGTCCGAGTTTTTAGTTTTGCGTCACAGGTGTGCAGAAGGACGGCAGTGTGTTCTTTGGTAGACAAGGTAACCATTCCACACACAAAAAAAAAGCGAAACCACTTTCACGCACACATGCCGGCAGTACATTTTCAATTTGTCGGCAACGAGGATATTATAATCAAGTGAAAGCTACCGACGCGTGCACGGTGTGCCGTCGGAAGGGTTTTTCGGAGCAAAAGACTGAGGTGGAAAAATATCGATGAGGCGTAACAACAGTCATTTGTTAAACGCATGTTTGGCACCGTTTCGGAGGTACATACCATGTGTGCTGTGTGTGTGTGTATTTTCCGTGTCGAACCAGGCATATTCACTGGGGCTCTGTCTGGAGAGCACTCGAGTCTGGTCGGAATTTGCAAATGCAAATGAGGCCGATATAATCCCTGGTAGTTGCGCCGGGCTGTCGAAACGGTCGGTTACTGTTGGCAGTGGTTTTACTTCAATTTTCCCGCTAGAGCTAGGTGCGTATTGTGTACAGTTGGGTGCACCGGTGAACATGTGAGATCGTTAGGAAGGGGACAGTCATGCAACAATCGCTTACTTCTGAGGACATTTCACTATGTTTTTAGCTAAATTTGTAGTGAAATCGTTGGTGGGAGTTTTATATAAATTGTATTGCCACATCTTAGAGTTTAATTAAGGCAGGTCCCTGAAAACATGGGAAAAGGTTAAATTATAATCATACCTCAAACTGTTCCACAAATGGTTTATGGATCAAAGATCTTACAAAAACCCTGAGAGTACCTATCTTGTAGCCTTAATATAGGTTCTTAATATTTTGTAGCTAGATTTCAGATATAAGTATTTTTCCCTAAGGTGGCTGATGTCATGTTGAACGTTGGATGTATTTCAGATACCTCAAAATATCCATTTTTAATGAGTTGTTATTCAGATTGGTATTGGCCGGTCTCTTAGTACAGTCGTCAACTCGTACGACTTAACAACATACCTATCATGGGTACAAGCCCCAAATGGACCGTGCCGCCATACGTAGGACTGACTATCCTGCTATGAGGGGGTTATCCATAAGTCACTGAAAGCCAACCCCACAAGTAGTAGTACAAGGCAGGCCTTGACCGACAACGGTTGTTGAGCCAAAGAAGAAGAAGAGGTGTTATTCAGATATAAGTCACTAGACATATCTAAATATGAACTGGAATGCCTTCAGAATTGTGTTATCAGTTCATTCAAGACCTAATGTTAGTTCCTAAGTTCTTCAATATATCTAGCAATCAAAAGCGTTTAATCAAAATAATACGCTATGGTTTATTATGTGAATTTATTTAATCGAAAGTTTTTCTTCATTTTGAATATGAAGCATATTAGAGCATTCAGTCATCTCGGCGGTCCACTCACTTCAATTTCTGTAGCCCTTTTTACATGTTAAAACTTCCAGCACCAAAATTGGTTTTCAAACATAACTTTTAAGGTCCTGCAGCCCAACATCATGCTCTCTATAAATTGCACCCCGTTTTGCAGAACTTTTCCAATAAAACTGTGACCTTGGCTAGGCGCTCCCGAAAAACTCATCCCAGATGTCCCTTGCGCTGCTACCGTGTACGTCTGTCCAATTGCTCAAACTACCGGCCCCAGCACCGGCCAAAAGTGCCTCTGCCGTGAAGTCATTTCGGTGCTGGTGTCAAAGGTTACATTTGAATTATGGCTCCCCGGAAACTATCCAGATCCGGGCAAAGATAGTCTGTGCCGGGACGGCGAGATGCCTGCGCCTAGACCCTTCTGTGCGTGCTAGAGCGCGCAAGAGTCAACTGGTAGAAAAAGGGATGGTGGTCCCTGACGGGGTGCTCGTTTTTCGCTGTACTTTATTTTATAATTTGCTTCATTCAACACGACACTCGAAATTATCACCGAGCACATAAACATAATTCTTTGCAGCGCCGTGCAACCGTGCTCTCCGTTCCATTCCCTCGTGACGCTGGAATGGACCGGTACCTCCGACAATTCGTGCATTGCAGGGGAAAATTCAACCTAAGCAGTTTTTCTTCCTCGCTCGTCGTGTTGGGTCATCTCGGAAATGGGAAATTTCTACGACAATGAATGGGCGGCGAAAAGATGGCATTCGCTCGGTGTGCACACTGATCTGCTCGTGATCTGGTTCGGATGTTGTGTGTTGATGCTGTCGTTTATTTACTTCCACCTTCGAAGCGTTTTTTTCACCTAACCTTTTTTGCGGGTTCAGTTCCAATCCAGGGCCAAAGAGTTTGCTGCTGCAACACCCTGAGTACTGTACGGTTGAGGCAGATGGGTGATGGTTGCTTGGTCAGATGGGCAAAAATTGTGCCATAAATTCTGTCACAGCGAATGTTGCAATGGCTTAGTAGTTTTCTCCGGTGCTTCCCGAACCCCATTGGGAGTTGTTTTTGAACCAACCGGTTTGTTTACCGGCTGCTTATTCGCTTTGTCCAGTTTTTTTTCCTGCGCCGCGTTTTATAACACTCTGCCCGGGATCACAATCTGCGCTCATAAACACTGGGAACTGTGCTCTAGAATTTCAACCATGTTTGCTTCACTCTTTTGCTGATGCTAGCAATACGAACGACCATGCTTTCCTGTTGTTAGGCCGGGGGCCGGGTGTGAAGATAATACCTGCAAATAGTACCGTAGCATTGCAGTTGTAAGTTTTTTAAGACATTGAGTTATTTTTACTGCAAAATGATGCTGTCTTTGAAAACTGCGAACGTGATGTTTGGTTTATTGTTTTTTCTTGGTTGTCTATTTCCGAATTATTTGTTGCTATTTTAACTCTGAATGTCGTGTTTATATCTTTTCGGTGTGTTATTCGAATGGATATTGGTAATGGTTATATCCTTCTTTGTCCTTGGAATTCATATATCTGCTGCTACGTTCCACTTTCATAGATCTATTATCTTAAACTGATGTTCTTGTAAGCAATTGTTGGTAAAACAATCCAATGTTAAAGTGTCTATAACATTTGCAGAATATCCTATCCAACCAAAAAGAATGTCTGGACGGATATCCTTTGACTGAGCTACAAAAAAATTCGAATATCACGATCATCGCTTTCATTACTACGATATCTTCAATTTCTCCAAAGAATCCAGACGTGTGATTCTCTATTTTGTCTAATCAGAATTCATCTTTCACATTGTTTGCTTCGTGTGATCACCAATATAATAATGTCGATACTATGTAAGATCTCAACTAAGATAAATGCGTTGGTTTCTCACCAAATCTAACAGCACCGCCGTTGAAACAGGTTCGCTCGTTTATTCAACCTTATGAGCCTTAAGCGCTGGTAATTAATCTCAATTAACGATCCCCGGGACCCCCGTGCCACCCGTACCGGAAATGACAGTTTGTCCGAAGCGGATCATCTTCACGCCCCGTTCGAAACACTGCCCTCCGGTTAGCATCACTTCAAACCAATATTTCTTCCCAGTGACAGTGTGTGGCGAGAGCTACGCAACTGATGGAGACAGAGAGAGAGAGAGAGAGAGAAAGAAAACTTCACAAAAAATCAATTCACACCATTTCCGAATCCCACAGTCCCTTCTACCTTCTACGGTGTCATTTTGGTTTTGCCTACCCCTCCTGCCGGAAACGATCGCTCTGTCGAAGCATGAAAGTGTGTCCAAACCTATTCGTTTCATCTTGTTTGTGAGCTGCCCTGTCCTGCCACACTCCGCTCAATGTCGCCCGCTAGAACTTTTATTAATGGTAACCGGGTGCGGGCTACAATTAATTTGTGCCCTAAAAGAGAGAGAGAGAGAGAGAGAGAGAGAGAGAGAGAGAGAGAGAGAGAGAGAGACACACATACACACAAATGAAAAGTTTGTCTAACATGCGCAGAGGTTTTGTACCAACGTTCAGCCCATTCTGTGGCAGGAGGTGGTTCGAATGGTTGATGGGCGGATAGAAAAATTGACCCAACGGTCGAAGTTTGGGAAGCTTTTTTTTAACTCCCCGGTACGACATTGCATAGTAAGCATGAAGCAAATGGGAGTGTTTTTTTTGCAAAACGAAGCGAGACATAGGAATATAATGGAAGAAGAGAAAAAACTAGGATAAAAATAAGCTTTAGCTTAAATTAATTACCGCTCTATAAATCTCACCACACTATGTGCGACGAAGATCTCGGCCTCGGGTTTTTGCTACCAGCCGTACAGAGGTATTGAGGCTGCTAGTGACTCCTGAACTTGCTGCCGTGACCTAACTTTCGACTCTAATCCGACACAAAACATCTCCGGCACGGGAAATCTTCCCGACCTACACACACACACACACACACACACACTCGCACACTGACTTATGGCAGCAAAAGGTGCATATATATAAAGGATGATGAATGGGATGACGTCCAATTCATCTCACTTACCCTCCCTTTTTTGCTTGCGGTAGTGTGGGTTCACATGCCAGCCTCAGAACGCACCTGGTTTTAGTGTGCAGCGAATGATGCAGTTCTGTTATAGCTTGTGGCAGTGTCTCGCTCTCTCCTTCTTCTTCATCAAAGAACACCACAACCAAACCCTTCGGCTGCTCTAAGTGTAGGTGTGGTTGAGTTTTATGCGACGGTGATGTGAACGTGTGTATGTGAGAGCTTTATTGCAGCTCACAGCACGGGAAAATAAAAGGGAAAACTTTAGCACACTCTTTTGAAAAGTGCTTTCGTGAAGGTGAACAAAAGGGCAATGGCAAAACAGGGAAAATAGATAATTTTATTACCTTCAACGCCAAAAACTTTTGCGACTCCATTTTGGTGCAAAGTGCATAAACTGTGGAGATGGAGGAGTGTTGGTAGCTGTTGCACTTGCCAAAGCCATTCCGGTTCCATTCCCTTTTGGTTGACTAAATGGAGTGCAATAGGTTGGTGTCTCTTCTTGTTTTTTTCTGATGTGGTACTGTGTGCCCGGAGACATACACGCGAAGATGGGCAGCGGAAATAAACTTCACCAGCAGCTAGCTTTTCTTGCCGGCGTGCATTCATTGTACTGTACCCCCTCGCGTCACATGGAAAAGAGGGGCTTTTTGAATGTGATTCCTTATCTGTTTCGGTGCATCTTTTTGCGGGTCGTTTGGTTGGTTGGAGCTGCAGTTGAATTGCAACTCGGTGTGTGCGACTGCTGTTAATTAGTGACAGTTCTATTTTTTTGCTGCTGCCGTCCCATGCGTTGTTGCAAGCTCAAGGGCGACAGCATCGCGAAATTGTTGCGATGTAGCGAGATAATGGCACAATCGGTTTGGGGCAACCAGCGCTTCGAAAAGGGTCAATTAAGGAAGCATAATAAAAGAAACTCTCGTACGTACATGGCGGAGCGTTGCTTTTATTGCAGCTCTTGGATGTGCTCTGTAGAGAAAAATCGCCGAATGTACTTTTGTACAAGGGAGAGAGAATGAACGGGCTACAAGAAAGCCTCTAAAACTTTCCATCACAACACTGGCTAGAACTGCTACGTAGCTTTTGTACTTTGTTCCAGTACAGCAGGGAAAGTGAGAAGTTGATATAGAAGGAGCAACACGAGAAGAATGGAAATGGTAAAAGGTTTAACTCTTTTTTTTTCTCCTTTCAAGTTTTCGTATGCACTGCATAAAAGACACCCCTTTCTGGAAAAATGGGTAGGAAAGTTTTCCCATCGAAATGGTTATTGTGGGTTGGCAGCCTGACCCACACACACACACACACACACAAACACACCAGAATTCGCCGTGGTAATGAGAATTGCAAAACTTATGCGAAGAGTGCCACGTATGTAAAACCTTCTTCTGCCACACACCCATTGACCGCAGGCTATCTAACGGCCGATCTCTTACATTAAGGGCTGCAACCTCCGTCCGAGTGTGTTCATGACGAGAATTGCAGTGCTAATGGCAAAATGGCTGGAGGTTCCCTTCGGTCTATCACCATATATTTTTTTACATATTCATTTGTTCCTGTGTCGGTGGCGCCTTTTGTGTGTGTGTTTTTTTTGCAGGCTGTAATTAAAAGATTTTTATCTCAATTTGATAAAAATTTACGTCGTACCATGAGAACCAAGGCACACCAAGTACGGAAAGACTGTAAGCTGCCCTGTAGAGTGTGTAAGCTGTGGAATTTATTACTCGACATGCAGAACGATGCTGAACTGAACGGGCGTTGATGAACTGCCGGTTCGTAAAATGTGATGTGTGAACCGTATACTGCGTCCCTTTTCAGAAGTGTGCGTCTGGGGAGGAATGAAAATGATTTATGTCGTAGCGTTTAAACCCATTTTAGTGCAATTTATTTTGATTAGCAAACGGTGCAGTTTTTGAAAGAAGTTTTTTTTTTACTTTGCAGGCATTTGAAGTTGTGCGTCACCTAATACATCTAAATGAATGATGAAACGGTCCTTTCATTTCTTTAGTGGCTCTTCATCCATGCGTAGAGAAATTCACAGTAGAAATGAAGAAAATAAATCGTTTTGAATTTTGAATAATGAATTACATGATTTTTTGTATTTTTTTGGCACTTTTACGAAATTCTTTGACATTTTTCAACCAATTTCATGGCTTTTTAGCTTCGATAGTTCGTCAATGTTGTTCACAAATGCCAGAAAGCACATCTCAAACATTATCTTTATGCAATTAAGATAAATGCTTTGTAGGCAAAGCTAACCGTAACTGAACCATTTTTTATTCAACACGTGATTGCCACAATTTTCCAACGAAGCACACATTCCCTGTCGTTGACACATGCATGCCAACAATTACACACAAAAAAGACCCGAAAAAAAAACAAAAACCTGGCATGCATGTCGTACCCCAACACATTACCAAATTGTTTCACGCTCGCTGCACTTCGCAGCTAAAATTTATTAAATTGGCTCTGAAATATTCAGAAAGTAATTAAAAAATAGAATGCACACTGTGCGAAATGGGACAGATTCATCATTCTGAATGCGCCAACGGTAGCTGGTAGGCCAGTATGCCGTAGCACTACATTTCGGATGGATTTATGCACGCAAGCTCTGGAGTGTGGGGTGGTTTTGTTTTTCTTTATCTCTTCCCATGTGGCTTAGAATAATTAGTACGCATATGGGAACTTGGGGAAAACCAGTAAAAAAGTAAAATACAATTCCAGTTCTATTTCCCTGTTTTGCACACTCTGTAAACTGCTGCATCCGGGAAATTGGACACATTTGGTTGGATGGTTGCCTGCACTCCAGTTTAATTCTTTTTAACCCCAGTTTTTTCGCCACAAAATCACATACCGTCATAAATTGGAGTTTTAATTGACACCGATGCACTACTGCTGGAGCGCTGTACGTACGTGTGGAGTATCTCGGGGAAAGCGAGCACACCAGTAGTTGGTTGCTGCTGGTTTTGGCTCCGAGCGAAACGAAAGTGTCCATGATGCAATTTATATGCACTTTTTTCAACGCTCTTAGCACGAGTTCGGTTTGGAACCATGTGATGGACCAGCTGAGATGAATTAAAAGTGTAGCAAGCCCAGAAGCAGATTAAGTGCTTCTGAAACTTGCCACTGCAGTGCTAGAGTGCAGTGTTGCAGTGAGATGGATAGTGGTTTTTTGCTTTCTTTTTATCTCAATATCTATCGCCAGTTGTGTGGCCCTCGTTGCAGTGGGTTCCATTTTATTTATTTATTTATTTCATATTTTTTGCATTCTTCATCCCAGCTTCAGTGGGACAGTGCATGTTTATTAAAAAATAAATTGATGCCTTGCACCGGTCGTGGTGCTGCTTCTGCTGCTGCGGTTACGGTTTGCAACTATGAATTTGCTGCTTCGGTTCGCACAAGGCACAGAGGCGCAAGAAATTACAACGCCACAGAAGTGCTAGATGTAAGCAGCAACTGCCACTTCCTTACCAAACCTTCCATCGAGACCATCTAAGATGGATTGTGATCAACGGAGTACCAATGAGAGAGGAACGCAAAAACCACAATCACCACCACGGCGTTCATCGTCTCAGCCACCACCACACGGTCGCATATCAGCATCCATCTTCTGGTCGTCGGCGCCGAGAGTGCATTCCAGACGTGCGGTTTTTTTTTCATGTTTCAAAACTTGCCGATCCGGAGTTACTTTATAGCACATCCAGCAGCTTGTTGCAGAATAAACGGCCCCAAAAGAACAGGGAGCGAGCGGGTGGAAGCCCGATGAGTCTCTGCCGACACCTAATAATGATGCAACTGATGCCGCTGCTATTGGGTTGTGGGAGCCAGACTACAGTGTTTCCTAATTTTGAATGGTGTCCACTTTTTGCCATAACTGATGGAGGATGGCAAATTTTCCTTAAGACAAAAAATAAATTGACTTAATTAAGAGGTTTTCCGGTTCCAGCGCTAACGTCCTGTTACTTGCTGGCTACAAAATATACTAGCAACCACAGTTGAAGGGAATGAACAGTTGGTCCGATATGGATCCGATTCTGGAGCAGACTACAATCCTTGAATTTTTTCCGCAATAGGAATTGACCCGGGAATTCCAATCGGTTCTAGAATCAGAATAGGGATTAGTTCATGAATTGAAGTTGGCTCCAGAAGCAGAACCAGTTCTGGTATTGAAATCAGAAGTTTCAGAAGCGGATTTAGTACAGGAATCTCCATAAAGATGTTTCGTTTACAAGTACATTGGGATTTACGAAAATATCAATTCAATGGTATTTGCATACGACCAAAACGCTTATCTTCGGGGAAATGCCGAAAATGATTCCCGATCTAATGTCCAGAATTTTTACCAAAAATTTTTGGAGCTAGCCGGAATTGATTTATTACTAGCCATCATTCCTGTTACATCTTAAGCTTCAAAGGTAATTTGTAGTTGATGTCATAGATAATTCTACCTATCAGGAAAGATAAAAGCATGTATGAATGTTTGATGTATTAGCAACTCGCGTTGTTGAGCCATTCCACAAAATTATGACATATCTCTGCCTCAAACACATTGCGATCTTTCTCACTGATCACGACAGCTCCAACAGTATTCCCACCACAACGCAAACATACAGGTGTGTCTCATAATGCTCCTCTTAATAGCGTTTCCCACAAAGAGCTACACGGTTCTGTGCTACGATGTGCCATCTAATCAACGGGGCCTCAGGTCGCCACCAACAAAAAAAAATGCTCCCAAATGCATTAATCTAACCAGCAATGTTTATTTAGTATCCCTCAACCTCCCTTCCGGTACCCTGTCAGGCGAAAGAAAGCGCTCATTTCGAGCCGTGGTTTGGTGGTTGGTGTTGATGAAACCTCTCCCTGATGAGGAAGCCGATTAGTTCAGTGTCGGCGGCGGTGCCACATTTTCTGGTTGGTGCTGCTACAAGAGCATTTCGTTGCCTTTTCTCCAATTGCCCTTTTTTTGCACCATCCATCACACACACAAGGTATTGTGAAATTAGCCATATCTGGAGCATCTTGTGGGTCGGTGGGAGCCGCACGGAATGCTCCAAATAGGTTAATTGGGAGACCGTGAATAATAGGTCTGGGGAGTGGTTTTTGGCGCATCGACACCCGCCATCGTCGCCATTCGCTTCGTTGGGCTGGCCGCTTCATGATTTAGTGATCATTTTCTGGGTTTTGGGCCGGGGTGTTTATTACTATGTTTCCGCGCGGTGGTCAAGAAAAATGGTTAGATTTCCGGTTACGTTTCCGCCCCCGGGTCGAGAACTTCACCCCTCTTTCCATCCAGTAGGGTGGAGCAAATGGAAAAGAAACAAACATAAAAAAAAATCCGAAAAGGGGTTTTAATCTGATTAAAGGGATTTTTTCCCCGTTTTCAACTCATTTCGCTACCACTCCTTGGAAGTAGAGAAAAGCGAGTCCTATTTGTGGGTTAATTTGTTCCCGACACGCTACACACTCACACACTCGTACACTTTCTAACCTTGTGGGGCCGAACCCCATCACCACAAACACCAATCAAGCACGATTAGTGCAAGTTTCGCTCATATTTCTCCTTCGTTCCGTTCTATACTTGCAGGTAATTTAACGCAATTCGGCACCTTTCGCCATAACCCAAATCTGTACCGTATGGGGCCAAACACACACGAAGCAGGGAAGCAAGTATGAAGTAAAACCGTATTACAGCTTCAGGGAGGTTTGTGAAGTGTTTCGAATTACAAGCTCACACGACATTCGTCTGTACACCGGCGGCGGTGGATTTGATTTGAATTGGGTAATTTAATCGTTTATTATAGATTTATAGCGCCCGTGTTTCCGTGTTCCGTTGGGGGGGAAAAACACGAGAAGAAACGCCCGCGAATTTATGGCCGATATACACGACCGGCAACGGTTTGTGACTGTGGCGGCGCCCGGTAAAACATAGAGCCCCGTTCGCTCCAGTATTTACACCATCAGCAATTAAATTTAACTATTTGCCCTCCATATCGTGGGAAACGGTGCTAACGAGATATGCAAATATAGCGAGTAAAAATTGCCGCAACGAATATAAGCAGCAGCGCACTCGGGGCGTTCTCGAGCGAGCGAGCGTGTTTATGGTTGTAAAACTATTTATAGCGGCTCAGCCCAACTTTGGTGAGATTAAAACGAAGAAAGTTGTTTGCCAAAACGAGGCAATTATAAATTCTATACGACGCTGTTTGGTGTCGTAACGACATGTGGGTGTTGCTGGATTAAAACCATTTTTATAGGTTCAAGATATATTTTGCAAAATTTATCATAAATACCTTTCGCCACGAAATTATGTTATCAAATTGAGTTGCATTGAAAAATATTATGCCTAGAGCTATAGAATTATCTAGTTTATTTTGTTTTGTTTCTGCATGTTTTATTTTATTTTATTATGTCTGTTTATTTTTTGTAAATATTTCTACACATGTCATTTCCGATATGTTTTATTCTTTCTTGTTTCCGTTTTTTGTATTTCAATTCAGAATACTTTTGCTTCTACTTTTTTATGTTCTTTTCGATGTAAAATATTAAAAATATATGTCTTTACATAAAATTTTGCACTTATTGTTTCCTTTTTATGTTAATATAATGTAATACTACTTTTGCTTTCTTTTTCGGCGTTAATGATTTCAATTTTGTAAAAACATTTTGGGAAACTAAACACAATTTGAATTCCGATACTATCATAAAATCATACATTAAAACTAAAAAAAACCCTTTTTGGCAAATTATTAAATTCCATGCACCATGCGACCAAACTGGACCAACTTTAAAACCGACCCATGCACCAACTATTCTACCTTTTTGGCGCTTCAATCGGGAAACACAGCACCACACAAATGTGTATCGGCTGTCCAAATTCCAGGATGCGTGTTCCGGGTTTTGTGCCAAAACAAACAACCTGAAGCGAGTGAAAATGCAATTTATATCCTCCGCGTGTGTGCACGAAGTTTTAGGTTCTATTTGTCTGCCGCAGCAGCATAGGACATGCAAAACATAACTTCAATTATAGCGATAATAATTTAAACCCCTTTTCCCCATCTGTTGTAGCTAGCAGTGGGGGGAGGGGGGAGGGATAATGATAATATTAAAATTTTGGAAAAGCCTGCAAATTTATTTATCCACACATGCCCACACGAGTCTCCAGCATACGTATACGACGTCAACAAAATCCCGGAGGTTGGTGATAAACCGTTCTGCCGCTGATAGAGTGTGGCCGGGAGAGGAGTATGGTGGACACTATAAACACATTTTGCCGGTGTTGATCGTTGAAAATCGGCTGTTTGAAATGAATATTCCCAGGCGGGCAGGCTGTGTGTGTGTCTGTGATGAAAGGATGCTTCCCTATCGGCCAGCTGGGCAGCAGGGCGTGCGTTTCGATGAGCCAATGTTGCAACCGGGCGCCTATCTGTGTGTGCCCCGAAAGGAACGAATTGATTGTTAATTAATAATAAATAAAGCGACGATCTATGTGCGTGTGTGTGTGTGGTTCGCAAGCCGGATGGCCATCCTTGTTGCGCGTGTGCTGCAGCATGAAATCATTAATTTTTGGTCACCCGTGTTTATCGTGTCACATGCGTCGGCTGCTCGGCTCTGATATTTGACCATTTGATGGCTGTTCAAACAAGTGGACCCTATTGGAAATGGTGGAAATGGTGGTGCCAGTGCCTCTTGAATGGTACGGGTTTTTCTGGAGGGGCAGTGGTGGCAGTTTAAATTGGCGCTTTTATGCTTTTAACATTAACCGGCCATAGCGACCGTAATAAATTGTGTTAAAGGGTTTCAGTAAAATTACTCTGCCTGTGAGTTGGAGAGAGATATTTATAATATTTTGCTGACTGAGGCTCTTTCGTATCTTGTTTGATGCAACCAGTTAAATATCAACGAATATAGGTTGAAGCTTTCAAAATTCAAAGATACCTATCCTAGGGTTTGCAAAATTATGAAAAAATACGCTCTATTTTGCATTAGTGAGTAAGGGTTTCAATCGATGTTAAAAAACTCATTTGCAACACAGTGGAACTTCAAGAATACTTTGTAGCAAATGAGCATCTATTTCTCAGCATTTGCTTTAGCATGCAACAAAATGCAACTATCCATCGATGACGGCTCTCTCTCTCTTTCTTTATCTATTTCTCCCTTGCTCCTTTAGTTTGTTCGCATTTCCAACAATAACCAGGTACATCATCTCCGTTCTAACAAATTGAGTAAAATACAGTGTTATAACTAAGATTGACAAATAGTACACACAAAAAAGGAAGACAGAAAGTTGTCCAATTTACGAGGATTTCAATTTATTCTTTCTGCTCGTGAAAGCAATGGTGATGAACAGGAAAAAGCTCAGGTTTTTTTTTAACTGTACGACACAAATTCTACCCTCAGCGACTGGCAGCACAACTCAGAAAAACACAGACTACACAGGATGAATAAACAAAACGAGAAAACAGCACCAAATTGCAATTCGCCGCTAGTTGGGCCAACTCAAAATTGCATTGAGATAGGTCGGGTAGAATGGATGCCCAAAGTGATTCACAAATTTATTCGTTTCGTGATTTTCCTTTTTTTGTATCTCCTCTGCACCTTCAGCTTTCCTTTTGTCCCAGCTGGGAAGCGAATGGTTTGTGCATTAGTGCAAACTAGGAGAGCAGGAACAAAAATAAAATATCCCACTTTCAATGTATTGAACAAATTGGCGAAAAAAGCACAGGCACCAAATCTGCACACGCACTGCGCACTGGTTCGCACGTGTCAGGTCAGGTTTTTCCCCAACGAATCTTCCCATATTTTTTGTCGCTTTTGCTTCTCTCCCCGTGTTTCTCGCTGTTTCGGTTCATTCCGAGTCAGCAGCAGAAATGTGTTTCATCAGCGCGAATCAGATTTAAATAATCAACAATCCATTAAATAATTAAAAATAAATTTCCATGTCACGCGGCCGTACCGACATGGTTGTTTTTTTTTTGCCTTTTTGAAGAGGAAATGCTGCTTTTTTTAGTTCTTCATTTCATGTCTCGTTTTTCATTTGCGAAAAAAATGAAGCGGTAGAACAACTTTTATTTTATCGTAGTAAAGAGAATATTTTAAAATTAGTTCCTGAAAATTAATTGACAAAAATTCTAACATGAAGCTTTAAAGTGATCAATAAAATGTTATACATTGGTTCTTGTACAAATACTGTAGAATTTAAAAAATATATTAGTTTGTAGATTTATTGTAAATCTAAATCTAAAGAATGATGAAATTTCTGATTCTGAAATAAAAATTTATTTTCTTAAGAAATAAGTAATGACTTAATCATATGCTTATGGTACAACTTATTGCTTTGATATTCCATGATAATAGATATTGAACTCTTAAAATAATAAATGTATTAATGCCTTAAGTTCTCTTGATTTATCATTTCATTACACTTTAATGCATAGATGCATCTTCCGTTTCGCACAATTTCCAATGTTCGCCAATTACTGTGTTTATTTTCTGATGCAGTTTCTGATACAAATGAAATCCATCAACCTGAAAACCCCTCCGGCAGATTGGCACTGTCACAACCATCCTTATCCTTAGTCAAGCTACCAAATCCTAACACATCATTGTGTCCAAAATTGCACCGGGCGCGCAAAAACATCAAATGCCGCCACGTGTACACGATGCTGCTCCGGCTCGCCCGGCTGCTTCAGCACTCTACTAACGCGCAAAATTCCGCCAAACGTGGGTGCGTGTTTGCGACGAGTTAGCAAACAATCAAATTGTAAACGTCAATCGGACAACAGCAATGGGTGCGGGAGGACTAAAGCCAACTTTACGGTCAGTGGCCCAATCGCAATCGGGCGGCTAGCAGCGCTATTTCGTGCCGCCAGCCTAGACGATGATCAGGTGTGACACCCGGGAACGAATACGCCATCCCGGCAAATCCGTGACAGTGACACTAATCCGCGGTGTGCCGTCAGCAACGGCTAGCACAACCCGGGCTGGCTGGCTGACAACCGATCGATCGATCGGTTTGGGGGAAACAAATCTGGAATCCTTCCAAACACACACACACACACCGGCATCGTAACACGAAACCCCAGGATTCGTTTGATGGGAGAATTGTTCTAGTCTAAATGTTGAATGATAGCAAACAATTGGGGTTTTGGCTGTCCTACCTTTGCCCGCTGCTTCTGTGCCCGGGGAAGGCTCTTGCCTTGTTAAATTGGATTTGTGGCACAAATTCTGAAAAAAAAAAACACAAATCGATTGATGTTTTCCATGTGGCTGCTGACAGCTTCCGGCAAAGGTCAATGTGCTCTTTATCTACGCCTAAAGGATAAAAATGTATAGGTTGTTTCTTGCAAGATTGAACGTTTTGGGCGTAGAACAGACTATGAATGAGTATTTTTGTTTTATTTTTGTATTTTAAATGAATGTACGCCATTTCGATTAAAAAGCACTTGATAATTCAGGATTTGGAGCTTATTTTATTGAATTATTAATACATTTTGCAGTATTTTTGATAATAGATGTCGCTGTGCTAAAGTAGTAACGTTAATTCTTAACGTTCAACTTGATGTCTATGCTACAGCACAAACATATCAGTTTCGCTTACAGATGCCCTCTATTTTAAATGCCTTTATTATGCTGGGAGCAAAACAAAAAAATGTCTACCAGTCACAACAAATACATCACTCTACATTACTGCGATCAATCCTAGATCAATCTCTGTCGCTTTTTGGACAGCCTTATTGAACCGTCCTAGATGCTCCTTACACATTGGTCAGGAATTTTGTTTTTATTTCAAACTACCTCAATCACACGTTTACCACTAGAATGAAGCTAGCCCTGCAAAATAAGATGTCCACATCCAACACTCCCTGCTCAACGCCTTGGCACGCCATGCTCAAGAGCTCTTCGAGCGAAGGAGTGTAGTGAAGGAAGCGAACCTTACCTAATTGGCCTTTTGCCAATACCCGTCCATAGCCATCCACAGCAGCCTTTTTGGTGTAATGTGTACGTGCGTGTGTGTGTGTGTGTGTGTGTGTGTGACCTAACGGGTCAACGACCATACACCTAATTTATCTCTTTCACATCGCATCGTCTGCACAAAACGGGTATCTCCAAGGGCTGTGCCCCGTACGCCGTAGCGTACAATTGATGAACCTCAGCAACACTAACCTTCCTCCCCAGGGGCGGCTCCGGGATACATCTAGAGCACCTTGAAACCTGATCTACTTTTCTCCAGTCGATACGCCGCGGTGTGACGCTGGCGATGACTGGGCTGCCTTCTACGCTGGGTTCGATTCTATTGATCCATTAAATCATCACTCTCGCCAAAGCAACGACCAGAGTAGATGGTGGTAGGCTGGTGTGTTCCCATCGTGTGCTTCCCATTCGGACGTCGTCGCATCATTACCACGATCGAAGGGAAGAAATAAGAAACCACTCCTGCGAAGGGCTCGAGTGGGAAAGAGTGGAGACGACAAAAAACTTCCCGTCTATATGCAATCGACCGGTCGGCATCATCGCGCGCGCATCATTCAATCTCTTTCGGTTGGCTGTTTTAATTTGCCTGCCCCTTTGAAAAAAAACCGGGAGCTGAGGAGTTGGGAGAACCGAGACATCGGCAAAAGTCACAACTCATCCATCAGACGCCATGGAAGCTATCGACGCCCGGGCATCGAAGGTTCGTCATGTTGCGTTCTAATCATGTGCGCCTAGGAGCCGCTTTACTAGACGCCGAAACCATTCAATTATGCTGCTGCTGTTGATGTGCCTAGTTCAACTAGCCCCAGCGTATCACGAACCAAACGCGCTGCCTGTTGATCTTTGTACGGATCAAGTTTTTTGGGCAAATGGAATACTTCATACCTTCACACTACACCCGCACGACTTCGTCCTCGGCAAGTAACGGGCATATCCGTTGGGTGGTTTCTAAGACACACCACAACCCGCTAGAACACGAATGTGCCCTGTCCCTTCCAAATAACTCAACTGGACAGACATGGAACAGACGGCTCAATGCCTTCGCACAGATCACTGCTACCCGCCGGCGTCGGCTACATACACCGACAGTGACTCTTTTGCCCTGCGTTCCAAATTTTGCGCCGTTCACACATCGATATGATTACTCAAACACACTCACACTTGGCGGATGTTTGTTGCCCCGTTTGTTGTTTCCTGTCTGCGAGAAATATCCCACCTCCCTATAATCATCGCCCAAAGCGCCCCCATTTTGGGGATAGGGACGGCTACTTTATTTCGCCACAATCGCCGGATTTGACGAAACACCCCTTGAGCCAGCCAGAGATAGCCGTTTTGGCCTTGAATTCATTCCGATTGATCTGCGAACAGTGACTTCACCGTGTCATTCACTGCGTTTGAAAGGCCCCTATCGATCGATGGTGGATGAGATGAGATGAGTGTATGTTGTTCGGGCGCCGACAGACTCATCCACAGTGCCAATGCATAATGGATGACTTCATTAGAGCGCTCGAGCTAGAGAAATGGTTATCTCATGCAAATAAAGCCGAATTTTAAATCACATGATTTTGCAATATTGCATTAAGCGGTGTGGAGGCGTTGGGGATGGACGACGTTCGGATTTCGCTGTGTTTGGGGCTTTGCGTTGCGTAATTAGGTCATGCTGATTGATAGCAACAAAGTATCACATTGAATCATTGTATAGTTTTAGTTTGAAGCTAATGAATGATTCAAATTGAAAGGGACTTTAAAATGATTTGCAGTCAGAACAAGATTAGGCTTATTAGAATTTCTTAGATTTTGAATGGCAAAATAGCAAATCGAAAGTATTTCCAACTCTTCACTAAAACTGTTGCAGAAACCATTGTGGAAATTAACGAACTCATTTTATTAGGAAGGTCTTTATTGGGAAGGTTCAAGATGTTTGGAAAGGGACTCAAGAGTAAACCTTCTTTTGTTGTCTTCGTATAAATCATGTACTTGTTGTTACATCCTTCAAGATTCCCTAAGAACTGTTAACCATATCAATTGAGAATATTGGAAGTTCATGTTTTGTTCTTTCACTTCCTCTTAAGTTCTATGTTCTCCTATCCAAAACCTACTTTAATCAGAGTGTCTTTCTAGCCTCTACAAGCAAAAGCTGTGTAATCTCACCGATTCCAGCTACTAACGGACAATAATGCGTTTCCACGCCCGAATGACAATGTGAATTGTGTAGCAGCCGTTTGTCTTCAAGCGAAGAGATTGAAAAACAAAGTTGCCTTCTTCCTTGAACTTCTTCCTACTTAACGAAACCCAAAGATCGGTGTGCCCCATTTCGTTTGAGTGGCTTTTCATTGCTTTTATAAATTTATCGAGGTTGGCCCGATTCTGCTGTTTTTTGTAGGCAGTTGGAAAATCCCAAGAGCAATCCTGGATGTGGAGCATTATGAGGAGCCTTCTAGGAAAGAAACACGGGCAGAAAGAAAGCGTTGTTCTTGTTACTTTTTGTCTTTGTGTGTGAACATCTATATTGGATGTTGATAAAGCTCCTTACTAGAGTAAAGTAGCCTTGAGATGATATCAAAGTACTAAGAAGGATGTTAACCGATGGGAATATCGTTTCTAAAAACATATTTCACTCTCCAATTCCTTTCACTTTCATTTGATGAAGGATTTTGCGCTGAATGCAATGTCATTTAATCTGTGTCTAAGACTTGTGGTGTACTTAAACACCTTCGAGGAGAATTTCATTCGCTTTCTGGTTCGCGCATCAAATCCAATCTTATTACTAAACAAATCACACTTCATACACAGACGAAAAGATTCAATCGAAATGTTCAAAGCGGAACGCTAAATCCCTTCCAATGCACCTCGATGCTGCTCCAAGTCTTCCCGATGTCTGCTCTGCTGCATCAACTTCATCATCTTAATCCACGTCCAAGCCCGCAAAGGTTTAGCAGTGAAGCTTTACCAAGCTGCACCAATCATGATGATAGCTGCCGGGATAATGAAATTGCACGAAATTGGAACACACTTTGATGGAATTAAATAACTCCTCGGGACCCAAAGGCTCATCACAATAATCTCTTCCCAGGTTTCTCACACAGATGAAAGGGTTTTGTGGGTGAAACGAACACCAGACTAGCCGCGTTCATTCACTTATCGACAGCGAAGCGGTAAATATGTTGCCAAGCCCTTTTCATCGCCATCTCAAAACTCGGCGTTTGTGACGTCTTCCTTGCACGCTCTGTTTTTGGAGACCGCTCTCGGCCCCCGGGTCCGCCTATCCCAACCGGAAACTAATATTCCAATGCAGAGGTGTCGCCTGGTGACAGGTGTAGAATATATTAAAAACGAGCAAGCTGCTGCTGCTTTAGGAGCTTCCGCCACTGGCTGATCATGATTATCACCCGGCGAAGTTGCCGGTGCCTGCGGCGCAAGCTCCTTCTGAAGCTGGGAAATGCCCTGGAGCAGGGAGTGCTTTTCAATACGCGCAGGTTGCTAATGCTCCTGCTAAGGATCGATTTCGCTGCACACTCACCACCACCGTGGACCTACTGCCCCACCCAATAAGAGGTCTAGTGTCTTTGGAAGGAAGCAGTTGAAATGCTAAAAACGAGCGAAAACTAAAACACAGCTCGTACCCACCGCTATGCCGTTGTGCGAAATAGATGATTTCTTTATATCACTTTTGCGGAAGTTGAATCTGGGAAGAACCCTGCTGGAGTGTTTTCCCCCCGGACGCTCGAAACTCATTTCCGAATCGGCTCACGTTTTTTCGGCACTTTCGTGCGAGATTATTTGTACGCGCGATTGGTTAGTAATGGCGTTTGCCGTGAAACGCTTTTCGTTGGGCTCGCAATGGACCCGGGCGGTATGATTCAGTATCATCGTGCTGTGTAGCACCGCGCTCTGCTGCTCCTGGGAAACTGTTTGCAATGGCACTGGTCCAAGGATTGGTTGGTGGGTAAAGGATGAATCCCTGCGTCAGTGCTCATTGGAGCGGTGGGAATAAGATGAAGCTTTCCATAAATTATAAAGCGAAATCAACACGCAATATTTTCGTTATAAAGCGAGATATTTCTTGAAGTTGAATACGTAAAAGAGATACATTCGGATAAATATTAAAGTTTTTATTTTATTTTCAATTTAAAATTAAGCGTTGTTTTTAAACTTAAACACATTCACTGTTATAAACTTTCCAAGTCTTTCCAGCACTTGGTACTGAGGTAACATTTTGCATTTATCCAATCGATAAAACGAAAATAAAGGAATATATGAAAATTTGATCCTTGTCCCTTCACGGTCAACATAAGCGGAAAATTCTCACACACTCCATACACGAACGATTTGCCTGAATCCGCCACATTCCACCTGGCAGTAATTAACAATTTCATACCAATATGCTCATCATGGATAACGAGCGAGGCCAATCCTCGGAAAACCAATCCCCCTGAGCATATGCCGCACTCGGACCGCGCCTGTAATTATTCACCGTTACCCACGGTTGACCAATTTTCCTCTCTTAATAAAATAACAAAAAAAAAAACCCTGCCCAAAACCATCCACATCGAAACTGTCACATAAAAGGCCACAAAATGTCCAAGATTGTGCAAAGGGCTGTGAATGTAATTAATTATGGAAAATTGCTGTCGGTGGCATTTTTATCCCACCGTTCTCTTCGCTGCGTGTGTTTGTGTTGTCTCACTACCATCCATTGCCATCCGTGTTCTTTCTTTTTCATCGTTTCAGCTGCGTTACGGCGCGTCAACATACGGGTACGGCAGGATACGTTTTACATACGCTTTTGTGTGTAACGAACACACGCTGCAATGCAATGCAACGAAGTGCAAACGCGTTCCACATTTCGGAACGTATAGAGCGGTGGAGAGAGTGAAATTAATTAAAATTAATCACCGTGATTTTTTTCGGTTCATTCTATGTACCCTGTGCGACAAACAAGACAACGCTCCCAAAATATTCTTATCGACCCGTTTTCCCGCGTTTTTCCATATGGTCAGGGGCGGCAAAACATCGTCGCCAACTTTTCACACAATCGTGTTTCACATTTCCGCGCGAGGTGTGACGATTTACTTTTTTAAATCAAACCAATCAAACCTCGTGCTCGGAATTTGATCAGCATTTTTCATCGGTTCTCCGTGGGTGGAATTTTCATGTTTGACCATATTCAGATGGTGGTGATGCTGCTGTTGATGATGCTCGTGTGTGGTGTGTATGGGTTGACGGTAATTGGTATTTATGTTCAGCCCGTTCAGTCGATTGGCCAGTCGTGGAGGTGATGGTGCGTGTGCCGTGTGCAATGCCGTGTCCTGCATACACAAGAAGGACACCAAACCTTGAAATCAAAACAAGCGTTTTGTAGCTTTTCTTTTTTGCCTGATGCCTTTATTGGGCAGCTTTCGGTCCTACTTTCATTTGTGATATCTTTGGCCCAATTTACATACACCCCTTTGAAGGTTTTGTGATGCCCGTTTGGGAAAGGGACACTACCAGCTGGAAAAATGCGTCCATTTGCTTTTGCGATGTGGTGCGGTTGAGCGTTTGTAACGATGAATATTTTTGTTTGTCGTGCCGATTTGTATTCAACGCGCATCAACACGTCATCTCGGTTTTTGGGAGACACGCTCAATCGTGCTACAGGGAGATCAATATTGGAGTTGACAGTGGTGCCAAGTAGCATCAACGGTTGGGGGATGAAAACGAAACCGTCGGATTATCACCCGACAGAACGAGCTTTTTGTTTGTGTTTTTATGTTACTTTGAATCGTGTTCTTGATCTTGACCCGAATTGTGATAAACTGTGCATTTTGTATGGAAATTTTCATTTGATTTGGCTAGACAGAGAACTGTTTTGGGATGGTAGTCAGATTAAAATAGCTTGAAGGTCACCTCCAAACCCGGACAAACTAGTTTAAAACTAGTATCGTTTGTGACTACACGTTTTAGAATGTAGTTAACTGTATCCTTTAGTGAATTCGTTACTTTTTAAACCATAATTTAAAAATAAATTTTAATTAGCAATACAATTTGATGGTAAACTGTAAGAAAATCATATTATGTGCTGAAAGAGCAACAAATAAATAAGCTAAATGCGAATTTAAACATTTTCTTGGTTTCAATAGACTGCTAAAAATAGTGTTGATTACTTACTAAACGCAAACGTACTTTGTATTAATTATGTTGTGTCAAATTGGCAAAGTCTGTTTGAACAGACATATTTAAGCTGTCACAACTAACGTTCAATCCTTTCAAAGCCGATGAGAAATCCAAAATCATTCAGAACTCTAGATCTGCACATTAAATTTGCAACAGCAACGTAAACCCGTTTCCCGTGGCCCTACTCAGCCGTGCAAAAGTCTGTCATTATTTGAGAACATTTTCCTTCTGCATTCTCTTTCATGTGCGCCCACCTCGAGAAGGGAATGGAACTGAATTTTTCATCACGTTCCGGCGTCAGCGTCTGCCCAAACCATCTACTACTCTGTCTGGACGTGAATGAAAGTGAATCCCGCGGAAGCAGCACGATGAGAGGTGCAGCGTTTGGTGCATTGCTGATGCGATGTGTATCGTGTGCCGAAGAAATATGGACTCTCAGGCAATCAGAGAAAATAGATGCGAGTGAAGCTTTTTCCCCAATTATTTAAAAGCCTTCCAGTAGGGCCAGTGTTGAGTGGAGTTTGCTTTGAAAATTTAGCCTGAAATAACTTGGAACTAATGTTTTTATTCTGCTCTTCTTTTCAGGTACGTCGAAAGGCTTAGAATATTTTCGGATATTAACGAGAATTTTGAAAACGGTAAGAGCAAAGATTGAATTATTGCTACTACACAGCAAACTATTTCCATAAATCTAATGGAATCTATTGTACTCGAAAGTCAATTCACATCTGTGGTTGATTGAATTTGTTCCAAGTGATTTCTTACAAAACCCTGCATCACTCCGAGTTTCAAAAACCCGCTATGAAATGGAATCTCTTAACAGATGGACAGCGAAAAGTGTTCCATTCACTCGGAATGCCAGCAGCATTTCGATTTGTGTTTTGACACACGGCGGATGTTGATTTTTGCAATTTCCAGTTAAAAGCTTAATCCCTCGACAAAACAACGCACCCGCTCGAGCGCGCAACTCCAATGGTGGTGTTCTTCGCGTACAGTCGCCATTGATAGGCAACACCATCACCTGCGCCATGGCGCAGGGATGTGTTGCGTACTATTTCTGCCCGGTTGCAAATTTGTTGTTTTCATTTCATTTCAATTTTTTGCGCGCACCACTATAGTGCACGAATCGTTTGTTTGTGCGACGTGTTGTAGATACCGCAGAACAGGCTTACGCTCCAATAATCGGCCTTATAGACCACGCTTTCGTACAGCGAGTGCATCCGATCCGTTGTTTGGTTTGTCACCGGTGTACTGCTGCAGTTGCCGGGCTATTGTTGTGTGTCCGTTCTTGCAGGAATTGGTTAGATTCTTTGAAGCCCGGAGGAGCACCGGCAGAATAAGCTAATTAGAATGCATGGTGAGACAGCGTACGGTGCTTGGCAGATTTTCCCCCAAAAACGTGTCGGTGAATCACAAAGCAATTGCTCAGCACGAGCTATTTCCAGTAAATTCAGAACATATCCCACAGACACACATAGCGTGTGAGCTTGAATCTATTTCAAGAACTCATCAAATTTATCATAATTGTGTGATTTCACCGAAGCATCACAGTCGTTCAAAACTCGTCCGAAAGCCGAAGGATAGGGACGACTGCATCAAATCTTTGATATGCTTTCCGCCCAGCCACACTCACAATGAGGATTATAAAGCAAACAGAGCCCCACCCGATGGGAACAGTGCTGTGTGTCCCAAAAATCAGTACAGCATTATCTTTTGCCTGGGAGCGAAGATATCTCAATGTGATGACATACGCACCACACAGTTGCGGTCTCACGTTATACCATTGTTCCGGACCGGCTTAAAAACAACAAATCATGCAACGATTCTGAAGCGCACCCTGACGTCCTTGGCACTTGGAATGCATCATTCACCGAGCGCTTTTGAAATCCCCTTTTTTGTTGGTCATGCATTCTTTCGATTATCATGAATTTTCAACTATCGTCATGAGCCGCTCCTGACACTCTACGGGAGGATACTTCAGCCTCACGACAAACGCTAGACAAACGTGCACGTCTTCAGAGCATCGTTTTCTCTGGCAACGATTGGCGAGCATGTTAGTGGGTGTGGTGCGGGATAAGATAGCGTGCTCCCATAACTTTGGGGAAATTGCAATCAGCTGAAACGCACCAACACCAAACCGGAGGACCTTGTATCTCCCGTTATGCAAAACTGGTGGAGTTTTGTTGCCAAAAAAATAAAACCACCCGACGAATTTGTGGTAGTTTCTGTCTCTCTGCATCTGCACGGTACGATACGGGGAATCATCGCAGCCATTCACATATTTCGTCTGTACCGGTTTGCGGCTCATATGCTTTGGGTTGGTGATGGGAATTTATGACGGACATGGCAGCACCGGAGATCGGAACATTGCCAGATTCGCTTGCAACCTGTTCTGAGGACTCGGGTTGCTCTACTAACTAGTGGTCTGGGTTGTGTTGGTGGAACATCTGAAATAGGAGCAACAAAACGCAAGCAGTCCTTTTTCTGCTTGCTTCTCTGCACCGTTGCAACTGTCTCAAGCTCGGTGACCGTATGCTCTGGTGGTGTGCGCGCGTATGTGTGAAGTATGTCCGACCTTTTTTTGGGAAAGCAAGAAAAGCCTTCAACCAGTTGATGGAATGGAACAGTGGATCGTTTCGTGGTAAAGACGAATTTTCTGCAGCTCTTAGTTGCTTCCGGGGTTTTCCCGTCTTTCCGAGGCGAGACGACGACGATCGCTTCGGTTATTCTTTCTGCCGGACATAAAGTACCGCCCTCTGGTGGCAATAAATTTGAATATGTGTTTATGGGAAAGTGCTTTTTTTGCTCTCGCTTTACGTTTCCTGTGTTTTCGTCGTTCGCATGCACCCGTACAGGAGTTGCTAGAGACACATGCGCTAGAGAGTGTAGTAGAGTTACCCAAGCTCGAAGAGCACCGAGCCCTGGGGGGGGGGAACACCGAGCAACAGTAACGGTAGGTAATGGTGATTTATGAAGTGATTTCCTTGTTTGCAACGGAATTTTCTAGGAAAAGTATCTTTGAGTTTTGAAATATGGATCCATGGTTTGTTAAACACTGACAGTACATCCTTGCAGTTGCAGTAGATAACAAGAACAAAGGCGAACATTAGTGCAAGCTTGCATGCATGCGTATAGTGTGTGTGTTTGTGAATATCAAGTAGAAAGGATGGAACATAATCTCTCGTAATGGTTGTTGGGGTTGAGATAAAAGTTGAACCATGAAATAAATACACGTTTCCAGGAGGATTCGGAATGCTTTCAAAATGTGCATCCAAAATGAATTCCATGAAGCTTTGGTTTCATTATTTTTAAATAATTAAGAAATTTGGTCTTCAAAACATGCATTTAAAGTTGAATCGTAATTTAAATTTCCAAAACTTCACTGAAAGCACATTGAAGAACATTGAAAAAATATTGTGCCGAGTCGTATAGAATTTCACGTATGAAACGGAAAATATGCAGCATAGGTTATGCATGTGCGAATTCCGTAAACAGGTCAAACTACATTTTGAAATAGTTCGAATATATACTTTTAAAGATTAAAATACAATTTATTTTGATGTTATGCATTAAGTTCGTCTTTCTTATCTCTGTTGTCGGTGAAAAGGGAAGCTTTCCTGTCCAACATAAACTGTAATATTTATATACTGTTAAACAACCCTTTTAAAGCTACTGTTAAAGGTATACAATTATAGAACATATTTCTTGCACTAAAATACCTCGTAAACTGGTGACACTTTAGCTGTTTAGCCCATTTGCTATTACAAGCATTTGAGCTGGGGCGTAAAAAAACGTACGACATCCTATTACACTGATCTTTCGACATAGTTTGTTTGTTTTTGCTACGATCCTTCCCTCTACGAATTGCATCACTCTTTTGTGCAATTTTGCTTCCTAGCACCCATCCACCCATGCAGGGCAATAACATCCTCCAACATGGGGGAGGACCCTCAAAGCACACTGATCCGACCGGCACAGCCGCAACCTGGTAAAACCAAGTCATCCCGAGCTCTATAGCTCTGTTGTCCTTGTGCTGGTACTGGCCTCTGTACCATCACACTCATGATTATGTGTGGTAGATCGCTTGCTGCTTCATCGTGTGGAAATAGAACAACACAGACTAAAGCTTAATGACAGCACCGGGGAAGAGGGAAACATTTCTCAATGATGACGATACCTGGCCATCTTCCCGACTTCCCGGGGCCTTGTGCCGCAACAACAGCAAAACAAAAAGGGATAGTGCACACACTCTACTTCGTTACGCAACTGCTACACTACCATAAAACCACTCACCCGACAGGGTATAAGAAACACAGGATAATCGTTTGCCGCAATATAGCTAATGGTTGCTTTAATTGCTCTCTCTTTCTCCAAAGGGGCAGTCGGTAAGACGTTCACGTTCATTCCGTAAAGCTACAGGATCGTATGACTTTGCAGCAAGCGGCCGTGTAGAGCAAGATTCACCCTCCAAGACAATCGCTGTGTATCGTTTGGGGTCGTTTGAGCGTGGGTTGGGACAATATCAACAAAATAAACTACCGGACGGGAAATTAGCTTTGACCAACTGGTGGTGAGCTCTGTTAGTTTTTGGGGTTGAAAATAGTATAGTTTTGTGATATAAGATCTTTTTCGTCCACAAATAACTTTTATTCGTATGAAGAAGTAAATAATTGTTATCAAAAAGCTTTTGGCGTCTATTGACGACGTACACAATTTAATCGTTAAATTAATTACAAACTTCAGTACGCTGCGTGAAGTGTGCTTAACACTAAGCCTTTCCAAACGACCCAATGGATCGGTGGGTCGCATTACTCCACATCGCTGATAAATTATGATGCTTTTTCCGTGCCTTTGTTCCCGTAGCAATCCATTTTACTGTATTTGAGCACTCGAACGGTATGAATGAAATTGCTCGGCAAATACACATCATGCACGTATACGCACCCTCGTATCCGCATCCTCCGTACATCGAAACCGTTCATTTTCCGTTCAATTAATACGCCACCATCTCGTCTCGTCATACCTTCCCTACCAGTGTGCCATCAGGAACAATAAACAACTTCTCCATTTCCAGTTCCGTGTTCTGTTTTTTCCGGCTTGCCCGACTTTTGTTGCTCCGTGCTGTTGCTGCTGCTGCTGTTCCTCTCATCTCCACCGTAGGGGACCATTCGGGAAGGCGATATGTGGTTGTGTTATTTGCCCCAGTTGGTATCTTTCTCGTTCGCACTCTTGATCTGTTTATGCAAAAGCTTCTGCCAGTATTGATGGTACACTATGGAACCCATTATGGGTGGCAAGCGGAGCGGACGAAGGTACATCAGCAGTGTTGCCTCGAGCAACAGAATTTTCTCAACTTGAAAAGTCCGCGAATAGTAAACGCAAAAAGTTCTTTTAACACTTTATTCAAACGGAAGGGTTAAAAAAATACTCTTTCTTCCGGGACTTTAGTACGCGAGAAAAGGGCGCTTCTTCAGCCGTCGTTCCTTAAGTACCCTTTCGCTCGTTCCCGCTCGGCGCTACGGTCGATGCCCTTTCCCTTCGGTGGTTCTTCGGTTAATCTTCGTGCTAACAGTTGCAAATATGGCTGAGTCATGTTGAAATATTTCGCCCTACGATCGTGGCATCGATGGCATCCTCTCTACGAAGTCAGCGCCCTCTATGTTTAGTTGCTCAAACTAGCATCACGATGAACGGACCGTTGATGTTTGTCAACAAGCAGGGTAATAAAATTTCGCACGCAAACATCACACCGCTCCATTTTGTACCCTTGTAAAGCTTTCACCTCCACCCGTTCAGGGGAAATGGATGCAACATTCTAGGCAGGACGAACAGGTGATCCAAACTATACCCCGGGATGTCGTTTTGATGCACTGTGTGTGTGTGTGTGTGCTGTGTACCATATTGCATATATGTACGGCGTCGTCGTTTCTATGCTACATCGGAAAACTTTCTTTCAATGTGTATCACACACAAGAACACAGAAACACACTCCTACACACACACATGCCGGAAATGAAATTATAAAATGCACAGAAGAAACTTCGTCTATGGGTTGCCATCGACGACGTAAGGCAAAGCTCCGGTAGAAGATACTGCGCTCCGTATCCTTCCGACTGGTGGTTCCAATTTTTGGGGTCTTTGGTGCTCCATTCTTGGAACTGTCTCGTACTTGGCGAGTTGTGTAATTTGGAGCTTGTTTCGCTTTTTTTTCGGGGAGGGAGTCAAAAGCGAACCAAAAGTTTGGATCCTTCCGGGCGATGCGGTATACGGTATAGTTTCCTGCTATTCGGGATGCACTCCATAAAACTGTTCACCAAGACATGATTCTTGCAGTATGGAAATGAGAGCATAAAATGATTCTGTTTGACACCAGCTTACCAACCAAGAAGTTACTCCAAAGCTAAAAAGGGTTCTGGGCAGGGTTTGAGCCGTTGTTTGAGCTGGAAGTAGCGGCAGACAACTTTCCTACACGTGCACTTCCTAATCCACCTCACTTTTTGGGGCAAGCCCCGGACCCAAGTCAAACTGCAAACCTAATCTGACACTGACGCAGCAGCGTCGGCACATTTGCAGCCGCTCCTCATCCTACCCATTCCAATCGACCGCCCATTAATATCACTGTGCGTGTAACGATGATCGTGATGAAAATAAATTGTATTTATACACATTAGATTGCATTACATATCCACTGGCGCGGCGTGCCGATGGTTTAGCGATGAAGGACGTTGATTGAGATTGGGATAGATTCGCACAGATGTGTATCTCACATCTCCACCCCCTTGCCGTGTGCCCCGTTCGTAAGCAATTTGTGTAACCCATGATAAATGCTTCTCCAGTGATAACGAATGAGCCTATCAGACCATGCGTGAGAAAGCGCGTAGGATGTGGTCCGGGAGGTTGTAAAACACTCCGTTTTGTCATTCGTCGTTGGGTCGCATACTCCGTGAATCATGCGAACCGTGGGGACTGCCGAGTGAAACGAACAACCCAAAATTCCCAACCACTTCTACCTGTTTGTGGGAGGGATAGCTTGAATCAGAGACGATTTCTTCTCCCAAAAATGAAACCTCTTGAAGCTTCTTGACTACACTCAAGCAAAAAGTTGGTGGAGTTGACGTGTGACGATGGCTTTTACCTTTGTTGGGAAGACGGATGATCTATTGCTCGTTTCTGACGGGTTTTTAAGTACAAGGTACGTATGTGATACCTTAGTCATAACCCCATTTGCTATGCTGCACTACCAATGCATTGCTGGATGTTCCCAATTTCTTCAGATGTTTATATGTTTTTCATTTACTCAAAATCAAATTGTGCAACATTCAATTTGACAGTCAAATATTACATTGCTTCGTTTTGCTGCATCGTGCCTCGTGCTTACGGCGCCTGAAGGGACGACACAGCAGATGTAAAACCCCAACGAATTCCACGCCAGGCATGGAGCGAAACGCAAATCTCATTTCGTGAAACACAAATTTTCCATCATGCCAATTGCGATGACATCTTCGTTTGTCAATAAACTTCCGGCGCTTGTTAAACTTTGTTTAATTTTCATCTCACAACAAAAGCCACGCTCGTCGCGGAACACGGAAGTAGAGCGAGAAGGCGAGCGAGCGAGCAAAAAAGGGGAAAAGGGTATTTTTTACGAGCCAAATTTGCAGCCACATAACATTACTCATCGTAGAATGATGTTTGCCAGCTCGGCGTTGTCTCGTGACGTCCCCGTCTGACTGTCAGAAGGCGTAGAAGCCGTGTGTGTAAGCCCATTTTTTCCCTTCTTTTTTGCACATTGCTCTGCACATCTCAGCATGTTTGACGAATCCAATTTTCATCTTTTCCACCACCGCCATCACCACCAGGGCGAGAGAGTTTGGGAATGAGATTTTTTTGTTGGTGAAATAGCAACTATACATACGTACGTATACACTGGTCTGGTATCCATGCGTTCCATACATGTCGGCAAAGTCCTTTCAGCCGGTTCAAAGACACTGTGATTGTGGGCACAAGCTTTGTGCCTTGCGGGGTCGTATCTTCGAAGAAAGCAGCAGCATCACAGCAACCGTATCTACCAGACGGACAGGCTCTTGCGACTATTCGAATGCGTTACTTCGTTATCAGTAGGAGTGCGAGACAACTTTTGGTGTGTTGTGTTCGTTTGTTGTCGTTTTGTTGTGTTTGTGTGCATTCAATCTATTGGCCGAGTTCGGTATCCAATGGAAAAGGTTGCGCTAACTACCAGGAATTCGCATATGCAAAGATACACAGGTTTGTTTGCAGGAAAATGTGTGTGTGTGCATACTTTCCCGCACTCAGTGCTAAAGGATCACGGTTATCTCGCAAACGTAAGGAAGAAATGAGTCCAAAGTTTTCCCTGAACACTAGCAACATCAACAAAAAAAGCTTCCCCGGCATAAATTCCTTCTTGCGCGTATCTTGGGTTGGGTTTGTGTAGGGGCGTGTGTGCTTCGGTTTGCCCACAGAGATCCCTGTGCATGTTTGCAGATGCAAGCTGCGATCGTTCCGATGTTTGGCAGGGATCTCGAAAATGAAAGAACCGAGCAAAATAAACCACCAAACTGAGCACAGCTTTGTGTCCGAAAAATGCAACCGATTGCATCGAACGCCGGCTGGCCGGTTGTTTGCGGCCCGATAAACGATGCGCATATTTCCTTGGACCGTACAAGAAGAGGACACGAGAACGAAGAGGTTTGTCCAGCATGATGATAAAGCAATGTTTTCCGGCTTACGGGGAAGACCGGTGCAATTTGAGGTCTAATGTTAGACTTTCAAGTATATGGTGAAACCACTCGAGCGTTGAACGTTGAACTGCAATCTCTGAAGACACATTTGCTTATTTTGGTTTCCGGTTTTGGGGATTTCTTGGAGAGTTTTTCCTTTGTCACAGCTTCAATGAAGGCACAATGACGGGTGGAAAATTCATTAACAAACATTTTGAAAACCAAAAGCAATCAAGAATCTAGCTACTTTCTTATAAAGAAGCATGTTCTTGAAACATCTGATCTCGGCGATGGGAAGGTTTTTTATTTGAATATTTGCAGAGGTCATCGGGAGTTACTCGATGGTGTAGTGCGAAACGTCATGACTTAACCCAGACAGGTAATGGATAAAACCCCGTTTAGATCCTCGATTTTTCCTCTCTGAAATGTCTCTCTTTTCTTCAAAAATTAATGTATGTGGTACCAGATAGATGATCTTGTTGAAAAATAGGAGAACAAGAAGAAATAATAGCAAACTATTAGCTCAAAACACGATGATAAAGTTTTGTTTTGATTAGCAAATTCTGTTATCTAATACAAACTTATCTAACGACGGATCTCGTGTTTCTCTTTAATTTCTCCTAGATTGATTTGTATTAATGTTTTGATTGGAAAAAACGTAATTGAATAACTATATACCATATTGAATTTTTTATTCCACCCTGCGGTTAGCTGTACTTTTATCGGCTTGTCAGCCTTTACCCCTCAAGCTGTAGTCACTTTGTTGTGTGCTTCAACTAGCCATGTGTACCCATTTACACCGATTTCAAACGATCCGTCTGCTTCCCATCCTAATGCTTCAGTCGCAAAGTTACCGTCGAGGCTCACTCCAAGGCTCTTGAAACATCACACGAATCCACAGCTCGCCCTCGGCCGAGTGAGCGAGCAGCAGAAACGCAATCAGCTCGTTACCCTCGTGTTCTCGAAAAGCAGAGGGTGTGAGCTGTGAAGGTTGAGTGAAGCTCACTTAAAATCTCACACTCATCACCCGGGCTGTATGAAGTCATTGCGTCCGTCCTTTTTTCCCGTATCGGTCACACCGTATATCGCCTCATTACCTCCCCTTCAAGCTTCCTCTTGGACTTCAAAAGGCCCTCTCGGTGGGAGCAAAAAAAAAAAAAAGAAAACCACTGAGCTTTTCAGCGTAAGCTTCGTGGGCGATTTTACTCGACTTGATCCGTGTCTCGGTTGTTTGGTCGTTTCTCTCCTTCGGATGGCATATCACTTGAACGGTACACAGGTACACTCCATCCCGGGGTGGCACTCCTTGCCGCTTCAAGTACTGCGGCAATCACTTCAAACACACACACACACACACACACACAGCGGAGTGGAGTGAAAAGTGAGACAATCAATGATGCATGCGATGCAAATGCGTCACTGCGCTAACGGATATTGTTCGGATGGTGCTATGAAAAGAATTTTAAATTATCCCATCTTGGCCGTGGGGCTCATTGTGTGGTGGTAGGAAGAAAAAAAGTGTACTAATTCCCGTTAGGGTGTATTAGCGACACACATTTTTCATTATGTCCACAATTATGCAAAGCAAACGTTGTTTCCTGTTAGCTAATTCCTTTGTTACCACACTTTTCTTCAGTGTCTTGTTTAGTGTGTTGGAACATTAATATGTGGTTGCTGCATGTACTGTTTTGTCATTTGAAGCTAAACGTAATTATTAGGAGTAAATTAACAATAGGTTGAATCCTGCATATAAATATTATTGAATAAAGGTCACTCAGTACAAAGAGTGTTTTGGAAAATTTTACTTTTTGAACCAGTTTTGTTTGATTGAATAACAAGAATCTGAAAAGAGTGATCAACTAGAGAGTTGGTTTTTATGACCATGTGTTAAATAATGTATCATTAAAGAATGAAATATAGAATCAACTCTCTTAATCTTACTTGATATTGTGATTCAAATACTTCAATTATTTGGTTAAAAAATAATAATTTTAAAACCTTTTAATCTGGAACAAGAAGTCATGTGGATATAGCTTAAAAATTGTTATTAATATTCTAGCCTCATTGTAATTTTTATCCAAAGAATAGTTTTTATCAGAGTTCAATGTTTACTTAAGTGTTCTTAAAACTTGATTTTAATTTGAAGTAAATAAGTTTTCTTTTTTTTTTCAAAATCCTGAAAACAATGTAAAAAAATAAAACTACCCTAGTTATTCCATTGACCATATTTAAGACACTACAATTTCTTCAATATTTATCAACTTCTATAGTCTACTCCTACCAGAAGTTCAAATAAAATTAAATGCCCCACCATCATTTGGAGACCAAATTCTTCCATATATTGGATTAATCTGCACTCAACGATGAATGTTTTCACCTACCAATGATCTTGCAAATAGTTCTTCACTTCACCCAACCTTTCTATGTAGAAAATAACTTTCAACACCATCGATTTGTACCAAAGTAATGGCTATCAAAACCAATTATTAAACTTTCCTAAGAGTAACCCAATCTGATTTGAATATTTTTTTCACCAACGCTCGTGCCCTGCCAAACCGATACTGTTTTCACGGTGCATGGAAAACTTTCCGGCCCCCTCAACTTCATCGTATCCATTTAAGTTATTAATTGATTTTTTTTTTTCGTTCGGCACAGTGAAACTTGAGTGAAGAGTGAGCGGGATTATGCAGAAGTTTTACCTCGCACACTACTGTTCGAAAAGGAGGAAGGTTTTGTTTAAACTTTTGCTTTAAGTACCTGTTCTAACTAACTTTCCTGAGCAAAAAAAAAGCACAAAAAAGTCCTGTAAAAATTGCTCCCAGGACACGCTTTTTTCCACCGCTGCCTGCTAGCCCGCATAAACAAACTTTCTTACAGCACGGGGTGGTGTGCTTTCATTGTGGTGCAATTTCCCACATACTTACACATACACGCGGCCGTGCGCTGCCCTGGAACGCATGGACAGCGCCGAGAAGCACAGAAAACTTTGTAACTATTGCAGGGTTGAAGCACTCGTTTTTATGGCTAGTTAACTTTGTGCCCCTCATCAGAATGGGAAAGTTTTTTGTTTTTTTTTTTTTCTCGGCCAAACTTACAATCACGGGTCACCAAACGGGGGAAAATAGACGGAAAATGTTTTCATTACTGTTGAACTGGCGCTTCAGTGGATGCACTGTGGTGATACACCTTTCGAACGCTATCAAAGAGAGAATCTAACCTTTTTTCGCTACTTTTATTAGGGCAACCTCTTTAAACTACTTCTTTTTTGTTTGCAATTGCAATATGAAAACTGCTACTCTTCCTTTTTCGTGGAGTTTCGTCGAATGGAAACAAAGAGACTGCATTTTATCAAAACAGAAGCTGCTCAAAAAAAAAAACCTGCAATCAGTTAAATTGAACAGCAGTGCAGACTTTGTAGTTTGAATTTCCCTTCGGCCACCAAAACGCAACAAAACGCAACTTCCAAAACTAAGCCATCCTAGCCCATGCATGAGCGCATTTTATTTCACCTCCAAATGAATGGATTGCAAAACGTGAGTGTGTGTCCTGGTTCTCCAAACATACCGAACAAAAAAAAATCTAATTATAATCTCTTTCACTCGATCCCCAACATGCTCGAATTTCTACGCTTTTGCATGTCGCCTTTTTTTTGCACTTCACAGGGTTCAAACCATAGGCGCACGTATTTGGCACGCGTATCGGTGAAGTTTCCAGCTCAGTTGCATTACCCAGAAAGCGTTGATTAGAGTTGTATTGCAGTTTTCCAACAAACAAAAAAAAGGAGCGCAAAAAAGCGACAAAAGCTCACCATCCATCCAGGTGCGAAAATGGACGCTTTTGAAACTGGTCAAATCAAGATAAATTCAGGCTGCGTGTCAACAGCGTGCGCTTCCCTGTGCTGTGCCGGGCTTGGTGGCAAATGTTTGTGCTGGTTTGCTTCAAATTTGGGTGTGGGCACAGCCTTTTTCCAAATTAACGGGTTCAACCGATGGCACAAAAGTCATTTGATTGCGCACGCATACGCATCCATTCCGGGTGCCGTTTGATCTTTTTCCCCTTACCGACGAGTGTCTGGTGCTGCACTTTGATCCTTGTGTGTTAGTTTATTGGTACAGAAGTCGTCGCAGCGCGGTCTCGTCGCACCAAATTGCCACCTAATCTTGATGACACATTCCATTTAATTATCGCTCTGCCATTGTGGCTTCCGGCTCCGGGGTGCAAACAGTACAATAAAGCCTTACAATTATGCCTTGCTGTATGCTCTCTCGCCTGGCGTTAGTTTCAAAATAATGGTCGGAATTAAAGCCGAAGCCAAAACTGCTGATGTTGCTGCTGCTGAGCAAATATATGCCACGCGGTTTCAACCAAAAGAGCACACAAACAAACGCAAACTACAGCCTCTAGGGCCTCGTTGCGAAAAGCGAAGCGAGAAATAGAAACTCAAGCTACATGCGTTTGTGTTTTTCATTTTATGTTTTCTCTAATTCCTTCAGTGAAATGCACCGGATGTGGGTGTGTGTGTGTGTGTGTGCGCGTACACATGAACATAATTTTTCAATAAACTCTCCATTATTTACACATTTGCTTTGCACCAACTTTGCAAACGCTTATATATGTGCGCGCGCGCTCTGTACCAGGCTTGCCAGTCGTTTGCTTGCTCGCTAGCTTTTCGAGGAATATTTAGTTTACGATTTATTTACCCTGCATTTGCTGCACAACTCTCACTACTCGTTTTACATGTTGCGTTTTGTGCAACGGCGACGACAACGACGACGACATTGTGGGGTCGTTTTCCCTTTCCCTTCTCATCGTTTTTGGCTTGCCACTGCAACTATATGCAACGTGTGCGACGATACATTCTGCGAAAGATTATTATTATAAATTGCATAGCTTCGGTGCACCATTTCTCCTTGTAGCTTCTCTCGCTCCACCTCACAGCACGGTTGCTATGTCGAGCTCTTTGACAACCCCTGGCACAGGAAATCGTTACGAGATGCTACTGTATGCGTTTTTGTGCCTTTTTTGCGGTGTGGGCGGAACTGCTTACATTGTGTGAGCATCAGTTTTTGGTAGTGGATCTGGGGCTGGATGCTTTGACGTTGCTGTTTCCAGAATTATTTGAAGTTTGCTCTCTTCTATCACCTAAATGAACAAGTTGTCTGTTAACACAGAAGAACTAAATCTAATGTGGAAGTTGTTATAATGATTCTTAATCTCTCAAAAGAACGACCTATTAGATTATAAAATAGACCAATTTCTTGTTAGAAAGTAGAAAAATAATTATAAACTAATTAGACAAATATGATTCCATAGTCTTTTCGAGATATTTATGACATAATGTTTGATTATCGTAATCGCTAAATTATACTTGCTTATTCACGAGTTGTACATTGATGAGTGATTGATGTTGTGTATCATAATTCACCCTGGTTCTTGTTTTTTTAATGACCTGGAAATTGGTTCCAGAGAATTTTGATAAATATTCAATTCCTTCCACAACATTGTTATCGTATTTTTCACAGTTTATTTTACATTTTTGTTATATTTTTCACCAACAATTTACACAATATTCAAGAGTTCTGATGATGATATTTTTTTATCAACAGATTTTGACATGAATTACCTTACAATTCATTACTGTCATTCTAGTTTTACTCATTTAGACGTTAAGAACTAAGCGCATTTCACAGCCGAGTATCTTATCAAACGTCAAAGTTGCGTTGAATCATTTACAACCCACTTATACCAACAGTTATCTCGGTGAAATAAAAAAAAGCGCATCAAAACGAACAATTCCGCGCGAAACATTGTCGCCGGTGAAATGCGATGCAGCTCCACGCCGCGTTCGTGTATGTGTGTAGATGCACTAGAATGCAAACAATTTTCATAACTGCAACCAACAAGAGCAATCGTGTGCAGCGTTTACTTTTCTTTGTCGCTGTGAGCGTGCATGGTTGAGGATGTGCTGTGGTAGGTTACGGAGTATGGGCGGAAACCTGAACCCAAACAAGATACATGCTCCATAAGCTGACACAAGCGCAATTTATGCATTCCCACACTTTTCACGTTTCACTTCTTCGGCGATGATATTACATTGCATTGCCAGCTGAAACGTTGGTTTCACGCTCTTTGATCTGTGGTCGTTTGAATTTTGGTAATTTTTATTATAATTTTGATTCTAAAAAAACTACTCCTCACTGTTGCTGCTCTTCTTCTTAAAACATCCAACCTTACGGAAAGCACAATTTATGGCTTCATGTCGCCGGTTGTGTGAAATAAACACAAACTCTCTTACACTCGCGTACCCTGCACAACGAACGACTTCAACCGGGGTGCAGCGATTTCGTACACTTTGCACCATAAATACTCTCGCACAGTGTACACCCATTATTGCCCATTTGTAAAAGCGTGTGGCACAGGAAATCGAAAAGTCAGTGCCAGATATGTCGGAACCAAACTGTGCTTTCGCTCAAGAAGCCCCTTGGAGCCTCCCCTGGTCGGTAAGCTTCTTGGGTACTGCGAACGTACTTGCACTCTGCGATGTACGCTGGTGCGCTCGCCGGCAGACCGGAAATGTGCACATGCAAACGAAGTGGTTTTCCATTTTGCTAAGTTAATAGCAAAGGGGTTGGTATTCGTCCCCGTTGCTATCGCGGTTGAAAGGGGCAGATCGCATGCAAATGGGTTTGAAGGTTTTTTTTTTTGCTGCCCTTGCTGCTGCTGCTGCCCCCAAAGGATGCCTTCTTTTGGTAGTATGCGGTGGCTTTTGCATGATGCAGCGATGCTGCTGCGAGATGCAACAACTGCAAACGCATAGCGCGTTTGCCTTTGGCACACTTTTCCTAGCTTGCCCGTTTTGCGGAGTAAAATGCTTTTCAAGAATGTCGGAAGATAATGCGCCTTGGGGAGAGTGTTTGACCAAACTACGTTTGCAATTTGAACCTATGATAGGTGGACCACACAGACACATAGTGCACTTGTGCCCGGAAGCGTGCCGGATGGAGTGTTTGTGCTCATGCTAGGATGGGATACTATAATTGTGCTATAGATTTGGCGTACAAATCGTAACATAAATCATTATATGTTTGATATTAGTTTTTTATGAGTAATAGTTTACATTTGTTTTTGAATGATAATAACAACCAAGAATCACTAGTTCCGTCTGGAGTTGGAGTCCGTAGTAGGCCGAACTCTGTTTCCCGTCGATTTAAATCGATTCCAGTCGATTTAGACTCCAGTCAACTCCGGTCATCTCTTATTTCGGTACAATTCGGAAAACTTTGACTGCGTATGACTCGAGCTCTGACTCCGAATGATTCCAACATCACCTCTGGACGACTCCAGATACCTCCTAATCTGGATAACTTTGACTTCGGATAACTCCGGACGACTCCGAACGACTCTGGACGACTTCGGACAACTCCGGACGACTCAGACTCAGGAAGACTCTAACTCCAAACAACTCCGGACGACTCCGGACGACTTCGGACGAATCTCGACGACTCCGAAAGACTCCGGAAGACTCTGGACGACTTCGGACGACTCCGCACGACTTCAGACGACTCAGACTCAGGATGACTTGAACTCCGGATGACTCGGGACGATTCATAGTCAGGTTGACTTAGACTTCCGACGACTCCGGAAAACTCTGGACGACTCCAGGCGACTTCGGACGAATCTCGACGACTCCGACAGACTCCGGAAGACTCTGGACAATTTCGGCCGTCTTCGAACGAATCTCGACGACTCCGAAAGACTCCGGAAGACTCTGGACGACTTCGGACGACTCCGCACGACTTCAGACGACTCAGACTCAGGATGACTTGAACTCCGGATGACTCGAGACGATTCATAGTCAGGATGACTTAGACTTCCGACGACTCCGGAAAACTCTGGACGACTCAAAACGACTCAGGATGAGTTCAACTCCGGACAACTCCGGACGTCTCCAGGCGACTCAGGATGGCTCCGATCAACTCCGGACGACTCCGGACGACTTTGGACGACTCTCGACCACTCCTGACGACTCCGGAAGACTCTGGATGGCTCTGAATAATACTAGACGAATTTTTGTTAATTTCACCCTTCAATAGTCCACTCTCCAAGAAGGTTAAAAATATTGCCATAAAGTCATTGGCTAAACCATCACGTATATATTTCTTGAGATTTAAAATAAAACCAAACCCAGACGATCCAAGTGATAAACTTACTTGCAATTGAAGTTTCATAAACTATTTCTAGGCTAAATATTCTTACTATGTGTTGGTTTTATGTACTTTACAAAACAAATATGCGTAAATCTATTGCATGTTAAATATTTATTTAATTCCAAAAGACTTCTGCAATATCTCCGTCTCTCATCTCGTTACACATTTCGGTAACGCAATCAGCAACCCGTCCCAGGCTGAAACAAGATCACTATGAAATGCGTTCTGTGTGCCACTGCATTTCGCTTTCCCCGTTTCCAAACCTTACAAAAGTGCACTTGCTGTGCTGCTTTTAGCATATTTTGTTGCAATCGTAGAGTGCTGCTTTTCATCTCTCCCACACAGGGCAATGGTGCATGGTGAGATGCCTCCAAGCGGCATCCGTCATTGCATGTCTCCGAAAACCCTCGCGCAGAACCGCACAAACAAAACCAACCTCAGTCAAAATCCATTCGTTTCGGGTTGCATAGGATGCTAGCCGCTCTGGTAACAGTTGGCTGCTTCGCGGTACAATACGCTCGCTAGAACTTTGTGTTTTAGTTGCAATGCAATCTCATCTCCGTACTGCTCCTCATATGCCTTCACCATGCCGGTCATCTAAGGCTACGAGTTGGTCTTTGCCTTGATGTGTGTGTTTGTACGCTCTTCTTTTCTTCCCTCCGCAAACCGGTGAAAGCAATCGGATGAGCCATTGCAACCAACAGCCAGATTCATCTTTCCAGCACCACTGGTGGCGGTGTGTTCCTGTGGGAACCTTTTCCGTTACACGAGTTGCAATTTTCAACCAGAAACATAATAGCAAAGCGTGAACGGGAGATGCACAAAATCGTGCCCTTGCCCGTGCGAGTGCGCGCAATGGTACGATTCTTCCGTTTGTTTATTTATTTTTTGCCTGCAAGAGTTCCACTATACCCGCGACTGAGAGTGTTTACCGCCCCAAATGCCCGAGAAATGATCAGCCGATGATAGGGCGCAACTAATTGCGTGTGCGGTGCTGCGCGCGGTGCTGCAAACTGTTCTATTAAATACACCCACGGGATGCGAAAGGGCGGCAACGGCTAGCTGCAAGTGTGTATTTTGAAGCAAAATTGCTTCAACATTGCACTTTTGCAGGAAATGAGCTCCCGCGTCCCGTATCCTCGTATCGCGAGACCGCGTGGGGTGGATGGGTGGATGTGTTTTCAATCGCAGGAAGTTGCCAGTTTATTGCCCTGTGTGGCAGCAGAAATTGCTGCTGGTGAGCGCGGGCGCAATTGTGCCGAAAACGCGTAGGTGATAAAGTGTTTAGTACGTCTGTGTGTGTGTGTGTCCGTTCTGTGGGAATTTGTGAATTGTGTGCCCGCTTATATTGCCCTGTGCTGCAGCTGCGGTTAATGCTCGGAAGCAACAGGGACTCATTAGCAGCTCGCAGGATCGTTGGAGGATGTTGTTGGGAATGCGTTTAAACGCTTGCCAGAACGTCGTTCTTTCGTGGTTTCACTTACTTTCACATTCCAACAAATGTGTGTAAAACTTTAAGTTGAAAAGTGACTGTTATTTGAGTGTAAGTTTTGAATTCAGTTGATGAGATGCTTTTGTACACGTTGTTTTGTCGAGTTGAAGAGTCTTTGAAATAAGGTTACAAAATAAAAATCGTTTGCTCTTTAACTTTTTACATTTTTATAGTGAATTCAATTTTTTAAATAAACTTTTCTTACAGGGTTTTCCAAGCGTTATCATAGCTGTGGGACACTTTATCGTCTCTTTCTTCGGTGAAATGAATTTAATGTAAGGGGAATTGGACACTATAGCAATCTTGTTGGACAAATCCAATAGGAATTTACAAGGAACTTGTCCAAAAAGGGTGCCATATAGTCCAATTTGTATCATATGTAGATCTCTTCCCATAGGAAAGAGTCTAGGAAGTGTCCCACAACTATGAGAACTCATGGAAAACCCTGTAACAAAAAAAAAATATAATTATACTACTTGATATTGATACTCCGTTGTTTACTACCTTCTATAAATGAAATATTACAATAAATTAATTAGTATTATAATTCATTATGAAATTTAAAATAAAATAAGAAAATCACAAAGCCTTACGCAACTCGTGTAAACTATCGAAATGCCTCGGTAATTTGTATATTTGTATATTTATTAAATGATCGACTAACCTCATAAGCCATCCGCTGCAAGCATTTATAGCATATCGATATTCATATATTTATCCAACCGATTGTATTGTTAGCTTATCATCAAATGACCGCTTCCCATCCCAATTAATTCACTTTTTACCTTGAAAGTTCTATTCTACATGTTTTCTTATATTTTGCTTGTCAAACCTTCTTAAGAAACAAATATACCAAACATGATTGACAATTTATGGTATCGTTTGTGCAGCAAAACCCGCTTTTGATTGTGTTGTGTTACCCTTTACCACAACCTGTTGAACGGCAAAGTAATACTGCAAAGTCAATTTTTTTTACACATTTCCTTCCATCCGCAAGCAGCACTTCACCATCTTCACCGAAAACTCATCTGCCTCGTTGATTGTCGTCCTTGATTGATGTTTGATCTGTGCGCTCGCCTCTGATGTGGAAACGTTCGTAAATCGTCCTTGATGGCAAATCATTCAAATGGTGCGCTGGGACTCGCACACGCAGAGGAATCACATTTAAAGCAGCACTTCCGGGGCTTTACGAACGAACACGAAGACGCCGACACTGCCACCATCCTTTCGGTTTGAGATAAACATTATCCTATCGGTAATCGAGCAGCCTCGCCACGTTTACAGACAAGATTCCGATTGCTCAGCGAGCGACTCGTGCAGGTCAAATCGCAGACGAGAGCATACGTACATTCAATTTCGGGCTAAAGTTCCGGACATAATATTCGGGCTCCGGTTTTCTCCTCCTGGTGGTCCATCTTCCGTCCATTTTACCCACTCTCAGCGCCAACGTTCGCACGGACCGAAAGGAAGGACGGAAAAGCAAACGATGGCAATATATGATGGGAAATTATTATTTGCCTTGAACGAAATTGAATGCTGGCGCGCTCGGTCTGGAAGGGCTGCCGGCTGCTCACCCCGAAAGGGCACCACGGAGAGATCATGGAGCAGCGGGAATTTGACTTTCCATTTTCACCGGGACCGGCTTAAGCACATCAAATAGGGAGAGACGCGCCTGTGTGTGTGTCTATGGCTGTATATGATAAAGAGCGTTTTGCGGAAGGAAATTGAATTCCTGCACGAGATGGTGTGCTGGTCGCTCATGGGGAAGTTATAACGATTGCTATCGATCGTAACATGTCTCCGTACTGTAAAATTCAATTTCCAGTACAGTAAAATGGTGAACCATTTCCAAACATTACCCTGTGTCAATAGTGTAGGCTAAAGTAGATCCTACAGAACATAGTTTATACGTTGCTTAAAACATGCAACATTGTTGCAACAGCATCAGTGTGCCCCGTCCAAAAAAGGAATCGAAATCACCCACACCAGCACACACCTGCAAAACGAGAAGGCAAACAATTTCGCACCAATTTATTGTTTGCAGCGTCTCGTTTGCCAATTTGTAGCACTTATTTGTGCTCAATTAACATAAACAAATCGGCCACAATCGCGCGACCGTGTTCCAATCAATAGACGAAACCGGGCGCATATTGTCGTCTAGTTGCGTTGTTGGTGCCACCCTCCATTCTCGTATTACTTCCCAACACCTTTTCTTGCAGCACCCGCTCGAAGGAAAACAAACGAGAGATTTATATCGCGCAAGTCGTCGTCGTCGTCCCGTGCCGTTCAGAATCGCATTAAAATTTATTGACCATCGTTATGATGCGCTCTCCGCGCAGATTCTTCTTCGCGAGCGCGCATTGATGTGCTGCCTTCCCCCCGCATATCACTTTCATACGATCGATTTATGGTGGCGAGACCTGCAAATGGTGTCCTGCAGGAATACAGAATGCGCCGATGGGTGTCCGCTGATTGCAGCACATTTGTAGGCCTTTTTTGCTTCTAAGCGTGAGCGTGATCCACGACTACCTGCTCGGGCCGGGAAAATCATGGTCACTCACAAACACACCTTAAAGGGTGAAAAAGATCGCAGAACTAAGATGATGGTCTAGCAGCGAGGCTTTACTGCCAGCAGAATAGAAACCTTTGGAGAGCAGAACGGCGGGGCTTGCTTGACTCCGACCGGAGCGAAAGGAAAGAATTCGCGCCCGTAAAAGTTGGCATTAATATCGCCAACCACTCTTGTGGGGTTGCTTGTGGTGTCCGTCTCTGGCCGACCAAGAAGCAGCAAAGCGGGTGGCTTTAAATTGTAAATTGTTCCCCAAAGGTCCCTTGCCCCTTGCTTTCCGGTTTGGCTTACCCGAACGGTTTTGTTTGCCGCTTGTATACATTCCAGCCGTTCACGAAAGGCGATCGCCCTATTCCTCTCACCTCCTGCACTGGGAACAACGGCAACGAAAAACACCTTGTTCGGTGAATCGATAAATTTATGCTTAAATAATACATTTATTCCAACCGGCCAGAGGAACCAGCGGGCAGACTTGCCGGTGGACCTGAGTGTTTCCTCTTTCTTCATGCGTCGAGGTCTCTTTTTTTCTCAAGTTCGATTCGATCATCAGCTTGTGCTGATGATTGCTCTCCCGTAAAAAAAACTAACAAACGGCGGTAACACCAAACACACACACACACACATACAGTGGGACCATGCACCCGCCCGCGGTATGTCCTGCCTGGATGTTGTTCCGTAGCGAAAGAGCGCTGGATCGGGTCGTGCACTGATGCTGATCTGCTGATAGCGCTGCTGCCGGTGCGCCGGAGTGGTTCGTTTTCCTTGGCTGATTTTCGACCCCGCGATCGGTGGACTGGGGAGCGGGTGGATTTCCTTTTACACCTTTACACAAGGGCGTGCATGTGTGTGTGTTTATGGGAGCCTTCTCGCGCACCCATTGTTTGATGTGGATGGCAATTTATTCGGCAAACGGTTCCGAAAAGCCGATGATCGGCACGCGCGATAGAGAGAGTTTTGGTTGTTTTTTCGAGGTGAAAGATATTTCTGCTTTTTTTGGCATTTGGATGGTTGAGGATGGGTTGGAATGGTTTGGATGGGTTGAGAAAATGGGTTGTAAGTATAGCCTAAATACACAGGAAACACCTTTAAGGTGCTATTCTCTCATGCAGGTTGTTCGGTAAACGGATCACAATTTACGATGAGGCTCGATTTGCATCGCATTAAGTGGTGTAGGTTTAGGCATTTTTTTACAATATTTTTTTGTTAAATAATTTCCTTTGCTATGTTTTTATTTATTGCAATTACAACCTCTCCTTCGGGTACGAGCGCTTCTATCTTACTGATTTACGTTTTAATCACATTTATACCACCACTAACCTGAATGCACTTTTCACCTTTTTGCAGCCTTTCCAGCGCACTTGCACCTAATTGCAGCAGAATGGATTACGCGGACCGCGGAGTAGCAACCAAAGCCACGAAAAAGAGATGAGCTACGACGACCCGATCCCGATCGTTCTGCGCTCGATAGTGTAAAAAAAAGGTAAGGAATTTTAATATCACTCCATTCAACGCGCTGCCCGGCTCGAAAGCTAACCAGCATTGCACTTTTCCTTCGTTTGCTGGTGTTCATTCGCTTTCTGCCTAGAAATGGATGAGTTTTTTTTTTTATTATTATAAATGGTTGTTTATTTCTGCTCTCTGACTCGTGCAGATCGTTGACCGAAAAGGAATTGCAAACAGAGCCCTTGCGGACGTAAGAAAAATAGCATAACAAGACTGAAATAAAAGCAAACGGAACATAATACAATCTCACAGTAAATCCAATTATGTTGCGCTTGCCTATGAATGTTCAGGTTTTTTTTTTTTAATTTTAAATTAGTGAGGCTTGTAGTGTGGTGGAGAGCGAGTAAAAAAAATTGTTCATTTCAGAGCTTCCATAAATTCCGCCTACACGCCTAGCAAAAACAGCTAAGAATTGGAGCTTCCTTTTTCTTATTTGCATCCTCTTTTTCACGAGTTTGCGCTGGGGTCAATAATTTACTTTCCTCCGAGTATCAATATTCACACATAATTAATCGCCCATGAAACGATACAATGATCATGGATGGAGTTCCATCCTACCAGCACCTCTGTGAAAACTAGCTTACAGACAGCGTAGAAAGAGAACGATATCGATTATTATACAACCGAACCGTTTGTTTGCGTTGTTATCGTTGGTTGTGCCATGGTGACACGAGCGAAGGAGTAGGAATTATGTGGCTTCATAAATAAACATCCAACACCAAATTGTATTCCAAACTTTTCGCTGCCCCACCGAGCGTGTGGGCTGCTTTTTGCGTACAGCAAATGTGTTTTTGACACAACGAACTGAGCAAGTGTGTGGCCCTCCCGCCGTGTGGGCATCACCGTGTTTCTTGCCTTCGTTTGTTCACACAAGCTTTCTGACGAACAGGAGGAGCAAAAAGGAAAACCTGATGTATGAGAGTGTGTTTTGTTTTTGCTGGCGTGAATGAACATGAAAACTAAATTAAAAACTTGAACCAACCAACAGAAAGACGTTCGATAACGTCTCCGGCCGGTGTGCCGTGCTCGATAAGAACGCGTGCCTTCTAATCCAATAAGTGACTGTTGTCGACGATAGGGGAATTATGGTCGTAAAACGCAGCTTTACATATCAGAACGCCCACCGGGGCGAGGGGTTTTGGGTTTCGAGCAGAGGGTGTGAAAGAGAAGATAGAGAAGAAGCTTGCTGGTGAGCCGTGTGTGGCAAAGTTGATATATTCCTACTCAACTACAGCTCTAGCATCTTCAACGATGGGATGAGAGGTTCATCAGCTATGCCGAAACGATTACCGGTACGAACGTAGGAAAGAAAGCTGCTTTAGCGTGTAAAGTTGGTTAAATACGTATGGATTAGTCTTATTGCTTAGTTGTTCAATGTTGTAAATTGAATATTTATTATTTTAATTCGCAGACATTAAAAAGAAGAAGTACAATATTTAAAAACGATAGTCGTAAATAGCGCCAGCTGTTGAAAATGATGTTAATTCCGATGTATTGAGCAGTTTGCCATTCTTGAAAGCGCTTCGGTGAACAGTGAGATGGTTTGGAACTTACTAGGTGACATTTAAATTTTGTTGCTCAATCTTAGTTCGCAAATTTCTTGCATATAAAGTTGAATATATAAAGATTGCCTTCAACACATCATAACAAGACTTTTTTTTTTATTATTATTATCTCACCATATAGTCAGATACACAGACATCCTCTGCGTAAATTTTCTTTTATCTCTCTTAAAACTAAACGAAAATGACAAATAAATGACTTCATTATAACTGAATAAATTTTTTGTTCTGATCGCGCCATGTCTTCCTTTGTCCTAATATTTTAGAAATATGATGTGGGTCTTTCTTCTTAATTTATTCGCCCTTCAGAATTCATCCAATTCTCCTATTTATGTTCTTGGGCTTCTATTTTCGCACACAAGTAATAATTTGGAGAAGCTACCATTTTCAGATATTTGTGCTCGATAGAAAATTGGGTTATCGATGAGTTCATAATAAATTCTTCGTTCCTGCAAGTTCATTTTATTATTATTATTATTATTATTGTTATTATTATGATTATTATTATTATTATTGTTATTATTATTATTAGTATTATTATTATTATTATTATTATTATTATTATTATTATTATTATTATTATTATTATTATTATTATTATTATTATTATTATTATTATTATTATTATTATTATTGTTATTATTATTATTATTATTATTATTATTATTATTATTATTATTATTATTATTATTATTATTATTATTATTATTATTATTATTATTATTATTATTATTATTATAATTATTATTATTAATATTTATATTATTATTGTTATTATTATTATTATTATTATTATTGTTATTATTATTATTATTATTATTGTTCTTCTAAAGATTCTTTCATTTTTTATTTCTATATTTTGGATTTGTGGATGGATTTTCTATTGATTTAAGATTTAATTTATGTACATGTTTGGCTGTTTGCAAGTGAGAGATGTTCGTGTATGTTAACAATGGTAATGCAATCGTGAAAAACGTGTATTGTTAGCAGGGTTTGCTATGTTTATCATAATTTGTTAAATTTAATCGATTAATATCACATCACATTAATGACATTGATCTGTCAAATGATCTGTAAGAGTACTTCATTTTAAACCATATGGCCACTGCTCATCTCAGTGTGCACCGTTTGCAAGCTTCGATCGTGTCATCTAATTCGCCAGCTTAACGTGAAATGACTCACACAACGAAAATCCTTTTTAAGGTATGCAAATACAATGGTATCAATTCGCTCTGCTTGTGTTTCTTTTACAGAACTTTAAATTACCATTACCTATGCTTTCTCCATTCAAAGTGTGCGAACGTGTTGCGATTATGGGAACAGATGGACGGAGATTTTCTGTGGGTCCAAGCTGAACTGTGCTGCAATGCCACTGACCGGTTGATGGCGTTTATTAGCGCAACAGGGTTCTGTCTCTTTCAATCCGGGGTATCATCTGGCCCATCGTGCACATTACGTGTTTATGAAACTGCACAACGATCTAATATTGGATGCTGTTTTGAGATTCACCTCCAGCTCTGGTGTTTGTGGGTGTGCGTTGTACCAGCTGGTGTTTCATAAATAACCGAACGCTTTGTGTCTTTGGCGATGATAGCAACTTGGTTCGCTCTGCGCCAAATAATACTTTTTTGTTGAATAAAGGTTAAACGTGATTGAAATGTTTAAAACAGATTTGTTTTTTTTTGGGTTTTTTAGCTTAGCCTGTTCATACTTTACTGCCCTCATCATCGCATTAATTTGTAACGCTGTGAATTGAGATTTATTCTCCCAGCACAGACGCGTTTCTTTCATAAAAATCCTTTTCGCTTTCGAAATAATACAGTATGGTGCAGACCACCATTGTGTGAAATTAAAAGCTCATTATAAAAACAACACACCGAGACCCACAGTCTATGTTGCCCCCCCTATCTCTGGAGGCAAGAATGCATGGATGAAAGGAAATAAAGGCGAATTATGGTGCGGTATTTAGATGCATTTACTTTTGTGGTGTAGCTTACCGTTTGGCTGAGGAGCAACAGACGGGAAAAAAATCTTTCTCTCTCTTCTACAATGTAGCGAACAAAACAAAACAGAAAAACTAACCTCACTAACAGTTTGCAAACGCAAATAACGCAAATAATGTTTGCCCATTAAAACACTCCACACCGGGGTGCATAATGGAGAGCAAACAAGCGTCGTCGTCCACCGACTAATGAAAGCGGAAATATAACCCTGCACGGTTTAACACCCCCCGAACGCTCCCCATTCATTAACGCATCGGCGTGCAATATGTGCAGGCTGCTTTAACATCCAAAGGGGGACCATACATAAACGGTTTGAAAAATACTTTATGTTTACTTCACGGGCTCGCAGAAGAATTGCCACAGTAGGAGAAGGGAATTTTTACATCGCTCCGGGTAAGTCAAGCAGAAATCGGCGAGCAAAAGCAATGGATAGGGAAATATGATCTTAAACCTCGCTTTTTCTACCATGTTCATCTGAGAAAACAGCTGAAAAGGCGTTTTAAGTGCATTCATTTAAAAATGCAAACTAAGTACTATTAAACGCAAACAGAACTGTTGAAGACGCAAGACCCAACGATCTGCTTTAGGGAGTTGTTGTAATCAATCATCTACTTTGAACTAATCAAAGGTTTTGGACGCCACTTTCCTATAGCATGAGGTACTGACGATAGCTATCAAACACCAATTCGATTGATATTGGACGACTGTCAGACATGGTGATGTCTTGCGCGTAAGAGATATTTTCTTGAATTTCAGGTCCAATAGTTGATTGGAGTATCAGTACTTTTATGTCTGGATAAAACTCTGAAAACATTTATATTGGTATTTATCATACAGGGTTTCGAATCATATAAGGAAATGTTGCAAATCGGTAGGGGAATGTTGCATGCAAGCGGTGGAAGTTTGCAATCTTATAGGGGAGTGTTACAATCGATTAGGGGAATTTTGCAAGCGTACTGTGGAGCTGTCATCAGACGGTAGGTGCCGCTGTAAATACCTCAAAATATTTTCGTCAATCTTACTAACTTATCGTGTTTAATTATGGCTGCGCAGCAGGATTTCTTTAGTTTATCATGTGTACAGCTGAATCCCACACGAAAACAATTGCAAATGATGTTTTTACAAACAAATTATCGGTATCAGTTCGAAGCTTTTTACACCGGCACCCACAGTCTGATGACAGTTCCACAGTACGCTTGAAAAAATCCCCTAATCGATTGAAATACTCCGCTAGACGATTGCAAACTTCTACAGCTTGCTTGCAACATTCCCCTTCCGATTTGCAACATTCCCCTAAGTGATTGAATTACTCCCTTATATTATGTATTCACTAGTTTTCTCAGAATTCTTTCTTGCGTTAGGACATTATAATAAAAACCTATTTTTGTACCTATTGTTCCATACATATTTCATAATTTTAATACTAAAATTGTCTATTCCTCTTGCTCTCTTGTATTCCTGCAAACATTCGCGTGCAATTATATCGCTTAAAACCTTTGCTCATCGCAACACTTGAAACAGTTCAATCTGGATTTTCAATCAATGTACGCCGTTTTTCTTCGATCTTAAACAATAAATATTTCATAATCCAGCAGCAGCAAAAACAACCAGCTCTATTTAAAAACCGTTTGATCTATGCTGGGGTTTCCGTTTGACTGTTTTTGCTTCTTTTTTCTCTGTTTTATGTTTAACGATCGATTCCCAGCTGGTAGAAATAACTCCATCACGCTGCCCAGCACCGTGCAGAGTGAAACATCGATCGGGAACGCGATTTTTCCTCGTCTGCCCTACCCTCTCCTTGCTCTATAAACAAAGTGCTGCGGCTTTTTTCCGGTACGACAATCGAACGATAGGAGGGGAGCAACACTAGCACGCCAACAAGGGAATAGCATTAAAATTCTGCCTTTATTTATGTATTTTTATCTAGCCCCGATTGGTGAGGCCCCCCTTGCGGCAATTCACAATGTGTGTGTGTTTTTTTTTGCTGGTCTAGCTTGGTATGTTTCAATGTGCTTGTTGGTGGTGGTGGTTTTTTTTTTTCGTTCATCGTTTGCCTTCTGCGATGTTTTGCTTTTGTGTGTTTTGCTACGTACGCGGATCGACACACAGCAAACCCTGTGCGAGCACTACGACGACGAGTCCGCAGTCCCGGTTTTGCATCACACCAAGACCCCTCGGGCGTGTTCCACAGCAACGCCGGAGGTAAAGGCTGGCCAGCTCCGAATCGGTGCGCGCGTGTGATGCAATTTGCGCGAGTCGCTCTCCCCCATTCACCATCCGCCGAGGGACGGGCGGGACATACAAAAAGCGCGTTCTATCAAACTTTGTTTATGGTTGCAACCCGGCCCGTGTTTCCTGCCACGCTCTCGGGGCCAGTGCCACACATCGGCATCGGCAGTGCAAAAAATAAACCCCCGGTGTCTTCAGAAGCGGAGCGATCTTGCGCACCAAACCGAGCGAAATTGTCGATCCGATGTCGAGTTGGCCGAGTGCGAGTGTAAATCAGCCTGCGCACGGACTGCGGTGGTGTCTTGAGCAACGAGACACTGGCCCAGCTGGAGATCGGAGATCCCCGCCGGGGGAAGATTTACGACCCGAGCAACGAGCAACACGTCAGGTCGGTTCGACAAGAGCGGATCAGGCCGCAGCGGATGGACCGATCTTCATCTACTAGCGCCTGCCTACCACCGGAATCGATGAGACGATCTATAATTTTTTGTTCCGTTTTTATCTGCCTCAGTGGAATGTGAGAAGCAGGCAACTATTCGTGGCAAAATAAAATATCTTTTAATTCTTTGCCCAGTACAGCTTCATTGCAGGTTATCATAATAGCTAGAATAGTTTTTCTAAATTTCATAATTTATTAAATTGTTACATTCGTATAGAAATTTCAGAAGGGTTTTGCATTTTTAACGGAATTATGAAATTATGATAGACTCTTAGGGTTCTAGGGTGAGACACTTTCTAGACACTTTCTATGGGAAGAAAACTTCATATATTGGACTATAGGCACCCTTTTTGAACAGGCTTCTTGAAAAATCCTATTGGATTTGTCAAACAAGGGTGCTATAGAGTCCAATTCACATCACATAAGGTTCATATCAAGTAGGAAGGAGCCAAAAAAATGTCCCACAGCTATGAGAACTCCTGGAAAACCCTGTAAAATATTTATTTTTAATTTAAAGTGTATAACCATGAAAATAACTCAATTTAAAAATTGAATTTGTTAAAAGTATTATATCTGAATAACCACTGTAAAATATAGTTATTTGATTAATTATTGGTTTTATAAAATTTTCGACATCGATTATGAGTTCATGTAACTGTCTTCTAGGTATTGAAAAATTATGGAAGATTTTTAAAACGGATCCATTGTTTAATATTTCCGGATAAGACAACAATCGAGAGTTTTACTATTTATTAGCTGAAATCGTGTCTCCAATACTCCATACAAAACTACACGCAAAGCTAACGAATTTCAGATTTTTTGCTTAGATTATTTCAGCTTGAACAATATGTAAACAAACGCCAGTTCGTTGCCGACTTGATCGGGCTAGTTCAGGAATTGATGTCTTGTTTTGGCCTAAGCATACATATTTTCTCTGGCTTAGTTCAACAACATTTGAATCGATGATTTAATTAAATGCACCTTATCCTATTAGGAACAGCAAAAAAGTAAAACAAAAACAATTTCAAAATGCATCTTTGTTTTCGTGCGTGTTATGAAATTCAATATGGCCGAACGTTACTGTCAAATGGATTCTACTCGATTGATCAAAACTATTCCACTGACAGGCAGACATTTCAACTTTCTGGTTGACATTATAAAAGGGATCATTGACTAATTTTGTTGTTGCCTATCCTTGTTTGGCTTTAGCAAGCAAATTAAAAAAAAAATCTAATGTAAATCACTATCATAGTGAAAGTAAAGGGTAAATTTTAAAATATTCTTTTGTAATTAAATTCTCAACAAGCTAAATTAAAATATGTTTCATAGTTGATGCTTCATCATATAGACTGAGGCTGAAATTGGTCCTTCGAACCGGAGAGTAAGATATCGTACGAAAGATACCTTTTTCGTGTTCGTACATTTTATCAATTTGTGTCTTTGTTTCAACTGTGGAAATAAATAACGTTTGATCTATCCTACTATAATATCCTGCTTATTTAATCCTATTAATACCAGACGCTTTTGCCTCGGGTATATCATTCTCATTTGACCATCTCCCTGCACTGCGTTCTCTCGAATCAGCTCAAGTTTAATCCTTTTTAGAAACATGACACAACTAACCAACACCTGGCACACCGGTCGCGTTGTTTCGCATAATCGACAATCAACCAATCCTCGTGCTCCACCACTGACACGGGATGCACCCGATGCATCCAAGCGCAAAAGTGCCTCAATGTTAGCATTAACAAGATCCGATACCATAATCTCTGCACGTGTTCACACCTTTCCAGTCCCAACCATTTGCTAGCTTAGCACCCTCGACCCCGACATACAAAGAGTGGCAAACCTGTATATACCATGCGAGCATTCCCATCGATACGGCTCAGCTTCTTGAAGGTGTTTCTCGTTGCTTTTTTTCCTATGCTCCATTATTTAGCATCCTTTTCAATCACTCCCCCTCTCCGGTTGGCGTTCACCATTTTCCTTTGCCCCGGGAACGAATCATGTGAAACCTCACGGGGCGGCAGGTGTGATTGGAAATAATGTATTTCAACTGCTCTCGGCGTGTGTTTTTGTGTGCGTGCTAGATCCCGCTCGTACACGCTCGCCTGCAACAAAACAGTTTTGCACCCGGGGAAGCCTACAAAGAGCGGGCCGCGTGCATAGACCAATGCATATGCCTGTGAACGGCTCCATGCTACGATAAATAAGTGCAGCAGCAACAAAAACGTATCTCCATTCTCAGGCAACTATTTTCTGCATACAATCAACCGGTTTTCCGACACACGATTTATGCCGTTTGTTTCGAAACGGCTAGAAAATAGTGCATCCATTCCTGGGTCGAGCCGCACAGCGCACGGTGCAGCAATGTGCAATGTTTGGGCTTCGGAAACGGGTCAGTTTAAGTTTTGGTTTGCGCGCAAGCACCGTTTCTGCCACTCAACCGGTGACGAACCCTTGTGTTTTTACTGACTCTCTTCCCACTCGGGATTGCATGCTAAATGGAGTTTTGTTTTTTGTTCCTTCTCTCACTCTGCTATATGTACCATCTGCGCAATTCCTAATGCGTTTTGCCAAGTGTAAAATAATTGCATTGCGCTGCTGTTGCTGCTGCTAACCTTTCTCTCAGTGACAGCCGCCTGGTGACGGTTCGATAAGCATCTAACCCGTATTGGGGGATAAGCGATTCGCATCGCGGTTCTCGCCCCCGGTGCTTACCTTTCGGTTTGCCGTGGCCATTATCTGGGTTAGTAATGTCTAGCGCTCCATCTGCATGCAACACAATCACCACAATCTGCCGTGCGATTCCATGTTTGCATCGGAATCGGCGAAACCGGAGATATGAGCTGATGAAATTGCATCCGGCAGACAGTGTGCTCATGAATATACACACGCGTCGACCACGGCTACGGAGAAAGTGGATGAGAAATGCAGTGACAATTGTTGCCGCACAGGTACGGGAGCAAGCTTGCGAATGCATTTGCATCTTCTTAGAATGCGCTGATCCGTGTGGCGTGCGGGGCGAAAGCGAGTCTCTGAGTCTTGGCGCCCTGATCGTGGCAGGTTTATGTTTAGTGCCAGCCACAAACGTTCACAGCCACACACAAACAAATGCATTCTAGTTGCTTTGTTTTGAATTACAAGCGTTCGGTTGCGGAAGAAAAAATAAAGAGGTTAAGGTAAGTGGTACACAGAAGCACTAGCACTAGCAGAATGGAATACTTAGTGCCGGTGAAAAGCGACTGCCGGAGATAACGACATTAAACAAACAACTTTGAAGACGTTAAAGCAGCTGAAGCAATTTAAATCATATTTAAAACATTCTTACTACATCTGCCTGAGATAAGCCTGTATTCAGGACCTAAAAATGTCCCAAAGTAAGGCGTATGTCGAAAAAATCGTAAATCAAATATCTGTCAAAATAAGTTTATAACCGAAGTTGAAATCTAAGACATCGTATATTTTATTTAAAACAATGTTCTATGTTTTTATAATGTTTGTACGATATTATCATCGTATCGACCGTAAAAAACGGAAGAAAAAACCAGGATTTATCAAATTTTAAATAATGCCAAGGATTCACTCATTAGGAGTATTTAGAATTGTTCTTCAGTCTTTTAGCACTGATTTCCATCAGATAGTATATTCACCTCTATAAAATGATTGATACAGAGTTTTCCGAGCCACTTTCGAATGTAAACATTGTCTTTACAGGATTTCCAAGTCAATTTCCAAAGTCTACAACATGTTTCGTTGCTTGCGAGATGTTTTCCAACAGCTGTCAAATATTGCATTTGCATCAGAATAATATTGCAGTTCTTGCTCATGATTTTCAAACGTCTCAAGCTGGACTGAGTTTGGCAATTGTCTGTGATGTGTTGAAAATCATGTGTAAGAATCGCAATTTTATTCAAAGGTTTTCCAAATCAGTTTCGAATTTAAACATTGTTGTTCACCACATCCAAGATGTTTTTCAACAGCTGTCAAATGGTTTATTTGTTTCAAAATGAAATTTCAGCTTCAAGACATGATTTTCAACACTTAACAAAGAGCTGTCAAACTCAATCCAGTTTAAGACATGTTGAAAATCATGCTGTAGATTTTAAAAATTATTATGATAGAAATGAAATGTCTGATCGATGTGGAACACCATTTTGCATGCGGTGAATAACAACGTTTACATTTGAAACTGTCTTGGAAAACCCTGTATGGTGCAAGTACATCATTTGACAGCAGTTGATAAACATCTTGAAGGTGGTTAATAATAATGTGCACATTTGAAAGTGATTTGGAAAATCCTGAAATACTTGGTGGTATGTCTAGGCGCATTAAAATATTGATCGATTTTTTTAATTGTTTTTTCAATTAAACTCATGAGAAAATAGCATAACTCGTAGTTGAAATATACTGACTAAATGTTTTTTTTCCTAAAAATTGCGTGCATTACAAAAAAACGTCAAACGTTACATGTCATATTAACTGATACTGTCATAGTGTAATAATCACACAATTCACACGAGTTAACATCTTCAAAAAGTCAAGAAAGGGTTCCAATTGAGGACTGGGGAGTTCCCAAGAAAGAGTCACATCGTTATGCATCAATCAGCAGTGACATTTGTGTGATCGCTTTTAAAGTTTATCTGCTGTCCCAAGTACTAACGCAGCATACTTGTTACGTTTGCATAACTCAGTACAACCGCTACATAAAACCATGGCGTCTTTCACTGGCTCTCACAACACTGTGATGTAATAAAGCTCCAGTCCCGTACCCAAACTAGACGCAAAATTCCTCTTTTTGTTTCTGACAAGCACCCAACACTCATTCTCCTACCATTCGCAGTAATGCATTCCGTGAAACCGAGATTCAACCTTTTCCGAACACGCTTCCCATCACGCTCGTCAAAGCGAGAGCATGCCGATTATCTGCCACCTTTCCGTCCAGATTGTGTCCATCATCATCATCATCATCACTCGCCTGTGTTTTCCTCACGGCTTGCATATGCTGCACTAAAGGGCAAACTGCTGCATAGTGGGTGCAGCTGCACAATAATTCGCAATCCCGCACGGCATGCTACGTTGTGAGTGTAAGTGCACATTTGTGGCACACACCGGGCAAGCGAAAGGAAAGCGCTGTCCCACAGTCATCAATTTATGCATCAATGTTGTGCGGCCCTTTGCGTATTATTCGCGCCTGTTGAGGTAATATTTTTAGTTTTTTGCGGTTTTCTTGTCCTTTGCCCCAAGCGAACGACAATAATCAACACCGTCACCTCGGGCCCACCACCATCGGCCGTCGGTAAAGAAGGTACGGCTTTCATTGAAAATTATTTACAAGAAAAATTATCACCTTTCGCCTCGCCGCACACTCGAGCGCATTACGATGATTATAATGCGGATGATGGCGGTGGCGTTAAGGCGAACCAGAAACAAAATGGGATCTACCCTCGAGTACACTTCAAGGGTCGAAACCTGTCGAATACCCCCACGCCCCTTTTCCGACAGCAGACCATCCGGAAGGTTTTGTATTTTGTGCTTTTCGCTTCGTTCTTTCCTCCCTCCCTTCCGGCTGGATCTGGATTATATCATTTTTGCGATTTTACCTCGATGAGATTACACTTCACGCTGTGGTACCGCTGCAAGTGCGCCCATCGGTGCGGATAAGTAAGACGTTCTTCAACCGGTGACCGGGACGAGCAAACGAGACTACATTGTCGAATGGGGATGGATGTTGGTAACCACCTTTCGCCACCTTGCCCGACAATCGCCAGGGAAGATGGTTTTTCTTTTCGCGTTTTGTTACAATCGACCATCACCTGGGCGTGTGATCTCCCCGGGCGAGCTCCATCGCTCTCTTGCTCTGTATCTCGCCATCGTCCAGATGATCTTATGATCCAGATCACTGTGAAGTGGCTGTAGAGTGGCTAAAAATGCTGCTTTTAAAATTACACGCGAAAAAAGCGAAATCATGTGTAATGGGGCCTTTTCTTTTGCACTTCTGCCTAGTGGAACAACGGTTGCGTTACAATGTTGCCCGAGCTTACTTTTACTTAACGCGAGCATGGCATGTCCGTTGCATGGTGGAGAACATAAATAACAGCTTTATGTCATAAATCATACCTTTGGGAGCTGTGAGCACATGCGTTACATTGTTTCAGCTTCATTTGTTATCGCAAATTTAAATTTAATGCGTGTTAGTGTGTCATTTGCTCGATACTTTGCACTAAGACATTGTGACGTTGGCTTTAAATACGTGTATTCTCGTGAAAGTTATTTTATGTACGTAATTGCAATACAAAAATCGATTGGTATCTAGACTGTTTCAGTAAAAGAATATTACAGTTTCTAAATTTACCCAAACTGAACCAATAGATTAAATTTTAACCCTTTCGTGCATCGAATCTTATCCAACAAGCAATGGCATGAATCTTGGCTTAAGTGAAATTAAAAGAACAAGCTTTTTGAATACGAAATACTTGCCAAAAACCGAACAAATGAACTTTGCGTCCTCTTTTTCTCATCGAATGTGGCATGAATCTAAATTTAGTACTTTTTTATATTTAATGACACTTTCTATATCTGTATATTTACATGAAAAGGACTACAATTTTATTTTTAACACATCTCTAGTTTATAGTGCTACGTTACTTTCTTTGGAAGTTAGTTAGATAGCTTTGGTAAATTAAATACAGCAAGCTTATCTTTTATCGATTTTGATAATATTTTTTGATTGACGGCAACAGCCTATTGGAGCTGAATTATAAACAAATACAAGGAGCAAAATCACTTACAAATAATAAAAAATCTGCCTTTAGCTGGAGAGACACATTATGGAAAGAAATTAAGGCCACTATATATTCAAAATTAGTCGAATTTTGACTCACCAGTAGCACTAAAAGTTTAATTTACAATATTCGTCAACATTTTAAATGCTCTTCAACCCAAGTATTAAAAATGATTAGTAATGATATTTTATTTTATTTCTTTCTTTGCAGGTAAGATCCTTGTATTCCGGTACTCCAGTTTTATTCCAAAAATCATCAAAATAGTAAGTAAAATTCATTCTGTTCCATGATATTTCGGACCTTGTCAGCTACTCGCATAACATTCACTCAATTATCCTTTAAAACAACATTAAACAGCGCAAAAAATAATTCCGCTGGCTACAGGGAATGGCTGAAATGTTGCGAATTAATTCGGTAACCTTGTTTATCTATCACTCTTGATGGTCTCGGTGTTTTTTTTTTTCTACCATCGAGCTCCTTCACCATTGCCACTTTATTATGCCAACTATCTCATTTCACCTTTTGCTCAATTTCCGGCTAGGATGTTTTTGCTTAGCTCTCCCGTCACCTGTCTCCTAAAGCATTCCCTTTTCCATTTCCATGTACCATACGTCACTTGCGCTGTACCATCGTACCGTTACATCAGCTGCGCCCTGTGACTTTTCACTCACCCGGTCAGACAATCCCGATGCATATCTATTTCCTGTTTTTACCTCTCTCGTTTTTCTTGATGACGTTCTGTCTCGTTCAACAGAAATCCATCCCCGCCTCATTTGGAGCCGGAAGTGATGGGGGGGTTTTTTTTACCGTACATTCCTTCCATTCGACCTTCCGAAAATTTTAAAGTAAAATTGTGCTTTTATTGCGCTTTCCCCCTTTTGGCATGGGAAGGGGGTGGTGATGATGGGAAGAAGCTATTTCTCTTTTTTTTGCTTGCTTGTGTGTAGCTTCGTGCGGTTCTGAATGTGACAGCATACAGAAGTCACGGAAGCGCCCATGGCGTGGGGCGGAGACGCTCCCATCATTCACGGACCAGCGGGCCTTGCCAAGGCTTTACCTGGGACGCGAGACCATCGCAGCTAAGGACGAAATGGAAATAATATGCAAATAGAAATCAGAAAGTCCTGCTGCTGCTGCGTTCGTTCTGCTGTCGCACAGCAGCGCTGGGCGGACCGAATGGTTCTATGGTTCTAGCAAATTGGAGCCGTAGTTGAAGCGCACGAAGGGAAAGGTACCTTTCGCAGCAGCTTACCTATTTTATTCGCTCTACAGAAGGGGGGCCGGTCAGAACAGGCAGCGGTAGTGAAGTCGTTTTGTAAAGTGACGACCAAGAAGCAGAGGAAAAGCAGACAACCCCCGGGCTCCCGGATGTTGAGTGCTTTTACTTGATTTTTCATTCCCCGCAGCGAGCGACCCCGGAGCGGTTTGAAGCGTTCCATCACACTCCAGGTTGGAGCCGGTACGGTGTGCCCTATGCAAGCTTGATGTTTTGTCCTTTGGCAAGACTTTTGGCTTCGGCTTTTGGTACGGAGACGCAGTGTCGTCATTTTTCGGACGGCAAGGAATTGCACGGATGCAACTCGCAGCAGCCTGTGCTGGTTGGATGGGTTGCTGCCAGAATGGTGGAGGTCGTTCCGTGTTGCTGCACAAGATGGCTATTCCGACCTGGACGTAGCAGGAAGGATTTGCCCATTTGTAAATAGACTTGAGTTGATTTGTTTCTCTTGTTTTTTTTTTTATTTGTTGTTTTTCTGGCTTTTCCAGTGCGTTGCTATGGGGTTCGCTTGGGTAGTCTGCAGGATTTTCCCTCGAGTAGGCTGAAGATGATGGGAAGTAATGCAGAGCACAAAACCATGCCCGACCATTATGACCATTGCCATTATTGGACTGCTTACATTTCTGCCTCAATCAGTTTTGAATATTTAAATGGGAATTCCTATTCGTTGGAGTTTATTTTTTTGGTTTTTGAGCTAAAAGGAAATACAGAAGAAATGTGGAAAGCTTTCCTACAGAATTTTACAAATTTGCTTAGCTCTTTTCGAGCAGTAGCGCTTATAATAGTCCTGCATAAGTATTATTTATTTATTCCTTTGCAAATGGTGTCCACAGAATTTGCTTTTAGATTCTGAAACCTCATTTTCTACATCACTTTACCGCTGATTTTAATTAACCTACCGCTACTCAATTTCACTTCAACAGCCAGTAGGTAGCACGAGTAGTGCTTAATTCCTCCATCCCAACAGTAAAATCAACATTACGTACGTGTCACCGATCAGGAATTGCCCTGTTCCTAGTTCTTGTTCGTCAAATTTTCGGGGGAAGTTGCATGTGAAATTAAAACCCTCCACCGACCTCCGGAGCTTCGTTTTTGCGTTCAGGACATTTTCACCTTTAAGCTTCGGTGAAGTTGGAACGGGGATAATTTTTCCAACCTCGCTCACTTCGTGATGACCTGAACCGAGGGTATGATTTGAATTTCCATTAAAACTTGATTGGATTCCTCGTTTTGCTGAGCGCACCGGTGCAATGGTGCCGCGCGACCAAAACCGTCCATACACCCGATTTGCTCCAATTTGGAAGGTGAAAGGGTATTTCGGGTCTCCCACTTTATCTCCCATTCTCTTTCTATCCCTCTCTCGCTCACACTTTTTTACATTTTCTGTAACTTTTTACGCGATCCGTTTATGCCTTTTTCCCGCAGGTTTCTTTTCAATTCCCGAACGGTACACCAATTCGGCACCTTCTTTTTCCGGTTTCCGGACGAGGTTTGAGCGGTACCACGACTCTTGCTTCGTCGGTCGAATGATGGTCACCTGCCGGGAAGTGCTTAAACTCGAAAGTACACTTTGTACCGTGTTTTGTGTGTGTGTGTGTATTCTCCGGGCTCGATTTTCAATTTGACTACAATTGACCCTTTCTTGGGCAAAGGTTGTTTCGAAATGTTCCTCCCCCCTTTTTTGTACGGTACCCCACTCGCTTCCCGCACGGTGTACGCGGTATGGACGCTCTTTTGCCCTTTTGCAAATTACTTGATCGCAAACGATGTTAATTATTCCGACCGATCTGTTTGTGCTAAGCTGATAATCCGTACCTTGGATGGTCATTTCGTTACGCTGGACCCTTTATGGAGGATGTCCGGGACATATGGAAGGGCTACAGGAAAGGTTTTTAGGGCATCACATCTTTCGGTGTACCTAGAACCCTATTTACGAGATCTTTTAGTGCTTTTTGCTGCCCATTACATCAAATTGTAAATTTTCCATTCAATGTTTTTTGCTTGTTAGATGTGATTTTGGTTCGAGAAATTCAATTGCACAGGGATATTCTTTTCAGGAAATGGGAACAAAGAGTATCTATTAAATGAAATTCTGAAGTAACATAAATTTCGGAGGACTATAGGCTAGATATCAGCATTACTAGCACTGGATAGATTAATGGTATGGTTAGAATGTTTATTGTTAGATAAGCCTTTCGAACAAGTTAATGGCACTCTTCATCTGAGGTGTCACGTTCATTGATATCAAAGATTGAGTGTATGCTAGTGCTCGAGACATACATAATTGTCTCCAATAAATTTATGCTCGACTTCCTGCTCGACTAGACAACACAGAACATGTCGTATGACACCAATCGAGGCTAGTAGCAGCTCATCACGCTCCTTTACAGTTCATTCCAATAAAAGGAGTGTCTTAAAATTGTGTGCTCAAAAATTAAATAAATCTCAAGGATCTTTATACTACAAAGGCAAAACATTTTAAGCAAAGTAAAAACCAGTGAACAAACTTCAAAGCATTTCTTTTGGATATGTCTATGCGTCATGCACTGTAAATCATTCCAACGCAGAATAGATAAATCCCAAACATCCTTCGTAGTACGTTCTACCTAGCATGCACGAGGACTGTATTCCAAAGTCAGACAATGGTGTGTACAATTGCTGCTCAACCTCCTGATGTGTGCCTTAGTTCAAAATTCTGCCCAAAACACGAGTGGTGGTGTTGAAAGCGTAGAATGGCCTACCGAACATCGTGTCCTGTTCTGTTCCTGAAGCGAAACAGAAAGTCGTGACAATGCAAAACGTTAATAAAATAAACAGGATGTGTTTCAATAATTCACACACGCCGCATCTACCGATCTGCCGGCTCTGCCGGAACAAACCGAACGCAGCACACAGATAGCTTCCGTAGAATGCAGTATGGTGCATTTTCTTCAACAAAAAAAACCTCACCTCACTAGCAAACAAGACATACAGACTCTAGCAGTACGGAACGATGATAGCACTCGCTACCGTTCTACCACCATCCTACCCATGAGCTTGAACCTTCTATGAATTTGCCGTGTTTTTCGCCCCAACTGTTCCAAAGCTCGAAATATCGCACACGCTGGAATTAAAACGCCCGAAGGACAATCGAAAACAACAATGATCCTCGAAAACAACGGCCGAGTTTTGGGAAGGAGACAACATGAACGATTTGGGCTGGTGTTCCCGTGTGTGTTGTGAGGGATTATCCTGCCACGGCCATTTTTTCCCCTCGCCGGAAGGTGTCTTTTACGGGTTTCGGAACGGTTTCGACGATCGTGATAGTTTGGCACCTGTGCGCTGCATTGGTTCACGGAACGGCGTATCGAACTTGGGGAGTCCCGGAACATTGCCGAAGTGTTCAATTGTCGTTCATGACTTTAGTTTTTTTTTGTCGTTTGTGTTGGCCACAACAAAAGAGGACGATTGTTTGCTGTGGTGGTAGTGTATATATATAACACAATTCTTTATTTGGTTTTACTTTAAATACCATAACCGGTAGGAATGTATGATGATACAGCGTATGATGGATGTGTAGACTTGACTTTAAGTTCGAATGAGTAGGATAATGTCTACTAAATGGATTCTAACTCCATTTATTATCTATTTAATACAAAAAATCAAATCATTTCTTAACAAACGTGATCGATTCAATTGGAAGTATATTCATCCAAAATCACTATCGATCAATGTCCTTATTGATTTGAATGACGTATTAAAATATCTTAATTTCCCAAAAAACTCAAAAGAACTCACTTGTTAGCTTAGGTTTTGGTTTTATGAAGATCCAAGCTAAACTTCAAAATCAATCTTAGTTAGTTATTGGGAATCTAATTCAAGCTAGAACTTCACAGCTCTACCCAGAATCGTGCCATCCTCAAACATTTCTATTTTTTCAGTTTTTCAGCAAAGCGAAACGAACAGTTCTCCAATGTTTAATTACCGATTGCTGTACCGGATGAATAAATTACCCTTACCCAAAAACGCAAACACAACAGACCATACCAACCGATTAGAATCCATCTATCGTACAGGTGTGTGCTCTTCCGGAGCCCGGGGAAAGGTTGTTCCGACCTGTGTTCCAACAAAGCCTAGCCTATCTACCATCGTGCAAGACTCATTCACTTTTAAACTGCACTCGGAAGTGCAAGAGCTTCATAAATCAAAGAATTGCTCTCGTACACACCGAGCCGGAAGCTGCTGACTGCATCTCAACAAAACACCGAAAACGATTATTTTCTCACCAACAGAGGCAAGTGGTAGGCTGCAGGCTCCATGCGCCTCACAACACAACTCCAGGGTCCCATTATTCCTGAGATCGTCATGATTTGACAATGACAATTCTTTAACAAAGACGACGATGGTGATGATGCTACGACGATAGTACGCAGAGGACGTGTACAACACGACGTAAACAAAGATTGATAGTGTGGTGCTTGGTGCGTTAGGACACGAATGTACCCTTCCCCGAATTCCCCATTGCGTCCGTCACAAATTCCGTAAACTCGATAAACTCGCACCAACCAAAATTTGCCTTCCTGGGGCAGAGACACGAACCAGAAGATGAGCCCCGCAGCTCGAGTCCTGTCTGTCCGATGACGGTGTGACGGTTTCGATGGGACGTTTTGTTTGTGCAAAAGTTTAGAAATTGTCGCGCAAATTTCCATGTTCGCGGAAAAGTCACGTAGTGCCAATACACACCCCACTTCCAGCCATCGGTTTGCTGCACCATTCGTGAAAGGTACCATCGTTCCAGAGCCTCTACATCACAGGGGGAATAAAAAAGCAAAATGTTTCACTCTACCCCGGGTGGAGGCTCGATCGAATTGTTGGGACGTTGGAGGGGTTTTTCGGAACACGTTTTATCATCGCCGCTTTCCACACGCAATGTACATGTTTGCCGGGGTTTTTTTTATTCGTTTTACCCACTCCACAGCATTTACTGCAATTGATTGTGATATTATAGGCCATTAGGAAAGAAATCGAACCCACCACTCGTACTCTTGCTCGGGTAAAGGAAAATAGCATTACAGTGGCATGTTTGCGCGCATACTTCCCGTAAGAACTGGCAAAGGTGTGCGCACGTACCAACGTCAATTCTACCCTCCCGTGAGAAAACTCAGCATGAAAAGTCCTACTCGCCAATCAGAAGAACTTGGGAGCAAAGGATCCGCGGAGCAAAAGCTCCCGCTGCTTCCAACTTTACAATGGACTGTCTCTTGCAGCGCATGCCAGACTACAGCCGCTTTCCCGCTATCGAGTCTGCTCCTGCAAAGAGGTCCTGAAGTGTTTTTGTTTACACTCCATTTGTAGCCGGAAACAAGTTATGGCCCCGTGCCGGATCCTGGGTAGAGGATTTCAGTGGAACAGCGGAACTCTGTACCCTGGAGGAAATGTCTGGGCTTTTCTGCAGTGGTACTGCCGTGCGACGATGGTACCGTTCCCATGCATTTCGTCATCGCTTGCCTTGCGCACCAATCGTACCAGCATCATCGTTGTTGGAGGTTTTCGAGTGAAATGGGTTGGAAATATTAGGTTGTTATCTGGATAATGTTCAACTGCCATAAAGAGCCACCGTGTTCGTGGACCTGCTACTGCGCACGAACGGGCGGAGATGTGAAATTTATTGAAAATTTATGTCCAATGATAGTGTGTCGTGCCAGGCTTGGGGACATTAACGCAAAAAATTCTGGTGAAGGATGTAATCGCTTGCGAAAGCACTTTGTAAGGTCGTGCGGAGGAGACAGAGAAAGAGAGAGTGATGATTTTTAAGAACAATTAAATAACATTGACAATCTGTCCTCTTAATAGTACCAGGGTTATTGCATTTGGCTGGAATTGCCTGTAATGATTTTAAACTCCTGCTTCATAGAATTTTGAAGTTGTCATCAAATCTTCAGGATTTGTAAAACATTGAAATCTAAAATGTGTCCCAACTTACTATTCTGGCTTTTGTGTGTGTTAATCTCTCCAGACTAAGAGCTTCCGAGCGACACCTCCAGTCTATCAGCTTATGCTCGCCGCAACTTACTTCCTTTGCGCTTCATCAACCTTCACCTCCCAACCGTGCTGTGCGGTTATCTTCATCTTGCAGCCCTAAATCTGGTACCCTAGACAACACACAACTTATCTTCCGGCCGGGCCGGTCCCAACGGCCAGTTGTCATTTTTCTTGACCAAGCAAACAGCAAACAAACTGTCCCATTCCCAAAATCGGACCACAAAACGCATTCTAAACGGTGTGATGTCTACTTTTACGACGAAAGGTATTAAATTTTAAACACTCCCATCATCGTACCGGACTTTAACTGCGGCGGTGCTGTGCACATTACAGCACTGTCAACGGGGACGCCATTCGGAACCTTCGGAAGGCGAACTTACTGACGATGAACAGACCCGCTCGGGGGATAGAGTGTTGAGGAGCCTGTCGTGTTGAAATTGCTTCAGAGAACAGAGCTTCAAGCTGTCTAATCTGCCGGTTCTTATTCAACGCCTCGGGCGGGACTTTGCTTCCTTGTGACGAAAACACAGACACATACACCATTTTAGGCGGTGCTTGTTCCATTGAACTGTAGACAAAAATTAAAATCCTTGCACCCAAGGGGATTACGCCGACTTTTTTTACTACGAAGCACTCTGAGTTTGGAAGATTTTTTTCCACTTTTACAGGACAACTACCACGCCACTACATCGCAGCACAGTTGGTAGAGAAAAAAAGTCTTTACAAGGTTTACATTGCGTCAACTGTCACCGCCTCTAGGGAGGCAGCCGTCCTTCAGCAAATGGATAAAAATCCGAACAGGCTTTTCTACGGGGACGAGATTTATACGCTTCCAACGAGAACACTCCCTTTTTTTCTTGTCTCGTCGTGTTTGTTTATTACCACCATGTGTTTTATGCGTTTTCTCCCCCTCCCTTATCACTACTAGCGGGGCTTTTCATCTTGCTGACGGTGGTAAAAGTTAGAATTTGAAATACATTCACTGAGCCGTGTGAACTGAGTGAACTGTAGTTCTTTTTTGTTTTTGTGCTCGCTGGATCTTGATCCTTTGCGCTTCTTGGTGTGGGGTCGAAAATCCGCAGAGAGCCACACGTTGCTTTCGGGGATGTCCACGTCCTTTCGGTGTCGTTGGTCGGTTGGGGCAGCTGTGTCCTAGCCCAACATCAAAACAATATTCTTCGCCCAAATTCCATCCCTGTGCTGCTGGGAGCATCGTTCCGCTGTCTGTGGACACGCATGACAGATCACCTAGAGCGGAGATTGGCTCTTCGCCATAGCACAAAAGCACTGGTGTTGGTGTGTGTGTTTGTGTGTCTGTGTGGTGTAGTAAGGTGGTAACGGATCACGCTGGTAACGAAGCCTCCGAGGGACATAATTCATATTTACGCAATCTACACCGACGGAGAGCAAGATTTTCAGGCCCAGTGTCGTCGTGCGTGTACATTCTTGTTTACGTAAGTAAAGGATGGTTGCTGTGTAGCATACCTTCGGGGGATTCTATGCGGATTCGTACGGTTCTAAGAGCGAGCGCGCTTGCAGAGAATACCTTGGAAGCAATGCTTGGTATGGTGTAATTTACCTCAATTATGGTTAAATCTTTAATCAAACCATTGTTTGAGGAGCTTGTTTTTGTTCTGTTGGGAGATAACCTTCTAGATGTGAACTTTGCGAATTTCTCTCAGGTAACTCTGTATTATACACCAGCAAAGTATTCATGATAAAAAGTAGCTTAAGTATGTCAACGTTTTCCTTACATAAATTTGAAACACAACCATATTAGCAAGAGCCTGTCATCACAAATGCAAGGCAGATTGGTTTGGCTCTAGGTTGACTTACTGTCTTCCTTGTCGGACGGGCCTCCCATAGCTAACCGTACAATGTACAGACTAACCACGTTAAGCCGTTTATTTGCGTGAATGACAAGCTCCGTTACACAAGCTCGTAAATTCCACCAGCGCTCTGCGCCAGGTTGTCCTCCAGGGAGCAACGAAAACACACTGTGAACCCCTCAACGACAGGCAGAGCAGCACACCAGGCGCCACAAAAAAAAAAAAAACAGCAGAGCCAAGCTGAGTGTGAAATTTGATGCAAATTTCGTTTGAATTTTTATGAATTTCATTGTACATCTCCGCTCTCTGCACGGTGCGCTGTACTGTTCTCTGTGTGTGTCTGCTAACTTTTGATCATGTGGCATCCCGTGCCTGCACAGTGGGTATGTGAGTGTATGCCTGCTGTTTCCTATGATTAGGAAATCTGCATATGATGGCAGATCTAATTGGTACCATGCCAACTACCAACCAGCCTCTCCATCAGCGCCTCCCCCAGTGGGGCACTGCTACTTTGTACTTCAACATGAAGGCATCGCTCAACAAAGTCTGCTACCAGAAGGTAATCCAGTGGCTTTGGCAGTACACTGATGGGATTGTCTTCCAGGAACAGGATCACTCGCTATAGATGACTGACTTTGCGATGTTCTGGTAGAAAGTTGAATGCTTGCAGAGCTATTTCGGAACAATTTAATTACTACTAATTTTATGCGAAAATCCTCAGCTTCTTAAGTAATTTCCCTAGGAGAGATTGACAACTTCTGCCAATCATTCATCATTCTGATTGTTTCAGAGCTGGGCAAATTATTCGCACAGTGTTGAATTGTAAAACAAAGCTTTTCTGCAAACTGGTGAAGTTGCAATCTTCAGCAAAATAGTACAATCTCTTTTCTTCTCTCTTTTCTATCACATTTTTCTCTCTTTTTTTGTTTCTACCTCATTCTCGGGGCTTCAAAAATGGTATTAAACTAATGCGTGTGTTCAGCACAACTTTGGCGCTGAAGAATTGCCAGAAGGAAAGCTCTCACCACACACCGTCCTTTCCCGTCGCCGTCGCCAGTAGCCACACCCACCCAGTGCTGTGTTAAAAGTTCCCGACGAAAGAAAAAGTTGATGTTTGAGTTTGACAACAGAATGAAATTGAAATAACGATGAAATGAAGGACGACGTTCGTTCCGGTGAACCCATTATTACACAGCAGCAGCGGCAGGAGCAGCAAGTTCTAGAGCTCCAATGCACGGTGCTTTGCCATCGCGCGACAGAAGCAGGCTGGCGAACGATTCCGGGTGAAGAATTCAATTGCAGGAACACTAGAAGGCGCTAGAAATCGTCTGTGTGCGTCTTGCGAAGCGTTGCACAGTTGCCGCACGGAAAGTTTGGATGGTTCCGGTGCTCTTGGCTTCGGAAGCAAACCAGCATACGGGTGAAATATAAATAAAATAGTTTTACCAAAACCCTACCGTTTGCAGGACCGACAGGAAACTTCTCACGTTTAAGTTTTCAGTTGTTCCCTTGCTTGGTTGGGTGTGATGAAGGAGTGGAAATCGGAAGAAATTTCTTTTAGACACGCTTTACTGTAGCTAGCTTCCATGTTCAGCATATCCCGTGACTTTCCACCTTTGCTTCCCGATCACTGGCCAACTCCAATGTGTACTACATGTGATGTGCAGCACGTAATCACTCTGACACCGTTTGATGTTTAATGCAAAGGATCCGCTTTCATCTCGAGCTTCTAGTTTGCATCCAATACGTTCACCCCTTGTATTTCTTCCTTTGTGTTTTGTTTTTGCAACGCATTCTAAATTCTGCATCGTAAAGGAGTCCTTTCGATGCTACCGATTTCTTGCCGATATCCACTCTTTTATTCTTATGCACTTGATTTTCTTCACGGTTCGATTATAAATGACTAAAACTACGTGCAGCTATCAGCAGAACCGGAAAGCTCGCATTGAAACGATCCACCCCGGCTACCGAGAACGCTGCCCGGAAGCATCCGCAATGGCTGACGAGCGGCGAAAGCGAATGCTTCTAACCAGCATCTTACCGTTCAATCCCTTCCAAGAACTCATTGGCTTTCTACTTGAGCCCCTGCCCTCAAAGGGGGGTAGCATTACTTGAAATTAGAGATTTATCGCTTTCCATTATCTCTCGGTGTGTTTGTGTGTGTATCCCGAGTGGAGCAACTTCATCCGATTGCACCCCGGGAGGTAATGCTCGTTTCGATACCGTCGGTGTGTGCTGCCACCAATGTGCTCCTTCCAAATGCCGGATATCCGGCTTCGCGGTCCATCGAACAAGCTTTTGGTTTTATGTGCTCCCTATGTGCTGGAGCGGCTATGAGGGGTTACTGCTTAAAACCGGTGCGTTTCTGCTTAGCGAGCGAAATCGTTTTCCCATCCTCCGGGGGCTTTTAGCGGGGCAAATGGCTACCAAGCGCTTTGCTTAGAGGCGGATTTGAGCGTGCGTTCGCGTACTGCTTAACGCTGTTCGATAAATTGCAAGGATTTATTTGCCTTTTTTTGTGTGCTTTTTCAGTGCTTTTCCACGTTGCTCATGAGACGAGGGGCAATTCGAGGTGGCTAAAGCATTGCAGCTTAGTGGGGCAATAGTAACCAATTACTTTAGCCGAAAAATGAGCAAGCAGAAGTAAACGCAATGAGTTGCAACTACAGTAGTACACGCTCACGCTTCGGGCACTGCCTTATTTAAAAGCAGTAAAATTGAGATTAGCATGGCTTCTCTTAAACTCGAAGTTAATTTTACTTTTCAGATTCAGAAAAGGAACAGATTTGCTTTTTAGAAGTGGTTTTTATTGGTTAATCTTAAAGAAAAATTCAAAATCTTCCCTCTGATCAAAAGGAGATAAAAAAAACACTTTTAAAATTCATAACAACGAACGAAGTGAGTTAGTTACAAACCTTCAATTCTTCTTTATCTTATCATAATGCTTTTCAAATATGTTTTTAAGTATTGCTCAATGGTTTTTCCTAGAATACTTAATAAAATGATTCATCAATACCCTATATCAATTAATACACGTTTATCGCTATTACATGACGTTCCTTATTACTAGAACAATTTTTGATTGGCATTTTACCGAAAAAACAATGTTTATTTTTGGAAATACTAGATAGTTTGGCCAGGTTACAGGGCTACGCAACTTAATTTAAAAGATCCCTTTTACTGTAAAGAATACACTGAAACCAATAGTCTCTGAACTGAAAGTAAAATAAGTACTTATAACGAACGATACCTTAAGGAACCTAAAACCAAAATCCAACCCACACTGGTTCTGAAACCTGAAACGGAAATACTGAAACATCACTTTTCTGGTTCAAGAACAGCAGATGACCTAATACCGATGCTGCACCTGGTTACTGAACCTATGTATGAACCTATGAAATAATACTAGTCATACAGGTCCAGGAACTAATCATGAAACCATACCGGTCCTGGAACCTATCATAAACCAATTGCGGTACTGGAACTGATACTGAATCCATACCAGTCCTATAATCTATCATGAACCCATAATGGTCCAGGAACCTATCCTGAACCCATACATGCCCTGGAACCTATCATGAACCAATGCCGGCCCTGGTAACTATCATGAATTCTAAGCGGCCTTGGCACCAATCATTAACCCATACGTATCAGTCCTGGAACTGAAATAAACTCATAAAGGACTTGGAACTGATATTGAACACATACCGGTCCTGGAATCGATCATGATTCCATGCTGATCCAGAAATAGCTTCCGATTTCATTCATTTTGAGGAACAATTCCAGGAACTGGATTTGGGATTTGGATTTGGATTCTGAACGATACTTTAACCTTGTTTAGGTATGGAACGGATACAATTCCAGTTCCAGTCAACACACTATACACAGCAGTAAATGTTCAACGTAGAAATTATCGTAGTAATTATCGTAGAAAATAGCGTAGGAAATAGCGTAAGAATTAACGTAGGATTTCGCGTAGGAATTAGCGTAGGAAATAGCGTAGGAAATTAAGTAGAATTTGTATTGTGATGAACTTTCTGTAATTTCAATCAATTTTTGTAAATCACTTTTCATTTTCCATGTTTCTCGGTAAAAGTTTACCCAGAAACTATCAGTGTAACTGAACATTCCATGAAAGCTATCAATTTTAGCTTGAATCAATAATTTATCCACCACAGTTTACATTCCTTCCCCTTCAACGGGGTTGTCAAAATGATGATCTTGTCAAGAGTGGCGAAAAAAATAAGAAATGTACATCGTACGACAAGCATGAGACGATACATTTCTGATGAGGTTCTGGTGCTGATGATGTTTTGATTGCATATCACCCCAACAACCCCGTGTTGCTAACTCCTTTTCTCCGCTTCCGTCTTCAACATTTCCACGGTACACCCATCCCTAGGTGAGGTTTCAATTTTCGAAGCAAATGTTTCCCACAAAATCCCAGCAGGAGGGGTTAGAGAGCTACTATCCCTTTTTGTCCCACCCCCCTTCCATTATGGGCCATTTTGTTCGTTTATCAGGGCGGTATCTCTTTCCCGCCCGAAACCGCCGCCGCGATTCAAGAACGCACCGCCGCACCATCTAGACGATGTTCAAATAAATCGCAATCATCGCAAATCGGAAGCGATGAAATATTCATCCGAATCGGTAAATGCAAATAAAAATCCCATGAATCTGTGTCGTGCTCCATCGTCCCATCCCCATCGGCACCATGATTCGACAGGCTTCCCCGGGGCGACCCTTTTTGGCGAGCTGTGCTGATCCCATCGCGGAAACGTCAACAGCCCACCCACCACCACCACCTTGCAGGCTCGTTTTAAGCTCAACGACCATTGTTATTATCCGCTTAAAGCTCTCGCACAAACTCCAACAAACGTCGCATTGCATGGCGAGGGGGCAAATCATCCCTTAGAAGGCACTCGTTCCGCCCTCCACTGTCGAAACCCAGAACGTGGAATGTTTGGGGCGCGTTCCCAAGAGCGAAAACTCGATCGGCAAGCATCGTCTGCCCTCGCACGACCGTGTGTATCGCACGGTGATTGATAAAGAGATTGGGAATTGTGACAGGTGATAATTGAAAATCTGCGCAAATAAATTCGCGACTCACAGAGAAGGCCCCCGGCAGCATCTTACGGCGAGGTTAAGGGTGCGTCTTCTTTACAGAAACAAGACGGAAAAAGAACGAAGCTTCGTCTGTGCCATCATTTATCAACAGCGCAAGGGTGGCAGAGCCTGTATGTGTGTGTGCTATCTTAATGAAAAGGTTGCGCCTTGGATTGGGCCACCCTGATGAGTTATTGCTTTTCATTCGCGCCGGAGCGCTGACGAGAGATACGTTTCGCAGTGCTTCACGGCTGGTTCTGCTGGTTCATTCTTCTTAGATCGCTCGCCCTTACCCGTGTGTGTGTTATCCTTCCTCCGCCAGAGCGTTTGATGTTTTTGCATGACATCAAACTTCTTCGCGGCTCGTACCTCGAAGCGGGTGTGTGGAATGGTTGTGTAATGTGCAAAGTTTGCGACTAATTAAATGAGATTCGATGCACAGCGAAAATTGCTGATAAATGAAGAGCTCGCATTTGGAGCGAACTTGCTTTTGGGGCATCTTGTGTGCCAAGGGTTAAGTGGTTAATATTTAAAATGATAGCCCGAAAGGACCATTTTCATACTGAACCAGTTGGAGATAATATTTGTTCTCATCTTCCTGTTATCAATGCAAAATTTCAGCGAAAGAGTTACACAAATTACAAGAAAATATTACCACTGTCAAACACTTTTGTGCTAGAAATTGAGCCAGCATTATAACAAACAGTGAAAAATGATGTAATCATACTGCTCTGACCATCTGATCAAGGGATAAATCCTCCAACACAATGTTTTTAATCAACCAAACGGTTAAAGATGTTTTACTTTCCCATATATTACTTTAGCTACAACATAAAATCAATATTCTTTCCACTCTAAAATTGACCATAAACGTCATTCAATAACTTACAGCGCGAAGTGAGAGCGAGTGACCTGTGCTGGTGCCGCTCCCGGTTTTGTTAGGGAAGATTTATACGCACACACACACACACGCACATCGTTGGCAGTAAATAAATGTTGCCTCTCCCATTCCAAATGGCAGCCGGAAATATCACATTCCAGCGAACAAAGCGGTAGCACCACCAGCCACCGCCACAAGCTCCACTTTCCTGCCCAGTGCCAGTTCCAACCAACAAGGCGACTGGCGGTCAGCTTTCTTATCAAACCCACAACTCTGCCTCAGCGTTCTGACTCTGATTTATGCTCGCGTACGGTGTTCGAATAACTCTTCTATCGTTTCGTTTTATGCCGTTCCGGTCCTCTTTTTTTTTTGCTTTCTTACCCATGATACCTCGTGTGTCCAGTTTGTGTGGAGCTTTGGGAACCTCAGAGCGCTGTGCTGTGAAGGTGGGCAATAAAAATCTGAACCCTGTTCTGCCACACCTGGCAGAACAAGGTGGAAAGAATTTCTCCTTTCCCGTGGGGGAGGGATCACACACACACACACCTGGTGTTGCCCTGGTGGCAATAAAATTCTATAAAATTCTTCACTTCACCAACAACATCCCATCAATTCCGCTGTCCGCTTGTCAGAGGAGACACGCTTGCGGCAGGGGTTAGGCTGAAACACTGTTTATTCGGACAAAAAATTGCAGTCGTAGGTGATGCTTCCAACACACGCCATCAACCGAACAAGACAAAGCGATGTCTTCGGTGTGGCCAACCCAAAGTGCAGGTGGCTATCACTTTACACTCCCAGAACCGGATCCCGCAAGAAGACACGAGGAATGTAGGTATTGAAAACAATGTGGCTGGGGATTTTTTTTTATTACGGCCCCAAACACCTTTCAACACCTTGAGCTCCAAGCTCCGAGCTGTCATCCCTGTCCGGTTTTGTGTGCAAAAGCCCTAAGGTCACAAAAGAAAAAAAAGATCCAAACCACCATTGATAAAAAGGTTTGTATCGGGCGTAAAAGGCGTTGCTGGTTCATCCCTCTGTCCAACAAACACAATAAAGCGCGCCCCGTGTGCGTTTACATCAACACGCTCGCACTGCTCGGTTGCGTGGTTTCCGTGGAAAAACGAGGTGAAAACTTTTCCCGAGTATTTCACACACACTCTGTACCAGCACGGTGCGGGAAGGAACCATTTCGGCTAGCAAGCATGACGATCGGACCGGAAGAACACAACACCCCGCCATGAAAAGTTGTATGTGGGTGAGGGCTGGTGTCAGTTCCTGCGTGTTCTTGCGGGAGTTCTGTTCCTCACCCCATGTTCATATGCAACTCCTCGTCTATCTCGTCGTGTCAAAACGGCGCCGGAGCGGCCGGATGTGTTCGAGCATCGGGCTGATGTGTTTCGACGTCCCGGTGTGACGGTGTTCGACGGTCGTTCGCCGCAAAATTCAACGCGTTGAGTAATTTGTAGTAAAATGTGCACAAAATAAATAAAGGGCACATTGTTTCCGGCTGCTCGCTGCCTGGTGTTTCAGGAGTAGTGGGAAAGCTGATGTGTGGTGTGTGTGTGTGTGTGGGGAGTAGATACACCTCCGGCAAGCCACATAACATCCTTTAACCGTTTCAGCGTTTGCCGTTGTGCTGGGATAGTGCATTCGCGTTTGCCACAGTAAGTGTCGGAAAAATGACATCATGGACTAGTTATTTCTACAAAAAATGTTAATTGGGCGTGTACAAGACAGTTGAGATTTAACCTTTGCAGATTGAATCCAACATTTATGTCATAAAAATAATAGATCGATCGAAAGCTTGCAGGGATATTTCGGAAATAGAACGCAGCAATCACATAGTTTTGTTTATCAATTTCTGCGTTAATTTTGTTCAAGGCTTTAACGTTCTTGAGACATTTATTATGTCTGAATTTGTATTTAATAAATAAATTGCACTTTATAAGAATTGTTTGCGAACGTGCATTTTATAATAACAAATGTAGACAGCTTCCAAATATTGTTGTACTTGTCATTTGTCATCATAACGATCAAATTCATGATTTTAATCGTAATTTCATCTTTAAATCATAACTTAACGAATTTTATATGCAAATTTGGCAAGAAATAGTTGCTTTTAGATAGCAAAAAGACTGATATCTCCCCTCCTGTTTAAAATTATATCTAATTATTATTTCTATTCAATATTTACATACAAAAATTATTCTAAATTTATTTAATGATACGCGATACTGGGCGTTATTTAAAGAGCCATTTCTTGAAATAAGACAAGACATGAAACTAAAATGTTTGGAGATCTACGTAAGAAGATCTCCTTGAAAATGTATCAATTAAAGTTTAGACTATCTCGAGTTTCGGTGTTAAAATATCGCAAATCAAACATAAAATTTGTACAAAAACTTTTGAAGAAAGCCTCGAAGACCTCGAATAGTTAAGTCAACCTTATACAAAGCTTTAGAAATGACCTTAATAGTGTATCTGGTTTACAATTTTCCTTACCTGTTTTTAAACCATGCAGGGGGCTTTTCGTTGAATACTTGCCCCTTCGGTTGCCACATTGTTGAACTTTAGCACTTCTTCTGCGTACCTACAAAGGTGGTACACGACAGCGAAAGAGCACATGCACACTAACCTTCGCTGCAGCCACCCGCCCTATCTATTGACACATTATTTATTTAACGCCTTGCGTCAACACATCACCGGCGGGCTGGCAGAAAATGGCTACCTCACGCGCACAAGCACTGCTGTGTGCACCGGGTCGCTTAACGCTCTACGCTGCACTTTGGCGGATGAACTCGCCGCCTAAAAGGGAACAGCTAAAACCCACGCGAATGTTGCTTCCTGCTCTCGATGCTTCTGCAAACTCCGGAAAGAATACCAAAGCCTTCCGCTGGGATGATGTTGGGTTTAGCGCGTGCTAGTTGGAGTCCCGCACTTGAAGAGTTCTTCCGAGCAAATACAGCGAACTTAAAATTATGAAATAAAGTAAGGTCGGGCACGTAACCGATACGATGTGCCCGTCGCAACCAGGATGTAAGAAAACGCGGATATTTCCAGGAAAAATCCTCACACGTTCACGTGAGGTAAAACACGGGTACACGCAGTGAGATCCTTTCATTTTCCCCGAACCACCGTGTAGTACAACGGCTGCTCCTGGCACGCGAAATCGGTTAAAAAAACCACCGCTCGAAAGAGCCGAAACCGTGCGCGAGCATGATTAAATATTTGTTTGAGTAAATTTAGTGTAAAATTGGAAAAAGCATCTGGAAATAAAATTTAATGGCACGAGAATTATCGCATTAGCACCTGGACGGCCGTCCGTGGCGTGGTGAAGGGCACGTGTGACGACTCTACCGACCGTGTTTCTCCTCCCTCGGTGGATTTTATGTGTTATCTACCCAAAAGCCCAATGCGGTGGTGGAGGTTGTAGAACGACTTTTCTTTTTCACCTGTTTCCTTCTGCATCCCATTATTCCCAGCGCCGAAAAGCGTTCGACTTACCGGCGGCCTTGTCTACCTGTGGCAGAGGCATCATCATCATCGCATCGCACACTCTGCCCGCCAACTCGGCAGATACAGGGTTTCCCACGATATATTGGTTGGTTCCCATCAATTTTTGGTGGATTCCCATATTTTTTTGGTGCGTTCCCACGATTTTTTGGTCGTTTCCCAGAATTTTTTGGTCTAATTGTATTGATATCCAATCGGAAAATACCAATAAATTATAGGATCGAACCAAAAATCTATGGGATACAACCAAAAAATCGTGGGAACGCACCAAAAAATCATGGGAACTGACCAATAAATCGTGGGAAACCCTGTAAGTAGGATAGGAAAGCATTAAAATTTTGATTGTTTTTGATGCGGGCGGTTCCCGGGCCCCCACCCGGGCGTGTTAAGCACAATGTTTATTTTGCACGTCAATTTTACCATCCCGGCTCCCGAGTCGAGGTGCGTTTGTCGGAAGCATCGCTTCGCCCGGCGGGCTATAAAGGTTAAAACGTTGAATAATAATGCTGTCATTATAAAGCTCTGGTAGCAGTTTACCGGCGCAGGAGGCCGGGAAGAACCCATCAACGCAACGTGTTGTTTGAACGGGCACGCGGGGATTTGTTCAAATAGGCATGGCCTTTTCCACCTCCCTGATGACGGGGTGGGGAGCGCAGAGCACGAGCTTAATGGGCGCGAGCGCCACCCCATCCCTCCATGGCGGTGTAATCGAAATGATATTTGACTTTGCTGTAGGTCTGTAATTTGCTCTCCCTAGAGAAATGAAATGGAAAGGATGCTTTGTGTGTTGTATGTGTGTCTGTGTGTTCTACTTCTTACAAAAACGGGGAAAAGTTTGAAGCGGGCCTTTCTTCACCAAGGGCCAGGTGTGAGGATTATTCATAGATAACATTGTTTTTACAGCTTCCGCTCGGTTTGGGCCGCATTTTCTCGGAAGCGGATTGCTCGGGTGCGCCCGAGCTTAAGTTTATCTTTATTTCACGCGCAGGTGTTAATTGTGGTGTCTCCTGTTATCAAAGGTGCCAAGAAGAACACCTTACCTTACCACCAGCAGCGGCAGCAGCAGCAGCAGCAAAAGTGATTTATGATTTCAGCGCAACAACGACACCGATGCTCGGAAAAGTTTCACTCTTTGTCACAACGGCATTATGAATGGCTTTTTTTTAGCAGGTGGACACGAAAATTAACTCTGCCAAGTGTGGAAGAGGACTCTGAAATATCTGGTTATGATACCTTCGTTGGAAGGAACATACATTGGCTGTGTATTTAGTAGATCTTCAATCAAGAGTTCTAGCTTTGATTGTTTTTTGAAATGTATTTGTGTTAAAAAGTTTACCTATCGTGGCGGCCTCCTAAAGCCAGACACCTCATATTTTCACCTATCATCTGAGTTTGAGGCTTTTTGGACAGTTCCTTAGACATCTAGTTGGTTTTCACTCGTCGTTAATCACACGCTTTAGTTGAGTTCCTAAAACGACAAGAAAGAAATTTTGAAAAACAAATATCAAAAAGGCGTGAAATTTATGAGGTCCTTTAAAGTGTCTATTCCTCAGTAAGATAAGTTCAAGCTTTTTTGGAAAAATAAATCTACAATATCCAGATATCCGAAATTTCTGCCATGTCGGACGAAGACATGCGTGTATGCATGTTTTTAAAAATCCACCTTCCACCTATTATCATTGTCCCCTTAGTTTTCGAGACAAAAATGTTGGAGTAGAGCTTTTGCATCAATTTTGTCCAAAAAAATTCGATAAGAAACGTTGGACTAGTTAGCGGAGTAGGGTGTCGTATCGAAATTCATTAAGAATTCACCTTAAATGATTCGCATCGATATTGCGACATGCCCCTTAGTTTTCATTTTCAGAATCATTTGTAGTTTCTTGTCACTCCGGATCGTCGGTCATTCGGAACCTGGCTTTCATTCGATGCTCTGATTGTTGTCCAACAGTCCCAAGATGCTTTAGGTACTGGAACAGGTATCCCAAACTCCCAAGCTGCCACAAGAAGTCCGCTTTAGATGCTACGAAGTACAGTTCTTTGAGAGTTCGACGGATAGAGGTGTCAAATTTTTTCAGCTAACTCATGACATACGGTATACCGAAACTTAGTTTAAGGATCTATCCAGAAATTCTTAGCAATCAGCACCTATCTGGTGTAGTTTCTTACGAAGAACTAGGTGTCCGGTTTAGACCGACCACCACGATACGTTAAGAGCATTTAGGCTAAAAACCACAAGTTTCTAATTTCGCATATGTTATAGATACGATGGCGCCACTGCGCAATCCGCACCGATAGTATGTTTCGTCGATGATCTCTGCTTGTTTTGCGTTCAACAACTAGATAACAGGTTCTGTGAATCTTCGCTTTTGCATTACAATGTGTATGCAATTCAACATGTGTACAATGCCAGAAAACAATACGAGAATCATTACAGTTGCTTTCCTAGAATGGTTAATTATGCAAATAACATTTACTGTAACTAACCATCAATGAGAATGTAACATTGGAAAGCTTCAAAGTAGTTTATCACCAACATAAATTGAAACATTAGAATCAATGGTGTTACTTAATCCTTTCCGAGCATTGATAATCAACAGAATTCGCGTTATCATATGCATTTCATTCAAATTTCCTACGAATGTGTCTATGCATTCGTTCATTCATAGTACGTGCACTGCATTGATTCAGGATTATATTAATGTCATGCCTCTTTTCTGAAATACAATGAGCTTATCGAGCGACAGAGTGTAGCATCGATGATTATCTCTTAAATTAAAATCCATTTGGCAGACAGAAACTCCCCTTTAGATGAAACCGACTTGATTACCGACCTTTTCTCTCCGCGAAATAATCCAGCCCGAGCATCATTACGCTCGACAAAACCTTCTTGGATCGCACCACGATCTTGCATCACAGTTTCGTGATTGATTAATTCTATTTTGCTATCTTCCTTTCTTTGCAGGTAAGCGCAACTTCACCGCCGACGAAACATATGCAGGGTGCCAAAATAATTCCTCCCCACATCGCACGCCAGTCTATCACACGCCGTTGGCGCATACCACCAAAACCCTCGTTCATCAAGCCCGAGCACGTGAGCCCGCGCGCTTCAAGAAGAATGATTACGTTTTGCAACAAATCCCCGGCTTTAAATTAAGGTATCTCTTTTCGAGCACAAGAAGCACGTCACACCTTTCGCGCCAAACGGTCGGAGCGATCCCGATAGCTACCTACACTTTTCCTTTCCGCTCACGCCGGGGAGAGGAAGAATCTGTCGTTTAGAAAACGCATTCCTTACCCTGTGTACAGCGCATTCTATGCTGCACTAAGGTAAGGTGACATGGAATGGCAACCGGTCTTTTTCGGGGGCAGATCGGGGCAAAAGGATGGACGGGACGCTGCTGACAATATTTTATTATCACCGCAACCACATCACATTTTCGCTGCACCGTTCGTGTTGTGGGGATGAGAGTGGATGAAAACGCTTGTGCTACCGCTCTTGGGTAGCACTACTTGATGGTAGCAAAGGCGACATCTCTGAAGTCAACCTCGGGCGGTTTTTGGGAACTTTCACTGCAACTTTTCGAGCAGAAACTCTCATTTCCATTTTTTTTTTGCTTTATTTTCCCTTCGTTCGCTTGCCTCGGCTTGTCTTGGCTGCACATACCACGGGAGAAATTCTGACGCCACTCTTCTTACCTGTATGCGCTGCATCGCACGGCACATAAAGGAGCCCAGATCCGCTGGCTAGCGCTATAGCGCACACGGCAGGAAGCTAGCAGTAAAAGTGTCAACTTAAAATTCGGCTCACTTTTTCTTGCTCACCTCCTGGCCTTCCCGTCGGAACTTGTGCTTCACTCATCGGCACCTGCATTGTGTCGCAATCGCGCGCTGTCCCTTGTCTCCCCGTAACCCAAGTTACCCCAGAAATCGAAAAGCCAACGTTGAGAAGGGCAATAAGGACAATAAGCTGAGATGCCGAATAGATTGTGGAAGGGAAAGAGGCAGAGGAAGCTACGGCTTTCAAGTGCCAGAGTGTCCTGACAGCTTCAGGCACCTCTGTTTTCATCTCTTTTTTTCCTTCTTTTTGCTTGCCTTGTGCCGTACTTGAGCAGCATTCTCAAGCGTAAGGTGTTTCTTGCACACGAAACACAGGTTTTGCGTCTTCTTTTTTTAGGTTCCAATGTAAAGTTTAGAGGAGCACGAAAAAGAGGACAAAGAGTTACACGCTACAAACATATTTCAAAAAGTTGAGTTGTATAATCATTCAAGCAGATAAAGCAGGCGAGTTAGCGTCTTGTTTTGGGAGTTTTTTTTGTGCACACTTTCTCCTGGTTGGGTAGAAATCGCAGGCAGAAAGAAAAAGAGATCCTTACAAAGTTGTGTGCCTTTGGCAGGGGAAAGCGTTCCTGCCGCACTCTCTACCGGTGGCAATATGTACCGGGGCGTAGGTTGGGCATGGGAAATCTTATGGTAGAATTTTCACGATTCATTCCACTTTTGTGCGGAAACCCACTGAAGAGATGGCTCAATTGCGAATATTAACGAACGGCTTTCGGTTTCGCTTGTGAGAAGATGCCAAGCGTGTGGAATGGAGTTTGGGTGGATCGCATTCTTCGTCGCGTCCAGGAGCATTCCAAGATTAATGAGAGACACTCGACTACGGGTAGGCTGTTAGGTTAGGCAATGAGTTCTTGTCGTTTATTTTAGTTTTTTTTAGGCTTAAGATTATTCGGTATTTTGGACTGGTTGCAAAGACGGAGTTTGCAAAGAAACCAGTGAATTCAAAATAATTCATTTACATCACTATTGTGTACCATAAGGATTCTTACATCATTGCTATCCTCACCCAGAAATCAACTTTAGACTTCAATCTCTAATTAATAATTAATTTAGGTCCTACTTGGATCATTTGGACCATTATTTCAATTCTTTTACACAATTACGAACACAGGGCATGAGTTCACAAAACCTTGGAGAAAGAAAATAAGCTTGGAGCTAGTTCGTACAGTACACTACAATCGTATTGTTTTCCAATTTGAGCTCTCAGTAGATGGCTGTTATGATGTGGGCTCTCTAATTCAGTTCCTATCTGTCCGGAACACTCTTACCTCTAGACTTGAGCGCTAGACGATCCTGAAGTCACTCAAAAAAGCACTTGTTTTGTAGAACACAACAAACACTTTTGATTAAATTCAGTACACACGAATTTCCTTCCGCGCTTCCGCGAAGAAATAATACCAACAAACACGCAACAAACTCATCCATCAGCCTAATGCTTTCGATCCTAGAGGCGTTGTGAATGTAAACCCATGTCTAGGGCGTTGTATTTCAAACACGAACGATGTCATCCATTTCCATCCAACCAAACATTCTTGTTGCGGGCTAAAAATAGCAGTTCTGAGTTTCATCCAAATAGATTTAATTTCCATCCACACGCATTAGAGAGACGATCACTGGAATTACTTTGTATAAAAAAATATTCTTTGATACCTAAAAATCGATATCCATGGACGTTATACACGTGCTGTGCTTCAAATTAGGATGCTTACAAGCATCGTCAAGCAAACTGTGTCCCCCCATTTCTCATCCTATTCCCTGATTCGCCCTCTCATAACCTCATAACTGTCTTCCATTCTTAGCTGCTACCGGTTCGCGCGGCGTAGGCTCTCCTTATTGCTACATTGTACATTGCCGGAATCGGTAACGCGCGCGCCGCACCATAAACCGCTAACTCCAAAGCTGCCGCCATTCCCATAAAACACATCGTAAGCTATTGACGATAACGATGCCCGCGATTACACACAACCGAAACGAAGCGGCTGTCGTCCTCTCTGGTCCCCCCCATCACACTTCAAACGGATGGCACGGAACACGAAAACACGCAACACGAACAATTCCGCGCCGCGTGTGATGGCGCGGCCGGGGCCATGTTTCTTGAGACCGTGAAATATCTTCTAGAAAGTGTAGCGACAATGCCCGCCCTGGAGGCGTGCTGGCACGGAACAGGCTCTTTGCATCTTTTCCGCAGCAAAGTGTGTGTGTGTGCGGCAGTTGTTGAAAACTGCTAGTTTCTTCGTTCTCCCCCATCCTTTCCCGGTCTAGCCGAAGGGCATGTGGCGTCAGTAGTACAAAATTTTACGGCGCACGTCATTACGATCATCTGGAGTGGAGCATGTCTTTACGATCCATACTTTCTTGCGGCGCCTCCGGGCGTGCGTACGAGACGAGGGGTTTTTGCAGAATTTATACGCAACATTGTTGCAATAAAAAGAGAGTGGGAAAGCGATAACATGGAATGTACAAGTTTCGGGACATGCCGTATGCCATGTGTCAATGATTTGCCGCACTTTCGATTCACCGACAACACCTCATTGTGCATAGCGCGAACGCGAAGAAATTGGTGAAGAGTGCCTACTTTTATAGACTCCATTTTAGGGCCTCAAATTTCATTTCAACTTCTTCTTCTTCTTCTTCTTCTTTGGCTCAACAACCGATGTCGGTCAAGGCCTGCCTGTACCCACTTGTGGGCTTGGCTTTCAATGACTAATTGATTCCCCCCCATAGCAGGATAGTCAGTCCTACGTATGGCGGCGCGGTCTATTTGGGGATTGAACCCATGACGGGCATGTTGTTAAGTCGTACGAGTTGACGACTGTACTACGAGACCGGCCGAGTTCATTTCAACTACCAATTTTAAAGCCTAAAGTGTCTCGCCGTTGACTTCAATTTTCTGGCTAGCAATTTATTCCTCCCAAAAACGGTAGTCATTTTACGTCCTGACGGTACTTTTGGAGATGGATTTGTGACTCCTCCTCTCTTCGTTCGCCTCAATAAATCATCGCGAAAACGTCAATTTTACTTACCATTACCCCTAGCCTGATGCCCTTCAAACGCCGGAAGCTGCCGGCAAGTGTCTTTCGAATGTTCATTTCCTTTCTCGCGGCCTTTAAGAAAGAGATTGAAGTCTCTCCTCTCCTTGCTGCGGGCGACTCCTTAAAATCCATCACCATAGCTTGCCGAAGGGGGTGGAGAATCTCGCTGGGCAAGAAGCTGGGACAATCAATCGGCAAAAACCACCGGCTACGACGGCACGGCGCGTTCCTTTGCCTCGTGGGGCGGAAATTACTCTCATCAATAATAAAAAAGCCGAAGGAAAAACGGGGACGAGCGGAATATAAAAATCCGCATCCGCGTCTAGCGCGAAAAAAGGCGCTGAGTCTATTGCATTCCGAGTATTCGGGGTGTCTAGTGTCCCTTGTGCACGGCCGGCACAGCAACATTAACATTTCCACCTTGCCGCCCATTTTCGTGGTTGAATAAATCATACCGCTTCAGTTGGCGCGTTTCCGGCTTGCGACAAAGCAGTGGAGGGCCAAAAATTGTGTCCGCGGCGAATCTTCATCCCGAATAACATTCCTGCTGGTCGGGCCCTGTAGTGGCAGCTTTTGCAGTTCTCGGTCGCATCGGTAAACAGCTTCGCTACCGTTCATTTATTATGTAAAAAACATTCGGACTAAAAGCAAAGGGAAACGGGCGCGTCCGACCAGTCCGGTGTGTACGCCCTTCCCGGGCCGGGCGGGACAAAGTTCTGATGGGATTTTGGGGAAAAGGGCGGTTTCTCCTTTTTTTTGTCTTATGCTTCTCTAAAGGTTTGTTCGATCTTTCTACCAGCCTAGGCTTTATACACACTTCTTTAATCACTACCGCTGATGGGGTTTATACTTTCTTCCTTTTGGAGGTAGAACATCCCACTCCTCATCCAGGATAAAAGCAATCGTTGACGTCGGTTGGAGGAAATCGATAAAAATTATAATATTTCATTAGATCACCATTTCGCTGGCGAGCCCGATGAAGAATGTTTCTCGAGCACTGAAGGAAGTGGTAGGCGGTTTTCCGGCTCTGGCAAGATTGTGATGAGCTTTTTGTTTGCGCTAGATTGCTCTTTCGTCGCTTTAGTGGCCCTTTGGGGCGAGTTTTTATCCGCGGGATGAGCAGTGAATGAATAATCAATTGAACTGCGAATTGAGACGAATGGGTGTTTTAAGAATTTAAGCATAAAAAAAGAATTGTATTGAGTTGAAAATGCTTCAATGTTTTGTGTAATATCTGTTGCGAATTTAAATGAGTTTTTGATGAGTTTATTGTAGAGTTTGGCTGTTGAAATGTTTCAAAAAATCAATATAAGAATCATTTTTCATTTAATAAATTTTTGTGTCTTCAAACCATTTGACAGTTAACGTTAACTATTGAAGGTATTTCTCAAAGTATATGATAAAATAGTCTGGTATCAACTGTTAACAATTAATTCAATGTAGATTCCTACCAATTTATTTGGAGTGATTCTTGAAATTGAATAAATTGCAATATAAAATGTCAATAATATCGTTCCAATTTGCTTGTGCTCAGCTGTTCCTTATTTTAATTTCAAATTATGTCCTCCCAGACACTTTATATGTTATCCACCACTGTCTCTATATGTTTTAAGACAAGAGCAACACATCAACTCCTGGAGCTGGTTTTCCGATTTGTGTTTGTCCACCAATATATCGAACAACTCACCATGCCGATCGTCGTTCGAAGAACGCTTGCAGCAGAACCCTTTCACCCGACACTACTAGCAAACTGCTGCACTGCTCTGTGGTCTCTGCCGCTAGTCCGAAAAAGGCTCTTCACCAAACCTTAACGTTGTTAGCAAAAGGCAAAACAATTTGATTCCTAATTGAATTTTCGCATAACAAGATTTCAATTCCAGCCAGCCCCACCAGAGAGTGAGAGAGTACTGCTAGTGCTAGTGCATCAGCGTCTCTACGACAAGTACTAGCACTACTACTACTACTACTACTACTACTACACCACACTGCTCACTATTAACCTATGACAGCAAACACTCATCGAGCGTGGAGTGCGAGGTGCATTGCCATCCTGCTGGCACTTTGGCACTCTTTATGCGGGGTACACTAACTTTCGTGACCATGTGTATGTGTGTGTGTGTGCAAGTGTGTTTGTTTGGGAGAGCATTTGCGACAGTGCTTAACACATCTTGCACGGGGCGGCGCCAAGGAGCAGAGCAGCACCATCAAGAGTCCTGGTCGATGGAATAATTCAATTATTCGTCTACACCGAACCACTGGGAAAAACCCATTAGCATCTTTATTTCCAGCATCCAGCGTCTCCTACAGTATGTGTGTACAAACACATCACTTCTTGCTCGTGCATTCTTGGGCACCCGTTGATGCACCTCTTAATGTCTTACGGTGCTGCAGGAGACACAAACGATGTGTACGTTTCAAACAAACGAGTATAGCATAATGGTGGCAACACTCACATACCTGTTTTATAGCTTGTGTAGCTTAGTAAAAGGAGAGGATAAATCTTCCAGCTAAGATCTGGGTCGTGTAACGGAATATCCATGAATGTTGGAGTAAGCAAGCAGAAAAGATCCAATATTTGATGAGTCTTTTGGGAACATCAAACTCCAAACATTTTTTGTTGTTGTTGCTCTCACTGCAAGTGAAGCATTTGTTTGAAGTACCAGTACCCGTATATATTGCAAAAGTTTTGAGTAAATAAATAAAGCGTAAATATGTTACTCCAACAGGCTCTATCGGCCTCAAAAATGTCCCTGCCAATGTGGTTGGACCACTCTCACCAAGAACACATTGGTGAGCTTCAAAACCATCCAATTAAAGAGCCTTTGAGCTATAAAAACCGACACGGCTTCTGCAAACGTTTAACAGCCTATAAGTTACCACAAATCATGCGGTGGATGTCACAAGCTAACTGCTGCTTCCAAGCCGTAGGAAGAAGTACCGATGCCCAAGTGCGCTGATGTCAATTCGCCTGCAGCCGGAAGAAACGGACTGTGGTGGCATACACACACACACAGAGAGACTGTGTGCTGGAAAGCTCAAGAAAAGAGAAGTGTCTTGAACGACACTCAAGGGGGTTTGCTCTACTTGGCTGTGTGTGTCTGTGCTGCCGAGGGAAGATTTAATCGAGCTCCCGTTTTGCACACATGCGGGCAGCCTCAATGTGTGCGGTGTTCGCCTTAGTACTGCTCGTGTACTACATTTTTCGATCATCTTGAGCAACGATGGTACTGGACCTGCAGCAGCACATGCTCTCCGTATGTGTGTGTGTGTGTGTGGGGTTCCTTTGGAGTCATCACTCCCCTGCGCACACAGGCAAAGAAAGCGAAGTGTCTCGTGTCCGATCCTTCAAGCGCTGGGAGGACAATGTTGAAGAAAAAGTTGTTGTAAAAAAAAAAACGACCACAATTGCTTGCACCAACCAGCTGTGCGTCCTCAACGTCCCCTACCGACTGTTTGGAAAACCGGCAGCAGCAGCTGGTACCCGCGTGCCCTACTACCGAAACGACGTGCCTCTTACGCCGGACGCGTGAGCATTGTTGATTATGCAATCGAAGAGCGTCTTGTCGTCCTGTCGTCCTCGGTGCGAGCGAGCGCCGATACCGTGTCAAGTGTCGGCCAGAGAGTAGTGTACCCAAGCAGGGTGGGCCGTTGTAAGTGGAAAAGCTTTTCGTTACCACCGACGATGGAAAGGGCAAGACTGCAATGAGTGCCGTGAAGTGGGGTTTGCCGCTTTTGACACTTGATTGTTGATGTCGTTGAGGACAAGTGTTTATTGATTTTAAATTATCGTTCGAAAGCACAATGCAATCAATTGGTGTGTTGCTGCCTTTGTTGTCGCCATTATACCAGCAAGCAATAAAAAAAAGCTCTCTTCAGTATGTGGAGAGGGGTTTTTGGCATGAAAAAGAGAGAAAACGTTGGAGTGGAAGGATTATTGTTTTCTTCGAACTTGTTTTTTTTTCCTTTTTTTTATTTGCTGAATTCAATTACATCGGCATTAAAACCCTTCGCTCTATTGTCGATCTGATCTGATAACCAACGACGGCCTGAAAGCTTTCAAAAGGGGATGGCTTTTTTTGTTGCTGCCACTCTATGCTCTATGCCTTCGGTACGGCTTCGCTTATCTTTTGGCTTCAGCAAATCCTGAATGATGTATGCCGCTTATCGCTCCTAGACAGGGGGTTTAAGGCCGGGGTTTATTTCGATAGCTGATGATTGATGCAAATGGACCCTTCTGGGGAGAGCGGGTACACACCGCTCGCCGAGCTTTGCAGTGTGTCCAACTGTTCGATATCATCGCTGCGTGTGGAGCAAGCTTTGCTGTCGTTGTAAGACAAATGTACAACTGGACAGCAGCAGGGGGGAGAAAGAACTGCACACCCACAAACAGCACTCTAGAAGCAGCTGCTTTACGTCCGCTTTGTGAAGGATTTTTTGTTTGATTTATGAAGCGAATTAAAGGAGGAGGAAACCCCCATCCGGAAAAGGTCCTTTGGCTATGATTTTATTGTTGCTGTATCCTTTCCTTCATAATGTTGCTACAATGTACTTGCTCCGCCTCAGCTCAGCCCCTTGGGGCAGTATGAGTTATGATCGAGGCAAGTGAAATGGGTCCCGGCATTTCGGGTGGAGATGGATGGTCTCCGTCGATGGATGGACATTTGCTTGTAGGCACGGGCACGGTCAGTTGCGTGGTTGTTACGGAATCGAAAACAGACAAAACTCGTTTTTCTGGTGGTTGATAGAGCATTGATTGAGCATTGAAAAGTGCTTCAAATGTGTTGAGAGTTAATGTTACGAATAAACAAAAAATATGAGGAAAATTCTACAAGGCACCATGCGTCTCCATTTGCCCTTTTTTGTTGCAGTTTGAGGGAAAATACAAAAAAACTTATTTTATTTATTTTGTTTCATTTTTTTTGTACAATTGCACTGAAAATTACTTTTTCGTTATTGTATTTGTCTTAATATTTATTCAATAAATAACTCAGTATTTTATACCTCTCACAGATATTATGTTATTTTTACTTGTTTTTTCCGTCTCTAAAACGCAATTGATGAAAAGTGTTCTTGAGATAGTTTTAATGCTTCAATAATCAAAGTATTATTGTAAAAAGATGATGCATGAATTTAATAAAATAATAATTACAATATTATAAAACTATACACACATTGTCCAATGAAATGTTGAATGTTGTTTGAAAAAGATGAAAAAAAAAATGTTGATTGTTGCTTGCAGGAATCTCCTCACCTTATAACCCTTAGTTTATTTAACAAATAAAACAGCTTCTAGCAAGTATGAAGTTTGTACAATGATTCACATTTTTTAATATGCATATTTGATACAATTCTTACAGTTTATTATACACTTAAGTATTGTTAATATGTCATAGTGAAAATGATTTTAAAATGTTATCAAATCGTACCGACATCTACTCATGTAGTAAAATACTTCTGTTGGAAAGGAAATTGGTCTCACAATTAATTTAAATTTTGCTATAGGCTGCATCCTAGAATATTTCGCTACATCTCTTCAGGATATTTAAAATTAAATGGATACAATTCCTGACCACTATTTATCATGCTTAACAGTCTCAAAAAGCCATTTTTACCTCATTAGTTTTTAAAATTATAATTGTAGTGCCGCAAATTACAATTCGACATCAGATTTACTTTTTATTTTAAATCACTTTCTCACGCAACGAAACCATTTGCTGCACGGAACAATAATTGCACGCGAGCCATTTTGCACATCCTTTAAAGCTGCACTCCAGTCCATTCGCTTTCACATCTATTCACCTTTCATCGTGCTGTCCATCATACTGCTGCTGCTGCTGCCGTTTTCAAGTGACGGGGACAGAAACACAAAAGAAGTAAACACAAGCAACAAAAACCCAAACAAACAAATGCAAACAACAGTCTTTGACTTCTTTCCTTTCCTTTCCTTTTTTTTTTTTGTTCGCGCGAAATACCCACGAGATGAGCTTGTTATGTATGCCCTTCCGTCCCCAGCCGGGCTGGCGCGGGCTGTCGGACGTCCGGTACGGAAACATGACAGGAAGCGGAAACAACAATACAGCAAACCCCATCATACGTCGGTATGCTGCCGGTTTTAGTTTCGTTCGTCATTTTTCGCCCTTCGGGGGGGTTTTGGGCTGGTGCTGCTGCTGCTGCTGCTTTCAACTGCCATTTTTATAATTTTCTTCGCCATTTTTTGTTTTGTTGTTTTGCTGCTTCCCACTCGCTTTTGTTATAAACAAACCGTCACTCATATCGTCCGCACAGTGTGCACAGGCACATAGTCACACACACACACACCAGCTTGTTGTGAGATGTTCTCTTGCAGCTCTTCCAAGCAGCAAGCCGATGTGATGGCTTTGCCGATGTTAAACACATTACTCCTGCCTGTCCTTTTCGAAAAAAAACAAAAAAAAAAAAAACAAAAAAACAAAAAGGTTCTGCGAAAACTGGGCAGCCAGCGTGTCTCTCGGCAACGACCGGCTTATCGTTCGGTGGGAGGGGGAAAGGCGCACGAACGAGGAAAACAAATTGGCTTGCACTCTCCGTTTCTGTTTGTGCCGGCTTTGTGATCCCTTTCCCACAGCTTGTTGCTTGTGGTTATGTGTTTGTGTGGGTGTGTGCCAGGGCCTCAAGTCTCTTGGCCATCCAACGGGGCAATGGAGAAATGAAAAATTTACTCATATTACCCTTTTTCCATACTTCTGCCATGCCTTTGCGCTGCACTGTTGCGCTATTGCACGGTCTACGTTCTAGAGCTGTGCCGGCAGGGCCTAGGCCGCAGACTTCATGGACAATGGAGGGAAGAAGGAAGAATGGAATAGAAAATTTATGTATTTAGGCCTTCTTGCTTTCCTACTCCCAGGCCCTCGAGCGTGGCTGCCAGTGGGAAGTCAACGAACGAAATAAACAAGAAAGGATCAAGACAAAACAAAAGCACCAGCACAAGACATCCATCCGGACAGCAGGAGTAGCAAGAGGAAGAAACAAAACAAGTTGTTTCGCAAAAATTTAACTCACCCACCCTTACCCAACGGTTTTGCGATGGTGGAAGAAGTCATTGCCAAGGCTCTAAGTTGCTCTTCGTTTGAACACGGGACCGGCGAGCTGGCAGTATGCTTTAGGAAGCAAATAAACTGAACTATGACGGACCTTTTTTGTGTACAAACAAGAGAAACCTTCCTGCTCTTTAAAGCGGCAGGACACGTCTGAGTTCCAAGAAGTACAGCTCAACAGCAGCTTAGGCACCAAATATTTCCATAACTGCTGCTGCTAGAGGTTCCGCTACTACTATTCCTGCAATCCGAGTTCGATCGCGCAGAAGTTGACGAGATTTTGCAGAACCCCGAAGCAGCGTTGCCGAACATGGGCAGATAATTGAGTTATCATCCGGGCTGGGGTTATGTCGGCGATAAATGTCGCATTATGATGGTGCGGTGGGGGACTTCTTGGACGCCTTCTGTTTGAAGCTTGTTTTTGCTACACTGCTGCTGCTGCTGTTTCAATTTTGTTTTATGAGTTTCCCGCTCGCTGTGCCGTGGCCTGGACGGACACAGGAAATGATGCAATATTTATTCGCAAGCTGAACGGGAGTTTGCTAGAATTTTCCAAAACTACAAAAACAAAAACCAAAAAAAAAACTCCAACGGGTAACGATTGAACCGATGATACTTTTGCAATTTTATTTCGTCGAGGCTTCCGGTTTCTCTGTTCTAAATTTGGCACTCGTTTTTTTTTTCATAACACGGGACAGGCCTTTTGGCCTGTCTATTTTTATTATTTATGAACCATTATTAGCACCGTGTCCCTCCTGCTGCTTGCGGTGATCGCTGCAAGGTGGACTTGAAAGAGCGGGACCAATAACGAAAATAACTCAAAAATCGGTCGCTTCATAGAACAACAGCAAAAAATAATGGCTCAAATCAATGATCTGCTGATGAAAGCTTAATGGAAAACCATTTATTGTTTCTCCTGTCCTCCTTGTCCTTTTTGTCCAAACAAAAAAAGGACCCATACTACTCTCCAGGGCATAGGACGGTAGATGCTGCTGCTGCTGCTGCTGCCTAACATTGCAAACGGGACGTTTTCATCCCGCTCCTGGCACACAAAATCGAATCGAAACCGGGCTACAAAATGGACGGTAATAAATTTGACCGAAGGTCCTGGTTTTGTTGGTCCCGCCTTGCCAGACGACGGCAGGAGCGGCAAAACCCCCCACCATACTCTTCCGACTCCCAACATGCCGAACAGGTTCAAAACAATTGACCTGTAATTACCTCAATAAAGCGGAGCGAAACTGCGAGCTGCTGGCAGTGAACCGAGATCCTTCCGCCGGATATCCAATGGGCCAATGGAGGAATGGTAAACATATCCCACACACTCGCACACATCCAGATTGAGATACTAATTCAATTGGAGTGAATTATTCAATCTTGAGCCAAACGGAGCGCTCGCTGGCGCCTGTTTCGATGACTGCTCAATAATTAAATGGTTCGTGCAAGGGTCCCGGACCACGGTGTGCCGTGTGGATAAGAAGGATGTCGATGAAATTCTGCAAAAGGGTTCCGGGGTGGAAAGGGAATGAGAAGGAGCGATGGGAGAAGCAACACACAGCGCCTTTGCGCCGTATACAGGATAGGATTTTGCTCCGACCGGATGTTGCGACGGAATCCCCTTTTTCCACTCACAGCGCTTTCGTGCGACAACCCCTTTGGTCTTAGAGCACTTTGACAAGGGGTGTGCGGATGGGGGCGAGAAAGATCTAGATCGAATGTAGCGTAAATGCAAAACTGCTCCACACCCGCCGGCGCTTTGGAATGCTGTAAATGAATAAATTATTTAATTGGAAGGAAGTTATCCCATTACAAAGGCCATACTCCCGTACTCCCAACCGTTTTGCCAACTGATGATGCCACTCTCGGGTTTCCCGCCTTTCCCCCCGTAGAGCAAGACCGAGCGAGAGAGGGACAGGATACCGCACACTTTAACTCAAACTTGCTGTATCCATATGCCGACCCGGTCGCTAGCCCGGTTACATCGGAAGTCTCTGGCAGTGGAAATGCCAGCAAACCAATCGGGCGGGAACCATCCTGCCTTGTTCGCACTATGGCTTGCCAGTGCGTTAGATCGTTGATGAATTCGGATCTAATTGTTATGCCAACAGATCGTTGCAGCTTGGTTTGGCTTTACTCCACATTCACACACACTGGTAAGATTGTGGTTTTGTAATTGCTTGTCATTTTGCTAACCTCCGCTTCTCCCGACTTACTCTTCCGTGTCCTTCAAAAAGGGCTACCACCGTTCAATTATAGATGCTTTTGCCATATCGATATTGAATTAGCTTTAATGAATAGTGATATTTTGCAGACGATTTCTCGACTGCAGTTTAATTCATTTCCGCCTCTTGCTGTGGTTTACCGTCGTTCCGCAAAGTGTAGCTTAGCAGTGGCGTGTTGTGTGAATATTAGCAGTACTACCAGCAGTGCCTGCCGGAGGTGTGCAGTAATAGAATTACTGTCTGTCATGGTTGAATTATCGTGTAAAGGGAGATCGAGATTGGATGAGGATTTACTGTTCGTGCGGATTATTTACCTTTGCAATGTTAAATTTAATTATGATGTTTAATCTACATGAATCAACGTCAATAAACGCTCCATTGGACGGATGCCGTCGCGTCTGCAATGTTGGACGGGTTCGATTTCCAACTGGTCGTTTCCTGCGTAGCTGAAACTGGATTGAGGGGTTTCGTAGAACAATTAAGTGCAGTGTAAACTTATCAAATAACTCTGGCAATTATAAAACATTCAATTTTTGGGACATCGTTAGATATTCTAAAAACAAATGACAAAGTAATAGATTACTTTTAGAGGCTTTAGGGGCTTACAGGAATTTCAGGACATTTGGGAAAACGTTTTATCAGAATCATCTAGATTTTCGTTGCGTTATTTCAGCAGAGATATGTTGAAACGTTCAATGTTTAAAGCATTGAACGGAGTTACTGCAATGGTGCCAAAATGCATTGCAACTCTTGACATAAAACACACAAATAGCCTCAAAGATGTTGAAAAACAAAGACCGCATTAAGATGCATTTTTTGTAATTTGGTTGTTAGCAGAATAATAAATTGCAGTCATTGCCGCCAAATTTTGACTCAGCGACATCAAATTTTGAAGGTGTGAATGAAATTTTGCAAAATCAATTTTGCCTCTAAGGCATCAATGTTCGAGAGTGTGCACCATTTTTTTTATTCTCACGCACCTACTTTTGTCTGTAAGTCAACCATTTTTTACTAAAAAAAGATTAGTCTACAAGGTATATGACCTGATTTTTAATAGCTACAAGTAGACATTACTAAAACAATACAAAAACTGTGTAATATAAGGTTTTTTGTGAAAAAAACTAAAGAAATTCAAGAAAATTGTTAGGACATTGCCAACATCTAAAAAAACACTCCAACATTTTTAACTCCAATAAATTTTCAAAAATTGGCCTACAGAACCATGTTAGATTCTATCAATGAAATTATGAACTGCTTAACTTAAATTCAATAATTTTGGAAAACACTGTTTCAGACATTATGGTAAATTTTGTATTTCAAGTGTTAGACTTACAATTAAAACGTGATGCCTTAGAGACAAAAACAGATGAGATGGAGCCAAAATTTAGTGTACGACTCTACCTCCTACAATATATGGCTTTTGATGCCGTCCAAACTATCAGAGGTTGTGTTCTCACCAACACAATAGCGGACAAGTACCGAAGGGCCCAGAAAGATGGACTTCAGTACCGAATCGTCAATCGACCTTGAGTAATGAACGAAGAAGAAGACTACAGACAAAGCCATCATTACTGCAACTGATGTGCCATGGACTAAGTCTGAAATTAACTAATGTCCTTTAAACACATAGAGAAATAGTTTTAAAAAACGTGTGCGCTTCTACCTCCTCCAATATTTGAGAAAACCACTAAAATTCAACAAATAACTCCATAATTTGTCAATTTTCTGATTATCCATTATGTCCCCTTGACGACAATAAGTTCTTGAAGTTTTGTAATTATTTGTAGTTATCAGAGGCAACTGTAGGGAAATCATCAAGTATCTGTTTTAAGATACCTAAAGATATAGTTCGGGATATTGTAATGAGGAGTTTGTACAAAGTTTGTCACATTGCATCTGACTTGTCACTAGCCATCCAATACTCTTACCACGATGTTCGAAAGGGCGGTTGGTAGATCAGAAAACATTAAAGTAAACCATTTTTAATGCAATGATTTAAAGTTTTTTTCAAAACCCTGATATCCTTTTTACAGCACTTGTCATCAAATGTCCCGCTTCGTCTAACGGAACTATAGCTCACATTCCGGAAGTTGCTTTAACTTCGGAAAACTAGCTCTTAGGATGCAATGCCCTGCTTCCTTCTTCCTACCTCACGGTAACTAGCTATATAATCCCCACCCCCCCGGGGTGCGTTCCCCTAAATGCTCACGAAGGTCCAGACCCTCCAGAGTTAACTGTTTGCGTGCCGTGTGCACCTTGTGTATTATTAATTTAACCGCATTACGGCCGGATTAGTACCGGGTATTAGTGCTGCGGGCAACAGCATTTTGCTCCCCCCCTGTGAGAGTGTACGTTTTCTCGGGTCCAGTATCATCGTCATCAAAACCGTCTCCAACGCCGTGGCGAGACGGTGCTGTTCGAGGTACGTTGCGTTATCGAATTTTATTCCCAACCCCCGTCGGTAAGAAACGTTCCTGATTCCGAAGGGAAAAAGTAAACAGCCTTTGGCCGCTTCGGGGAGCGAGTCCCGGCTTGGGGAAAGATTGTTTGTTTCCCACCCCCCCTCCTTTCAGCTCTCTATCGGTTTGTCGGTTTCTTTTGCCCGCTCAGGTGAGACTGTGCACAATTTACCGGAAGCGATAACTCACACACATACACTGGTGCGCCAAGCAGTCACACTAATTCCTGTAATCCAATAAATAGCTTATGGCACCTCTGCAACGTCCGTAATCGAGTTGTTTTCTACTTTTCCTAACAGTTTCGTTTTTTTTTGCTCTTTCCTGCTTACTCCAGACTATGACGATTCGAGCGGTCCCGTAGAGCCGGAAACTACCCTGTCGCGCTCGCCCCAACCTCTGAACAGCACAGAAGAAGGAAGCGCTGTGTTCCCAGCCGTGTTCGGAAGTCCCTTTTCCGGGGAGCGCTCAAGCAATCAATCCTGCCGCCGCCGACGACGACTCGATATTTCCCAAACAAACAAAACGCAATCAACACACACGATGACGACGCTCACGGGCAGTAAAACATCGCGCGGCCACCGTTGCCCGCGGGGCATGATGCTGAGCCTGCTGGTCGCCGTCACGGTCGGCATGGTGATGGCGGCCGCGGTCGTCGTCTCGCCCGTCGAGGCGGCCGGGCTGGCCAACTGTCCGCTCGGCTGCCAGTGCGACGACGATACGCTCGTGGTGACGTGCGGCGAGGGGCAGCTCGACGTGCTGCCGATCGTGCTGAACCCCTCCCTGCAGCGGCTAGTCATCAAGAACAACAAGATCAAAACGATCGACTCCTCCATGCAGTTCTACGCCGAGCTGACGTTTCTCGACCTTAGCTACAACCATCTGTTTAACATGCCGCCGCGCACCTTCGCCTACCAGCGCAAGCTGACCGAGCTGCACCTGAACCACAACAAGGTGGGCTCGATCACGAACAAAACGTTCGTGGGGCTGGTCGCGCTGACCGTGCTGAACCTGCGCGGCAACTTCCTGGACGAGCTGCCCGAGGGCGTGTTTGCGGGCGTGCCGAAGCTCGAGGAGCTAAACCTGGGCCAGAATCGCATCGCCAAGATCGACCCGAAAGCGTTCGCCGGGCTGACCGGGCTGCGCGTGCTCTATCTGGACGACAACACGATCAGTGCGGTACCGTCGCCCGCGCTGCAACCACTCCGAGCGCTGGGCGAGCTATACATCGGGCTCAACTCGTTCGCTGCCATCCCGAAGGAAGCGTTCGCCATGCTGACCGGGCTGGCCAAGCTCGATCTGGAGGGCGCCGCGCTGCTGAACGTGTCGCGCGACAGCTTCCGCGGGCTGGAGCGACTGCGCACGCTCGACCTGTCGGACAATCGGCTCGCCCGCATCCCGACGGCCGAGCTGGCCGTGCTCGAGCGGCTCGAGGAGCTGTCGCTCGGCCAGAACGATTTCGAAGCGATACCACCGAACGCGTTCGCGGGCCTGAACAATCTGCGCGTGCTGGACATATCCGGTTCGCTCAAGCTGACGCGCATCGAGAGCGGCGCGTTTGCGCACAACACCAACCTGGAGGAGATCGTGATCGCCTCGAACAAGATGCTGACCGAGGTGCAGGACGGTGCGCTGAGCGGGCTGCCCCATCTGCGGCGCGTCGTGCTGAAGGACAACGCCCTGACGACGCTCACCGACGGGATGCTCTCGTGGAACGATCTGGTGGAGCTGGATCTGTCCGAGAACTTGATCCTGTGCGACTGCCAGATACTGTGGCTGCGCAATCTGCTTGTGAGTCGTAGCAATGGAACGGTCGGAGCGGCGGCGCAACAGATCCCGGTCGTTTGTGCCTCGCCGGACCGGCTACGCGGGCAGGTGCTGCAGAGCCTGTCGCCCGAGCTGCTCGGCTGCACGCATCCCGACCGGCAGCAGCAGGCCATCATCTGCGTGGTGCTGGTGAGTGCCGCCGCCGTGCTGACGACGCTCGCCCTCGTCATCTACAAGTGCCGCCGGCGCATTCAGGAGGCGGTCAAGGGTAGCTGGGGCTCGAACGGGATCGGCCGCAAGGAGCGCGAGTATCAGAAAACGTTCTCCGAGGAGGACTACTCCGCGCGCCACCCGCATCCGGGGCCGCCGGGCGGCGGGCTAGCGATCCATCCGACCACGCTCAACAACTACCAGATCAACCACCAGCACCATCACTCGCACGGCATCCGGCACATCCCGGTGACGGAACTATAGCTAGAGGCTCCCCCTCCGCCACCACGGAGGGGAGGTCCGCCCGTGGCCGGTCAAAACGGGGCCCAGCAAACTAGCACCACCGCCACCAGCTTTCTGCAGCTCAGCCAGGACCATCTAGGCCAGCCGGGACCGGTCCAGCCCGGCATGAAGCTGTTCCCGAACTACACGCCACCGATTCCACCGCACCATCAGCAGCAGCACCATCACCACAGCCTGCACCATCACAACGGCAACGGTGGGCTGGACGAGCCGGCCAACAACCACCACTACCACCAGATCACGTACCAGACGCAGACGCTCGCACCGTTGCGGCTCAATCAGGAGCACTTTCTGCCGCACGCGACCAAAACCACCACCACGGCCGGTGGGACGATGCCGGCCGGTGTCAATCAGCCGCGGTCGCACGCCAAGTATCAAACGCACCATCACCATCTGCACCACCATGGTGCTGGGGGGGATGGGGCCACGCTGCATCATCACAGCACCGGCAGCTACTCGCCCGATGGTGGGGCCGGCCCGCTCCATCACCATCACCTGCACCATCACCACCATCCGCATCATCATCCGCATGCGCCCCATCTGCGGGACGATTGCTCCGACCGGGACGATGACGACGATGACACGCTGGACGTGAACGATGGTGTTGGTGTCAGTGGTGGTGTTGGTGGTGAGGAGGAATGCAGTGGGCAGAGCGATGCAACATCACCGCCCGACAGCCCGCTCTCGCCCGTCCCACCCGAGCTGCCCATCCGGAATGGGCTGCTGGCGGCAAACACGCTGAACCACATCAACAACAACAACAACGGTCCAATGATGGGCACGGAACGGATCCGGTCACCACCGACGCCACCGGTCACACCGCCACCCTCCTTCACCAACCACACCGGCAGCACACCGGGGCTGGACAGCGGCGGCGGCGGCCGCAAAACGCTGTCCGTCGCACGACACTATCACTAGGTTCTTAAGTAGACACGACAGCAGCACGCGCTTAGATAGACACTCGCGAAGGGATGGGGCGAACATAAAAGGGGCGAATTTCCTACTTAGGGGGTTAGGGTGGGATAGTTTTTGGGGTAATAATATTGTGATCGTTGCTCGTTGCTTTTGCGTGTGAAAGTAGCAAGAATTAGGTGGATTTTTGTGGTGAATTCTTTGTACGTTTTCGTTGCGTACAAAGTGAACGCAGAAAAGGGAGATGAAATTCTTGGATTTTTGATTGAAATTCTTGGAAAATATACTGAGAATTTATTTTTGATGCGCGAAATTGACAGTATCAGTGGTTGGATATCATTATTGTATAAAATTAACCTCACTTTATAAGCTTTTTTGTCATATCTCGATATTTTAGCCCAAAAAATCGTGAAAAAACTGGAGAGCAATGCTCCAATACAACAAATTTTGAGATTTGAGGTCATGCTAATGAATTCCAACTAGCTATCGTTTGATGGATACAATTTCATGTATGGGCCTGTAGTTTTGATGTGATCAGAACACCTCTTCAAACATATTTGTATTAAACTTTGTACTTTCACGCTACTGCTTAAGTCACCACCAAGGACTTTGGACTGAATGGCTCTATTCTGAGGCTGTACTTTTCGTATTTCTTGGGTGAAGAAACTCGATTGTGGAGGAGTGTGGTATATTTTTTTCTTCTTCTGATTAAAATGGATTCTCCAGAGCTCTTAGAAATGTAATTTCTTTGAACACTTTGTTCCTGAATATCCTGATGAATTCTCCTGAACAATTTGCCACAATTTCTCAATATTTTACATTGGTAATTGCAAAAATGTCGTACATGCCGTCATTTTTTGAACGTCAGAAATTTGACATCTAAAAGACATCGTTTATTCTTTTAGTTTTTTATTCGAAATCTAATTCCATTCAATTTGAATTCAATTTCAAGAATTGCTTTAATTCCTTAAATATGATGAAAATTATTGAAGTTGATTCGACATGCCCTTTTGCCTTTTAATTAGCACCACATGTTATTATCCCTTGGAGACATCCGTTATCACCGTAGCTTCATAATTTCGCGTCTCTAGCGTCTTGTTTGAGCATTTCAAATCCATTTACCTCAAATCGCCTCAACAAACTGCAAGTAGTCTTCACTCCTCTTGACTCCCGCGTTAACGTTCCTTAGGGCTTGGATTGGGACGGGAAATGGCCACAACAAAAAATCGTTGCCCATTTCCTCCTACAAAAGCACCAGTGTATCCTGTTTCCTGTCGCAAATGTATCGACATTTGTCACTGTGTGTGTGTGTGTGTTTGTGTGTGACCACCTGGATAACGAGTGGTGGTCCCGAGCGTGGTTAGGCACTGTTTTCTCTCGTGAAAATTAGGCTCGGTTGCCCTAGCCACTCTCGCACAAGCAAACCAACCGTGACCCGGTTGAGCAGCGACGGAACACGACAGGAAATGTTGTTTAATTAAATTAATGGCCGGAATAATGTCGGTGACATCCGTGCCCCGCCATCGCCAAACCAAATCCAATGGAGCCGCCGCGCACATGCCGGAAAGGACTCAACCGTGCACGACGACGACAGAGGAAGTGTTTATTGATTTAGTTGATGAACAACCCGCACCCGCAGTCCGGGCCTTATCAGCCTTATCCAATCCCCAACCATGCCGGTTTGCCACCGCAGCATTAGAACGGGAGGTTTTTCCTTCCCCCTCTGATAAAGCCTAATTTTGGAACAAAAGAGAGCCTAAAAGAGAGTCTTCTCCTAGCGTCTTCCGCAACCGCAACCACTGCCGAAAACTATTCCCGGTACATGAAAGACATCCTTGGATCTTTTCAAACGTGAGCTGCGGAGAAGAAAAAAGGCCCAGCAGTATCTTAAAATAGGCTGCTCCATTTCTGATTGATTGCTGGCGAAGTGATTTGTGGAAAAGATCCCCTGCAGTAGGAGACACAAAAAAGGGCCCCCAACGGTTTGACATTTAGCCGTTCGCCAGTTATTTCCGAACTACCGGCCGAGAACATCATTAACGAGACGATAATTGTAATTAAACAAAACCCCAGTACCAAGATATTCTCCCACTCCTCTTTTTTTGCCGATCTTCCGGGTAAAGTATTTTGGGGCGAATGATGTTATCTTTTCCACGCTCAACTGGTTTACTTCAAAGACACACACACACACACATTACACAAGCCCTAATGAGCATTCGGTACGGTGGTGGGGATGGCTATTTACTTTCTTTTGAGGAATTGTAGAATCAATATTAATATGGCAGGGGTTTTTTTTCTGTACGGCAGCTTCCCTATTTTGGCGCAAAGTTTGTCTTTTTGTCTCTGTACCTTCAAAAGAAGCGACACATTTGCTAATGTTTTGCACCCGATTTGCTTCACGGGTTTGGATTTTGCATCATGATGCTGCTTCCGCCTGGAATGACTCTGCTCTTCAGCGAACTGAGTGAAAGGAACGGGTCGACAGTCTTTGACCCGTACAGCGGCGGCAGTCATCAATCGTGGCTCGTGGTGCTGCACGTGAAAGTAGGGCTCACGATCTGACCCTGACCGGTAGCTCGGAGGGAAGAGATCGACGTGTCCCCGGCAGGCCCCAGGGGGAACGACACGGCCACGACGCGCTGCTAGCAATTAGCCATCTGCAGCGCCGCCTCCTTCGGTTGGTAGCCGTAGCGAATTGGAGCTCCGGCCAGCCCAGAAAGGGGTTTCCGTTTTTCGCGACTCGTCATCTTGTGCATAGCTCCCTTGAGGGGGTGAGTTTGGTTGAAATAGACACACACTGCCCTAACCGCACTAGCCGCCTCCGGGTGTCGTTTGCGCTTCGCGTATATTATAGGTCATTCGGGGAATCGTTTCGCCACACTCGCCGACGGTGGAGCATTCCGTGCCGGGAGAGAGAGAGAGAGAGAGAGAGATTGGTTGCGTTGGTTTCCACTTTTAATAGAACCATCAATCATACTCACTGGTAGCTTAGCCCTTCCCGAAAAGATTCATGAGGTCGCGATAATGTTGAAGCCACACTGCTAGTGTTGGGAGCTCTGAATTGGACCTACCCAATTCCGATACTGTGTTCGGAATTAATTTTGGAGCCGATTTTGAGGCTGGAATCGATTCCGATTCCGAATCCGATTCCAAATCCGAAGCCGAATCCGGAACCAAATCCGGAGCCGAAACCGGAACCGAATCCAGAGCCAAATCCGGAGCCGATTCTGGAGCCGAATCCAGAGCCGAATCCGGACTCGAATCCAGAGCCGAATCCGGACCCGAATCCGGACCCAAATCTGGAGCCGATGCCGTAGCTAATTCCGGAAAAGAATCCGGAGCCAAATCCAGAGCTGACTCCGAACCCGGAAATGGAATTAGGTCCGGAATTGGAATCGTCTTGGGTATCGGGGGCTCCGGAAACGGAATCAGAATTGACTCCCGAATTGGAGTTAGCGATTCTTATGGAGATGCAGAAACCGTCTCCGATTTCGAAGCCGATTCTCAGAATTTCTCATATATACTCAGAACTTCGGAGCCAATTCCGATTCCGGATCTGATTCCTACTCCGGAAACGAGCCTGTTTTCCGAAGTCAGTTCCAGAGCCTCCAGGCTCCGGAGCAAATTACAATTTTCCAGGACGATTCCAATTCCGATTCCGGAACTAATTCCGGAGCCGATTTCGATTCCGGAGCCGATTCCGCCATCAATTATAGAAACTGATTCCGGACCAACTATCCGGTATCGATTCCAGAAAACTTCGGAGCTAGCCGGAATTGATTCCGCCGAAAACTTCATTTTTCCCATCACTACACACTGCTGCTTGGCTCCCCAGCATCCACAAGGGGGTCGTGTTTTTGGCAACTCCCCCCTTTCCTAAGCATGTTTAGCCTAATTGAACGCGAACACTCAACGCGCTGAATGAGTTCACTCGCTGACATACACACACACACAAACACCTAATCGCAGCAGCACCAAAGTATTGAAGCGCCAAAGACCCGAGCGCCGATTGGGTCGGGATTTTAATTTTCCTCAAAGGATAGGCATCATCATAATTACTCGCTCGCTCGCTCGCTTGCTCTCCCTTGTCCAGGACGAAAACCAGCGTGTTTTAATCAAACTGCTGCTGCGTGTTAAATCCGGCTTCGATGTGAATTAATTCGCTATTTTTAAAACACTCCAACAAGCACTGGGATTAGATGGCGGGAGGCGTTAGAGGACACACAGGAGCCCGTCACAATCGGTACAGCAATCAAATTTAGAGCAAAGAGTGTTCAATTAGCAAGCTGTCTAATTAATTCATCTCATGAGGCAGTCGGCGAGTGAGGCCTTTTGCGCCTCACAATCTTAATCCATGCTTTCCTTAGCCTTTTCGATGCGCAGTGTCCTTGGGCGAGTTTTTTTTTTTCCTTCAACTGCTGGTGTGTGTCTGTTGCGGTTAAACTTTCTGCGATTAAACCTCCGGCTGTAATGCAAACTAAAAGAGAAAAGGCGCGCGAACCAGCAGCAAACATCAAAAGCGAAGCGAGGGCAGTTGCTCCGTTGCCCGCCGGGCAGGAAGCAGACACGCCGAAGGAGGAAAATCAAGCGAAAATAATTAAACCATTTAAAGTTTTAAATTGAACCACCCGGCCACGCTGGCCGGCGCTGCTCGGCGCATTTTTATAGCCTTGAGGAATTTTTAAGGAACAAAATGGAGGTCCCTCAAAGTGTGTGTGTGTGTGTGTGTGCCGTAAGTGTAACGCGTAATGACACTTAGCACAGTGACGTCCCCTTGTGTCTTTTTTCCCCCTGTCTGTGCCCTGTGGAGGTGCCCTCGATTGCCCTCTTCCGCAGCAAAAGTGACAGGCACTGTGCGGCCCCACATAGAAGGAGGATGCAGCCCAGAGGGGTTAAATTCCGCCCGGACCAGGGTATTATAATTATGTCATAAAACTGGCCACAATTGATTGGCCCACGGCAGGTAACGGAGCTCAACAGCGCGAGAGAAAGGGGAAAAAAGGGGAAGTAATAGTTTCTGGGGACTGAAATGCGATCGTAAAACCAGTGTGTCAGACAGGGCCGGGATGAAGGAAGGTAAAATGAAAGATGTGGGTATAAAAAATATAAAACCCCGTAAAACAAAACGTCTCCCGTCCGATGAGTAATGGTTGTGTAACGAGAGAGCGGGAGAGAAAGAGAGATGGTGCGTAATTAAATTAAATTATATTTGAAACACCACTCCGCAACCGCACGGGCAGGAAAGGAAAATTGAATTCAAAACAGAACCGAAACAGAACGGACCCCCAAAAACCAGTGCCACCATGCAGCAGTCGTCGTGCTTGATGCTGATGATGAAGGGTACACTGGGAATAATAACAACAACAAAAATGCTACACGCATTGCAGAGCGCAAAAAGTAGAAGAGAATGGAAATAAATGTCCAAGAAGGCAATAAAATAATGGTTGGTTGGCTGGCCCCGCGCGCGTTATTACAATGCAGGGCGGGCCGGAAGGTCGGATGTCTTTGTGGTCTTTGAAGAACGTGGAACCGAGGTGTAACAAAAAGAAGTGGTAATAAAGTGAAAATTGAATGATAATGTACCTCCTACCCACAGGTCCCACTTCTCCCGCCCTCTTAAAAACTCCCAACGACGACCCCAGTGGTCTAACGCCCCGTTCGCCCCCTCTTTCCCTCCCCCCCCCCCCCCCCTCCGTAAGTTTAACACGTAAGCAGCGGAAGCATCATCTTCAACTTTAAAAGCAATATTTCTTCTACAGAAAACACACAAACACAACAAGTATATAAGCATATTGAAGCATTGAAGGTAGGGCAGGAGAACAAAAAAAAGCGTACAATTTCACTTCATACTCTCCTCTAAAAGGTGATAAAAAAAAACTTGATGTAACAAAAAAAAAAACAGCAACAACAACAGAAGATAAAAATAAAAGAAACGGAAAAGCCGTGTTTAAAGCAACATAAAGAAAAAAGGAAAACTTCGACTGTGAAAAGATTCCAACAGCAAGCACGGCATATTTTAACAATAAGAGAAAACACAACAGAAAAAAAACGCATAAATCCCCGACAGTCATAAACGCTATTGCTGAAACACTGTAACGAAAAAGAAACAGTGTGTGTTTGTAAATAGAAAGAAAAAGAAAAGAAAGGAGGAGTGAAGTAATCATAGAAAAAACGAATAAAAACCTATTAACTAGAATTATACAAAAAAACTAAATCGTTAAAAAGAAAAACAAATACTAGAAATCGAAAACAGAAACTAGAAATTGATGTTGATGAAATGAAAAACGTGTAAATAGCATAACTTAGCATTTAACGTCTCTAAATGTGTTTTCGAAACAAACCAACAAACAAACAAACAAACAAAAAGAAAAGCAACAAACGAATAGGAAGTGAAAAATTCATGCAAATAGGAATTAAATACAAACTTATATCAAACAGTAAACAAAGGAAGTGGAAAACACTATTCGTGGCAAGTATTGCGGGGTTGTTATCAATTTTAAAATAAAAAATAAAAAAACAAACATATACCATAGCTAGAGAAAAGAAATAAAAACACAAAACTCCAGAAAAAAAAAATATTTGTAAAAATTGATGTTCAAAGAAAGAGGTAACAAAAGCCAATCGGAGAGAAGCAGCAGGTATTGTTGTTTCAAAATAGCTATCAACCGTAGAGCAATGAAAGAGCGAAAAAAAACAAGAATGAAATAATCAACGTAACTGTGGATAGAAATTATGGAACGATTCGAAACAAAATGGCAAACAAAATCAAATCAAAAACAACGTGCGTGATCGTGGTAGGACGAACAGTTGAACACACTTACCGAACCGAACTCCACCAACTTTGAAACACTTATTTGCGTGTGAATTTTTAGGTCGTAAATGAAAACTAAAAAAAAAGAAGAAAACAATTCGAGAAAGCATATTGAATGTTGTACATAAACTATGCAAACACTATATAGCAAAGCACACCGCTGGTGTGTTACAGTAGAAGAAGTGGTATTGCTACACAGATGTGCGCATTCGAACAATGTGTGGTGCACACGGAGCGAGAACGAAACGGCAGAGCATACCAACTGTGTAAAAATAAAATCAAAGCGAAATTAAAACAAATGGAAAATAAACGAATAATTTTTCATTAAAAATAAGCAATTGTTACTTTATTTCTGTCTCTTTTCCTTATAATTTGGATAACCAATGTGATGACATTATTTTAGGACGTTTTCTTCTCTCGCCTTTTTTCGCTTTCGTCGATCCTCAGGCGTGATTTATCTTTTTTTATCTGAAGAACAAGAGGGACAGCGCTTTTTTCCATATTTCACCGGAGACACCAGGAGAGCATTCACAGCAAGAGGTGAACTTGCACGGATCATCAAGATCGTTTTCGATTATTTCCGTCGCAGTGTGAGGGCGTTCCTCACAATCAGATTTCTCCTGGTAGCTGAAATTCGGTAACAGGAGCGCATGTTCAAAAGGAGATCACTTCTACTAACACTACGATGATCGCGAGTGTTCAGGTGACATGCGGCGTTCGGATGAGGCTCGTGTTTTGGATAAAAGGTAACAGGGTAACATCCAACGGTAGAGGATGTCTACCTACCTGTCGGTAGCCGTCCTAGTGCCATCTCTTTCGTGTGCATTGTCATCTAACCCGTTCTTATCATCGCTGCTCTAATCGTGTGAGCGAAAGCGATCGACAGCGTGTCCCCTGATTGGTCCAATCATAGTTCGGCATTATTCATGTAAGTGTTAGATCATTTCAGGTAACAGGATGAATTCTTTATACTTAAAGGTACATCTTTTTTTATAGAGTTTGTAATGGAGTCATACTGTTGACTCTTTCTCGCCCATATCGATTATCTAATTGGAATCCGATCGATTGTAGATCAAACTATATTCTCTCCTTTTCTCACTCATGCGCACGTTATTAGACACCTGGATGCAACAGATGTATGAGTGAAAGGAGAGCTTTTTTTCTCTTTTTAGCGTGTTATCATGGTAGCCGGCAAATCAGTAGCTCTGTAATTAAATGATAAAAAAAAAATCCTCATTACTTGCTACTATTACTAGAATTAACTGCAGGTGTTTTTATTTTTTTTATTTTTTCAGTTATCTTAATCGTTGTTTTCTTTCAAATTAATTTGAAAAATTCTAAGTTGATTGAATTCACATTCTAGCTTTAGTTTTGAGTTTTTCGTACGGTTTCATGTAACTCTATTCTGATATTTGTAACTATTATTTTTCAAAGTACTCTATTTTATATTCAATTAATTATTACATCAAATTCTTCACTTTAAAGATTTTAATTAGAAAATTAGACACTAAGAAAGGGTTTCGTCGGTTCATCCTAACTAGTACAAGGCTTACATTAGAAATAAATATTACATTTTCTTACTGATTGATCAATATGATCTTCAACCATGATCATTTGTATGCAAGATAAAGTTTATTGTATAAATTTGAATGTTCAATTTCCTCGTATGAAGCAATTACATTGAATGTATTTAAACTCAAGCACTTTTCGAAGGCAACGGCAGCTTGTCAACAAAAACCCAAAAAGACAAACACCCCCCAATTACCACTCAGCTGCACAAATACGCTTTTCAACAGCCTCGCCAATGCGTCGGAAGCAAATCAGGTATCGCGGCGGCGTAATAATTGTAACCAAACTTCTCCAGAAAACAGCGATCGGTTAATTAATAAAACAATGGTCACGTTAAGCGTTGTAACTAATAGTGACGCTCGGTAGGTGGGGATGGTGGGATAAAAACACCACTCCGCTCACACCAACACACCTCCTCATCATTGCCCGCACAGAAAACAGTAAGACAAGCGCCAGACATCCCAGCAATCGCCCGAAGGCATTTGAGCATTTGAGGGTGAACGACAATTTGAGACAGCGCCGGGCAACAAAAACAAGCGTCCCCTTTCTTCCCCGCCAACAAATGCAGACGACCGGCCGGTTGGTGGTTCTGTTTTTCAGCAGCAACAACATCATCAGTCTGGATTGTTATGAAATAAAACAACTGTTAATTAATTTCATTAAAGTTTGTTTTTCCCTATAGCCCTCCCCATAGTCCCACCTTGGCGGTGTTCCGTTCCGGTGACAGGCCGGCCAAAGAAGCAGACCCACGAAGTATTTGGCTTTCCACCAACACCGTGAACCAGTTTGAACATCTACAACTGCGGAGGGGAATTTTTGTGTAATGAAGAACGAATCAACTCATAATTTTTATAAGCATGAGAAAATGAAAAAAAGACCTACAAACAGACGTTTGTACATTGTATTTGGCAGACCAGGCAGTAGACGAAACAATCGACCCACTCCGTGTGACTCACCCGCACCCTTGTTGCTCTAGAATGGCCGTTAACGGGCAATGGTGCTAAAACAAATCGAAACAAAAATAACTAACGCCAAGCAAACGGCGCGAGGGAGTGATGACAACGGTAGTTAACATTGAAAAACTCAGGTGCGTTTTTCCTTCTCACCCTGCTTGCCACTGGGAACACACAGCTGCTGATGGACCAGCTGAAGTCTTAGGGCAGAGTTTTTGGAATCAATTAATTAAATCTTAAAAGAAAGCTAACTTTTCTTCGTGTGGAACGGAGTTGGGCAACTTATGGCTGCAAGATTGCTGGCACAATATTACACAATATTAACAGAAGGCTTACCGGGTTTTGCAGGACTCTTTTAGCCTCTAAAGGATTTATTAACGGAAATTTATTCACTTACCTCGTTAATTACAGGGTTCGTTTTTCTATTTTATTAGCTGTTTATATTAATGATTTTATTGAGTATTTTTTAACAAAATTAAAAAAAAAAAACATCTAATATTACTTATTTTAAATCTTCACCGAAAGTGGACTTGGTATTTCTGTGGGGCATAAGACAACTCGTTTTAATGAATCGAACATTTAGATCAACCTAACAATAAAACTATATACATAGTCTTACATTCATACATCGAAATCGAATCTTTGATCGCTACTTACTTTGCACACAACTAAAGGAGACTCCCGAGACACGACAGTATTTAGGACCAAAAAAAGGTCCCAATGCAAGGGGTTAGTCGAACAAGCTGTCGTATGGCTAATACATTATTAATTAATAATGAGGAAAATAAGGATAATTTATAGATCAATTCTTATATGCTGAGGAACGATAGGATAATTTGACAATTACAATATTATAAAATTAAATAAATAAAATTACAATATTCTGGTTATGAGAGTCTATTATACATTATTATTGTTTAAAAAATGTAATGTATATTTTATTTCAGGGACACAAATGATGAGTAATGGCAACAAATACTATTTTTTAAACCTATAAAAAATCCAATTGTTGAACACTTACAAAAACTCTAAATTCCATTATTGCACACTTCATATCCAATTATTACACACTTTCTAATACACTGAAATAAACAAAAATGAGCCTTCAAATGGATGATTGTCTATCGAATAATGTCAAGGACAATGCAATGCACTGTTGCATCATACGTTTGTCCTTTGTTCAAGCCTGAATTCCGCAAAATAAGTAGCAAATTTGCACCTGCAACTGCACGCCAATTGTTAACAAAACGCTGTCTATATGACGCTCTCTTTATTGCAATTATTCAATAGTGGATTAAAAAAAGTATTTTTTTACAAAAAGGTAAAAAATTTGCATCCGGATCGTTAGATTTAATCTTATTTGTTTGATTACAATTAGAATATAAAGCGTAAGTTATTTACAGGGTAAAATAAACCTTATTTTGTGAGGCACAATTATTAGCGGTTTCGCTAGAAATCCATTCGATTTGATCGAAATTAGTCTAAATATTTTCATCTGTGCTTAAAAAATAGAAAAAAATGCTCTTTTAAAATAATGTTATGTTAATAAAGGAAAAATGTTAGCTTTTTTCAAAAGTTTATAAATAATTGGATAAACAACAATTTATACGCAGTGTGCAATACTTGGGTGGTGTGCAACAATTGAAAAATTACCCTAGTTGCAGTTGCCTAGATACAACGGTTGCTTTATTTTAATTCGTGAGTATCCTGCTCAGTTACACGTACAATATGGCAAAATGCTCAAAAAACATCCAAGTAAATCACCATTTTATGTCATTCCCGAATTCGATCGAGTTTGGGAAAGTGACTGTATGTAACACACTTGGTGTTCAATTCAAGACTAAGGTTTGGCTGATGAGCCAGCGATTTTTTCTTCTGATTTTTGGGTCCAAGGTGTATCCTAATATTCCAACTGAGGCCGATTGAAAATTCAACAATTGTGAAGGCAAATGTTTGAGATGCAACACAAGGCATTTAACATAAAACCACAAAACTGTGCTTCTTCTTTTTCTATTTGGCGTAACGTCCTACGCGGACATGCCGTCTAATACAGACGTTCGAGACTTAATTCATTACCATGCAGCTGGATAGTTAATCCTTGCTACGGGAGGACGTTCCATTCTAGGTTTGAACCCATTACGGGCATGTTATTGAGTCGCTCGAGTTGACGACTGTATCACGGGACTCCCCTGGTAGTGTACAGTAGCACAAAAGTGTGTTATAGATATTTAATTATTCAAAAATATATTTTGTCAAACATATTGAAACAGGTTTTTTTATTCATTACTGATTGCACATATCTGGCTGCTACATTACAGGGTTTTCCAGGGGTTCTCATAGTTGTAGGACACTTCTTTGACTTCTAATGGGAAGTGAACTTCATATTATGGAAATTTGACTCTAGGCACCCTTTTTGACAAGCTCCCTGGGAATTCCTGTAAGATTTGTCTAGCAAGCGTGCTATGGAGTTCAATTCCTATTACATTAGGTTCATTTCAGGCAAAAAAGAGTCAATAAAGTGTCCCACAGCTATGAGGACTCCTGGAAAACCCTGTATCTTTACACTTAAAAATCTATAGGAAACTTGATTTTTGGCAGAATAGTGTCTTCAACATTTTAAGCAACACTGCCTTTTGCACCTTTCCTTAAAATAAATAAAATCTAAATGTTCAATCACACTATTTCGGATAATTTATCTTCCGTGTTTCGGTGTAACTTGCAAACCTTTTATAATTACCAGTCATTATCCGTTGTGCAGCAAAATTTGAAAAGGTTTTTATTCGCGACATTCACTGTTATTTATAAAGTACTCGATCGAGCCGAACACTCGAAATCGAACGAAGAATGTTCGTGTTTCGTTAGGCACGATACAAAGTGACAGGGCTGTGCCTGAACACTAAATATTTGAAGACAGCTAAATAAATGCATATCCAAAGATTTATTGCTGGAAAGAGTTGTTTTATGCGTACACAACAAAAATATGAATATTATCAAATATATTGAAAAAAAATGTACAAAACCAGGTTTAAAAACTGCTTTTAATTTAAATCCAAATCTGCCCATTAGCGTTTATAGCTGTTCACGTTTGCGGTGCACCACAGATTTTTATGATCGTTGCATACATTTTACACGCCCGTAACTAGCAGCTTTCATTGCCGATTAAACATCAAACCGTAAAAAGTGATAAACTGTTGCAGATGGTTTCAAATGCTGGCTCGCTCGCCTCCACAACCACCGGCAAAACGTTGGCGTTCTCGGCATTGTTAATTTTTATTACACTAATCCGCTCCGTGGGTTGTTGGTTGCGGTTTTTTTCTTTCTTCCTCTGCTCATTTGTCCCAAACCATCTGCTTCTATTGTTTGCTGCTGTTGCAAATGCATCCGCGCAAAACAAAACGATTTCATTGCAGTCCGACCGAGTCCGAGTCGGCCATAAAACAAATCAGCAGCACGGAAACGCATCCTTTGCCCCCCCTTCAACTCAACCAGTTCTGTGATGCACCGCTGGCCACTTTTTATCAAAAAGAAGAGTCGAAGCGCAATGCTCGCTGTTTTTTATTTACAACATCCGACAACAAATTGGTATTTCATCGCGTACTTCCTTCACCCTCGGGAGATGGGTGGCGTGTTTTTGCCAGCCCCCCTTCGGTCGTTGCATAATTTTTATGAACGGACAACCGTGTCTTTTTGGACCAAACTTCTCGCGCATTTCTCGTTAAAGTGCAGTAAAACAGTGTCGTGGTTGAGTTCCGAAGCGCGTTCGGGACAGCGAGATGGTGGTGGTTGGAAAGGAAATCGAGCGTCTGTGGAAGCTGAAGGAAAAACTTCTCACGCTCATCGCCGTTGATACCTTGTTGGACTGCTCGACAGGAATCGGAGTCGCTTCGCTGGTGCTAATTTCGTGTTTCTTTCGAGCTGGTAGATTTATTTACCACACCCGCATGCACTTCTTCGCGGGGAATTCGCCGGAAAAAAGCAGCGGCGGCAAGGCAAATGGTTTGCACAGAACGAAATGAATTCAATTTAATCTTCGTGACATTTCAATTTACCTCGGACCGTCTGTCGGTGCAACAATTGTTGCATTGATGCACAGTTGTGTCTTTTTTTTTTTGGTGTGTGGATCCGTGCCGCCACCGTCCTGCGATCGTTTGTTACGTCCATCATCACCTTCCGCTCAACCGGGCCATTGGGCAAACCGCGACCCGATGCTCGGGAGCGGAATGAAAGAACTAATTTTAATTAAATTATTTTACCATTTTCTATGCTGTCTAAATCGACCGTGCTTTTCTTGCACAAACCCTCTCTCTCTCTCTCTGTTTCCCTCAGCAGCTCACTCATTTACAACCCTTAGAAACACTGCACGAACCAACGCTGAACGTGCAACGGTTGCACCTCGTTCGGTGTGTTGTTTCGTGCATCATTGATCGAAACATCTCACTCAGCATTTTCCCCCATCCACTGTCCCCCCCTCCCCTGCCCCATGCACCTTCTTTTAAATCGTATTGAAATGAAAGTAAAAAAAGGGAAATAAACGAGGCCAACGCCAAGCGGTTTTGTGAAGCAAAATCATTAGCTAAAAGTTTCCGCCCGCTGTCGCTAATCAACGCCCCATTCAATATTGGCCCGTCGCAACGAACATCTTCTGTTTTGTTTTTCCACTTGCTGCTGGTGGTGTAATTCATCCATCCCGGCGCGTTTTTTTTTCAAAAGCAACGACACGATGATCTTATGATCAAGCTGGGTTTCAAATCCGACAGAAACCTTGAGCCAACGTTCACGGTAGCAACTTTTGCCAAAGTGAAATGAGAAACTTTTTGCTGACTTTGGTTTTAATCCAGCCCACCGGATTACGGTGGCCTGGTACGGTTCGGTGGAACGAGCGGACTTACAAAGTTGCACGATCGTTTCGAGTGAGGACGAATTGGACGGACGGTTTCGGGATTCTTTTTTTGGCGTACCGGTTAGTGTATAGTGTGATTAAAATCTTCTACGGTGATAATGAGCCGGTGTGATTATGCTTAGATTCGTTTAGATCTTGTGAGATTCGTGATAGAGTTGAATTGAATTTTTGATAATATCCTTTTGCCAATGCACTAGTAAAATACTCCAAAAAGCAGCTTTTTATTCGGTTTTCTAATGACTTTAAACTGAAAAGGAAATTTAATGCGGAACATAATAAAATTTTGCTAAGCAAACGAATGCAATGATAAATCATTTCAAATTGTGATCAATTCGTTTTTAAGTTCTACTATATTGATGCATACTTAAAAGTGTGAGAAAATCGTCGCTCACGTAACAAAGGCCACATTTGTGAAACGTCTCTGGTTAGAAATTTACTTATTCAATTTAGTTCTAGAAGCCTGGGCTGTCCAATGAAGTCATCTTGACATTACTTTATTTTGTTTATAGATAATTCTATTTCTAAATGTATATTTATTCCTGAATTTAGCCAGCTGTCAGACATTTTTCAGTGAAAATCCCAGCTATTGAAAAGTAAGATGTATTCAACATTTTGTTTTCAAAACATTTCAAATTTGTTTGTACACAAATTGCTTACACGGTAAGATAGGGTAAGAACGAACGATTTGGAACGTTTTTTAGTCTCTTCTTTGTATTATATACCTTCTCGGAATATACAGAGCTTCATTATTTCATTTCATCATTTAGAAATCTGTGAAAATTATGCATAAATGTAAAAAAAGACATGAGATTTATGAGGTCCACCTTAAGTCGAACAGCTTCCCTTCCTTGACTTTATAAGCAGTTAGCGCTTCAATATTGGTTAATATGGAGCTGAAATTGAATAAATTTCGTTATAAGCTACCAGTGTTAGTCCATCAACTGTAATGTGTGTAGGGGAAGGTAGGTAAAGACGGACACGTTAAGGAATATGGTAAAAATCTAGTGATATATAAATGCAACGACCATGAAAATGTGTATACATTATCTTACACTCATGTTTTATCAGAAAATGTGTTGAAAATTTTAAGTTTCCATCGATTATTGCGTTTTTTTCATGAAAGAAAAACATGGTTTTTTTCGTGCGGTTTTGAAATGTTCGGGTAAGACGGACACCTGATATGGGAAAGATGGACACCATGAAGGGTAAGATGGACACCTTTAGAAAACGTTGAACGTTTAGAGTTGTACAGTATTTTAACAAATTCTATCCCTTTCCACGTCATGTTACGTACATAAACCAATTCTAGGCCAATTGCAACGACGATTCATTCAGCCGTGGTTTTAGGAATTGTAAGCACCGCTTCTAATATATCGTAGAATGCAGGATCTAAAGCATTATTGAAACATCGCGCACTTACAGCTAACGTTGCTCCGGCTTACAGAACAACAGTCTAGAACTACCTTTAAGGAAATTACTACGCGAAAAGACCACGACCCCAGTATTTTTTGAGGGACTTGTTAATAGTTTAATCCACTTCCACCATGTCAAAATTCAACATTTGATGTTTGTAATCCCATAGAATTTCTCATCTATTCCTGAACAATATCAATGCCTCATCTTTTTATTGTTTAAAGTTGTCCAAGTCGTGACAAGATATTGGATTTCGTGAAGCGCCTCATCAGCGTCGAGTGAGTAATAGCATAACGCATGACAACTATTTTAACCGGTGTTTCATTTCTCGCTTATTTCAATACTTTCTCTAGCTGCTGATTGGTTTATAGCTTCGGCTTATAGATATTTGAAGAAATCTATTCATCACCAATTGATATAAGAAGTAAAATAAATCAATAAATTCGGTGTCCATTTTTCCCTGCAGCAAAGTGTCCGTCTTTCCCGCTTTGGTGTCAGGATGTTTAAACCACCAGAAAACAATATTTTGTATTGCTTTCATTCTCGTTCTTTCGCCAGTTTTTTCATTAATGATCACGACAACTCATTCATGAAATAAAACTTCCGGAAATATAAACAATACAAGTTGTAGAGCTTAAGATCCGTAGTAGTCAAATTAGATCCACAAGGATGCTCATGATTGAAAATTTATTTTGTACGTGGATTTAACCAATTTTGCATATATTATGACAAAAATGTTCTCAAATGTGTTGTTTAACTTTAAGTTAGGATGCTGCATTGTTGATTTTTTCGAAAATTACCATTTTGATGCATTTAAGAGAAGTGTCCATCTTACCCGCAGTGTCCGTCTTTACCTACCTTCCCCTACTGAACCTAGTATAATGCTAAAGTAAAATTAGCTAACCGAAATATAGCTACCGCCACCGTGCCTTGGGAAGGGCAAGATTTGGAAAGACTGCATGTCATCTGCAAAAATATAGCTTGCTTATTGCCGCATCGAAAAACCACACATTAGGGTCCTTTCCGTTTTAAGTTCGTAGGCTGAAATTTTAGCCTGTCAGCGGTTTGCATTGTATAGCAGTTTTCGAGTAACTATCTAGGTGAGTATAATGTACAGGTGGGCTTGGCCCAAGGTGTATGAATTTAGAAGACTAATTTTTATCGCTTCTGTTTCTAAATGAATATTTTAAGAATGTTTTGTGTATTCGTCAAGCCTACAGAAAGCCTGTTTAAGCCAAAGTTTTCACTCGGTCTGTCAAAAAGAGATATTTAAATTTGGTTATAAAAAAACATGCTATGAGACTACCTGGACTACATACACTTTGATTCTAGATTCCATCACCTGATCTCATTGATGTACCTTGGGATAAATGTAAACATCACCTTGTTTTGCCATTTTTTTCAAGCAGGTACTCGAATCTAATTCTAGCTTTGAGGCTAGCATAATCTAGACTGAAAATTGCAAGCTAGTTTTGTGTGTGGTTTTGTATGGAGTGTTTACATGATTTCAGCCTCCAACTGTCAAACTCCATACAAAAAGCTGACTAGAATCGTGAGGGGCCCCATTGATAGAATGCAAAATAAAATAGCTATGCCTTTTGACAGCCCGAGCTTTTGCTGGTGACATTGGTTAGACCTCAATAAATACTTTCAAATCATGCAATTCAACCGATATTTCCATTTATTTCCCTACGTGGATGGTCAATTCAGTATCTACTCCTGGCTTCACTTTCCTTTTTGCCATCTAATTTCAACGTAGTGCTGCCAACCTAGTATTTCCTTTAGCAATAAAATTCTTGAAATAATAATTTGTTTAGCCTAGCATGTCTTCCGATTAGCCTTTACTTGATTTACATCAACCATGTCCCAATATATTCTACTAACAAAAATATCTGAACTAAAAATGTGACAACTGGTTAAAGGTGAAAGGATGCTATCAAAGCATATCAGAGGTTAGCAGGGGTTGAACAAAGGACAAAGCTCACTGTTGGAACGATAAATATATTGAGATGAACATATACTTCAGTAGGATCAGCTGCTTTAGCGCGATATATGGATTAGTTATTTAGAACACAAGAAATAATTAAGGAGTGAGAAATAATGAACATGCTAAAACAGAACAAGTCAACGCTTGAATATGTTTAGATCCTGTACACTTAAGTTGCATAGTAAATAAACTAAACACTTGAAATCTTAAATTATCTACTTAATTGATGTTTACAACTATCATTACGTAGATCAATCGTCTGTTGTATTTAGCTTATATTAGCACAAATCAAATATTAAAGCAGATTTTCCTAGGCATCACTTCCAATTTTCATGATTTTTTTTCGGCTGCTTAAGCTCGCACGACTCGGCACTTCAACAGCTCGTTACCACACGTTACAAACTACTTACAGCAATGAAACTCCTTCAGCACCACACACCCATCCCGTCGATTATTTGGAAAGTTTTTCCTCCTTCCCAGCATTTAATCTCCAATCCGCCAAACGAGGCGCACTGCAACAGGGTACTACTGGCGCATACGCCCGAACTAAATTAGCGTCGGACGTACGAAGAATCGCATTGCAAAACTCTCTCCCCGCCGTAATCTCCCACACTGCTGGCAGTGTGGCGCTTAATCCGACACCGAAAGTATTTTGCTCGACAGTAATTAGACGTGTTAACGGGGATAAACCATTCAATTGCGGACTGCGCGCTTATGCGGACACTTTTTCGTGCTTTGTTTCTGTCAAGGATTTCCTACAGCTCCCTCGTTCTTCGCTCCCGTCCTGTATCTTTCTCGCTTTCGCCCATCGCTGTGCGTGCATCTTTGCCCCTTTTTTCTTTTGCTCCACTTGGCTGCAATGGGCCGGGGCATGTTTTTGCTCGTCCATCAACCCATTCAGGAAATGGTTTACCATCACCATCATCGCTATCATCGCCTGTGCATCATCAGTGTAAAAGCTTCTTAGTAGTTGGTGCACTGCATTGTGTGCAGTGGCTGTGCGAGAAGAGCAGGGGTGTGATGAGAATGGCAACAGCAGTACACTCACAAAAAACCACCAGTTGAGGACACGAGCTAATGGAAATTCCGATGCAGCAGCAGCAGCAGCAACACACTAAAGGGCCGCGCAACTGCAACTGTTCCCACCGAAGCAAGCGGGTGCAGTTGAGCTTTGAATTGGATGGTCACGGATGGGAAGAAGAAGTGTTCGCACAGTGCTTACTTTGTATGGGAATGTAGGTTTAATGTTCTTTTTTGTTATTGCGGTATCTCCATTGTTGGTGGTGTGTGACTGATGTAAATTAGTATTTTTATTTCAGGTTTGCTTCCAAAATTCAAACTTTCTTCATGATTAATTTTATGGCAACAATGGTTGTGTTTTGTAAACAAATTGAAAACACCTATCGTTTCATTGAGATCTAGATACTTGAAAGATGTACAAAAATACCACACAAAAAATCAAATATGTACAAAACATCTCAAAAATACTTTTCAACTTTCGATACAAACCAAATGGCAACTCAAACTCGCATTCGGAAAATGTATGACTTATTGAAGTAATAGTCAAGTAGGCTCAAGTGCATTAAACTCAATAGTCTTTGCCCAGGAAAACCTTGCACTTGCTTTGCAGTTGAATCTTCTTCGATTGGATAATCTGGACTTGAACTGATCGGATGAGCTTGCAGTGTCCTCCTATCAAAGGAAATGTCTCGTTCAAAGTAACCACCTAGACTGTACTAATACTACATTCATTCGAAGAGTATTTCGATGTTCGATTCGTTCGTTCATGAAGGTCCCAATTTCCGGTGTTTCAGATTCATCCGAAACTGACCTACGCAACTAGCGATCGATCGTAAAACACAAGAATTATGGACAACATTCCTTATCCAGAAAGGTCATGGTAAATTGAGCTGTGAACACTGTAGACAGGCCAGAAGACAAAACGAATGGTGCCCGGAAAACCCCATTTTTTAAACGGTTTTTTTAAGATCCTTTTCGCCGAATTCTAAGGGTACCAAATCCTTACTGATTACGGTCTTGGTGCTGTTTTTTTCTTTTGTACTGTTAGATGCATTATTCCCAAGTATATTCTTCAATGCATCTGACGCAGAGTAATAAGAGTTATGGAAGGAATTACGCTCTAGTTGGTTTGAAGTAAAATTACTACGAATGCCTCCGGAGGTGAACTAACCGACTGGAAGTATTTATTTGCCGTGACATCATAACCTACTAGAGTACAGACACATTTTCAACTGATTCTAGTGCATCATGGTAAACAAATAAAAATAAAAATCAACATGACTACGGACTGGGTATGAAGAAGTTCAACAAAAACATAATGTGCGATGTGTGAAGCTGTCCGTAATTTGAATCAAAACGGAGCTTTTTATTGTCGTGTTTCTTCTTCTTCTTCTTCTTCTTCTTGGTTTGCTCATGTACCAGCACGTCTAGTAGACATGGCCAGGTCGCCAATCCGTTTCCAGAAATCTCGGTTCTGGGCTGCAGACGACGGATGCATCCGATCTCCGACAGTTTTGACTACACCTGTTCCAGCCAACGAGCTCGCTGTGCTCCTCTACGCCTCATGTCGAATGGGTCGCTGATGAGTACCTTCCTGGTGGGGCATGAGGTCGGCATCATCACGTGCCCAAGCCATCGTATCCTTCCAGCTTTGATGACAATCAGGATATCAGCACCGCCAAACAGCTCAGCTAGCTCGTGGTTCATCCTCCTTCTCCACACGCCCTGCTCGCACACACCGCCAAAGATAGTCCTTAGCACCCGCCGTCCGAAAATGGCGAGTGCATTGGCGTCCTTCGTTAGCATATTCCAAGACTCGTAGTCGTCGAGGATTTCCGGAAGAATCAGTGTGCGACATATGGCGCATTTCGTGTGTTGCTGAAGTCTTCTGGATCGCAGAAGTTTGTGGAGCCCGCAGTAGGCACGACTTCCCTGAACAATACGCCTTCGGATTTCGCTGCTTACGTTGTTGTCCGAAGTTACGATCGTACCAAGGTAGCAGAACTCCTCTACCACCTCGAGATCGTCGCCGTCAACTGATACTCTGCTTTTGAGTCGGGCTCTATCACGTACAGAGCCCCCGGCAAGCAGGTACTTTGTCTTCGTCGCATTGATCCTCAATCCAATCCTCTCGGCCTCGCGTTTCAGTCGGGTGTACGCTTCGCACACCGCCGCAGTTGTACGTCCGATGATGCTGATGCCATCCGCGAAGCCAAGGACTATCGTGTTTATGTTACTTCAGTCAAAGAAAAACAACAAAACCCTAATGTTGTTACCTAATTGCTAGAAGTATAAATTTAGTAATATTTTTATTGGTCACATGCAATGTAGTTTGTTTCGTTTCGGTGTGCCGGCAACCACATTAGAAATAAAAAAAAACCTTAATCATCTCAAAATTACCCACAAGGGCCTGTAATCTGCTATTGTTTGCTACGAGATGCTTTTTTAATTAATTTACATTGACTACTATTATCGAATTCGCATTTATTTTGGTTTAAGTTCTTTGACTCGCTTGAAAATCTCTTTGGAAACAGACTTGGCCAAAATTGTTTCCATTGTTTTGATACCAGTTCGCCAGGATGGACCTTAAGTTGTTTTAGGAACGGGCAATAAGAATAATAATAGATAATAATCACTGTCCAATACAAAATAATCAATATATATTGCAATGGAGACGCAAAAAATCGTACCTAAAGTAATAAGCAACCCAAGACCAAATATATAAAACAATATCGACTCGATAATTTTGAATTATAATTGAATTTTGTAACGTGATTGTTCATTACGCTTATTTCAATACACATGTTATTTGAAATTGTTTTATAACATTTTATGTTTCCGCAATCTTACCAGCGATAAAAGCAGCAAAAAAACATTATTTCTTCACTCCTTTAGCACAACCAGCAGAAACCCGCCGAACAATCCATTCTGTGAGTCGTTCATGCTAAAGAATTAATTAATGAGGCTCGGTAGCACGTTGCCATTCCCGGCCCCGAACATTACCTCACAGCATACGACATAATGCGTTTTTTTCTCCTGTCCAAGAAGCGCAAAAAACCGCATCGCTTGTGTGCCACGGCTGGTGGAATATTTTGACGGAGTTTCTTTTTTTCTTCTGCATAACCATTCCCATCCGGTTCTACATTAAGCTGCCATCTTCCTCCTACATGGCACATTTGGGCGCAGTGTAAAGAGCACGACTGTCACTCGCCGGTGCATGTTAATGAGTGTACGTGATGGAAGGCTTCTGGTATGTAAAGCATCTCCTAAAATTTTGCTCCCCTACCCAACTTTTGGCGCTTCCCATCGCTCCATTATTGCTGTATGTAATGGAAGCTCGTTTTTTTCTGTGTATGTTGCCTTTCCTCTTTCGAGCATAGTTTGACATCCTGCAGAAAGCTCCGTTTCAGCGTGCGAGCGCTTGTGCGGCGGTTTGTCAAGGGAGTTGACGTTTTTATGGATTTATTGTACCGCCCGGAGCCTGAACCGCCCGGCTAGGGCGAAGAGCGATCCAACGTTACTGCTTTAGCTTGCTCCAAAAGGCCGATTTAGTTTACCTCGGTGTTGCTGGGTGCTTTTTTGTTTAGTGTCTCCACCATCTCGTGGTTTAGCGTACTTTCACACTGACCTCACTGGTAAAAGAAGCTGTCGTGTCGGTTGGTTAATGCTTCACTTCCAGTTTGCTGTCTTTTTTGTTGCTGCTACTACTACTACACATCAGCTCCACTGACACAGACTCTCTCTCCCGCAAGCACATGTATTGTTAACGACGAAGCAGTTGAGCGAACGGACCGAGGCAACATGCAAACAACAGCTTCGCAAAAAAACACAGCTCGAAAATAAAGCATCCCCCAAAGTAAACCTCAAAACATAAATAGCTCAACTAACTTCGACTGAACGAGTAAGTTTAACAAACAAAAAGCAAAACAGCAAACAACAAAAAACAGGTACAATCCTTACCAGAGAAGCTCACGCTAAGCCCAGCACAGGCGCGGCACAGGATGTGGGAGTAATTTCTGGTTTAGTGCGACAAGACACTTTTCCCGGCGGCTCCTACAGCATATTGCGTGCGTGTAAGCCTGCATAATTAGTCGAAACGTGCTGCGCTGTGGCATCTTTCTCACATTGCTCTATTTGGATGGGCGGCGAATGCGGTGAAGTTGTAAATTTGTCCGCCCCGTCGGTAGGATTGTGAGAGCGTGCGTCATTGTGATTGACAGTTTTACTGCGCTGTCCTAAATTTTGTGTGTAGGATGTTGTGGTCTTTAATAAATTAATTAGTTTTACTGTTTTTTTAATAGTTTCTACGTTTATCCTTTTCAAGGAGATTTATTTTCATTCGTACAGAAGTGGACAGCACAAGTTATTTGCTTTCATTTCAAAAAATCCCATTTTCTGTAAAGAGTACGCCGAAAACAATGGTCTCGAAATGCAATTAAAATAAGGAACTTATGACGACGGGGCGGTTTCGTGGTACAGTCGTCAACTCGAACGTCACAATAACATGCCCATCATAGGTTCAAACCTAGAATGGACCGTCTCCCTGTAGTAAGCATTGACGATCCGGCTGTGTGGTAATGAATTAAGCCTCCAAATTAAGTCTCTTAAATCTCCATAATAATAATAATAATAATAATAATCCCTTAAGAAACCTAAACCCAAAACCAAGCCCATACTGGTCCTTGCATCAATACACCATATTTTCTGGTTCAAGAACTACACATGACCATATGCCGGTCCAGGAACCAATACTGGTCATTCCGGTCCAAGAACTGATCCTGAACCCATACTGGTCGTGTAACCGATCCTGAACCCATACTGGTCCTGGAATAGATCAGAAACTCATACCTGCCCTGGAAGCTATCATACCGGTCCTGGAACCGATCATGAACCCATACCGGTCTTGGAATCTATCATGAATTTATACTGGCCTTGGAACGGATATAGAATCCATACAGGAATTTGTAACTGATACTGAATCCATATCAGTCCTGGAACTACTTAGTAATCAACATCAGTCCTGGAACTGAAAGTAAACGCATAAAGTGCCTGGAACTGATACTGAACCCATACCGGTCCTAGAACTGATTCTCCCGATTTCATTTATTTGCATGAACTGTACCTGGAACTGTTCCTGATTTGATTCGGAACAATAGTTGGTCCTGCTCCGGATATGGAACCGATACAATTCCAGTTCCAGTCGGAAAACTGTACCTGGCAGTGAATTAGCGTAGGAAATTTAGGAGAATTTGTATAGTGATGATATGCTATGCTTTTTATTTTCATTTGAATGTCCGGTATATTAATTCTCTGTATTTTGAAGTACTTTCAATAAAATTATGAATGATTATTGTTAAAAATTTGCTTTGTATTGCACTACTTAGAATACCTTGAAAAGTCATTGGATTTTCAACCAATCGCTCGAACGATGGTTTTCCTCTTTCTGCTTCTATGGTACAACAACCGTTGCCGGTCAAGGCCTGCCTGTAAAGCACTAGTTGACTAGGCTTTCAGGGACTTATAAACTACCCTTAGTAGGATAATTAAGTCCTACGTATGTGGACACGGTCCATTCGGGGATTGAAACCCTTAACGGGCATGTTATTGAGTCGCGCGAGTTGACGACAGTACCACGGAAGCGTCGATCATTGGTTATTATAATTCCAATTTATATGCACCTTGATTAAACACTTACTTTCCTATTCAACTGCCCTTAAAGATCTTGGTTATTGTGTTATCTGAATGTACTAATGAATCTGAGATGACATTTCAGCTCCCATGACGTCTCCTTTAATTGAAGCAGCTTAACTCCTAGCCGATATTGAACCTAACACAGCGGCTTTTGAAGTTCAATATGGTTTTCCAATACAAATCGTCCATAAGGATTACAGTTTAGAAGTCATCTAAGACTCGAGCTTTAAACGAGTTCCCTATGAACCCAAACATTGGGGCAAATGTTACAGACTGACGATTGTTATATCGACATCAGAAACCATTGCATCTTCATGAACTTGAAGAAAATCACTGTGATCACTGGTTTGGACTGAGCTTTTTACATGGTTTGAGCATTTATTATAATATATAATATATCTCAGCATCAAGTTAACCATTCTCATAAACTACATAAACATAAACTGGTAAACAATCGTCTGTTGTTGTTTGACTGATAATTGTTTTGTAATGAATTACGTTGTTTATGTTAGCAAACTGTCATATCTAATTCACTTAATGTTACAATTATAGCTAGTACTCATCTAAGTGATTTTTCAAATGACAAACTCTCGGAGTTATTAATATAGTTTCGCTGCATCTGTAAATGTTTCATTCTATATACAACACAATAAAAAAAGAGTAAAGAGTTCTTAATCCATCCATCCAAGCATTAGAACACAATTGATACACACACACATTTTCGATGAGATTTGTGACCACAACATTACGTTGTCAGCTTGAGGCCTTGAATCACCTTGAATGCATTTTTAAATACAGGCAAAGTATAATTGTATCCTCTCTGATGAACCGAGGACGCTTAAGTAATGTTATAATTAATGTAGAGTAGATAAACCGGCGAATCTACACATACATGGCTATCCTAAGGGCACTCATCAACAATAAGTAGCTTTAATTACCCATGGAAAGCCGGCAGAGTGAATTAACCTACTAGTGCATCATTGTTCCTGAAGTCTTGTGCCGTCCTTAAAGTGTCCCACTGTGCCTGTGCTCTCCATCGCCGGTGGCACATGTCCCTGTCATTTGGTTTGTCAAATCGCTCAAGGCCACCCGCAAAAAAACCCGTCACAACGGGTTGCTTTCTTCTCCCTTTTTTTGTTCGATTACTACCCTTCATTGGCTCCACCGGTACTTGTACCGGAGGTGAAAGATAGGCTGCGACATGCGTATGCACTTCGCTTAATCATGTCAGACCCCGCAGACCCTATAGGCTGAGCTGGGACAACGGAAATTACATAATGTTGCTCTCCCCATCGCCGGAATGCTGGGTGCTTGGGGCTGAAGGTAATGGTGTAGTTTTAGCATCCCTTTTAAACACGCTGTGCGCAATTCTTTATAAATAATGTATCGAGAGAAGGTTCGTTGTTTACCCTTGTGTGCACGGCCAGCGTGTGTAATTTTTTGAACTATTCAATTACGAATACTTTATCTAGCCTTTTTTATGCAATAAATTACCTTGAAATTCTCTGCTTCGCTTTGCCTACATCCAACTGTGCCGTAATTCAGCAAAAATTCCACCCCACGAAAAACAATGATCGAATAAAGATCGAATTCGAAATCGATCGTAATTGCCCCCTGTTCGGTTGACGTTGGTTAAATTTACACCCCATGCTCGTATGCCAACGCAAACAAAAACAAAACACAACCTTTTATGTTGCGAAACGAGGCCCTTCTTTTGATGCTGATGTCTCAGCGGTGAAAAATGGTTGTGCCGCTCGAATCGGTTACCCACTGACAGGAAGGGCTTAGCATAGCAAGCATAATGCAACATGTGACTTTCGAAAATGGTTCCACTGTTTGTTGCTGCTGTTGCTGCTCCCGCTGTCCTCTGAATGACCCATTCGTCCTCCCATTCCGGGGATTGCAATTTCCCGTATGCCAATACGCCGATGCACAATGGTGCATCCCATTTGAGTCATCGCTCTCTTGTTCGATCGGTTTTATAGCCCTCGCGCTGCCCCACACCAGGGCAGGAATGTTCACACCTGCACACTCCGAAAACAGAAAAGCCTACTTGCCAGGTATCCCATACCAACCAGCCCATGCCATGAGTCATGGCGATGGGAAGAACGAAAGATAAAAGAAACGTATCCAGAATGGTACCAACCAGCTCCCAAATAAAGCCGGTGGAATCCGTGCGGGGAGTAGTGTAAAAAACGCACATGCAATTATAGTAATCAAACAGCCCGAATGCACCCTTTCTTCTCTCATTCCGAAGCTATGAGTTTTATGGCTTTTCGCCTAAAGGGCTTGGTAAAGCAGTTTTTAATAGCATGGTTCATGATCGGTAGGGCATTACCTTCGGCTGGACATGTGGTAGTGGCGTGAGGGTGATCGCATTAAACACACCTGGAGAAGACAATAAATTGTTTTCCAGGAAGTGTTTTCGGTTCGGTTGCGGTTTGATGCTGTGCTTTTGCTGCACGGGAAGAATTTTTGGTGAAATCAGCGAAACCTACCCGTGAATTTGTATAATTATGATTCACGACGACCTAAACGGTTGACCAAACGATTTACCGCTTCTATTTGGCGGGAAGAATCATATTATTATTATTATTATTATTATTATTATTATTTTAAAAGTCAGTGTTATAAAAACGTATCATTTCAAGATATCGATAAGGCTAACAGATAGTTCTACGAAGAGTTTTGAATTAGAAGCATTGTAACAAACACTTCGAATTTGAGAGGTTTTCGTGCTAATAGGGACAAGAATGTACTGAAAATAAAGGAACAGTCAACTATTGACATGATTTCGTTGAACCATTGACTGTTAAACATTTGGTTGTAAAAATTAGACAAGAATGGAACTGGAAAAGATTCATAGTCTTTGTAGCGATCATTTGTTTCAATCCTGAAGTACACGATCTTTCACATAAACCTTTATGTGTCCAAGATCTCATTTTACTTGAAAAAGATTATTTTCTCAAGAGAGCACGTTGATTTCTGATTATTACAGTTATATGGTACGATGTACAAGTACGAATATAATGTTAATATGAAGTATCACTTGTGTACTTAACTGGTAAACTGCATAAAATGTTATTGATGCGGCTGGATAAAGCTAAGTTTTCAAAGTTCTCTGACCTTTTGAAGTTCCAGTAAATATGAAATATTAAATTTTGGGTATAGAAATTATTTATGCCTTAAAGCGGGTCTGAAAAGACACATTGAGAACATTAGATCGCTTTTTGCTGAAATTATAAGTTGATTAGAACCGAGTAATTTAAATGCTTGGTTCATTTGTAATAACATCACATTGGATGACTTCTGGTATCATTAGCAAAGCTTGAGCATAAGATAAATTCTTGATTTTTGTTACATTACTGGGGTCATTTCCGTTTTAAGTTCGTAGGCTGAAATTTCAGTCTGTCAGCTGTTTGCATTGTATAGCAGTTTTCGAGCAGCTATCAAAGTGGGTATAGTATACAGGTGGGCTTATCCCAAGGTGTATGAATTTAGAAGGCTTATTTTTATTGCTTCTGCTTCTGAATGAAGATTTTAAAAGTGTTTTGAGTATTCGTTAAGCCTCCAGAAAGCTTGTTTGAACAAAAGTTTTCACCTGTTCTGTCTAAAAGTGATATTCAAATTTGGTTTAAAAAACATGCTATGAGACCACCTGGACTACATACACTTTGATTCTAGATTCCACCATGTGATCTCTTTAATGCACCTTGGGATAAATGTAAACAACACCGTGTTTTCAAGCAGGTACTCGAATCTAATTCTAGCTTTGAGGATAGAATAATCTAGACTTAAAATTGCAAGCTAGTTCTTTGTGTGGTTTTGTACGGAGTGTACATGATTTCAGCCTCCAACTGTCTAACTCCATACAAAAAAGTGACTAGAATCATGAAGGGCCCCACTGACAGTAAGCAGTCATGGTTAGTCTTAAATAATCGAAATGTGGTATTTCTCAAAAGATATTTCAATTTTGTGAAGACCCTGCCAGTTCAGAAGGTTTCTAACTGATATCACAGATCACTCAGAACAAAAGAAGTTGTCTGTCCTTAAGTCTGTGGTTATCTAGTTATAAATGGTTTGAGAAGATCATCGAACGTGTAAATAAAAATGTTTCACGCAAAGAGATGATTAGTGCTCTCAGATCATTAGCCTACGACAAAAACAAACCTAATTCTCTGATGAGTCTTCTAAGGAGTCTCCGAAGGCCCTTTAAATATGTATGTTGATAACTCTGTTTTAAGTTAAAAACTCTTTTAGGTTTCTCTATATTACTAGCTAATATTCCTTACTCAAAGCGAATGATATCAATCAACTTCTTCAAATGAGATGCCAGCTTTGCTTAAATATATAATTTCAACGAAATAGATATTCTTTTCACAGGAAAATGCCATCGTATCAGAACATCCCGCGGCATCAACACAAAGCAAAACGCTACAACAGCCATGAGGGAAGCAAAACACATGCTTTGGTGTATCTTTGAAAATTAAAACCACACGAACCAACGACATCATTCGAACCCGGCGGTGCACAAACTTTGGCACAGAAGAAACAATTTCCTATGAAACCCTCTCTTCACACACCCGGCAGGAATGAAAAACGGTCCAGATTTCCTTCCCCGGTTCCTTTTCTATGGCTCACGATTTTGTTCGTTCGTTCGTGTTTTAGATGTTATTGCATCCTACATCCTCTCCGCACCATAAACCTGCCGGGTGAAATGCATCCCAACTCGAAGCGAAGAAAATCGTGCCGTGGAGGTGCAAACCCCCAACCCCGACCAAGATGCGGTTACATCACACCCTTGGCTGCCGGATGACCTTTTGCTGTTTTATTGCGGTTGTGCGGCCGACACGCCGACGCCCTGCCAGATAAGCCGATCTAAATCGTGTCCGTTACCTTCGCCCGGTTCTCCCAGTAACATCCGCGAAGGAGGCGTTGTTGCTGGGGAAGAAGCATTAGCATATTTATGAATTCCTTTTGGCGAAACAAGAACAACGTGCCAAACCGCTTCACCCCGTTTGGGCGCAATCCGGAAGCGTTCTTGTGAAGCAGTATAACAAAAAGCAAAAACCAAAAAACCAGCGCATTAGTCAAGTCTCGGTTGCATTTGCAGTCTCCGGAGGCATCGGTACGAAGCTTGCAAGCAAAACCTCCCCGAAAGCTAATCAAATTCATGCATCCGTTATGATGAATAGTTGACGCAGGCGGGGGTGATGCGTGCGGTCTTTTATTTTTCGGTGCATTCGGCGACCGCGCCTATCTTCCGGTGGTGGGCCCATTTCTCGCACACGTACACCACAAAAGCTCATTTCTCTCTCTCTCTCTCCGTCTAGTTCAAGACCGCAAGGCTGCGAGAGTAGAATGAATATTTGATCGAAATCGAACCGAGCTGGACCAGCCCGATGCGTACGGAGGCCACCAGCCGGTACCGTTTCCATTTGTGCAGTGCAGAATGCACCACGGATGCATTGCACCGGATGCATCAGCCGGTGCTACAGGTTTTGGAGATTGAATCAACCACTCCTCGCCACCCACACCCTCGTTGCGCTACCGTGCCAGCACAACCAAGAGAAAATTGATTTCCATCAATCCGGCACAGCGTTTGGGATCAACCGCAGCGCACCGAAGAACCGCTGATAACGATGTGGATTTGTTCGGGGGCTTCTCTCTCTCTCTCTCTCTCTCTCTCTCTCTCTCTCTCTCTATCTCCCTCTCATAATCTCCCTATCTCTCTTTAACTCCAAACGACACACGGATGCAAGCGATTGCACTTAATTTGGTGGATTGTTTGTGGTGTGGCAAAACTTTTTTCATTAGACGACGGGACGACATCCACCGCCAGGGTTAGCGTGAGCTGCTAGCTTTTTCGCGTTTCGCGATGCCAAACTTCTGCTGCCCGGACTCCCGGTGCCCAGCGGGTTTGTGGGCGGTTTCTGGCAGGATAAATTGTGGTTCGTGCGCCGGTTGCGATTGAAATCGGACCATCAATTCCGAACAAAACGTGAAATAGTTGCACACAAGGTTTGGCTCGATGCGCCCGATTTGAGTGATTGGACGGATGGGTTGGTTGAGTATTTCGTTTGGAAATTTATTGTGCAGCATGTAGAGTTACTGTTTGATGAAACCGATTTTTGGAAGTAAAACTATGCAATGCGTTGTATAGAACAATTTGGGATGGAATTTGAATAAAAATGATGATCCTTGTGTTCAACTCACGACATCAACTCAACTCAGACATCAATTTTCATTTGAAGGTTTGCTGTGAATTATGCCTTCAAGCCTCGTTCAACAGCTTATAATTTTGCAGAATTATATTTATGTTAGCTCTTAGCAGAGACAATTAATAAAACGTTCCTCTGTAAACTATGACTCATGCATAGCCGAGTATCCATCGATACTTGGATCGAAACAAATTCACCATCAATTCCTGAATGAAGTTAGCATTGATACCAACACCTTATCCCGAATACGTTTTAGACCTCTTCTATACGTATTTAATAAAATTACTGGATTTCTCCCGATTTTTTTGTTGGTTTTCCAAAACGAATCTTTTTATGGTTGTTGGAAAGTTGTTGGAGAAAGATACGAAAAAAAAAACCAAAAAACCATGGGTCCTCTGATAGTTTGTAATCAGTTCTAAAACAAAGCCGATCCTGTGATCGGAATATGTTCAAGAGCCACGATCAGTTGAAGATGAGCTTCCAGACCCGGTTTTATTTGCAATTTATTCCTGGGAAGGTTTCAGGATCAGTTCTAGGGCTGAAAATTGGGCCAAAAGTCTGTTTCAAAACCGGTGTACCATAGCTACTAATATGATCGTACATTGTAGACAAGAAACACTTGAAACAAACTTATTCACCGTACAAAAAAAAAACTAAAGATCACTTACAGTAAATGCTTTATAACAAATGCTTTACAGTTTACTAACCATAACTCAAACACAGGAACAGTGTATTCATCATCCATCAAAGCAGAAATAAAGTGAAAAGAACCAACGTTCTCATAAGTCAAAAGGATACTAACTAGACAAAAACAAATCCTTTCACATCAAAAATACTAAGATACTAAAACGTTCTTTTTCAAATATAGCGATACGTCCAATATAAATTCATGGAAATTCTAGGGTCCAGTGCTCCATGATAGATTGGGGCTCAGTTCTGAGATCAAGTTGCAGTCAGAACTATTTTCGAAATTGTCTTTTTTGTGATTTTTTTATCAGTGTTCACATCAATTGCATCAAATAAGAGGGACTTACTTTTGACTAACTTGATTTTAAAACTGCTTTCCAGTGTTTTTATTTTTTTTTTAATTCATTTATTCAACTGATAGTCGATAGTTTTGTCATTTTTATTTCAATGTAAAAAATCCCCTTCAACTGCCTAACACTTAACAGTCCCATTGGAAATTCCCCATTAGTTCCTAATGATAATCGTTGAAAAAAGCTCATCAAAACCGTAATTGAAATGGTAGCTTAATTGCTAGGTTGAAATTGAAATTCTCCACCATTTAACAATCGAAAAAAAGAGGTAACCATTTGTAACCGATCGAAAAAAATGCAAAATCGCATCCAATTCCATTTAACCTTCCCGGTTGTGTGTGCCAAGGTCAGCCAACGTTCAACCATTTGAATACAACAAAACAAAGCACCGCGTGTCTTGACATTGACCTTCGTGAACCATCGAAAAATTCGTTACACCACACCATTCTTAACAATACTGCTACAGTCTACAGCTTGCTCCAACAAGCACCCGGCTGTTTGCAATGCCACACCTGTCCGATGTACGATTTCTGGCCTAAGGTTAAGTGCATCTAATTAACAAATTCCTTCGTCCATCAGGAAAGCAGGAACAAAGTAGCACAAAAAATCACAAAACAGGAAAGCATGTTTTGTTGCCGTGGTTGTTGAAGAACAACTGTCGTCACGGTTGCTCGATCGGCGACGGTTCGATGACGCCAAGTGACAAGGCAAGATTATCCCGCGACTTCACTCGGGGGGCCTCTGTCTTGGATCGGTTTTCTATTCCCGAGCTTCCATGCTTCCTCACGACGCTTGCGTCGATAACTACACGGCGGTGTACGTGTATGCATGTAATCAGGATGGAAATTACAATAAAGACTCGGCGAGACATCGTTACCGGCCGGAGTACTGTGCAGAGAAAAAAAAACTAAGTGGACGTAAATGACTCTGCGACAGACACACAAAAACCAATCAGAATACAGATCATGTTGCTATTATTTGAGCGTTGTAATACGTGGTGAGCTGTAAGGCTGCAAGACATTTGCGATCGTCTGAATCACTACGACATCCAGGGTACTCTAGGTTCTGAGCGAAGTTACTCGTAGTTTTTTTTATTCCTTTGCTTGTGAAGGATCGTTCAAAGGGTGATCAAACATGGCAGCTTTTTCGTCAATCATTGTGCAACGAACGTAAAATGATAGCGAACTAAGGAGTATTTTCTTCATTAAATTGTCAAATAGCTCAATTATTGCAATTTTCAAAGGCTCCTGAAATCCAAAGGGATCCTGAAATGTTGTGTTAGAACATTTAAAAACAGTCTTATTTCGACGTATAAACAGAGCAAATTGATACTAAAACATAGCAAAACATTCAAAATTAGTGGATAGTTTAAACATTTCTAATAAAATGACAAAAATAGAAAGTATCGTAAAGAGTTCAAACACTAAAACGAGAGATTCTTAATATGCGGAAAGAAGAGAAAAGAACTAAGATATAAAACAAAATGATCAATACAGAAAGTAAGTATAAAATACAAAAACAGTAGTTAAGGACCATCAACTACAACAATCTTTACAAACCACAAATAAGAATTGCGTAGATATATTCACAAATACCTTTTGAGTTACAAAACGTTACATTTTTGTTTTATACATCTTTAATCTGTAAATACCACCCGTATCGTTTATAGTGCCTAAGAGTTATTTCAATCCTTTGCTTTACTTCCTTTGCCACACGAACACACAGAGCATACTCCTAACATAATAGCCTCTGGTTCACCGCCACCGTTCATCATCCCGCCCGACCTGGCGAGCACGTTATCAGCTCGTCTGCATCATATTTCTCTGAAATTCACGACTTTTTTGTCATTTCAATAACGGCTGCACGGCTGTATGAAAAGTATCGTTCGGGATTGGAGGAAAAAAAGGCTGAACAACGTGCTATTGTCGTCTGCACAGTAACACAGAGTATGGGCAGAGTGGTTTCACTTCTTCCCAGCATTTTGCTTCAATCTACAGATTGCCTCAGCTACGGTGTACGGAGGAGACGAACGGCGAAGTCTAAATCCTAGGCTGCCGAATTGTGCTTTGTAGGCTGCTGCATGCAATTGATTATTGATTGGTTTATTGTATTTTATTGAGCATTTATAAAATTATAATACAACATTTGCCACAGCACGGAGCAGTTGGGACATTGTCCGTTTCCTCTCTTTTACTTCTAGCAAGAGGCAAAGCCTTGCATTTCATTCGCACGGATCACGACTTTTTTTCGGTGAGAAAGGTTTTCCTTCTCCATTGTACGGGGGCCGGGCTTTGTTACTTGCACGGAATAGAATTGCAGCGAATGATTTCTTTGACATAAACCACAGTGAAAAGATGTGGTCGTGGCATGACATTTAAAATGACAAATCATCCTCATTTCGTTGGATCATGGATAGTTTATCTATGTACAAAGACTATAGCTAGCTACTATTAGACTAAGAGTTAATGTTATGAGCTATACCGGAATAGGCTTTGATGATTTCTAAATGCTGGTACATATCATCATCCGTTGTACAACTTCGTTGGATAGAGTTGCTTGATTGTTATTTTGTTTTCCTAACTTCTCCCCTCCCGGGTGACCCCCGAGATACGACTCTATTTGGGACAAAAAAAATATCCCAAAGCAAGTCGTAAGTCGAAATAGTCGTATGTCGAAGATATCTGAAAGTTTATAACCGAAGTTGGTGAGTCAATATCTATGATATAGCGTATTTTATTGAAAACAATGTACGATAATGTATTAGTTTACTCCTAAAGCCGTTTACACGATATAGATATTCTAGATCTGGTAGTTGGGGAATCTCAATGACAACTTTAAACCGTCAAAATCAAAATTGTCGTATCTAACTCGAGGGGGTCGTATCTCTGGAGACGCCTGTATACTCATTTTAAGACGCGGGATCATCGGGTTTTTTTTCAAGCTGAGAAAAAAAATCTCAATAACCTTTTGAAGTTTCTTAGGCACTCTAAACTGGCTCTCAAAAGCGAACCCGTGATTATTGTCAGTTTTTGTACTTCAAGTTTTGACATTATTGTTGTGTCTTTGGCTTGCATCAGGTACTTTATTCAAACACAAATATAACAGTACACATCATAAATAATAACAAGCACAATACAAACTATATATACTCGGCCGCGCGCCAGCCGTACCGTGCCCTGCCGGGAGCCTTGCTCGACCTGCTGCTCGCAACACTTTCTTGTCCGAGCGCACAACACACACTAAGCGGCCCGCGCTTAGTGTGCGTACGACAGTGTGCGTGACACACTGTCGTCCCCTGGACATTGACCAGTGGTAGCACAACTACCACGGCAAGTCCAGGGGTCGGCACGGCTGCCCACAACAATTATCATCAACAAATTAAGGGTCATGATGTCAATCAAAATAGCTGAAATGCAGTAACTGGAGAGAAATGTTGTCCCCTAAATAAGATATGCATCACTTTACTAGGCTGCAACTATACACTTAAAGTAATTGGCATATCATTTGCTGGACTGCATGAAGAAAATCGCTAATCGTAATCGTAAAGCAATCGTAAAGGATCTCGAGACCTAAACGGCGATACTAAAATTCTTGATAGATTGAAATATAACTACTCGTCTATTGTTAAATGCTTCCCTATTGTATTGTGCTGTCAGCTGCTCAGCACACACAAAAAAACAATTATATTTTCTACCCCTTTACTTTTACACTAACTTCCACGCTTTACGCAAAACAAAAAACAAACCGCCTCAACATCTCATCATCATCACCAACCATTGTGAAACCACTTGATTAAGAGCAAATCGCCAACTACCACACCCCATCCCCGCCAGGGCTCGGCAATAATCGTTAGCACAGTTCCTGCAGACACACAATTTCTGCACAGTAATTACCATCCACACTCACACACAGAGAGTCACCGTCTTTCGACCTTCGACTGGTCACTGGTAGCTTCGTAAGCGGAACAGAAACTGGAGGGCGTGTGGAACTTCCAAAACGACCCACGAGCTTAAGTTCGCCCTTTTTTGGATGCGATGGTAGAAAAAAGAGTGCAAATTACACCGCTCTCGCCCGAGGGGAAATGACTCGCTGGTTGCACTTTTGCGCGTTGCTCCGAAGAGCATTAGAAATCGAAACGAAGGCATAAAAACAAAGCCTGACAGGAGTGGTGAGGAGAAACGAGAAACGCCCGGGGACGCCTTTTTGGCTTCGGAAGTTTGCATTGGAGCGAGTGTATCATTAGATAATTGTGGGGCTCCGTGGAGCTGTGGAACGATTGTTCGAAAACATGGAATCTGGGGAAGCTTTTCTGGCAGGCAGGTAGGAGATTTGGGCTTGAGCGAGCGGCAGGATCTTTGTAATAAAGGAGCGTAACGGTCTGTTAAGAAAGGGAGTAAGGGAGTGGGTCAGGTTTATTGAAATGACAATCAAATCATTTAGCAATCAGTGTGCCAATTCGGTGCATAAACGATTCTAAAGTTCTTGAAATGGTAAAGATCATACCAGATGCTGGTAGTTTTACAATATTTTGGCTTAATTAAGAACTGCTTTAAAGGTGTATCGATCGAATCCAACAACAATTGAGCATATCATTTTAAAAGTTCTAGACCTACAATGTTGTGACGATAAAAATATTGCAAAGCAAAATCCAACTATGCGAGATAGCCTGCTACTTGATTTTAAACTTTTTTATAAACCATTATTTTTTATGGAGGACAAATTGTTTGAAGAATTATCGTTTTAGATACTAATGTGATCTTGTTACAGATTCTAAATTTCGATTGACATTTTCTCTTCAATAATTGCTAAACCTGGGTTTATCCTGGTGATTTGTCTTGTTTGAATGAGGGATGAAAGGCATAATTATTCTGCGTTTATCTTAAGTTTGAAATTTAGTGACCGAAACAATAGTGATATTGACATATTTACCATTTAATTTATTCTGATTTCCACGTAAAATAATACGTTAACGAATGAATATTCAACACTAGGTAAAGAAATCTACTGCATAATTGAGTTCATTATTTGTTATCTAAAAATAATCTTATAATCCTGAGCTGTCAAATAGAGAATTTAAACTACATGGAAATTCTTGCCTACTATTTTAGAAACAATTAACTGTTCAATTTTGATCAGTTGGAAGGCAACGCAACACAATTCACACAATTAAATTCAAGAGAAACTTACTATGACCACAAACCGATGTTGAACCAGATACTGAACACACACAGGTCCTGGAACTAATACTGAATTCAAATCGGTCATGTAGCTGACAGTAATCCCAGGACGTTCTTGGAACTGACACCTAACTCATGCCAATTTCACTTCGGGTTTGAAGCGGCAGCTAGATTACTCCTAATGGTTTGAATAAAGGCCATAATTTTCACTCATAATTTTGTGAGACTTTTTTTTTAGTTTTCTTCCTGGAAGTGAACTTTGTGTGATGAGAATTGGACTGCACAGCAGCCTTTTTATGATCCAATAAGAATTACCTGTATGCTTGGATCAAACGGATTCCGTAGAGTTCAGTCCCCATCACATAAAGTTGACTTTTTGAGGAAGAAAAATGCTAAAAAGTGTCCCAAAATTATGAGAACCCTTGAAAATCCCTGAAGCTTTAATTATCTAGAAAAAGTAAAACATCTTCTTATTTCGAAGCACGAAACAAAGCGATGAAGACTCATTTTAAATCAAACTTTTCTACTCAATACGTTAAAAAAACAAAACCATATCATTAGTTCACGTTAGTGGTGGGAGCTCGGAATCGGACCTACCCGATTCCGATTCCGTGTTCGGAATCAATTCCGGAGCCGATTCCGATGCTGGAATCGATTCCGATTCCGGAGCCGATTCCGGAGCCGATTCCGGAGCCGATTCCGGAGCCGATTCCGGAGCCAATTCCGGAGCCGATTCCGGAGCCGATTCCGGAGCCGATTCCGGAGTTGGCTCCGGAGCCGATTCCGGTGTTGATTCCGGAGCCGATTCCGGAGCCGATTCCGGAGTTGGCTCCGGAGCCGATTCCGGTGTTGATTCCGGAGCGAAATCAGTCCGGGAGTCTCGATGAGAATGGATCTTTTACAAGTAAATTTGGATTTTTGCGGTTATCAATGCGTAGTATGATTGGACCCAAACGCCTTTTGGGTTATGAGCCATTTCCGATTCGAGAGCCGACTTGGATTCTGGAGCCGATTCCGGAATCAATTCTGGAGCCGATTCCGATTCTGGAGTCGATTCCGGAACCAATTCCGGAGTCGATTCCGATTCCGCAGCCGATTCCGGAGTCGATTCCGATTTCGGAGCCGATTCCGGAATCGATTCTGGAAACTGATTCCGGACCTACTATCCGGAATCGATTCCAGAAAACTGCGGAGCTAGCCGGAATCGATTCCGACAAAAACTTCATTTTTCCCATCACTAGTTCACGTGGCAAACAAGAAAGCTTGAACGACAATTCAATTAACTCAAAATGGATGACGATCGAAACCATTTTTGTATGAATCTAAGAATGGGGATAATTCTAGTTATAAATTAAATCCACGAACATGGAACATTATTTTCATCAAACAGAAACAACAAAAGATGTTAATAAATGCTCATATCAAACAGTAAAACATAAACAAAACACTGTATACGTATAATGTTGTGCGATAATTCTCTTTCCTTAGTGCGCATTGTTTCACACGACGGAAGCCGCTAATGACTCTAGCTGATGCAATAAAAACGACAATGATTGTCAACATGGCGTTTGTTTTTATAGCTACAGCCGGCACACCCTAATATCTCTACTTCGCCCAGGAAACAGTTTTTACTGCACTAATCTTATCTACCGCAACCACACGCGTTTTTCCAGCATTACTATTCTCTCACGCGCAGCTGCATTTCATTAGCGGAAAAATGAAGAAAAGAAGAAAAAACACCCTTCAAAGCCAATCATTTCGTTTGGCTCCATCATGCCAATATGTTAGATGTGGAAATTCTTGCCCCATCTGCGAGCGGGCGTGCCAATTTCTTACGGCGACGATGCTCCCCTTAAAATCACTAATGAGCCACACACACACACTACTGAACGATGGTTCATCACTTTTACGACCACTGTTCTACTTCCGTGGTGGAAGAATGTTGACGATCGTTGAATTAGTTCTAATTAAATCCCAACTTCTGGTGGTGTTAAATTTAAGCAGTTTTTTGAGGGATGGAGGGTACAACTTTTAATGCAAACGGTTCGTTATTTTCCATCCTTTCCATCTTTCCCGCATTGAGTGGTGCAAAGCTAGCAGCAAAAGCCGAAAGGCCGGAAATTTCCACACATACCGAGTTTTTACAACTAATTTAATGTAATACGGCGCATAAAACGAACGCGAATGTCATCACTTGCAATCATCTTCATCAGCGCTTTTGTCAATCTTTATGTTTCACTGCTTTGGTGGGAGGAGGGAGCAGGACTGTGCTGTGGTGAAAAGTTAATTGTGTTTGACCCCACAGCTTTACCACCAACTGCAGGGCTGCAGGCAGGCTGGCGAGTGCGGGAAAGAACCCCATTTGCATACACAAAATGGTCGTTCGTTTTGAGATGGATTTTTTTGCCTTATTTTCCTTAATTTTTTCTTAGTTGCCCACTTCCCACTCCAACCCACTGGCCGGGCCCTGGTAAAGCTGGTAAAACCTGGGACGAAACATGATGTCAGACCCGCGTAGTCGCCGCACTGTCTTGGAATTATGGAAATGAACATAAAATTAATAACCGCATCCGGGGGCCCCCCTTTTTAACGATCGTTTCGAGCGCTTCGACGCTGCAACGGTCGCACTCACACGCTAGCAGCTGCATACGATAGGAAGCGAGAGAAAAATCCATTTCATTCTTTCAAACCGCCAACAAGCCCGACCCGCCGATGGATGGTGATGTTCGAGGATTCTCCATCCTTGTGTGGCACGCTGGGGCGACCATTTTCACACATCTCCGGCGCGCTGCAAAGTAAGAAAAACTGGCAGCAACCTTCCACTCGAGTGTGTCTCTCTCTCTCTCTCTCTCGATGTGTCACCCTTATATGTAAGGAATAATAAAAATGTAATAAATTATTAGAAGTCATCACACTCAACATTCATCAGCGCAGCCGACGGAAGGCCCGTCCATCCTGCAGTGTCGGCTCGCATCCACACCGCACGTCTCTATTTACTGGTCCTTCGCTTTCTCCACTCCACCCGACTCCATGGGGCTGGTGGTGAATGGGCGTAGAAAAATCGCCTTAAAAACCACATGAATTCCACATCCATGAGATGATCACGTTATTGTAGCAAGCGAACACGGCAACGTCGTTGGGTTGGACGACATTGGACGACAAGCGTACGACCGTACCAGACGGCGGCGGCCTCCCCGTACCGTCCTGCGGAACGGGCCAGGGTGGCATAAATCATTCAAATTTAGAGAATTTAATTTAATAAAAACTCGCTCACACGATGTCAACCGGATCACCGCCGTCTGCCCTTCTGAAGCACGGCAGCATGGTCTTGGCTGGAAGTGGATTCCTTTTGCTGATCGAGAAACGATAGAGCGGCAAGGGGATGTGGGCTTTACACGCGCACACAAAATCACCTATTAATAGTGGCGAAAGGCTATAAATGTCATCGGGATTGGTAGGAGCCGGAGTGCTGCGGCGGAGACTTCCCATTTGTTTCCTCCGGGTTCGGGTTAAAATCAAAGCTACGCCACTACCACGGTGATTCTCGTGCGGATCATCCGTTAGCACCCAATTTATGGGACATTTTTCATAAGACACGCTAATATGCCGGCAAGATTTAAGCCCTCCACCCTTGGCTTAGGGGAGGAAGATGATGATGGATGTAAAGCTTTGGCGTATAGGCGTTTGGTCGGTGCTTGTTGGTGGTGGGTATCATTTGCTAGTTTGTTTCAAAATTGGTTTGGATGTTTCTTCGTTCTTTTTTATGGTTCGGTTTTATGGATCGTTGTTTAAAAAGGGGTGAAATGACATGCTATGGAGTTGTTGGAGTTGAGGAGGGATGAGGGCCTGGAAGAGATACTATTTAATACGATGGATTAGATGCTATAGATTGGTCCTGAACTATTTTTTAATATATTGAGTGATAAGCCTAGGGATGATCTGTTTCATCTCTTAAATTATGATTGAATGAAACTGATTTGATTTGTTCTTTTATTTTGTTTTCGTCCAAACTTTTATGTCATTTGAATAGTAACTTAATGAATTATAATTGCTTTCATATTACTACATTAAACAACCCAGGATTTGATTTTTAACTGATTAGCTGTTTGAATTTATTAATTTAGCTTTATTAATATGTAAATCAAGTAATTTATAATCCTTAGGAATGGATCTATTTAAACAGATCTGGTGCATACGATAAATTTAAAATCAAACTGACTGTCACAACTTGCGTTAAAAGGTATAAAATGCTCAGTGCTTTATGATTTCAGCATGCGCTCGTCAATAGTAGTTAATTGATTCTTAACATATTAGACAAATATATATATGTCAAATAATTGTGAAGTTCAGAAAAAGAACGTTAATTTTCTCCAGCCATCAGAGTTCTAGCGAAAGCATCAGTTTATTCTTCAAGAAGTATTGGACGCTTCATCCAAAACTTGATCGATTTGCATTTACGTTTTACTCCTTATGGTGGTTTTCAATCGTAACATCACTAATACATTAACTGCCTCTGATTGTGATCGCCATGATGTTTGTCGATTCCTGTACTAAACTGTAATAAACTGAACAAATAGTTCCGTAGTATTTAATGGACCTATGTCTTATTCCATAAAGGAATTAGTAGGAAGAAATTTTATTCGGTAGTCTAGTTTCGTAGGTTCTTAGCACGATAATTTAACAGACGCTTACCTTGCGGATGCTGGATATTGAAATAATTGTATCGTCTGCGTCACAATTGCCTCAAGATGACAGAAAAATCAATTTAGGTGTAAAAATAAGTACCTATCTTTTTTTTTATAAAAATGTATTTATTTGCGTGTACAGAACAATTTCTATTTACTAGGGTAGATATTTACAAAAAAAAACTTTACATTCACAAAAGTAGTGCATACTTCAGGACGACTAAATCTATCTCATCATCGTTGTTATCAACGATGTGGAAAATGTAGTTAGCAAATAACCTAAGAATACATATACGTATTCCCAGACTAACTCCTGCTAGTTCTGGAAAACGCAGACTATTGAACAGATAGGGGCCTCCTGGAGCTATTGAAACAATTTCTTGCTGCATCAGTGCCCAAGCCGCCGCTACTCTACTACAGCAAGCAAATTTGTGTTCCACACTTTCCATTTGAGGACAAAACGAACATTGATTGGTAGCCCTTCTTCCCATCCGAAACAAGAGCTCTCCATGTGACACTTTACCATTTGCTAGCATGTAGAGTATCTATTTGTTGTGTAGAGTAGCTCATAGAGTAGCTCATTGTTGTGCTGATAAATCAAAACTTTGCATATTAGCCTAGATTCTGGTCCAACAAAGTTGTTGATTTTCGTGTGCTACTTTGGCATCTGGTAGCTTGTCCACAAGTATGCGACGAAGTTTACATGAAGAGGGGTTTATCCGTCAACCAAAATGATAAAAACATTGAAGCGGCCATATACAGACAATTAATGAGCTAATTTCGTTTTTATAAAATAACCCATAAATATCTATAGGAGCTACCTCTGCACCTCTGCTTTAAATCTTGTACTGTCGAGGTGGAAGGTGTTGATGGATCGAAAGGAATCGATAGTTGCCGTTTTCTTGGATCTAAAACGAGCATTTGAGACTATATCAAGACCGTTATTGCTGCAGACCTTAAGGCGTTTTGGTATTGTGGGGAAAGAGCTCAATTGGTTCGAAAATTATTTAAAAGACAGAACTCAGAGAACAGTTTTTGGAAACTCTATATCAGAGCCTATAGAAAATACCCTTGGAGTTCCGCAAGGAAGTGTTCTTGGACCAATTTTGTTTATAATGTATATCAATGACATGAAACAGGTTTTGAAGTCTTGTGAGATCAATCTTTTTGCCGATGATACTGTTTTGTTTATCTCGCACAAAGACATCAAGCAAGCAGAGTCTCTGATTAATTTCGATTTAAACGCTCTGGATGGTTGGCTTAGGTACAAAAAGCTAGCATTAAACGTTAAGAAGACTAGTTACATGGTAATGACTGCTGGTGTATTAGACAGTCCCCCATCCATCGTGATAAATAAGGAACCAATCGAAAGAGTCCGTCAGGTTAAATATCTGGGGGTTATTTTAGACGACAGATTGAAGTTCAACACTCACATAGACTGGGTCATCGCTAAAGTGGCATCAAAGTGTGGGGTTATTAGTAGGCTGGCAAAAGATCTCGATTTTTTTGGGATAGTTAACCTTTATAAGTCACTGATTTCACCACATTTTGATTTTTGCTCGTCGATTCTGTTTCTTGGCAATAAGGGACAAATTAAAAGGCTTCAGAGATTGCAAAATCGTATTATGCGGTTAGCTTTAGGGTGTGGCCGACGTACGTCGTCTTTTGTTATGCTAGATATTCTTCAGTGGATGTCTGTACAGCAGAGGATTGTGTATCAAACCATGACCTTTATATTTAAACTTTTGGGGGGCCTTTTGCCAGGGTATTTAGGGGAACGCATTGTTCGAGGATCTGATGTTCATCGGCACTGTACACGCAGAGCAAATGAGCCGAGGGTTCCCAACTTAATTTCACATGGTGCCAGAAACTCTTTGTTTTTCAAGGGGATTCAATTGTACAACAGATTACCCGGAGAAATCAAGAATGCGAGTAACTTGCCAGACTTCAAACGTAGGTGTGCGGCATATGTTAAACAAACTGTGTAATGTCATATTTGTGTAGAAGTCCTATGTCACTATGTTATGTACAACTGCACTTGTCATCATGAGCTTGATGATGATGCTAAGATTTTTTTTGATATATGAAATCAGAAAAAATATATAAGAAAGAGACAACATAAGTTTGAGACACGCGCGCGTACAAGTGGACAATCGGATTTAGTTTGGGAGAGCTTGCTGTCTGCATGTCTGGGAGGTCACAGCGAGATTCACTCATTGATGATTGTAAGTGGCCAATTCCAGATACATTAGGTTCTCCTGCATCGGAAGGTAGTGCCCTGGTGCCATCGTTGGTACCAGCGGAACTGGCCATATGCATGTTGCAGTGTGCCCTGATAATTTCCAATACATTAGGTTCTGCTGCTTCGGAAGGTAGTGCCCTGGAGCCGGTGTGGCACCAGTGGAACTGGCCATATGCATGTCGCAGTATTGTCCTGATGTGTTCGATGGAGTTGACCCGTTTTTTCTTGATGAAACTACGTCGGTCGTCTTGGGTGTGTGTATGACTTGGTGATTTCTTTTGAATGACGTCCGATGCCACCACTTGCTCGTAAATTTTTATTTTATTCAAAAACTACCTTAGAGTAATATTATCGTAAAGATACTTCCGTCCTTCTCAAACCTGTGTTGGGGTAAGAGGTGGGACTTATCATCATCATCACCTCTGATCAAGAAACACCAATCAATAATGTGCGATTGGAGTTAGATCAACAAAAAACGGCAAATATTCTATGCGAGCCGTATTTTTCGAAAAGTTTGATCAGTAAATTTGTTGTTGTTTATTCTTTTATATCTAAAAAATCTGAAGCATTACCTTTTTTGATCTCCATCTTTTCATATCAGTTGCGTTTGAAAATACTTCTTTTCTTACAAAAGAATTTAATATAATATAATCATCCCGAACAGTCAGTCTCTTTAAAATGTTCAATAATTGACCTAATTTTGAATGCAAACTCAAAACAAGTTTGGGTGTAAAAAATGAACAAGTTTGTTCCTAAACAATCACTATTGAAGACAACGTTAAATAACTCATCTTGATTGAGTGCAATCTTGTGTGATCAAACATTATCTTATCAAATGGTATAAAATGAAAAGTTGTGGATTGATTACCTCGGTCTTACACGAATCGACTCATTTAACAATACTTAATATGGTGTCCATTAAATGAGCTTACCCATGTTCCCATCATTAACTTCTGTCATTAACTTTACCACCCCTAGGAAGCGGCTAAAGCCCAAACACACACAAAAAACCAAACAACACCACCTGCACCAACAAAAAAAAACCAAAGCTGCTCAAAACTATATCCTTACCTCGCTGTCGCTGGTTGTTTCCATTGCTAAATCCGCTACTAAAACACGCGACACGAAACGCGTCACACAGTTTTATGTATCCCGTCCCAAATCGGATGAACCAACCATATTTAAGCTTTATTGGCAGGAGCATTAAGGAAACTGAAACCTTTAAACCGTCGCGCGATTGTAATGAAACCGACGATTGGGGCGTTTTATATGCGTTTGGTGACAAAAACAGATCATTCCTCGAAATTTGCGCTCGAGAAGCATTACGAGTGCGTTTATGTCGTCATGTTTCCGTTGCCTACCGATTGAATCAGTCCCGTCCCGAGTAATAGTTAAAGATTAATCGACGATTTGTCCGAATCAGGACCGCGGGCTGGCAATTAATGGAACAACTTTCACCTTTTTTTACGGCACAGTTTGTCCACCGTACAGTCAGTGAATGGATGCGCGCTGCGGGCGGAATAAAGTTGTTTCCCATGTTGCCGTTCGCAGGATGCGTGCGTTTGATGTTTGGCGCGTACCTTTACCGATGTGAACGAGCAAGCGAACGTGCGTCCGCTCATGCAATGCACAGCATGCGGTCAACGCGGGCTGGACGCGATTTTGGACTGCCGTAGACAGCTCAATCATCCACCGGGAGGGGTCGGGTGGGTAAAGTTTGTTTGTGATTAACTTTTTTCATTCCTTCTTTTTTCCTTTATTTTATGATCGATCGAACCACGCGGGAGCTCGGGGTTATCTAATCGCAACCGGCGATGATTAATATTACAGCTTACCCAATTGGCGCAGCCTGGTAAACAGGTCTCTATTTGCATCCATCCCCGTGCGCTAGCGCTAGCGATGCAATAAAATCAACCGTATCCGACCGTGTGAAATTGAAATTGATGCAAAACTGCATTGCTCGTTGCTGGTGAAATGTTGCATAATGAATAAGCGGCGGCGCTGGCATAAATGTGAATTTCATTAGCACGTGCGTTCCTGTGAAAGAGGCATTTGATCATATAAAACTAGTTAATATTGATCCGGTTCGTTTTCTCATGAAACAAATCCAGCTATCATATTGAACATTTTTGTGAACAAGAATTTTGCGACCAGGAATTATGCGACCAAGCATTTTGCGACCAAGGATTTTATGATCAAAAATGTTACGACCAAAAATGTAATGTCCAATGTTTAATGTATGCTGACAACGTCAAATTCTTTTTACCGGTTAAGAGTCCTAACGATTGGATCATTAAAATGTTATAAATGGGTTTGGTATTTGGTGTCTAAAAAATGATGTAGAGTTAGCCCTCGATAAATGGTACATTATTACGTTTCATAGACTAAAAAAACGATCAAGTATAATTATTCGTTGTTAGGCAGTGTGTTCGATCGTCGCCAGGAAATTTGTGATCTAGGTGTTACACTAGACTCTAGTTTAAATTTCCGTTTACATATTGACAACACTGTTAACAAGGCGTACAAGGTGCTAGGTTTTATCTTTCGACAATTCCGTGAATGTAATGATGTCTTATGTCTTAAGTATCGTTGGTCTTGTGTGCTCGTGCGTGGAGTATTGCTCAATTCTTTGGTTCCCGAAATGCACTACGATGATTAACAGAATAGAGGCAATACAACGGAAGTTTACAAGACTTGCTTTAAAAGGCGACCAATTTAGAGGACTTACAACCATGCCAAATTATCGCTCGCGTTGCCTTCTGCTCGAACACCGTTTTAAGGTTAACCAATGTGTATTTGTAGCCAAAATATTGAAAAGCGAATTAGACGTCCCTTGTTTACTAGAGAAGATCAATAGCTAAGTGCCTTCGAGACCTCTTCGCTCTCGTAACTTACTTGTCGCTGAGAACAGGCGTACCTTATATGGATACAACGAACCGTTACTAGCTATGACAAGGCAATTCAATACATGGTCCCATCACTTTGATTTTAATTTAACGACAAACGCATTTAAAGAAAATATTTTATTATTCTTCAATTTTGGCGACACTGGATCAAGGGAGATGTTAGGGGAATAATTTAGGACTTAGGTGTAGGATATGTTTAAAGTAATTAATTTATGACAGCCTTAAGAGTGAAAGACACATATGTTGGTGAATAAATAAATAAATAAACAAGTAAATAAATAAATTAATAAATAAATAACTAAATAAATAAATAAATAAGTAAATAAATAAATTAAAAAAATAAAAAATAAATAAAAAAATAAATAATTAAATAATTAAATAAATTATTAATTAAAAAATAACTAATAAGTAAATAAAGAACTAAACAAATAAATAAATTAATAAATAAATAAATAAATAAATAAAGAAATAAAGAAACAAATAAATGCATAAATAAATAAATAAATAAATAAATAAATAAATAAAAATTCTACCAAAAATGTTATGACCACCATTTTAGCAACCATGGATTTTGCGACCAAGAACTATGCGACCAAAAATTTTTACGACTAAAAATTTTACTATCAAAACTGTTATGACCAAAATTTTAGGGACCTAAAATTTTGCGACCAAGAATTTTGTACTCAATACTTTGGCAAATAAGATTCTTGCAACCAATAATTATACGACCAAAAATTATGCTACCAAGAATTTTGCTACCAGGAATTATTTGACCAACGATTTTTGCGACCAAATGTAGATCAATAGTAGTATATTCTATATGAATGTAAGTAATTCAACAACTAAAAAAATCCTTTTTGGACCGTTACTCCTGAATAAAAAAAAAAAAAAAAAAAAAAAAAAACAACTAAAAAATTATCTTTCCTCGATTGCTGCACGCCAATTATTTGAAAACTAATAATTCGCTTTATTTTCTAAATAAATAAATATTAATGATTCTGTTCAAGATAAGAAAACAAATAAAACATGAGGCCCATTAAATTAAAATCAAAACGGACACTTACATGATACTGTTCCGATGGAAATACGTCAGCATTATAAAGCACGTAAAAAGCTGATGTATTGCTCCAGACGGCTGCTTTCCACGGCAGTACCGTATCGGTCAAATTAATATTAAATTAGTTATCCACGATGCATGCTACGCAAAAGACCGAAACGCACACACAGCAAACAACACACCGAACAGAGGTGCCATTTTCCACGGTCAAAGGTTAGCGCGTACATGGGATGGCGCGGTTCTTCATAATCGACGCGGTAGCATCTCTGCACTCTGCAGTACGATCGATTAATGTATGCGCATGCATAATACCGATGCCACCGTCGTCACACCCTCGCTGCAGCCCAATCTTCGGGTGTAATAATTCAATAAAGCAGACACACACAGCGACAAAAAATCGTGAGCAAGCTAGCGGGCTGGTTGGCTGGCTGGAGCCACGTACAATGGAACTCCATCAGCTGGCGGCCGTTAGTTGTGGGATGTATCGCGAATGCACCGGCGATTGCACACTGCTGCTCCTGCTGCTGCTGTTGCCGGTGCTGCTGCGCGGACAAACACCAATGATGAAAAATTACAAACACACCAGCTGTGGTGGACTTTGCGCGTTGTCTCGCAAAGTTTGCCGCGCCGAACCGATCGGCGAGAAAGATAAGCATCATTTGCGAACACGAAACGCTGGCGCGCTTTCGGACGGCTAATTGGAATTTGATGTCGTATAATGCCAGCGGTCACCGGGTGGGAGCGAAAGTTATTAGGAAAGTACGTAGAGAGTGCGCGGGAGAGAGGGCCCTTTTAAGGGGGGGTGTAGCTTAACTTTGGACATGGGCGTGGGGAATATGTTTTGGATAAGCTTGCACTTAAAGGTGTTGAAACGGGACGTGAGGTGTGCTTCTATCGGTTAGATCAGATTGGATAAGATATAAGCGAAGGGATTTTACCATTATTCGATTATTTGTATTTGATCAACTCTTCTAAAAATCTCTTAAAATGTTTGATTAATGGTTTTCTTTGTTTTTTGTAGTGTTATTTTTTTACCTCACAAAGCATTATTATTTTAGGATCGATTTGTAAAACTTTCTTAGATAAAAAAAATCAAAAGTGACCAGTACTTCTGATACTAAAAACCAAACATACATAAAATGTATTGTATTTCTGATCATTTTCCATTTATTTTCAAATGTCAACGGACACTCACCAAGTCAGTAACGCCCTCTATGTATGAAAATGAAAGGCTCATCAGCGCCACCTAGTTTTGATTTTGAAACTTACTCCTATTTGTATGCAATTCGCATGCATGCGTTGCAATATAAAGTTATGCAATATGTTGTACACGGACACTATTTGGATCAGTTTGCCAGTTCGTTAAATTTTACAGGGTTGGATGCTCGTTTAGTCGGAAGCAATCGAAGAAAAAAAATCTGCCATGATACTTTGCAAAAAACAGAAAAAAATAAAAAATAAAAATAAAAAACGTTTAAACAATGTTTTCATCGTTCTTCCAAAACTAGGAAAGTATAGTGCAAAAAAGTTACACAACATTTCTTTTATATTTTTAATGGTGAATCGCAATTGAAACTTAAGGCCTTATTACATTTAAGGAATAAAACCGGAACCTATCGGTTAATGTAATAATGCGCTTGGAATAATGAACCGAAATTTTATGCAGAACATGTCTTTTGGTTTCAGATAACAATTTTATATAGAAAAAATTCTTTTGAAAGGACACTCTTCTATCTGGTTTAAGCGTCTCTTACTAGAAAATCCACCGTTTTTCACTTTGATAGCGTAATTCTAGTTATTGACCTAATCTTCTTTGGAAAATGAATTTCCTGACTAATTAAAAGCTATCGAACGCCGTTTGGCGCACCAATTCAATTCCTAATTCTTATTTGTGATAGGGCCTTTATTAAAATATATTCTATTGTAAATTGGTCTTCAAGCAAATAAATAATTTATTCGTAATTCACATACAGAAACAAGCGGAAACGATTGAATATGTTTATATTGGTTTACCAGACGTTCCTTTTTGATGGGAACTTATGTTTTTAAAAGTGTAAGGTAAAAGAACTTGATTGATTGGTTGATTGGTTCTTGGAAACTTAGAAAGAATTCTAGCGTATGAAAAATAGAAGGCACTTTAGATGTGCTATAGAATAAATCATTTTTAATAAAAACGCATGAAGCGTTATCGTCGTGATATGTTGTGATTACGCGATAGAATTCCGTATTTATAATAACACTTGAAAAAAATATTAATTCATAACCAAATAAACAAATACTAGCTGGTTCGGGAATCTTACTTATTCCGACATAACTAAAATACTCATCTTTGTTTTTTGACTTTGAATAATTGTTCCATCGTGCTCAACAGTATCGCATCATCGAGTGTAAACCGCAAAGTATATGAAAACCAGGTGGTCTCAAAGACTGTTTTTTACGACCAAATTTGAAGGTCACTTTTTGACAGCATGGGTGAAAACTTTTCCCCAAACAAGCTTTATGACGACTTGCCGAATACACGAACAATCTTAAAATCTTCGTTATTTGCACTGAAGTACCATAAAAAGCACACAAAATATTTCTTATTGTAAGCTAAACCAAATCTAAACTAATTAAAATCTATTTTTGGATCAAAATAATGCCGTCGATGAGGACACCAATGTGTACTACGTATGTGTTGCTAAGAACAAAACGAACGGTTGCTATGGAAATTCACTTTACCCATTCTGTCAAAAGGAGCTTTTTTTGATTCCGAAATTAGTTGTCAATTTGTATGGGACGAGACCACCTAGTCTTCATATATTTTGACTAGCTGGCCCGACAAACTTAGTTATTCAAAAAAAAAAATTAAAATATTCCATTTTTGCTTTGTTACTTGGGATAGTTGTATCGTGCCCGTATCCCCTCAGGATCCGATCATCGAGTGTAAACTGCCAGACACCTTACACCAAGTGTCAAAGTGCCGTATACCACACAACAACAATCCTGCTCTTTGTATGGGAGTTAGAAAATCATTATTAAATTAAGTTTAGTGTAACATCTGAACGATTTTTAAGTCTTAAAACCTATTCTCATACCACCATTAGGTGTGTGCAAAGTTTCGTTGAAAATGATCCAGCCGTTTCGGAGTTTACTCGCAACAAACGCCGTGACACGAGATTTTTATATATATAGATAAACCACCAGGTACCTTACACGAAATGTCAAAGTGCTGTATACAACAACAATCTTGCTTTTTGTATGGGAGTTAGAAAATTACAATTAAATTAAGTTTACAATTTGAAAATGTTGAGAGCCTTGAAACCTTTTCACAAACCACCAATAGGTGTGTGCAAAGTTCCATTGAAAATGATCCAACCGATTCGTATGTTGCTGGCAACAAACCCCGAGACATGAGATTTATATATAAAGGGAACAAGATACACCAACCGAAACACTAGTTCCCATTTGTAGTTTGTGGGCGGAAGCTGAAATATGAAAAGGATTTAAATACATAAAATAATGCAAATATATAAGTCATTTTTAAGAATTGTATACAAGACACTACATTTAACCATGTTTGTCAAAAGATTTAGCTGTAAAGAAACTATCCATTGAGTAATATGCTAACTTGCGCTACGTCAAACAAACGTTATGCTTTAATTATTCTTACCTTGTTACATCAAACCTTCTTTCGAAACGTGTGATTATTTGTGTGTAAAATTATTCATCTCACTGTAACTAAACCACACCAACTGCTGCTTCATACGTAAACACACCGCATAAACACCAACGCGCGCGATTTTTACATCAAATAAGGATATTATGCATCAAATAAGTCCTTGCTGTTGATTAATTGTAAGTATTTGTAAATTTGTGTTCTTGCATCTATTCCTATCATGATTGAGTATCATAAACAAATAGATTATAACGATAAATTAATTAGTAAAAAAAATGTTCATTTTACATTTAGCAAATATAAATCTCACGACTACAAAATATTTATAATTTTCTACCAAATAAAGTAATTCGTATAAAACTACGAGACCGCCCCTGTAAAGCTTTGGTATGTCGCGTCAATCCTCTTCAATCCCGACCACGAATTCATTCAAGCACGGCCGTGAAAGAGACAGCAGCATACACCCACTGAGCTTTAACATTCTCTTTCACACAAAATTACAGGTTCATTCGTGAAGCCCGTGCGGAAGACAAAGAAAGCGACTACAACCGAATGAGAGAACGCTACATCATGAAGCGCTCTCTTTCTTTACACAGAGCCTTCCCTATGTAGCGGGGCGTGTTAAAAGAAGAAAGAGCACATACACAAGCAAGTGTTGCTTTGAGTCGCGAATGAACAGCAACCAAGCTTTCATTAGACCGCTAGCAGCGTCACCGTGAGGACGCATCTCGTACCGTGTCCGTGTGCGCCGTTTTATCCGGCAAATTGTGTTCTGTCGCGTCGCGGGTGTATGGTGCGCGGTTTTAGAAAATAAATAAAACGCCCCCTGCTATTAAGGGAATTTTCCGGTGCTTTGAAAAGAAAAAAATTGCCCTTCGCGGTGCAGTGTTGCGGTGCGCTTTTGAGTGAAAAAATGTGAAGCAAAAATCGCGCGCGTTGGTGTTTAACCGGTGTGTTTACGTATGAAGCAGCAGTTGGTGTGGTTTAGTTACAGTGAGATAAATAATTTTACACACAAATAATCACACGTTTCGAAAGAAGGTTTGAATAATTTTCCAGTTTCCGGGTGTGTATGTGTAGCTGCTGCTGCTGCTGCACAGTGTAAACAGCCGGCAAGACCGTTGCCGGCCGCTGTGGGTGTGTGTGCAATCAGGTGCAAAGCGGCTAAAACAGCAAGTGCTGTGCATCCTTTGCCGTGTTTCAAGTGTGTTTTTATTCGAATCAAAAATCATCTCCCCTCCAGCCAAAACAACACCTTTCAAATAAAACGGCTTTAAAAAAGGGAAACACAGCCGGCTTTACAAGTAAAAAAACCCCGTGTGTCCGTGTGCGTGCTTACAATTGCCAACAAAAAAAGAGGCGGCGTGGAAAATTCCCTGCTTTGGAAGAGAAAATTGCAAACTACCGTCCACCGGCGTGAAGAGGGGTTGGCTAAAATTGCCAGTCGGTCGGTCCCCGAAATCATCCCAGCCTACCAGGGGTTGTTGTGTTACATAGTGTGCGTGAATTTGTGCGCTGGAGTGTTTTCCCCCCTCTCCTTTCGCTCCCTTTCTGGTTGTCTCCAGCCCCGGCAAAAGACCGGGTGAATGCGTTACAAGAGCGCCGTACGCGCTGTAGTGCTTGTGTGGCTGTGTGTGTTCGTGCGTATGCGTGGGTCGGCGTTTGTCGGCGTTTAATTGGTGTTAGTGTGCAAACGCCGCAAAACGGAGAGCAGAAAGAAACGTGCGCACGTACGTCAGTGTAGCTGTGTGTGAGTGTGTGTGTTGTGTTTATGCAGTTTTTATTTTCGTCTGTCTGTCTTTTCGCGTTGCCTTTTCGTTTGCTGTGTGAAAAGAGGTGCTTTAATGTGTGATAGAATTTAATACAAAAAAGTGTGTGTGTGTGTGTGTGCAAAGGTGGTAAAAAGAAAAGAAAGAAGGAGCGAAAAGAGGCACCTGTTCTACCACCGGTCTCACTGTTGTTCTGCATAATTCCTTAGTGTGTGTGTGTGTGTCTGTATTGATGAGCACAGTGCATATGTGGTCAGTTGTTAGGCAAATCCTGCATCGAAGCAAGCGGCTGCACTCGCCGGGTGCGTAAGTGTGTGAAAGCGGTGATTTTCGCTGTGTGGAATCTCCGAAGAGGTGGGTGAAGCGTGTGTATAAAGCCAACCAACAACACAAAAAAATGGCCGCTTTACGAGTGGCCGCCCTGCTGTGGTGCGTGCTGCTGCTCCCACTAGCATCGACGGCCATCCAGCAGCAGCTGCAGCAGCAGGAAACGATCGTCGCACACGGCGGCGAGACGGAAACGGGCAGCGCCGGCGAAGAGTTCCAGCATCACAACCGGTGCGAACCGATCACGATACCGTTCTGCATCGGCATCCCGTACAACCGCACGATCATGCCGAACCGGTTCGGGCACACGAAGCAGGACGAGGCGGCGCTGGAGGTGCACCAGTACGTGCCGCTGGTCAAGATCGACTGCAGCCCGGATCTGAAGTTTTTCCTCTGCCTGCTGTACGCGCCCGTCTGCACGATACTGCCGTTTCCGATACCGCCCTGCCGGAGCCTGTGCGAGAGTGCCCGGGCCTGCGAGAGCATCATGAAAACGTTCAACTTCCCGTGGCCGGAGAACCTGGAGTGCTCGCAGTTCCCGGAGTACGGTGGCGAGGAGCTGTGCGTGTCGAAGCACAATGCGAGCGAAACGCCGACCCCGATACCGACGAGCCCGGCTGGCGTTGGGGCGGGCAGTGCTGGGGCCGGCAGTGCCGGCGGTGGCTATCCGATGAAAACGGTGGCCGCTGCACCGTATGTACCACCGCACCGGAAGACGTCCGGGGTGGTGGCGGGTGGTGGTGTGAGCGCTGGTGGACCGCCGGGCAGTGGGCTCGTCGGGACGCACCGGGACCTCGGCTTCATCTGTCCGGTGCAGCTGAAGGCGCCGACCCTCATGGGCTACCAGCTGACCATCGGTGGAAAGGTAAGGCTTGGTTCAGGGTGTAGAATTACAGAATTTGCGGGAGTTCCCACTGGAGAGATGTCTTGGGAAACAGCTGGGGAGTTGGCTGGAGGGTTATTGAATTTGTTTTAATATGATATCATTGCTGGTTGAACATGGCCTACCTTGTAAGATGTTAGGCCGAACTGGGGACTGATTTTGAGAATTACTTGGGGAGTCTTTTCGGAACTTGCTAGACATTCAATTTGGAAATCAGCGGAAAAGGGAGTACCTATAATACTAAAACGCTTAGGAATAGGTCTTTTGGTAGTTCTCAAAGGAATCAGGTATGAGATTAAACCTGTAACTTGAGAGCGTTATCCTGGGGGTGGTTTTCAATCTATATGAATTTTCCTTGGAAAACAGTCGAAAGACATCAGTTTCGTAATACCTGACGTTGATATCCTCTCTATGATGCGCTTTGGAAGTATGTTTTACTCGGAATTTCTGTCTGTCCCAACACTCACCTTGATTAGATGCTGCCTTTTTACTATGAGTGGACGGCATCTGGAGCTTTAATTCAAGGTATTCTCTACTTTTATACGAAATTCAAACCAGACCTAATGAAATCCAATGCCTGAAGTCTTGTACAATTATTAGGGAAGAATTGTAGAATCTTCAATAATTTCACATACAAGAAACATGTGGAAGAATTTGTGGATTTGGTTTTGTTTTGTGTGGATGCTTCGAGCCTAATGGCCTGATCTACGCATCTAAATGTCTGGAAATGATGTACTAACTGTCATATTTACCTGCAATATTCCTGTTGCACCACTTTGTTATAAACGAATTAAAAATACTAATGTAAACACATAATTTACACCTCAAACAATTGCTTATGAACTATTATAGGTTAATTTTGGAAAGCAAGTTAGATGTCTTGCGATGAAACATTGAAATCTATTGAACAAAACTAGGTTTTGTATTGTAATTACCTATTTTACGGCAGCATTTAAAATGAAGAAATACTTATTTATAGTGAGATTTAAATTTCAGTTAAATGGGATTGTATTCTTCATCCTTATGAGTTTTAAACCAAAACCATACTTTCATTAGTTTACTATTAAGCCGAACTATTAGCTGACAGTAAATTGGTCGCAAAATATTTCTCTCTTCACATTTTATTTGATATTTTGCTAAATCCGTAAGGGAATGATGTGCAACTTTACGTATCAATAACGAACAATGGTAGCGTTTGTATCAAAATTGTGCTTTGAGTAATTGTTTCCCGCAATTGTGCCTAATTTCAGGTGTTTAGTAAACATACCGAAAACTGGTATAATTGCCCTATTCTACCATTACGATAAAAATACGATGAAGCATCCCTTTTACGATGCATGGATGCGTTGCCAAATGATGTTGGGGTCTGTTAAAGTCGGAATATGTTCTCGGGAATGCTCTGCTTACATGTTGCAAAACATAAACCATAAAATTTGGTGTGCATTGCATGCTTCAATTGCCATAAATGCATGAATAATTCCTGGAAATGACCGATAGCGTTTGATAACCTGCTGCATGTTTCGAAGCGAATCTACTAATATTTTTCGGTGTAATAGTTTGAGGTAGTTTACCGTTTTTGTAGTATGTGCGTGTGTGTAATTTGCCGAATTCCGTATGCTCTTGCGCACATAGCATAATGGGATAGAACATTTGTGTTGCCATGTCTAGCCCTTTTCGGGCTAATTCTAACAACGACTAAGCTGACATTTGTTGCCAAACAGTGATCCGGAGTTTGTAGCAACATTTTCACTGGAATCATTTGCGCACTAAGCAACTGCAAATGGTTATTACAGGAAAACTAACCAAAAAGATGGCTGCTCCGTTTATTGAAATATATTCTCAGAATAACCCTAATTGCCATGATATAGATAAGGGACGTTGAAAGTTTGATTACTTAAACCAAACGGTGTCCAATCCTCCAATCGTTCTGAATCGAGCGCCACGCCCCAAAACAATCCTGGCAATGCAGGAACATCATTTGATTTCCTCCAGACAGGCGCCAAGAAGAGGGCGCATTTGTCACAGCCAATTTAGGAACTCTTTACATGCACGTGAAGCCCAATCACACGCGGCATAACACTTTGCCCTTTTTCACACCGGGTGCCTACGGTATGTCGGCAACACTAGCAGCAATAATAGTCTTTGTCAGCTTGAACACCGTGAACATACCGGAATGTCTGCTGCTGCATGTACAACCGGCGAACGGAACACGGTGAGGAGAGCAGCACAGCTTTGTTGCTGGTGTGCCACGTGTGTGTGTCTGTCGGTTGTAACGGCTAGAGAGATCCCCGAGTTGTGGTGCGTGTGTACCAGGAAAGCAGTAATCCGATTTTTTTTGGGGAATACATGGCATGGCAGCATGGTACAAAATGTAATGCCCTCCGATACACGTGCATTTGGTGCCTGGAGTGAAATTGTGTTCGAGTTCTCGGCACGCGGGGGGCGAGGTACAACATAGTTTGGATAAGCCGAACGACTTTACATCGCTGGCGTAATCTTTTGCGTTGGAAATGCTAACCTTTTCATCAGCTCGTGAGAGTTCGTGGAAAGAAATTCCGATCGAAGCTACCACCAATCTGATTTAAGGCTCTGGGGCTGCATTAAAACTTCTTCCTAGGGTTAGGTCCTTTTATTGCGCACCATAACCTGCCACATGCGCTCTGTTGCATCACTTTCAAAGTTTCCATTTTGGGTGTGTAAATCGTGTTTCGGATTTGCCGAAACGTGCCGGAAGAAATGAATCAATATGAAACCACACTCACAACTTCCGCTGCCTGTTTGGAGAGTGATCTCTTTTGCTAAAAATTGAAGTCGGCTGCCAAGCTTTCTTCGGAGCAACTGGGTGCTGGGGATATGCATTCCAGTTTAATTGCTTCGCTTCTGAAGGGATTAGCAAAGCGGATTGCTCAGACGTTCTTCAACCTCTGACTCTCCCATTGCAACAGACAGTGAGTAATTGCTGCAGCGCCACACTCTGGAGCGCTCTGTCTGTGTTGCAGTTTTCGGAGCAATCGCTTTGTTGGTTGGAGCTGCGTCACTTGCACTTGTTGTGCCCCCGTAAGCGAGCGGGCTATCATCGTTTGCTGAGTTGTTGCATTTTAGTTTTTTGATTCTTTGCATCTCTGGGACGCGCTCTGCTGCAAAGCGTTGGGTAATTTAACATGGCGTGCGCGTGTGTGATGGATGATCTTTGCTTGCTGCTGCTGCTGCTGCTGGTTGTTGCTTGTTTGAGCTTCGAGACGCAGGGATAGGAAATCAGAATCCATCCAGGAGTCAAGCTGATGTGCGATGCCACAAACACTTTCGGGAATTATCTTTGCCGTTGCTGGAGTTGTCCGGGCTAGTTGACAGCATGTTCCGGATAGAGCGGATTTTAAGGCTACCCTCCGGTAACTAGTCGTCAACAAGCTGTACCAGGTATTGGAGGGATTCTTTTGTGTGTGCAAAAAGTGCAAAATTGCAGCTAGGAACGATGGCCTACAAAGATATCGTAGCATCTGTAGCAAGTAGTGGTGGGAGCTCGGAATCGGACCTACCCGTTTCCGATTCCGTGTTCGGAATCAATTCCGGAGCCGATTCCGATGCTGGAATCGATTCCGATTCCGGTGTCGATTCCGGAGCCGATTCCGGAGTTGGTTTCGGAGCCGATTCCGGAGTTGAATCCGGAGCCGATTCCAGATCCGAGACCGGAATCGGCTCCGGAGTTGACTCCGGAATCGATTCCAGGATTGGGATCGGCTCCGAAATCAGAACTTGACTCCAGAAACGGAATGGAAGATGAAGATGCCGAAATGGACTCCGTTTCGAAGCCAACTCTGATTTCGGAGCCGATTCCGATGTCGGAACCAATTTTGATTCCGAAGCCAATTTCGAAACCGATTCCTATTCCGGAGCTGATTCTGATTCCGGAGCCTATTCCGATTCCGGAGCCGATTCCGGAACCAAATTCGGATCCAATTCCAGAACCAATTCCGGAGCCGATTCCGAAATTGGTTCCGAAATCGGTCGCGGAACCGATTCCGGAACCAATTTCGGAATCGATTCCAGAAAACTTCGTACCTAGCCGGAATCGATTCCGACGAAATCTTCAATTTTCCCATCACTAGTAGCAAGATCTGAGACAATATCCTCTCGAGGGATGCGGGGTCGGCTCTGATTTCGGGGATCGCGCGGTCGGGTTAATTAAGTTTTCAGGAATTAGAATGCCTTGCTTGCGTCGTCCTGATTAGCTGGGGGAAAGATCGTTTCTAGTTAGCCTTCTATCATTTTTTGTGCTGCACTTGAAATTGAAATTCTTTTCCAACCCCGTTGAGGTGTGTCCGTCGCCGCTGCCGGAACTGTTTTGCATTCTTCGCCGCTGTACCGAGACCCGGGGGAAGCAAATCGCATTTATGTCGGTGGCAGTTATGCATTTCTGTCGTTTTGTACAACTCTCTTTCGCGACCGGAACGCAACGCAATTGGCTGCACTCGTTTTCAAGCTCTTCGTTTTATTCGCTTCATCTTGAGACCGGAAAAAGTTTGCGATAAAAATCAAGTTCTCGCTTTTGTATGCTACCCTTTTTGGGCCGAAAAAAGGATTGAAACGAGGGAATAAACTGCTGAAGTCGCGTCTGTCGGCGGGGAGTCATTGAAATGAAGGAGTCATCCCGAAGGACGTCGGTTTTAGGGGAAGGTGAATAAGGCGGATGATATCATTATAGAGTTAGTGTGTGTATAGAAATAGAGAATCCCCAAAAAAAAACCTGAATTTGTGTAGGTGTGTGCGTGTACTCCATTTTGCTTGTCACGGGGACGCGTTGAACCAGAGTGTATGCTGCTCTGCGTTTAAGTTCCTTTTGGCATTGGACGAGGATCCATTTCAAGCGGGGCAGTGTGCCTATGTCTGTGTGTGCGTGTGAGTGGTGGAAAACATGGCAAAATCTGTTCTTCATCCATCGCTGTGTCTCACCTACCGCGTGTCTCGTAGTTGGAAGCCTCAGGAACTCCTCCCTTCCAGGGGCAGAGGCAAAGACCAGGGAGAAAAAAAAGCGAAACAAGCTGAAGCGCTTTGGCAAAGTTTTTCAATTACATCTACACCCACAGCATGGGCTAGCATGGGGAGCGAGTGTGGAAGCGAAGCAAAAAAAAAAGGAAAGATGCGCCACAAGGCCTTCCGGGTGGAGGACCTTCCCTGGGAAAAAGGAGGCAGTTTTCTCCTGTACAATATTTTTTTGCAGTCCATTCCCTGAGCTGCTGGTTGCTGTTGGACCAAGCGCACAGGGCGCACAGGATCCTCACGTTTCGGTGCCGTTTGGATATTTGGTCGCGCGATACTTTTATGCAGCCGGGGGGCGGAGAGGAGCCTGCTGTGTGGTACTTCTGCCTGCCTGCCTGTAGTGGCTTGTTAATTCGGTGCTTCAGAGAGCTTTAGCTACCTTGAAGAAGACCCGAGCGAAGTAAAGCTCTTAGGGGGGGAAGATGCATGGGGTCCATTGCCTCGTCCTCTTTCTCTGCGTTGCACCCAGGCGTTCGATCGCTTTTATGAAATCGTAATCAAACTGACTGTTATGTCGTCGTTGTCGTCGTTGTACAACGCTCGTTTGGAGTTTCAGTTTTGGTCGGCCGGTGGTGGTGGTGACGCTCTAGGAAGGGTGTGGGGGATAGTTATCTACTTCTTTTTTCATCCCCCTCATCCGTGCTCCTCCAGCATAATGGTTAATCCTAGCTTTGCCTATTTTGTCTCGTCGCTTCTGCTTCCCCCGGACCGTGTGGAGAAGGACGGCTCTTTACAAAGCTGCCTCGCTGAGGCTTGAGACACATACGGTCGGTTTGCGCTTGGGACATGTAGCGCACCCAGTTCGGGGGGTTGCCGGGGTCTTGCTTTTTTCAATTTCACATCCCACGGCAGAAGTGTGATTGTGCATTCGGGGACGAACAGGAGAGCTATTTTTTCACATTCAGCTGTAAAGAGTCCGGATACACGGGGCGAAGGAAAACTTTTGCTTCACACCCGCCAGGAGAAGGAGGACGAAAACATCGCTTTTCCACCTCGTTTCCAGACGCATCTGTGTGTTGTTGGGTGAACCGTTTTGATTAATTTTTTCTACTATCTTTCCACGAGAAGGGGGCAAGGAAGTAGCAAATGGTGTTCTACTACTACTGCTGCTGCTGGTGTCCCTTCCATCGTTTTACGTAAAGCGTACCTTCATTCGTCGTCTGTGTTCTGGTATGGTTGAATAAAAGGGGTATTATCGGTTTTTAGTTCCTCTCTCACTCACGGCTGCCACAGCTTTCGAACGGACTCCCCTTGGCACGGGTGGGGACGGGTGCTTAAAGGGGAAGGATGAAAAGGTTCTGCTCCACTTTTCCACTTTGGAAGCATCTTGTTGCGTTGCTTTTTTTTTCTTTCTCGCTTTCCCGCTGGAATGGGCACGATACATGCATGAATGGAATGAATGCTCCTTTTCATGGCTTTTCGCCATTCAGCACCACCCTGGTGGGGTGGTGTGTTGTGTCAGTTGATGCTCAGATGATGCCAGGGCGAAAGTATTCTGATCGTTCCGTTTTATGGGCTAGTTTTATGAATGTGCTTGGTAAGTAATATGAAGCGCACTAGTTAACCATGAGTGCGGGGTAGGGAGAACGGGATGGATTTTAGGGGTGTTCGATGTACGTTAGCGATCCCATCGATATACTGTAAGGCGAGAGCAAGGAACGGGTTTTAATATCAACACAAAACATATCTGATTGCAAATATTTACAAATTACGAATCATTATTGAGCGGAGCTTTAAATTGAGTAATATCCTGGTCATGGCACCAGCAGTTGAATCGTTTATAGGGCAATACTTGTTGAGCTATAATACGTTCGTTGAGCATTGCAATAAGACTTACATCACTTCCAGAGTCCATTTAATCCGCTGCATCATCAAAAAATTGTTTGTTGATTTTTTTCGTTGAATTATTAAATGTTTTTATTTTTCAATACTTTTTTAATGATATCAGTTGAATGTGCGATGTCAGCGAAAGTATCCTGGTCATGGCACCGAAATGAACAACTATTTCCTCTTGGCATGACTTAGAACAGCTTGCTTTGATACGCTGTGCTCTAGATTGAGTGACATCCTGGTCACGGCACCAAAATATTTTTTGTTTAAATTTTATTAATTCAATACCATTCATAGTCCAACGACCTCTTAGTTCTAATTTTCATTCATTGTGGTGATGACAGATACAGGAGAAATATCAGAAAAGATAAAAATTATCCTGGTCATGGCACCAAAATGTTCAAGAATTTATGATTCCAAACTGAGATGGTATCCGAAAAGAAAAATCATTTTTGGTCCCTTACTTGCAGACATCTTGTATGTTCGGTACATACAATCACTACTTGTTTTGAGATACTTTAACATTTAGAAACCCTCCCCCCCCCCTCCCCCCCGGGGAAGAAATGTTTGGAATTTAATCAGTAAATAAATTACCGGCCAAATCTAATATCTTCCGGCTGGAGAGGAAAGCTATGTTCTTTTCCATTCTGCATCGTTCCGGAAAATAGGCGACACGATTTAGCCCAGCGGTCAAAGTACAGTCCCCGCACCACAGATCGGAAATCACACTTCCTGTTAGCTTCAGTGAAAATGACGACAACAGCAGCAATCATAAGCTTCCACCCGGTGCTAGTTACTGTTTTTCGGTGTGCCCTCGCCACTTGCCGACCTTAACGACACTCTCCAGATCCGCCTCGGCAAGTCGGCAACAAACACGAAAAAGAAGCGTGTATAGCGCAAAGTCAAACAGAAGCGGAGCCGCCCGGTCGTTTGGAGGACCGTTGCCTTCGCGTGGAAAAACGGCGGTGACGAGCTTTGCTCGTTTGCTTTGATAATTTCCATTAAATAATTGACACAGTTCCTCCGGTACTGCTGTGCTCCTGTCCGGCCGTTTGTGTTGCCTGCTTTTCCACTTCCACTTCGCTTCTAAGAGCCCTTCAAGTTCTTGGGAGCGGGTGTTAGTGGCGCCTGAAAATGCCATTAGAAGACCAAGAAGGGGCGTTGCAGTAGCTGCTGCTACTGGTGTGGTGGGTAGTAGTGGGATATGTGCTTTCCAGTCGTGTCGAAGGCTACCGGGAAGGACTTTGTTGGCGCGTTTAGGTACTTTTTTTTTGCTGCCACTTCTGTTGCTGCTGCCTGCCAACTTGTTTACGTTTCCCGACTGCCAGTACTACTACTCCACAGTCGAGTTTTCCCTTTGAACGCGCGAATAACGCTCGCGTGGGGCTAAGTGTTTTGGCGCGTTTTTTCCTTCTGCCCCCGTATTGCAAGCGTCCAGGCGCGCATATTTGTGTTACGTTTGCACAGGACTTGGCGCAACCATTTTCTAAGGTTTTATTTCTTCCCGCTGGTTGTTGATGGTTTTTTTCTTTCTCTTCATTTCACTTGCGCTAGATTTATTCCTGCTTCACGCGCTTTTGTTTTATGCGATCCTTTCGTGTTGCCCTTCGTGTGTACCACCGTCCTATGCCCGTTTATGCTTATCACTGTTTGCCCTGGCATGTTTATTGTTTCCGCTTATGGGAACCGTCACTTGATGAGCTTTTGTTGCGCCCTTTTCTCCCCATTCTTGCGCCCGCGTTCTGGTTTCGACAGTCTCATCTGTGCTGTGTTTCGCTCTAACGCTCTTCCAAGAATATACCAGGCTGCTGGACACGGCTTGGAGACTGCCCTTTCGCCTGCCTCATCTGGGTCAAGTCGAGGAGGAGAGGCAAAAAGCAAGAGTGATGAATACATTGCAATCTCTGATGAACGATGTTGTTGTGTATGGGAGGCGAAAAACTGGAACCTAACATACACCCTCCACCAGCGTGCAGCTTGCGCCTTACGTTCGCTTCCCAAAACCGAAATTGAACGAAGGACCACCAATTGAAAGCGTCAAGTGTGGTCGTCGTCGGTCAGTCGGCGACCGTTGTGTGACCGAAGCACGGGACAATTAGAAGTGGTGGCGGCGGGCCGGCCGGATGGACAAGTGTGACGATCTTTCCTAGTGATGATGTTTGTCTATTTGCCTCCCCGCCTTCTTCGAAGCGTTTCGTTATCGGTCGAGAGTGTGTGCTCTCCCCTTGGGAGCAGTTGCGGGTGCAAGGAAGAGGGAAAACTTCATCAACGGTCCTCGATCCTTGGTGGTTGGTGTTTTATGCTTTCGTTGGGGGTTTTTTGCGTGCTTTTATAAGGCAAAAACTGCTCACCAGCTCTTTGCGGGTGTTGGGAATGTGTGCTTGGCCACATTCTCGAGCAAAACTCGAGCAGGAATCCCCACCGGCGCGCCCCGATGCCATGACTTTGATATGATATGTAGCACGGGGTGGAGTATTTCTCGGGTTGGGGAGGGAAGGAAAAGATTGTGATTAATGAATGAAACAAATAGTGTTTCAATGGTGGTGACCGACTGGTTGGTGAGGGGTTTAGTTGGCAAGTCAGCAAGTCATTATGCTGCCGTAGCCGATTGTGCAGGCATTATTAGGCTGGCTAGGCAAGTAATGTAGTTTTGGGCTGCGTTGGCGCAGTTTTTGGTCGCCAAGAAAAAAGAACACCGAGAGCTTAATTTTGGATTAACAAGTCAAGTGATTCCTTGGAACTGGAATCACCCATTTACTATTATTTTGGGCAGGAAATGCAATTCTTTGTTCTTCATTTCACATTAATTAATCATTCTGCGAACAATGACAATTATTGGGGAATTATATGATACTGAAACCCTTTCCGTTTTAAGTTCGTAGGCTGAAATTTCAGCCTGTCAGCTGTTTACATTGTATAGCAGTTTTCGAGCAGCTATCTAAGTGAGTATAATGTACAGGTGGGCTTATCCCAAGGTGTATGAATTTAGAAGACTGATTTTTATAGCTTCTGCTTCTGAATGAAGATTTTAAGAGTGTTTTGAGTATTCGTCAAGCATCCAGAAAGCTCGTTGGAGCCAAAGTTTTCACTCGTTCTGTCAAAAAGTGATATTCAAATTTGGTTTTAAAAAACATCCTATGAGACTACCTGGACTACATACACTTGATTCTAGATTCCACCACCTGATCTCTTTAATGCACCTTCGGGTAAATGTAAACAACACCGTGTTTTCGAGCAGGTACTCGAATCTAATTCTAGCTTTGTGCCTAGAATAATCTAGACTGAAAATTGCAGGCTAGTTTGTGTGTGGTTTTGTATGGAGTGTTTACATGATTTCAGCCTCCAACTGTCAAACTCCATACAAAAAACTGACTAGAATCGTGAAGGGCCCCACTATTCAGTTTTGTGCATAGGAGTCTGAAGTCTGACCAGGCGAAGAAGAACTTACTACAGGTTCCATAATACCATAACTTACTTCAGGTTAGGTCTGTCCATTGTACTTTGACAGCTTCTTTATTTGACAACTAGGGAGTCAAAAGTTTTATACAAAGTCTTTAGCAACCGCAACTTTCTATCTGCTAGCCGCCATAGAAATCTTCATCCATCCATGGCTACTCCATAAATGATGAAATCCAATATAGAAGAGCGTAACTGTTAAATGGATACTAAACCCGAATGATTGATCAATATTATTTCAACATCAGGCTCAAAGTGAGTGTATATATCAGGTGGGCTTATGATGTTCTTTCTCACCAATACATCGACACACAATTTGACGGTTTGGTCCATAACAAAATCTAGTATGCCTTGAAGTTTAAACGAAATCTCGTAGAAATTGTATGTGGTTTTACCCTGGCGTAGCACGAAGAAAGAAGCAAAAAAACATACGTGGCAGCCAGTTCTTGGATTTAAACGAAGATTTGAAGGCTATAGATTCAAAAAAAAAAAAAAAAACATTTTCTTCGCCAAATCTGATACATAGCCAACAATTATTGAATCCTTTCTGCCAGCAAGCAAGGAGCAGTGTACTAACCGAACCAAATATGATTTTATACTGAAAGTGAGGAATTTATCAGAGTGCCTGCGCATATATCCTTTGGTTCTGTTCAACAGATCCCACCGATTGATCTGAAATATCGAGTAAAATTGTGAAAATTTTGGATAGAGTTAGGGGTGAGTCAATAGGAAAATCATCAAAGCATCCAGTTTGTTGTGAATCTAACTGTCAAACCAGGTGTTCTTCCTACTTTCGTTTTTAGACGTCAAATTGCACTGGATAAGCCTATCTGATGTATCAGGATTAACCTATTAACTCACTTTGTTCAGGCGGTAATTCTAGTTTAAATTATGGGGCCATTGCAATGTTTTTGACGTTTGAAATTGTGATCATTTGATACTATCATTAAATAATTTAACATAAGTAAATCCAGCGATTTTGATTCTTTTTTGTTAATTCCATATCAGTGGAAATCAAAATAAGTGTCCGTCGATCATTCTTGAAACAAATTCACACTAATTTAGGAAAAAGCAAAATATTCTGCAGAGAATTTTTTATTCTAATCTAAATTTTCGCATTTCTAATGATTCTCTAATAGTTCATATCAATGTGGTGTTTGTTTTTTTTTTTTGATATAGCTTTATTTCAACTGCTCCTTAGATACGACAGCTTCGTCATTTGTCAAGTGTGGCTTGTATGAGAGAAAGTATGAAGAGATGTCGTCATATAATGGCTAAGTTTGGTTATGAAATTTAAAGTATCATCAAAGGAGAATAAATTCATGCAAGCTTGTCCTGATACATTGTCAAATCAAATTGATTTGAGCTAATCATGTGAGGATGGGTGTAACTATTTCACTTTTTCATAAATGCACCCAAATACCGGAACTTAGTTTGGCCTCATAGTGAAACCTCCCATAACTGTATACCTACATTTCTGACAGCTCTCACATCGCGCAAATGGTACTGCTGGCACTAAAACCACGGCCAAAGCAGAATGAATCATTCCATAATTAAATCAGTGCACGGCTGAATTCCTTCACTCAATTGCCAGCGAGCAAACACAACGCTCTCGCCAACGCCAACGAGAACAGGCGATAACGGTAGCAGATTGTATTTTAATCGTTCGGAGGGCAGCAGCAACAGCCAGCTACAGTCCGTTGGTCACAGTCGCGCCCCCCGGGTGTATGAATGTCAATAAAGCATCATCAAACAGGGCCGTGAGAGTGTGGGGGCGACTGTTTTGAAAACCGTTTGAATAGCAAATTCGATCACGAACGACCCATAAAGATACGGTTTTGACGTTTCGATAAACAGATTTCGGTTCGATTTTGCAACCCTCCACCCCCCCTCCCCAAGCCAGAAGTGTTGCCATTCCGTCGCCCTTTGTAACTCGTGTGTTTCTGTATAATGTATGTAACCGCCGTGTAGAGAGGAAAATGTTTATGAGCGTAAATATGAATGCCCGTACGATGAGGACGAGGCCCAACCGATCGTTTGGTGCGTGTGTTTTTTTTCTTTTTGTTTGCTCGGAGGAATACTTAATGTGAGTGTTTTTATTTGCAATTCCTATTACCGGCGAAAGCTTTCAATCCTTGCGAGCGGGGAACTCCCAGCGTCCCCAGAAAAGGGGACGAAATAATGTAAACTAATGCCGGAGGGGGGGAGGATGTGATACCACCGTGTGTCTCTGTATTGAAGGGGGTAACTCGTCGTCATCTCTGTTGAATATTAATTCCCCAGCGCTCGGTTCAACTCGGCAGAACTCTGCTTGGTCCAAGGGTTCTCGTTTTTTGTTGCACAAGTGTAAAATGTAAAATTCTCCCATCTACTACCCCTTCTTGAAACTCCGCAAACACACTGCTGATGCTGCTTCTGCTGCCTAGTTTGTGTAGCATTTCAATTTATCATCATTTGCCACGACCCGGCACAGCCTTTTCCTGTGTGTTGGGAAAGGAAGTTGTATTGAAAGAAGGAAGAGTGAGAGAAAAAAGACCCCAGAATGCTCTGCAAAGCGTCAAGGTTGGACTGGCAGCAAAATTTTTCCCCATACGTACACACGTACACACCGAGAGCGCGTGAGACGTGAAAATTACTAATACACGGGTTTTTTTTCTGCTGCTAAGTTAATTAGGGCAAATTGAGGCAGAGTCGTGTCGAGCAAATGGTGCGAATGTTTGGGGTAATTTCTCTCTCTCCCCACCAGCACACGAACGCAACCAGGCAATCCAATTTCCCTGCCAAGCTATCAGTTGTGTCGACTTACTGTTTTGTGTAGATATTAAAAAAAGCCCTCCAAGAACGGTATGCCGCAGGCAGGCGTGCGTACGTACCTAATATTCGAGATTCTTTCCGTTTATGCTGTATTGCACTACGACGGACGACGGGTCTGATACGGCAACCCTGCCTTCGTTGTAAGCGTTTTATGTAGTACGGTCACGTTCGGATGTCCTTTTGCATTCTGAGAAAAAGCGAGCGCGCGGGACCACAACCGGCACACACTGGACACGCGCTTTGTGTCGTGGTCGAGCGTGTCCTGGCCCGAGACTAAGATATCTCCCATGCATCTGGCGCATTGACTCATCTTTCCATCGTCGAATCGGTCGTCAGTAACAGCTGGTATGGTGGGGGGATAGTCTGATGCAGCATGTGCTGGTTCTTGGAGTTGGTCCTTGTTGTATTTTTTTTTCCCTCCAGCATTATGACCAATTTGAAATGGGCCATCGAAGTTGGAAAGTTTTTTTTGTTTATATGTCCAAAACGCAGCGTGTGCCTGGTTGAAGATAACAAACCGTCCCCTATCGGCTAAGAATTCGTTGGCTGTGTTGAGTGTTTTCTGGAGCTCGACTTTTTCCAATCTCACCTCTCGCACATGCTTGTTAACCAATTTTTTTTGGGGGGTCTTTCAAATGGGAGGCCCTGAGTGGGTAATGTGAGTGTGTTAGTGATGGGTAAAGTTGGCTAAAATCCGGAGTTGATTCCGCTCTTACCCCGAAAATTTCGGAACGGACTTCGGAAGGTAGGTTCGACCAGCATTATCCGGAGCCGTCCAGAGTCGTTCGGAGGATTCATACGGAATTGGTGTTATCTGGTGTCGGAGTCGTCCGGAGTCATTGCTGTCGGCGCTTAGTTCTAAGTCTTAAGTTCTAAGTTCTTCCTACTTCAGACAACTTTGACTCCGAATGACTCCAACTTCGATTTCAGTCGAACGGAGCTGATGACTTGAACTCCGGATAACTCCTACTCTGGACAACCCAGACTCCGACTCCGGATGACGCCGAACGACTCCGGATGACACCGGATGACTCCGAATGTCTCCGGATGACATCGACTGTGGACAGAGCTAGTGGTACTGTTTTTGGAGGAGGTCTGAATCGGACTAACAATTACTGGAGTTCCGATCCGACTCGTGAGTGCGCTCCAGAGAGCACATCACTAGTGTGTGCGTGTAGTTCTGGTCCAACGAAGTGTTACAGTGTGGGCTTGTCGGCCCGTCGTTATCTCCGTGATCCACATCCGTGTCGGTGGGATGTGTCATCTTCGATCGTCATCCGTTTACACGGGTTTCCGGACACACTTGTACAACTTTTGCCGAACCGGTTGAAGCTTCGGTGAGCGAGGGAGGCTCTGAAGCGCACGATGGTGGAACCGGAAAGCTTGTTAAAAATTCCGGACCCCTCAAGCTCACTCTGGGTCGGGTCCTTTTTAGCATTTTTTTTTTCTCCAAAGAACACTTTTGGGATGTGCTGTTGTAGATTAAAATAGCTGCAGAAGAGGCAGCAACACATTTTTTTTCGCTATCGCTATCTCTATCTCTGCCTGTGTCATTCTTCGATGTTTTTCCTTTTTTTGATCCAAGGACTTCCCGGTTGGGTGGGTGTAGCGAATCGTTATTTTTAATATGCTTCACTTCCCCTTGGGCAAGGCACGGGCACCGCTGACCATGTCCACGGGTGAGCTGTTTCTCGAAGCTCGACGAACAAAGCCCTCCCGGTGAGAAGAGGAGTTCGGTGCTCGGCCGACCGGGAAGATTCAGGCTCCGGAGCCGAAACCAATTATCGGGACCATTCTTTGGCCGATGGGCGTGCGGCGACGCTTCAGCACCAGCATCTAACGTCGCTAAAGGTACGCCGTTCCGGGTGACGAGAATTCGATGGCTGATGGTGTTCATGTTTTGGTTGGTGATATCCGTTTTTTGGAATGCGTTTGTTGGGCCAATCTTACACCCAATCGGATCAGGCCGGACGGGGCCCGGAGACGGTGTCCTCGAAGTCCTTGTGCGTTCATCGCGATGTTGTCAGTTCTGGGAAGGTCCTTGGCCGCCATTCGAAGAAACTAAACGATGATGATGATTTGGAATCGCAGCAGCAACAGCAGCCTTGTAGTCCACGGGAAGTTGGTACTATTGGTACTTGTGTGCCTTCATGCAGAGGAGTAGCCTTATCATTCTCTTCTTAGTAGCTGTGGGTTGCAAAAATTTCGCAAAAAAAATTTTGGTGAGGGGGATTTGCACCACATTTTGCTCTGCTCTTGTTGGACGAATGGGCCTTCGGTAAGCTTCGCACAATTTTAAATACCTTTCTGCAAGTGTCCTTGCTGAGTCTGTGTGTGCTTCAGCATAATCATGATTGAGGGTTGTCGTTGGCGTAGAAGCTGTGGTTCTTCATTTCGTGCCCCCTGTGCACCAGGACCATTTTCAATATGCAAGATTTAGTGTTTGACACTCTTGGCGCTGACTTTACGGCAGCAGCTTAAAAGCTTACCAAGTGTAATGAGCAAAATTGAAATACTCGTTGTCGGAGGTGGGAGCCTGTGTGCTGCCTGTGCTTTGCGCTGGATCGAGATTCTTTGGTCAAGAGCTCAAAAGAGTCAGCAGGACATCTGCCTCGGATGGGGGAAAACTGTTCCCTCATTCGCTGCAGAACCTGCGGAGGCAAAAACAAGCACCCAGTGTAGAAAGCGGTCCGAAACAAAGACAACGATACACCGCTGTTGTGGGGGAAGGTCGAAATTTAATTATGAAATTCTTCAACCAACGCTCGTTCGTTCCTATTTGGTGCGTGTGGTGCGTGTACTCCTGGTGTGCGCGCCAGCCTCGCTAGATGCACTGTTTATGAAACGCGCCTAAACGCGTGCTTGTGTACGCGTACAGCTCTGTGGTGGGGTGGGTCTATTTAATGATCGCTGAGCACACTTTACAGTCGCGCGCTTGTCAAAATAGCCGAAGATGAAGGCTGGGAAAGGGAGCAGAATATTTAGAAATGTTCTATTTTCGGGCAGATGTCGGGGTGAGTGCTTATTACTTACGGTGAAGTGTTTTGATGCTGCTAATGTTTTTTTTTGTTCTGCGGGTGTTTGTAGAGTGAGTTTGGAGAAGTTACATGGTAAGGAATTTTAATGTTTTCGCAGTTAATCATCTTAATAAGCTGTTTTGGGATGGGAAGGTATGGTAAACGAATTGACTTAAACGAGTGTATCATTTGGAAGACTTCACGAGAGGGTCGTACGTTCACCTTGACATCATTAAACCTAGGTTGAGATCTAATTTTGAAGATCGTTGGTTGGAATGGATTGTGTTGGAAATTGAGTTTTACCTATTGAAGGTCTATTTAAGTTCTTATGGTAGCACAAATGAAGGACTTACATATGCTGTCAACATAGGTTTAAGTACTCTTACAATGTTTGCTTGGTACCTTAACAACTTCACTGGAGATCTGAAAGAATAAAAATCCTAATTATTGGAATTCGTCTAATATTAGAAGATCTTGCTTGAGCATTTAATTTCAAAGGGTCTACATTGTCTGCCCATCAAAGACAATAAAAGGCGCTGATGCAGTTTTAAGACCTTTTTCTGGGATGCTTTGGTGCCTTACAAACTAGGTTTGAAATCTGAAAGAGATCTCTGACGCAACGAGATTATTGAGATTTGTGTTTTACATCAGAATTAGAATCGTATTTTAGAATTATTATGGAAAAAAGTTATTCGCTACGCTTTTTGCAATAACTCTCCCCTAACCGGGTCCAAGAGACGACCGGTAGAGGTTACTTTTAAGATTCCCAATTCTGTAGTATTCATTAAATAGCTAATATTGCTCTCCTTTTCACAGCTTGTGACTCAAACACAATGAAAACGCAAACTTCAGGATTCGATGATATCGTATGAATGTACCTTACCGTTCTTTCCTGACAATTCTCCAAACAAAAACCAACCTCCAAGAAATATTCATAACAAATGTTTGACATGGGAAAAAAAACCCTGGGTCGTAATTTAGCGTCCATTATCTACTTTCGCTTGGGCCAATTAGGAACCATCCTTAAATTGGTTTCATTCAGCATTTGGTTCTGGGAAGAAAAACACACAGACACACACACACACAAACGAATACCAAACACACTGTAAGGACAATGAGCTCGCAGGAACGCGTTCTCTTCCTTTCGCGCTCGTTCGTTGAGTCGTTCGGCGGACGGCTTTTCGTAACAAAAAACCATCCATCAAGATACGATTTTCGCCCTTTGTTAGACGATTGCTTTAGAAAATAAGCATTTGACACAACACACACACACACACACGCACAAAAGCGTCCTTAACGATCATCACACCGGGGCTTTTGTGTTGTTTGTGCTGGCTCGGTACGAGTGACGCTATGTAGCATCGGGACGGTGGCGGTGAGCGGCTTCCACCATTAAGCCACGGGAGCGTACAATATCCGGTGAGCCTGTGGGAAAGGACGGAAAGCAGCGGCAGAAAAAAGCGAGAACCTGTCAATCGATTGTAGGTGTCATTCAATTATGTTTCCCTCTTACACACCCCCCGTTTGCTGACATTCACCAGGAGTTTTGTCGTCAGCTGTGAGGCGGGTTTTTGTGTGTGGAATGCAGCAACACCTTTAACGCTTTTCCAATGCTCTGATCCTTGTTGGATATAAACTTCAGCAAAAGAAAGAGCAGAGAAGGAGCGCTGTCAGAGCAGGAGCGAGCAAGTCTGATTGATTTCGCCCTTCGCCTAGAAGACCGTACTGCCGCATCATCTAATTAAATCGTCAAAATCATTCCAATTTTCTTTCAAACCGAATCTCTCGCCCCCCGTCCACTCGGTCTCGGATTCGATCTTCACTTTCTGACCCAGATCAATCAAGATATTGAAAACAGGGGTCGGAATAAAGCGGTGCTGCGCGTGTGATATCATGCGGCCGTTGATGCTGATGCTTACATCTTCCGTACCTGAGATATTCTTAGAGCCACCAGAGCGTCGTCGGGTAGGTGTTTCTCCCTCCCTGCTGTGCTTGTGCTGGCAGGCAGGCACGCAGGCAGGAAGCAAGACCAAAAAGGATGAAAATCATCCTAAGGTGGTGAGCTAGGCTTAACCTTACCGCTTGCCAAGAGCTCAGGAGCCCAAAAAAAAAAAAAGGGGGCCAAAAAGAGACGAGCGCACATCCCGGAATGATGTAAAATTTACGACCATTTAAGGCAACGTGTTCATACGCCTGGGCTCTCCTCGCTGCCTGTCTGCCAGTCATCCTTCTTTCGGCGGCCGGGATGCACAGCAGGGCGCGGTCGTAAAATTACGAAAAAAGGCAATAAGTAAAGACTTGTCGAAGATGGAAGACACACACACGCGCGCGCGGGATGTTTGCCTGCATGCGCCTGCATACCTCGGTGTATGTGTGTGACTCTCCGGTTCAGATCAAATCCCTTAAAAATGGATGTCATGGAATGGATAAGGTTAGGTATAGATGGAGTGAAAAAGGAGCACTAGACTGTGGAGGTTGTTCAAGAGGTGGAAGGAAGAAAAAACCTGAAGAACCTGAGGAAGCAGCAGTGTACGATGTATGAAGAGAAGCGTTCATTTAACGCTCGATTTCCATTCGGTCGTAAACTGCTTAAACTTCTCAAATCCCAAGGATGGGAGAGGTTTGGGATATCTCCTGCAATGTTGTTACCTTTCGCAGCAGGTACGCAGCAGCGATCCCTTTTCCCTCTCTCGTGCTGTGGGGGTGAAATTTTGGAACACTTTAGATTGGATTTGCGCTGTTTGTGGTATTTGTATGTGTATGTGCTATCTTCACTGGACGAGTTGCTTCAAGGACGCAGATCCCCTGGAAACGAAGATGCCAGGAAGCAGATGACTTCCTCCTATGGATTGTGTCTTCTTCTGCATGTCCTTTTAGTGCCGGTGCGGGAGATGGATTTAAAAAAGAGTTAACACTCAACATCCGCCTCTCCCCCCAATGGCGGCACTGAAGGTAGATTTTTCCTAGGCGATAAGTTTCAACCGCTTTATGGGGTGCTTCTTCCAGCGATCTCCTTCACTTCCCGTATTTTGAGCAATAAAAATGCGCAATAATTTTCCGCTTTCATCCATTCGGGAATGGTGATAAAAGTTCGCGACACGGATCGCGGAAAAAAATGGAGGGAAATGGAGGCCATAAATCCGCGCTCGCACACACACACACACAGTAACGAAGCAGGTTGTGGACCAGAACCGCTCTAGAATTGCTTATCCGGATGTCCTCAGTTTCAGCAATAGGGACGCAGCAATGTCGTGACCTTCAATCTCAGACTTTTTTGCCGCCGGTCCGACGACCTTAGGAAGAAGTCAGTGTGATACGCCCGGATATTTGGGATCTTCCCGGGGTTGTCTGCTGGAATCTTTCGATCGTGTTTACTGCTCCAAATCCTGATATATCCTAGATATTGGAACGAAAAGGGTGCAAAGTTCTTGTGCAGCGGGAGGAAGAACTTTGTATTTCCTCGTATTGTGTACAGGTGTACAGGAACACCAGCCAGCACAAAGAAATCCGATGGTGTGATAATATCCGCTCTCGAAGTTCTGCTCGGCTTTACTGCCAGCTTTCTCCAGGCATTCTCCAACGCAAACCAAGACGACGGTAGAGGCCGGAAGTTGGATGGTAAATTTGCCATTTCCTCAATGCACAGGGAGCGCTTGTTGGTGGAGGAGTAGTAGAGGAGTTTGTTAAATTTAAGCATTATTTGCACCTCCAGCCAGCCATCTCTCGATCCTCCTCCAAAACAGTGTGCTGTGTACACACACAGTGGCGCGTTATCGGCGAAAGGAAGTTTGGCTGTGGCAGATGATTGAGAAAGTTTCGGATCGGGTGTTTACCTTTGTGGAAGAGTTTGGTACCTTGGCAGTTCCTCGGGAGCTTGTGAACTCGGCGAACACACTGTCTGTGTGTGTATGTATTAATAGAGATTTAATTATTTACGCTAGAGACGCTCCAATGATGGTGTTTTGCACACACCTCCAGCAACTGCTTAACTGCTGGTCTCTCAGGATCGATTTCAAAACTCGTAGGTCATCGGCTTGAGTAGACGCCGCGCTCTCTTGAACCGAATCGGTGATGGTGATGTGGAACGAGGATTGATAACTTTACCATACGGGAACTGATTGGCATTTTGTGTTGGTGTCGGCAGCTTCGTCCCTAAGCTTTAAAATCCGCTTCGGCAATCCTCCCGCTCTGCTGATCCACGGTCAAGTGGTTTGTAATGCTTTGGTTTTGTGCTGTGTGTTGTTTTCAAAGGATTTATACCGCATCTGCCATCTATAATTCATAAGCCCCGAAAGATGTGTGCTGCTTTTTTTTTGGGGGAAAAAGCAAACGGGAGGGTAAAATGGAAATAATCGTTTTTCTTCATGCCCTTTTCGTGCCTTTCCGTTTTCTAAAGCGGCAAAACAAAGCGGGAAAAGGGTTGAGAAAAAGTAATACCTCCTCATCCTCTTGCTCCGAACAAAAACGACACATTTAAAAGGAAATTCAGACCGGGTCCCCTTGGTTCAGCTTCATTTTTTTTGCTTCTTCTGCTGCTTCATGGAAAGCTAAAACGACCGCGCAAACGCGGGACAGTAAAAATATTTAGATAAGGAAAAATTCATTTGTATGCTTTGCGGTGATGTTTTATGCATCGATTATGGGAGAAGCGCTACACTCGGGTGTTAAGGAGGGGAATGATGGCCGAGAAGCAGAAGAAGGGCCGAGCAACCCCAAAAAATGAATATAAAAGAATGTTAATTAACATTTCGTCCTTGAAGTCGTCGCGTCCGTGAGAGACGCTTTTTTGTTTGTTTGTTGTGCTTTTGGGGGTTCTTGCGTTAAAATTATGGTCTATTACTACCCCAAACTCTCTTTGAAGGGGAGGGCGAGAGACCTGCTCGGGAACTGCTAGGTGGGTTTGTGTGTGTTTATTTCACTGTTCGGGTCGCGTACCACCATCACCCCGCCATCTTCAGTCTTTTTTTATGTTTATTACCGGTGAATGATGAGGACAGTTTTGATCATCACCACCAAACAAACGGTAGAAGTTATGGCGGCGTTCTTCTTCTTTGGCTTCCCTCTTGACGCAGCCGACCGACCGTGTGGCTGTGGCTTTTTGATAAGAAACGTGTTCCGCCGGCTGTTTTGTGTTGGGAATGGAGGGTGGCCTTCCGTGTCTAATGGCAGAGTGAAGACACATACACACATCAAACCGAGTGGGTCTGCTTTATTGAATTCTAACCCTTCTGGCTTCCTTTTCTACAGGCAGCAGCTCCGTACCGCATTCCGATCCTCTCGAAATGATGTGAAGTCGTTTGGCCAGGCCGATAGTAAAAGTTTCATCTCTCTTCTCCCCGGAACAGTATCGGGTCGTGCGCCGGCCGAGTAACATTAACAGTTGTTACACAGCCCCGTCGTCACTGCCGCAAATGAAAGATGTTGGTAGATAGTGGTGGTACATTTACTGAAAGAGATAGAGAGAGTCACATAGATATACCGGTTTCTGGATGGTCCTGGGTTTTTGGGAGGTTTTACAAAACTTTTTGGGGTTTTTTTTCTTTCTTTTCGGGATGAGAGACACGACTGTCGGGACTGCTGCTGTCCTTAATCTACCTACATGCGAGCGTTGCTGGGAGGAATAAGTTGGCTGTAAATGAGCGGCAATTTAGTGGTGGGGATTATTAAAACTTTATCCTGCCCGAGAAACGTTCTCACGCTGTGCGACAATCCCAGAGCGCCAGAGAGCGCACATGCCGATGGTGACTTCTGGAGTTTGGCTGGTTTTTTCCTCTTCTGTCAAGCTGCCAACTCTTTCCATTACGGTGGAAAATCTCGAGATCGAGATGGTTTCATTTTGATCGTGTTACTTTTCAAAGTTAGCGAAGAAAAACTAAAGAGCAAACGGGTGGAGTGTACTATGGAGGAGTAAGCTTTTTCGGTGCAGAAACTAAAAGCTCTAAGCTACGAGTTGTGATGAATAGCGGGTGTAACTAAGAGAAAATTAACCTTTTTTTGCTTCTTTTAACTATGAATTCAACCTAGAGATTTCATGAATAGTGCAGCAAATTGAAAAGCGGAGCTCTGATTGCAATCTGAACGAATGAACTCTGATTTTAGTTTGACTCGCGTGCAATGACGGGAGTTTCTGCGCAAGTTTATGTGGATGAACATGTTTTTAAATTATCTTATAGCCAATAATAAGTTAAAAAAAGAAATGAATTTTGAAATAGCAATGATCATCTGAAAATTACAACGTCTTGTACGATAACTCAACTAAAAACTATCGAAAGGTATTCTGGTTTTCATTTGCAAATTCAAATAAGTTAACTAAAGAAAAGCCTGTTTAATTACAGGGTTTTCGAGGATTATATAGACATGTTCAGCGAGTTGTAGATTCGTTCAGGCATATAATAGACTTTTTCAGCGAGTTGTAGATTCGTTCAGGCATATAATAGACTCTTTCAGCGAGATATAGAATTGTTCGGAAGTAGGCGTAGACATGTTCAGCGATTCTGTAGAGCTGTCATTTGTTTTGTTTACACACTGTGCAGCAGGGTTCAATTTTTTGTTCTTAAAAGTACTAAAAGTAGCTAATAATCATTCCCCAAGCTGTTTAATACATGAATTAGTTATAAAAAACATATTTTTTATGAAAACCGTTTGTTTACCTTCTGATGAGAATGATCCAACTTGCAGTCCAAGGGGTACGAAAGTGACAGATCTACAGTATTACCGAACATGTCTACGCCTACTTCCGAACAATTCTATATCTCGCTGAAAGAGCTATATCGCTTCTACAACTCGCTGAACATGTCTATATAATCCTCGAAAACCCTGTATAATTTGCTTAACTAACAACAAAATCCAATAATTAAATCATAAGGCCCAAACCCGTCGTTGAAGTAGTGATGGATGAAGTTGAAAAAAAAAATCCGGAGTTAACTTTGATATGACTCCGAAAATTGCGAAACCGACTCCAGAAGGTAGGTGCTCCCAGGAGCCCTATCCGGAGCCGTCCGGAGTCGCTCGGAGTTGGGGTCGTTTGGAATTGACTCCAACCGAATTAGATTCCAGATGACTCCGGATGGCTCAGACTTCGGACGACTCTGAACGAATCCGGATGACTCTGGATGACTCCGGACCACTCTGTATTACTCCGGACGAATTTGACTCCGGACCATACCGGACGACTCTGGACGACTTCGGACGACTCTGGACGACTTCGGATGACTCCGGATGATTCCGGGCGACTCTGGATGACTCCGGATGACTCTGGATGACCCTGGACGACTCTGGATGACGCCGGTTGACTCTGGATAACCCTGGACGACTCTGGATGACGCCAGACAAATTTGACTCCGGACTACTCCGGACTACTCCGGACGACTGTGGACGACTCTGGATGACTCCGGACGACTCCGGACGACTCCGGACAACTCAGGATGACCATGGACGACTCTGGATGGCTCCGGACGACTTCGTCGTTGACTTTGTACTATTATGGTTAAAATTCTTGTTTCGCTGCACTCTTCAAAGTCTTTCAAGATACTCCTTAAAGATTTTGGTTTTGACTAGACTGGCTGCTCCAAACATTGAACTTTCCTTTGCGTAATTATTAACAGCTCACCACCAATCGTGTGTATGTATGTGTGTGTGTATGTTTATAAGCGAATAATCCTCATCCAATTCTACTCAGCTACTTTCTTCCAAAACTTTACGTTCGGTGTGTGTGTGTGCAGTATGTGTGGCTTTTATTTTGCAACGATATCTCATCATCTCTTCGCGTAGTGTGAAAACTTTACCTTTTCGCACGAAAAAGCACAAGCACACACATACGGTGCGGTAAAGGCACACTGAGAGAAGCAGCAGCAGCAGCAGCAGCTTGTGTCACGATCCGATTGGTGCCCCGAAAAGGCCATCGAACGTAGCGACTTCTCCTTCCCATGTGCACTTGCTTGCTTGCTAGAGCCCGGCTGAAGGAGCTGCCGCGTGATGTGAACGACAAAAGCGTCTAATGGCACCCACCGGGACGCGCTGCTGTCATCGCCGTTCGAAATTGCCAAACTTTGCCGGTGGTGGCTTACACGAGAAATGAAAAATAGAAGAGCAACGACGAGCAGAACCCGGTGGTGGATAAAGAGAGCGAGAGCGGCAAGTGTAGTTATACTTATCTTGTTGCCGCTGGTTTTTTTTGTGCAGATCCAGCTTAGCGCACCGTTTGGGGGATGAGTCGTGTTAGCCCACCAACCCCGCAGTGATCGACAGGGAAAATAACTTACCCAATTAAGATCGTATCCCGAAGTTTGTCCTTATCGGCGATGATTGTGTTGTGTGTGTGTGTATGTGTTGCGCAAAAAAAGGATAGGAAACGAAAATTCATTTAAAACCAAAGCAAATAAAAGAAGAAAACAAATTCTGGCGCAACCATTTCGATTTGGTTTGATATTTCTGCCTGTCAGAAATCGTCGCCCTATCTTCTCGGTAAGCATCGAACAACCCTCCTTTCCTCCTTAAATTGCTTGCCCACATCTCGAACCCATTTCCTAGTAGCTGGGAAATGGAATGCGGATATTTTGCTTTTGTGTTTGCCACTCGTTTGGGTAACGCATCAACAATTTTGCAGCTGCCGTTTGAAAGGGGGGAAAAATTACAAATAAATAAAAACAAGAAGCCAAAACCCATTCCCAAAAATCTCAAAAATCTGATTGGGAAAAATGGTATTACACACAGCACCACCACCATCACCACCGTCTTTGTGTGGACCCTTTCCCAGTGATGGGGTGGAAAAAACGGATCAAAAAGACACCCAGACAAACACATTCCCACCGTGGAAAACAGACACCTTCAGCCTATTTTTTTTTATAAAATTCAACTCAGAGAAGTCCGGCTCTGGAAGTGTGTGTGTGGGGTTGAGTGTTGCTTATTTAATAGTGGCAAGCAAAAGTACAAAAAAAGAACGCAACTTTGGGTCGATTTTGTTCCTACTTCAAAAGCCCTCCTCCTATCCCTTGGAGTTGGACATTTCAGTTTTTGGGTCCTTATTTTTTTGTGCTCTGCTTGGGTCCGTTGTTGTAATTTTTCCCCCGCTTGCTCCCTCTCCTGGATCTGCTCGGTGGCGGCCGATGGCTATCCAACGAGATCACCCTGCTTTGGACTCTTAGCCAAAAGCAGGCCGGTAGCATGCCCGCCGCAACCTCCGCTTCTTCTCCGGAAATGTTTGGCGGAAGCGAATGAAATGAAGGAACTTTTACAACCTTCGTGTCGCTGCCGGGCCTTTGCTGGAGTGTCCTTTTTTGTTGTTGCTGTTGTCCTCGTTTGCCGTTATACTTCAGTTGTGTTTAGTAGGCTCTCAGTGTGTGTGTGCGACTGTGCCTCAGGAACAACAACCAGTGCCGGACCCGAGGAACACCCCGAGAAAATGTCTACCGCAATAAAGTGCCAATCGCAGTGTCACCGTGGTCCTTTGTGGATGGGGAGGGACTGGGGTTGTTTTTTTTTTGGGGAGGTTTGGGACGCCCTTCGCGAATGAAACCAAAAACCAAGGGATCGGCCGTCCGCGCACGACTGCAAAGCTAAAAAGGCTAAGTGACAGTAAAGCATACATGCGTGCGACACAAAGTAATAACCCAATTTTACGAGGTCGGTGCTCCTCTCTCTCTCGGGCTCATATTTCCCTAACCCCCGGAGGGATTTCCTTTCCCCGCGTCTGCTCCTGTTCACCACAGCAAAGCGAGGACAAGACACGATGGTGCAAGAATTGGCAGTAGGCGAGTAGGCACAGAGCAACACCAAACGGGCAAAGTACGGGCAGAAGAAATGGAGCTTTTTGTTGTGAGATCAGGGCCGTTCCCGTGGACGGGGGTAAGAGATGGTTGAGGAGAAGCAGACGAGAAGTGCTTTGCTCTCTTGGGATGCCGGCGGGCAAAAACTGGAATGCTTTCTATCTGTCAGATTCCGTTGCATCATTGGTGGTGAGGGTTTTGTTGGGGTGGGGTGGTAACCTTATGCCCTACGTTGGGTTTATAGTGCCCAAGAGTGCCTCAGATATCCTGTAGGAACTCTACTCCTGTACGGTACGTGAGATCTTTTCCACTTGCGCAATGCTCAGTTCCGGGAGTTGTCGGCCGGGGGATTGGGACTTGCATGGGAGAAGTTTCCGACAAAGCAGAGCAATGCTGTGCGCTGGGCTCCCCTTCATGTGTTTGTTTTTCCTCCGGGAGGGACACTGGAGTGTGCTGGGGTTTTTTTCGGGTCCATCATTAGCATATTCATAATTTACCGGAAATGCTGCTACGCGAGAAGGGCTGTAGGTTTTTTTAACCTTCTCTTTGTCTTTGCTAGTTAGTTGCTTGGTAGTTGCGCCGAAGGGTGTACGGTTGCAGATGATCCTTTCTTCCGGAAGTCTGCACCTCAGGGGTTTGGGGTTCAGGAAGTAAAAAGAGGTTAAGTGATGTGGAAGAAAGGCTTCCCGAGGAAGGGACCTGCGTAATAAACAGTTTTGTGTGCGCATTGCTGCATTTTTCTCATTTCTCAGTTTATGGGAGAATACCTCAGATGTAAGGCATTTATTGCGGTTACGTTAAGCTTCTTGAGTACATTAACGTCAATAAAATATTGTTTACAGTTTTAACTGCAGGTTACAATCTGCTTAACATAGTATTGTTGTAGTTTAGAAAGCTCAAAATCGCTTTTGCGTTATCAATTGCTTGGTTTGTCTTCAATGTTTTTCGCATTATAATATCAAAGGTAAATAAAAGCCTTGACTCATTTATGTGAATTTCTTCGTTACTTGATGAACGTTGGTTGACTTCTTTCATCATTTTTATCACATTGTCGAAACATTTTCACTCACAATGTTCACAAGCGGTTCAAAGCAATGCGCCAAATACAGTTGAAATCGCTCCTCGATGATACCCAACATCATGCCAATTTGTCAATTTGATGTCGTTTGTCATTTTGTTTTTTACTGCAATCCTAACATCTTCTCCATTTCTCTGTTTTACGCGCGCAAAAGAAGTTCATTATCTGTGTAATAGATTTTTCACACCAGATTTGCAGGAACGCGAACTCCTCGTTCACCATCTGAAGCAGCAAGTAGCAAGTGGTGTAAATGTGTACCGTCTGTTTGTGCTCTTTAAACTGTAGCCCAACCATCCGTCTGTGTGTGGGATGGAAATGAAAGGGTTTTGAGATTATTTGCCCTAACCCAGCACTGCAACCAACTGTTTTTGAAAAGACGCACTGCGAGGCAGACGGGTGTAAAAGTATTTGCGAGAGCTTTAAGTTGCTAAAAACATGTTGAAGTGATTTTCGTTCTTTTTTTCCTCTCGAAATCTTCTATGAATTGTTTCACAAAGAGTGATAGACAGTAGTGATGTGCTTTCTGAAGATGTGCTTTTCTATCCTACTCTGGTTATTGTTAGTCAGAGTCCGACTCCGGATGACTCCGACTTCAGATGACATCGACTCCGGAAGACTCTATACGTCTTCAGACAATTCCAACTCCAAATGACTCCGACTTAGAATCCGGACGACTCCGACTCCAGATGACATCGACTCTGGATGACTCAATACGACTTCGGACAACTTCAACTCTAAATGACTCCTACTTCGACTTCGGACGACTCCAACTCCAGATGACATCGACTCCGGAAGACTCTATACGACTGCCGACAACTCCAACTCCAAATTACTCTGACTTCGACTCCGGACGACTCCGACTTCACATAACATCGACATTGGCTAACTCTGACTGATTCCGGATAACTCCAAACCACTTCGGACAACTCCAACTCCAAATGACTCCGACCTCAACGCCGGACGAATTCGACTCCAGCTGACATTGACTCCGGATGACTCAATACGACTTCGGACAATTCCAACTCCAAATGACTCCGACTTCGACTTCGGACGACTCCGACTCCACATGACATCGACTCCGGCTAATTCCGACTGATTCCGGATGACTCCACACGGCTTCGGCCAACTCCAACTCCACATGACTCTGACTTCAACTCCCGACGAATTCGACTCCAGATGACATTGACTCCAGATGACTCCAGACGACTCTGGAAAACTTCGACTCCGGACGACTCTGAATGACTCCGACTCCGGCTGACTGCTGATAGCTCCGGACGACGTCGAACGTCTTCAAATAATGCTTGTCCGACCTACCTCCTGGAGTCGGTTCCGAAATTTTCAGAGTTGGATCAGAGTCGAGTGCGGATTTTTGCCAACTTTACCCATCCCTATTGGACAGAGAGTGGCACGGAGAGAGTGGTGCACAAATAATAATAAAAAAGGGGAAGAAACGTGCCTGAAGCATTTCCCAACCCCCAAAAAGCCACCCAGAAAGTCTGTTTTTAAGCTTTTTCAGCAGAAGGATGCGCCTTGAAGAACGCAGCACGGGAGCGTGTTTCTTTGCCCGGCTTGGTTTGGTGTAACTGCGGTGCTTTCGGCGGGGGGATGGCTGGCGCTGTAAAATCCAGCCGTCTTGCACCATTCCCTTTCACTCTAGCCCTCTCGGCTCACTAACGATTGGATAAAGGCCATTTGCGCACAATCTGCACCGAACGACAGTTGGAAACAGTTGGAAACAGACCGGGGGAGCAGCACTGGTCGGTCGCCAGACGTGCAAGACCTTTGTGGAACGGCCTTTAACGTGTACCCCGCATTCCAGCAGCTCCTTTCCTTTCGGCATTGATAAGAGCGAACCACTCGACGGCTGAAAGAAAGCGCCTTTTACTACTGTGTGTCGAGATTGAAACTTTCCGATAAACGAGAACGAGGGCCCACCACCTGTCCATCAGGCTGGCTCGGTATTGGCTGAAAGAAGGTCGACAGTGATCTGGTCAACTTCTCGTGTAGCTCTCTCGCACTCTTTCTCTACGGTGCTCTTTACGTCTGTCGCTCTTTTTAAAGCACTGCAAGCGCTCGGTGGTGGTACGGTCTTGTCAGCGAAATCTGATGCCTAATATCGCTGACAGTGTGTTGGACACTTTACCGCCACGGACAAGTTCGCTGCCGGAATTCCCCAACGAAAAAAAAGCTCAGACTGTGGAGGCGCGAATGGGCTCGGGTGTTTTTATTTTTCTGATACCCCAACTTCACAGTTTTTGGCTGGTGCGAAGTGCGTGTCACATGGTTTTAATGATTTACGACACAGCGCGCAACCGGGGCCTGTGGGCGGCTTCCTTCCTCCCCGGGGCAGGCCGCATTTGGGAGGTTCTTTTTGAGTTTGCTCCCTGGTTTGGGGGTTGATGCCCGCGCAAGCCTGCGTCATGTTGCTATTTGTTTCTGTGGCCATCGATACACCGTCGGGGATCCACCTTCTTCGCACCGTCTTCCCCGCGACAGTGTGTCTGTGTCATGCCCTTTTGCGTTCGATTGTGTTCGAGATTGCGGGGTGGATGTCATAAATCATGGCCGGAAAAGCGGTCGCATCGTGGCAGGGGGCAAACGCAGAGCTGTATCAAAGTCGCATGCCCTCATCTATGCGCTAGGTAGCGTGTTGGCTTCATTTTGTTGGGAACCCTCGTCCTCGTCGCACGTGTTGCTGCCCTGCGTACTGGTTTAGATAGAGAGACACACCGTGCGTTACGCACTACAACGGGGGCTACGGTTGGGATTTTTGGGGGGTTGAAAATGCGGGCTCCACTGCACGGGCAGTCAGGTTCGGTTTTTTTTTTCGCTCCCCACCGTTGTCTGTTGCTGTCCTGTGGGGGCGGCTGCCTATGTACTATGCGCTATGCGAGGTATTGGCAGTGCGTTTACGCCTACGCCCACGACACGGGGCGTAAAATACATTAATCAATTTGCTTTGTTTTTGTGTGCGTGTGTATGGCTCTCTTGCGCGGGTTTTCCCCCCTCTTCCTACTCTGCTTCCGTTGAGCATAATAGTGCTTGGAACGCTTAAGCTTACCGGTGGTTTTTTTCCAACGGTACACGCTTAATATGCTACAACATTGATGATGTTGTAGCGCAGTTTGTAATTGTCTTCTCGCTTGGCGTGCGGAGGGCCGTTTTGGGTAAACAGACACATTTAGATGTATCCGCACACGCACAGCAACATCCCTCGCACGCACGCCCGCCCACTACCAAAGCACGCGCACGATATCGATGATGGTGTGTTTATGAGTTTGTTTATGTCCTTTCAGCAAGTTCAGCTCGGCGTACGGAAGGTGTACTGATAAAAATATATTAATTTGTTGCTTTATAGATTGTGTGGCGTTGTTTTGGGTGGGAGGAGCTGCTTTTAAGCACAATGGGAGTATTAAGGGTCCAACACGTATAAAATCGTATAACGTTCAACGCTAAATTTGTGCATTAGTATTTTTAGTGCTATAAATCTTTGAAAATGCTGGTACTCTTGTTGTCTGCTCGATGTTTAGTGTGAGAGAAAAATACAGTGAGCTATTTTTAGTCTGCAAGATCTTCAATTTGCTCCTCCGTAAGGTCTATTCCGGTCTAATCTAACAGTATCATCGCTTTGCAATTGACTGTAATTATCATGTTGGACAGGGTTTCTCTGAACAGCGCAACATCGTAAGGTTCAATAGAATCCTCATTGCAACCTTCGATCATATTCGGCGTATTCTATTCTAGCAATAGAGATATCTCTGCGTGGACTTGATTAATCTTTTAGTTGATTTGTATGTAACTTTGGCGATAACTTTCTCGAATCGGATCGAGTCGAAGTCAGAATACAATACAGGGTTTCGAATCATATCAGGGAATAGTTCAACCACTTAGGGGAATGTTGCAAATCGGTAGGGGAATGTTGCAAGCAAGCTGTGGATGTTTGCAATCACTTAGGGGAGTTGTGCAATCGATTAGGGGAATGTTGCAAGCGTACTGTGGAGCTGTCATCAGACTGTGGGTGCCGGTGTAAAAAGCTACGAATTGATACCGATGATGTTTTTTAAAAACATCGTTTGGAGTTGTTTTCGTGTGGGATTCTGCTGTACACATGATAAACTAAATAAATCCTGCTGCGGAGCCATCATTAAACATGATAAGTTAGTTTTTTTTTTTTTTTTTTTTTTTTTTTTTTTTTTTTTTTTTTATTTCTCGTAAGGACGGCCTGGTTGGCCGTATCATTATGGACTAGACTTAAATCTAACATTGTTGGTTCTATTGTATTTCTTAATATCTATGGGCTGGCCGAAGCACATTTCCTTGCTCGGCTTTGTGCACCTTATTCCGGGTGGGCTCGGATTCTGTTGTATGCCAGCCGTTCTCTTTCCATAGTGTCTATGGGGAATTCCAGTATTCCCATCCAAGGGAGCAGGGATTTAGTGTATATGGCATCGACACCGTATTTTACAGGTGTTAGGTGAGCGATGGTTTCCAGCATCCGGGTTGTCTAGTGCTCCGCGATGGCTTGGTTGTTCTAAATCACCACTCTGAGCTCGTCATGGTGGTGAGCTTCTGCCCCAACCGTCGGTTAAGTGTTCAGACTGCCCGAGGATCACTAAACATAATTTAACATACAACGTAGACAATATACTACACACTAAGGTTACTAATAACAAATATGCTAATAGGTACAATCATACATAACCGGGTAAATATATACGCGCGAGAACACCAACAAGTGTCCACATGGCTATGCGTGTGTAGATGTGGATATAAAGAAAATCCACATGCACACACGCACACCCATGCAGACACCTACCCATGCACACGAACGCCCATACACCCTAAGCCATACATGATCATACCTATACATTTATTGGGTCTCTAAACATATAAGTTCGGTACGTGATTACAAGGTGATGCCAACCTCCTTAGCATATCTGTGCAGAATTCTCGCGTATTCGTAGTCCCTTTGACCAAGGATGTCACGTATTGGGACTTCAGGGTTCCTCCCTATTGCTTGAACTGTCGATAGTAGTGCGGGTCTTGTTGTTTCAAACTCCACACATGACCATATGACGTGGTCGATGTCGTGGAATCCTTTGCCACAGCTACATACATACATACATACAAGTTAGTTAGATTGACGAAAATATTTTAAGGTATTTACAGCGGCACCCACAGTCTGATGACAGCTCCACAGTACGCTTGCAACATTCCCCTAATCGATTGCACAACTCCCCTAAGTGATTGCAAACATCCACAGCTTGCATGCAATATTCCCCTATCGATTTGCAACATTCCCCTAAGTGATTGAACTATTCCCTTATATGATTCGAAATCCTGTAAGACTGATTGGAATTTGTTTTTCGAATATAGTCTCAAGCGAACAATTATCGATCATTGGAGTTACTATTGTTATAGTCAATATTTGAGTTATGGGTTTTAATAATTATGTGTTTTAAAGTTGTGTGGTCTCGTAATACAGTCGTCAACTCGTTCGACTTAACAACATGCCCGTCATGGGTTCAATCCCCAAATAGACCGCGCCGCCATACGTAGGATTGACTATCCTGCTATGGGGGGGGGGGGGGGGGGGAAATCAATTAGTTAGTGAAAGCCAAGCCCACAAGTGGGTACAGGCAGGCCTTGACCGACATCGGTTGTTGAGCCAAAGAAGAAGAAGAAGTGTTTTAAAGTAAGGAATAAAAATTTCTTGCATAATTGTTTGAACATAAACAAGAATTGCTTGAATATAACTTAAAAATTAATGTCATTTGCGTTCTTATTAAGTCAAACAAATGCTTTTGTTGGGTTTTTGGGAATGTTTGTCATCTTCTGTATATTATCTGCCAGATCTCAAATCATCGTGGGTTCAAGCTCCGAATGGACCGTGCCTCCACACTAGTAGTCAGAAGAGCTCAAATCTTCAGGATCTTCAAAAGCGATGCTTTTTTTTCTTTCTTACCTATGTTCCAATGTTGAGCAAAATGGATTGACCTTCTTAAATAGTCACACACAAAGTTCCCGGTAGTTTTTCACTATCTCTCCCAAACAGGAAGAAAACTTTTGAGATAATTAATGGTGATACATAAATAATTCTACCGTTTATGTGTGTGTGTGTGTATCCTTCCATCACGCGTTGTTCGCTCAATTCAAACACACAATATCCTGCCCATCACCTCTTCCTTGCTAATATATTAACCCTAATATGTTACCCATTGCGTTATTAATGGACCGCGCTTCGACAGTGTAGTGTGTAGTGTGTGAGGTGTGAGTGTAGTGGTGGGTATCGAGATCGAGATGAAATATGACAACTGCCATAACGCGCTTTTGCCCGGCAATGTCTCCATAACAAAAAGGATCGAAAGCATAACATCAAGTTTTGTTTTTGCCCCCTTTTTCGGTGGGGAAGTTTTGTGATATTAATGGCTGACGGGGGTGCAGTGCGAGGAGAGGATCACGGGAGCTCCACCGCGCATTTGTCAACGTATTTGCGGCTGCTTGTTGCTGCCTAGCCCTCCGTTTTGCCCCCCCCCCCCCCCCTCTCCATTGGTGGTTATTTATTTTGCGCCCTATTTGTTCTCGGAATTGGTTGTGACATCGACAAACGATAAAATGCCGGCTCACTGTGCGTGTGTTGTTGCGACGCTGACGCTGGCCCATGTGTGGCTCGTCTTAGATGTGGCTTACACGTGTGAGGCTCTCTCTCTCTGTCGGCTGCCCGCTCCTTATCTGCTGCCGGAGCACTGGTACACAGTCGCACACATGTTAATACCGCCAATAAACGACGTGGTTTATAAATAAATAAAAATCGATTACCGGATCGCGTTTGATGTGTCCGTCCGTCCTATCGTACGCGCACGCCTGCCCCGGAGGCGGCGGCCTTCGCCTTTACATCGCGCCCGCAAACACGCTGGGAATATGAAAAGGGCGTGCACATGCTGCTGCTGCTTGCAGGTACGAAGATAGAGAGGGCTACAGTCGCGAAGGTACGGAGGTGTGCGTTTCGTTTTTCATTATTTCTGCATCCCTGTCCCCGATTCGCTTCCTCGGGGTTCCTCGTTACTTTGTGGCGACATATGCTGGGCGCTTGGTAGATACCCAATATTGCTTGGAGCTATGTGAGCAGCTCGGCACAACTACTTCTGTATCGAGAGAGGCAGCCAGGCAGAGGAAGGTATCGTTATCGGATCACGGAACAGCGTTTAGTTGATTGTTTGTGTAGGAATATTCATAGCTCACCCCCCCTGGCTAATGGTGGTGGGGTGCTCTTGGCTCGTGGCTTACTTCTGGGCATGTTTTTGTTTCACCCGCAGGATTGGCAGGATTCTTTCCACCGATATCATCTCTGACGGCTCTGACAGACCGGTAGCGCGCGTGGAAGCTTATTGCATCACTTTCAATCGAGATGTTTCAATTTTTTTCCTCCATCAAAGCTCTGCTCCGATCGGTGTGGTGTGTGTGTACTTTGGAGATTATCGTGTTGTGTGTGACCTTTCAGTGGGGCGTGCTGGAAATACTGGAAACGGTGTTGAACGGTGGACACCCAGGGCTCGGTGTGCTAATGGCTGCAGCAAACAGTCGTTTTGTGCTGCAGGGGAGGTCCGATTTACACTTCCATTAGCACGTTGCTTCGACGGATAATGGAGTGGTTTTGGAGTAAAGCTGTGCAGAGGACCGGACCGATCGGAAAGTGTTGGCCCGAAAGCGGGGGCCATTGTTTGTGCAAAGCAAAAGCACTTTTAGTAGGTCTAGGTAAACAAACGGTTTTGCTTCGGGGGGATCTCGTTTGTTCTTAATGTCAGTATTTTCAGTTTACTCTTGTTATTTTTGTTTCTTTTCCCCTTACTATCATAATTAAGAAATGATTTTACACTTGCTTCAAATAACATTACAAAACATTGATGGAAATTCAATACGATAGCATGTAACTCTATGATGTAAATAATGTCCTTTTTCCCCAAAAATATTTGGGAAATTAGAAATTATGCAACTTAAAGCATTCATGGTGATATCAAACTCCAAAATTGTAATAAAAATTAATAAAATAGACCAAACAAGTCAAGAATCATGAATACGTTTGTTGCAAATCGTATTACGCTAAAATAAAACAAAGCTTACGATTGTGCCTGGCTACAAAACTCGATCACAACAACCGCCCTGTCTATAGACACAGCTAACAAACCACACCCCCCTTCAGAATCACAAAGCAGTCACAGCCATCACAGTCTATATCACCCTGTACACAACCCGTAGGAGGACGCTGCTCATGTCATAATATTTTATTATTTGGTTGCGTATCGTATGACAATTGCCGTGATCAGTGTGTGGAGCAGCGGAGCGTCTGCCAGTGTGTGATTGCCCCGAGCTCTGTTGGAGGTTGAAGCTTTGCAGGGAAATGTCGAACGGTCTCATTCCATCAGGTAATCCTATTCTATTTTGGGAGGATTCACTATTTTGGAGGGCGCAGAGCGAAATGGGTGAGCGGGCAGAACGTGTACGAATGCCCTTTATATTGCACTCGGTTCTATGTTCGAGGCTTTAGGGCCTCGAGTTCTGGGAAAGTGGTAACAATTCTTGGGAAAAGGTATCGTCGAAGTTGCTGATACAGGCAAGAAAGAGGTACTGTAAGCACTATCGATAGGGAAGAAGATTGATTTTTTGCGAATGCTCTGCAGGTAGTATACTGTGAGTGTGCTATCCTTTTGTGGCGCTGTAGGAAAATGTTTTACGCGAATAGTCGAAGGATCTATTTTTATTTTGGGATGTACTTTGAAGTGATTGTCGGTTTTGATCAGTGTCTCTGTTGGGCTGTGTTGAGGTTTTAGTTATTGGTCTCAGATAACATCAGCTGACGGCCATGTTGTTAGTTGAAGCCGCTGTTACACTGTTAGCTAGAATGTATCGACTGTTTTGCAATAATTGCTAGCATGCAGCGAAGGCATTCTTGAGCTGATCTCCATCATGTCTACAGTGCACAGAACACAAAGGCAATGCAGTTATCGTTTGATGTGCTACATTCTAAAGCTGAAATAAGCATGCTCCAATAATCCCATCCCTATATCCCATCACTAATGCAAGCTCATTAGCGCCGCTGTATGCACTATTCCACCCGGAAGCTCGATTGTTCTCCTAGTCAATATTTCAGACAACGGAGCGCACACTCATGATATTGCACACTGGGGGAGTGAAGTAGAATGCTTTCCTTTCTAATGCGTCCATTGCATCCATCTGGTTCAGGCGTGGTCCAGCATGGACAATGTTGCGACTCAGTCTGTCGGTGTTGGTGCGGTAGGAAACTGGAAATTGAAAATAAGAACTAAGTACAACAAAAAAATCCCCACATACATTGTTCTTCAATGTTCGCGTATGTCGGTTGCCTGTTGCAACAATCGACATGATAAGAGCCTTTTCTGTATTTTCCATCGCTTGTGTACGTGTGTAGGCCGTTGCGCGTAGAAGCAATCTCATCGATAGACCGTTTCAATTTCCGATACTTTGTGATTGGAAGCATCCAAACCAGGAATGGTGCGTGCGTACCGTACCATATCGCAGTCCGGTAGGAAGGAATGTAGTGTCATCAAGTTTTTGAAAAGTCGCTATCACTACGACGACGATGCTCTCTGATGATGAAAGTGATGCGATATTGAGATATGTCGTTCGATGAACGAGTACTGTCGATTTGATCGATCGCTGTCCAGAGATATCAAACCGTATGGGGGAAGAGATTTTTTCCTCTTGTTTTGGACAATAGACTCATCGGTTGAAGCTACATAGCGGTTCGGGTTCGGGATTTTTTAGGAGATCAAAAGGAATGCTCACCAGAAAGTGGTACGAAGTGGGAAATAATTGGATGTGCATTTTCAGAAAGCCAGATGATGAGTTCAGATGTAGGGCCTACATCTTCGTCTTGCTGCAAGACACAATAATTGAATCTTTTGGAAATGTATTCAGACTGTCGTAGGAAATCGTTAAATGCAAGAGATACTAGGCATTCTGGAACATATTGAGAAGATCTGATTGATGCGACATCATATTAAAAAATGGATTGATATGAAGTTATTCTTAGTATTTCGAGATCCAGATATTCCTTAGATCTTCCTCACACATCTTCCCGAAGTTCCGAATCAACATGTTGGAACGATTCTATAACGTAACATTCCGCCAAGACGCGTAGAAAACAATTCCTCGCGCACTTTTGGAGCAACCCCCTCGAAAGACGATCGTAAAATCGTTGAACTACGTGATGAAATTCAACCATCTCGAACGTGAGTACAACGAACGCGGTCCCGCAACACAAGCGTTCTTTCGCATCAAAGACTCGGCAGCCGCGTGGTTCTAAACCCAAGTTTGGACTGTGTGTGTCTGAGCGATGCCGTGGTACGTGAAGCCAGGTCAAAAACAGTAAAAAAAGCTCTGTACACACTCGCAGCAACAACAAACGGTGGTTTCCAGTGCACCGCGTCATGTGGTTTGTTGTTCCGTGTTTCCTTGGCGTCGCGATTCCCGGCTGTGCCCGCGTGCGTTCAAATAAATGGCCGTTAAAGTTTATGATACGGACAATTGATGCGTTCTTCCACCGACTGAGGTGTGTGTGTGCATAGATGATTGTGTGAAGCGTTGTGGAGAATTGTTTAGGTTCTTGTGCCCTCTTCTCCGCACGCCGCAAGGGCACATCATCGTACCGGGGCCTGGTTTTGATTGTTATGAAATTGGAAGTGAATCACGGCGTGGGGAATTGTGCCGCGATGTGTTTAGATTTTGTATTTTAATTTCCGGATTTTATTTCTCACTTCAGCGGGTTTGAGCGTTCCGCGTGCTCTCGCGGAAAATCTTTCACCGCGCATTCAATCCTTTTCCACGCGAGGCTAAGCTAAGCCATAAATCTAGCCTCCCTCGCAGCACAACACAGAGTACCTTCCCAGTGTTTTTGAAGGGTACGTGCGGTGGTGGAGCATTAAATGAAATGATATTGCGGCGGTTTCGTTTATTAATTATGGGAAGGAACGGATCTTTTACCAAACCAGCGAATGATGCTATTTTTTGCTGCTGTTTGGGGGCTGAAGGGATGCTTCTCTTCTTTGCCCACAACAACAACAGATCCGCAAAACAATGATAGCGCCATAAAGTGTGTTGGATGTCGGAACGCAAACGTTGGGGGTTCCTCCAACGAATAATTGTGGGCCGTGTTGGAGGAAGTTATGGGTTTGGTTTTTTCGCTGCTCCCCAACCCCCGAGAGAGCAAGCGAATTGTCGCCTAACCTGTCATTAATTGTCAGCTGCTTGAAGCTGGGGGAGCTTTCAAGGGAGATAATGAAATTATCAGTGCCATTCCCACCGAACAACCCATTTTTATTTTATGTGTGCCGCCGGGTGGATTGTTTTGGCTTTTGGAAAGTAATAAAAATTATGTTTGATGGTAGATTTGGTTTAAGCAATGAAAGCGTTAGTGGGTGATTTTGATTTCCGCTTTTTAGTTCCATTTTGACGATGAAAATGGAAAATCTGTGTGAGAAGAAACATAAATTGTTTACGAATATAATGTTGGAAATGGGAAAAGTAAATCAAAATTAGAGTGGGGACAGGAGATGGAAAGAGAATGAATGAACAATTGAATTATTGCTTAACTTAATAAGTGTTTTTGGATTCAAACTTAATTGCATTCATGAACCAGAAAAGGAGAAAAGCAAATAAAAACGATGTTTTGAAATGAAACATTGTACGATTTTTTTGTGCAAAATTTATGACTGTTTCAATCTGACACTACTCACGCTGCGATTGCTTCATCTTATCAGCTGTCATGTTTTACAGCAGCACAAAGTACAACTCTTCCTTGTGCCCTTTGCTTTCGTCTCGTTCCCAAACACACGCTTATGATAAGAATGTTTTCCGTAGCGAATGAACGAGAAACAACCAGATTTATAGGTCTACAATCATTCCCGCGCGGGATGACTCCGGGCGGCAGCGATAACCTTCCGATCCATTAAACACATCGTGGGGTAGCCCAGATAGACAAACAGCAGGAGCCTAAATGCGTTACACATACACACGGTGCCTTGAACCCTTAATGTGGGGAGGAGCCCAGAGCCCGGGTTGGCTACATATTGGGTCGTTTGTAAAATTTTCAATTACCGAACCATTACCACACCCTGTACGTGGAGACACGGGACATCCTGGTAAACCCCAAACGCTGGGACCGTGTGCGTACAATTAACTGAAAGTCAACAACACAGATTAGTGTAGTTGCGTGTGTGTGTGGCCCTCTGTTGCCGCAATGATGGCAAACGCGCGCCGCTTGGAGTTGGTGCAAAACCGAGTTTTATGCAAATTTTACAACCCTAATTATCACCAAGGCGGCAGCGACGGCGGTTCCATGTTGCTGTTGGCAAAGAAAACTATCAACCAACAGGTCAACCTCTAATGCACGGGAAGGGACGGAAAGGGGTTTTCTTTTTTTTTTTTTTTGTTTGGGCACTGGAAAGCTGTTTCGAAAATACATTAGGAGAAGTAGGATAGAAGCGTGAGGAGCACGGTTGGGAGCTGCAATGGACATTATAATTAGTGTTTGCTGTTTGTGCTCTGCGCCCGTGCCCTGGGAAGCAATCGCGCATTGACGTGCATATGTTGATTAGCAATTCAGTCTGCGTGCCCCGAAGCACGTTCTGGGTTTTGTTGGTGTCCAGCAAAATTAATTGTAGCTATATTTTGGAATTAACAAAAAAGGAAACACTGTGGGTTGTGAGCGTCAGCATTTTGGAAGGATCGTTGATTGGATCCCCAACGCATTAAAAAAATCGCTGAAAATTGGCATTTTTTTCTAATCGTATCCTTTATTTCATTTTTTTTTCATTTTAGGTAAGCTGATCGGAGGGACTGAACAAACACGACTGCTAATAGCGCGGGCACACACGCGCCACAATTTCAATATCCATTGGAACAGTGAATGCGCCATGAAGCATGGATAGGAGGGGAGGATGTGTACACAGATCGCTAGATCGATTCCCCAGGAGAAACGGCAGAACTGTAGAGTGCTGCTGTCAGCTGTCGGCGTTGGATGTTTGACATTAATTTAAGCGCACATAGCACGGAGCACACAGCACAAAACGGTGAAATTAGGTCACACAGCATTAAGGGCGTGCATACAGGAGCTTAGTCCGTAGAGAACGATTTAACAATTTTCATGTAGAATGCAAAAAAACCCAGTTCTATATAGTGTACCGATTGTCCAAGGGAGTTAGGTTGTTAAACGTCGAAGCCGCCCGTTTTGTAACATACGCCGCAAATCGATCACGCATCGTGCGACAAAAAAAAGGGTGTGCTTAATTGGTCAGGTTTAAAAAGTGGTGCAAAAAAAAGCGTCGGTACATAATTGGGCTTCGATGATGTGTTGAAAATTTAGTTTATTCGCCGCAATTGAACACTTCAGCCGCGCGTGGCTCAACTTCCCACGCAAGAAAATAATGCGATATTATACGCAAGTCTCTTTCGATACAGACAGGGGAACGGTGGGCATTGATTGGCTGTTCGGGCGGACCAGTAGTAATTAAGTGCACTTACTGCACCGGCATATTGAGCGGCGAGGAGCGAGCCCCCCTTCACCGGGGCCGTAAATCTTGACAGCACTTAAACTTTCAATGTGGAGCAAAAACTGTTCACAATTTAAGCCCGTTCGCTTGCTCACGCTTTGAGTGAGATCGTTTTTGAGACGTGTTTTGGGGTGAGAAGTGGCTCCAGCCGAAGCCAAACAAATTAGTCTTATCGACAAGGCAGCAGCTAGCTGTGTGCAGACTGTACAGTAGATGGGGTGGTGTAATGGCATTGCAAGGGTGGATCACATTACGTTTGATGGTGGTGTCTATTGGCATATGGTCTTGTGTTAAGATAAACTGTATCGTATCGTTTGAGAAGCGTGTTTGCAAAGGAGAGGTTTCAATTTAAATGCATTGCCATTTGTCACGGAAATTGGAATGCGTTTGGTTCGAATGGAGCGAGACGGCGGTAGTATGGATATAAATTAACCCCACACATGCGGAAACCAATGTCTCGAGTCTCCGGATTCAATTCGGAGCTACGAGTGCAACAGGTTTGGTGCAACAGATTAGCGTTTGCGGGCAGACGACAAATTACCCGAGCAGATGGGTTTAGGGACAGAAGGAAATGAATTGAGAATGATGGTAGAAATTATAGACAGCCAGAGTTTGTGGGTTTGATCTTGGAACAGGCGAGGCTTAAGGCAAGTTGTGTCGGTGATGTTGTCTTGAAATTACTGTGAGGAATAGAAAACAACTGGAGGCAATTTCTTAAGCCGTGCAGAAGCTGCGGAGGAACTTAGTATGTTCCAAAATTGTCTTTAGGTCCTACTTCACAGACTTAGATATTGAAACTTCACAGACGATTCTTAGAAACTCCATCTCCCAAATTAACTCATTTAAACAACATTTCTTCGCAAGAGCATCGGCTCATTGACAAATTTGGCTCAATTTGTAAGGCTTTAAGCTCCTCCGTCACAATAACGTCACATTAGAACCGATTAGAACTGGATCACGCGCCGACTCATTCCCCAAAAACGCCGACAAGAGTAAATGCTCACTTCCGGAACCCATTTTCATCACAATGAAGACCTTAAATGGCGGCGCCCCATAAGCACCATCACCGGAGGGATCTTCCGGTGAGCGTTCCTCAAAATGAAGTTATTATATCGACATCGTCGAATTATCGTCGCTGAAATAATTCACCCCTTTCGCGCGTTGTGAATTGTTTCGCCACGCGGAGCACGATGATGATGCGACACGGCGAAGAGAGCACATACACGGATGGGTTTGCCCTGCGTGCTTGTCTGCTTCTCTCGGTCTCCTCGGTTCTGGTTTCGCTTCGGCCGACCGGGTATAGCGGCCGCCCAAATCCCCAAAGGAAGCTGTAGGCTTTTGAGACGGGAATTCATCAGAAATATTCGTTTGATTCGTGCCGCCCCGTCGGGCACTGGCTTAGTCGCTCCTTGATGTCTTGTGACGACGCTACAAAGTGCGGCCAGGGGCTCTTTGATGCTTGACGGCGAAGGCTTGCCCGGTTTTGATGACAAAGTTGTTTGAGGTTAGCGTTAGCTTCTCTCCCTTTTGCCGATTTGTGGCTTGATTTGGTTCTTCAAGCGCTGTGCATTGTACGAACACTTAGAATTTCTTCGCCTTGGTTTCTCAGGTCCCCTGTGGGAGCATTCGTGTGGGTATGAGAATGGTTTGAATGGTGACGTAATTACGGGCTAATTGTGCAACATCACGGACAATCGTGATATCTTACGGGCGATGGTGAACTGTGTTTTGTTCCACATTTGTCATTCTCGCCTTCGGACGTGTTGGTCGGAAGAGCTGTTCGAACTACGGAGACATTGCATTTTACATTTGTTTGGTGTACTTTAACACCGTACGCGTACGAGTGTAATTTTCTTTCGTTCTTTCGTCATGGAAAAGGCGATTGCTTTTTCCTGTTTGTAATTGCGGCACCATTGTGGGTGTTTGTTTTTTTTTTACTTGGTTCTATGTACTAGTGATGTGTCAAGTTGGGATAAATCCGGAGAATCCGGATCGGCTTCGATCCGACTCGGAATATTTCGGAATAGACTTGGGACGATTCTGAACAATTCTAGATCAAGATTCTGAAGTCCTCCGGAATCGTTGTTTCCGAGACGTCTGGAGTTGGAGTCATCTGGTGAAGTCCGTTGTCGGATATGTTCAGAGTCGGAGTTGTCCGGTGAGCTCTTCAGAATCGTTGTCCAGAGTCATCCGGAGTCGTCCGTAGTTAGTGTTATCGGGTGAATTCCGTAGTCGAAGTCGTCCAGAGTCGTAGTTGTACGGTGTCGAAGTCCTCCGGGATCGTGCCGAGTCGTCCGGAGTCATCCGGAATCGTCCGGAGTAGGAGTCAACTAGTGAAGTCCGGAGTCGTCCGGAGTTAGAAAAATCGCAAAAGTCCTCCTACTTCGGAAGACTCGGACTCCGAACGACTCCGACTTATCGCACATCACTAGCACAGATACACTCTAGCGACCGCGAGAAGCACAAAATCAAATAAATGATCAAATTTCTGGCCCCGACAGCCCACCATTAACCCTTTCTGGGACGAAGCTTTAGTCTTTCTCCCGGTGCAACGTTTTTCTTCGAAAAGGGAAAATAAAACCGACCGGTTGGGGGTGTGTTGTGCGGTTCGTTTGCCCCGTTGATGATGATGAGATGTTAACGACACCCAGCACTAATCGGTTAATGCGATAAGTACTGAGTGCCCTAGCAACTTCTCTGCCTGCTCCCCGTCAAACTTCCCCTTTAGAGCCGTGTTGCCCGGAAGAACCGAGGCGGGAATTAGTTTCGTATCGCCCGTTTCGGTTTTACGAAGTCGCTGGAAATTTGGGTCGAAAGTTTTCTATTTTCTTCGGCTGCTTGTTGTGGAGTGCGGGTTCGGTGCGCACCAGGAAACAGATACAGGTCATTTACAAGGGCCATTAGGTCGGGACGGTCTCATTGAAAAAAGAAACGAGATCCCCACTCATTGCGGGGAGGCTCTTTATGCGGTGCACTTGAAGTGTGTGTGGCAAAGGCAAAACAAAAGCGTGAGCTAGGAAAATGAATGAAACTAGGAAGGAGCGTCAGAATAAGACAACAAAAAACACACGTACTAACTCGACCCCATCTTGGAATCGTGGACGGCCGTGGAATGGGTCGCATAAGACAGTTGAAAACGACCGATAATGAGCGGGTATGGCCGAGTTGCCGGACGAAACTATTTGTCGGAAAAGTTATGATGCCGTTTGCGGCAGCAGGGGAGCGACCCGTCCGTAGACAGCAAAGCGTGTAAGACGGGGTAGAGGAAGTGTTTTTGTAGATGATAAATGCATACAATCGGCTTGCGGGGAGTGACTTGTGGCAGAGGGGATAGAGGGCGACCATGGTTAGTGGTAGTTTTGTAAACCACATCGTTTAGGGTTTGTTTTCGTGATGCGAGGGGGAAGCAGCAGTGTTTTCAATCAGCCTTTTCCTGGCCGGTTAATGTCCGCCCGAGTATTTGACCTTTCGCTGGGTTATTTTTGAAGATGAATTGGACGGCCAAGGAGTTGGAGCTGGTAGCGAGATTATGAAATAGTTGCTGGAGTTGTTGAGGATGTTTCTTTTGAAGTTGATTGTATTTGTAGGTGCTTGTAAGGTCTATGTGAGCTGTAGGTTGCCGAAGCTCGCCATTTTGTTAGACATTTGTGTAGAGAGTATCAGTTAGATGTTTTCCTGAAGGAAACCAGAAATATTGATATTAATTGTAAGGATTTTGCTTCTATCCAACTTGAATTCCTTTATGTCGACTTAAGTCGACAACTGCTGTACAGATCGCATTTTGCTCATACTCAACCTTAGTGATCTCGTACAGTACCACATGAACCTTCAAAGGAATTTGTGTTGTCTCTAATTTGGAAATACTTCCTTCGCCAGCATCCGTCCCGAAAAGGGTCTTATCTCGAAACGTCGATTAAACGGTTTGCTCTCCTTTAAGCGATCAGATAACGCCTGTCGCTTCCTTATAAGTCGCCAGTCTAGTTCAGCTGCCGGTCAGCTCAATTTGGGCCGAAAAATGAAACTCCACAACCTTCTGTTTGGTGCGCTGGTGAGATGGATGTCTTTCATCGTTTTGTGTGATCGCATTCCACGTCTGAGGCTTCGGTATCGACAAGGGTTGATTCTCTCGGTTGGAAAACCGAATTCATATAAGGGCATCTCGCATGACGCACCCAGAGTTGCATGTTGCTCAAAATCGAACCCCGGGTCTCCGGTTCTCTCAAGTGTGTGTGCCGTCCAATTTAGGCTAGTTGTGGCCATTGCTGCACACTACCATGCGTGGACAACGTAGATGCCATTCTTGGCCGCACAAACTTGGAGTGTTTGGGATTAGGTCTCTCGTGCGCCTTCAAAGCCACACAAAGACGGGCATATGGGCCTGAAAGGCCCAGGAAATCCCAAATCGTGCCTTAAAATCGAAACGCAACATAGTTTGTGGTCGTATATTGAGATTGGTCTGAGCGTTTATGCGCCTCGGAGGTTTTCTAGATCGCATCTCAACGGTTGCGTCCTCACTTGTGTTTGTGGTTAAAAATTATGGAATCTGTATTGCAGTAGCAGCATTCCGGTGAGATGTAAAAAAGCGAATACCAAAAAAGTCGTCCTTTTTTGGGATCCGTTCACGCAAGACTTTTCTTTCTATTGAAGCTTTCTCCCTAACACACACAACTGTTCCATATGCATCAACTCGGGCTCGGGTTCATCCAGCCGAACGGGTCTCCTCGCCGTGTTTGTGCAAATTTCATTAACATAACGATATTGGGCGGGCGAGCCTTGGGAGTGTGTTGAATGCCGTCACCTCGGTAACGACGGTCTTTCCTCGGCAAGACACACAGTGTGTGAGGGTCATGCCGTTTTTTTTTCTTCTCCTTTCTTTCCGGTGATCGATCAACATTCTTCAGCACCCGGCTTGACCCGGGAACAGTGGACGACCCGCATCGGTGCGAGTGCCTGTCCCCAGTCCCCGATGATGGAAGGGATGTAAAAGATCCTGGCGGCGTGGCACTCGCCAGCTCTCTCTCTTGAGTAGATTGAATTGAATGGAGATTGAAATTTGCCCCGAGATGGGCAAGAGTGGTCGGTAGGCTAGGGGACGCAGATGACGAAATGGAAAAATATTTTAAGTGAACGATTTACCCAAAGTCTCAAGGCGGGGCGCTGCTGTGCTGCCGCTACCGTTTGTAACGACGAAAGACCGCAAAAAAGGAAGAAATCCTTAACTTCAACCCTCCTCTCACCAACAAAAAAACGAGTCCGAGCGTGTACTCATGTGTCTATCTATATGCAAATAATCTGCCTGCCTGCCTGCCTGCTCCTGCTGCTAAGTGTGGTGGACTCCTGCCCCTTTGGTGGCGGCCTCCTCATAGTGATCGTGCACCGTGGCGCTTGGGTTTTGTTGAGAGGCGCATTTTTTTTTGTTTGGTGTTGCAGGAGTTCGTTGTTTCACTGTTTTGCGTGGCCTCTGCATCTCATTATCTGTGGCACCGCGGGCCTGTTTAAACGAGATTGAGTATCGATTTTTTTTTTTGGTGCGGCTTCGGCTAGTCTCTCTCTGCAGCTGTCTGGGAACTCCGTACTGTGTCGGCAGTGTCGGTATTTGAACCATGCGGCGCATTAGAGTTCTTTGTGGTTTCGTTCATGAGCTGTCATTCCGCCACTCAACGTGGGCGATGACGCATTTTTTTTGCTGCTGCTGTTGTCTTCTCCTTGGGAATTCATCTGGCAAGATAAAGCCTTTCTCACCTAGCCAGCAGTAAGAAGTGGAGTTAATTCTTCTACGGCCCAAATTTCAGTCAGCTCCGTTAGCTCCGTCCGGTGGTGAGGAGGCGCTGCGAGACGAGGCAATGAAAAGCATTTGCACGATTGCGGTAGAAATGTGGCTGTTTTTCTGTGTTCGGGGCCCAAAATTGCGTTTAGTGCCGGATCTGGGTCCATTTCGTAACGAACTTTTCCCTCCAGCGCCACGCCCGGAAGATCGGTATCCACCACGGTGAATGTGCATCGTCACATCACACATCAATGGGGAAGGAAGCGCTAGGTCCAGTTATTTTTCCATTAGGAACTCGGTTGTACAGCGCAACGTACATCTTGCGTGTTTTGCGGAGCACGTGCTGTGTACGCACATGTGTTGTGTGTACACCTTGGGCATTTCTGAACGTTTGGTTTTGCCATCTCCTGATGGGCTTTCAGCAGCAGCAGCCCTCCTTCCAGCAGTGGTGGAGTGGACTGGAATATTTAAGCTTCCATGTGCTCGAACGGCCACTCTCCGTGTGTGCCTCAGTTTGTTGATGATGGCGATATTGAGTGAATATTAATTGGCTTCTTGAAAAAGTTGTGTACTTGGAGCAGCAGGCCCAGGTCGCCTCTCTGCATAACGGGTGTTTGAAGAGGGCTCGTAGCGATGCCTTCACCTCATCTCGCCTCGCCTCTCCCATTGCAAGGCTCACAACAACACCGTTGGCTTGTTGAATTTTTTGCCCACTTTCGCTTACGTGAAGCTAATTTCCCTTAATTACCGGTACGTGTTTTCGAGCAGCACGCCCAGCGCCTGGAGTGGAGACCCGTGGAGACTAGGTTGGTTCAGTTGCCAGAGGTTGAATCTGATCGGCGCCACTTTGCGGTCGGTTTTATTACTACACCGACCGGAGTGTTTGTGTGTACACATTGCGCACACGGAGCAGGAAAGCGTGTTGGAGTTATTCTTCCACCCCGAATTCAATTCTGTGACCGTCTTATCTTGATGATGGGGCGTCTGAGGGTGACAATTTTAATGTGATTAGTTTTACCGTGCTTTCGCGAAGATTTGATTGGATATGATATGGGGGGAGGGATGATGGGACGAAATGGGGAAAAGGCCACACGCAACACTGTGAAACTCAATTAAGTGTGAATAGTGTTGATTGAGAGGCGAACATCAACGTATCGGTTGCAATTATCACTTGCGTTTGATGTTTGCAATGTCGGGAAAAATGGTTCATTTAAGCGTTTGGAGTTAGCAGAGCGAATCGAATTGGATATTTTTTCAATTCATTGATTATGGTTGTTTCGTTTTCTGAAGTTGTCCAGGTTTGAGATCGCTTCAGGGGACCTAAAGATGTAACTACAAGTCTCTTTCATTCCGGCTTGTATGATGCTTGAAGCAATAAGACTCATTTTACCATAGCTGAAGGCTCAAAATTCTTCCCTTCAAAGCATAATGTGTGCCTAATTTAAGCTGAATAGCTCTCAGTTACAATGCCGTTTTCACTATTATGCTCCAATCTTTTGAATTTTGCCATCATGTTGCCTTGAGGATCCAAAAGACAAAACCGATCCCATATAAAAGGATAAGTTTAATTTAGTTATCGTTGTAATTGTAGGCTTCCGGGCCGGGAAAATCTGCCGCTTCCGGGCCGCGTTCTTTGTGCTTGGATTCATTATATTCCTACCACCACTACCGGGTAAGCCTACAGTTCCAAATTCTGTCAGGAACGAGGCAAACGGGCCTGCCAAAACACAGCCGCAATGAATGGGGCCCAGATTTTTCGTGCTTGTGCGCCGCGGCCCAATGCAGAAGTCAATTTGATGGCGTGTTTTTGAAAAGCGAAGAATACGCTTTTCAACCTCGCTTGAAAGGCGTCCGTTCCCCGGGCCAACCGACACCCAATCCACGTCCGGGAGGGGTGAAAAATTCTTTCAAATGATGGTTGGAAATTTATTGCTTAGCGGCAGGCGCGCGTTGTCTTCGGCTGGTCTTGGCAGCCGTTCTCATGGATGGGGCAAGAAAGTTCCCCAGCACCGCCGGGACTCTTTGTGGGAGAATAAAAGAAGAATCTGCCTTTGTTTTTTTGGGCCGAACTGAGCGCAACTTCTCTGGTTCAGAGCATGGGTCTGGGAGGGAGTTTTAATTTGAAAATATGTATACACCACGACAACAGCACACACCAGCGCATTGTTTCGGCTGTGGGTGTAAAGCGCCGTTTGCTTCCGGTTTGTCCAATGGGACTGGGGGCGAATCTCACTGCAGAACCTACCCACTAAGATGGGTCACAACCTCTTTCTTTTGCTCTCTAGCTCATTCTCCCAGAAGCCGACACAGTTTCATGAAAGACGCAACTTTTGGCACAAAGGAGTCCTCCCCGCCCAGGAACAGTTCATTTGGAATCAATGGTGGAAGTTTGTGTTTGTGTGTGATGAGTTTGCTGAAAATATTACGCCAAAAATCTTATCGCGAAGCTGCTGGTCCGTTGGAGCTCTTTTGGGACGTTTTAGGGACTGTGGGAGTCTTCCGAACGATGAAACCTTACGTTTAGGTAGGTTGGCGTTAGGAATGGTTGGCATCCGGCGTGCTGCCATCAACAAGCAGAGCACACCGCGCAGCTATCATAGTGAGCACTGGGTGTGTTGTTGGTTGGAGTGGGATCTTGCGAGGATGAACGTTTTTTTATATAAAAAGACTTGTCGACGGTGGCTCCAGAAACCAATGAACGGTAAGGGGACAGCTGTGGTGCTTGGTACAAACAGTTCAGGAAATGGTGGGTAGAAAGATGAATCGGTGGTGAAAGAGTAATTAAATTTGAACGGTAAATATTGAATCAAGCGGAATGGCACCCGGAGCGTAAACAATGAGGGAATGAGTTTCCGATGACGATCGAAAGTTCGCGCGGGACAACAGACAGTCTTAGACAGTGGTAAACACAGAATGGTAAACAATATGGCTGCAATATCGTTTTTCTTTGGTGTTTTTCTTTTCTAAAGCTTGTTTTGTTGATCGTTGAGCTTTAGAAATAATTTAAAGAGTGATGAATGTTTTCGATATTCAATAAGTTTTTCGATTCGTTGATGTTCAGAAGTGCTTTCAATATGCATGTAAAAAAACTGGGAAATTTGCTTGCTTAATATATTTTACATTTTTCATACTCAAACCGTTTTTGAGGCCAAATTAAGCTGCTTTTGGACATAGTTCTACTGTAAGTAAACATTTGGCGTTCAACTGAAATACTGATGCCTTTCTGAACTTTGCACAATCGTAACACGAGCATGAGGAATTACAATGTCAATTAATTTTAGAGGATCGACTCCAAGCTAGCTACTGAAAACTCAATGTTATTTCTAATAGAGGTGGATCACTACTTCCAACTAGATTATTATACTGGTTTTAGGTTGTTTTTTGTTTGTTTGATTTTATGTGAAAAATTTGTATGGAACCACCTATCAATCTAAGATCTTTTGTCTAGATTTTTAGTTAAAAAGTACATTGCACATTGTATTTTTATTGATCATTTCTATGATACGAGAGTATCCTAGGACATCGAGAGAATATTTCAAATTCTTTTTTGCACCCAAGTGTATATTCGCTGGATCTGAACTTGGAAGAGCTAGAACATCTGTTCGACTGCAAATTAATTCATCTGCCGGGGATGCACTCATTTGGATTAGTGCATTAAAAATGTTTTAATTGATCCGCCTATGCCTGTCTGACCCACGATTTCTTCCGCCTCGGCACAAACCCTATTGAATCTGCGCAACATTGCATTTTCGATCATTAATTTTAGCTGAACTCCTCTCGGCGGCTGGCGCGGGGGTCGATCATTATCTCACCGTACCTTTCGTGAACGAGATTCCCATGCACACACGCACTCACACAAAACGCGCCTCTGCTCGTCCGGGCAGCACACAATCGTTTTGTTGCACCCCGAAAACTCATTGAGCTGCACTTATTTCCATCGCTTTCCCGTGCCCCGTTTGGCATGGAAATTCGCATGGAACTCAATAAAACTTTGAACCATGCACAGCAGCAGCAGCACTGCCGGGGAATGCAGGTTTGAAATTTACGCTCAACAGCCAGACTTCAGCAACTCCGTGCCGTTTCCCTCGGCATCGAATATCCATCAATCCGATTCCGAATTGCAAGTGAGCACTCTGTCGCGGGCGGGTTGGGCAAACGGAGATGAATTGCGAACGAATGGTACCTCGTGATGATGGTGCTCCCATTTTCATTAGCATTTTTAGCCAGTCGTGTTGCTGCAGTTGCGCTTCGCACCGGAGGCTGTATTTTTTTGTTTTAGTTTTGTTGTTTCCTCCTACTTCTGGGACGGATGGACGATAGTTTCGCCGCAGCTTGCATAATCGGTAAACGGTTTCACGGAAAAGCTATTAGCGGATTGGAAAACAATTACAAATTATCCAGTCTCGTTGTGCAGTCGATTGGAAAGATGTGTTAGACAGGCACTGGTTTTGTTTTGTGCTTCTTTTTGTTTTTGTTTTGTTTGATCGACTGGGTGAGCGAGCGCACGATTTCGGTGGAAGGAATTTCAGCAACCAACAACCAGCTTGTACTTGAGTGTAATTGCAGCGAGTGCTCTTTAAATGTTAGCCTCGCTGTTGTGTCCCAGTGAGTGTCTGCCATAGCGCGCTAAAGAGTGCTGTTTGGTTTTTGTAAGTTGCACTGTTTTTAGAGGGTAATGAAAGTGGCCTACACTTTGTTGAACCGATTGAGCACCGATGTTATAAAGATATTAACCCAAATACATAACAAGTTCGTTCCAATCATCGCATCCTCCACCGTATAACATACCTTGGATGAGGACGGCTTTTTTTGGGAAAAGCTTTTGCCTTAATGTCCCGAAATGCCAATCTTGATGACTCGTATCTGAGCTTGGAGCTAATTAGCTTTTTTGTTCCTCATCTCGTTCCACCAACTACCCTGAACTGGCTCGAACTATCGGCTCAAGATTGATTGGAATCGTTCAATTTCGTGGAGGGTTGCCCTTCCCTCCGGTCCAAGCGTCGATAGGTCAAAATCTATTGGACGAGTACTTTGCAGAAATTGAAAGACCCGCCTCGCGAGAATGGCGCAGAGGAAGATTCGTGATGCTGGTAGGCCTCGCCACGCCGAAGAAGATCTAGGTCAGAAGAGCGGTCGCGCTCGTCTGCAGCAGGTTAGACGATTGTTTCGTGCTGTTTTGTCTGCGTTAAGCCCGTTACCGAAATCATTTGCCGAAGCGATGACAACCGTTTTGGATGACTTGGATAGATCCTGCCGACGCCTACCTTTAACATTTGCTACGCACGCGTCCATCAGCGCTAGTGGGAGTGGATGTGGCCAGGAAAAAGAAGATTAAACTTTTACGATGATGTACCATGATGATGCCAAACCATGATCGCATGACGTAGCAAATGTTACCGCCGGTCGCGACACGCTGACCCCGATAGAGAGACTGCGGCGCGACTACGATCACGATCACGTGGAAACGAGATCCCGATGGGGGTTATATTCTTGCCTTGGCGTGCTGCTCCTCCCTCAAACGATATCGCGGGGTTGGATTACTTTCTCGCGCCGCACAGTTCGTGGTTGCGATCGTTAGGGTCGTTTGTGGGCAATAAATACGTCCTTTTTTGCGTGAACGCGTTATATTTTTCTTGCATCTCCTCCAGTCCTGGCACTGATTTGCGCGCGGACCGCGGAGGACCGGTTTGGGTCTTGGTGACCTGCTTTAAATTCCCGTACCGAAGCACACACACACACACAGCGATTTGACTTACGAGCGTACGAGATGCCTCTCCATGCATGCATGCTGTGCGTGTGCGATGGGACTCGGTTTGGTTAGTTGTCTCCCTCGGTACCTCTGCCGCCGGTGCGTACTCGATTTCGTACCGCATGCAAATAGCAATAAATCAAAACGCTGATGAAACGTAAACGAGGGCAAATACGCTAAAGGGGGGTCGGAGGATGTTGGAACCACTTGGGTTAACGGTTGCTGCGGTGGTGCACAATCATCGTCTCTCACGCATTTACTGCGATAGATCTCTCTGTGTGGACCCGTTTATCGGTCCAATTTCATCGCAATGGACTAATTTACCTGTGGTCCCGTGGCGTACCTTTATAGCAGCACCCTTATATGCTGTGTGCACGGCGACGGTGTGACAGGCCGATCTGCAGACGTTGGAAGTGCAGGGAACTCACATGCTGGGCAACTGGACCGGAAAAAGATTAGTCCATCTTGTGCCGAACGTCTTGTTTGTGGTCCTGTTTGCCTCGTTACGTTCTGTGGCGCAAGTCGAAGAAGATTTATTGAACTGGGGACATTTAGAAAGGGGTTTAATGTTGATGTATGCCGTGGCCGTGTGTGAAGGAGAGTGTACCATACGTGCAAGATATACGCTGCTGTGTGCAGCAAACAGTTGGATAGCTCTCTTCCCGATTGAACCTAGGAATTGTCATTTACGGAGGGGTTTAAAGATTGTTTTAGCCAAAAACTTGCCATCAAACGACTTAATTGTGTGAGGTTTAAGGATATCTCGACAATAAATCAAGCATCAAGCGCTTTCAATGTTTTGTAGAAAATTTAAGTAAAATCGTGTTTTTTTTCACCAATTATTCTGATGCCAAATTATTGATTTCAGAAAATCAAGTTCGATATTAAAGACATTGGCCGTAGATACTATTTAACGCCAAATGGAAATGATGCCATTTGCGTGTGTTTTTCACTTGATATTACAATAAACTTTGAGCAACCTGTAGGTGAGAGTTGTCCGCAGATATATTCTATAGATCCTACAAGACCTGAAGGAATCAATTTCTACCTGGAGAGACACCCCGTAGCAGAGACTAATATGTTTAATATGTCCAGGAAGTGGTATTAATTATTATGTCTAGAGAGCCTTTTTAGACCGGTAAGACCTCGTAGATCGTTGCGCCAAAAGGATACGATGGGTGATCAGATGATGTTGGTAAAATACAACTTCATTGATTATTAGTCGAATAATTCGTTTCCTTACTATTAAATCTTGTTCCTTAGATATTGTGTGGTTTAAAGGAGTTTCAAGGGTTCTCATTATTTTGGGACACTTAAATGCACCCTTTAAGGATATTTGAAATCCAATAGAAATTTCCAATGCGTCTGTATTGGAGATATGCTCATTATCATACAATTTGTTGTAGCTCAAGATATTCTTCATCAAATTTGTTAGGTATCTTTGCTGAAAAAGATCATCTAGGTCAGTAGTATTAAATGAGATGCTCATATACAATCCATGTCACCTTGGAATGTAATTTTTGTAATACGTTATTTTGAAATTGTGATCTTAAGTGATTCGTTTATTGAGAAATGTACCAGGTATTATCTTCTTTATAGCTTCCGACTGCTACACTTTTTAGTTATTGACCACCGTTCTCGTATGTGCAGTACCAATAAGCCTCTATTATGGAAACCAGATGCGATGGGACGAATGCTCTGCTGATATTATAAAGCTCTTAGTAAAAAACAACTTCAAGTCAAAATACTAATCCATTAGCATGAACCCTATTCGATTACAACTCTTCCGCTGATGGATTATGGTGTGCGATGAAAGCCTATGGACGGTTTCATAGTACTCGATTTGTACCAAAAACTTTGAGAAAATCATAAGCCACCTGCTGCACTATAGTACTGCTCATTAACGTTTGCACCTTTGATGTTGGAATTTAATCGTGCTAGGAACGAGATTTCGTACTGCCACGCGAGCTCACTCAATTGCAACCGTTTTCCACAAGCCTTAAAAGCTTTTCACACTAATAACTCCTGTTCAAATTTTATGATTCAAATTCAAAATTTACCTTGCGTATCTACTGTACTATTTGCAGAAGCACTATTTGAACTAACATTTTCCATATATTCCGTTTGTGGTTTTATTTCAGGTTACCAAGGATTGCGGTGCACCGTGCAACTCGATGTTCTTCTCGGAAAACGAGCGCACCGTGCTGAAGTACTGGGTCGGCTCGTGGGCTGCCGTGTGCGTGGCGAGCTGTTTGTTCACGGTAAGTGGGGAAGGTTTTTGCGGGTGGAGGACATGACGCTAAGTTCGTGCCGAGTTTTATAGCGTTCGAGCATAATACAATTACTGTGCCGGGAATATGAGTTTTGCGAACGATCCATGACACATGCGCGCAAAGCTGCGGAAGAGCGCGTGATGATGAGCCATGAAGCAGCCACGGCGACGAATGATGGTAGGAATAATGATGAACTGGTGGTCGCCTTCACCCGGTGGGAAGCGGCTGCGGGTAGAATGTGCCAACACGAATTAATAATTACTAAAGTTTTCTTCCGCACACCGTGCTGCGATGTTTGCCTCATCTTGCCCCTTCTGGTGCAAAAAATGATAATGAAAACGATGCTTTTTGGTGCAAGTTTTCTGTCTCTCGCAGCCTCTGTACACCGGGTGCGTAGAGCGGAAAGCCGTCCGACGGAGGCTGAACCGAGGTAGTTGCTGCGGTAGGTTGGCGCTGCCATATTTTCTCGTTGTTTGTGTAAAATCAACATTAAAATAGGTTGGAACAGGTTTTAATTTCTACACAGTTTTCTGTTGAATATTTGGTTGTTCGGATCATCTGCCCGACAGCAGGAAGCCACACAGCGCCACAGCACTCGAATTTTCCATTTGCCAACTCTGCCAAGCATCCAAGGGAGCGGCTAAATAAATTCAAATAAATTATAGAGCTTCTCGCATTTCGGATCGCGCACTCGAGTTCCTGGAACGCGGAAGGCAACCAGTCCCCGCACAGAGCGATCTGCACAAGTTTCGCTGGATTTTCGGACACGCTCATCTGCATTAACGGGAAACCCTCTATCCGGTCGCTGCTGCTGCTGCTAGTACGCTAAATTTGGTCGAATGAGTCTACACACTACCAATTAGCGTGTGAAAATTAATTCACATCCGGCACACGTGGGGAAGATAGATATTCGGGCCAATCCTCACCCGCACTATCATATCCCGGCAGGCCCGACGAACCTGTCAGTCGAGTCAGGATGCACCCGCCGACTGTCCCCGGGCTAGGGTTTTGTGGAATTCCAGGAACCACCGGGATGGCTCATGCGGTTCTGTGTACAGATTTACTCCACCAAAGATGGGATTTTGTGACGCCATTCCGAACAAAGCCCAGCATCCTGCCAAAAGGTCGGTTTCTAATTGCAACCCAAAAGAATGGACAGCAACGAGATTTTGTGGTTCCGTCACAGGTGCGTTCGGACCTTCGGTTGGCTCTCTCTCTCCTTTTCATCTGTGGTGGATGTCGATGCTTTTGCCGTTGTTTGGTGTGTGTGATAGTTCTCCTCTTGAACACGTTTCCAATCCCTGGGATGAGGTTGTTTTGGGTGGGGGAGTCGGGATTGTGCAATTGAATTGACTTGAGCTGTTATTTTCGACCCCCCGGAAGTCACGTTTGCACACTGGTTTTGTTGTGGCGATGCACAGGTGCATGGTTGAACGCTTAACACACGTCTCTTCTTTCAGGACGACCAGGTTAAACGAGAGAGGTTGAGAGTGTGGTTGAGAAGGAGGTTATCGATTTCTTCCTCCCTTACAGATATTGGAGATGGAATGCATGCTGAGTAGAATTATTTGCTCTACTGTTAGGGAAACATGGCAAATCGTTTACAGTGAATTGGTATCGATCTGGCGCTCTAGAGCATTGCTTATGTATTTTCCTTTGCTTTAGAACGAATGGAATGTTGTCTACTTATTCACAAACGAAAAACGCCTGACGTAGAAATATTACAATAAATGGTCGGCAAAACGGAATGATTCCTACAATGTTTCTTTGATACCTATGCTCCAATTCACCATCAGTTTATTTATACATTAATCAAAAATCATAACCCATTTCCCGCTGCAGGCTCTCGAGTTGCAAATCATCCACACTGCACTGCACATCCATTCGCATTCTTTCGGTGTTTTTGTTTGATTTTTCATTACAAAAATAGCTTTGCTCTTCTGTGCCCAGTGGCTCCCACTCTGATGGACAATGTCATATCGAAAGCCAGCAGTACGTACGTCCTCCGTTTTCAATCATCTCCGTGTCATATTTGTTTGCTCGTACCTTACTCACCCCGTTATCCTTCATCCAATACCATGCAGGAACATCTCATCAGAAACAAAAAAAAATCAGGTCAAGTTCTTTTTGAAAGTCCACGGAAGCTGAGCTGAGCGGACGGTGGTGTGTTCCTGCTTTATTGCAATGCCAACTCAATCAGGCTCAACCTGATTTTGTGTGCGAGCTTTTGGCAGCGTTTCAACAAATCCCGCATAATGTGGATTGAGATGGCATTGGTTTTTTTCTTGCTATATTTGTTTCATTGGTCCTCTTTGGGAAATCTATCATCGCAAAATGGATGGTTTGATACGCTGGCTGCTGGTTTGGTGGTGATCTGCAACTTTGTTTGCACTTTGATTGGACAAGCTGCATGGGGAATGTGAGGTTGAAATGTTTTTGGTTCTAAAATTTCATTAACAAAATTGCCCCATTGGAGGTTTCTGTGATGAATGTGGATTTTAGCTTTTCATTTGCATGAAGCAATATAATAGCATTTTTTAGCAAATGTACCGGAAGGTTGAAAAAGACGGAAGTGTTGACAAAATTCCAATGATGTGTATGTACATCGGACGTCTTTTAGAAGGAAAACAAACTGGCATTTGAAAAGTTATGTTCAGTTTTGCCATTAAATGGTTAATGGTCAGTTTCATCCACATGTAAATGCAGTGAAATTTAGAAGTTCAAGCGTCTTGTAAAGTTTGTAAGTAAGTCGAGATAGCTTCAACCAATAATAACTATAATAATGATAAAAATAATGAAAATTATCTTCTTCTTTGGCTCAACAACCGATGTCGGTCAAGGCCTGCCTGTACCCACTTGTGGGCTTGGCTTTCAGTGACTAATTGATTCCCCCCATAGCAGGATAGTCAGTCCTACGTATGGCGGCGCGGTCTAATTGGGGATTGAACCCATGACGGGCATGTTGTTAAGTCGCACGAGTTGACGACTGTACTACGAGACCGGCTTACATATAATGAAAATTATAGTAATTATTATAAAAATACAATAATAAAAATAATAATAATAATAATAATAATAATAATAATAATAATAATAATAATAATAATAATAATAATAATAATAATAATAATAATAATAATAATAATAATAATAATAATAATAATAATAATAATAATAATAATAATAATAATAATAATAATAATAATAATAATAATAATAATATTAATAATAATAATAATAATAATAATAATAATAATAATAATAATAATAATAATAATAATAATAATAATAATAATAATAAGTATAATAATAATATTAAAAATAATAATAATAATAATAATAATAATATTAAAAATAATAATTATAATAATAATAACAATAAAAAGTAATAGTGAAAATAATAATAATAATAATCATATTATTATTATTATTATTATTATTATTATTACTATTATTATTATTTTCACAATTATTCATAATATTATTATGATTGATTTTATTTATATTATTATTATTATTATTATTATTATTTTTATAATTATTATAATTATTATTATTATTATTATTATTATTATTATTTTTATTGCTATTATTATTATAATAATTATTTTTATTATTGCAATAACAATAGTAATAATAACAATAACAATAATAATAATAGTAACATTGATTAATTTTGTCACTTTGTGTGCATCAGTGCAACTGAAAAGTCATGTTAAACCATGGTTAAACCAAGTCATGGTTGTTCCTCTAATGCAAGGCTATAAAGTTGCTTCTCGACCTCATCTGCGGCTAATACATGCAACAAGCTACGAAATATTGCTCTATGTGTGGAGAAAAGAATCATCGCAATTCAAAAGGAATAAAAAAAAAAACACTACAACAAAGAAAAACACAACAATCCCTATTAGTATTGCCTTGTTGCCGACGAAATAAACGTCACCACCATTTCAAACCGGCGGCGCGCTATAACAATCGTTTGCTAAATTGGCAAACTTTTTGCTCCCGCCCTCAGCCCCAGTGACAGAAGAAGAAGTTGCGCACTGGCCGCGCTCGCTCCTCTTTGTTTCTGCATTTTTTTTTTTTTTGGTCGAAACTTCTCCTCAAGCAAACCACCACCGCCAGGTGCATCTTCCCCGGCACCTTCCTTAAGGATGCACGCCTTCCTGCCCTTCGCATTTGCATGCTCCTCTCGTGTTCAACTGTGTGCCACTGGTTGGTAAAAATCCGCGAAATCCTTTGCCGCCGCTGACAACATTGCGCAAGGAAAATGCAAGCGCAAGATTTATTGCAGCCCCGGTCACTTGCATCCAGCAGAGAGGGAGACAGATGCGAGAGTGGGTGAGTTGGTGTGTTTTTCGAACTTCTTTTGAAAAAGTACCGGCAGCAGCAAGCAGCGCACGCAAACACGGCAAAGATTTGAACAGGAGGTTGGCGTGTAATGACCGTGCTGCACAGAAAAGTTCCCTCCCTGCTGGGACGGGATTTTTTCTGTGTGTGTTTGTTGGTTTACGGGATGCACCGCCATCGTTCTTCCCATGGTTTATTTCCGTTAAAATGCATCCGTTTCGTGCGCCGCACGCCGGCACACATTTGGCTTACATTTGCATGGATGCACCCGCCGAATCTCGAATGTGCGCAATTTGTGTTTCTCCCTCGCTGTGTGTGTGTTTGTTTGGCGATTTTTCGTGCCGATTGGAAAAGACGTCGGTGTGTCACCTTTTGTGGCGAATTTGCACACGCTCTAAAGGGGCAGCAAGCAAAAAAGCCATCCCACTACCAACCAGCCAAATGAAAGATGCCGCCAGAAGCGTTTGTGTGTGTGGGGGGGGGGGTTTGTGGTGTGCTTGTCGGAGAGTGTTTTTTGTGTTTACATTCGCCTACCAAACGCGGATAGATGGTCGTTGATTTGCCAACTCCGCGCTCGGCTCCACTTTTAGCTCCGTTTTTGCTACCTTAACTTCCACTACTACGGAGCAATGTTTACTTCCCGTTCGGTGCATGGCATGGCAGTTGTTCAAACAATTGCAAAAAGTGCATCAACAGTGTGTGTGTGTGAGTGTATGCAGCTGTATGCTTTCCATTGCGGTCGGGTACGAATCCATCTTCATCGTTCGTTGCGGCTCGCACGAACGGTAGGCAATAAAGTAATGCTCCACGGCTTCTCGAGTGGCATGCATCATGTCCCTCTGCCCAAACGCGACCTACCAACTGTGTGTGCCTTTGAATGTCGCAGTTCGGTTAAAAAGCAAGAAGCAAAAAAAAAACGAATGTTAACCACGAACTTTCAGTGCGGCTTCCCATCTCCGGTCGATTCCGCTGCCTTGTGAATCGAAGTGTCCTCGGCCATCTGAACACACTGGTGAGCACGAGCACGATAAAGCGATCAGTGGAGCAATGGTTGGAGACGTTTGCATACTCGTTCCTTCATTCGGAGTTCGGAAAAAAATAAAGAATGTGCACAAGAAACGCATCACTACCTCCATCGCGGCCGCGCAACGCCCGGCCCCGGTGATGAATCGCACAATTTACGAGCGTTGAGTGAATTTCCATTTGCGGATTCGTGTACGCGCGCGCCCGGCTCGAATCGTGATTGATGGAAAAAGGCGGTTTAATTTGCTCAGGTCCTTCATCGTGCGGCTAGCAGGGCTAGCATTGAAGCACGTCGCCGGGGTCCCAAAGAACCGAGCGTCGCTCGATGGGAAACGCGGGAACACGCTCTCATTTGCCTGCGCTTCGTTCAAATAATGATGACGTCCTCTGTCCGGGGGCACGGTGCGTTTTGGGCGAGTTGAAACAAAATACCGCCGGCAGAATGGCAGCAAAAAAGGCACTGTTTTGTGTGTGTTGGTTCGTTTGCTACCGGGCAACGGTTAGGCGATTTTTTAATTTGTTGCCCGTCTGTTTTAGCATTCATATTTTGCCAATGTTTATCCTGCCGGCGCTGGCTGGTGCTGGTGCGTTGTGGGAGTGTGTTTTTGTGTATTTCATTTGTTCTTATGTTTTTTTCTTCCTCACATATTCATGCATTTTTTTTCTTCTCCCCGTTTGCCTTTTTTTTTCGCTTCACAGGTTCTGACGTTCCTGATCGACTCGTCCCGTTTTCGGTATCCGGAGCGCCCGATAGTGTTTCTCGCGATATGCTACCTGATCGTCGGCTGCGCGTACGTGGCCGGTCTCGGTGCGGGCGATTCCGTCGCCTGCCGGGAACCGTTCCAGTCGCACATCAAAATCGGCCGGATGCAGATGCTGTCGACCATCACACAGGTAAGTGTAGCTCATGCTTGGTCTTGGTCTCTGTATTGCGGCAGGATGGACTTTTGGGGGGGACGGTGGACGTGGTTTTGATTTCTAGGATAAATCAATTCGAGTATTTCGCACGTTTAAGGAGGCTCGAATGGAGAGTTGTTTTTTTTTTACTGTGAGAGTTGATGGCTGATTTAATAAGAAAGTATTGGAAATGAATATTTAACTTATATAACTTAGAGTTTTAATTTTAATGTAACTACAGTTTGAGAACAAAATATGGAATTCGAATGAATTTGTCTCAGATTGTAGGCTTTTATTCAACCTGGTTGTGCTTTCCATACCCAATTCACCTGCTAGTATATAGAACTTCGACAATTTTGTACAATAATCATGCATCAAACAATCATTTGGTGTTTTTGTTTTTGTTTGAAAAAAGGTTATTTTTTTAGTGTTAAAACATAGCTTTGAATTGTTTACTGTTTTCGACCATAAAGTGATTTGCCAAACAAGTTGATTTACATCTGTTGTAAAAGCAAAATTTAATAATAAACTGTCCTAAGTCGTACACTCGGGTCAAATGTTGACGTGCGAGCCATTTCTGACTTGAACTTGAAGACATTGCAGTGGAATCAATCATTTGAAATCTTATTTTAATCATACATTTGAAGCATTTAATGGTGCATGATCGTGCCTCAACAATCAACTAAAGCAATGACAGTAAAACTTTCGCAAAAGCTGTTCAAATCAATTAGATTTTGCACTAGAGTGGCTCTACAGAGTGTCGAGACATAATTACAGTTACCAAATGTCAAACGACTCAATGAAATGATAAAATAAAAAAAAATAGAATCTTAAAATAAATAATGTAGATTAAAATCTAATGTTTACTCAATTTCTTCGGAAAACTTCAGGCAACTCATTTATATAGATGTTTTAAAATGAAGAATTAAAAAGCCGGCATAAATTGTGCGACAAATTAAATACAACTTCATCAACCCAGGAAGTTTTGAATTAATTGGCCGAATTCTTCCGTAAATGCTTCAAATTCTTTGAAGTCAGATGACTGACAATTCAGTAGTGTAGTTTTAATTTAAACACTCAATAATACTTCAATCAATTTGATGCCTAAACAACGTAAAATTTGAAAAAAATATGAAAAGTCTTACTGTTTTTATCATGCAGTGGTAAATCTTCAACGTATTTTCCAACCACTTTCATACAATCCATTCCAATCAGCGTAAACATATTGGAGATATCAATTATGGGATGAAGGAATCACAACCGTTCTCCGCGGACACCTTCAAATTGCTGTGTCCCGCTCAAACGCCGCCTCTCCCATGTGACCGTTTGCAAAATGTAATATTCTGCCGGCTAATAGACGTTATGTGTGGCGCACATTGGCAGGTTTATTGAATGTGGCGTGACAGCAGCAGTAGCAGCACCAGCAGCCAGCAATCACCTCTTCCCGGGCGTTATCTTTTTCGTTTCGGTGCAATGTGTGGCAAATATGTTATTGGTTCCTTACCATGGGAAGTTTGGATATAAAGGGAGAGTACCGCACCAGCGTCTGTGTCTGTGATTCGAAGTCAATTTTCATACATAAATGTCAGACGCTCTCGTACCTCTTACCAGGTTTGGTCCTTCGAGCCGGAATCATTCGTATTCGGCGAAGACGTTGCTGCCACACTGATTGACTTTTGGCAGTTGTGATAATATTGGTTTTTACAATCGGACCAATATGTGTGCTGGCAGAGAGAAAGAGAGAGATAGATCAATGGGAGAAAGTGCTACTTCGTTCTGAAGGAAATGAGACTGTCCAGCAAATGTCAGGCACACATCGACTGGGCAGGAACGTGCCTGAATTGTTTGGTCTATGTGTGTGTGTGTGTGCGCGCTCAAACGCTTGTGTCCTTCCACAATGAAGCAGCTCCCACTCACGTGCACTATATGAATCATCAGTCGCTTTATCATGTACGTACGGACCGCCAAAGAGTTCATTATTTGTGGACAACGTTCCCCAACTCCAGGACTTCGATTCTGGAGCGCGAGGGTGGTTGTTTGGGCATTCGGAGCTCACGGAGGGTGTCACAGACTGCCAGCAGACGCGCATATCGATGCGACCACATCGCTAAAAGCCCGTGTATGCGCTCCCTGGGTTTGCTTTCCCGGCCGCTCTGTGGTAAGGCTTCTTTCACGGCTGAATGCAGTTATCGCACAGTTCCGTGGTCGTCCAGCCTGCTGCTGGTGGCCGGTTCGCGGCATACGTCAAACGCGTTTGGTGGAACTGAAGCATAATGCGGCCGTTGCTGCTGATCTCCTGCGGTTCCTTCCGCTGCTGATGCTGTTCATGCTGCTACATAGCTTCGTCGCGGAAAGTTCAACCACCTCGCATCACTCGCTCTCCACCAAACCGCCGTCAAGTGGGTCGATGGTTCGGTGATTCTCGGACAGACACACACACACACACACATGCCAACTCAGAACCGTGTGTAGCCAATATCTATCGATTCAAACAATCGCCCTGAATGTGCGTACGCTCAGGCCTTCCCCCGGGTACGCATACCTCCACACTCCTCCACCCCTCAACCACCACAACGACATGTGGTTAAACCAGTTCTTTGTTATTATTTCCATCTTGGATGAAACATGTTTCCTCTACTCGTTCTCGTTTCACCGTTTTCTCAGCGCAGCATACCCCGCTACGGGACGGCCCTCGGACCTTTGTGCTATGTTGCTTTAGCTCTCTCACACACACACACACTCATCCTTACTCCCGTACAGCTTCCTTTCCGAGCGTCGGATCTCTTCCTGAGATCCGTGCTCCATCGAAGCGCAATGCTGCTCGCGCTCTGTGCGTTAGCTTACCATCGGCATAGCCCAACCATTCCTCTCCAGGCTTGATGTCTGAAGAAGCGAGGGGGGCAAGAGCAGGTTTGGAGGCGGTTAACCGTAACGCGCCTATACCTTTTAACGTACGTTCTCCGTCAATGCTGTTTGTGCAATCGGGGAGGGCGCGTACCGTTCATATGTGCGATGATGATGGTGGAGGACCCAATGCCGCATGGGGAGGGCAGGGTTCCCGGCTGCTGGATAAAGAGCGTTAAAGCTCCGCGCGGGATGTGGTCTGCGCACGGATCGATTATAAAGCAATATTTGTAGATGGGGCTGAGGCAGTGGAAACGTTGAGCAAAGAGCGCAGCAGACACATCGCTCGGAGCTATTTGGCGATGGTTTTGTGCATTATGTTTGGAGGTTCGGTCGTGGAGAGGATGGTTTTTTTGCATACAAGTTGTACCTTTAGTGATTGTTTTGGTTTGATAGAGAAGGTAAGCTTTTGATGGGTTGTTATTCTTTTCATGATGGTATGTAATCTTTTTTTATGCTCATATTATGGTTTTATTTTTATGAAAACATGACTGCAAAGCACCTGTACCGAGTTAATGGCTACAAAGTCCCCCTAATAAGATGATCCTTCATGTATAAAAATGATATTTTGACTGGTACATGAGGAAATGTTCAGATATTAGGAGTTTTTTTTCTTTTATAAAATCTATTCTATCTATTTATAAAATATATCCTGGCTCGAGACAGCTCCTACTTCTGACAACTCCGGCTACGGATGACTCTGACTGTAATGACTCCGACTCTGGAAGATTCCAACTTCAGGCGACTCCTGACGACTCCAGACGACTCCAGACGACTCCAGACGACTCCAGACTACTCCAGACGACTCCAGATAAGTTCAAATGAGTTCAGACGACTCCAGACTCCAGACGACTCCAGACTCCAGATGACTCCAGACTACTCCAGACGACTCCAGACGACTCCAGACGACTCCAGACGACTCCAGACGACTGCAGATGAGTTCAGACGTCTCTGTATAATGCTGATCTTACTTTCCTTCCGGAGTTGATTCTGAAATTTTCTGAGTAGGATCCGAGTCTCTCCTCCAGAATTCCAGAGAGCATCGCGATCAATGAAACTTGTACTTTTATATTATTGTTTTAGGATATTGTACCTTTTAGTAATCTAATCCATAGATACACTGAAAGAATACAATAATGTTAGAATTGATGTGTATTTTATGGTATCTTCAAAACTGCGTAAACTGTTCATTTTGTAAATATTGCCTGACATTCCCATGTATAGTACTCGGGAACGTAAAACACAAACTTAATTATCCCTATAAAGTGAGTGTTGTTGACTTTCGCTGGAATTACTGGTACATAAATCAGCGCTTTTATTTTATTGGGGAAACATTACAATCACGTTCGTTCGTGTGTTGTGTACTCGTACAGTTTCAATAACGCAATTTCATGAGTGTTGCGATGCTGGTGAAATGTTGATATCAAATTATCATTTCCAATGAAATACTCATGCGAAGCCATTGTGTATGTGATTTTATTACAACGTGTGACACATGTGCTTCCTGTGGAAATGGTTTCCAGTTTTCCTCAGACTCTTCCTCCATATGTTTACGGAAATTATTTTAATTAAAGACAATTTCATATTCAACATTCCCGTGGAATTCGGTGTGTCTCTTCTGTTCTCGTCTCTTCTCGAAACATTGCCATAAAAAATGAGAAAGCAAGTGAAAAACATAACAACAAAAAAACATCAAACACGAAACCGTCACAGGAATGACTCCCTCATGCGATGACGTAAGGAGTAAAGAATAAAGCGTGCTCTCTCTCTCTCCCTCTCTTTCTTTCTCTGTCTCTTGACCTCAGGGTGTGTATATTTATTGTATAAATATTTATGCAAAGACGGATTGTTACCTCGTGTGTGTGGATCTGTGAACTGAAGAAGTCTACAATAGACCGCGCACTCCCACCACGAAAAAAGCGAAACCCCGTCACGCGCGAGATTGATAGGGTTAAAAGATTCTTCTTTGGGCTTCCCACTCTCCTCACCTACCCACGAGCACTCGTTTCCGTGAGTTTTTGGTATAAAGCAGGAAGAAGAAGAAAAAAAAACGAGCAAATGCACGACATTAATTCTACTTCAAAGTCGCGCTTGCGATACACGACGGTGGATGGCTAGGAAGTGCGGGAGCACAGAACCGGATGACGGTTAAACTCCTCTTTGCCGGCAGCTTTGGCTGAGCTTTCTTGTTGTGCTTTCCAGCAGTGGAATGGATGGGAGCGGGTTACAACACGACACAAACAAAATTCACCCGCCCCGGGGTGTACAATCGCTACAAATGTTTTGGTGGTCGGGAAGCGGACGGGTTTTCTGTTGTCCCCTTATCAAGCCTCGTTGAGGTTATGTGTGTGCAGAAGGGTTGGTTACTGGGAAGGGAACGGAGAACAGTTTATTATTGTTTTCATTTACCTCACTTTACAGCCGCGGCTCCCCTTTCGTGAGCCGTCGCGAGTGTGACCTCCTCGCGTAAGATGAAACGTTCATAGTACGCGCAAATGCATTGTCGAGGTGGTCTCGTGCCCTTTTCTCAGTCTTTCTTATCCACCGTCTCAGCCAGAACCGGGGTTTTTTCTGGCTCGGTTAACTAGGCCGGCTTGGTGAAGAAATGGTTCTCAACGTCTTCAGTACGAAAGCACGAGCTTAATCGTCTCTCTTTAACTACTAAACGGAGGCGACCTTTTGCTGGATGTGATGCTACCCGCTGGTACGCACGAGGGGCACAACTGCTTGGTAACCTTCCGAAATGATGTCGTCGGGCTGCTGAACTCTCTCTCTCTCTCCACCCGTGAAGGAGGGGCGACTCAGAGACATTTGTCGCCGGGCACTGCACTGCTTGCTTCCGATGTTGCTTCCAGCGTGGTGGCGTCGCATGCAGGCATTAGTGACACATTCCTGTGATGCTATGGCGGCCCCGGCACCAGCACGCCACGGGTTGAATTCCACGAACAGCAGCCGCCCGGTGTGTGTGTGTGTTGTGAAGTATGCTGGCTGTGTGGAGTCAAAGGGAAGAAAGCATGATTCCGAGTACAACCTTCGCTGCGAGAAGTGCGCTGTGTAGAGTTAATTGTAGTTATTGCTGTTGTGCCTTTGCCGTTGTCATCGTTTGCTGACGGCCTGCCGAGAAGATGAAACGGAGGTGCGGCTGCCTCAAACGCAGCGCAAGATGATGGTTTGCGCGCGCGCCTCCACTGCACGAATGCAATCAGTTCGGGTGAAATGTATACTTATGCTTTTCAACACTGTTTACAGTGACAGGCAGGTTGGAGGTATCAACCCCCCTTCCCCGCCGTAGTGCTCCCGTGACTGTAAACGATGCATTATTTAATCTTTCTTTGAAGTTGTAAACATGTTTACTCCAGAGAGTGTATATACAAGTGCAATCCAGCGCGCAGAGGTCGGTTCCCTCTTTCTCTGCAGCCTGCATTGTTGTGATTTGCAGATTGAATGCTCCGGTTTTTGTTTGGTTTTACTTTTCCTTTCCAATCGCGAGCAGCAGGCCGCCGGTAAGGGTTCGGGATGATTAAGTTTTGTGCAAGAGCAGGCCCCGTATTACCGATCAGAAATCGGGGCTGATTCAAGTGAGCCGATACAGTAAACAAAATTCAATACAAATGGCAACATTAATTATGTATGCTTATGCATTTTAATTAAAATGCGACTTTTGGTCGATGCTCTTGTTTGTTGGAAGTCTGTGTTTCGAAAATTAGATACTGTGAGAACTCGCTTTAGCATTCAAACCGCTCAAGATTTAAGTGCTAATGAGAAAATGTCGATAGGAATTGTTAGGACCTTATTTGTTGGAGATGACTTTGAAGTCCTGACTTAGGGTAAAGCCTACCAGATTTACTCAATGCGCTTCTTAGAATGTACTTTATAGACACACATTTGTGTTGTATTTCTTCAAAAGAAATGCACATCTGTACACAATAAAAGACCTCTTGTCTCATGTACCTCTTAGACTACAATTTTATGCTGCATCTACGAAATTGAATGCTCATTTCCAGGCTCTGAAGATTTCGTTTAGCATGTGGTAGGAATAAAGACAGTATAGATCAATTTCTGAAGAGTTTATACACCAGTTTTTAACATTATCTTATTGTCCGCCAGTTTCTTGACGGAATTTACTTTATTTGTGCTTATCAAGATTTATGAATTACACGATTTTTCAAAGCATCTCATAAGTTTTGGACTTTTTGGGATCTTTTTGTAATGGGAATTGTACTTCACGGCACCCTTTCAGGACAGGCAGAATTGGAAATTGGCATTGAATTAGAAAGTACCTTAAAATTCCAAAAACTTCTGAATTTATTTCATTGTTGTGAGAAAAACCAAATAACAATCTTTTTTTTTTTTATTACAACTTTTTGTTCATATCAAACTACATTCAAAGATAATTGCGTGTGAAGCATGAATCGCTATCGTTTCATCTCGTGAAACAAATGCATGTATTTAACAATATGCTATAAAATCCGTTTAAACCCTTTAAACGCAAAACGTGTGGCGTTTATCAAACACTACGTATATTGTACATTGAACTGACATTTTTAACACGAAGCGTTAATTATTGACAGCAGTTGCTCACTTCTCTGTAATCGAATACTTACTATAAAAACATCGATTGAACGGCTTCTGTTGACGGTTGTCTGCTAAACTAAACATTACACGGCATGGAAACGCTACGCCCACCAAACCCGATGCCTCTCCTCCCTTCTGCACTTCTGCACACGGAAGGTAGGTGGTGTGATTGTCGATAACTATATTTTTGTTTCACGCCCGGCTTCAAACGCCACTTTTATGGCACGTTTGCTTGCGCGAAGATTAACGAATTCATGTCACGAACCGCCGTTTGGTTCGATTAAGAATGGTACGGCTCAGTAGTCGTTGCCGGTCTCTTACCCAACAGCCCACGGATTCATTCCACCCAAGACCTTTTTTTCTTCTTTTGCTTCGTCTCTACTTGTTACCCTTGCATCGTATGGTAAACTTTTCTAGCATTAAAATGGTGCGCTGCTATTGGAGTTGGTTCCTTGTCTGCCCAGGCTGCCATGCCGGAAGCACGACGAATAGCTGTGTGAATTCTAATTAATCGCTCAAGCTCAAGTTCTCGTGAAAGCATTTATCGGTCGACAGGATGGATGTGCTTTGGAATGTAAATGAGTATTATGAATATTATATTGTGGTTGGATGGTTTATTTTATTTCATTGTGGAGGGGCAAAAAACAAAAAAAAAAATAGAAAAAAACAGATCTTATTCAGCTCCAACATTATTTTCCAATTTCCACCAAAATTCCAACGGTCGTGTAAAGGAATGTTCCGTTTTATTTTGCGCTGAATTCATCCCCGATGGGCCTACAGGTTATGCAATACATTTTAGATAAAATTTATGTTCCAACCAAACGATTCCACTTGCTCTCCCTCTCGCTACTACCCTTCGTGCACTGTATTATTAGCTGCAGATCGCGTTATGGAGCTCCTGGGAGCAGCTGGGCGCGTACTTTTCTAGATAATAATCAGCAGAGTCCCGGCAGGCTCCAGCAAACGGCACAACACACTACGTCACGTCAAGCTGCACTTGCCGTCGCTGGCCCACTGGTCAGCGGAGGGTTGAACCTAACGGGTCTCCCCCCCACCAGTAGCAGTGTGCTTTGTAATTTAAATTCGAACATATATCCCGCGATTCGCGATCACAAACCCCCAAACCGAGCCCTGCCGCCAGCCTCAGGGTCTTGCACGTTCAAGCTCAAAAAACTAATGCTTTTCTCCTTCCTCTTATTCTCTCTCCCTCTCTCCTCCGCAGGGCCATCGTCAATCAACGTCGTGCACGGTGCTGTTCATGGCGCTGTACTTCTGCTGCATGGCAGCGTTCGCCTGGTGGGCCTGTCTGGCGCTGGCCTGGTTCCTGGCGGCCGGTCTCAAGTGGGGCCACGAAGCCATCGAGAGCCGTTCGCACCTGTTCCATCTGGTGGCGTGGGCTATCCCGGCGGTGCAGACCATATTCGTGCTAGCGCTCGGCAAAGTTGAAGGTAAGTGGTTCGTTTTCCGTCGGGGCAAAGTTCCGCGCAACACCGGGAGCACCGGTCCGGTCGGCAAGGGGTCAAGTTCGCTGTCACTGTTTAGCCACCTCGCGCTGGATGATGATGATGATGATCTCCGTCCAGGTGTTGATCCGCGCGTGTGATGCTTCTCACACAAAGTATGCACAAGGAGGGACGACGACACCGTTAGAGCAAGGGTAGAACCGGCTGTGTGTTGTGCGGCGGCCAGAGCTTTATTGAAACTCGTCACGAAAGCGCTGCTTCAACCTGTTTAATTGTGAAACCTCCCCCTTTATAGCTGGCTCTGCTGAAGGTTTGGGGCGTTCGCGTGTGTCTGCAGGCGATAAAATTGCAGCTTTATACGTGTCGTCTCCTTCCCTGCGCTGTGCGTTTCCCTTAGTTGGTGTGTGCATATTTTTGCACATCGCCCGCACCGTTCAACGGGCGCTGGCCGCACTCTTTTAGTCGTGTGTTTTCCTTCTGCTGCCCGAAATGATCGTCCCTTTCTGTCGCGATAGCAGAGCGCAAGGCAAAGGGATCAGCCGGTGGGTGGTTTTGGCATGCGGGGCAGTTTCTGTCTGAATCAATAAAAGCGCTATTAACTTTGTTAACGTGTCAGTTATCCCGTTTGGCGGGCGGTAGTTTTGCTCGGCACACGGAAAATAGACAAGCTTCTCGTTCTTTTTTTGCTCGTTAGTTTTTTGTGCTTGCAAGGTATATAACTTGCCCAAAGGTAGCAAAGGGGCTGGGAGCTGCAGCAATGTGGGATGTGAAAGGTTAGATTTATCATAATGTCCGCACCGTGCGCGAGCTTACACCGGCGGATTGAGTAATATTAGTATTTATGAGCAATTTTATCGTCTGCATTAATTTGCTCTGCAAATGGTGTAAAATCCCTGCCCTGGTCGTATGGAATGGAGGGGATCGAAATAGGGACATTGGAAGCTTTCCAGTGGAGTTGGAGTAAGTAGGTCTTTTTTATTACAGTTTCTTACCCTTACATTAGACTTTTCCAAAAGATTCTCTGCTTTCGTTGCCATAAGGTGTAATGGGATATGTGTAACATCCCTTCCACTTGACCCTCCCAAGATCTCTAAGTCTAAGTCGCTAGGTTCTATGTGATCTTAACTTGTACACTGAAATCTGTAGATACAAAAAAAAACTTTCCAGTTTCAAAGAATACACGCGCTTCGTCAAAGGATGCACTCATCACAGATTGGCACCTTACACGTGTCACTATTAAAAGAGGGAACGTAAAAATAAAGAGTACACTTCTTGGAAAGCTGCGAAACATTTGAATGTTTATGCTATGTTCCTCGCTATCAACTGTAGTATCATTGCACAGTGGCTTAATTTTCTGGAAAAAGGGTCTAGATCCTATTTGTTTCTTTTGCTTCGAGCTAACAGTCTATGGCGGCCGCAGAATTTTGTCTGACATAATATTAAATACGTTAAACAATTTGCGATTTTAAAACGATGCTGGATTAGGACATAAAATAGCATATTGTATCTAGAAATGAAGGCTTTTTCAATCAACTTTACATATTATCAAGTACGATTACGTGTAGTTCCGGACATATTTTTTTTTTTTAGTTTTGAGCTATTTGTTTACGATTTGTTACCTTTTTTGTAAGTTGTCTAGTAGACACAGAGTACATTTATCAAAAAGTGAAGAAACCCTAATTTCGTAAAAGGCAATCAAACATCACGAAAATATGGTAATAGTTTTTTAAAACTATTATTGGGGCCCTTTCCGTTTGAAATTCGTAGGCTGAAATTTCAGCCTGTCAGCTGTTTGCATTGTATAGCAGTTTTCGAGCAGCTATCTTATTGAGTATAATGTACAGGTGGGCTTATCCCAAGGTGTATGAATTTAGAAGGCTGATTTTTATCGCTTCTGCTTCTGAATGAAGATTTTAAGAGTTTTTTTGAGTATTCGTCGAGCTTCCAGAAAGCTTGTTTGAGAAAAAGTTTTCACCCGTTCTGCCAAAAAATGACCAAAAAAAAAATGGTTATGAAAAAATGCTATGAGACCACCTGGACTACATACACTTTGATTCCAGATTCCACCACCTGATCTCTTTAATGCATCTTGGGATAAATGTAAACAACACCGTGTTTTCGACCAGGTACTCGAATCTAATTCTAGCTTTTAGGCTAAAATTTTCTAGACTGAAAATCGCAGGCTAGTTTTTTGTGTGGTTTTGTATGGAGTGTTTACATGATTTCAGCCTCCAACTGTCAAACTCCATACAAAAAACTAACTAGAATCGTGAAGGCCCCCATTAACAGATTTTTTCGCGTGATAATGAATAATCTCTATTTTACAAATTGATAAGCTGTTTCTTGCAAGCTGACAAACTTGTCAGCATATAGCCGCCTTCGTGTGCATTCCCTCTTTGATTATGTGCGTTTCGTTAAGAATGGTTAAACAGGTAGTTTATCCAATTTCACAAATCAAAATGGCACACTACACTTTGATAATTTTACGCATCAACCTTTGCCAGTTGATTCTTTCCCTCTTGAGTTCTTGAGGAGCATGGTTGAGTTCTACCCATAATTGAGTGCGTGTGACTGGGCCAAGGGCGTTTTAGATGGAACCTGAAAGGCTTTAACATCTGAATGTAACGCAAACTTGGCAAAATTGAATTGCAAACTAATGCAGTCGAAATGAATGGGCAATTTAGCTAACGATTACACGTGTGGCACCGAGTCGGCCCGATACACGAATTAAATTTCATTAAATTTATTTTGTCGTTGTATCGTTACTCCATCTCGCACCGTGAATGTTTATTCGGTCGCTGCTCGTATCTTTTTTCTGCAACAAATTTCTCATCACGTTTCTGGGTCGGGTAGAGCTTTCTTTCTTTTTTTAGTTGGCTTTTTCCCTGCCATCGAATGTTGAAATTGAATCTAGAACACGTACACACTCACACATATATCAGCACACCGACCCTGAAATGATCATCAACACCGTAAGGTCATTAATATGGATGTGTGACGTTTAAATTTCAAACCACTAACGATCGATCAGGGACCGACCTCTTGCCTCGTCTTACGCTCCCGAGGAAAAGTGGCTCCGATTGGGGTATTGGGATAATCTTATCCGAGAATCCATTAGCTCTCGGGCCGACTGGAAGGAGCTCTGTGTGTGTGTGTGTGTATGTGTTTGCGAGAGCGCATTACAAGATTATTGTCGAAGCATGTGCGCACCAGGGTTAGTGATTCGATTTTCCGGAAACGATATCGAAATGGGCGTAGGGATTGAAACGAGAACTCTACACATCGATCGCGCGGGATGTCGGTTGTGTTTGACGTCGTTTAAAAGTCGTGCAAAAACGACCGGGGAGCAAATAAAGCGCTGATTCGAAACGGGCGATAAAACGCACGAGCTGCAAAAAAAAACGAGAGTTTCGCAAACCGAAATCGGAAAAATCTGCTTGTCTTTCGTTGTTGCCTTTCTCTCAAACAGCCCGCCGGTTGGTGCGGGTAAACGAGTTTGACTTGCCCTGGCGCGGTAAGTGCTCGCGATGTAAACGGTTTGATGGTTTGTTATCGTTTTTTTTGTTCGGTTTCCTTGTTGTTATTTTTTGTTACCACAAGGTGGTGTGTAACGACGAAGAACAAGTGCAAACAACCGGTTGAGGGTTTTCCTCACTGCAACATGCCGTACGAACGGCGGCAGTGAACGATTGAGAGCGCAAGATAAACCACACGATACCAGGATACAGATACGGAAGGCAGGCGAAGTTCGCGATCGCTGGCTGAGCACTCTTAATCTTAATTTCTCAACCAAAGGGGTTGAAAATCGGTTGCGAATTATGCGCCCAACAGCTCCATAATTTTCCCGGAGCTCCACACAGCACACGACAAACAGTGCAGAACCGGGTGGTGGTGATACATCAAATCTGATAGTGGATTGTTGTGGCGCTTCATTGGTTTTGTGGTATCTAAAGGTATGTCCCCAGAAGCTGCTGGTAGTAATGGTTCCGTTGGAGATCACTTGTCGTGATTGGATTGTGTGGCACACCGGCATGGCAAGGCGTACGTGTGTCGTATTGCATTTCCAGAAACATTGCTTGAAGTCGTCTTGGGTTGAGTGTCGTTCGTGTTCTTCAAAGTACTCCGGAACGCACGCAAGGCATCTCGTGATTCTGAGAATAGCATTGAGATATTTTTAGCGCAGCACAGATACCTAATCGATCCATCACCAAGACTCTGTGCGGCAACCCTTATCAATGTGAGCGGCAAACTTGGGACTAAACTATTCGGCAGGCGTCTTCGGGAGGCATTTCTTGAAGTCCTGATTGGCAGACTATTAAAAAAGCCCCTGACGCTCCGATGGAACCATCCATCACCGGGCCGTGTGTTGGCTGCGGTGCGCTGTCATTTTTCCACTTAATTAAATCTATTGCGAACGTCTGCGGTGTGGTGTGTCTCGCGCGCCTTCTCCACACCATTGAACCGGAACCACCGGAATAGACACGGATGAGTGCTAAAACTTCACTTAACCCCACGCCGAATGTCCCGTCACCAATCCCCAGCTGCCTTCCAGGGCATCACGCGAGAGGGCCCCATTTTTGGATCCCGCTTGTCTCGATAAATTATCGATCACACTCACGAAAGGTTCACGAAGGAGAAAGTGTACTTTGTTCTTCGTCCCCGTTGGGCACCTGTTGCGCCACAGCATGTGTTGGTGCTGTCGTCCTCGTGCCTTCAGCCAGAACGATTTGTCTTTTCCCAGGTGCTGTCCGTGTCCGTGCCGTTCTGGATTGGAGCAGGGCAGGCTGAAAAGGCGCATTCGCTCGGCGACACAACACACCACCCCGGCTATCAGACTTCAAAACGTGTCAGCGGCGGCAAATTATACGGCCGTTGGCCGGGGCCATGCTCCTACCTGTGGGTGATTTGTGGACACTGGTGTCATCGGAGCAGTGGTACACATCGTTTAATCAAACTTAGACATACACACACATACCCACATATACTCGGTTGGATGGTTGGCCTATGGTTGGAGCTGGAATTGCTCGGCATGGGGACCTTCTGGCCATTTGCGAACCAATTTCTTGCCGTTGACCTAATCCCCGCGTACTTCAGCATACCATTCTCCTTCGTAGTACCACTGGGTTGTCTCAGGATCTAACCGGAAAAGGGAAAGATGCTCGACATAATTGGTTTAAAGGCTCGAACAACACACATGCTTGCTGTGTGCGCCATGGGGTCTGCTTTCTTGCACAGGTGATGCACGCAAACCGCGAATTACGAATACGGTCAGATTATCGCCACTCGGCCGAACGTGTTTGGCCAGCTTTCCTGTCGGTTCTTCCCGTGGCAGGCCTTGCGAGTCATCTTCTCTGTGTGTGTGTGTGTGTGTGTGTGTGTGTGTGACAGGTTTGGTGCTAATTCGCCTGCCCGTTTAACTCTATTTGTTTCTAACTGTTCATTTATAGTCGAACAGCGGGACAGACACTAGGCACCACCAGGCACACACGCATTTCAACACCGTCTCGCGCCACGCCTCACACTGTCTGTCACGCGATGCAGATTATCTCCGGCAATCCGCACCGAGCTTGTTGCATCGTTTTGAACCGCGAGCTGAAGCTAACCTGGCCCTTTCGCTTAATCACGCTGCGAAGAAAGTGTGCGGCGGGAGGGACACAGTACGAAGTGCCTCGGGTTGGGTTGGGGTTGCTGGTTTTCTATTTCAGTTTGGCGATGACGCCGTAATTGCGTGAAAGTGCGAGACGAGAAACGAACAACTGTTACAAAAAAATAATTGGATACCGATATACAGAGAGAGGAGAGGATGTAATGTGTAATGGACGTTGATAAGGTGTAGCTGATTTGCATGAAATCTAGTCCTCCCAGGCGAGAAAGCGAAGCATCTCTCGGAGTGGCATGATCTGGATTTTCTTGGTCGCCTTTCGTGTGGCTTCGTGGTTGGCAGGCGCAGCGTTGCGGATTTTTGTGTCAGTGGTGCACCCCGTTCCGAGCACAGAGAGGCACGCAAAGAATCGTAAAGAATTAAGCGTGAATCCATTGCGCGTTGAGAGAGGACGGTGGTTAGATGAAAGGTGTAGCGCAGAAGCTTATTGCTGCCTTCTTTGGAAGTTCACATTTCACTTTTTGTTTGCGCTAGGCAGGAGAACAAAACGAAAGTGTGTTTGATATGGATGGCAAAAGGAAGGTATTTGGTGCATGGCAACGCCTTGATAGGTTGGATGTCTGTTTTTCTTTATATTGCTTTCTAAGGTTGCTCAGCTGCACCTGACCAATGTGGTAGGGGGAATGATAGTAAGTATTAGAAACGTTGGAAACTTTCTATTTTAGCCTAATGCTGAATCATGATATGAAATGATGGCTAGCGTAATTTTTACAAGACGCATTTCAACGTCTACCGACTGGTTATCAGTTATTGTTACAATGACTTAAATTGTTCATGCAGACTTCAATTCACGGCATGCAGATGAAGAATGTATATAGGGGACCTACTTCTTAAAACATCGATATAGACATCTAAGGTCTCAACTGATAGAGAGTTAGACATCCTTTAATTCTGTCTCAATAATAGGTTTCGTTTGCTGGCTAATAGTCATCAAAATCTTTAGAACCTCGTTCGTTCTTCAGAATTTTAAGACTTGCATGATTGAAGGAAATATTGATATCTTCACGAATTAGAAGGTTATAATTCCTCTAACAAAAAAGTTTCCAGCTCAAGTAAATGTCTGTATAAAGTTTTCGAACTATCTGAATAGTTTTCAATTATATTGTTGAAGTCGTGATTTACATAGTGATGAATGTATAATTCTCTAGTATTCTTTAGTAACCACTACAATTGCCAATTTCTACCATTGCATTCCAATATCCGACAGCTCATATTATGTTAACTCAATTTTTAACCCTTCCTATACAAACAGCAAGTGTCCATTAATTGGAATTGAAATGGGAATTACAACTGTCATTCCCAGAGCAGTATGTTACGCATTACAATTAGCATTAATTTTCATTCATTCCGACCGACCACAATGGTTTGCAAATATGTTGCAGCAAAAATTACGAAACTATGCCGATTTAGTGTTGTTGTTGTTGTTTTGCTTGTTGTATGTGCGTGGGTTCAATCATCAACCTCAAATTGTTTAATGAGCCGTACCTCGATACTAGTAATAATTTTCAATTTTTATGTAACACAGCAAAAACAATAACAATTTACGCTAGCCAAATATCCCATCGTTACACAACTCAACCCGTTTGTTCGACAGCGGATGATGGAACCGAGTGCGCTTGTACTGATAAAAACAACAACATTATAGCACAATAATCATCAGCTCTTCAACCTTCCCAGCTCCCTGCGCGGTCCCTCGCTGTTCAATTAATCAAAGCCATCGTGGTAATTGATCGATTTTATGGCTTTCGGCCCCGGCCCGATGATTATTTATGAGGTGGCATTAATTTTCACATGTTTGAGTTGTGCGCGTGTGTTGTGTTTGCATTGGGACAGATTTGAATGTGAGGCCACCATCTCACCCACACAGCATTTGCAATGGCTGTACACACACTTTGTCAGCAGTCGGATTTATGCATCGCGCTCTCGCCGGAAATGGTTAAAAGAATGGTGCAAAAATAATTCTACAGAAAGGTGCATAAATGAGATTAAAATTTTTCACACTCGCGCCACTTGAAAGGTGTGACAATATGCGTTTGGTTTGGTGAGGCAAATCAGAAAAAGAGAGCTTTTTGTTCACACTTAAAACCTATTTAAAATGCTGTTTGGTGTGGTGTAATACATGTCCTTGCCGTTCGATTGCATAAAAATCAAGCGGTGTCAATATTGGGGCCTGATTTTTATTCCCATAAACGTTCATAAACATTCATATCTAGATGTATGTATACGATTTTTGTACGTGTATGCGAGGGTAGCAAACATAAAGTATCGTGATTCTTCGGCACAATTTTTGGTGTGAAGTGTTATCCCCGGGCAAATGGGTCGGCAGTAGCCGTTATCGTAAACATTTGCGAAATCCAATAGCATTGATATTGATGAAAAATGGCTTCGAATGTTGTGTGTGCGCCTGCTTTTATTGTACCCATATCCCTACAGCGCCGAAGAATCCTTTTCCCCAATCGTTCCCCAATCGCAATCGATACGGCTTCGAGCGAAACAAAGAACAATCTTGCCTCGCTGGATGTGTTGCTTCCAGGCTGTACTTCCGGAACCCAATGTAGAACCGCTTTCTCTCCCTCTCTCCATTGCTAGCCTACAACCAACGCTGCTTGTTGGAGCACCCCAGCCGAAGGGAAAAATCGTGCTGTAAATAATCTAAACAACGGCAAACGGCAATTGCTTTGTAATATTCATAAACCAACCGACAGCGCACCGTGACGTCGTCGGTTTCTGGAGGGTCTGGGAGGTGTGTCTGGGGCGGAAGTTGGCTCGAAGTTCTTGCCCCTCCCGGATGTGGAAGGCTTGCGTTCTTGAGGCGGCTTGCAACCATATGGAGGTTTCCTATTTTTAAACACTGTTTATTCGTTCCTAGCATTTAGTGCATTCTCGTGCCTTCAGAGCGGGGCTTAAGTGAGTTAAGGAAGGAAGACCCCTGCTACAGGAGAGCTATTGTTTGCTCTTTTTGGAGCGGGCAAAGAAGTTATTCTCGTATCCAAAAGTCAGCCAAAGTTTAATTGTAGTATGGCACTCCGGTTAGCCTTTAACTCCGTACGAAAAGCCTTGAAATGATGGTGATGGTCAACTGTGTGTGTGTATACGGTAATTGCATCTCGCATTCCGGCAAACATATATCCCGTCCCGTCAACCACCATCACCTCCAATCCGGCGAGGGGGGAGGAAGGGGTCACACACTTGAATGGGTGTTCGTTTAGCAATAAGTTACGAAGTCAGATAATTTCCCTGGAGTGCTAGTTGGAAAAGTTGGTCCATTTTGGTCCTGGTTTGATTTTTGGTCCGGCGTGTCCTCGTGGGTGGGAAAGAGTGCATCCAGTGGAGAACTACGTCCAGATGAGTGTTCAAGGTTTTGTTTAGTCAGGGTAGAGCCAAGCGGTTCGGTGTGTTCTTTTGCCCATCGGGGAGGTTCTTCGGTTGGAATGAATGTCCTCCTCTCGTCCACAAAAGAGAAGAGAGATAAACTTTTGCCTAATGGAGTGAATTTGCATGCCCAACAAGAGGGCGACGCTTTTTCGGAAGAATGGCTAGAAGTTCGGGAATGTGTTGGAAATTCCAGCGGAGTCGCGTCGGAGAGGGAGCAGAGTCTGGAAACTGAAAAGACCCGAAGTTTGACTGTCGATTTTTATCATTTTAATCAGCACACGTTGTATTCGAATCAGGACCGCTGTGTACATTCAAATCGCTTTGCTGGGAATTTGAACTTTCTGAAATGGCAATGGTTGTTTCAAGCTGCTAACCGAAAAGCAGCAGGTCCGTATTACTTAATCCGTTTCAACATCCCCACACAATTCTCAAGCTCGGGTGGCGGCACTCACCTTTCCCGACCCTGTGCATGCACACCTAGCCACAGACGGCGGCGTGGGGCATGCATGCGATCATTGCTCAGCGCAACGCCATGTTACCCGACGACGTTTATTAATTAAAGCATGTGCGCAATAAAATGTAAATATTTCAATTAATTTAAATGAGCCATAAACTTTCGAGCCCACCGAGCACTTGCCTGCAGCAGCAGACGCGACGCCGGTGCAAACGGGTTTTGGTTGCTGTGAGTTTGTCGTTTGCGCCTTTTAACGGTAAGTCGTGCTTAATGCCGCCGTCTTCTCCGCCGTCCTGACACCCCCGGGGGCACGAAGCACATCATTCAGCATTTCGATTTGAAGCTAAAGCACTCGTGAAAATCACCCTCCACGTGTGGTGAGTGTGTTCTTTATGTGAAGAAGAAAAGGAGAAATGAGAGCAATGAAAAGTTTTCGTTTAATTCTTCCTGCTCTGGTAAACGGGGGAAAGGATGAAAGAAGGGTGTTTACTGTTGGTAAATTGAAATTTTAGAACGCAACCGTTACCTCGCCTTGCTCTGCTGATAGTGGTGTGTGTGTGTGCCCCCGGTGGGTTTGTGGTGGGAAAAGCTTCGATGAAGTGATTAATTGCTTCTATATGCATTCTGGTGTGCGTCTCGCTAGCGATCTCCCCAGCTCCCCAGAAGATGTTGGGCGCCGTAAGGACCAAACCCCATCCGGTTTGCTCATGCTGCTAGGCCGCCCTGCTGTGAGAGTTCCCCGGTCCTCTGGCCGCACGCTTTGTAACTGGTTTTGCCAGGCGGAAGTGGCAGCAATCACTGGTACCCGGAGCCATGATGCTAGTGTTTATTTAAGTGTAAATTATGCCAATTAATTTCTGTGTGATTATCTGTACCACAAGTCTCTCTCTCTCTCGAGGCGGGCAGCAAGAGCACGCAAACGGACCGCCGAAGGTAGCCAAAGGTCGGACTGCACTCATCCACACGTGCCCATTTGGGAGTTGCTGGGTGTAAGGTCTTTTGGATAGAGGCTGGTGGTGTGTAATATGAGAAATGTTGCAGTTGTCGTGCTCTCTTAGTAATGCTCGCCCCAACATTTACACTAAGTAAACAGGCTGGCTTTGCACAGCAATAGGATTCTCAAGAATTCTTCTTAATTAAAATAAATTCTGAATCCATGCCATGTAATATAGTGTGGGTTTTGTTTTCTTGTGGGCTCGCATTGATTGTGTACTTTAAGTTGAATGAATGTTATGTACGGAGTATTGGAAATGTGATACGGCTGATACGCTATCCTTCAATTTATTTAATGTACAGAATTCAATTTGTCTGATGCCATTGCTAGAAATGATGTTTCCTAGAAGACTGTTGTTCAATATCAATTGTTGTCGATTCCAATAATATATTCCCAAGAAGCATTGCAGTAATCTAGGCAATGAGTTCAAAGAGAACCCATTCTCAACTAATTGAAATATATTATGCAGAACCGAAGTCCTTGTCGCTAAAGTTGTTATTCATTTCGTGATTGATCTTCGATCTGTTTGTTATTCAAATGTCCCGATTGTTTAAACATACGTAAATATATTTTAATTTTAAATTTTCATTTGTCTTGAGTTTGGCTAAGTTGCTCATTGAAGAATACTCATGAAATTATTTTGATCTGATTAGGCTTTTAACTGTTGTTGTACTGTCAGTGCTTAGCCAAGTTTTAACAATGTTCTTTGAAATCTAAGGGTAGGATAAAATCTAGACATCCTATACATTTCAACCAACAAGCAGATAAGGGACATGGAAGGGATGATCTTAAACGTAGGAGGTATTACATTTAGTGAAGTTTAAATGTAGTTCTTATGTTGTTTGACTTAGGTTTGAATTGTTGGCTGTAAAAAACTTCCTAGATAATCTGCACTGTTTTTGAGATTCAAACCTTGCCCGCGTTGCTATTCTAAATTGGAATTCTTAAACCCGGGTACGATACTAAGTTATCGACCAATTTTACGCGACAAAACATCCTTCGGCGATTGTCCGCGTTAATACTTATATTCCATTATCGCAAGATTAATACAAAGAATGAGATTGGAATGTTTGGGGTTTAAACCATTGAAACCATCGTTTGAAAAGACGATCAAACATTGTTGGCGCTCGGAATCAAAACAATTCCCATTCCGATAGAAACACCCAACTATTACACTGCACAATAAAAGCGCCGATCAATAGCCTTAAAATAGGAGGACGGTTAAGCACAGGCTTTGCAAATCTCCGAAAATAAATACAGCTTCGCTTATCGCAACAAACACAAGCCAACAAAGTTTCACCAAGCTGCCGGTACGAACTCTCGAGCCATCATAACACGCGCGGGTGGTTTCGTAATTTTCGCACCAATCCACTGCCCAAAAAACCAGCACCCCAGAATCCCGTTTAACGACCCAGCAATGGCAGCAAGGAAACGGCTAAACGGGATCCCCGCGTTTCGTAGGTGGGTCCCGCGCGCCCGGTCAATCGATCGAAAGTAAACCGACCGGTAAAAATTAGTTTTGCCGGAAAATGCCAATACCGGGGCCCCCCATCCCTTCATACGCTCTCCGATTCTTCCGATTGATCTGCTCGTGCTTAGCGGGAAGAACAACTGTTTCGTTCGGAATTGCCCAAACACCTCCTCGGATGGCCCAGACGCAGGACGCGCGACTGGTCCCGGGGCACCCCGGCCCACTTAAACCACCGTTAAGCTTTCCCCTAAAAGCATCGACCGCGCGCGCGCCAGCCCTACTTTTAATCCGGTGCTCGTAAAAGCACCGACAATTCTGTACCAAATTTCCCGCCCAAAAGTTTTTTGTTGTTGCTGTGCCTCAGCAGCGTGTTTCTCTAGGTCAGAAGGGTTTGGTCGGTCGAGAGAAAGACGGAAAGATTAAACCCTTTTGCTCCGTTTATACGACCCTGCGCTCAGGTGTTACTTTTAGCAGCAGCAGCAGCACTTACCATCAACAGTTTCTGTTCGATTGTTTTGCCAAGCGCTTTGGCCGGCGGGACGACGTAAGAATGCGTCCGCGGGCCTGGATTGTTATACTTTTTTGGCGCAATTGTTCAAATTGTACGCCAATTTTGTACGCGGTTTATATCGATCCCATCTACGCTGTTATTTTTTTTTTTATTTTTTTTTTTTGGAGTTCAAGATAAAGGGGTGCGCTTTTTCGAAAGCCTGCAAGCGCTGAACCATGTTTATGTTTGAGCGATAAAACTTCCCAAAGTGATTTGAGCCTTTTTGCCCGCGCCTCTACAGTGTGAGCTTTTTTTTGCTTACTTGCTTGCTTGCTTGGGTTTAGGTACGGCGAAGAGCTTCCACACGACGTGTCTGCGTACACATGTACATTGCGGTAGATCTTATCTTCGCCCGAAGGTATTAGGATCGAGTTTGATAGCTCATAAAATCCTCGTAACCACCGCACCAGGTGCACACATATTGCGATGCGCTGTTTTCATCTGCATTCCGAGAACCGTGCCATAGTTTGGTAGCCTTGGTGGAAGCCTCGGAAGCTGGAATTCAGTAGCAGAGTAAGGGAATAAAACGTAGCAAAAAAGCTAATGCAAATAGTTCGATCACACGCCCATAACTGAGTGCATACATAGATTTTCCATTTACATTCTTCGATCCGGAAGAAGAGTTTTATTTTCTTCTACTTGTTGTTGCATTGCGGCAAAGTAAGGAGTGTTGCAAAAACTGCTCCAAGCTGTAATGCTTGAGTTTGTATGTGTATTCTTGGGTATTTTTCTTGAGGTTTCTTTTTTTTTGCATATCTTTAATTTCTGCGGACGAGAAAGAAGAGAACACACGGTATGCGAAGAAGGGAAGAAATTATGTAGCTGAGCATAACGGGAGTGTACATAAACGAGCTGTGTGCTACGGTACAGTTGATGGGGAGTGTGCAGTGTGTGGCAAGCACATCATCATCTCTTCCTTCCTGTTTTTCTCTTGGAGTCTTGGAGGTGCGTGGAGCTGAAGGAAGTTCCATCATCTAGTGAGGAGCTCAAGATAACTATCTTCCTCCGGGTTGACCGAGTTGTGGTGTGGTACGCTTTGGGGGAGGTGAAAAATGCGGTTGATCCGGATTATCGGATCAATGTAAAATCGCCAACGGCTATCCAACACCTTCGTTACATTCCAACGGTGCAAATCATGGGACAGAGCAGAGATAGTGGTCAAGAAGATGATCCATTTGGCTTGGTTTATACCATTGGAACTGGAAGGCGTGGATGTGTAGAAGGAATAGGGCAGCTGCCACAACAATGTGATAATTTTCAAACGCTTTGAAGTGCACGAAATGTTACAAACCGATTGTTATTTGTTTTTGCTGATACTGATAGTGCTTCGTAGTATCCAACATCCAGCATTCGTCCAAATTCCAAAGTTGCATCCTAATCACATACTAACACTCACTGTAACGCAGAGTGTTATTAGCATTTTGCAAGTGGGCGTTTGTGTGAAGCTTTTCTCACACAGTGTGCTGTGCAGCGAAAATAACACACGCCTCAGACACAGACAGAGCAGAGCAGGGAGAAAGATTTGTATTATTATCGGCTTGAAGCTCCCGGCGTCGTCGTGTGCAAAACGGGGTAAGTGTTTACCGGCAGCAGCAGCAGCAGCAGCAGCAACCCGTGTGTTACAAGACGTTCTCGGCTGGAGATGTGGTGGAGAGCAGAGAGTTTGTAATTAGCTGCCGACGCGGGCTGCACGCGGATTACAACCGCTAGCCACGGGTATAACGCGCATAATCTGTACGGCACGATTTTGTCGAATCAACAACAAGTGGCGCTTAGCCGTCTGTTGTGTGGGGTGCGAATTTGAGCGAAGGCGAATCATAATGTGTAGTAAGTGGTAAGTGGTAAGCTGTGCTGTTAGTGTATCGCTGCAATATTGCATTGCAGCGGGAGATGGAATCGCTCATTCTCACGGGTTTTTCTTCTTTCCGTAGAGCATTGGGGATTAAATGTGTCAGTTTTAAGAGAAAGCATTTGGTGTGGAGGAGGGTACAAAGGGAAGAATCAAGGGATGAAAACACATTGCTAGGGATTAGCTGCTATTACTTAGCAGATACGGAACTCAATTGTGGATTCAAAAGTACTGGAATTACACGTTTTGTGACACATGCGATTTAACACAAGTTTTTAATCATGTTTCTACTTTGGCGTAACGTCCTACACAGACCTGCCGACGTTTTCAGGCTTTCGAGTACTACGCATTTCAGTAAGACATTCATTGCTCCATTCTAGACTTCAACCCAAGACGGACATGGTATAAAGTCGTACACGTTGTCGATTGGACCACGGGACTGTCCACCGTATACCAATGTATCGCCCAATAATGTATAACTCCGAATTTTATATTCAATGGAAAGGATCCAATGTTCATGGAATGGATTACGAGGTCACTCGAGTTCCTTCTCAGAAATTAATCTAAATATTTATTATTATTTTGTAGCATGCTTGCATAACAATATTGATTAGAAGTGTCCTTAAAATGGCTTTTAAGCAAACCATTTTGATGTTTGAAAGAATCTCAATGATGATTATTTTTAGTTTTAAAGCTTCCAGTGTGCTTTGGCATTCTCTGGTGAACGAACATGTTTCAAATTGATATGATTTTAATTTTAGATAGTTTAGTTTGATTTATGTTCCTATCTTTGTCTTGTTTCGTTAGTTCTATTTAAGTGCAATCAGAACGGTATCTACCTCCGTAATGATCGCAAACGAAGATTCTTATTTAGAAGTTACGGTCGCAATTCGTTACGGTCATTAAAGGAAAATTTAATTTCTCCACTTCATTGCATTCCGGTTGCAAGCTCCTATATCCAATCTAAATCATTTAAAAGTATTGATTACGCTCACAATTGCAATTGTCGATAGTTTTTTATTTGTGCCTTGCACTTGGAACCACCCACTTTCTTACGCTCGTTAGACCGTGGACAAAGTTTTGCTTACCACATCCACACTTTATAAATCACTTCCCGGGTCTCACTTTTGCCGAACTGAATTAAAGCCGCAAGAAAATAATCCACAAACACACATACACAATCACAGCGAGACAGAGAATAAATAATGCATTCGTACGACATAATCCAGCCAATGAATCAGGATAAAAGTCAGAATTGCAAACCTGGAGCAGGCAGAGACCGCCCGTTGGTTCTAACGGTTTTTCTTTCTGCCCAGGGTTTCCCGGTGGTGGTGGCATCCCAGGAAAAGTAACGTTCCAAGTACCCGTAATGGGGGAAGTATCGGATTGCACCGTCACCACCACCAGCTAGCTCCACCTTTCCTTTTACCTACTGGTTAGGTGTGAAAAGGCGTTCTTATCGTGCGAGTACGAGTTGTGGACAAGATTTACGTTCTTCATTCCTCCTGGTCCAAGAGAAGGTTAGGGATGGAGACAGAGAGCGAGATGTAATTAAACGATGGTAATAACGATTGCCTGTGAGCCCTTTCGATGGTGTACTGGAACTCTTCTTGCAGCGGTACAGTGATTTGCAGTTGTTTCGAACTGGAAAAGCGTGTCCATTTGAAAGCCAGTAGTAGCAGGCGTAGTGGTGTAGCAGTAGTCCATGGTTGTACCGGTACTATGTCGATAAATGCAGCTTTGTCTCTTAACACGGGCCCTATCGGGTGCAGTGGTGCGTGTTTGCGTGTTGAGATATAACCGGGCAACAAATTGATGAATGTTTCCTTGCCGAACGATTCTTCGATTGCGGAGAAGCCACTACCGAAGATTATGCGTGTTCTTGTACGCAAACACGGGAGGCTGGCGGTGCCTGAAAACTCTCCGGTGGCATTTACCTTCTTCCGGTGCGTAGATGTGATGGATGGAGATTTTTTTCTGTATTCCCATTCAAGCTTTTACGATCGCTAAGCCAATCCCTCTCGGTCGTATGGGGAAAAGGGTTCGAAAAGCACTTCCATGTTCGTGCATCAATCTTCTGGTTTTTAGCACGTTGAAGGCTTGTGAGTACGCACAGAGCAGCACAAGTCGTGCATCGGCGAACCAAGACTCTAGAGCTGGGACCAGAGAGAGAGAGAGAAAGAACATTCGGAAAGGATTGTAATCGGATTGCCATAAATAAAAGTAACATTCGTTGTTTCGTTTCCAATCAATTCCACCGTTTCAACCGACAACAACATGTACACAGTGGCAGCCGGGATTAGTTGACCGCGGTTTATAGATTAGAAGCTTTGGCATGGATTTTCTGATGTGTGGAATTACCTGTCACGGACGCTAATGGAGCGGACATGTGTTAGCTTTACGGTGCGTTGTAAGGACATCACACAAACAAAGCTTCCCGTTTTCAATCACACTGAAAAGTGTGGTTGTGCGGACATTAATTTAAAACAAGGTCGTGTTTGGGATTTTATGTCCCCAAAATCAACAAACTCAAGCTGCCGAACGCATGCTTTTGTTGGCGGTTAGTTAGAAACAACAACTTCTGCATGGACGCGTTTTGTACTTCGCCAGTGGTGCAAATTTTCGCTCTGCAAAACTCCTGATAGCAGCTGTCACTTTAACCGTGTCCTGCAATGGAAACTGGCGGTGGACTCGTGGAGTTGTCACAAACTGCTGACGAAGTAAACAAGAGTGCGCCGCCTCCGCTGTGTGCTCGCTTCGCTTAGCTTTCGGTTCGGGCAGGGCGCCAACCCAGTAGCAATACAATTCTAATCACTGGCCAGAAGGGCTATAAAATTAAACGGAGTGAACGTAAATTTTCATAATTTATACTCCAGCCAATTTCAATTCGGCAACTACCGCTGGAGTTAGGCTATTAATTTGTGTTGCTGTTTGTGCGTGTTTTTTGTTTTTGCTTTTGCCATTAGGCATCGATTTTCCGGACATCAAGCGAATGGGGCGTTACACACGCTGAACTTTGATAGTGTGGCCAACACGCTAGCTGGCATGTTTTCGCACACTTTTGGACAAACTTTTGTCGCACACTAAAAGCACACGCTCTGCTGCACACGCGGGAGTAATTGAAATCCTTTATTATCACCAATCGGACTCTCTCGCGACCGCTGTTGCGGCAATAGATTGGCGCTGCAGTGGCGCGTCAGCCTTTTGGGAGCAACCACAGACCGACCGAACATAGATTATCTAGAATGACTACTGGCTCAAAGAGGTGTGTGCCAGACCACCAACCCCGCAACGCGAATGATGAAGCTTTTCGCAGCAGCGGCCGCCTGATGATCGTCCCACTGCGATCGTAAATAAAGTTAATTGAAGAATTTGTTCAAAACATGTCCCCACAGTGTGTGTGTTTGTGCTGAATGCAGCGCTGTGTGAAGTTTTGCATTTCTCTGGCACTCTGTAGCCCGCTGCGTACTGCGGTAGTAGTGCGTTGGTTGGCAACGAGAGAGCGCCGTCAAAGTGATCGGTCGATCGGTATGATTTATGGGGTAAAGATCGTTATCGGAAGTGCTTTTGCTCTACGGTGGTTCGAGCATGGAGGCCGCTGGGTTGTTAGTAACTCGCCGACGGTATGCGAAAAACATGACGGTATGCGTGGACGCAAGGAAGGCATGGATAGGAAGTGGTTGTTTATCGTTTTATATAAATTATCCGAGATATTTGTTAGGATGTAATGTTGTGATGGGTAAAATGAATGGAAGAGGTTAATGGAACTGAAAATGCACATCCAGAGATCTAGTGAGGGTTTTAATCTTTTGGACGGAAGTTGAAGCTATAAAGAGTATGATGTACGAGGAGTGTTTAATGAAGCTTAATGTTCTGGAATTATTTAAAAGCTGCATGTAGCTTAAATGTATCGAGAATTATGCCAAAAGTCTTAGTCATGTTGGGGAGCTAAAAGGTAATTTTCTAAGTGTGTCGGTGTGGAAGATTTCAGTGGTTCCTCCGAAGTCCTTACTGATTAATAACCTTCCAAATAATGTTGAGGTGTTGGTTCAAACAACATGTCTCTTTTAACTAATAGCTCGTTGAATTTTAACTGTAATTCTGTTTCCCATCCTCACTGCCTTTCAACTGCATCATTTCGTCACTTGCTAACAGTGAAATACCCGCCATGTTATCGTAGAAACAAAAAAGACCATCCAAAACGTTCAAAACGACACTTGCCTTACATCTCCTCTGCCTACGCTCTAAAAATTGTACGTTTTACTCCTCTGTTTCTATGTCGTGCACTGCTGAAAGCCAAAACTTCCTCCTCGCATATGACTGGGTACCCCGGATATTAGGCTAGTGACACTATTCACAACCCACAACCGTAACGGGGGCGACCGAATGAAATGAGAACGCCTGGATGGCTAAATTCTTTCAGTTTAATATCGCTCCCTGTCATCGTGTCGCTCTGTGTCATTCTGTCCGGGTATGACGTGACTAATGTCACTTCATTACATAACTCATTCTGCAGATCATGACGTGTAGCCCGTCGTCCGTTTGTGTTTCGCTCTATCTAGCTATAAAATTATGCTGGTGCTAGCGTCAGTCGTTGGCTGTTCGTGTGCGGCAGACAACAAAGTTTCACAGTCTAGTGTGACGGGGTATCACTAACATTCGGGGTGGCGGGTTGGGAGATATCCCCGCTGGTGGTAGCAGAGGACAGAGGGCGACGGCTTACTACGATGAGCGATGCATCCGTGCCGGTCCGGTGGCAGCTCGTTTGCCACCGGAATTAGCATCTAGCCTGCGGTGGCTGGTGCTCGTCTCTCGGACTCGCGACTTTCGCGCGTGACCTCAGACCTCAGATCACACGGTGTGTTTGAGTGTGGGGTGCTTTGAGCGCATCTCCGCAGCATCGCGTAGCCCACACTCCCTCGTGCGCCACAAGCGCCGCCCGCGGAGGCTATTTGGGAAGGTGCATATTAAGCGCCTGATTTATTGCTTGTCGCTTTGGCTGCGTTTGTGTGTGTATGTGTGGTGCCATCCTCAATGTTGCAAAGTTCAGTGTAAGAAGTAGTACCGTTCTCGGTGGATTTTAGTACACGTAATACCGAGCGAAAGAGACCAGAGAGTGAATGTAAGAGGATGTGAAGTCCCACAAGTGCGCAATTAAAAAACATTTCAGTTACCAAGCCCATTCTTCTCGTGCCCAACTCGTTGCCCCATCCGGGTGTCCAGTCTGTGGATCCCGCTTCCCACTTTTACCAGGACGACGTGTGCAAGCAGACGAGGCGAACCTCTGCAGGCACGTTGGTTGAAAAATGCACACCACCCAGCCAACCAGCCAGCCTGTTGCATGCGCCTGTTCAATGCCATGTGGCGCCCGTTAGCTTTGGAGTTTGTGGGCCCCGTTTCGGCAAAAATGTCTCGACTGTTCCCCTGCCTGCTACTTCTGCTTTGTCGCGGACGGTGGGATGGAACGTTGGGGTTGCAAAAATAGCATGCTGTACCCGAAACACGAGCCCCAATGTGTACACACATGCCCTGCACAACCTTTACGACGATTTGTGTGCGCGCGCGAGAGAGCATTACGTTTTCGGGTTTTGTGGTCATCCTATGGCTGGCCGGTCGGAGCCGGTCGTTTTCTTTCTTCTCTTTGGACACTCGTCTGCGGTGCTCATCGCAAGCCAGGAATTGTTAATCCCTGTACGCGTTTACGCAGCCCCATTGCAGGCTGGTCCTCCCAATGCCCCGGAACGCATGATAGTAATGATAATAAATATTAATAAAAAAAAGCCCACATCGCCAACACAGAGCGGGAAACAGAGACACGGGACGCGCGTCTGGTGTATCATGTCCTCTGCGCGCCGGTATGCGGTATGTGGTATGCGTGTAGCGGCTGGAACGCGACATCGCTACCATATGCACATGAACGCGTTCCTGGAGGGGGGGGGGGCTCCATTGTGGTTGTTGTTCTTTGGGTACGAGGGTACGGTATTCGTTGTCTTCGGAGTGCTTGAGAAGGGCTGGGTTGAAGGTTGCTCTTCTCTCCCGGCGGGGAAGACTCGGGAAAACTCTGGATGGCACGGGAAAAACAATTCCTCCCGTGCGCCTTTGGGGCAACGATGGCAACACGGGCGCTACGGGACCCATCCACTACACAGTGGAGCCATTTATTTTAATTTATGAAGAACGTGGTTCGCTCGACATTGTGGTCGGTGGGGAACAATGGTTCAGACGGTACCGGTTGTGGTATGTGGTGCGCGCTCACTGGCTCCAATTTTGGCTTAAGCACAGTGAGATATTATTTCAGTCATGTTTTCCAACTGATGGTTAGAAGAATAGACTCAAATGTTGTAGAAAACTTCAAAATTCTTTGATCTTTCCTCGATGATGATTTTGGTCCTTCGAACCGGATGAGTATTTTCTTTGGGTTTTAAAAAGTTTTTTTTTTAATTTTTTTTTCGCGAGAAAGGCCTATTGTTTTATTATTTTCTCTTTGTTTGTTCATTTCTATTTCATTTCTAACATTATTTTCTAGTAAATCTTGCATTCTTGCCTTAGTTGCGCTGTTCGGAAGCTAACTATGGACGACGAACCTTCACACTTTGTTCGCTGTTGCCGTTCCGTGCGGTCTGCTAGATTAGTTCCATTGCTACCGGTGCACATGAGTAATGGCTAGCAATCGGGTGGATTGGTTTAACCACCACCGTACTATTACCGCCACCATTTCACGGTTATTTTGGTTTTGTCCCCCATCTTCGCTCCCTGCTCTGGGTGACTGTTTTCTTTACCGTGTGTCGGCTTCATCTGCTCAGAGAATTATGGTACAGTCAAGTGCAAGGGATCAAGGGAGAAGGTACGTGTAGATTCTGTAGATGCTACGAAAAACGCAATCAAAACTTTATCCTAATCCCAATGCATTCATGGGGAATGTGTTGCAGTAGCGAAAGCTTTGCTCGAACCTTTTTTTTCGTGTTGGGATTTTCTTTTAATGGCCACAAAAGGGCGCTTTGCTGCGTCCTCGGGCATTACGGGTCTATTTATGGGAAATCTAGCCCATTCTGTGGTGAAATGATGGTGTGTGTGCTTGCTCAATACATGTAGTTCTGTACAGCAATAGCAAAATTGTGAAAAGATTACACCATCAATGGGTGGTGATGTACTTTTTTGTGTTTAAATTTACACTAACATCGTTATTTATTCAGCATTTTTATCCATCCGACAAGCTGAATAAATAGCCAATGCAAATGTTAGAGTGTGAAGTTCACTCTCTTCCAGATTTAAAGTAAACAAGATTTATATGCAAATGGTCAAACAAGACTACATTGTTAAAATTCACATGCCCGTGGCACTTGTTTCGCGTTCTCTTGCGCATTTCGCACGTTCCCCGGTGCTCTAGCCGCGACGTACAGTGACCCCGACGCTTAAAATTGCTTGTCACTTGGCCTGCAAAATTCCGTTCTCGCCCGAGATGAGACTTTTCTGAGGTCGCTGGTCGGTTCCTGAGCTTTTGTACACATAATTGCAAATAGAATTTATGGATAAGGTTCTTCTTTTCCCTGATAGCTTCCTCCTCTCAGTGGTAGTGTTGTAGTATGATGCAAAGCACAAAACGTAACTTTTATCACTTCAAGTGCTTTATTTTCGCTCTTCCTCTCGCTCTCTCCTCTCGGTGGCTCCCTGGGAATGTGAAGGAAACTCTTAGAATACCTGAGGTACTGACATACGGTACACGGGTACCTGGAACCAAGCGAATAACGTTAAGTCTGCGGGGTGGTCTTTGCTCTACGGGATGATAAACTTGGAACGGTGCCGAACCAGAGTTTATGCTGCCGTAGGCAAGTTATGTGTTTGAGTAGCGGCAATAATTGGTCGTTTTTCACTCGGAAAGATGACGGCTTCGACGAAGGTCAACTGTGTCCTGTATGTTGTTGTGCCATTTGATGGTATTTTCCATAACGTCAAGCAAGTTGTGTGAGTTATCTTTTTGAGTTTGAATTAAGTGAAGTGTTATTTGCACTTTAATCTACGCGAGTGGTGCATGGTTTACTAATCGGAACTTGTGTATTGTGTTTAAATACATATTTCTAGGTTATATTTTCATGTGTATTACCTTTCTACAATTTAGTTGAGCTCCAATCTGAGACATTGTAAAGCAAGATATCTGTAAGGTCTGCTACCGTTGCACGAGATATTCAACACATTTCCATTCTAACTCTCCCTCCCAAACCTTGTTCACGTGCGACGGTTACAACAAGCCCCTGCGATTTGGGCGACGCGATAAAACGCACGCTTTGACATAAATGGATAATGTCGACAGCGTTTGTCTGATGTATTTTGTAACAAGCGCCTGCCAGAGATCCCGATTCCGTGGTAGGGCGGATTATGTTGCGATCAGTTACGCTCGCGTTATACACAAACAACAGCAAACCGGCAACAACAACAAAAAAACCTCCCAAACAAACCGTACCTGCTACTACTACTAAACTGCTCGCTCTCTCTGCTCCCTTTCTTATACCAGTCCGCCACGATTGACGCCGCGGCGGATGCATTGAGCGCGGTGCGCACTAATTGACTTTTCGTTGGTAGCAGCGGGCAAGTGACAGCTTGATGGTTTCGCGATTACAAAGAGAGGACCACGCGATCGTGCGCAGAAAACTGCCGTGCCCTTGTTGATTGAGAGAGAGCGGGGTAAAAACGGGACAGCGGTGAACAGCGGGCAGTTTAACTTAAACACACTGCTCATGTAAAACATCATCTCGTGTGTATGGAACACAAGCAGTGCAATGTGTTTTCCCCCTCAATAAGATCTGGTCCTACCGTTGGGAGGGAAAAATGGATATGAAAAAACAAAATTAAAACACTTCTACATTCAAACCACATCAACTGGCTGTCAGGGTGTGCAAAATGTGAAATGTGAACGTTTCGATGGCTTTTTTGTGTGTTTGTCTGGTAAAATCCCTGTGATCGAAAGGCGGCTTTTTTGTGATCGAAAGCCAAGTCGGCCGGGGGGAAGGAGTTGTCCATGGGGAAAAAGGGGGGAATGCAAACAACAACGGCAGCCGGCGGTTTTGCTGTGTTTGCGAAAGAAACTAAAGGGGAAAAAACAACTCTTTACTTCGTTCACGGGAGGACATAGTGTGTGTGTCGTGCGAAGCGATGAAGGAGGTTCGTCGCTTGTTGGTGGATTTAATGTTTTCTGTTAAATGCCGCACGACGTCCCTGCATCCTCGTTTCTCTCTCGCGCCCCCCCATGGCAAGACAAGATTGAAAGTGGTACACCTTAAAAGTTTTAAAAGCTTTTCGTAATTGAAACGCCCGATGTCTTAATCTTGGCAAACAAATACATTGTGTACATAATGACTGGCAGAAGGACAGGGGAAGAAACACGCTTGCCTTTTAGGGGACGGAGGCTGGTGTAGGATTTGAACTTGGGGGATTTTAGGAGCTTATGAATTGTGGGGCCCATGTGCTTAACATTTAGTTTTAGCTTTTGTTTCCCAAAGAATGCGCTTTTTTTCTTGTCTTTTGATAATTTGTGAACTTGTTTACAGTCGTTGTCGCTAAATTTTGACTCTAACTCACCTATTTTTGTCTCAAAGGCACCTATTTTTGACAGCGTGTCACGATTTTTGCCTCGAAGGCATCAATTTTTGACAGAGCGCATCAATTTTTGTCTCGAAGGCATCAATTTTTGACTGTGAGTCAATCGCTTTATTTACAAAATTTTACGCAATTTCTAAAACTGTGTGTTCTGAAATGGTTGAAGTAAAGTTAAGTAGTGAATAATTTTATTGATAGAATTTAAAATAAAACAAAAGTTTTGCCAATTTTGGAAGATTTAATGGAGTGAAAAATATTTGGCATGTATTTTTAGCTGTAAACAAAAGCTTTAAAATTTCTAAAATTTCATCATTTTTTCTCAAGAAACAATCAATTTACACAGTTTTTGTATTTTTAATGAGATGTGGAATAACAATTGTTCAAAATCTGCTTAAATACCTTGTAAAATTGTCATGATTCCTACAAGAGTCAAAAATTGATGACTTACAGACAAAAATAGGTGCGTTAGAGTCAAAAATTGATGCGCACTGTCAAAAATTGATGCCTTACAGGCAAAAATTGATGCGCACTGTCAAAAATTGATGGCTTAGAGCCAAAATTAGGTGGCAACGACTGTAATGTTGGATTTATATGGCGTTTCATGCGTGGCATTAAACTATGAATAAAAACTTTAATCTGATATGGGATTTAAACTTTCTGCTATTTTGTTTCGCTTAAAAGTCCTCATTAAACAGTTTTTCTCCATTTGCTTCGAATGATTATTGGATACATTTAATTTTCCTGTTTTTTGCCAGCTGTTACGTACCGTCGTCACCATCATCCAATTCGCTTAATTAATATATTGGCTAAACTTTCGCCGTCTTAATCTAGGCAGTGTGATAAACGGAATGTTTGGCAAGTAGCAACGAAAACATTTTGGGAGAGGAAAAGCGTTCTCTCCGTTGACTGCCATAGAAACGGGCAGGCGACGTTAATCACGCCAAGCCAAGCTTACTAACAACAGCACCGTTTCGTGCCCAGTGTGTCCATCCCAAAAAGCTGCGCCAACCTTCCGAACGAAGAAGAGACAGGCTTATTTGACCCTCGAGGGCAGACAAATAAACAATAAAAATGGAAGCGACGGCATGCGCTGGTCTGGCCGTTCGGTTCGGCTGCGTGTGCAAGCTTTGCGCGTGTTCTGCTGCTGGTCAGTGGCAGTGGGCCGACCTTGTACAACAATGATTCCCGGCACGGAAATGGAGGCGAAAAATTGGCAGCGATGCTGTGTGTGTTTCTTCCTTCCTTTTTTTCCCCCTTTCGCCCAGGATGTCCAACATAGGCGGATGGCGGCGGATTCGAGGGGAGAAAAAAGAAAGCTCACGCTGAACAGTGCATACAGTGGATGGTGTGGTTGGTGTGCTGCACGAGCGTACAGAATCAATTAAGATAATGAGAAACTGAACCTTGACAGAGGAGCGGGAGCTCCAGCACCAATGAAGCACAAAATCGCAGCTAAACAATAGTTCGTAGCAGCAGCTGTCTAGCGTCAGCGGATTGCTTTTGGGAAAGGGATTGCTTTTTACTCCACTCCGAGCGCGAGTCATTGTTCATCGACGCTTCAAGACTTTGGGCAAAGTTTTTGGAGAATATAAATAGGAAAGGTTTTTTTTTTGTGGAATCATTATATCAGAGTTATGTTTTATGCAATTAATTTTATTCCTGTTTGAAGACTATCAAAAACAAGTGAAAGTTTTGTGCTGAAATGGTACAAACTTATCGTAACTTGTTTTTAATTGCGTAAAGAACATTTGAACATCTCAAAAAAAAACATTTATCACTTTGTGATTGTAAAAGCTTCCTACAGCGGATAACTAACTGTATCGTAGATTTTCCTCTCCACGGGCAAATGCTAAACAAACGTCCATCGTGTGCACGACGATGATTTGGAAATTCTATCATGCCGGGGAAAAAAAGCACACTCAACCCGAACAAAAACTGACTGCTGCTCGTTAGGGGTTGCGCGAAGGGTGAAGGTTAATTAAAGTGAACGTTGTATGCAATTTATTACGCTCGAAAAGAATTACGCGCGTGTGGGGCCCCCGTCACAGCACAAAAGGGACAGCAGTCACATTCGGGGAAAAGGGCGGAACAACCAAGCAAAGGGATTTTAAGCTGCTCCGGTGTCCTGGGATCCAGCTCTAACGAACTTCTCAGTGAGGTCGTTAGAGCGAAGGTGATCGTGCCGTGCTTGCCTGCTTCCCGTTCGTGTGGGTGTATCGATTGAACCCTTTTTTTCCGGCCCGATACGGAAGAGTGTGTAAGCAAATTCCCCTGTTGCTATCTTATCGTTTCATTATGCAGATTATTTTCTTTACAGCGAGATGGGTGTGTGTTTGTGTACCTTTGGGAACTGGACAGTGATTTCGAGATTTATATCATGCGCGCGCTTTACTGCTCCTGCACGGGTAGGAAATAAATGCAGTTACAGATTTGCTTCGCTGGGCATACACACTGTGGGCCTACGATTTACGCTCTCTTCTACTCAACGCTTTGTACACCAATGGGCAAGCTGGAAATGAATGTTACATCATGTGCAGAGCATGTACGAAGCAGCATCTGCCTGTATTCCCCGTAGCGTTGTGGAGAGTAATAGGGAAAGAGTTCTTAGAACCCACAAGGAAACCAACCCCCAAACCTCAGTGGAGGAAAAGGCAAATAAGTCTTCAATTAAATTTAATTCCTTAAACTAACAACAACCTGACACACACAGACCACTCCGGGCCTCTTCACGCATTCGGGCCACTCGACCGAGAGGCATGATGAGAAATGGGAATTGACCGGCTGCACAAGAACGGAGCTTAGGCAGCCCAGTTTTCTACTGGCAGTGTCAGTTTGATTTGAATATTTCTCGTTATGAACGTGAGTGGCCTCGTCCCGATGCTGCAAAACCTTCCCTTGAGTACTCTTTTATGCTTCTGCACGTGTGTGTTTGTATGTGTGCGTGTGTTGCTATAAATCTTTTAATTCGTTATAAGTTCGTTGCATTTCCAAACCGATTTATGTGTTCGTTGCAGAGGTTTATGAGGTCGTGTGATGAATTTATAACATATAAAGAGGACATTCCAGTGCAGGAGAAATATATGGCAGGTGGGCTCGAAGAATTGCCATCCGTTTTCTCTGGAGGCCTTCGGTGGAAATGCAAAATCAATTTAACACTGTGTTTACATCATCAATAAAGGATGATTGGAGTTTTATGCAAACGGGAAAGATTTCAGCTTAATTTGACGTAGTAATGATGGTAGGCATTTTTTGCCCTAACGCTGCCTTTACAAATTAAATATATATATTTGTTTATTTTATTTATATGAGGTGCTAGTTTTCAGTATATGCTGAAGATTTAACCTGAAATTTTGGATCATAATAATTAAATCTGTTTTAAGAATGGAAAACATAAAGCATTCTTTTATTTTTCTGATGAAATATGTAGATTTTTCCGAGTCAATTTCCAATGTCAACAATGTTTTTCATTCCATGCATTGTTTCAACAGATATCAAATGTTACATTTGCATCACAAACATTTTTCAGTTCTCTTACATGATTTTCAACATCCCACAAGCTGGACTGAGTTCGGCAGTTCAGGACTGAGGACTGAGTTTGACAGTTTAAGACTGAGAACTGAATTTGACAGTTGTGATGTGTTGAAAATCATGTGGAAGAATTGGAATTTTATTGTGACGTAAATATGACACGTGACGGCTGTTGAAAAACTTGTTGCAAGCGGTGAAAGATGCTGTGCACGTGGCTTGGAAAACCCTGTGAATAATTTAGTATTTGTGGTTCAACTGAAGACATGTAATTTCTCAAGAGATGTACCTGAAGAGTCAGAACCGTACGGTTCATTCAGTTCATTCAAAAGAAACGACATCCGTTCATCTAATCAACGGTCGTCGGTTCTTTATAAACTGTGATGTATTTCGTTGTTCTACTCGTTGAAATAAAGTGCATCCTAGCTATCCAGGTAGTTCATTTCCTCCAGTACAAATATAACTAGAACCGTACGCCAAATATGTCTGCCAAATAATTTACATGGTGCATTAAACTGTTTGTTAGATTTTTTGTATCGTAAACACATCGTCGTTTGGCGAGCCTTGTTGAGCCTTTTTAATATTTTTGGGCCTTAGTGAAACACAATACAGCGTTTTAAAATACACATGTTCATAGGTTTCAGATGCACTTTCATTAGAAACAATATTTTAGTCAACATTCTAGAATATGTCATCTAATATAAATACTAATCCATTGCAAAATTTGAACATATTTTTTCCATTGTTTATATCATATTCTAAAGTGTTTCTTTTGCATAGTTTTATCTTGTTTGAAGATTTACCTACATAGAAGTAGTCTGCCTCAATATTAGGAACCGAACCATAGGACATTTTTCGTGTACCCGTGTTTTCGGTACGTAAAAACAAGCAGAGTTTACAGCATAACAAAATTGCTTCACTTCCATTGACAAACAATCATTTCGAGTCCAAACAGCTAGAACAAGAGCACCGAAACCCGAAAACAAAGGAAAACGAAGCCGAATCAAATCATAATCGCGTTTCTACGGCACTCGCTCGCGGTGTGTCGCACGGCGCCCGGGCAGGCAGTGACTGTGTTTGATTGATGGCTTGGAAAGCGCTTGTTTAGCCTGCAGGTGTAAACAAATTGTGTTAACAAGCGGGCGGAAAAACAAATTGCTTCCCTTTGAGCTGCTGCCAGTGTTGATTGCATTATTCTTTCGGCTTACAGCAGGCCGTCCTGCTGATTCACTTGTCACTGCTTTCGAATGCGACCGGCGGCGGCGACGGCAAGATGACGTACCGAGCCTGTGGATGAATCGTGTTTTCCAACGTGGAGAAGTGTGGATGATTAGGTCGAGCACAGGGATGAGTGCCGGGTGGCTCATATCCAAACGAAGAATGAAAAACTCCCATGTACGTGCGCACATGTGTTTGTTTGCACGGTAGCTGGGGGAAAAGCCATTGTGGCAAATTTTCCAAAAACAAAGTCAAACCTCCCCCAAGTGTACGGCCGCACACCGACCTGAGACAATATTATTCTGCGCCGAAACCGCAAACACGCACACACAGTTTTGCCACCGGTTTCGACACCGAGGCATTAAGCGATTAGCAGAGGCTTTCCCGTGTCCCGCCGTGGCTTAAACGGTGGGCTGATAGAGAGATGATGCCCAGTTTTATCTCAAAATTGGACGGCTGCAAATCAACCAAGCAGACAGAGGGCTGGTAGGCAACAGCGCCCCGCGGGAGAGCACTGTTGCTTTTCCACAGGGAGCTGTCGCTCACAGTGCGCAAGAGAGCGAGACAGGGATATCCCGCAAACACAGGGACAGGAACTTTGGAAAGCCCTGGAAGATGTCAAGTGTTTGCGGAAGATATTTATCAAAACTCGGCTTCTGTGTGGCACCAAGGCACAGAGTGAATATTGTGCCTACCGGGTTTGAATGGTGACGGCAAACTTGCCGTGTATGTTTCCTTAGTGCCTGCCCGTTCTGGTCCTGCCTGCTAACATTTACTCGGCAAACATACGCGGCGGCGTACATGTGAGGCGGCGTAGTCTGTTCCCAGAGTGCTGCAAGGGAAGCTCAGCCAAACAGAGAAGATTTTCCTCGAGCTCACCGCGGGATGTGGAAACTGAAAAAGCGGAAACATCCAGACCCCCGGCCACTCACCCCTGGGTGAAGGTGTGTGTTTTTTCACCTGCGGCCAGTGCAGGAGGCTTTCGAAATTGAAGTCAACATCATTTGCTACGCCTCCGCTCCCGGTGTCGGCCAGAAGGTAGTTCAAGGTTCGGCTTTGTTGTACTCTCCACTTCCGAGCAGTTAGTTGCGTCGGTAATGCAGCGTGCTCGGAGGGCCTTAATCTTGAAAAGCTAAAAAGCAAATCCAATGGGGAAATGGTGCCTTGGGTACCGGATGGCGTAAGCTTGGTGCAAATTAGAATCTCCAACATGTTTTACATTCTTTACATTCGGGCGTCGCTTGTGGTGTGGATGTATTTGTGGATGTTTGCTCTCATGTATGCTGGTGCGGGCTCAATGCTCGTGGCGAATGTAGCGCGAAATGAGTGAACTAATGGATTCATTTCAGAAGAGATGCAGTGTGGGAGAAGTTTTAGGCCCGAAGGGTAGTCTCGTTACACGACGTCTAAGTTTATCTGCGGTGTAGGATATAGGGTGCGTCAGTCTAGCGTTTCTGAGGAGCGTTTGATTTATTTTCTGGGACACAACTGTTGGAGAAAGAAAACGTGTGCTGAGTACTCTCATAAAAGTAGGAAGTATACAATCATTAGAGATATACCTTATGGATGATAGGAGTCGTCCGAGTTGATCTACTTTCTCTATTCATAAAACTGATTCTAGACATTCCTTCAAGACAACACAATCTTCTGAGGCATTGTGTGGACAAGAAGTGAAGGTTTGACCACCAATTTAAGTTGATCTCTTTATGATACCCAATTTGAGATGGCAAGAATTTGTTACCCTCCACGAAAGGTAAGACAAGCTAAGCCAAACCTCTCAGACAGCAATCGCGCGCAGCAGCACCGCATGTAATCTACACCGGTGTGAACAAGCAGGAAGAACAAAATTGTGTTTAGTCATTTTGCAATTATTCCCAAGGAATGCTTCTTCGCACCGTGCTACCGGCCTTTCCAAGCTCAATCTCTCCGCTCGCTGCCTGCTTTGCGCTAACCTTCGTGGAATGACTGTGCCGCGGAAGGATTATTAGAGACGAGCACTGTGTGGACGGAAGAGATATCCACTTGCTCCACCAAATGGCAGTGAGTAGGCCCCAAGGAATCGCGAATCATCGTAGGTGCTTGTTTTGTAATCTATGATACTCATTTGGAGCACATTAGGCGCGCGTTTCGGCCGACGTATTGGTGGTGCCGTCCGGTGTGTGGTACGCAGCGGTGGCTTGATTATTTTCTTGCCAGGTCTCGCTGTGTGAGTGTGTTGTTCTTGCGGTCACTAGATGTTGGTAGAACCTTCTGTTCTTTTTTTTCATTTCGTTCGGTTCATTGTGTTGCTTCCATCTGCGCGCTAGGAATGTGAGAAAGGGTTTCGCTTTCGCTTTTTCATCGTGAGTGTGGCGTGTCGTAGAAGAAAAATATGCTTCCCACCCGGGGAGCGGACACAGCCTGCGGTTGCAAGCCTATTTGCTTTTTCGTATCTTCGCGTGGCGTCGAAGAAGATTCGTTTTTTGTTCTAGCCAGGTACACCTTCATACAAAATTCGAATCAATCGAAAGCAGATTATTGATTTCATGGTGTTCTCTGGCGGCGTGTGTGCGTGTATGTTCATACAGAAGACGGGTTGAGAGATGTATCGACTTTCGATTTCTTCACCCAAAAAGATGTCCGACGGTGAGGTCAAGCTGCGCCAAGCCGTTATAGTCGAAAAATGGGTGGTAAGAGTCTTGGAGCTGTTACCATAAGTCGGCTAGAACCTATTGTTCTTGCCGAACCAATGGAGAGCGGCCCCGGGATATTGCTCGCTAGGTTTCACTGCCAGCAGCTAACCAGCGGCGAAGAAAATGACATTTTAATTAATTTCACAGCTGAAAACGAAAGGGAAGGCAGCCTAGAGAGAGTCTTGCTTTTTTGTTCGTACACCTTCTGAAATGTGCTTGCGTAGCAGGAAAATTGGTTCGTTCTGTTGTTTTATTGGACGCGGGGGTTCTAATAGTGCGGGTCTGCGCATTCTGCACCGTCATGGCGTTTTGTTTATTTAATCTTATTTTTTCTTTCTTTTTTCTCTTTCTCAGGTAAGCATCATTAAGGGAACTTTCGTTTACGTCAGCAAATGGGGCATTGGTGAAAATCTGGAAAAGTGGTAAGTCATTTTGGGTTCGATTGGAGTACGTTAAAGGTTGAAAGTAAGGAAGCTTTCGATTCGGGATACGATTTCAATTGGTCAGATTTTTTAATAGAAGAAATTTGGCTTACACGGAGAGTTGATCCTAAAGATAGCTGTAAACTCGTTCCATGTTTTTCATATTTGTTTTTGTTTGTTAGTGCAGAATAAATGTAGACGTTTCTCAGGAAAGGACATTGGGATATCTGGGATAAGATTTGGTAACAATGCTTTTGATAAGAAATTAGAAATTGTCTGATTTTACTTCTAAAAGTTTTGTGATTGTTGGGCCCAAAGCTGAACATAAAGATACCGGGAAACTGCTTCCAAGTATTTATACCTGTTTTTGTTTCTCAATGTCTCAATATTCCCAACAACATTTGATATCCTCCGGGCATTAGCATTGAGATATCTGAAGATCTTATTAATCGTTTTCTGATGATTTCAAGTCCATTTCACTTGCAACATTGTTTCAGAAAACCTGGTGCACAGAAACCAGTAAGTTTGGATGACTTGAAAACTGACCCTATACTCACTCCGTTATAACAACCTGTAATCCCTGTTTCAAACACCAGTACCGCTGCGAATATGTCCATCGTGTGTGACATCGTTTGCTCTTGCATGTGTACGCTCAAGATCTTACACTTAACCATCCAATAAACCACAACCAAGTGAATATTTCGCATATAACGGGCGCCCATACATGTTCAATTCCTGGTCTATAAAACCTAGAGAGTCCCGCTTTTCGATCGGGCATCTACCTACAAAACCGGCTCAGCTTAAACCTTCGAACGATTGGAGTTTGTCGCGTCAGGTCATAGTGACTGACCGCCTGATCTGACCGGTGGGTAACCATTCGTTGCACACACAGCCACACACACGGCTGAGAACGCGATGATGATGATGATGATGAAAACCTGACCAGTCTCGCGATAACTCTCGCACAAACATACACCCCCGCGGATCCTTCCCATCCCGCCCGTTTGATCGGATCATGTTTGCCGGGAGCGAGGGACATGTTCAAACTAAATGCGCATCGGTTCTCTCCTGTCACCCTTCCACGTGTGCACACAGCACCACCGATGCATTGTGTGCGTTTGTAAGTTGCATGTCCATGCTTATTGTTGTGCTCTCTCCCCCTGTTGTTGCCTGTGGCTGGTTGGAGCAAGAAGAACTTTTCATGCTCGTCAAACCAAAGCGGGGAACCGGTTGTGGAAATTGCTTCACCGTCACCGGGCAAGACCTGGACGATCGTTCTTCTTAGGCGGACGGTTCCACTGGCTGGAAACATTTTGAAATGCTGCTGTTTTTTTTGTTGTTGTTCGTATGCCGCTTGCGTCTGCTGTTTGGATTGTTGCTGTGTCTTTTTATGTATTTATGCATTTATTTTATGTTGCGCTGGGATGCATACTTGATAAGGGAAGCGTTCGGACAAGACATGGTAGATGGTAATGGGGAAGGTGCGAGTTGAAATGATTGGATTTATAATTTGAAGCTTCAAGCTTGTCTCACTTCCGCTGCAATGCTGCTAGGAAGTGATCTTGGAGAAGGAAGACACTTTTTCCATTTATTCCACGCACGATGTTACGAAATTACTTCAGAATCATCTTCCAATGTTTTGTTTCTGCTTCACAATGGGGGTCCATATTCACCATGCTCTCCTGCCCTGGTACAGCACATCGCTCAAAGAGCGCGATCCTGTTGAAATCTGTTTCGCTGCTTGCTGATGAATTTAATTTTCGCTCAAGCTATTAGCGAATGCCCCGGGAATATGTTACTCGAGACAAGCTTATGGCATTCGTTTCGTGCTTTTTGTTTGTTATATTTCCACCGCCGCCGGAAGTTGGCGGGATTCCGCTGAAAGTACAACCCGAGGTGGGTGATAAACGCAAAAGCAGCACACACGATATGTTGTGGAAGGAAGCAGAGCTCCATATCTAAAAAAAAAGAAAACAAAGAAAAGGCAGCATAAAACAGGAAAGCCATGGCACAACATAAAACAACGACGAAAACAATAAGCCGAACAAAAATGAATTAAAAGCAAAGCCTGTGCCAGAGCTACTGGCCGATAGAATGTGCGACGGGGGAAAGGATGGATGGTTGCGCGAGATGAACAACACTCGCGGCCTTTTTTTTTGCTGCTTCCTTCCCGTGGCTCGTATGTGTGTTTGTGCGCATGAAGAACGTGTGTTGTGTATGTGATGGCACCGACCCCACCACTGCCATATTATTCACATTCCCTCCACGACGGCTCACCAGAGAAGGGCTGCCATGTTGTGTGCGGCAGAATGCATCGCTTGCGCATTCTGGTTGCCATTTTATCCTTCTGTGCCGTTTTCCACCCTATTGTGTGTAGTTTTCTTGTTTTCTAGCTTTTGTTCTTTGGAGGGAAGAAGCAAAAAAAAACAAAGTGGCAACAGGATGGGACATCGCGGCACAAAGAACAAAATTGGTTCGCGCTTCCCGAAAAGAAGAGGTTTACGCGAGGGATCAAGGGGAGCCGCCGGTTGCAGTTTGTTGCACTCTGTTGCTTCTTCTGCACGGGCAGCTTGCCGCTCAACCTCTCTCTCTGTCTCTTTGATCAGTTGAAAGGGAAAATTGGTAGATGTAAAACTAAAGCTCCCCACTTCTTCCTGCCAGTTAGGGTAGACGTTGAGTCACATAAGCCTTTAGAAACAAAAAGTGCACGCATGCCGGTAAAAGACGCAAAAAAAAGGTCTGAAGCCGTCTTTCCTGCTCATCAAGTTGGAGTTGAATTTCGCACCATATTTTAGAGGTTTGGTGGCTTCAGGTGTGTGTGTGTGTGTGTGTGTGTGTGTGTGTGTGTGTGTGTGTGTGTGTGTGTGTGTGTGTGGTGTCTGAAAAGCTGTAAACTTTGCCAAACACATACAGGCTGTGGCTTTGCATCCTGAGCAGTGGATAGAGTTTCAGCATTCTAAGAAGGATGTGCGATAGTAGTTTTCACGTTTGGAGCTCGGGTTTTTTTTCACGCAATTTGTGCGTTGAAGGGCTGTGCTATCATATTTCCTTGGTTTCGTTGCTGCAAACTGCTGCTGCTGCTGCTGCTGCTGCACGTAAGAATCCGTTTTCAAGGGAACGGAGCCAACGTTATGAGTTAAAGCACACCTCTTCGGAAGGTGTGCCCGGTACGTGGGTCCTCCTCCCGAGGCCCAGCAGCAGGACCAGTTATGCTAAAAAAAGGGGGCAACGCGTTATTAAAGTGGAACAGTGGAATTTTCAAAAGTCATCCTTTTGCGTAAGAACCAATCGAGAGCACCGAGCGGAAGAGAGGTGGAGAGGCAGAAAATAAGGCTAATAATTCAAACCCGAAGCAGTTTTGTGCATTCGAGGCGCGCAGACCAAAGCGCCTTCCAAACGCGTCCATCGGTGTTCGATATTCGAAATAAACAGGTCGAGAAGGAGGAGGATACGACGAGCCCGAGAGTTTCAGGATGATTAACCGTCTGGCCTAGAGGGTCGAACCTGTCTTCCATCCCTTTACTCTGTCTCTCTCTTTCTCTGGCATGCCAAAAACGAAGTATTTGGCTATTTTTGTATGTGCTCCGGTCTTACCTTTTTGTTTCCTCGTATCCATCAATTCAGCAACTGCACCTGCTGTTGTTGGAGTAGTACACACGGCGTAGGGTTAGAGTGTGTAGGCAAGAAGAATCATAACTGATGGGCTTTTTGGTGCGTTTATTTGAGGCGTATGATATGTGGAGCGCACACCCAAACACACACACACACACACGATCGGCCAGGGCCAGTGTGAAACCAATTTTTTCCGGCTCGACGAATTTATGTGTGCGAAAGGTCAATTCTGGCTTTAGTGCCCGTTGGGTAGAATATAGCCCATGTGTTTCTGGGTGCTTTCTCACTTGCGTGAATCGCGTTTGGCACTGTTTAGGGAAACATTTCACGGTTGGGCTTTGGTTGGCTTTATGTTCACACTCTCTTCCTCTTCTTGCGTGATTTAATTGGAATTTCAAGCGAAAGAGCGTGAGTTAACGTCTTCTTCTGGAGAGCGATTGCTTTGGAGCAGTTTTTTTTTGTTATTCTTTTGGTTTGTTTTTCATCTTCTAACGATCTAATCTAGTGCTTGGATTGGCTTTATCCGGTTCTGAGGAGAGTTTGTGCTGTGTTGTGTCTTGTCGCTGTCCGCCAGGGAAGAAGCAAATTCTGTTCTGTTTCAGCTCTGCCTGTGTTTGCCTTTCCATTATGTTTGCTGGATATGATATTCTTTCCTCTCCGACGCCCTCCCGGAGGGCACCGAGCGTGACTGGTTTAATGGGAACAACCGACGACTCCAACTGGACTGTTCTGGGAGTAATAGAAAGAGAGAGAGAGAGAGAGAGAACAGGAAGGGACCGTGGTGACCGGGCAGGGCTGAAAGTTTCGTTTTCAATTTCGGCCTACGGAGACGGACGCCCCAAATAGAGGTTTGTTACCAGCACACATAATGGGGTTTCCGCTTTCCGAAGAAATAAGCTACAATAATTTATTATTTCATTTTCATATAATACCTTTACCCCTCTCCCCAATGCTCCGTTCGCTCGCTACTTCTTGCGTCTTGGTGCTGCCCAGCATGACGAGAAGATCCCATTTCTGGAACCAGGGAGAGGGAGTGCTTTTACTCACCGCGCATCCAGAAATTGATGGACTGAGGGGCCCGGAACACCGAGAACGCAACGGCTCTGACACAAAACAGAAGGAACACCAATAACGAAGTGAAAAGTGAAGAGACAAACCCATTCAACCGTTTGATGATACCTGTTTTTATTTCGTTTGCTGGCCAAACAGCGCCTGGGTTGGGCAGAGCCAAGCACCTCGTTTTGCTGGTTTCGTTTTCCACCGGAGCCGTCCTGCATCCTTGTTTTTTTTTTAACTGGTGTTGTGGTGTAGTTATTAATGCCAGGGTCACAAAAATGCTGTGCCCGCTCAAAATAATGTTGACGATCGGTTTAGTTTGAGGGTTTTTTTTCCACTTTATTTTCATTTATCTGCTTTTATTATAGCATCATTAGACGGGTGTGGTGATGCTGATTGAGATCCTCTGCTGGCCGCAGGATGAAGTTTGAATTTTTTGGATGCGCGCTGACTTGCGCGATGTTGCCCAAAATCGAAGGGCTGAGATGCCACACTGCACTGCGCGCGAATATGTGTTTGGTCATCTTCTTCTACTGGTTTTGGGAAAATGATGACATAAACATGAATTACCGCAGCAACAGCGAAGGCAAACCGTTTGAAAGAACACATACAGAGCGGAGTACACATGATGATGCGGCAGGAACAGCAACAACAGCCACAAAAAAAAAGTGAGGGCACTCTCGCTCTCTGGTTATCATTAATCATGAACAAATGTTCAAAGTCGGCTAAAACATTTTTCACAGTATTTAAAGTTCGCTTATTTATAGAACGGCCGTAAGCCGAAGTGCGGATCAAATCGCAGATATGCCCTGGAGCGGCCTGTACATGCACACCAGGTGATGGGTGTTTGGATCAGTCGTCTCGGTGTTTGAAGTATGTTGTTTGATTGATCTTTGCGTTCGCTTTGTTAAAAGCCATGGCAAAACGCAGGAAGGGAGTTCACCTTGAGTCGCGAATCAACGTCCTGTTTGTATTGGTTACCCTCTTAGGCACTCGTTATGTGATGAATTCGCATTTGATAACAGATTGGAGCAAGAAAAGAACGAAAGTTTCAGGGCAATGACGACCATAGCTCAATCATATCGTCGTTATGTTTGCACGTATTTTGATTATGGCGTGATTCCAGCTTCAAAACCATCGCCACTGCTTCTTCAAACAGCAGCGTGCGTGCCCCGGAATAGCAGGCAGAGGATAAAAGGGCAATCATCGCCTCGCAACCCTTCTGGGAGGACGACCTTCTGTTCGCAAGCAGGAAGAATCGATAATTAGCTCGTTCCGTTGGCATTTCTGGATGGGCAGAGGCAGCAGAGAGAAAGATGTGATCTCTTATGTCTTGACCACAAGCGGATGTGGTAAACACACAACTGTGCATATGTGTATGTGTGTGTGTGTGTGTTTGGTCGAACCAAAAGTTGCCAAAAATCCCCTGTCAGAGCGTTGTCGCTTTTGGGGGTGATGTAGGTTCGACATTCCCAACAGCGCCTTTGGTAGAACCAGTTAGCGCGGCCGTCGCCGGGTAAGGAGCATCGAAAAGTTTGGGAAGAACCCAGAAGTTGCCTTTACGATGTGGCCAAATTAAAGACTATTAAACAAATATATTTCCTATATAAAATCTCATCTCGGTGTGTCCTGTGTGTGTGTTACACCCCACCAAACCAGACAGATGAGCACTTTATGAATATTTATGTGATGCGTCCTCCGAAAGCTGCGCGGCAGCATCCGTTCGGGCGGAAATTAGTCAGATTAAGACCTCTTCGGGGCGAACGTCTCCGATATACAGTGATGGGATGATGGGATGAGGGCTGGTGATATACTGACGTATCGGCGGGACCCCTCCACATCATGAGGTGAGGGTTTATACTTTCGCCGTTCCTTAACGCTTTTAATGAGCACCCGTAAACTGCAACGTTTTATGGCACTTCCATGTCGCGAATGGGACGGCGAATGAGTGCCTTTACTGTCGCTACGCGGTGGGCAGTGACTGCTGTGAGTGATGGCGCTGGATGCTTAATTGCTTGTTTCGGCGGTTTGGGGGCAGGAGCGGTGCGTGATCTTTAGTTTATGTGCGCTTTTAATGCAATCGTATCGTCTAAACGCGAGGTGGACAAATAAGTTGTCAAAGTGTATTGACCGGACCGGTGTTTTTCGGGTCAAGTCGTAAAAAACAACGCTAAGGATGGCTTGGAGATTCGCAGGTTGAAGAAGATTGTTGCACTAATTAAAAGCAAACAACGAACCAGATCTTGTCGCAACAGCACTCCTTTAACGAGCGTTTATGTAGCAGAAAATGTTGGAATACATCACAAGAGTCCATCTGCAGTTGCTGCCTGCCTACACTCGGAGCCTGCTGTAATTAATTCTAACACCTGAACACGAGCAGCCTTAGAACAGTGGATCCTCCCTATGGATTCCCCTAGCAGGAGGGAAATCTGTAAACTTTTATTCCATGCAAATTTTCCTCAAAGCCTTCCCTCGTTAGCGTTGGACTCCAGGAAAAGTCAGAGCACCCGGGGAGATTAAAAACTTTCCACCAGGAATTCTGAGAGGGAAAAGAAGGGACAAAAAGTGTGGCACCGCAGCATTGATCGGGAACGAAGTATGTGTATTTGCGTGTATAGACCAGAGCCAGTATGGTGGATTGCGTGCAAAGGAATGTATGGGTGTGTTTGGTGCACACAAATGGTGAGTGATAGAATGCGGTTGGCCTGTAAAGTGTGTAACCCGGGGGTATGTACGTTCAACCGGAGCGGAAGGATGTTCCCCGCTCATGTGGTTACGGGATATGTATGTGCGTTGTTCGACCTCCCTATGGTTATGATTGGTGTGGTTGTACCCATCCACTTTGGCCTCTCGACCCCTTTCCTCGATCCCCTCGATTTCGTTATCATCAGCAAGGCTGGACCATGGTAGCGATTGTTACAGAAATAACCTCGGGATCCTGTCCAGTACGGGTTTTTTTTTGCTCACTCCAAACCAGACCCCCACAGCTCGGTAACTGAAGAGTAGCAAAGTTCTGTTAAATTGATTAAACCGATGACGGTCGGGTAACAAGCGAGATGATTTATTGTTTCGAGTGTGTGGCCGTGCTGAATTTTTGGGGTTAAAAGCGCAACGCTGGGAATGTGTTGTTTTTATGATGTGGTGTGGGTGCTTGTTCAGTTTTTTCCCTTCCCCTGCTTGAGGTTATTCCGGGCATTTTCTGTTTGCACTTGCAAAAAGTAGCACACGTGAGCACAGATGCCGAAAGGCGCTACCATTCGCAGAGTCCTGTCCTGTTCTGTCCGCTTCGCCGCTTGGACAGGCTCCAGAGCACAAAGTGTGGTTTGAGGACCTTTTTTTTGCTGGTACGTGATGGTTGATTCCATATTTTTGCAATGAATTCCACCAAATCAAATAACCAAACCTCGCTGCGTTGTGGGAATATTTGAGGCTTCACATTCTGGCGCTAACCGAAAGCGCCCGGATGAAAGTTATTTTTGGAAAAAGTTCCTAGAGGTCATTTTACACGGTAACAATTCTTGGTATGTTCTTTATCGAAACATTTATTTTATGCTCCTCGTACGTCAATGTTGGTATTTTGTATGCTGGATTAACATTTAAATGAGATGCAACAATACACCTGCCACGAAAATAAATGATAATATCAACAATGTCCACAGAGAACGGCATAAAACGGAAAATCTGATGATTGATACTATGGGAACTCCTAATTTTTAATATCAACATAAGGTCTGGACTTTCTTAGTTCTTTGATTCTTTTGATTAAAATTTTGTACTTAGAAATGTAAAATAAACGAAAAACTTTTGTTTGTTTCATGACTTTCAACGTATATGAGAATAGTATAAACGCTATCCTGATGATCGAGCCTATAAATCATGAAATGCATTACATATTGCTAAGATGAAGATGTTGTTTGTTCCTGAGATCCACAGACTCCTTGTGTTACTTTAACTGTCACTAAATCCACCAATCTTTCTCGATAGGATTGCTCACGTGTACGGGGACCAATCATCTAAACTGTCCTCAGGTGTGGTATGTTGCTAGTCTATCGCGGTTCATAAAATAACATAAAGTATTTGCTTTTTTGCCGTGCATTGGCGTCATGCATATTGCATTTGTTTTGTCCCATCTAATTTCTCTCTTTTTCCACCCAGCAAAACGTACGTAGCGCGTTAACAAATGAAGATGAACTGTTTGCAAATGGTTGCCGGGGACTGCATCATATTGTTGTGTTGATTCTTTGTTTTGTGTTTTTTTGATGCAGCTTTTTCGATCTTCCATTTTGCTTACTTCGCGATTGGCTCTTGTGTGTTTGTGGTAGATTATTTTTGCTCACCGTCCAATATTGAGCAGATTGTGTGGTAGATTTGTGAGTGTCTGGAGCCAGGTGAGTGTGTGGCAGAACACTCCAAAACTGCAGTTTGCTAACGAGTTGTGTGGAGGACGGGGAGTTGTGGTGGTCGCAGAGAGTCGAACAGCATTTCCATAAATGAATGACCTCGTTTGTTGTGAAACGGATTATAAAATAAATTACGATATGCAAAGCTATCACAATTATTTAACGAGTAAAGACGGGACAGATACGAGAGCGGACCGCGTGTGACCGACTCTGGGGGTAGTTTAGGAGTCGCTTCGCTGTTTTTAAGAGCTTGTTTATCCGTCCATTATTATCCCGACTGTCATAAATGTCCGGCGCAGTGTTTGGTCGTCCTTTTTTTTTGTTGGGGAAGGTTCGTTTTCGGTCATCTGCCGACAGAACTGCATTCTTCTCTTACTTTGTGCGAAATGAATGGGCGAAACACACACACACACACACCCATCGAAGGTTTTTGCTTTGTTATATCCATCCATCGTGGCCATTGAAATCGTTTGGAGTGCGGCTTAAACGTGGGCGAAAATAAGTTCAGCACTCTCACACCGCCATCGGTCGTTGTGCTCAATTTTTGATAAAGAAGCGATAAACGCGTCCCAATCCTAATGCGTTTCGCGCACTTGGTTGTCGTGACGATTGCTTTAAAGAGAGGTTTGAAATGTCACTGCCAATATGGCCATGCGTTCAGAACACCCAGCGCCAAACATATGAGGTCATTTTGTGTGTGGATCGTTACTTGGGAGATTGGGGTGCGAACCTTGCAAATTTGCAAATGCAGAATAAAAAATGATAGTAAATTAAGTTTTATCGCTTGCTCAATTTACTTTTTGCACGCAAAATCTACTCCTCTTGGTGCATGGTCTGCTCTGCTGCTATCTTCAGAAGTAATATTTTTGAAGATTTGTATCCTCTTCTCCGGAGAAGGTGTGGTCGTACCATCGCGTACGCACACTCACGCGGACAATCTCGCGGTGGGTGTTCTACAACGAATGGTTTCCAGGAAACGTGTTTGTGCCATTATTCTTGGTAAGGGACGGTTCATAGGAGTCTGGACTTATGGCTAACAACCAGCATCGTTCGAATGTTTCGTGAAGTGGAGGGCGTGAGAGTGTACTGCTTGTCACCATATGTGTCTGATGTGTCAAGGAAGGTATTCGGCAATTGGTTTTACTCGACATATTTAACATTGTTCTTCTTGAATAAAAGGTTAACTCGTCCTTGATTGAAGGAATCCTAGATATACAAAAGACTTGCGTTGTAATATGATTTAGCAGTTGTTGAACGGATTATGGCTCCAAAATCCATCACACCTTGGAATATCTCGTCACACTGTGCACAAATCAGGAGCAACAAAACGCCTGTGAGTGATGCAATTTCCCATGGCGTGGAAAAGTTCCATACCTCTGCTTATCTTTTCTTCGCCTTATTTCGCCCAACTACGCCTGCACACGCGGCACAGCGAAGCAGAGCGGATGTAAATCGTTTTGTGGACGAGACGAAAATTTATGCCCCGTTGCCGCGATGATGGTCTGCAAAACACGTTGACGGGCGGCTGACGACGCACCTGGCCCGGCTTCGGCTTTCGAAGAATAGACTCCGGTGTTGTAGTAGTGCCCTGTGGCCACTCAACTCTGTCTCAACTTTCCCAGCCCACGCGTGGTGCCGTGAGAGAGTATACCCTTGAGGCGAAGGCCAACTTTTAATCCTTTATTTTTTCTTTTTATTGTACTTTGCCGTGTGGCAAGCCCGCTCTCTTTAGCATATAAACCCGCGTTGGATGAGAAGCCGCCCTGTGGCCCTCTTCGTGGCTCTTCTCGGTTTAATCTTTTCGATCACACCACTATCGTCTGCCTTTCTGGGGCGGCCTGAGCTGGCTGCTGACGTTTAGCTCATAAGAAAAAGGTGGCTCTGAGTTGCCCGGAGCGATTTGTACATACAGCATGAAGAGCTGTCGGACGTACACAGACGACGAGACTTCTCCCCCTGTTGGAGTGTTAGGACGCGCAAGGTTCGCGAAAACTAATGGAGTGATTTTGGATCATGCGGTGGGGATGCCTGCTGCCTTAGATGTTGGAACTAGAGCTCTCGCTGGACAGCTTGGAGCGCATTGTTCTTTCGCCTCACGGGCCGGGAGGAGTAGTCTGGAGTCGGAAAGTAAGGAGGCACACACAAAAACTGCCGTCCATGGGTTAGCCCGACGATATGATCTGGGGATTAATTTATCGGCAATGGTCATGAAATGGGTTTGAACTTGAACTGTGTGGCCAACAGAGCCCAAGCATCGTTCCAAGATTTGGGACAAGGCGTGTCGAGGCACAAAGAAACAGATGAAGCCAAGGGCCAAGGGTCCTTCTCATACGTTACTGGCGAAACCGATTGGTCTCTCCCCGGCGTAAGTTACCACCACCTCCTCCTTACTTAAGTCTTTCCTGGGGAACCCGGGTCACAATGCGCTTCTTTGCGGAACAAACGGCTCGAAACAAATGAGCCAAACTCTGGCCGACCGGAAGGGGCATGGAATGGGGAAGATAGAAAGGAAAGAAAAAAACGATTTCATCAATTTGTTTCGCTCGACTTCCCGACACGCAAAAGTGATGGAATGATTAGTCCCGGGAGGAAACGACGGGTCGACGGGTGGTTTGGTGGCCATCTTAAGCTTTAAGCAGAACCGCCCTTAGATACCCCTTTCTGCTCCACCACCACAAGGCAAATCCAGCGTTTGTGTGTGTGTGCGTTTCGCTGCGTCTTTTGCAAACGATCGTGCGTCTTCTTTCTACGATGCCGCTGCGTGCGTTTGTTTCGAGGAAACGAAAACCTCCCGCAGGGCTTCAATAAGGATTGTGCTCGTTTTTTTGTTGGCTGCATGTGCGAACACGAGGATGACCTCTGGTGATCCTTTCCGACGTATTTCATTATCATTATTATCACCGTGGGCTAGAAAGATTCCGGACCGCAAGATTTGAGTCGGTTGGAACTGCTTGTCCGGAGTAGTGGCTCAAGCGGGGCCGGCAATCGGTACAAGGGGATAATAATAACGTCCTTTGGTCGGGGACCATTCGCAAACGTTACTGGCGCTCGTTATGTAACTGATACCCGGCGGCGGTGGCGGCAGCGGCGAGTGCATACTAGGGCTGGGGTGGATTGTGATACAAAGAATAAAATAAAAGGATGAGCAACCAGACGCAAGATAGTCGATAATCGGACGGAAAGTATGTCGGTGTGCTCTTGTGCCTGTGGATTAACTGTACAGTTTATTGCATATTCTGTTGCAATCACAGGCAAAATGGAATTCATTACCGTCGTCTGTAGCTAGGGTTTGCTGATCCTGGCAATAATGTAAGCGATGGGAAATGTTGTCGCAATTCGATTTGTGTGGATAACTATTAATTCGCAATCGAGTCAATGTTTTGATGTTTAAGATACATCCAATAAATATTCCTAGTTGAGGTGTAGTTGGTTATGGCCCTAAATGGTGTCCTGATTGTGTCGAAATATGTATTGGAACATACAATTTGTAAGCCTGTCGTATGTTTTGTACTAAAATTGATCAAAATGCAGACCAGGATTCCAATAACCAAATAATGAAGATCTTAAGATTTTGTGGGCTGGAAGAGAAACTATAAGTTGAACTTTGAACGAATCCTTGACAATAACATCTTCTGGAACACAGTAACATTGGAAACATCTTAACATCAACATCTTGAAACATCAAAATTCAACCATCAACGTCTGGTGTTTAAATATAGTTACATCTCCGCAAACCTCTTTCAAAGCTTGATAGAACTTAAACACTTCATGCCAGCTTTGCGAAGGATATAAAGCCATGATATCAGATGTTAACTTAATTTTCAAAACACACACCATAAACCGTTGCAGCAAGAAAGCATAATGCTTTATGAATATTTCAATGCACACCAATGCTCTTTTCTCAGCCTTTCCAGAGCATCCAGACATTCTACAGAAACCCGTACCATGCCATTCCAAGTCGAAGGCATCAACATGTCCAGCTTGGTTATGAGCTCTCTCGAACCGCTGGCATGCAGCTCATAGCTGTCCATGTAGAACAAGCAACACAATGTTGTAACGCAATCCATACTTGGGTGATGTATCGAAAGGCCGCACATTCCGAGCACCCAAGTATGTGTATAGACAGAGGATCGTGTCTCGCGTACACCTTGAACGCTGGTCTCGCTGGTGTTGCATCCACCCGAGACAAAAAGCTCTGCACATAGCCTTGCTTGTAGTGTCGTGCCGGATGTTCTACTGGCGGCAATTCTACGGCGTCACGCGTTATCGGCAGCAGCAGCGGCGATGGGTAACCAATGGGGGCGACTTCTTTAACTTGACACCTGTCCCTGTCTCGGTGTGGCGAGTGGTATTCCTTCGCGTGCGAGAAGCGGCTGCAGCGCGTCTTGCGTGTCGTCTGGTGGTGGAGCACCATTCACAAGGGGTAAAATTTATTACCCCAATCCTTAAGACACTACTCCCAGTCTTATGTGGTGTGTGGATCTTGGTGGAAGCAAGGTGTGCGCCCTCGGTCCACCGAGAAGATGAATCGTGTACCTCTCGCAAGGTGTTTTAGGGCACACAACAACGCACAAGCTAAAGCGAAACACTACCTCTACGCCAATATCTAATTGAAGCTAATGTTGTTGGATGTTGAAACGTGCACATCGATTGATAAACATCACCAGTACGTGTGTTAGGGGGCCACACGGGCCCTCAGTAATGAGTCGTGGGCAAGATTTACGGACGGATTACACTTTATCGCAACGGAGCGTGGTGGGTGTGTGCGCGAGAATTTTCGCCCAGGCTTGGGGTAGTTCTAGCATCTTGGAGTCATTTCTCTAGACATCGCTAGACATTTCGTGTTTGGTGCCTTTTTTTCCTTCCTTTTTTCTTCTCCCGGTGCTCCAAGTGGCATGTCGAAATGGGTGTTTGAAGTTCGTTTTCTTAACGTCCATAAATAACGACCAACGTAAACTGCCCGGCTCAGGCCAGAACTGTATGTGTTGAAGTCGTCTATTTTCAATGTCCCCCTGGTGGCACTTCCAGGCTTCTCCATTCCATTAATGGGTTCCGTTGGACATCTTGTGGATTTTCATTAGCCATAAATCGATACTGATGACAAATCTAGGACGTGTTGGATTTGTGTTTTTGCTCTTTCTTCTAATCTAATTTTCGTCTTTCTTACAACAACAACAACACACACACGCCGGATACGGCCCCGTAGCTCAATTAAGCCACTGAAATTCTACACTACGGGAAATAAACGTAACGAAAAGGAAGATTTTATTAACGACACACACACACACAAACATGGATTCCGATCGATCCATTGTGGTTGACCGATCTTGGGCAAAGCAAAAGCAACGGAACCAACCCAACTGAATGCGTGAAACCGTACACCTTCGACATTAATCTGACCCTTTAATGATGAGCGCAGCTTCCTCTGAACAGGTGACACACCGGAAACCCCGAAACTCCCGAATACTTACTCTGGCGGTTTGTTGGATTCCTGGAAGTACACCATTTCTTTCGAATTGTTTCTCACGAGAAGCTCGCGAGGTCCCCTCGCCACGAAGACGACGTCTCAAGGACAGTGGAATGTTGTGTGTAGGAAGAAAAATGAACTCAATTAATCAAACAGAGCGTATTATGCACATCTTTTCTGTTGCTTTCGGTGTTCGATCGTCTCTCTCATTGTTTTGACTTGTCCCATTCTTGCTGAATGATTCTTGCGCAATGATTTCTAGAGGCTCGGGTTTTTTGTGGCGTTTGGTTAAGGAGGCTTCAAAATCCTGGAGAAGTGAGGAGTGGGGCTACCTTTTCAGTGCCGAAAAAGAAAATCGTCATCATAAAATTGCTCTAACAATCTGCACAGAAACCTCTCCTCTCGATTGAAGCTGCTTCAGCTTATTTTTTCTTTCGTTTCTCGGTATCTTAGTATCCGTTGTCATGATTTTTTGATGATTTATGAACGGTATTAGAGCGGACGAACTTCTTCTTATCCTTCACTCCCTGCTCCTCAACCTCCTGCTCAGCAGCCACTCCAGCAGTGACGAGCGTGGATGAGGACCGATCGTTATCAATTGTGAAAAATGACAGCATTTTCTTTTCCCTATTCTTACCGTTGCTGGTTGTCCTGTCCACCAGGACGCCCGAGCGCCATGTCAAACCGAGAGAGGGACACTGTCAGAGTTTGTTTGTTTTTTTGGCAAAATTTGTCAAAAACCCGAAAGTTGTCATACTTTCCCACTTTTTTTCTGTCACTTTTTTTCATACTTTTTTTCTGTCCTTCTCTAGCCGCGCTGCCGGACCTTTTTTATGCATCGTTTTCTTCCACCCTTGAATGTTGTCTCGTGACTTGAATGTATGTGTGTTTGTGTATTTTGAGCATTCCGATCGTAGGCGGATATTGGCGGGTTCTGGTTTTGAATTGTGCCCGTTGTTTTTGTGCGTGATTTGCCCCTCCCCACACAAAACGCTATTGTCTAGTGATTGTTATGCTTTATTTGCGTCCCTTTTCCGTGAAGCTTTACGAGCGAGCTTTTGAGTGAGTGGTATTTTGGTTTTGAATTTGTTTGCAACTCATTTGATTTGTGCGATGGGTTGCGTTGTCTCTTCCACGTAGTCTTCAGCTCCAAGCAAACAATAAGCTGACTTTTGTCAACCGTTTGACATTTTGTGGAATGATAGCTCCTGGAATGGATGAAAAACAAACAAACAACATTGGCAAGCAAAAAAAACCCAAAAAGCACGCCTTACGCGTTCTACTAGGCTGAAAACAATATTTGACCTCTCTGCTGAGACAATCACACTTTCAATTACAAAGCAATGAAGAAGAAATGCGGTTGGCAACGGCGGATGAACAAAAGACAGCATTTAATTTTACGATTTGCTTGCGCCTGGCGCAGTGATGGGTAATTTTATTTCCATTTTCGTTTTCGCTTCTTGCGGTGTGATAATAAATGACTCGTGGCAATTTGTCACAGTATGACAGATGGTATCTTTTTTTTTTAGATTAATATCACTGCACAACAGCTTTTAGGAATCTTAAAATTTGATTAGATGGAATGAAGTTTTGGTCATTTTTTTTTAATTGGACGCTTTTCAATTGTTACGAAATAATAAATCAGAATAAGCTATGCTGCAGTGATATTCTGGAAATCTAAGGCACCATTTCATACCATAGTGAATCTTCCGAAATGCTATTATCTAATACGATTCCGACCCGAGTTTGATCCTGATTCCGACTGACGTTGGCCAACTGCAGACGATTCAGTATGACTCCGGATGATTCTTACCCCGGATGGTTCTTATTCCGGATGATTCTTACAATGACTCCGGATGACTCCGGACAACTTCAGATGACTTCAACTTCGGATGGCTCTAACTCCGGATGACTCCGGACGACTTCAGATGACTTCAACTTCGGATGGCTCTAACTCCGGATGACTCCGGACGACTTCAGATGACTTCAACTTCGGATGACTCCAACTCCGGACGACTTAGGACGACTTTGGACGACTCCGGACGATTCTGGACGACTCTGGGCGATTCCTGACGACTCTGGGCGATTCCTGACGACTCCGGATGACTCCGACTCCGGACAACTCCGGACGACTCTGGACGATTTCTAAAGGCTCTAGATAGTGCTGGACCTACCTTCCAGAGTCTCTGGAGTCAGAATGGAAGTGACTCCAGATTTTTGCCAACTTTGCCCATCACTAAATCACACCCGTTTTGTTCACCTCTCCCAACCCGGGGAATTCAATTAGCGTCTATTAATTCCCGCACCAGGTTGGCTGCTAATCTGCCAATCTTCCTAACATTTGTTCTGGGAAATGTACATGCTTGATCAGCAAAGGGGGTGTATGGTGAGCTGTTGCAGTAGCAAAGGGACACTGAATGTTGTGTCGGTTTATGCTAAATTCCCCTTTTTTCTAATTGCCTGTTTGCAATAATTATTTCGGCTCATCCGTCTCATTTGGTTCATTAATTTGCATCGCTCTGCCGCCTTACTCACGCTCGGCCACGCATTTCCTACAAATTCGAGTCCATGCACAAACGAACACATATTGTTGTTCGAGCCTAACAGGTGCACATATAAATGTCTGGGAGAGGTGGGGAAGCAATTGTTGGCAAGCGAGGGCGGACTCAGGATGGATAAAACAACACATTTTCGACACTGTATTGGCTTTTGCTAATTCCATGAGAAAATAATCCTCCTGTGCGTGCGTCCCTTCCTGCGCGTGTGGTGTGTTTCAGCTTATTGATTCATCGAGTCGTACCACATAATTTAGCGCCAACTGTGAACTGTTTCGTGGTGCATGTTTTTGGCGGAAGTTTGCAGCGCTTGTGGGCTTGCGGGAAGATAAATCAGCCTCCCTCACACCGATGTGCAATGTGCGCAAGTCGCTCATCTATTTATGAGTTTGGCATTGTGAAAATGATTCGAAATATTGCTGCTAATCGATGTGTGAATTCCACTGCTGCCGTGCCCCCGTGCAAACGCCAGGAATTGGGGGCCCATCATCCAGCCCAACATACACACAACAATCGAACAATCATATCCCGTTCGTTCGATATTTATGCTAACAATCTTTTCGCCCACATCCTCCCTTTCGCCCACCTCCTCCCTTTCGCCCAACCAACTCCCTCCACATCTCTTCGATCATTTAAATCGACACACACACGATTTGTATGGTGAAATATTTCACATACAAATATTGGGGGGGAGGTGAATGAGGCGGTATTATTGGCATTTGCTGCTCTGCGTGTGTGCGTTGATGTTTGCCAAGAATTTTCAGCTCGATAAATTGTGCCGATGTGTTGTTGTGTTTTGGAAAATCGGGACATTGGTTCGTCTAACGCGAGAAGACAGTCGTGATTTGTGGACTTGGAGGAGGAGGTGGACGGAAGGGGTGAATTGGTAGAATTTTGTGCCACGGTGTGCCAGCTATGCGTAAATTTTTATTTTTATCTGTTTCGTTTTTTCGCTTTTCTATGGTATCGGCATTTCTTTTGCATTCTTTTTTTTTCGCTCTCCTGTTGTACTTATGTTGAGTAAATATTTGAACAGTAATCATTGTCGGTTTTTTTTCTTCTTGCTGTTGTTCTGTATCGACTTTGCCAACCGTTTTTGTTGCTGTTGTGCCTCCTCACCCAATCGCGGCATCGTTCCGCGGCATTTCGTTTGAAAAAAGTCATGCGAATGAATTGGGGAACGCAATGTTTGAGGTTAAATATTTGTTAAGAACACGTTTTTGCCAGCATGTTTGGATACGACTCCTGCTACTCCTCTTCCTCGCCCTCTCTTTCCGTCTCCCTGCGTGGGTATATTCTCTTTTAGCGCGTTCGATTCAAATGTTTGCCGGTTTGACGGTCCGAAATATTTCAGGGTTTTCTGGGTTTTTTTTCTTCTTCTGCCACACCATCATCATCCCCACACTCTGCCGCAGAACTCGGGGCATATGGAGCTGTCATCTGATATTGCCGGGGTGTGATTGCGCTCTTTTTTTGTATCCTCTCCTTCCACCTTTTGGTTCGCCTTTGTACTGTTCGCCGTCTGCTCAAAATGGACAGTGTTTGAGAAATTGTGTTTTGCTTGACGGTTTATCATCCACACCATATCACCGTTAGGTTTGATGTTTTTCCTCTGCATTGCTGCTGTCGGATGAAGCGTTACTTTTTGAGGCGGTTTGCACGAAGCGGGCTGGGGATGGGTATCACACACGCTGTCTTATTGATTGTCAATTATGCATATCGTGTACAGTTTGTGCAAAAAATGATGCTTTATTTTGTGTTATTGACTTTAATTTTCATTTTTTTTAATTTGCTTTCATTTAACTGTTGCTCAAATATTCATCATTTTCAATGAAGGTGTCATGAAATGATACTTCAATCGACTAGTTAACGGTGAGCATCATGAGGATTGATTGAGTTTATAGGGACCTAAAACCATGGTAACATATGCGGCTTTTAAACTCGTTTGGAACGGGTTTAACTGACTTATATATCTTAAACATTTTAATGATTCGTACATCAATTTTAATATTTTCAAAATTAATTATTTTTAGCTAGTTTAACCTTAACTTTTTCCCCGAAGGTTCAAGGTTATTCCTTTTGATTTCTCACTAAAGAACATTACCTCCATTGCTGTTTTGGAATAATTTAAGAATTTTCTCACCACCATATTCCAGTTCCATCCGTATCATCTCATTTCATCCCTCACTAATTAATCTCTCCCCCCTGGCGAACCTGTTCTATATAGCGTACCGCCACTTGCAGCGATTAATTTACCAAATTGTAGGGTTACAGACAGCGGAGCAGATTGGTTTCGTTTGGAACAAACACAACAACAAAAAATCTCCCGAAAAAGAATACACCAAACCCCTTTTCAGCGGCATTGTAAATTGTAACCGCGGCACCGTTTATCTCACGCCAGCCGAACGCCACCATCAATTCACAACGAATGCACAGACAATAGGGGAGACAGGGAATAAAAATTAAATTTTTATTTTCAAACACCACGGGGTGGTGAGACACACGCACACACTATCAAAACAACATTGGCCGTGGTCATCTTGGTGGAGCGATGAAGCAACGAAGCGAGAGGCTTCTCAAGGGCCGAGGGTTTCAGGTTTCGGACGTTCTGGAACGGCGGGGGAACCTTGGGGTCGAATTTTGGGGGCTTTCGACTATACTGCAATAACTTGTCGCTTCTGTTCCTTACTTGCAGCAGGCAGCTGAATGCAGCTGAACTGGTTTTTTGAGCTGCTCCCCAACCCACCAGCATTCACTCAGGGGCTTTAAAGACACTCGACACGTTTGTACCGCCGTTTCGGGAAGGCAGCGGAAAACGTGGACGTATGCGAGATAAAAACAAGATTAATTAATTTTTATTGAATTCCTGAACATCGTCACCGTGCGGCGGCCCTCTTTTCCCCCGAACCCTGGTCCCTGCTTCCCGGGTTCCAAAATCTTTCCGCAAGAATTAATCTTTCGTGACGACTTTTTTGTAGTGCTCTTGTATTGTTTTTTTTAAATATAAAGAAGCTGCTTAACGGTGTTTGTGGTTCACCGGTTTTCTTCCCAGTCCATTGGAAGTGACAAACCTCGAAGACAGAAACGGTATCGGTAGTGCAGAAAGTAGAAAAAGAAGATCCGATACTCTTAGTCGAGATGTGCGCGACAGAACAGGGGTGCCTTTTCGTCCTTTGCTGGATAAACATCTAAATGGTGTTCTGTTCTGTTCAGCTTCAGCTTACCATGGCTGGCTGAAGCCAACTGAATGAAGAGATGCAGGCTCTAGCTTAAAGCAAAAAAGAAGCCTTTTGCCCTTGGGGAATGATTGTCAGCAGTATCTTTTAACTGCCAATCGATTGCAGAAAACCTGAAATGGGCGAAGCGGGAAAGCACTAAGGGAAAATAGCAATCAACCATCGGTAATCACGTGGACGGGGCCGGCACCATTTTCTATTCACAACCAACCAACCAACCGTCCCGCTTTAAGCGCTCTTTGTGTTAAGAGGTAATAATTGACAAATCAATCAAAGCTTTCAAATCGAGCCTACACACTCTGGTGAGATGGATTAATGGTTTGCGTGCGTGCGTGTGTTTCTCTACGCTACTTTACACCGACGATTAGCCCGATGTACTGTGCAAGAGGTTCCTAGAAGTGGCTTTTGGGTATGCTAAACCGAGTAGGCAAACGTATGTCTATCTTAATCCGCCACCGGGTACTTATCCAGGGTGAGAGTTGAGCTGGGAAAGATTAGAAGCTGCAGCTAGAGCACTCCGAGATGTTCGACTCTCGACACTCGACAGCAGAATAGAGCGCGGGATATAGTGAATTAAAAATCCATTAAGACTGATACTGGGACGATTCTAAGGTACGGTTTCTGGTGCGTTCACAGTCGTCATCAGTGGTTATTAGTTAGTTGCTAATCGTCCCGGCTCATCTCGTCTTTCGTTTGATCTCTTGCGCTTTTGCCGGTAAGCTGTAAGTTGCGAGACAGAACTTGAAATGGTCATTGACACGTTTAAGTGTGCAGACAGCCGTACGGAGAGAGTGTCGTGAATCACCAAACAACTTGTTGTACGCACCCGGTACTTTAAAGACTATTCGGGCTATTCATCACTTCGGGGCTGAATTCTTCCAAATCTCATCATACCGATATCGATTTTCCATCATCCGGAACCACACTTTCGAGCCCTTGTTGGAGCCATAAATTATTCATCGGCCCAGTTCGTTCGATTGATCCGAATGTTAGGGGACATAAAGAAGAAGGTTGCACGGTAAAGCCGTTGGAAGTTGCCGTCATGTTTCTTTAATGGTAGCTAGCATACACACAGACACAAAAACAGGAGATTCTGACCCTGTGGCTAAGGGATGGGAATTATTTTATTGAAATCTCATCTCTCTTGTAACGTTTTTGGTGGAAATAACTTAATTCATGAATATTCTACAATCAATATTCTATCATTGGTGGAGGAGAACAGGCGGAGGAAGAGACGTTCTATCCCTGAACTTTGGTTCTCGGAAGTGCGAGGAGTCCGAGTGGCTCCGGTGAAAGGTAAAAAACGGCCGTTCGTAACGTATTAGAATTGCGTCGATCTTCCGGTCGATTTATTAGCTCTCTCTCCTTTCCTTGCGTTTTTTAGCCTTTTTTTGCTTGTAGACAGCAGCTGCGTCTTGATCCAGATGGCCTTTTAATGCCCATCGCTGGTCTGGGCGCTGGTTTGGGATCTTCGGGAAACTAAAAGCTCTTTCCCATTCAATTCCCATGTTCCTTCCCAATGCTTGCTCGTTGCGTGAGAGAAGACACACTGTGCAGAAGGGAGAAACGAGAACAATCTCGTTAGCTCGAAAAATCGTTTAAAGTGTATGAAGTTGAAAAATTTCGGAAACACCAAACATCAAATGGGCAGATACGCGCACACACACACCCAACGATGGAAGGAATGGTAGAAATAGTCTCCTCCTCGTTTTGGGAGGAGATCGTTCAAAACCGAATCGGCATCGAAACGAATGAGGCATATCATTAATTCGGGAAAACATAAACATACTTTATGTGCGTGTGCGTACCCTCTCCGTCCGGGCAGGGGAGCAATTTTCTTCGCATCACCACCACTGTTCAAGAGAGAAAGACTTAAAGAGGAAACGAGGGTAAGGGAAACGCACAGGGAACCATTTCAACTTCAGCCAATGTCGGGAGTGCAAAAAACGGCATCTGCTCACCATCGCCTGTCTATTAAAGAAGGAAGAGGAGAAGCAAAAGCACCGGTTGGGAGACCGTGAGGGTACTGAACTTCCACTGGTCACTGTGAATCGCCTGGAAGCGCGACCAAACGCGCGGACTTTGGCTGGAACTGGGAAATGGTCATTTCCAGTGTCTGGACTTGCCATTCTCCTAACGACGAGACCCCGCGCACACGAAAAAGCGCACACCCAGAGCCACCAGAACGAACATATACGGCTCTTGCCTCACATTACCTACCGTATGGTAATCAACTATCAACTTCTTCTGCCTATGAAATAGATCACTACTTCCCCAAGCCGTAGACACCAAGCCATGTGGTAGCGTCTTAGCGTTACCCGAGTCGTTTGTTTTGCCTGCCTTACATCTTCACCATTCCTGGGGGCGCGCTGCCGTTGCTGCTTCCATTTCGGGGCGACAGGCGTGCTGCGTACGGCAGAACGGTTGGTCGAGAATTGGAGAAGAAGAGGCACATTCGTTACCGTTCCGGTTTTGTGCAGAATGTGCGCTCTTCTTTGCACGCTCTCGCTTCTTCACCAGAAGATATCAGACGGTGTGTGCGGCAGGCAACCCCGCCAGCACACGACCTCCGTACGCGAATCACCTGCAGTACCTGGACGTGTAGTGCTGCTCCGGTCGGGCTCGGTATTAATGTCGGAAGATATTTCTCCTGACATCTCAACGCCTCGCGCATGACGCAATGTGCTGCTGCTGCTGCTGGACGGCACACTATTAGAGCACATCCCCGGGTAAGGTGGTCTTTTAATGACTGACAAAACTGGTGTAAATGTGCCCGTTTAAGCGCACTGGATGTAATTTAATATTCTTCCCTTGCTGGTGGTGGTGGTGGTACATCCGTTGGAATGGGGGTAACGCAAATTAAATTGCTCCAAGGTACACCACACACAACCAGTGTTGCGAACGGTGACGTTCATCGACATAAAATTGTAAACATTCATTCGATTTGAAGCTTCCCATTCCCATCTCTCTCTGTCATTTGACATTCCCGTCAAAAAATGTCATTTGACATGAAGACATTTTCAAGATACATTCATTTGACATTCGCCAACCTGTATGAATCGTGAACTGTGTCGTATTGCAAACGGCCGTATTTATGTCAAACTACAACAGAGCGTGCGGTGCAAAGGCTTTCGTTTCACTAGTTTTTGCTATTTCACTAGAATCCCCATTTTCAGCGACGATACACTTCATAATCCTCCGATCGTATCGATTTGTGTTGTTCAAAAAATGTCAAATGACATTCAGACTACATTGTTTAAATTTCATGTCATTGCATCAGCCCTGACGGTAGCGACACGAATGAATTTCGTTTAATGACAGTCGTGTCGTGGAAGCATTGAATGTCATCAGCCAAAAATTATTTTGACCGGCTGTTTACGGTGACTGTCATGAAAAATGTCAACAGTTAACAACACTGCACACAACCGAGGGTGATGTGTTTGTCTTAACTGTCTTTCCTTCAAATTGATTCCACAATTCAGTGTAGATTCTACATCGGATCAATGCAGCTTCTCTGCAACCTGATGTAAGGGCCTATTCTCACTCCCAAAGCACCAACATTTATCTTACAAGCTCTGATGTGCTTTTTGGAGTAAACAGTTTCAAATAAATTACTTGTCATCCATTTGCCTATGCTCTGTGCCACGGGGAGCGAGAGTTGGCCTTTTTTTGTCAGTGTATAAAACGAAAACTACTAGCTCTTTTTTATATTCGATAGAATAGAAAGAAGTTGGTCCACCCTTCCTAGTCCATCCAAGAAGAAGCAGCAGCAGCAGGGCATGCCGCAGATTCTGGGAAGCAAAAATAAGATAAGACTTTCCTCGAGAGCGGCAGCCGCGGCCCTGGTCTGGGTCCCAATGGGCGTGATAAATTCGTGTCTATCGAAAACAGGCACATTGACTAGCAAAAGCTGTTGGGAAATCGGTGCCAAAGCGATCCATCTCGATTGCGCATTCATTCTGCCTTCCGCCGCGCTCCATTTGGTTGCGTTTGCTGCTTTTGCAAAACGGGAAGTTGTGTTTTTTTTTTGGTGTGCTGTTCTGTGTATGCCAAGAGCTTCAGTAAAAGAAGCTTTCTAGGCACTACTACCTGTAAATGTGTTTATGTATGTGTGTGTGTGTTTGTCGGTGTGGGCTGTACAGTCAAGAATACACCCTACACCAAGATGGACGTTCTTAGCTCGAAAATAGCCCAGAATGAATAATAAATTATCCACCTTTCGGATGATGGAAGCGAAAGGAACTGTCCGCCTTCTGCTTTAGCACCCTCCCAACATGCGGAACTCTCCCGCCAAGCGTTTCGAGCTCGATCGTCATTGGGTTTGGCATGTTTATTGATTAACGTAGTGCTTGGCTTGACTATCGCATTTGATATGTTCGGCAAACGAGCTGCCCACCTCTCCGCTCCGTGCGAGCCGTTGGAGATGTAAAATCCCTTTTAAGGAGAGGCACACTGCTGAGGAGCTGAAAAAAAAACAAAGTCCCAGACCACTCGGGGGCCTACCGGCTGATGACGCTATCGGCAGAAATGTCAACCTCGATGCGGAGCGATAGCGTGACAGTTCCAGGATGTAGCGAGGAAGGGGGGCCGTTACGATCGACATCTCGGGAGGGTGCTTCTGGGTGGAAACTATTGAACTAAAACCCGGCAATGGAGTTGTGCACTGGAAAGGTAGAAATAAGACATGAGATTAAGCACACAAAAAAAGACTCAAGAGTTTACAGAACGACCAAGGTAAGGAGGTGCCTTAGATGTTTTACACAGAAGGCAATACGAAACACTAACCTTTTCCTACATGTTTCGAATGTTACCAAACTGTGTATGTGCTACTCTGAGGGAAGTTTGCAATGTAAAATATGCATGCGCTTGTTTTAACACACCTCCAACTCCAAACAGTAGAAAATGTGGTGATGCTGCACACTATCTCAATTTATGGACAGCAGAATGTCGGCCTCCTTTGCCTGGTGGTGTACTACTTTACTGCTGCACGACGACGTGTTTCGGCTACGTGACAGTTGTGTATGTTTTGGGAGGTTGGTCGTGAGTGTTCCCATTTCCGAGTTGGCGGGTTACAGACACGGGCAAATGTAAAACGGGTTTACCGTCTAAGGATGCACAGAGCATTCGGTGTACATTGATCGCTTTTGGAGTAGAAGTTCCGTTTGGAAGTCATCGGCGTTTTGGTTTGGTTACACGATACGGAGCCATTACGAAGGTTGTTCCCAAGGATGTAACGAGCAATACGATGTGTGTGCGTTCAATATGAACTGATTGGTAAGTACTTCATTATACCCAAGAACTGGCAGAAGATTGATGTGGGAAGAGGCGAATTACATGCATAAAAACATTAGCAAGTACTGATAGCTGCCTCAAATTTGCTACCGCCTGGTTGTGTGCGGCAAATGGAATGTTAAAATCACTTCAAGCACGTCTGGTGTGGCCATACCACAGAAAACCCGAACTTCTTCTCATTCCTAGCTCTAATAGAGGTTGGTGGTGATGATGGTTTCGGAATTAATTTTCCCCACTTCAGAGATTTGTATTCCTTGTCCTTCTACTGGGTTCCAATCCGCCACACGCCTTCGAAAAGTACGCATGGCTTTCAATTATGTCACACCAAACAGCATTTCACTTAACCAGATGAGAGTATAAAAACAACCGAGAACACCATGCAGCGGCAGAGTATGCCTATCCTGTTGTTCGTAGCTTAGCCTGTCATGATGCTTCGGGTCCCATTTGTCACCCGGGAAGACACATCATCCCGGTTGTGCAGAGCTTGTGCTCCGTGGGATGGAAAAACTTTTCTCATTAAATCAAGATATTTTCATCAGTCTCTCCTCATCGACACTCTGACACGTGGGATGACAAGAAGTAGTAGCAGAAGAATAAGAGGAAGAAATCGAAAAGATGGAGGCTCTTCTCTGCATCCGGAAATCAGATTTCTCGTCTATTTCATTGGTTCCTGATGAAGGCATCAAGTGGAGGATGACTCTCCACGCACACATCAACCGGGCCTGGTTTGTCATGTAGTTTGATTGCATTGATCAGCTTCTTAAGCAACCGGCTCTGTGCTACATGTGTGCATATTCATATAAGGAACGCATCAAGCTATCTCCGTGGTGTGTGGCTTGGGTGCCAAGAATAATCCCCAGAGTCACCGTCGGTACGCCAAGTGGAAGAATAATGTCTCTTGGGGTGATGAAAAAAAAAGGCTCATAGATGGATCTTTCCTACCTACAGGCACCACGAAAACCGGTAAATGCGGCAATACACACACACACACAGACTGATGGAATAAAAAAGTAGCTGCGAAATATTTTTCATTCCGATGGGTCAAGATTATCATACGAACTTCTCTCATGGATTCCTTTTATGGGCGCACTCGGAGGTAGCAGAGAGAAATACCATTTCGTGGTCGACCGGTCCACCGATAGGGGTAGAGATCTTCGACTGTGGATAAGACAGCCGAGGTAGGCATCGTCGGCGTCGTACAGACATACCGTAACCGATACCGATAGCTAGCTACCGATAGGACAGCCAGTAGAATACAAGAAAACACCGGGGCTAGGAAAAGGAGCATTTGCCATTCCATATTTGTATTTTTGTCGCGTGATGATGCACCGTGCGCGTCCCCTAGACTAGTCTATCGGATCACAAGTGGAAGAGGAGGCCCGCTTACCTATCCATTCCGATTGCTTCCGTTCGCGGGCATGACATTCATCAGGCTTGCTTTGATGTGACACTCGGCTGACAGAAGTGGTGTGGTGGTGTTGTGTACGTGGGACGGCAGCAGATCGGCCATCCATTTCCTGGGACACCGGGGTACCGAATACCGATGGGACCTGTTATGCCAGCCCCACTACTCGATGCGCATTTTAAATGTTGCTATTGAGTAACAACTTGTGCACTTATGCGCACGGACGAAAAGCGAGTAAGCAGCGGAGACGACACAACTGTCGCCGAAGAAACCGTAACCATACCGGGCAAGAGCATCCAGGAGCATGCGAGACTATTGGAAAGTTGAGGTACGTGCGGATGTCCAGGATGTCCAGTAACTCGGTAGATAGCATGGAGCGAAACAAAAAAAAAAAAAAACGTCCATGGGTCTCGCGTGGTTCTCGGGGTCCCAAGGAGCATCGAGATTAAGATAACTGTAGTTTCACCGGGTTCGTGTGCGGATCTTGCGCTGCGTTCTCGCCCGGGTCGTCCAAGAACGACCAAGAATGTCTAATCGATCGTCAACCACGAACTCACAGTCGCCCAACGGCACACACAGCTGCACTTTACTGTTCTGTGCCGTTGCTTTACCCTTGCTTCCGTCCGTATCATGCACGCACGGTACGGCGGGGTGAAGAGTTCGTACGTGTCCCATCGTACGCTACGGCAGAACGGTCGTGTTTGGGGGGGTTTTCTTTCGCCCCGTTTCTCTAATTAACGACACGAAAGGCGACCCGCGCGAGCGAACGTGTAGATCATCAGTGCGGCATAGATAAAGCTCATCTGAAATGGTGATGAGCAATTGGTGGCTTGGTGGTGTTTGTTGTGTCTTTCCTTTGGGACAGGAACACATGCAACATCCATCTTGCCCTTTCCCAAACCCGCTTCTTGAATCACACACTGTGCTGTTGCTAATTAATTCCAGCTTAAAAATCAACAAATTAATCAATACCGATGGCTCGTTTGACTCTCGGAGAGACACACACACACACACACAAACCCAGTTCGTTGTGCGCTGCCGTGTGCTATCGTTTCTTTTTGCATGATGGCGACCGTTTCTTCGTCCGGGCTCATAATAAACTTAATGTCTTACTTAACTCGTTGGCGCTACGCCGTCGACGGTGGTGACACTTGCTGACAACTTGCCCGAGCGCGTCGGCACTGATCGCACGACCAGCGATAACGAGCGATATGTGCTTTATAAAGTGCTCAAAATTGAACGATGATTTACGCGCCGTACGCTTTACCGGATCGTTCGCACGCATTCTTCGTGCGCAATGGTTCTAGAAGGTGTGTGTATTGCTTATTCTGTGTATGATATTAGCCGGCCAGTTTCTGGTAACACACGGTGGCATCGAGAGAAGCGTTCCGGAACGTGGCAACGCCGTTTGGCTGGTAGAACCCAATTTAACGCGCTGTCGCACCGGCGGAGCACAATTAATTTTGGATAGTCAGCTAATTTGAAGGTTAAACGCGGGCGAGCTACTAATGGCATAGGGGGTTGTGCTGTACTGGAGTTAAGCTTAGAGCGGTTCTAGATGCTAAGCGTAAGCGTGTTGCTTCCGCTGGGGGTCAATTGTGGTCATCTGAAATAAAGTCTTTGAAGCATGTCTTGGACAAAAATGTTTGTAAAACCAGTTGTTAAGAAGATCTAGCATTGGTATTATGATATCAGTTTTCCTTTGTTTATCCGGAATATCCTGGTATAAGATGCATGATACAAAGAAAATAATTTTGGTATTCTTTCAAATCTGTAACGACCATATGCATTGTTACCTGAAGTAAAACTACAATTTTATGAACTCTTATGATTGCATACTATAAACACATAACTAAATTCACCTGTTAGGCTCCAAATCCAATCCAAAGGTTTTTGCGAAGTTTGGATATTAGTTACTCATTTATAATATCTGGAGCATTTTATGTCATTCATTCCCACACGTTAGAAGATCTTACGAAGTTTTCAATAGGACTTTGTTGGATCGTCTCTCTTTTATGACGTTCCTCATATTAAGATGTTGAAATGTTTTAAAATCTACTATAAACATTGTTACCAGTGACTAAGTAATGTATGTGGAGAAAATTTAAAGACAGGTTTTTGAAGAGCTTTTTCGTTCTACGCACCAGCAACAAATATCCCATTTTCATTGAACCCTCAATTCCACAAACATATAGCATCCGCAATACCTTTGCGATGTGCAGAATGTGCTGCGAACCACAGCCACACAAAAAAGGTGCTAAAACTCCGTTACAAGCCATCGACATTCATTCTTTCGCGGTGCAATAAACTGGCAGCATTATCCACCCATCGCGCCCCGCTAAGCTCGCACTAATGACTGCGGCCATTCGATTGCGCTGGTGCGCTGTTATCTTCGGTGTTTACTTCTCCTAAACCGAAACCATCCCCATAAAGAAGCAACAATGCTGCAGCAGTACAAAGCGTCTTCACCGCGCTTACTTGGGCGTGTAATAATCCCCCACCAGCTCCTGCCGTATTGATGTAAATATATTTGCCGCATTATTTCCTCTTTTCGACAGAGCTCTATTTATTTGTCGATCATTAAAATCAAAAACCGGTAGCAGCTACTTGGGGAAGCACCCGAGGAGAATCACAACATCCGCGAACGGCTTGGTGTGTCGCGCGCTAATGCGCAAAAATTGTCCTCCATCGCGTTAATCCTTCCGGCGGAGAGCACAAGAGAAGCCGCCGACCGGATTGTAATACGAGGGCAGTCGTGGGGCGCAATTGTGGCAAAGTCCTTTGGATGGGCGGGCAAGAGCACAGGGTGTAGGATGTCGTTTGCCTCTAATCATCCGAACCGACTCTCGGACCGACTGTGCAAACAAATCCAATTAAATCGCGAGAGTTTCACCGGCGTGGCATGAAAGCCGCGGATCGAATTGCGCGCGTAATCGAGCCAGCGTCGCGTCGACGATAGCGCGCGTGGACGACATTGGAGCGGGCGATAATTACAAGCAAGTTCCTATCGTTTTTTTTTCTCTTCACGCTTGCCCCCTCTGAGACGTGTTGCGCTTTTTGAGCTTCTGTTTACTTCTGAACTGCTGACGGCTGCTGTTGGAGCCAGTAAGCTTTTTTTTTCGATTTTTATTCCATGCCTTCCCGTTTGTGTGCGCCTTCGTTCGTTGGCCGGATAATCATAATTGAAGTTGCGGTTATCGCTGCTGCTAATGATATCGATAGGAAAGGATAATTACCACCAGATGGCTCTCTCTCTATCGCTCTCTTCCCGCCGTGCATCGTGGTCGAAGGCCATGGTTCGGATGTTTGCTCCATGTTTTGTTGCGCCATCTTGGTGCGCATCAGGCAACACCACCAGTGTTGTGTTGTACACTTTTCAGTGCGCGATGATGCCCTGGTACCACTACTACACCGGCCCGCCAGAATGTACCGGTCCGGTAGTGCGGAAATACAATCGTTTGATTAGCTTTAATAGCATTTTTTCCTCACGATTACGATACAGCAAGTCCGGTAGAGTTTGAGCACACTAAGCTGAAGAAGTCGGATCGTTCGTCGGCGACTTGGCAGTGCACTTGGCGCACACACACACCTACCAGAGAGAAAAGGCGTACGTTTTGCCTGTCTTTACCAGTTTGTTTAATCTATGCGCTCACCCCTCGGAACCCTCGGAGCACTTTTCGCGTGCTATTAGGTAATCAAACAGTGGAATTCTTTTCAATTTCCGCCGGAGTGAATATCTGTTCGAGCGCAAGATCTTCATCGATTGAGACCTGGCGTACTCTCAAGGTTCCGCACATTGCTTCTCCACTCCTCCAGGACAGATTCCTGTTTAATTTTTATTGTACGCGAGTTTCGGTGTACGCGGTCTTCTGAGCTATGAAGATGTACGATATCACTGCCGCGTCTCGATAGCCGGTGCGGTGTGTTATTTCGTATGCAAACGTTTCGTGTTTGCCTGTGTTCCTACGGCTACGTTCCAGAACGCTCGTTCGCATCTATCGTTCGATTTTATGGTCATTGGTTTGAACGTTTGCGCGCCATTCGATGATTTTCCCGCTGCTATTTATGTACCTATCCAGTTTGTGTTCTATTTATTTACCGTGCATTTTTTCTTTCTCTCTCGCTTCTCAATCGTTTCAGGTGAGTTTGAAAGAGTCGTACTCGGAGCCGGGAGGAAGACGCGTCCGCCAATATCACGACCGATACACTCAGCAAGCGCAGGTGATTCGGGAACTCTTCGGCCACCCTAAAGGGTGTCTCTCCTTCGAGAGCTGGCATTCACCACACTCGGCGATGCTGAAGAGGAGCCGTACGATTTCCATTGTTGAATTTTATTATCCTTCAGCCCAGAGTAAAGCGGGAATCGTCGACTAGGACGGGGGTAATCCCTGTGCGCGCAGCAACTTTCGCGAAGTTTCCGGCAGAGTATCTCTTTGCCGGGTCTGTAATCCCGAGTAAGACCTTTCCCGGCAGTAGTATTACGCCAACAATAACGGCAGCATCATCATCAACAACAACAACAACCAACGGTGTGTTTGAAATGTTTATGATGCTGCCGCGCCAGTACCTGGCCAGGATTTTCGCGCGAGAGTTTGCATCACGGTTTCAATTTTTTATATTCGCTCCGTGTGTCTCCGGCTGTGCTGCCTTTTTCGTCCCCCCAAAAGATTCGAGCGAGTGGTATGGTATTTAGTGCTTTTCGCTTTCGCGTCCGAACGCCCGTTTAGCGTTATCGGATATTTATTCAAACGATTTAAGTCAGCCCGAGTGGGCGAGTGGGGGCGCCGCTGAAGATGATGGTGGAAATTGCGTGCCGAGAACCCATTTCCGAAAGTGTCCCAAGCGGAACTGTGTATTTGAGTTTTTTTTTTTTTGTTGCTTTTGGGAAACTCTCGTGAAGATTACACCACGGCCGACTCGTTTGAGTAAGTACAGCGAATTGTCGACCGGTACACCGCTTATCTAAAGTTGGTTAATAAATAATCGACTCTCTTTTTTTTTTTTTTTTTTGGATTCCTTCGCGAAACTAGGCATGTCGTTTGTGTACGAATCATTGCCGGTGCCGCTTGCAGAAGAAAATCTCCGCCAACGTGGCGTGGCACTTCTTCTTGAGCATCTCATATTTTGTGTATTTAACCTCTTTTTTTTATTCTGCGGACACTGTCGGTAATGGAGGGACACTTCAAATCCTTTTCCGTAGCAGAAATGTTTGCTGTAGGTGTACGGAAGGTCTCAAGAGATCCTCAAATTCTAGATCCTTGGTTCTTATTGGAAGTTGTTGTTGTGTTTCGTTGAAAACAGTTCATATTTTAATATCTCCGGGGAGTTTTTCACTTCGTGGGACTAAGGATTTGGTGTTAGGAGCAGTTTTTGGATGAATAATTTGTGTAAGAGGAATAATATCTCTGACAGTGCCTTATCTTTAGCTGGGCAAATAAGTATGTTCAGAGCTTTTTTTGTTAATTTCTTTGCAATTGATTCATGTTGAATTCTCTTCTCTTGAATGCTTCTCTGGAGATTGCTGGCGAAATTAATGGTTAATTTTATATATTTCATTTTAACCGCTTTCTTTGGATTTTATGAACGGTTTCTTGGAAAGTTTGTCGGACATTGATGAAATTATCAAACAACTTATTGAAATTCGTTTTGGGCATCGTGTCATGTCTCTCCAGAATCATAACGTTTCATTCATAACGAATTCATTTATTTCTAATTCCAACTATTTCAGAGATAGGAACATCACCAAAAAATTAGTTTCATGTTCCCAAACTTTGGTAAATTTGAATATTTTAGACATATTTCAAATCTAGAATTTCCATCATAGTTTTTTAAAGCTAATTTACCCAACACACAATACAACTGCTCGTCTGAAAACCAACATTTCCGACAACATGAACTTTGGACCACTGCCGAGAATAGTGCAGGTTGATATCCAACCGGTATCTAATTAACATTCCTAACTTTCATCCTCTCGCAATCTGCGCAGCATTCGAAATTGTTCTTGAACCACGATGCTCCCTGTACCCTCCGATGATGTATGCAGCGTGATTGGAGTTGAAAATTACCCTTTCGCCGGCTGTGGTAGACTCCCAACGAAATGAACGCGGTGAGTGATCGGCAGATGGTATTGGTCAGGGACTCGCCATGGATACCCATGGAAATGACGTAAAGCGCTTCCCTACGCGTGTGTGTGTGTGTGTATGCGTACTTCTGGTGCCATCGAAAAGCCAAAACGGGCTACGCGGAAACCCTTTCGGGGGGGTTGCAGCAGCAGCATACCAATCGCACCAATCGTACCCTCAGAAATTGCGCATTCCGATTGCGAGACACGACGCCCTGATCTGATACGAGGGACCGCGCGATACGTTTGAGCAAATTGCACTCGAATCGAGCAGCGTGGCATCGTGTTTATGGTTTGCGATGCAAATAAATAATATTTTACGTCCCGGGCAGCAGCAGCAGTGCGTCCCGGATCGTCCCAGCTTACAATGCCCTCTGTGCCCTGTTTTGGACATTGGGGTGCCTCAAACGGACCCCGAAATCATGCGGAGCTTGTCTTGCGGAGCGTGCAATTATCATTACGCAAAATTACGGTATCGCTGCAGTCGCTCGTTCGGTCGGTCGGTCGGTGCCCCTGCACGGTGGATGTTTTCAGATCTTCCCGCCGCGTCGCGGTGGGGATCATGTGACCCATAAAACACATCCTTAGCTGTGTTGCATCCATGCCCGCGCGCCCGACATGCAATTGCCAACGTTCCGCGGGTGTCTTCACTGGGCGTGAAATTGCAACTTAGTTGCAAAAGCGCTGATGACCACGGCTGCAATGGTCACCGGTTGCCTGCCACCGCTTGGTGGCCCCTTTTGATGGCCGATGACGACGATGATGATGGGGTTGATGATGGGGAGGGAAAGCTTTCCCTGTTGTGCTGTGACCCTTCGCCGAGGTGAGATGGGAAACCTCTAAGAATGTGCCTCGAACAAGAGGGCAATTTAAGCTCTCCTCTCCTCCCAAACGTGAAGCAAATCGAGGGCAATTGACATACGTGCGAAGGACGCAAACCGATGGGCATCCATTTTATCCCGCTGACTGACCACTTATAATGGGGATTGTTTTTTTTTTGGTGTGTCTCTCGCACACGCAACAACAAAAAATCCCAAATGGTGTTGTTTTTAATGAGATCGGTCGAAAACAATGGAACGGATAATTTATGGTAAATATCATCAAGCCATGTGATATGCAATTTTTCCATCCAGAAGTTGGCAGGGACAGCGCGAGAGCAGGCTGCTCGATACAAAGAGTGAGTGCCCCCGGGCGGCACACGGTGTAAGAGAAAAATGAAAGCGACAGAATTGATTTATTGTTATCTAGATAGCGGTCCGCAGGGTTGTAGCTGCAAATTGATAAACTCTCCTCTCGCTCTGGAGAGAGAGAACCGTTTAAAGCAGGAGATTAACATAAATCGGAAAAAGTGCATTAACGTAAGGTGTGTTCCCTTGCGTTCGAAATGAAATCTTAATTATGCAATAAATGTAGGGACACACACACAATAAAAACCTAAATGAGATCAAGCCAACCGCACTTCGTAACAAGCAATGGAACACACTTAATGACAGCAATTAAGCATTAATCCACGATTGTTGTGTGCATCGTAGCCGGCGAACGAATGCCATTTGTGACCCGCCGAAGGTCCCGGAATGTACCGATAAAACCGATAAAATAATGAGCAAACATTCATTTGACTTGCTGTGTGCCGCGCATTATCTTCGCCAATCTTCGTTGGTGAGTGATTGGCCCCCGCCAAGAGAGCGCAGAGCAAGAAGAATGGTGCGGCTGGGATGTTGTGAGATTCCGCACACTATCAGATCAGAATTTCAACAACGGCCTGCGGAACTTGATACACACCAACAACAAAAAACCGGCAAATTCGGACTGATAAAGCGTAAGCGATACTCCCCGAAGTCTTCTCGAAGTCGCACAAAAGCTCCAACATTTCTACCGAGCCAACGGTAGGACGAGATTTAAATAGCTTAATTAAAATATACTCACTCACCGCTGCTTTGCATCTCAAAGCGCCTCCGTAGCCGGGTAGAGCCGGCAACCTAATCTTATCGTCGCCGGGCAATCTTGATACACGTCGCGCTTGCGGCCGAAAACGGTAGCACCGTGCTAATGTCATTTACATCTTACCGGCCCTGGAGTGAGTCTTTTTGTTCACTTTTCCAAGCTCGCAACCACATTTCAAGGGTGCATTTTGCACATTTTATCGCTTCTTAAAGAGGATCTCGAGCCGAAAGACGAGGTGTGGTGTTTGGGAGGGGTACAAATTTCTGGGGAGAAAAGGCATAAATTTAAGCTCCCGCTTAGGTTCCGCTGGTTTTGGGACAAGCGGGTGTATTTAAATCGTGTGACAGGCTTTTTTTGTTTGTTTGACGAAAACCGTCGACCGGATGCATGAGCACCCCCATGGGTAAGCCAGAAGCCGTACCGTGGCGTCCTTAAAGTGGCAACCCGACATTCCAGTGAAGCGTGCGCGGTGCCTCAGCTTGCGAGCGGCGAGGACCTAAATAAACTGCGGCAGTTTATTTGTGCGCGGTTTTCACCTTTTGAGCACGCCCGGATGTGGTACGAGAAGTTACCAGAGGAGTGGTCGGTTCGCGCTAAAAGGAATTTAAAAGTGAAAACATGTAATTCTCGCATACACACGCGGGCATAGGAACATCGCAGGAAAGTTGTCAAAATGGGTACTAGGATAAAGACCCTTGAATGTGTATATGTGTGTGCCTATTCTATGCTACCGGTAAAGAACCCTTCCTGAAGTAGAATTAATTTGCCATGCCGAAGATGAATTTTGAAGATGTGCTTGAGTTCCGGGTAAATAAAAAAGATAAATTTGAAGAAGTGTCTTTTCATCGAAATATTGCGCTCAACCTCATAAAGCACGACGCTATGCGCAAACGACACGTAACCTCACGTTTTGTAGTGAAATTAATGTTACAGCAGTGAGACTCGCTGGAATTATCAACGTTTGATGTGTTCTTTCCGTCTTCCGAATGTTTTGTGGTGGAAATTTAATACTTTTCAAGTAGCTTTCCAGCCACACTTCATTCTCGGCTCTCACAGGTCCACTCCATTCCCCAACAGTGCTGAAGCTCTTTACCTTCTGTGTGATGCGTTGTAACATCTCACATTACGTATTCTCTCTGCTGCTACTGCTACATACTTAATCATCGACACTATTTCCCAGGTTTCGTACCGACGAACCTAACCTAACATGGTCTGGCGGTTGTTTGCTGCTTTGCCTATGCTTCTGCTGTGTGTGTTTTCAAGGGACTCCCCATCGCCCGGGCTGCACTTGACTGTATAATCTGATTTAATTTCAGTCAATTTTCCCGCGTCAACAGCGCGCAAAGAACGGGACGTGCAGAGGCACCGCTAACGGTCATTAACGATGGCTTAAAGCGGTCGCCGAGGGTTGCTTGTTAGTAGGAGAATTTTGTTTTTTTGGGGAAGTTGTGGAATTTATCGAACCTTTGCTGCGTTACCGCTACCGGTTTGGATCGATTATTGGAAAGAAGATTCGTGTGGATCTAGAGTGAAGAGGCTCACGCTTTGGGGATGCCGAGGGTTCCCGCCTGGGAACGAAAAGTGCGCGTGTACCGCATTATCTACCCCTCCCGCGAATGACCCTGAAGCTCACGAAGGTGAAGAGTTCGTGACAGAGAGAGAGAAGAAGAGCCCGAACATCACCACCGAAAATGAGGGAAAAAGGAAAAATCCAATTAATTCCTAGAAAACGATCTAATTACAACCAAAAAACCAACAACGCCTACGTCAAAGCGAGACCACCGACCCCATAGATGCCAGGTGTGTGTGTGGGTTGTGCGATGATTGGAATGGGATGAAAATTCCAACACCACACCTCACCATCCTTCACCACACTTCATCCCGAAAAAGCATGGTTTGGAAAATTAGTGGTAAGTTTGTACCGTAGGCTGCATCGTCTGCTCTGTTTTGTGCTGCCGGCGGTTGGTAGCAGCGCAAAACATCGAACTCTGATACCGCGGGTAGCTAGTAGTTGCAGGAGAAACAAAACTTCAGCCCAGGCTCCGTCTCAGATCTGAGGCGGCGGCAGCACGCATTCGGTTTGCGTGTTTGCGTGTTGCCACGCAATGCGCGGAAAATCGAGCAAACGGTTTAAGAGGAAACTCCGGGCGCGCAAACATGAACAAACAATTTCTCTATCTTGCTTCCGGGCGTACGTTTACAAACATGGGCGCATTTGCTTGACGACCGCATAACACGGAGACATAAATCAATGCGCGCGGGTGTATGTGAGGTAAGGTTTTGGGCACCGGGTGAAGGTGGTGTTGCGTGTTGTGGACATGTGTTGTTTTGAGTGTCGTCGGCAATGGAGGTTGTGGTTCTATTCGGGCAAGAAGTTGTTCTAGTTTATAAATATACTTCGCTGCTCTGAGAATTGCCATTTAGTACATGCGGGAAGCGATAGTTGTTGGCTGTGGACACTATGGACCTATGTCTTTACAGATGAATTCTGAGGATGTACGTCGGTGTGATGATGGTGAATTAAATGTTTTTGTTCAGTTTTACTCTATATGGATTTTGAATCAGTTTGTTTGTTTAATGTCTGCAATGACTCTACAAGATCCTGCATACAGCTCTCCCTGGAAGGGCTGTAATATATCGGGTTTAGAATTGTTGTTTTTAGGTGATTCATTATCGATGATAGAAGTACGATATAATGTTCACTTTACCATACCCTAAACATCCTAACAGCCTCTTTGCAATTCTTTAAACTTTTAAAGTCCTTTCCCAAACAACAATTTACCACACTTGCGACACATTTAGTGCCATTTATGGAAGGCATTACTTCCAGCGCATCTCCTGAAGTGATGGTGAGTGCTCTCCGAGTAATGATTTTATAAAAATAGCAACACATAAACCCCGGCCCCATGTACTTGACCATCTCATCTAGCGTTGAAAACCGATAGCTACATCACACACCACACCCACTCGTATGACAGTAATCGCCAACCATCACCATCATCATCATCAGGCACCAGATGAAGGTACTCCTCTCGCCATCCACCCATGTTTCTTTGTGCAAAAGCCAGCTTCTATGATGATGTGTCTCGTACCACCATGGACCATATTTACAGCAGGAGGGCTCTAAATATGACGCCAGCAATGAGTGGCGCCAGCCCGGCTGATGAGCAAAGCGGCACAGCGGGTGGGCACAGTGGTGGTGGACAAGGGCAAAAAGCGTCTCGTTTGTGTGTGATTAATCTAAACCATCTATTTATGTGTTTGCTTTGCATAATCACTGTTTCTAATATGATCCCCTACTCCTGCATGCGTTGGACGTCTGCAGACGCCCAGCAGCTCCGCCTGCGGAAAGCGTAATGAGGGTGAGTGAGTGCCACGTAATGAAACTTATAGCATAATGTGGACGCCGTCCGGATGGCGAATTTCTCCCAAACCCCATAGGGGTGTAACCGAAACCGGTTTAAAGCGTACGATGTTGGCGTTTTATGGTTCTGCTGTTTTCGTCGCTAGCTGTTCCATTTCATAACAACAAAGGCCAAGGTGAAGATCATGCGCGCACCGTTTTTACCCGGTGTTGACGAAGTTTAAAGAAGTGTTTGTGCGCACGTCGTCACCATCGTCGTACGGGTTTGCCCCCGGGGTGGAGTCGTGAGCAACGAATTTAATAATCCCTGTGCACGATTTGCATACAATGTGCCAAATGGGGTTGTGGCAGCGACAACACTGCACGGGACGTGCAGCAGAACCACCACGTCCGCTCTGCCTGCCGGTTTTGCAGTGTGGGGAACCAGAGATCTTCCCCCATTCTGAACGTGTGCAGTCACCAAAGAGTGTCGAAGTTGAACAATGAAACACCCTCTGCCCTCATCCCGCTTGGACGTTCGTTTCTGAGATGCACTGGGGAAAGGAGGAACATTGTGCAGGTACGGGAGAATGCGCGCGCTCACTTGAAGTGCATAAATTTACACCTTTTTCCTATCAACGAGCGAACGTCGGGAACACGGTTGACGCTGTCGTTAAACTCCCAAGCACCGAAAGCAAAGTGACGGAAGGGATAAGAGGTATCTCTTTTCACCACAGCATTCAACACACACACGCGTACGGGTGACACAAATGTTGGGGCCCGTCATTGGCCTCTAACTTATCTTGACGCGTGTGACGCATGCACACACTCGGAAGCGCAGAGCTCCTTTAGGTCGTCGTACGCTTCTTGGTCTAATTCAATTCCGCGCGCATCAAGTTTCCTGAGGAAATACATCTGCAGAGTACTTCTTGAAGTTGGTGTCGGTGAGTAAGACTGACGAATTACGTGAAATTTGACTCGCTCCCGACGGACGACAGATAGGATGCAGTTCCCGTAGAGATTAATATCCCGGCAGCCAATATATATATTCCCTTCCGAAAAGGAGGGCTGCTGTGTGTCCCCAAGGTGTTGGGTCTTGGGGCCCCAAAAACACTCCCTCCGTGAGCAAGGTAGCAAAAGATGGATTAGCTGTAAAATCGCTTTATCTATCCGGCAGAGCGCGCAGACTCCCCCTGTGTGGCGTGTCCCTGTCAACAAGAAACTCGAGCGAGCAGACGAGCAGTTGTGGTAATAAAAACTTCGATAATTTATAATCCTCTGTCGTCCGCTGGCTGAAAATAGAGGTGAGAAGTAACGTCACACGCACCACCAACGTTTCTGTGGGGTTTTCGACGGGGTAGATGACGTGCGCGAGTGCGTTTGTTTTTCTTTCATTACGTGAACCTTCTTTCCCCGAGTGGCGGAATGCTTCCGGGCTGCAGTATCATTTGTGTGGCTGTGCATATGCTACCTACCCACAGCCTTCTGTGTGCTAGGGTTTTCGCGGGTTTGGAAAGAATGACACACACACCAGCCTTGCAGAGCCCGGCAGAGAAACCTTTTCCTTTTTGGACGTTCCGTTGGGAGAAGAGCGTGTAGAGCAAAATGTGGTCCAACTTCTCAGAGTAGTGCGCGAGCTTACCGTACTTAAGCCCTGCCTCACGACAGTAATTGATGGGGTACAAGACAACCACCGCCCGTGGAACCCCGTGTGGCCCTGCCAGCCTACCAGACGATCCAACTGGCGATGCAATGTAAGATGTCGGGACGCAGAGCATGCTGTACACTACGATGTCTCTGCAAGCCATTGTCATTCTACCTGGCCGTGAGGGGAACTACAGCGACAGCCAGACAAAGCCCATTCCATTTGCATTCGCGCGATGTAGTACTGACACTGTGGCTTCTGCTCCCAACTCCCCCACTCTCTTATATTGGCTCTGGCCAGTGTCTGGCTGTAAAAGGTAAATATCTCATCGGTTGAAGTGCTTTCTGCGCGCTTCCTGCAACAAGATACTAGGGAGAAGAGAAGATGCTGCTGCTGTTCCGTGGTAGGCAGGGTTTTTGTTGCGGCGAGAAGCTATATCGGGGTTCAGTAATTCTCCGTCAGCCCACCAACAAGGGAAAAGGAATACGGAACCCACTGGAAAAGGGTATCTTATTACGGTTGAGGTAGCTCTTTCCCTTGCTATGGTGAATTAGCAGGAAAATTATAGAAAAAGGAGGATTTTTTCTACCATATCTGCTTGTGGCCGAAATGGCACAGTTTCCATTGCCTCGACACCGTTTACACGATTGGGTGGTTTTTGTTTTTCATTGCTCGCGGAATAACACTTTCTACGTTGTGCTCCCTACTCTTCTCCACACCGTGAGGTTCGGTCACAGGCGGAAAGGACAGGACGAAATAAGCGAAATGAGACTACAGACTGCTAATTAAAAGCTCAACTTCAGGGATAAAATGTCCAGGAACGAGTCAATTACTGCCACACCGCTCTGGTGGAAACTGTTGGCCAACTTGGAGTATGGTCACGATGATGGTTTGCTCCGGAGAACGTTTTGTGTCTTGTGGAGCTAAGTTTTCGTTTCCCCCACTACACCTTCCCGTAACATCTGGATGTATGCAAGGATATGTAACAAGAAAACATAAAAAAACGGCAGCTTAAGGCGGACGCTCAACCCGTGCACACTCATTAACCCGTATGAACACTTGGGCTATCGTAGAGAAATAGTTTTTCACTTTCTTTTGAACGTAAACTTTTTCAAGAAGCTCCAGCCAAGTTGTAAAGAGCTGCAAGAGTTGTTGGTGGATGTAATATTGCACGCCTTTACCCTCTAGCAGCTTTCCAGCAAATGTGGGTGCAAATCTGGCAATTTACTTCCACAGACTCAGGTGTGCAGAAGACTCGTTCGCAGAGCTCTCAGGTGCTGCTGTGTCTCTCCTTTTCGATGCTATGGGTTATCCTTGTAGACACACCGGAAGCACTGAAAAACACACACTCTTCAGAGGGGAAAGAGCGGGCGTGTATGTTGCGCTTTGACAGTGAAGTGCATAATCTCGTAAATAGGTGAACTTTATGGATGAGCGTCTGGTAACGAGCGTACGGCACAGGCACACACTTTCAGAGTAAACTGCTAAACCCTGGGAACCTTTAGTATTCCCGGGATCATAGTGTTTCGCAGGAATAGCATACCATTCATGCTTCGTGCGTGATTTTCTTTCACCCGGTGGGATTTGTGATATAAGCGATCGTTTCCATTTTTAGTAAACGTTGGGCAAAGCATGTAAGAGAGCTGCAAATCACTTCTGTCGATTAACTCGTCACGTTACAACACGATAAGCGCTTTTGTGAAACGTGAGATGTGACGATTGTGTGTGGGATGGTCGTTTCCTGCAAAGAAAGGCTTTTACTGGCAACCTATTCAAACGTTTGAGAAGTTCGTTGCAACATCAACAATGGGCCAACGTTGAAGCTCGTTGACGAAGCAAAAGTATGAAATACAGCATCCCATCAAAACGGGTAGTGTCCCGAACGGTAGGCTCATCATTCCGAGAAACAGAGATAATGGTCATCAACTATCTCCGACGGCAAATCAACTCGTTGGTGTAGCTTTTTCGGTGACCACCGGATATTCATCCTCGCCAGCAGCCAGTAGCCAGGCATCGTAAAGTTTTATTACGCGCGCAGGCCAATAAAATGAGGCGAAAACAAAAATTTAATAAGCGTCCCCAACGGTGCTCTGGTCATCCATACAGCATACAGCACAGCACAGTAGTAGGTCGAATCGATTTAATGCAACAACTTGACTTGCTGCTGCAGCCTTTCGGATGGGGGTTTAAAGATCAATTTCCTTGGCCCCTGGGTCCTGTTGGTTTCGTGCACCCGTACACCCGTACGAGAAGATGTTGCGTGCCGTATTGTATCCTCACCAGAGAGCAGCATGTAGTCTCTCCAAAGTCATCTCCCCTTACCTTGCCGTACATATGAGCGGGTGTTCCAGCGTGTACATAGTGTGTGCGGGCCACCGATCGAGCACATGATTGGTAGTAATTTTGAAAAATAATTTAATTAACGAGCCGCTTACAAACCGCCAACCCCTTGCCGACTATTAATATGCCTTTGCGCTCGGTATCGGCTTTTATAATCGTGCTATTTAAAGGCTTCTTGCGCAAACAGGTTGCGGCTGGGGCGGTTGTCCGCCATTCTCTAAATGAAGTTATTAAAATTTGATTAATCGATTATTGAGTTGTAGTTCTAAAGGTGGTCTACAGCAATATACACGTCCCCGACATCTTCAGTGTCCTTGTTCTGGTCGTTTGGAAAGTCCCAGAGCGACGAGCTTATTGGAGATATTCTGACATGCGGTACTACCTTCTCCAATAAAACGTAACGAGACATGGTTGGTGATTGAGACCACACTTTACGACCTACCGACCGACCCAGCGGAAAGGGCTTGTTGACAGCGTTAAAATAAGAACCGGGCAACATATTTTTAGCTCTCATTAGTTTTAATGCTCCGCTAGCCTGAAGTATGTTTTGTAGGTTTCGAAAGGTCCCGCTGGGACCCAACCGTCACGTTTTTGAGTTTAGTGCTTTGCACATTAAAGAGCTGCTTGTTTTCTTTATCATTACCATCGAAGCAAGAGTGCCACACTTTCACAGACGTTATTGTTTTGACCCAACTCTAAACAACAATTTTTGGAGGGTATGTAAGGTTCTTTGAGGTTTAAATTGTTACGATCTACACGTACCTGTTTCAAAACACCAAACCTTAGCTGCTTAATGTTGCTGCAAACGCACAACTCGTTATGATTATTGCGTTGCTGAATCGATCGCAACACAGCGCCACCCAACCACTTACAATTCTTCGGCTGAAAGGTTCTAAATTTTCGCTCAATTCACCTTACCGCTCATGAGACGCAACCACACCAACGCGCAGTGTATGATAAGAGACCAGTGGGTGGATCTCCGCTTCTTAATGGTCCGATGGAGATAATACACCTCCTATGGGGTGGAATTCCCGTTTTGTTGTCGGGACAGTTTCGATTCAAGTTGTTGCGGACGGTGCTCTTACCCCGCCGGCGGCAAAGCTTTATAACGGCTCGATAAAAATCATCGATTTGTGACAGGAAATAAACGATCCCGTAGAAAGAAAGCCGGCCTCCACGAACTCTGCTGGGTGGGTAATATATCGGAAAATGACCACCAAACAAATGTGTCCGATTCGCCGCCAACCGGGGGCTGCCGTCCTTCGGTGAGGGAGACTCGTGGGAAATCCCAACACACACAAAAAAAAAAATACTCTCCCCCCATTAAATGGGTTTGAAAAGGTGCTTTTACGGCCCATTGCTACATTACACCCGCTTCATAAACTTTTCCACCCATTTCACCAAATCGTTGATGCAATATTTATTAAAAATCAATACACTAAACCGTTGAAAGCAGGTTGGATGATGATGCTGGAATGAAAAAAAACAACACACAACTGCGAGCTTTTTGAGTGCATTTTCAGCTGGCTCTCAGGCTCTCAGGTGAAAGTGGCTTGGGGAGTAGGGAAGCGAGCAGTCCATGAGAAACTGTTGCCGAAATCGTACAATAATTAATACCCTTTTTTGCGCACTACAAGGATTCTTTAATTTATCAACTGCCAAGGGGTTTCCGGGTATGCCAACAATGAGTGTGCCCCTGTGTGCGGGTTGGAAGTGAAGGTCCGGGCCCCCTGGTACACTCGTACGCCGCAACACAACGCCTTCGCCACTTGGGAACCATATTTCAAATCACGCTGTGGTGGTTTCTGACACTCTGCGGTATATTCGGGCCCCGTGTTCTCCGTCCGCACACAAACGCAGCGAACCGGTGAACCACAACAGGCCCCATGCAGCGCGTGTTAAATCCCTGAACTTTTGGCACCGGTTCCGCATTTGCTTTCGCTTCCTTTTTTTTCACTCACACACACGCTCGATTAAAAAAATGCTCCACTTTCCGAACCATTTATTACACACTGTTTGAGCTTTACCGGCTTGAGGTTCCCGTCCCGCTAGCCCGATGTTTGGATTCTCTCGCTGACCATTCACGAAAACCGACCCACAGATGTGTGAGTGTGTGTGTTTGTTGTGACATATGGACACAACGGGCGTGTTTTCTTCTTCTTTCCTCCTGGCAAATGGGACGCTCTTTGGGGAAGATGGGACAGGTCTGTGGTCTGCGCGCTGCTGGGTCCCTTTTTTATCGATAGCACTCGGTGGATAATAAATGGTCTACAATAATTGTTTCATCGTTGGCCACCATCGCGGTATGCACCGTTTCTTTCGCCTCGCAGTGGTAGAGGAGGGCTTTTAGCTGCCCGCCCGGACTGTGCTGTCGATATCGCATCCCACACTGGGGTTTAGGAGGGTCCACAGCGCAGCTATCCTCGGCTGGTGTCCCGGCTGTCAGCGGGTGTGTTCTAGTGACAGTTGCGAAGATAAACAAAGTCTTTTTCGGGGATGGAAAAGTATGCCATCTCCCCAAACACGTTCTGAGTGAAATGAAAAATTACACTTCAAGCGTACATTATTACTCTCGAATGACCGCTACTGGGTAGTGAGCAGCAAAAAAAAAACACAAACATTATTGAAGATACTGTGTCCATGCAAGGCCGAGGCATCGATACATTGCAGTGATTTCAAGGTTTTTCCTTTTTTTTGGCGAACTCCAAACCTAATCTTTCGCCTAAAAGCCTGCGAAGAAATCTGCCTTCACAGGTGATTATGATTGATTACAGCAATTAGCACACATGAATCATAGAAGGAGACGCAGAAATAGATCTTTTCAAACGAACTTTGTATTCCCCATCCGCTGCCAACGTCGTTAGCTTTCATTTTTCACCTGTCACATTCGATCGACATAGAATTCTTTTACCAAGCAGTGGAGTTCACTTTGCTGTTTCTTTCTTGTTGAACTTTTAGGCCCTAATTTTGGTAGGGATTTTTTTGATTGCGAGCGTGGAGCTTCACCAGCCACATAAAATTAATGTACTGATAGAAGTACACACTACCACAAATGTTTTAATGAGCCTGGAACTGAAACATTGCGAGATCTACTGACGTACGTAAAAAATAATGTTAATTGTGCGTTAATCCCAAGACTTGGGATGTACGGCAAAATGTATGAGGCTTTTTGTTTTGTTCTAGGTGTTAGCATTTTTATTACTCCTGTTAGCCCATATCAAAAAGCTTGGTTTGCTTCTTAATTCTATATTCTAGAGAAATAAAAAAGACCTCAACAAAAACAAAAAATAAGAAACCATTCACCCTTACGCGCTCGATAATTACCATTTTTGTACAGTCCGTCGACTTCATTAATCATGTCATTAGAGCGCGCATAGATCATGTTGGGAATGGGCAGACATTAAGCGAGGGCCCTAAGCATTACGGCCTACAACGGCGGACGACGTATTTAGTCATTTTTGGACTAGTAGGTGCTCCCCATATGCTCCCCCATGCCACACAGTGTCGAAACGGCTCTATCCCCACTGCATGAGCGTTCTTTTCGGGCGATTAGCAATAATAAGTGTAGCGAGCGCGCGCGCAGTCTGTGGCGGTGTCGCCACCAGGTTGTTCCCTCATTTGCCCTTCTTGCAAACCACTGTCCATGGTAGGGCACAAGCAAAATTTAACAAATTTTGCTCTCTCACTCGTCTCACCTTCGCCATTCGATTGGTTCCTTTGCGATTTTCGATTGGTCTGGTTTGGATGAAATGGATCGCGATGCAATTATCGTTAATAATCTTTCATCCAGCAGCACTATTTATCTTTCGGTTATGCTTTTTTTCCCTTCTTTCGATTTCTTGGTGGTTCGTAAAAAAAAGACAGCAAAAAATGTGATTCAGATTATTTTTCTACTGCCAGGGCAGGCTCTCTGAACCACCTTTTAACCCTCGTTGGAGGGGCAGAGAGGGGGCGAGTTGTCAAAGCAAAAATTGAACATTTATAATGAAAAAAGTTAAACGGCGGAATGAAAAGTCGCCGACACGACATTCCACGATGTTTGTGTGGGGGAGGGGGGGGGGGGGGAGGACAGGAGAACAAGATCCTGTTTTAGGGGAGGGATGGTAGTGGTTGTGTGGATGCTCCGAGGGATCGATTTGGCCACGAGGTCATTTTTCTCGCTCGTCTCGTCCTCTTCCTTTGAGCGCTTTGTCGTTGTCGAATCGATTTCCGTTTGCGCTGTGTCGCTGCGTGTGGTGGTGGAAGTGAAATCAATGCCCTAAAATCGGTCAATTTATCGTTCCATTCTTTGCGCTGGCGGGGCCGCCAGGGCTAACGTCACCACCCACTCGTTTCAATTTAATAAAGAGCGCTTCAAGATGAGAATCAAATATGGTCCTTTCACGATTTCTTCTTTTTCTCGCAGTGCGTTTGCATTTTTGTGGATCAGTGGTGGTGGTGGTGGGCTTTCGCTTTCTGTTGTAAACTTCCCTCGGCTTCTAAACGGCTATCGTAGAAAATTTAATCGTTCTTTGCCTTCTTCTTCCTCCCTATAATGAGCCTCGCTAAGATTCCCAATGTCAGAGTACTAAATGAATGACCAATAAGCGGCGCGACTAGGTAATTCGAGCAGATTTTTAATTTCCCAATCTTCCGCCCACGGCAGCAGCACGGTCCGGCCAGGACGGCTGTATGAAAACCGCGCGCAGATTGTGCCCAAGCTTTGTTGCCTCGCAATTATGCGCGGATGTCCCACGAGAGAGAGATAGAGAGAGAGTAAGTGAGCCTGGTGTGGGCAGTGTATGCCCCTCAGCCAACGAAATGAAAATCGAAACGTCAGCGAAACACATAATCAATAAAACCAAATCTCAATCGGATACAGCAGCAGCTCTACGGTCTTGCGTTCCCGGCATCGCAATCGGGCGGGAGAGGAGAGTTGATTGAGCTTGGTTGGGTGTCTCCTCAGCACCATCTCGGCCATTCGACGGCTTCATAATGAGTTTTTTGATAACGTTAGCTGGTATCGCGAAAGAATTGGTTTAAAATTAACAGTCGTTAAAAATTAACCAGAGTCGTTAAAAATTGCTAGAATTTGGCATCGCGGACGCATTGAGTTCATTTGTTAATTTTAACGACTGGTCCTATGCCGTCGTTAAACAAACGACTGTCAAGAGCGTATGCGATACAAATTAACAGTCGTTTAATTATACTGCTCGAATTTTTTCCCCGTGTTTGCCTATATGCGATATCGAGCAGTCGTTAACTGTTTTGACGGTCGTTTATTTTAACAGGAATGAACAACAAATGAACTCGGTTAAACCAAAATGAACTTTAAACGACTGTTAAAAAGAGTTCATTTATTCGCGATGCCGGCTGTTAACTGTGCGTTTCTGTGAGTGTTGACCTTTTTCTGCCCGATTGCCACAATTTATACCACCCAAATGGACCCTATTTGCGTTTGCGTTTGATGTGCATATTTCGACTGAAACCGATCAATCATTAAATATTAGCCGGCATCGCGAATAAATGAACACATTTTAACAGTCGTTTAAAGTTCATTTTGGTTTAACCGAGTTCATTTGTTGTTCATTCCTGTTAAAATAAACGACCGTCAAAACAGTTAACGACTGCTCGATATCGCATATAGGCAAACACGGGTAAAAAATTCGAGCAGTATAATTAAACGACTGTTAATTTGTATCGCATACGCTCTTGACAGTCGTTTGTTTAACGACAGCATAGGACCAGTCGTTAAAATTAACAAATGAACTCAATGCGTTCGCGATGCCAAATTCTAGCAATTTTTAACGACTCTGGTTAATTTTTAACGACTGTCAATTTTAAACCAATTCTTTCGCGATACCAGCTATTGTTTGTTTTATGTTCCGTTTCGTTCTAGGTGAGTGAATTTCTCGTGGTGCCGTGATTTCGGTTTGCTGGCAGCTGGCAGGGCTACGGGCGAGCATAAATATCGTAAGTGGCTTGAGCGAGGAATTAAAATTAAATGTGGACATAGCCTTTGCGTAGGAGCATCATAAAGGAATCGAAGAATTACAGCCGAATTATTATTATTTCTGGGAGTAAAACATTATGATTTTGAACCAATTTCATCACATTTTAATCGGCTTTGCAGTTCTGCTTTTGCTGTAATGTCTTCTTTTGGCGTTACTGTCACAGTGACGTGTGTTTGATGGCAGTGCAGCTTTGTATGAAAGTCAGTCTGCAGAATGTATTTAAAAGTATTTCTATATTTACCTCAAGCACAGCTAATGTTGTGAATGAAGTGTGTATAAAAATGGTATATGTTAATAAATATCATTATTTCTAGATTATACCTTCCAGTAAACACCAGACTGTGTTTTTTTTTTATAAAGCAATGTATGAAAGATATTCAAGACCATGCTTTCAAGTGCAACAGTTAAATTACTGGATATCTACCAGTAACATTAAAGATATCCTCTGAAGACATACATAGACATAGAAGAATGTCCGGGGGTTCGATATAGCTCAAATGTTTTTCTCAGATACTGAGGTCTTCAGTTTTGTTCAGGGATTCTTGTAAACTGCTCTATTGAAGATTTTCTGAATCAGCTGCAGAACATTCAGTATCTATTGATATTTAAGACAAAAGCAGAGTTTTATTCTTCTACATAATGTATACGAATGTTTGAAAGATCGTTTATTGTAGTATCTGAATACTCAATTGTTATCCTAGCAAGAATTCACATTTCTATGATGTATGATTGATCAGTTTTACACATTACACATCCAAAATACATCCTGACTTCAATTTCCAGTACAGTTTAAACTATAATTGTCTACTTGCCATAGTTGTTGACCAGCTTGGATCTGAGCGGACAATAGACGTTGTCAGTAAACTGGTCTGGCAAGAACTTCAAGAATTCAACCGTAGTCGTTTTACCTTAAAGTTCATGCAAGGCATTCATTATTCAAATATTTTTATTCTTGGTTTTAATAGAGACTGTTGGAAGTATCTCTTTAATTTCGAGTATATTTATTCTTGTACATCTAAAACGTTGAAATAAGTCAAGCTCAGTGTTATTCAATATCGCAGAAATCCGCAAACTACTCCTCCTTCTCAAGCTGCAGTGCATTTCACTAATGACAAACCACTACAAAATGCATTACTTTCGTATAGAAACGCTACCGCTTCAATTCAAATATCGCCGGTTGAAACGAGGACCGGTTGCGCTACGAAAAGGTTCAAACGCGCGCACTCTCTACCCTTACTGCAACGCATTTCTTCAGTGATGAAAAAGTGCTTTCGCCAAGATTGTTTCCAGATGGCTCTCCCCGTAGAGTGTGCGTGGGTCGTTTCAAATCGACGGCGATCGATTGCGGGCAAACCTTTACAAGATGCCGCCTTGACTCTTCCCGACAAAAAAAAAAGAGAGTAAAATAGTTCAAAACTCAAACATACCGCTTTCACTGGTTCGCGAGAACGAGACGCGTATTTCTGCCTCTTCAAGTGGCGGTGGTGCTGCCGATGATATTATTAGGTTAAACCCAATGTGCACCGCTCCAGAGTGACGTTTGAACGTGGGGAGGAAAGGTTCGTAAAATTTTCCCAACCCAAGCGCGTACACTAAGGCGCACTCTGTTTATTGTATGCGTTTCGTGCTTCGTTAGATTTTCCGGCTAGCGGTTCTCAGGCCTCAATCCATCCGCGCTGCCCGGCTCGCCACCATCAGCGGATCGTCCATCATCTCTCCGAGGCGCAACTTCCAGACGCCCCGAGACGTGCTGAGTGTTATTGATTGTTATGAGCCTCCTTCCCCCCTCTTCATTCTTGCTTCTCAAACACTCGGCAACGCATTTTCGTTCGCACGCTGGTGCTCGCTCTCCTTAGCGTACGAGAAGTTTGGTAGCTGCCGGTCGTATTTCGGTGCGGGTTCATTCATGGAAAATGGATCGTAAATAAAATGGTTAGAGGATATTTTGGGATCTGCCCCACCACATGGTTGCACCTCACGCAATGGTAAAATCCACTCGTGCGAATGATAACAAACGAAGATGAATGACATACCTCGTATGCCTCCCACCAGCCCACCGTGGGTGGTGGTTACGATGGCATCATGCCGAGCAGTGTCTGTGTAGATTCCCTTGTTCTGTTTAAAGAAAAGATTGAGAACGATGGGAAAGACTGGTGTTGTTTTGTTCTTAACCGGTCGGGAAGTGATTGATTTTGCAGCATAGGCCAAAAATGAATGTGTAGCCCAAAGGTTAAGAGTTATAACGACTCCAAGTCTATCGGGCAGGCTGCTGTTTTGCTGAGTCGTAAAAGTCTGCGATTGAGTTATTTTTAGTATGCGCCGTAAAGCTCAGACATGTGAAGCAGACACTAAAGTAGTACATGCGTGTGTTATGGATTAGTTTATTCACCTGAACATTATTGTTACACACTAATCATATCGGCTTATCAACTTCTTTGTTAGTAAACTGATATGATAAAAAATGATACAAATTATGTACAATGTTAGTTTCATTCATTTGTAAATTGCAGTTGAAGTTATTTTTTCGGGAATTAAATTGGATAAAAAGGTCGTTTGGTCAATTTTTCGAATATAGATAACTAAACACATGTTTCTCGTTGAAATATGTTGCTGATTATAAATCGAAGGTTAATGGTCTATGTTGACGTACAATTAAAAAGCAAATAAAAATCCTTCTTTTTACAAATCGGTAAGTGCTAATGTTCAATGCAATAAAAATATACGCAACTAATACAAACCAAAAAGCAGATTTAAAAACACACAGCACAACACAATTCCAGCACATTGGGTTTTATAGCATAAATTGAACGATTGCACACAGAAAATGGCTCGGCACATACCAAACAAAAGCACCGGGAAAGTGCACACTCCCAGTAGCGCGCGGCATACACAAAGAATGAAATAACAAAAAATAACATACACATAGCAAAAATATGAACCGATTCGATGGTGGCTGCAAAAGGGGATTTATCTTCATAATCCTATGTTCTGGAACTAAAATGCGTGAAAATTTCGAATAGCTATGATATTCCACACACACACACACACACACACACACACACACACACACACACACACACACACACACACACACACACACACACACACACACACACACACACACACACACACACACACACACACACACACACACACACACACACACACACACACACACACACACACACACACACACACACACACACACACACACACACACACACACACACACACACACACACACACACACACACACACACACACACACACACACACACACACACACACACACACACACACACACACACACACACACACACACACACACACACACACACAAAGCTGCTTCTCCTCTGGCTGGTTTGGGTTGGTTGTTGGCTGGTTCGCTCGCCTGCCTACTAAAATGAACTCCGGGAAATGTCCCGAATGGCGCGCGCCGACATTATGCTTGCAAACCCTGGAATGTTGCCGGCCCTGTGTGTCTTGTGTACCCCCGGAGGCAGCGAAAAGGTAATGCTTCTGCTGGTGTACGTTTCTGATTTTGTCGTCGCTTTTACCCTCCGAGAAGGTGAAGGAAACGCGCGACTATCCCGGGAGATGTGAAGCGATGAAAGCGATGGGTGTTTTTGCGCCACCGCGCGTCTAGGACAACGGCCACGACGGCGATGTGTTCTCGCCTGACTTGCTTGCTCATAATTTTTGAGCAGCGAAAATCGTAGATGCATGAGCGCACCACAAAATGCTGATTTATTCTAGCGTAATCCACGACCATAGGCGGAGTATGCAGTGGAAGATAAAAACGAATGTGTGGAGGGTTATTCCCGTCGGTAAATCTCTCTCCCCAGACAAAGCGACTTATGGAAAAGCGTGCAGTCTGGCGGGTGGTTGTGAAAATCTGGAAATGATTTGAACAGACGATTTCAACGCATCGACGTTTAATACATTCATATTTATGGAATCGTAAATTTCTATGGCTCATGGTCGGCCCTCACTCACCCACCTGCCCCATGTGTGCAGCACACGATGAGCTAATCCAACCAACCCCCCCCATGGGAACCATTCACGTGTCAAAAGTCAGAACAAACTAGGGATGCTGTTTGTTTTTGTTCGTCCGATCGCGCAATGTTCGTCAACTGCGCTTCCCTTGCACGCCAGAGGGCTTCGCGATGTTTGTTTTTGCATCAAAAAATCAAATCCATTTATACAGTAGTACACACACACCTAACCTCGCGGATGTTTGCAGCCTGTTGATGCGGATGGAGCATGCGGGTTTTGAAACATTCTATTTCGGAGCAGCTCCTGGATGCCCCTATCGCTTATTCGCCTCGCAGCTCCGGGAGGCAATTTGGCATACGGCCAAACGGGGTAAATGGCAAGCCGCGAACTCCGCGTGTTTTTTTTTCCTCTCCTGCGTTTGCCAACAACATCTCTCCGTTCTTTCCGTTCAAACGAATTCGGGAGTCTAGGCAGTGCTGATTGGCGCAATGAATCATTCAAACACGTGCCTTTCGGTATCGCCCAAGCGCCCCAAAAAGGAGCACACGGAAATGCGCATTGTCCGTGTTTCTGTGATGTTTTGCTTTCGCTCGTCCTGCCCAGCCGCCTTGCTGGGAAGGCGAGGCACTAATGCACTGCTCTAGTGATGTTCACTAGACCATGGCATTGGAGGAATTTTTTTGGCCGTCAGCTGAAGTGTAAAAGTGAGGGAGTTTCAGATTTGTGCTGGCTTGTTTGTTAGGACGCTCTCGACGCTGCTAACCATTCCCCAACATATTTGATTCGAGTTCATTCTCCCCAAAGCGGGAAGGATATTCCCGAACGGAGGCCGGATGTGTTATTTTGGGTTCGCTAGAAGGTTTGTTCTTGGTTTTGCTTTTTCTGCACCTACAGCAAATCTATGGATTGAAGAGGAACTTTAAGACTCATGCGTGCTGCGCATGGTATAATATAAATGCTGGAAAATCCTCTCACACATGCGGTTCTAAGCTGCTACCAATTAATTTTCACTGAACTGAAAACTGCAGAGTTTCAGAACTTTTCCCTTTACGTAAGCAGTTTAAGTCGCGCTCTCCTCGTCGCTTGCGCAGTCGTGATTGTTTGTTCGCTATCAGGCAGAAATCAGCTCGCCAAAAGCCTGCAATTTTTGGTGTGCGTTTTTTTCTGTTTGTCTGGGCAAAAGCTCGGGCAGGAGTTACACATTTCTTCAAATTTAATGAGCGCACACCATTTCCTGTTCGAACGAGAATGGTTCGTGCGCCCCGTACGCGCCTCCACTGCAACTTCAGGGGTGGCAGGGTACAATTTAATGTCCCTACCTCGTTAGTGGAGTAATTAATTGTAGACTGCCAGCAAAGCGTTTGGGAGCGTTTGATTTCAAACCGTCTGTCTTTGGCTACGAAGAGAGCCGAACGTGAAGGAGTGGAGCGCGCGTTTTTAAGCCTTCAAATCTTCTTTGAAGGCGAGTTTTTGCCTGCTCCAAGTATTAAAGTCAAGCCCAAGTACACTTTATGCTTCCCGTCAGTGCTTCAGCTGCCAAGAGATATTGCGAATGGACGGCGGGGACGAAGGGGACTGGTAAAAGTTTTAAACTTCATTAACCTCTCCGCCCAACTTCTGTATTGAGAATTAGGCTTAGCATCCATTTTTTGTGCTACTTTCATTCCTTTAGCAGTGGAAAAAATTCTCTCTGGCAGTGGAGGCATCGTAGTTGCTTCGTTGCCGGTGCCGGGAACCTGGGCTTGTAGGTTGTGGTGCAAGTTTTCGTGGAGTTTTTCCTCACTCGCACTCTTTCGTTTTGAAGCGATTTTTACATCTTATGGGCTTCAACTTACGACATGATTATCACCCCTTTTTTGGGGAACTGTGATTGCGTAGAGAAGAGCATTTTCCTCTTTTTTCCCCTATCCCAACTTCCATCTCTGCACAACAGATCACACCAAAGTGTTTGTAAAATTCCTCGTGGTCTCCTGCATCGTCGGTTTCGTTAAAAGTTGTACATGTGATGCATCTCAAAGCACAAAACTTGCTTCGCTGAGCTATCCTGCGAAACTCCTGCTGCAAATATGAGCTCATATTCAAGTGCCGAGCGTGTATGTATGTGTGCTCCGTTTTTGTGCGGCCTCTTAGAAGTGTCAGTTGAAGTTTTTATTCGCATCCGCTTCTACTGTCGGCGGCCCTCGCCCTAACGGGGTCGTAAAACTTGAGTGTTAATGATGCTGAAACGAAACCTGCGCGGTAATTAGAAGTAATGAGAGGCATCCCGACGTATGATGAATCGTTCAGTTGCTTGTGGCTCTGTTTGCGAACGGCTTGGAACGATGGAAATTGTCTTAAACTTAGAGAACCGTAAGAGCAATGATGATAAATTTTGCCTATGAGTGGTGGATTTATTTATGACAAATTTTTAACCCTGCAATCAACCGACCCAGAGGATGATGCAATTTCTTGCCTCCGATGCATTTGGGAATCCAGGAAAAAAGTGAAGAATGATAAAAACTGCCAGCCAACTGTTTTCAAGTTTGCTCCACGCCCTACCAGGGAATATGACGAGGACGGTTGTCGCTCTTCTCGTTGGCAAAAATCCGATAAAAAGTTATGCTACGTCAGCTGCAATAAAGTTGGGTGTAAGCTTGAGCAAAAATTGTCAGAGATTAAAACAAGAGGATTAATTATGTTCCCCAGAAGAAGAAGAAAAAAAACCAGGAGAAGAGCAAGTACAAAAAATCACCACTAAAGCAGCCTCACTCCCACACGATGATTGCAGCATCAAAAAAGACCATAGGGAGAGAGCATGCAATATTTTAAGTAACGAACTTTGGACGACCCTTCACCGTTACGCTGCGTGTTCCCAAGACAGCAGCACTACTGGTGGAGAAAAGTTGGGTTAGTTTCTTCATGCTCTGCAGCAGAACACTCTTCTAGATTCGTGTCATTAATCCTGCCAGCATATCTACCATTCGCCATGCACTCTATGAGGGTACAGGCAGGGTGTCTTTCACCCTCAGAAAGGCTCGTTTACACGCACACACGCTCCGTTAAGGTGTTACCTTGTTGAGGAGCCTTCTGGAGCTGGGAATAGTGATGTGCTTTCTGGAGCGCACTCCCGACTACGATGCAACTCCGGTAAAATTGGAACCATTAGTTCCAAGTATTCTGGAGTAAGAGTCTCCGGGATTCTGAGATGGCCACGGACGGAGTCATCCGGAATCGGAGTCCACTGGAGTTGACGGGAATCAGAATCAAATTGGAGTCGGAGTCGTCCGGATTCATTGCTAGGAATAGCGCCTAGCGAGGACAACATTCTTGTATCGACTGTGCAACTTCCAGCCCCAACACTGACCGATTCCGACCGACTCCCACTCTCGTCAACTCTGGTCGATTTCAACTCTGGACGACTCCGGATGACTCCGACTAGCTCCCGACGTCTCCAGACTGTTTCGGACGATTCCAAAAGGCTTCAAATAATGCTGATCGAGCCTAGCTTATGGAGTCGGATTCAAAATTTTCGTAGTCAGACTGGATTCGAATCCAAATTTGTGCCAACATTACCCATCACTAACTGGAAGCGCTCCAGGGGATCCAAAAGAGGGGTTTTTTGAGACGCTTTGTCGCGCTTTTGTTTCAGGTGTGAGCTATTGCAAGATTTAAAAATAAGTACACCAACGGCGAATCAACGACCAGCGCCGCCCGACGTGGTACAGACAACAAAGCCCTTTTTTCTGTGTGTTATTATTTTTTAGTAGCATCGCCCGGGCCACCCAACATTGCATGTAAGGCATCGTGTCGCCGTGTGCTTTGGTCCTCCACTTCTCAGGAGCTGTGTATGTGCGCCCCCGTGGAAGGTACTACGGAGGTATCATCATTATCGTCAGCCCTTGATACAGTCTGTACACGGGGCTGCACGGGCAAAGGTTGTACGTACGGCGGTGTTGTACTCTGCCAGTTGTGAGATGCGGTTTTCATGCAACTTTGAACGCCTGTTCGTGTCTGGGGCTCGTTCTGGACCGAACATCCCTAACTTTGCGTTCCAGGGATATGACCTCAGGGTCTGGCTCAGGGGCGACGGTACATGCGAAACGGGAGCATCCTACATGCCATATGCCTTCATGCCCCATCGTTAGGGCCGGATCGGGGAGCGGGAGCGATTTGAAACAATAAAAAAGGTCTTTTCGGACGGTATTGTGGCCAGCAAAAGCAGCAGCCGGTCAGAAGCGCTTCCGCTCCTTTTTACCTTCGCACGAGAACACGCCAGTGTCGGACAGCCCCTTCGTTACCTCAGCTCGCTCTGCTGCATTTGTTAGGGCTTGCAAATTTTATATGAACGTGTTGCTGCAACATCGACGTTGGTGTGTCGGTCGAAGCTGTTTTTTCCCAGTTTTTTTTTTTTGTGCGATCTCTCATGCCTCTCTGCAGCCGATCGGTATCCTTTGCCGTAGCATGGCTCTTGGAAAAAGGTCGGCTTTTGGGTGCTGTTTTCGTGCCTCATCCTCCTCCACAATGCCCACAACTGCAATCTAGAACCGAACGAACACGATAGGTAGGCGCTTATCGTCAGTAAACACGAAACGCGGGAATTGCATTGAAAATGGTGTGTAAATTTGATTCTGCAGTCTCTGGCCCTCTTGCTGCGGATCCCCTGGCTCCCTGGCAATCGTACCGAGCATGTTAGGCCTGTCGTGCTGCTTCACGGTGAGGCTGTTTTTTCTTTCCTCTCCGTTCCCTTCCAAAACAGCATAATGCACGCACACGGAGGACACGCTTGTTCCGCACTTTACTGTATATGCTCGACAAGGACACACGCGCACTGTGTATCATGCTCTCTGTGCTACCCGATACTGACTTTGTGACCGTTTTTGAATATTTTTGCTTCAATTCTGCACTTCTGGTTCCCTTCGTTTTCGCAGCACGTGAAAAGGTCCTTGGGTAAAGTTTATTCGCCAAAGTGAACAGGGTCGACGGTGCACCGGCGTGCAGTTTACAATGGCAAAGCACTCCCATCTGGATCGGGCTCCCCAGTGAAAGCTCTGCTCTTCGTTTGCGGGGCGAATAATGTTTAATGAATTATTAAGAGCATTCGGAAGAAAAACAAAACAGCCCAGGTGTGTGGCAGCAGCAGCTCTGTTGCGAGAAGACGAGAGCATGAAGTCGCGGGAATAATGTGAACGAAAAGCCAAATCTTCCCCCAGGCAAAGTGGTAGGAATCGTCTCCCCTTAAACACGTAATATACTTACATTCCTGCGGCCCCTCTGGTGCGCCATGGCCTGTATTTGGCATCAATTTTTAAGCACTTACTGTTTCTAGCAAGTACTTTCCCAAGCATTCGCTTTCCAAGCGGCGCAGCTTGGCGATGTACATCCGCTGTATGTGTTGCCTGAAGTTTATTTAAAAGTCGCGCTTTTCCGTTGTGCTCTTGTATGTAGATATCTTGCTGTAATATTGTTGGGGGAGCACGAGAACGAACGGAAAATGGTACATTTTAATACGGGCCATAAAATTGTGTGATAAATGCACTTGAGAACGATCTTGGTTAGCTGGGTAGCAATTTATTAACCCTTAGAATAGTTTATTTTTGGTAAAATGTGTTTATAGTCTGTTTGGAAATAAAAATGGGACTCGGTACGAATATAAACTTAGACTTAGCTTGGGACAATTATGTACAATAATTAGACTGTTTCCAATGTTTGTCATTTGATATTTCAAAATTATGGTAATTTATGGTGAAATGGGCTAATTTAAGGCATCAACCAAGATCATATTCTTTTCCAACGATGCTACAAAAAAAATGTCTTCAATTCTTATTATTTTGGTGTTTCAATAAATCAGGTTTAGAATTGAAAATGCCATCCCTTTGAAACTCGAGTGGAGTTGAACTAAAATCTGCAAATATTTTGCCAAATCCTCACTCATCGTTGCCTTTGTAGTTCTTACCTGGACTGTGGTTTTAATTTTTCATTCCAAATCAATGATGCAAAAGTTCGATTCGCCCGCGGTAGTTTTCAATATCCAGAAAGCGATTGTCTCCTTTTGTCCAGAGATGGCTACCGTGGCCATAAAAGAGCTGAACTGCAAACCGAGCCACAGCTCGGTGGAGGCGGTACCCCGGACTGCACAATCTTGATTTGCGGTCTGGTTGAACGGTTCTGGCTACAAATTGAGACTTTCGGAAATTTACGACCGTCGCCACGCCACGAATGTCCGGCTCGATGGCCAACATGATGTCCCTGGCTGCTGGCACTCCTCCCGCTACAATTCTTGATTCGGTTTTAGTGGGTGTTGCAGGCGAGCACACGACGGGGATGAAATAAACCCCAGATTGAAAGCAAACAAACCAAACTGAACATATACACACGAAAGATGGTGAAGGAGTCGAGATGGTGTGGTCCTGAACGGAAGAACACAGCATTAAAGTTTCATCGATGAATGTGGTCGTCTTCGTTGTTGTGCTTCTCAGTATATCGTGGAGGTGGAAACGAAAGCAAACACACAACACTATAAACAAAAGGTACAACCGCAAAAGAATACAGTGTTGCTTTTTGGAGCTGGCCACAAGACGAAATGTGTGCAGCGAGCACTGGGACGAGAGCGGGATGACCAAAAGCGCGAGCTTGAGCGATAAGACGAATGCCGTGGTGTGACGTGTGTAGTAAGCTTCGTCTTCGCAGAGAAAAACAACTAAAACTGTCTTCAAAAATTCAAAATCTTTGTAGACAGAAGGCGAGCTAAGAGTCCGCGAGGAAGCTCTCTGGACAAGACCCCCCGGGAAGACGGCTATTACTCATACTGTTGACATTTTAATCCTCTCGTCTTCTGGAGACTCCGACTGGGGAAGGGTCTGGTCGCGTTTTAGTGGTGACGAGTATCCCGGTCGAAGGTGGCGGTATGTCATCGCTGTGTCAAACCTGCAGCCTCTCAAGCTGTCCCAAAACCCGGTGTGACTTTGATGAATGGCCGTGTCGGAAGAAGTTCGTCTCCTTTCCTCCAGCCAAAGTGTTCTGATGGGGCCAGGAACACTCAACCACCGGTTGACAGGCTCAGAGCACCTTTCAAAAATGTGTGAACCACCAATAAGAACCCACCAGTGCAGACGGAAATGTGTTTGTGTGTGAGTGTGCAGGAGGAACCTCCAACCCTGAAATGGCGTTTTTTCTCGGTTCAGCAAGCTTTAGGGCAATTTTCCAGGAAGTGTCGTCATCGTCGTCTCGGCTTATTTCTTGCCATTACGATTTGTTTTCCGAAAGTTGAAACATGGTTTTCAGGCGGAAGCCTTTTTCCTGCTTCGTTGGTGTGCGCCTGCCAACAGAACTTTAGTGACGGTACACTCACGGCGTTGTCGGCTTGGAGGAGGTACTTTAGAATTGGGCATGAAAGTGTCCTCCAAATGTGACAATGTTCGTTCACTGTGCGCCCGTTGGTTGTTTGTGTCCCATCAAACTTTCGCGTACAAATACACGGATTCGTTTCCGTGAACGGGAGGAGGATCCCCGGCAATAAAGCATTGAGGAAACCCCTAAGCCTAGGCATTGAAAACACATCAATCATCGGCAAAAGTTGAGCCTCCCAGCTAGTCGGGCGAACGGCGATGAAGGCTGCTGCTCACTGCTTTGCGAAGGACTGCGCTCTGTGGACATACTCACAGTCGGCTTTCGCCTGTTCCGCTAATTTGGTTGGAATGGCTTTTCCCAGAATCAACGTCCGGTGTGTCTGCCAAATGCGTCCCAATGCCTGGAAGGATGGAATCTATTGAACGAGAAATCCGGCAGAATGCTTCCGTGTGTTTCGCTTGTTTTCAAGGTTTCGCGCTGTTGTGTTCGCGCTTCACAGTTGCTGCCGAAATGTGTTGCTGCCCGGCTCTGATTGATGAGTGTGAGTCGCAAATGGTACGGTTGCCGAGTTCAATGGTCCAGAGCTGAGCTGAGGCTTTAACCCGCTCCGCTGCGGAAGCTCGGACAACTTCGCGCGGGAGTGAAATTCTATGTCATCGCTTTTTCGAGAGTGTGGCAATGTGCGCGCGCGTACCCATGGGTTGTGTCGATAAACGTGTTGCAACACGGTGGTGACTACGATCCCTCCACATGCCGGGCGGGTCTGTATCCTTCGACAAGCTTAGGTTCCACCAAACTTCCCTCCGCTCTCTCAGGACGTCCCATTATGCATGGGGATCGTTTCGGCAAATCCGTCGCCATGATCCGGTTTATTTCCCTATCGCGCGCGAGACAAAGTGACACAGCATGGTGCGACATTTCATTGTGCCCTTTTTTCACCACCACCACCACCACCACCTCCTCCGCTATTGACACACGCACACCATTGTCGACAGCTCTTCTAGGGCTTCTGAAACACCTTCTGGTCGTTCTGGGCGAGTCACACGCGGTCACAAAGCCTAGCCGAGGCCAGCCAACTGAACACGCTCTGGCGCACGAGAAGAAGAGCAAGTCCTCTCGGGAAGGCAAAGGCGCACATGCAACGGCAAAAATCCGCCCGCTCGGAATCGGGAAAAAGTCAAATCGTGCGGGTCAAAACGCGACAGGCGTGATGGGACGATTTTTTGTGTGCAGTTGTTGTATGTGCGCCCCCAAAAGCCTCACCGTTTTGTTCTCAGCCCTGGGAACATCATGTGGTCGTCGTCGTGCGAGTGCTTGGTGTCCCGCATTTGGCGAACCTCGTAGGTGCTTTGCAACGAACTCCCCGACATTTAACCGCTGTGGGGTGCGCTCGTCAGAGATCAGCCCATCTCGAGCCACTGAACCACGGATTGAAATTGTGCGCGCTCTCCTGCTTTAGTTCTGAGCGAAGCGAAGAAAAACTCTTGTCTCCTCGTGTCACATTTCAGATGGGTGTGCGATGTTGGCGTCGCTTGTTCGTGACACAAACTAAACGAGCGCTGGACGACACCACCGGAACCAACTACAACACCACCCCTGAAGGGACAAACGATCCAAGGGCAAGCAAAACGGCGCGCTCGGAAATGACATATTTTATGAGTATAACCATACACACCAACCCCTATCCGACAGTATCTTCTGGTCAGTGTGTACTTGTGGGTCTTGTGCTGCATGCAGGAGTCGGTTCATGCTTAGCAACATTTCATTTCAGCATAATGCATCAGTCGAACGGGCGGGAACGGTGTACCTTTTGCTCTTCTCTCGCTTGAGAAATAGGAGATATAAATGTATTTGGATCCTTTGCCGAGCAGTTTATGGAACCGTTTCGATACTACCGGGCGTGTAAGGAGCCTCTTTTACTGATAAACTACTGTGAGCTCCGAGTGGGTGCAGTTGGTAGCCAGCGTCGTCATAAAAGATGAATATTCTCTTATGAACTGCTTACCCAGGAAAACGATTTTTTATTATTATTGTCAACAATACGTGATGGATGGTGTTCAAGTTTTGCTGATACTAAGCTTTTTGCAATATGTAGCATGATCGATGCAGTTAGTTTCTCCGTCTTTGAGTGCTCTGTTACACTTAAAGTTTCTTGAAATGAAATTTCTACCTTTAAAATACAGACAGATATCCTTTTCTGACTTGATGAGGTATTCCTCACTGTTTTCAAGGAGGTTAGCGTTGATGTTACTAAGTAAGCATCTGAAAACATCACACAAACTGTTTGTTTTCCCCTTTATAAATTGTATTATAACTTATAATTGCATAAAATCTTCTACAAAGCACGTTGGTCAATCCCTAGACGCTATCTATTTCGAATAAATCAATAGCAATAAATCATCTTTTTAGACAACTTTAATCAGCAATTTCATGTCAAGTCTCAGAATGCCTTGTCACTTCTTTTAAGTGTATGATTTCATTATGAACCACTTTATTTAATTAAAAGTATCATCTCTTCCGAATTAAGGCATTGAGTCGTGACAAAACATGAACTAGCTAGAACCAAACGTTACATTTCGGCTTCATATTATTGTGCGACTTCAAATGATGAATCACTTTCCCAGTTTCAATCAGGGCATTTATGATCATGTTTAAATATAAATATTTATACACCACGCGGCGTAATGCCGAACAAATCAGTCGTTACAATTTTACATCACGCTCGTAAAAAGCGGGTTACGACTTTGGTCCGTTAAATAGCTTTCAAATATAGCTCCAAATGCATCTAACGCGTTTCAGCCAAGCTTCGTGCTGTTTCACCTCACTTGTGTCCAAACAAAAAAGGCAAGAAATTCAATACACTTCCCAGTTGTGGGCACTGGTTAACATCCTACTGCAGCTTGCAGCAGCGGGGTGTGTATGTAGTGCGCGCTATTTGCGATTCATCTCGCCCGCAATTTGCATCCGTGTGTATCGGTATTCCGCGGCATCCATAAACACTGACCGGTCGTAAAAATCCAATACAAGAACCTCCTACCTTTCTCAAAAAAAAAGCTTTGAACTCCTCTCGATAGGGAAGAATCATTCCGAACACCGAGCGTAGACCAGTGCACGTATGCATTGATTATGCATGCATGGACATTCGATGTAAACCGACGACTGCTGGTCGCCGCCACCGTTCGCGAAAAGTGGAAGAGATGTTTCAGTTTTTTTTGTTTCTCGCATTATTTAGATTTCAAACTGTGAGCAACCTCTTCTTGCTACGGCAAGACCTGTACAGAGACAAATGGATTAATTTGCTTTTTTGCAACAGCTTCGGGAGCAATTCCATGTAATAGAAAAACAGTGAATACATCGGAAAGACTAGAGGATGATGGGCCAGGCGATAGCGGTTTTCCACTAGATACCCTCTTTCAAAAGTTCGTGTTCTCTACACGGTTGCGATGTGTTCCCATAATCCCAACGACGACGAGCTTCTTCGATGCGCTTCGTTTAAAAACACTTAACAATCGAGCGCGGAAGAGGGAAAAAAAAACAATTTGTGGATGAATTGAAGGGGGCTTACAGGTCGCATCCGCAATCGATTTATCCTGGCCCACAGGGCAGCGGGAGAAGCACAACCAACACATCGTCCCGGTGCGGTCGCTTCACTTACAATGACCCGAAGCCCCAAAAACATTGTGCTAAATTTTCCCTCGGGAGAACCCATTTACGCCCTCCGTCCCTTTCGCTATGTGTGGTGAAGTGAATTAACGTCCAACGACCCTTTCGTAAACGGTGGTGTGTCGTCCATCGCATCGGAAAATAGGCCTGCGTTGGCCAGCGCCATTGTCTCTCTTTCGCTGCGGACGTTTCTCCAAAACCCTTGGTAGATTTATATCCTGCCAAGTACGCCAAACTTTCCGCAGCTCGTTAGTGCAAGCCCGCCAGTCCACCAGTCGGAGCTACCCGCGCGTCGATTCTTTGGAAGATGCAACTTCTTACACTTACGCCCGAGGACCGCGTTCCCAACCCTAAACCCGCTTCCCAACTCCACATAACACCGTCGTAGAGACGGTAAAGTTCGACGGCTTTTTAGCTGATTACGAAAAGGTCCAGTGTTAATTAGTGTTTATTTACCGGGAAGAAGACGAAACTGGCGAACCGTTTTCTGAGGGTGGACGGGGTAAGCCCGTCCGAAATTGGTTTCTAGCGATGGTGGCGCGCTCGTGCACCACCACCGAATTTCTCGTTAAAGGGACGCATTTCGACCCTTTTTCGCTTCTGTGCTGTGCTTCTCTTCTTCCGATGGATGAATTTTCTTTCACCCAAGGATAGGGGCTGCTCGGGAAAAGCAAAAGTAGTCAGTAAAATCCGCATCCGACCTTCCGGGGAGAAAAGAGCCCGTTAAAGTGTGGGTAGATGGATCCGTTTTTGCACCGTCGTCGTTGTCTCTAGCAGCTTTTGTCCCTTTCCTTTTTGTTGCGTGTAGCCGAAACCGTTCTCAAGTACCGAAGCGGAGTTTCACATTCTATCTACCCTAGCTACTGTGAAACCTCAAGGAAAAGGGACAAAAAAAAAAGTCCATCGGCATGTGTCACAATGAAGAACTCCTTCGCTTTCTGCCCGCCACGTCCTATTTTGTGGGGATGTTATTTTCATCCTCAAGAATATGCTCCAGTTGATCAAATTTCCGAACCGAACACGGTGCGGTACCCTTGTGCGCTGCTGCTACATTGGGTTTTGTTCCGATTCCGTGGGCACCGAGCGGGAGTAAATTGTTTTGCAGCAAAAGGTGTATTGGTTGGTTCAGCGCTCGCAACTTTATCATCCGGAGCGTTGTTTTTTTTTTTTTTTGGTTCGAAAATTGAAGACAACGTCTTTAAGCCTTTGGCCGAGGACGCTTGAAATTGAAGTAATGATATCCGAATTTAAACCTGAGGGATAGAAGTTACACTCAGTTTACCGTGGTCGTCGTCCGTTGACGAGTATCGTCTACTCGGCGAAGGGACAGCAGTTCGTCAACCGTAATTGTTTGTCATTTTCAGCTTTTAGGTTGTTTTCACGTCATCATTAGGAGGATTCTCCGAAATTGAACACTAGGAGGAATTTGATTACACTGGATGTATGCAAAGACTACAGTGTGCAATGAGGATTTTAATTAAAGGGGACAGTTTTAGGAGGCGAAAAGGAAGTTGAAATGCCAGTAGACTATGACAAAAGAATTCTGGGAATCTTTGTATGAAAATAGTATTTTAAGGATGTTGTGAGTTTCTGGAACCAGATATCAGTAGCGGTTTTTATTGGATTGGTTTTGGTAGGTATAATGGTTGAAGTAGTAAGTAACATTTTTAAGCAACTATATATTAAAGTTGATCCGACTGATTTTACATCGAGAGGTGCTACATCCAAATAAACGTATTCTTGGAATCTTTTAGTTACGTTGTCTTGAATATGGTATTAAGATGACTCATATATCAGATGATATTACAAATATTTTGTCATTGCATGAGATGATACTTCATTTTGGACACATTTAGTTCCTCAAACACTCCTTATTGCAATGTATTCTTCCCCATTTGCTGCACTTATTGAAAGCCTAATCACATCGAAGCATATCTCCTTTCCCTTACCGTTTATCTTCCAACTGCAGACAGATTAAACCATTTACTTAATGCATTTGCCACATTAAATGAACAATATCCTTCCTAGCGGCGGCACGCAATAGAAGAAGGACCCTGTGTTTGTTTATTTACAAAATCAAGTTGTCTTAGAGCAAACGATATCCTCCCCCTTCGTGTTCAGCAATATCCTCCCTCGTTGTCGTTGTACAAAGAAACGCGTAACACCAATCCACCACCGTTTTAGCTTCGTGACCAAACCGATAACTATCTGACCCGCCGGCCGGGAACCATAAATCAACCCCCGCTCTGAAATATTTGCACGCCACCACCACCCTTCGGCCGCCGCCGTTCGAGGGAAAAGACTAATCGCCGCCGGACGAGCAAACAATTTGTTATCAGTTCGAATCTTCGAACCGCCGCCGGTAGGTCAGGCGCGCGTGAAGCTTTGGTTTTGGAAAATCCGATTTTATGCCACGTGATTCACATCACATACGGGCAGACGATACGATATACACCGGGACGATACGCCAGCTGGGGGTTTACGCAGCAAGCTTCTAGGCCGTGCCACGCATGTTAGGCAGAAGGGGAAGAGAGAACCCGATGCCCGACAGCAGGCTCGGAGTTAGCAGCAGACCGGAGAGCGAGATGAGTTCAGTAAATCTGGCAGCAATTTTGGGAAACCGTGTGTGGAACAGGAAGCCTCTCGGAGCTCGACGCTTCCGGTGCGAAGTTTATCCACACAGCGGACGACTACCAATGCCCACGCGCTATGCCGTCAGCCACACGCGCTCGCGTTGTGTCTACGTCATCCTAGACCCTAGACACAGTGTGATCGTCAGCCACCAGAGCACAGTAGAAAAGGGACAATTTACCGGACAAACTCCAGGACAGGAAGGAGCAGCGGCGGTACCGAAAACTCCCTTGGAATAAATAAATACCATATAAAACGGTACCGGGGGAGTAGTAAAACGTGTCCACCGGCTTACGCTGGATTTGGCTGGGGGTCCGTATGATGTCTGCTCTTTATTCTGCTCTTCCTCGCTCTGTGTGGGTTTTGTGCGTTTTTCCCCCATCTCTTGCCCAATGCCACCCTCCCCGAAACCTTACGCCGAAGGGAATTTTGTTGATCCCTGGTATTCCTGGTGCCGGCTGGATGGTTGCAAATGGTTCCGCGTACGTGCGGGTGAGATTTTGCCCACGAGCCCACACGTCCGCCCAGGACGTGCCAGGCCCTGCATCACCACCGGTACCAGGTACACAAAGCCTTGCTAAAAGTTGAGTGTGTCATCTTTCGCAGTTTCAGCCTTGTGTCACACGGTGTCGTTTTTTTTCGCTCTTTTTATTATTTACGGCAGGAAAATTTCGATCGAAAAACCATTTCCCTGTCATTGTTGTTGCGCAAAACTAACGAACCGCCGGGCTGCCTACACTGTGAAAGCCGCGGGCAAGCCAGGACGGCCGGTGAGCCCCGCTGATCGTAAAAATAAAACTTGCAACAATAAAGCGAAACAGCAGCAGCAGCAACCACGAGAGCAGGAAGTGTCGCCCCCGGGGCTGGTACGATGCCACCGCACATGGTTTTTGATCGTTGGGAGGAGGCTGCCGCTGTGTTTGATGCGCGTAACGGGGAGGCGTTGAGCGAGCGGATGGGCACAGTTGCTGAGAGCACTGTGCACACTGTGTCATACAAATCATGTTTATTTGAGTTTGATAATGCTTTTAGTCAAGTTTCATGTCCGACAGATAAGGATATGATGCGCTGTGTTTGGCCGCGCTTGTGTATCCATCGAGCGGAGGGGACACATTGTCAATTTAAAATGTCAAAGCATTTGTTGCATTTTTATTTGCTGTGTTGTCGTTTTCCATTAGGTGCGTTTGATGAGCAGTGGCTCGGTCACATTGGATTATGGACACGATTCGCATCGCGTAAGAGAAATATAAAATATGAAAGTAATGTTTGCATTTGTTTAAATTGCCATGAATTTTTCAACTGAATATGCTTTTTTAATTTTTTGTTGTAGATATACTTAAATTTAAATTGAATTTTGAATAGGAATTTGGCAGTAATGTCTCAAATCCAGTAATATTTTAATTATATATGGGCTTTGTTTTATATTGGCTTATTAACACGAAGCTTGCAGAGCGTCCCGTGGTACAGTCGTCAACTCATACGACTCAATAACATGCCCGTCATGGGTTCAAGCCGAGAAAGATTGACCGTCTCCTCGCAGCAAGGAACTGACATTAGCCGACTTGATGCGTGGTGAGGGATAAGTCTCGTAATGCTAATGTAGGACGGCGGCATGTCCGCGTAGAACGTTTACTCCAAATAGTTGAAGAAAAAACTTGCAGAACATCTATATATAGCGCCCCATACAAAATGGATGGCCTGTTTAGAACCGTAGGTCTTTTGTTCAAATGTCACAGAAGAGAGACCTTTCTGGGAGGTTTATAATTGTTAAAGCTTGGTGGTTAAACCGGCCACGATGTAACATTATTGAATTCTTAGAGAAAACACTCTAAAAACCCCCGAACAATGATATTTTTATCCGTCAACTCGCCACTCTGTGACACACAAATATTTCACTCTCCTCTTCTTTCCCCTTAAATTGAATTTTTCAATCTCGTTCCGATCCTTCAACCTGATTTTAAGTGAAACAAATTAGATTACAATCAAGTTTAATTACTTGCACGACTGCACTTTAATTGTTGCGCTTGCTCTCCACTTGATTTTACTGTGTCTTTTCGGTACTTCGGACTCGCTTTCAAAGTCCACTCTTTACCTACCGCTGCTCCACCGGCGTAACAAAGCTCTCAATCTCTATTAGATTAAACAGCAAAATCAGTTCCGTTGTTTCTGTCTGTCGGGCTGGTGTCTGTACCACGATAGGGAGGACACTCGGTGTGTAGCATAGCACTGCACACTCACTGCTGCACTACCTCACGCTTATCTTGCTCTGGAAATCGACTCGAATGCATGTTCCACGCTCCAGCGAGACAATTATCTGCTTGTGCAAATAGAAAATTTAATAAAAACGGTTCGGTGTTCGGCTGGCTGAAGGGTGTGTGTGGCGGGGTCACCCAGGTGGGAAAAGTTGCTGTTCAGCCGAATGAGATCGTTTTGGTCCGGTGTGTGCTGCATATTAAACCACGGTCTTAGCACATCGAACGCGCGCGCACAAGAGCGCACCGGCAGCAGACAGCACTTTCAAGTGTATGTTTAGCTTTGCTTTGCTTGCATTGCCTCCTACATTCCCAGTGCTTTCCTGGCACTCCACGCATCCACCTCCCCCGATGATGACCGTTTTCCAATTAACGGCGTGCTCCTAGGCCAACACACACACACACACACACAATCCACACCAACCAACCTCCAAAAACTACATCTGGCAGTTCAGAACGTACACACGCGCTCTGCTGGGCAGAGTGCAAAGAGGTGCCAAAACACTTCCGGGAGTGGTGAATTTTCCGCTCCCTCGGAGACTCGCTGGTGACGTGTTAGTAGAACGAAATTGAATTTCACTGTTGCGTCGCGCCCCTCCTTGCTTTCGGCATACCCCCACCGTTCCCTTTCCCTATTCTTTGTAGCTTTTCGTTGAGGTTAATAGAAGTTTTCGGTTTGTTTTGAAGATTTAATTTAGTTACCGCCGGGGCTGGGCAAAACTTATTCTCTCACCCTCCAGAAAAGTTATGCCCACCACGACCGCCTACGCTGGCGTACTCTGCCAAGTGTGCTATCTCCTGGTGCGTATGCGGAAGCGATGGTTCGGGTGGTTTCTTTACAAAAAAAAAGTATAAGGGGAAGAAGCATCAGAGAACCACATCTAATCGAACCACGTTGCCATCATAAAAATCGGTTCTAATTAGATTGGCTCAATTTATGTGACAGTTTGTACCCGGCAAACTCCCACCGTCTCGATGGCGCTCTGTTGCGCCTTGCGTATGAAAGAGGAGGGATTTTTCCAACACTTGTTCCGCACACACACACACACCGCAAGGGCAATAATCGATTATCCAAACTTTCGATTATTACGACGTCATCGCCGTTTCTTACGTTCCGGAGGCAGAGCAACGCTAGGGTGACTCTCGGCAAACACGATTGCCACGAGAGCCCTTTTCATCCCCGTTTGGAGCAACCGTATCTTCTTTGTTACGTCCTCCGGTTCGTCCTGCTTATCTAAAATTGGTCCCACGAGCGCTCGGCAAACACACTGCAAACAACACACTGTCTCGAAAGTCGCAATCGTGTAGACCGAAGGGACTCAGCTGCGTTTGCATTCCATTAGCCATTCCGAGGGTCTATCACTCGTTAAATACTTTAACCGAGCCCGCTTTATAGGACGCACAAGGAGGACCGCAGACAGTTTTCCCCTCCATTTTGCCATCGTTTGCACAAGTTTGCTACAACTTACCAGGGCAAAAGTTTTCCTTCCTCCCTTCTTCGGCCGCACACAGACAAAAAAAAAAAAAACATTTTCATTCACATTTATTTCCGTTTTGCCGTTTCCAAGCGTTTTCCTTTTTTTATTGCTCCTTTGCTGATAGGCGCAATCCCTTGCTAGGCAGGCAGAACCATGTGGGTTCCTTCAGCGGCATGATGAATTTCGTCCGTTTTCATCACTTTCAACACTTTTCCATGTGCTGTGTGGGGTTGTATTTTTGCAACACATTTTGGTGTTTTTTGTTGCTACTGCCTCCCTTCTTGTGTCCTAGTTCAGTGCACCCGAAACATTATAGGGGCGTAAAGGAATCAAGTTTCTAATCACAGCAAACCCTTACCCCGGACGAAGTAAGTCGACTGGCGCGACTTCTGGGTACAACGAACCTCCGTCTTCTCCGTTTCGAAGGGGTTTCGAAGGCAACCGAATGAAAACGTATTTTACGATCGCCCTGCTTTATTGTCGCTGTTTTATTGCACTCCCCAAAAAAATACTGATGAGCGACTGAGCGAAGTCGGTTGTTCGATGCGTTCGTTTCTGTGGGGAAAATTGATTATTTTTACGTTGGATGGATGCGGGGCCGATCGATCCGGGGGAGCGTAAAGCGCATTGGTAAGCTTGTACTCTACTTGCTGTCACGAACGGTTTTGATTGGACTGATTTGTTTCGGGGTACGTTTTTATAGTGGTAGTTTGAAAACAGCAAACTCAATTGTTCACAACGTTGTTCTTGCAACAATTATTACGTCATCATTGAGAAGCTAAAGTTTGGACTGAAGTAATTTTTTGTTTCAGTATTTTTTTTATATTTCATATTTGTACTTATTTTATGACATTTTGTTATTTTTGTCTTGATTGCTATTGAATTTTTAACAATTTCGTTTAAAGTGAATGATCAAAATCTGAACTTATCTGTTTCATACGTTTCGTTCAGATTGAGAAACTGCTCCATTTCAATACGGACAAATGCTGAGCCACTCCATGGTGTAGTGTCAAGTGTTTGGTCTAACATGCTGGAAATTCGTAGTTCGAATCTTATCCGTACTGCTACTTTCAACATCAATTATGGGTTTTCAAGTTTTGTTCAAAGGTTTTAAAAATGTGTATGAAGCAACAAAGTATATTTCTATATAAAAATGTTGAGAAATATTAGCATACTAGAGAAGAAGGAAGTGCTACATTTCTATCTCAAACTGGGCGATTAAAACCCATCAATTTGCAAAGCCAAATGACCTGACCGCAACTCAACTTTGTCCAGCATCAATCAAAGCGTGGTTCCATCATTCCCTCTCCCTCTCTCTCTCCCTAGATAGTTCCTAAAACCACTCATCTCTTGATCCACTTAGAAACAATCTCTTACACTAATTATATTGCTCCCAACTCGATCTCAACCGGACGCGCGCTGACCATATGGTTGGCGCTATATTTGCTTAAGCGCGCGGTAAGCTCTTACTCCCTTTTTACCATCCACCAGGTAGCCCGACCAACGAGCAACCCATCAGATAAAACAAATTGCTGTGACAATCTGCTGTGTCCCTGTGTTTTTTTTCGCCTTGTTTTTCCTTGTACCTTTCTCTGCGTCATCTCCACACGCTCACTCACAGTCAGACTCGGTCCATGGAGATTCGCATTTGCCATACCGGTAGCAATTCATCTTCAGTCAGGCACACCTGAGGGAAAGGTGTGTGTGTGTGTGTATGTAGGGTTTGGGTAGCATGCCGGAAAAAAGGAAACTGCTGTTATAGCTGTTTATCTCGTCTGGTACGTCGTCGTCGTCGTCGCCGTCTCTTTGCGCCTTCAGTTCAGTGTCACGCGAACGGCGCGGTACGAAAGACGAATGTGTACTTATGTGTTTCCTCCCAGCATAACAGGTAGTTAGCGCTGGCGATATCAATTCATTAATTAACCTGTTTGCGATTATGGTTGAGGGTTGGGTTTTTGGGGTGCCAGTGGGGAGGTGGACCCAGAACGGACAGCTATTTTTATCACCCGGATATGTGGGACATGTGGGCCGTCGTGGACCACTTAAAAGGCACCCGTCGTCGGTCGGTCGCTTAAAGCTGCGGGCTTGGGGATTTTGAAACCGGTGCCTACTGTGTTGTCTTTCCCGCATCATTCTGGTTTTTTGAGAAGTTTTTCCATCCTGCAAAACCTGCGCCATCGTCAAGTTTTCAGGTCTTTTGCAATGGTCGCACTGTTTGGAGAGCCGCTCATGATGGGCGTTTGTCTTTCCCGCTGGTGTGCTATAATCAGCGAGTCATAATAAAAACACAGAACGATTGGTGCTGAAATCAGTGGACCTTTTTTATGGAGCAGACTTTTTTTTGTTTCCTTTGGACGAACGGACGACGGCTCTGATGACGTATCGCGCATCATTTCGGCACACCGCGCTCGCGTTGGACGGAATGAATGAGAATCGCACGAGATGAATGGTTGCGATGAGTGGCATTTTGTTTCTATTTTTTCTCCGGATTGTCGGGCGGATTTTTTCGCTTCCAGCGCTCTAATCAGCCTAATGGGAAATGTGAGTCTGAGCCAAATCTCTCGTGGTGCGTTAGCGCCCTGCGGTAAAATCCATCCGCGGCGACGGTGAAGCGCGGTGGTTGGTTTCGTGTGATAAATTTCGTGTCGACAGGAAGCCACTACCGGGCAGCGGGATCCGCGGCTACCTAATTGAGATAACTTGCCGTGAAGCCTGGAAAGGGCAAGACAGAGAACCACATAGATGACCCAGAAAATGGTAAGAGCCGAGTGCCGAGGAAGGCGTAGAAACTAAAACCCACCGTCACCCTTTGGCTGCTGTCTTTGGCTATGTATCTGTCCTACAATGTATGCCTCCGAGATCCCCCAACGTTGCTAATCTCAGTGCTAATAATTCTTGCACTGTTTTCTCTATCGACATATCAAACACGGTAGCGTAACCCCCTATGCATTGGACTCTCCGGACAAACTGACCAATCACACAAGCCATTTGTCACTAGGGCCAAGGCACAGAACATCGATGCCGAACTTTGGCAGACTTTTGTTTACCGTGCGTCGTCGTTATCTCTTCAAAGCCTCAGTTGGTTGGAAAAGAATTGCCCATTTTCAGTTCGACAGCCTCGACAGATGGCGTTTAGATAGGAATGGTTTCTTTGTTTCTATCTGGGAACGCCACCGACGGGATCGGTTGTCAACTCAGTGCAAAACCCCATATCGAGAGGGATTTGGCGGGGATTGCTTTTGGGACTTTACTTTTCCGAGTGATTCATCCAATTTAATTTGATTTAGTTTTGTGTGTGTGTGCCATTTCTTGTGATTTCTTGTTTTGTTTTGCTCGCAGAAAAGCGGCTCTTTGTGTTGGATAAAGACACCGGTACACGATGGTTTTTAGTCGGGGTTTCGTGTTGAATTTCTGAATTCTCAATTATTATTACTTGGATATTTCCTTATCTCTGAATGATTATTTCTGGTTGCATCGCTTGTCTATAAACATCTTTATTGTGACATATCAAGAATTTTTATTATGATTTCACCGATCCAGAAAAACTCATAAAGTAGGTAAAGTTAATGAAACAAACGGAGAGATAAGGAGAATTGTATGGCATTAAATGGCATAGAACTGCACTTATTAATAGCAACCAGATTATATTTATTCAATAACAAAATTTTGTCCAGCGTTCTTCTCTTGGGTTCGTGTCAATGATACCTAAGCTTGAAAATGGTCCAAACAACAGCTCGCACTCCATAAAGCCTACCACGGACACGGGAAGAAATCAAAGCCTCCGAAAATAGACCGAAAGATCGAGAAGTGAGCCTTCTTGATGGAGGACTGCAAAATTGGTGACTTCACCCTTGGTAAACTACTGTAGCCTGGCCGCAGTTAACCTGGAAAGAGGTGGTGGTGAAAATGTCTCCTCAAACCCCTGAAAATGAACCTCAACAGCTCCCCAGCAGCGAACGGGAGAACGATAGCAAATTTGAGAAAAACGACCAAAAAGAAACAGAGACCGCACGTGGTACTACAAAACTCACGTGGCATGTTTGTCACGCACCGAATGGTTAGGTTTTTTTGCGGAGAAAAAGCGTAAGGTGTAGGTTCCCATGCCGGCGGCGACGCAAGATAGAAGTAAGACATATTTCCTTTCCCGAGGCCTCTATCGTCCATTCAGCGCCCAATCAGTTCGTTATCCAGTTTTTTCGGGCTTTTCCATCGAACTGTTGGAGACGCGGGAAGAACAAGGTTGGCGGTAGCCAATCGGAAAATCGACATTTTTTCGACGTCCGTTTTTGTGTTTGTAGTGTATCCGCTATCAGGCGGGCGATGGCGGCACATGTGAAACAGAAGGTGTGTGCATCCTTTTTCCTTCTTTTCCCTTTTTTTCCGATGCCATGTGCGCGCGCGTGTGAGTGTGTGGCAGAGGTCGTGCTGTGAATTTTTCATAAACCCACCAGCCCACTCACCCTACCGCGCGCATCCTGTCCGAAAGGAAAGGTCTCGAAAATCGTGCCAGCTTTTCCTCAATAATGCTGACACGTCCCAAAAACTTCAGCATCTCCGAGGAGGAGGAGGAGGAGAAAGAACTTCCTGTCGGGGCACGAGACAAGAATTCAACTTTCACTTGTTGGAAAAGTGAAATCGACGTCAGTGAAGGGGGTAATAGAGAGAGGGTAAGATGGTCTCGAGCATCCTTTCGTTCAGCCCCACAGCCCCGTGCAGGTCGGAGAACCAGAAGCACCGCACATGGAGTCTCGCTCGACTCGGATCGCCACCTACTGAATTTTCGTCGAATTTATTGTCATGCGTCGTATTTCCGTTTTTGTCGGGTTCGGGTTTTACGGCTCGCAACGCTTCAACAAGATGGATGGTTTCACAGTCGTCGGGATGGGATGGGACGGATTCTTCGCCGCGATGTGAGGCGTGTGTCTGGTGCCTTGGTGCGGAAAAAGAGCAAAACCACGTGCGGCTTTTGTTATGTTAAACACAGTTGATTATCATTTGAAAACGATAAATAACGTTTTAACATCGTCAAGACGCGCGCGTGTGAGCGTCACTGGGGTTTTTTTTTGCCCTCTTCCTTCCATCTTTAGGTACTGGGAATCAATTTTACCTTGCGTTACAACGAGAAACGGGGATGACGGGAGAACAACAAGGAACTTCCCGTGCTGTGCCAGCAATTTGACCAACTTTCCCGCATCGTAGCTTGTTGAAAGTTTTTACCGTGTTAGTTTTGTCAATGTTTCTTGCTTTTCTTTTCCCTGCGTATTTTGGGGAGATAATATTTATAACTTTCTGGTGCAAGTCACCAAACGGACAGCCCGAAGACGCTCGTTTCTCCGGCGGGGAGGAATAATTATTGTTTTTCTCTTGTCGATTTTGCCCCGGTAAGGCATTGATTATTTATACAACAAATCATTTGCCCGTGGCCCGTCCGTTCCGGCAGGAGGAAGCAGCACACGCACACGGCTACGAAGTTAGATTAGTTTGCTTTTGGTGTTTCCTCCCCTCGTGTATGCCGAATAGGATAACGAGAGTTGTTAGAGTAGCCGGGGGAAAGGTTGCTGTCTCTCCTTTCCAGCTTCAGCGACTTTCTTTCTAGATTGCTTAGTGATTATTGGCCATCTGTCAATTGCGTGTGTGGAATTTTAGTAATAATATGTAGCACGTTCGTTTTCTGCGTGTGCATTTATGTTTGTGGCGTGTACTCAGCGAGTATAATCTTTTACGGTACGTGATCGAACCTTGTAATCTTGTCGAATAGGTATTAATTAATGAGGAAACCGCGCTGTGGTACGTGAGCAACGTTAGTCAGCAAATTGTTGTTGTGATGGGTTGAAACATTAAAAACATGTATATTCTATACATTTCGCCATACTATTCAAGGATATTTGAGCTGTGTTAAACGCAACTGTAACCATGTATACTGAAGAGTTACTTAAAAAGTAAGGACGAGTAATATAATTTTTATCCAAGTAATTCTAGTTTTTCTTCAATTTTTGCAAGAAATCCTTGCAAATAACTAGAATACTATTGCAAGATTAATGTTTCGTCTGATCTGTTACGGCCAAGCTACACGTACCGGACGACATCGGACGATACCATAAAACGTAGGACCGCAGACAAGAGATTCGCGTCGGGCCGGGCCGTGTCGGATCACAGCGGGCCGATTTTGTATGAGATTTGACAGTTGGCGTTAACGGATTTATGGCATCGTCCGATGTCGTCCGGTACGTGTAGCTTGGCCATTACAGTTGCAATTATTTTAACTTTGTGGTAGGTACAGAAGACATGAAATCTTGGAAAGTCCGACAGTCTTCGTGATACCGGGAATGCATCTCACCTAGATTTCTGTTGCTGTTCTCAATGCTTTCATTCGAACAAACAACATCTTTAGTATGTTACAAAATTTCCATACGCTCTTTGAGCGATCAGGTCTATGTTAGGTATGCTAGACAATTCTCCAAGAAAACAACATGAACGCTACATCATTCTACTGGATTGTTTATCCAGTTCCATTTATTTTGCTGCTCAATCTGTTCCCATAATAACGAGCCCATAGCAACGTTTATGGCAGTGCTCGATGTGTGTGCTGTTTTACGGTTCACTTTTTCTCAAACCCTCGGGCAAAATATCCTGTGGAGGCACTGAACGCATGAGTTACGCTTTTCTCCACGTGTCAGGGCTTTGTTTTCCAAATGATCAATCACAAACTCAACCCACAGCTGAACGATTTTATTCCATTATAGTGGAAAGGATCTGGTAAAGGAGGGGGGAGTGGGAGGGTACCGCTGCTTCGCCGAATCAGAGCACTATGAAATATTTATTACATGAATATTTTTTCCCCACCACCCGCAGAAGTACAAAATGGCACATGAATTCCACGAAACAGGATCGTAAAATTTGTCGTCAACGTGGCTCTCTTTTTTCAACCGAACACTCTGAATGAATTGCTCTTTGTCTTTTCGCGGACCACTGCCTGTAAAATGGTCCTTGGAGTTTTCTGAAATTACACACACACAGAGCTGAGCGAGTCTCTTCGTGTACACACTTGTGGCAGGGCGCGCACAAACAAACATGCCGCACTATCATTCCCAGTATCGCATTGCCAAGTGCTCGCAGGTATTTAATTTCGTCCCAATTCAATTTACCATTCGGGCAAATAAAAGCTTTATTTCGTCACATGCGTCACGTGCAGTGCACATGCAGAGATGAATGTGTTGACAGCTCTCGAAGGATCTTGCACGAGTCAGCAAAACTTGAGGAGGGGAGTTTAACCCCGTTGAGATAACGAGAGAGTACCAAAGAAACGTCAGCAGTTTTTGGGTCCGTCGTGCCGGTGAGATCGGAGGGCGGAGGCCGAAGAGTGAACGTTGTTGCTCGACGCGTCAGAACCGATTAGTGTCTCCATTCTGACAGATGTGCTTAGGGCGGGAAGAAACACGCACGCACATCCAGAGCCAGTCGCAACCGAAAACTGCTGACTGCTTCTTCACACAACAGACAGCGTCTGGCATGAGGATAACTCAACACACTAACGCCAATGATATAATTGTAAACATCTCAGTGACATTCTCATAACGCGTCGTACCTCTCGCCCATCTGTCATCCACTTGGCAGACGGCACTGGATATCAACTCGGCATGTCTCGTCTGGGGCTACGCCCAGGACAAAGCTCCACAAACGCTTCGTTTGAAGGGAGTTTGACGTGACTATGATGATGATGATGAACCCAAGCTAAAGTTAGTTTTGCGAGGTGACACATTATCACTGAGGTGCTAATTCAAACTGCACAGAGGCAGCATGACCCTTTCCGCACGGAGCGCTTTTGGAGTTTTCCCGGATCCAATGTCATGATGACCTTCTGTGTTGTGTTGTTTGCTGTGCACAATCTACCCGCCTCTGTATGTCATTATATTCCGTGCAGAACAATAATTTTACCATATTGTGTTGTTTTGTTGCCTCGCACACTTTGTGCCCCCCCCCCCCCCCCCCCATTCTCGTTGACATTGAACGTGAGCGCTTTATTGCAACTTGCTGACCTGCCCTCATCATTATCTACGTTGTCCTCCTGTTGTCAACGGTGCCACACTGCCGTACAGCAACAGTCGGAACTTTCGTGCCCTGTAATTAAGTTATAAATTTACATTAAAGTGAGATTTATTTTAATTTCCAAAAGCCGCCACCACCGTACGGTACGGCTTCCGTCTCATGCGGCAGCAACTACTGCTACGGAAAACTGTTTTAATTCATCGCAAAACTTATTCTTCATTGTTTGCGTCGTTTTTTTTAAGGAAAGGCAGTCTGAGCCTCATCATTACGACTGATGTCAGCAAATTTGCAGTTTTGAGCCATGTTAAAATTTCATCCAGAACGTTGCATGCTGGTTAACAATTACCTTTTTGCTGCATTATATTTAATATTTCGTTTCTGTTTCTTTCTTTTTTCGTTACAGGTAAGCCTCGCAGCAAGTAAAAAAGGACACGTCTGCAGAGATGTACCAATGCAGAGCTCACGTTGCGTGCAAGTATCAGCCTTTGTTTAAAATCGTTGGCAGATGTTTTACATAGATGGTTGCTTCAGATTCTTACTTCGTCTTATCTGGAGTAAATCATGTGTAATCTCGTTGTTCTGCTTCTGCCGTGTGACGAGATCGTATCTCCGTGTGTCATTTTTGTGCTACGGTCAATTACCTGCCACCCGCAGGGTAGCATTCGATTGCTTGTAATGGAGTGTGTAAAACATAACCTCGGCAGCAAACTCGCGACTATGCTTGTAATTATTTACGCTCGATCCGTACTGGATCGACGAGCCATAAATTCGCGTAGAGCGTACCTTGAGCGACAGGGGTAAAGATCGATAAGATCCGATCGATGATCTTAACAAAATGACACCTTTTGCTGATGTATTGTGTTGCACGAGGGATTGCTTTTTTTCTCTATAATTCATCATACACTCTCATATTTAATGTGAACGTAGACGAAAGAAGACAAAAAAAAAACACCACGGAACAATTGAAATAAATTGCTCCCCAAAGGTGAGCAACGTGTGGCAGCTGAAGTCATTCCCTTTTTTTATCCTGTTTCCTTCCCGCCTCACAGGGAAAACGCTTCGCGCACAAGTGCACAAAGCCTAATGGTATGTACCCATGGCACTCCGGTTTTTAGGAAGGTTGCATTATGACAAAATTACGATAAAAAAGGCGATGAATGGATAACAAAAAGGGGAAAAAAACAGAAAGTGCACTCGAAATTACCCAGGGCACTGCAGTGCCATCATCATTTCCTCCTGGTTCGCGCTTTACTACTGCCGCCTGCCAGCGGAGCTTGCTCAACGACGATGCACATTATCATTAAACCATGGGCTCGCGCGGTGTCATTACAATCGGGCGGTGTGATCACTTTTGGCGAGGCACTCGATGATGATGACGAAGTTCCTCCAAACAGCGTTCGCAGTTTGGTACGTGTGTCCGGGTTTTGGTGCCGCTATCGGTCGGTTCCTTTGGCCGGGGTGGTGTTGATGAACAACACGTCGCTTGACGATGATTTCTTCCGCCTGAGGTGTGCCCGTGTGTGCCTGGCAAAAGGGTAGTGGGGTGTATATTTATTATTATCATTATAAATATATTTTTGCCATCTCTTGCCAGGACATTCGGTTCGTTAGTGCATTGGTATTGGGTGTGTTACATTATTTGCTTCACTTTTCGTATTTTTGCTTGTTGGGTGCGCATTGAGAAGTATTTACGTTGGTGCCATACAGTGCTGCGAAAAAGCTTTCATTCGCGCAAGTGTTGGGTGAAAAGATAAAGCACAATACCAGCAGCTCGGACAAATGAACGCACGCAGTTAATTACAGATTTCAGCAGCGAAGATAATAGAATTAAGCTGGGGTTTTCCATCATGCAATCATGCGAAATGGTTCATGTTGTTGTGCATGTGCAATACACTCAATCAATCATATGAAATCGCATCAATAACGATGAAGTTTTTCATATGATAGATTCTTCCAGTAGAATCAGTTCGGTGGTTGCGAGAATTACACCCTGATGCAATTAATGTGTTGTAATCAAATATTTGCTTTTTCTTTTTAAGTTGTTTGATTCATCGGTAGTGGACATGGGCATTTGAGGATTTAATTAAAAGTACTCGACTGTGTTATAAAAGTGCACAGAGCTTACGTTGTTCAAACATATTGAAAGTGATGAACTCAATTCTTGAATTGAAATATCTACAATAATGCAGCTCTAGCTATATGAACGAATAATAGAATCCAAGTCTATTAATCAGGTTTGTTCTCATACATTTATCATTTCAAGAACTCAAGAGTAAGTGTTATAGTTGAAATTGTGTTTGCTAGTATTTTGCGTCGTACAGTCAACTGAAATTTGATTCACACTCTAGCGAAGTTCTGTTTTTTGCGCTTTTCAACCCAAACTTCTCGCTATGACGTCTTTATCTGCCCATGATTACAACCAGATGTAAGATACACACATACACACCACACGAAAGCTTCGTTCCACGTTCCAAAATTGGCAGATGCACTGCTCTCCATCATTATTGGTCGTTTGAAGTGCAACCAGGATCCGAATTCTTGCTCCGCGTCGGAAACCTCACGTTCCAGGGCAAATGTCGTCGGTTCGTTTTGGACCGTCCGCTCTCATCTCTTCACTAAATTGGTCGTTGGGTCCTGGTCCCCCTTTTTTAATATAGCAGCTCCGGCTTTTGCACATTCCGGCCCCTGCTTTGGGTCGTACCCAGAATAATCGCACCGAGATGCAATCGAAAATGCATCGCTCTCTGGCGTGCAATTAAAATCGATTAAATCCCATCGCAATCAACAGGTAGCCGAGCTCATTAAATAATTCATTTAAAGGGTATTGATTATTGTTTGCTTTCTCCCTTTGTCCATCGTTTCTTAGGGTCGGCCTTTTGAGCAACGGCGCGTTCCCTACCATGGGCGCAGACAAACATGTATGAGAAGGGCACAACGCATCATTCGGGAAGCTTGAATTATAACTTGTGTAGTTGCGCCGTTTTTTTTAAAGTGGAACACATTTTCGTACTTTTCGCCGGGCCTCTGTGCACGCAAACGTACTGCGAACGCATTCTTAACTACGGTAGCTTCAGGCTGAACCTTCATAGAAACGGTTCTCATTTAATGCGAGCCTCGGCGGACGTCAGGTTACGATAAATCAGCACTTCAGGATTATAGCTTCAGGATGGTCGCGGGCCGTGCAGAAATCGATTAAGTGAATTGAAGGCTTTTGAGTCGATTGAAAGCTAAACCCCCAGCGAGCCAAGACCTGTGTTCCAGGGTTTCCGCCTCTGCTTGGCGTGTATGGTGCCCCTTTTTCGGGGAGGAGTCACATCCGGAGTTATTAAATCAATTTATCGTAGATCGAAGATCGAGAATTGGTAGTAGGCTGCGTGCCGTAGGATGCACAAACTTTTTAGCGCAATGATGTTCTCCGTAGCTGCGGTGACTGTCCCGGCGTGGGGAATAAAAACAGAAACATTGTCTTGTGCCGCAGTTTTTACAAACTCATTACCACAATGTATGGCTTCGGGCCACGAATGTTTGTGTCGTTTTCTGAAGAAGGTTATTACCTTTTTTATGCTTACAGCTCTTGAATGAGTCATCAAACCAGCCTGCTATTAAAGGATAATTGATTATCTTATGTTTTATATATAATTTTAGGACAACATCTGTGTAATTCTTGTTGCAAAGACACAAGAGCTACATAATGTCCAATATCTTAGGAACTGTAACGTAGACATCAATCATTAAGGACCTACCATGTTCACATTCTAATGATTTTCTCAAAAAGAAAGCAAGAAGTTGGATATACCTACACATTACACTAGTTTCTCTGTATATCAACTTACACATAGCTGCATGTTGATATTACTTCAAATGAATAAAGTAATGCTATTCTTATTATCTTTTAATGTCTAGAAGTATGTCAGGTCTCTTTGGTTTCTAACTCGATTTCGATATGTTCAGATTTTTAATCGAAATTACACCCTTTACCGGAAACAATAACTCAGTGTTTACCCATTTGATCTTTATGTCTAACTATTTTAGAGGACATCGGATTTCTAAATGGACTAGAATTTCAAACAGAAAGATTGTTCTTTACTTTGAAAACAATACAATTTTACATCGACGTAGGATGTTTCAGTTCTACGATCGCCGCGTATTTTGCTGAACTAGAAACTTTACAGAACTTTTGCGTCCGTGATGTAATTTTTCGACAGAATTTTCTGACCAATTGCGAATTTTGCGGCAAAAAATTGGAAATGGAAATTTATATCTACAAGAGATTTTGTAATCTCCGTAACAATAGTGTATATAATCAATGTCCATTAGATTCTTCATATAGTGCTCGTGCAATCGTGCTACATTGGCTCATTTCACGCAAATAAATCGTTCTTTCGTCCTTTTCGCTGCTTCAACTCATGCACCTCTCTCAATTTCGTGTCCTCAGGAACGATTCCCTCTGTGTCCCAAAGCCTACCATTGCCACTTCCGACACGTCAGTTCCAGTAAATAAATTAGAATCTTCCGTGGGTCCCCCCACCAATGGGCACGAACCGAAACACGAGAAACAGGAAGTTTCCAAAAACGACTCGACAAACGCTACTGTGGTTAGCCATTTTGAGCGAGGGCCGGAAGGGTGAGCCAATAGTCACAAGTCACATCGTTCGACGCACACACGGCCTCATCGGCGGGCGTCCTTACTGGCACTGCACGCACGCACGCACGCACACACGCCCGTGCACAAGCTCTCTGTATTGCGATGGTAAAACGATGCTGGCTGACTGACTGACTGGTGAGGGTAACAACAGCGATGATAATCGTTCCGATAATGACCCACTCTGGGAGCGGGTAGTTACACGATGATCCCTCCGGTAGCCTCCGGTGTTCCGGTGTATTCGGTTTGATGTTGTTTCGTTGTTTCGGATACTATTGGGCTGGGCTGGCGGAAAAAGTGCTTACGAGTGTGCGTTTTTCGAACGAGAGCACAAATTGTCATCTCCCTCCCCCCCCTCACCCATCCGGCCACAAAACGAGCCACAACCGCAAAAGTCGGAAAACGTACGTAACAGATCTCGCTCTGGGTAACATTTCAGATCCGAAACGGCACAGCACTTCACTTTTCGTCCCTAAAGCGTAGTCACCAGCCGAGATGTGTGAGTGTGCAAAGTCCAACAAGGACCAGGGCCTATTCCCACCCGGCATTTGGGGCGAACATTAACGGATCGATTGCAACACTTTCGTTGTGGAGGGAGCGAGGGCACGGCTCGTTTCTTGGAAGCGAGCAAGAGCTCAGCCTTTAATGGGCTTTACACAAAAGCGGAAGCAAGGAAGTCCTTTCGGTGCGCTCCGGCTGCCGTGTCGTTTGGGCAAGAAAGCTCCGCCAGACGAGCCGACGGTCTCACACTGTAATTTCGAAGCTGACTTCCACTTTTCATAAATACGCCTGCTGGGTATAAAGCGGTTCGATTCTTGCCGATCGCTTGAGTGCCGTTTGGTGCAGTTTTTGAACGACGACAGCGCGTTTCAGCGTTCTTGTATCTTGTATGCACATGCACACACACACACCCATAAGGAACGGATGATAACGTTTATGGGTTGTAAACGATTTACCGCTGCAATATACCAATCGTGGGGAGTAGTTTACATCATCCTCTCACATCTCGCTATTTCCCATTTTCTACGCAATTTGTAATTTCTTCCCATGCGCCCCGTGCGATGTGGCAGCTCCAACGCACAACTCTGCAAACGGCGAAACCTCATAATGCGAATACGTTACGCCAAGCCATAAAGTTTTCCATGCAACTGTTTTTTTGTTGTTGTTGCTGTTGTTGTTGTACCATTTCACGGCGGCGTGGTTTTTACGAGGTGTCCGGGAGGCATTTATCATTACATTGCTGCGATAATACTGCCGGTGGCATACTTTGCACTGGGCAACTTGGGCAAAGTACATTAACCGTGCGAGCAAAAGGCGAACACACTGGTACACGATGGTGGAAATCATTGCATATGTTACCTGTCATACTGCCTCGTGTCCCCTGCTCAGCCGATGCGATGTCCAGCGGAACGATGTCGGTGCACTACTACTGCTACCACCTCGGGACACTCTCCTCAGGACCGATTATTCATCATCATTAGCCTCCGAGGTATCGGAGCGTTTCCTCCCGCTCCTTCTGACCCTTCGCTGAAGGCTCTCCACCATTCCAAGGTGTGAAACTTCTGCTCATTGACGTTTGTGGCATTTGATTTGAGCGGTTTTGCCTTGCAGCCGCAGCGCAATGCGCATCGCATCGGGATCGAGCCACACAGTGACAGACGACATTTCCCTGATGGAAAGATCTAGATGGAGAGGGGCGTGTACATACACAACCGCTCCAGCAAGTCAAACGCTCGACACACATAAACCACATAGAGTACACCCGGGTTCACAAAGCGTCCAGCGACATTCTAGCCTAGCTTCACGAGGACGGGCTGCGGTTAAAGTGATCGATGATTGACGGGCTAGCTAGCAGGCTAGCAAACAGGGAAAAAAGGGACCGCTTTTTGCTCGGAGCTTTTAGTTGGAATATCGGAAAAGCATGGTGTCGTCGACTGTTGGCAGTGTTGCATTCTTCGTTCCTCATCTACGCTAGCCGGCAAGCACAAAAGGTAAGCTTTTCGGTTGTGAGGTGCAGAGATTATAGTACCCGTCAGGCAGCTCTGACAAGGATGTATACGTACGTCTCCAGTGTGTGGTTTTTGCGCCTTCACATCAACACATCGAGCTTGTGGGTTCCGTACGATGCAAAGGAACTAACCGGTCCATGTGGATGGATTAAGAGCAATGATTAATGTCATTTTTGCATCTCGATTTCAAAACCGGCTCAGAAGGCGTAAAACGGGCGTGTGTTTTATATCACAGTCCTGCTCTGAAGAGTCTTTTGTAAAAGCTAGATAAATTAATATGCACATGAAAGGGTGGTTCTTAGCAGCCTGCGGGGCCGCTTCAGCTTGGACGACGGCTGGGATCTGTCTGTGTTTTAAGATGCCTCAATCTCTCGTAAGCAGATTATTCGTTTCCGAAAGCATAGTATAATAATGTATCTTCTCGCTGGTTGCACTATATTGGACCGAGCATGCCTGCTAGGGGAAGTCCTGCTTCTCATTAAACTCCCCGCAACGGAAAACCTAACCAGAATGAGAAGCAGTCGGGTGTATAAAGTTATCTGCTTGCCCGATGGAAAAACCATTCACCATAATTGAAGAATGCCAAAATTCGCTTCCCGCACAGCAAACCGCCTCTCCGATAGCGCTGGCTAAGGCAAAACTCTTGCGCCCAAGAATCCGTCTTCCGAAAATTCCGCAGAAGAAGTTTCTTGGCAGAGAGCGCGTTCTCGCATATCAAACCACATCACAATAACCGTAACGTTGCTGCTGCTGCTGCTGCTACTACTTCCAAGGCGAGAGCAAATGTGCATTCCGAAATTCATTTGCAACCCGACAGCAGCGCCGCTGCCGCTTATGTGCTTAGGTAACCGCGCCACCGCCGCCCTATAGATGGACAGAGCTGCCCCCGTCGGCGAATCATCAAATATCTCTGTGTGCACGGAACGGTTTGCTCTCCGCCCTCCAGGAAGACTGTCCTCATCTTCTCCAACTCGCTTCAGTGCGATGCGGTTTCGATTCAGTGCAGACAGCTACGCAAAGAGCAGCATTTAAACACATAATCAACCTGCGGCGTACCCGATAGCCTTACACTTTGCGGTATCTCTTGCAGCAGGAAGGCACACTTGGGTCTTTACGATAAAGCGTATTCATCATCATTCTGCCAGCACAGCACAGCACAGGGAAAAAGGGACGATAGTTTGCGCTGCGAACTTCGGTCTGGTGGTCTGTGTGGTGGCAACGGACGCGAACACCGGAAACACTCGCCATCCAGAGTTGCAGACGGAGAGTATCTTCTTATGCTAGTTGAATTTTTGCTCCACCAATGCCACAATCGCGGGAAGGCAACACCCAAGCAAGCTTCTTTCCGAGCAGCAAACGTCACTGTGCTGCTGACTGAGCAATGAAAGATATGGCACCGGAGAACGGATCGGAAGGATATAATGCTTTGCAGGAAGGAGCATGCAGAGGGAGGCAGTCAGCAAACAAAAGCTTATTACGAGTGTGCAGTAACCACTTCATGATTGCATTGTGCACAAATGTTCGGTTAAATGCCCTTTCAACCTCTTGACGGAACGTCCGGATCTGCAGGAAAACTTTTCCTCTCCAACACTTGGATGGAGCCCCTCCGCCAACTACATATGCGAAAAAAGGTTGAAAAGTTTTTCACCCCTCTCCATACTCTCGAGGAATCCAGTCGGGGAAAAGTAAGCGCTATGTCGGCCAATTGATTGTGCCTAGGGCTCGCGTAGGGCGTGTGGGATGTGTGGAGCAAGCTTTTGAATGCTTTCAGTTGAAGTTGACAAAGTTCAGTGCAAGTTCGGTTCCAAGAGTGAGAGAGACATTCAGAGAAATGTCCCATATCGGGTTGCACAAATGACCACACAAAAAGCAGCAGCTACTGGAACTGCTCAGGAATTGGTCGTTGGAGAGTTTGAGCAAGTTTAGATGCTATCCACCAACAATTAATTGGATCAATTAACGCACCTCGAAGCAATCAGCATTAGATTCCTGGAGGAACAGGCCTCTGTATCAGGTTTGTACTCCTTCGGAAACAAGAGTACACAGTACAGGACGCCATGTTTAGAAAACTGGGTCAATGCGTTATTGGGTTTCAAGTTGTTCAAGATCCCAAGAGCACAGCCGGTCGCTTTAAACCAGAAGAGCTTCCATTGGCTATAAAAGTACAAGTTGACGTCAATTAGTGGTGCCATTTTTGTTCGACTCCTCCCCCGTATGGTCAAGTGGAGCGAGACTCATTCCCTCTGCAAGCCCCTGGAATCGTCTGTGTAGTGCTGCGAGGGAGTGTGTACGTGTTGTGCCCATTCCAAGTGCTACTAAATTATCTTTATCTTCCACTTTGCACAGCATGAACAAATTGCACACACAACAATAGTCAGATGATAACAAACGAACCACATTGTGTGTGTGTGCGCGCGCTCGTGAGTACGTGTTTCCTGGCGTGTGAAACCACGCGATCCGCATCCTGATAATTCTGACCTAAGGCTGCACTACAAAAAAAAATGGCGCTAGCAACAACAAAAAATGGCAGAACGGCCATGATAATTTATGTAAATGTACACTCGCGCCCACTCACTTCGACGGAACTATGTGTGTGTTCCAGTTATGTGTGCACTAGTGTGTATGTTTGCGAGGATTTGTCCTCGTTTCCAGGAACGCTTCAATCGCCTCCAAATTGCTCGCCGGAATTCTTGCTCTCTGCTGCTGCGTATCTGTCAAATGAAATCATTCATGTCACACTCCCCGGGTCGGCCTCCACTGAAAGCATGTGTGTGTGTGTGACGTTGTAGAATACGAAGCATTGGCAGCCAAACGTGACAAAATGTGGAGCATGAGCGGGAAAGTGTTCCCAGTACCCGCGGAGCCGTCTCTGAGTGCTAGTGTGATGATGAAGAAGACGATGATGTTTAGCATAAATCCAGACGCGCCGTTGTGCATCGGCAATTTGATTAAAATTCTAATTTATGCGCTCTTGTTCGTCGCTCGAGGCGTTCTAGCAGCGTGGCCACAATTCATATAAATACTCACTGCTATGTGCATACAGCCATACGGAGCGGCTGGTACAGCCACAGCTCGTGTCCGCTGAAAGGCCAACTGACGCAGAAAAAACGTCTATATTGATAGTTCTGGGTATGTCTGCAACGCTTCTAAAGTGTTATAGCGTGGGGAGGCGCAAATTAAACAAGAGGGTGAACAAAAAAAAGCAACGCAACTAACCCCTTTTAGTTCTAAGCTTTTTTTCTAAAACGAATCAATGTCCGTAAGAGCTTCATGAATGCACCTTCCCCGCGAGCGAGCGGCACCTGTGAACGAATCAGGGCTGGTATTTCGTTCTGGAATCTGGAACGTGTGTGTGTGTGTGTGTGTGTGTGTGTACGACGGGGTAAACCCCACAAGGGAAGGCAAGAACCAAAGAACATGTCTAATTTGATTACAAAAGCCAAGCGGTGAATGACTCGAATGCGAATCAAGCGTGCAAGAGAACGGCGAAACATCACTATTAACCAAGCACCGAGATGGGATCGACCCTGCGCGGTGGGACCCTTTCATTCTTTGATTCAATCCCCAACGTCCAGAGGAGCACTTTCCAAGATTGAACAACATTTTTCAGCGATAAAAGTTGGAGGATCTGTGCTGCTCAGCAAGAAGATATCCATCTTGAAGTGCCTTAGAATAACGCAGGGCTGCTTAGAGCGGAGCATCAACCAGCCCAACCACTTCAGAGTCCACCGTCCGGGGCGGACGTCGTTCAATCGGGGGAGACAATCGATCGGGAAACTGGGGTGGTCGTCGTACATTCTCCAAACATTGTGCCGCCGGATGGAGAAGCAACAGTCATGTCCTTCCAATGGGCCATAGTAATCTGATGAGTCATTAGCACGCTCTTTTGGCTTTATTAGATCTGCTATCTGCTAGTGTCGCTCGTGTGTTGTCGCTCTCTGTGCACGGAGGCTGTCATGCCCTCGATTTCACGTCTCTGGCTGAGTGTGTACTGCTAGCAAAATAAACACTAACAGCAAATGGCTGCAGACCCGAAGTGTTGGGAGTGGTGTGCAAATCACCGACGAAGACTATCGAGGGGCGACCAGACCAGGAAATACAGTGGACAGAACGTAAAGCGATGAGGGAGCGCAGCAGGATGACCTAGCTACGCAAAACTTTATTAAATTACGTCTGATTGGATGTTTGAAGGTGTATTAAAAAAAGAACGAGAGCAAGCATTCTCCACCTGTGCGAACCTGAGACGCGCTGTGGAGATGTTGTCGTCAGTGGAAAAGCTTTCCAAGTTGTGTCAGAACCATCGGTAAACGAACGAACGAACTCTCCACCTAATGGAGTGGATTAAGTGAGACGTTAAAAGGCTTTAATCTCGTTCGAGAAGACACAGAGAGTGATTGTCTGTGTTGATTCTTTTACTTGCCTTTCCCAGAAATATAGCACGAGAGCAACGATCTACATTTGAATTCTTTTTTTCGAGATGTTGAAACAAAAAATTTACAATTTTGGGCAACTGTTTTGAAGTTGAAACTCCAAACGCACCCTAACGCTCTATACTTGCAGTATAGTGGTAATAATATTGATTCTAACCAATATATCTTGTGTTAACATCTGTTTTTCGGTGTTCTGCTCCAAAGCGACGGCAATTCCTAGAAGACACGGGCAAAAATTAATCTACTCATCTAAATTCGTCACCCTTGGCGCGACAGGGTCCAGAGCCCCGCAGGGGCTTGCACGCCCCAAAACACAGAATCCATATTTTTGATTATAATTTACGATGGGAAGCTTGTTAAAGTGTAAATTAACTTCCCGCGCGCCGCGCACAGCGGCTTCTATTTACTTTAGATTTTGTTTTTCGCTTTGTCGTTTGTCGGCTGGAAAGCCTCGCGCCGCCATGATCGGGAATGGAGCCAAGTGGTCCGCCGGTCTCCCTTGATACTGGGTATGTCATTGGCTAGCATGGAACGAGGAACCGGCGCGCGCTCTCGGCGTACGGGGTTCGCTAAGCTAATGATGTGCCTTTAGCCCGCGGTTCTGACGGTCCAGCGAGCAGAACCTCTCTCATCCCGTCCAATGGCGACAGTCACGTTTCAGTTTAAATTTCATCAGCCTCCGCCAGTGGTGCCACTCTTCCCACTCGTTTGCCCGTTTTGGTTTAACCTCTAGGAAGAGGAGGGAGGCTTTTGCGCTTAATTTGAATAAAGTAAATAGAGACAAATTAAAAGCGCCCGACATTAATGGTTTTTCGGGCGGCGCGTCACCGATCTCACACCACGGGGAGAGAGGGGAAGGAGTGCCGACTCTTGCCGGCCTGTGCACTGCCTTTCTCTTGCACGAGCATCCTCTGAACCAACTCAGCCCGTCCGCGTGTTGGTGTACAAAGAACTTTCAAACGCTCGCGCGCTTCATCGAATGAATCTCTGCGCAAGCAGGCAGCGTTAGGTTGTTATTCTTTCGGAGTCGAGATTTTCGGAGTCCAGTTGCGAGTTGGGAGTCGGGTGAGGTGGGCATGAATATTCGAAAACGCTAACAATACCCACCTTAACGAGTCATCATCGAGCCGGTTGCGCTTTGGAACGTCTTCACCACGGCGTCTAACGTCGAAGCAGCTCTCGAGTGACAAAAAGGGGGCTCGGGCCAATGCAGAATTTCGAACCCGACCGAACGGTTTCGCGTATGATATATAATGCAGCATTGAATTCACGAAGAATGGCGTTTCAAGTTGTGCGTTATTTTTAGGCGAGGAATTCACCTCTTTAGAAATTCTTCAAACAGCTTTGGGGAGCGATTCGCCGGGTGAGAGGCTGTATGTGTGGTCGACGACAATGTGGGATCGGAAATGAAAAATATTAAATATTCATAGAATGAATAAGAGAGCATAAGAGCGCAAAGGTTTTAAAATGATGAAGGGGAATCAAAACTACACCTACGGCCAAAGAAAATATTGAACGTTTTAATAATGTTTGCGTTGGGGTATAAGAGTCGTCCAGATCGCTTGCTCCAGTTGCTGTCACGAATGCTCCGACACTTTCAATGGGCTCTCGAAAGCTGTTCAGCCACAATGGCCATCTTTATTTATTTTACTTGAATGTTGGATGAAGCTGCTCCATATCTTTCAGAATTGTTCCAACATGAATGATCATCTCCAATATCCTAAACTCTTCCTTTGGGTCTGGTTTTGAAAAGTTCAAATCCAAATTTCCTCTTTTTCGTCATCCTCTCCTACAACCCACTCATTTAATCCAAAGTTCCTGAAGCTTTTATTCAGTGCCTGCACTAAAACATACAACCCCCTTGATAGATGTTGCCTGTCAAACTTCATTGGGGTTAAATCTATCCAATGCTCGCTGTCGGAGCGTTTTAGCACCGGTAAAAAGCATCACCACCGTCCGTGTCCGTGTGACGTCCGGAGTTGCCCCCAAAAAAGCTGAGCCCGCAGGCCGCGCGAAGTGAATTAATTTAGATGTATTATCGAGCTGTAAACACAGCGATCGACGGGCATCTCCGAAAGGGGGCTGATGGACGAACGCGGAGGCCTTTCATGTGCCCGCCCGGAGGCTAGAGCTACTAAACCCACCTTCCGGTGCTAATGGAAAGGTGGCGTTGAAAGCTGCCACTCTCGACCGTGCGCTTGATCGACTTTGGGCTGCTGCTGCTACTGCTGCCACTGACGATGAAGGGCCGTTTCATCGAAGCGGCCCCCGGGTTGACATAGATTTTCATCGAACGGAAATGACACGTCGAGCTTTTCTCGCCTACCGAAAAGAGGGTCCATCTTCTCCCCAATTGCCAGGGTCGATCGGTTTTGGGGCACTCTGATTATACGCCGTTCTGCCAATTAACCTTTTTATCGAGGTGGCCATTCGCCAGTCGGCCAAAGTGTTGCTCTTGCTTGCAGCGGTAGCACTTTACCTTCCTGTACCTGCGAGTGAACTGGCAAAATGGCAAATAGAGACACCCAGAAGCCACTAACGCAATTTGTCAATGGCCACACACACACACACGCGAGCTGTTGAGATTTATCGGCGTCCTCAGCACTGGACCACGTTAGGGAAACGCAAACGTCGCTCCCGCTGTTTCTGCAAAGCTCAATTGCCCATTGGATCGAGTGCACGGTGGCAGTTGGTATAATATAGAGCTGCAATCGAAGGCGCCCGCTTTGGCAAATTGAATACGATTGAATACTACGGCTCTCGACCGTTTTGTCATTTCGGGAGCCCATACGGCTAAGGCATTACACAAATGTGGCCACCTCGGAGTGGATTGCTACAAGCAAATCGCTTTGAATTTGTTTAATCAACTGATGATCGATTGGCAACGATAGTTCGAATAGAGGAAGCATTGTCAGGTTCGGTGTAGCCGCTCGCTGTTGTGCATTAAAATTCAATTATTACACCCCTCCTGTAAGGGCTTAGCGTCACATGAGCAGCACGTAGGCAAGGCCTGCAGCCCAAAAAGACTATCTTCTCCGTCCATCTCAACTGTGTACGGCTGCTCTCCTCCGAACCTGGGGCCATGGGGGACCTTCCGTCGTGACTGTCTAGACTATCGTTGCAGGACACCATACTGTGACCACCAGATCCCCTGAAGGGGAAAATCTCCCTCACAGTTTTGCCTACCGCGATTGTGACCGTTAAAGCGAGACACTGATGCTGGCTGCTGCTGAGCATTTACAATCGTCGTTACACACTCGTCGCTGTAGCCAGAAATTCAATTACACGGTTAGAAAACGATGGGACCCCACGGCAAACCCCGGTGCCGGCCGGTCGCTTGCAGCCAAGAAGTTGGGTCCCCACAGCGCACGGAGCTTTTTGGATGCGATGTAAACCTGCTTTTATGTAAAGCGCGCTGCTACTCTCGGACTTTGTAGCAATCGGTTCGCAAAACCGGCGCTGCCGATGATTAACGAGTCGGTTTAGGGTCACAGTTCGGCAAAACGGGGTAGGAAAAAAGTAAATTGAATTCCCCGTAATCGCTTTATCTCCGGCAGTGTTTTTGAGGGACGGGGGGGATAGCTTTTAGCGATTTCGTTTCTGTCCCACTGTGTGCCATCTGGGGGCTAAGGCGAATGATTCTGCTGCCTAGCGGCTGATTCAGGGATGGGAAAAGGCTTTGTGTGTGTGTGTAGCCTTCGTTACATTTGCAACATCTAATCTGTTACAAAGAATTGCTGGGAGTAAAGAATGCCAGCAGGAGGAGAAACGGCTCAAACGACGGTGAGTGCTTTTGAGGAAGGGTTTTGCATTTTAAATTTGGCAAATCCTATATCGCAGTATTTTGTATGCATGAAAAATCGTGCCGCGGTATTGGAGGGTGTGCAGTAGCTTCGGGTGAAGATAAGCGTAAAGCTACCTAGCAACGATCTGGTATTACAATTACACATGATACTGTACATGATTCAAGTTGCGGAAGCACAATTCTACTCGAAATTGGAGCTTTATCTTTATTTATCTTTTTTTCTCGTTGTGTAATATTCATGTTTGCGATTTATGATATTTTTCAGATCATATAATATTCAGATACTTTAAGAACATGATACATCCAAAGTCTGGCTTAACAATTTGCAAATAGCTTAATCTGGTTAATGAACGGAGTGCATAACAGACAACACAGGCAGAGAGAACAATATAGAAATGAAAAAAGCCAAATTAGAGTAACAAGACAGCAGGAGAGATAAAAACACAGAAGGTATTAGGGTATTAGGGCAAGAGAATTCGTAGGGGTTCTTCTCTTATAGTTGGTGCTATCTACCTTGCACCGGATCGCTGCAACGACACCCACACAATAAATGCTTTATGCTCCACTCTACGGTGTGTGCGGGATAAATATACTGATGATACAATGATCCTTATGGGGGATTTCAATCAGTCTCAGCTCGTATGGAACACATCCAATGAAACTGTTGCAGTTTTAAATACATCGGAATCCCGGATTAATCCTTCCTGTTCAGTTCTCCTCGATGAATTTAACTATGCAGGACTTTCCCAACTAAACTGCTACATGAATCCCCATGGTTCTATACTGGACCTTATTTTGGCTGATGATGGGATTCCTTACCACTTATTAAAGTTGGAGCTCGTTCTTGACCCTTGGATTCAACCAGACTCCTACCACCCGGCGATTGCTCTCCGCATATTTTCTGAATCAAACCACACTACAACACCACAACATACTTCAAATATTCAGAGTCGGAACTTCCGAAAGACGAATTTTATAGGTCTCTCATCGGCCCTTACCAACGTTGACTGGAGCCATATCACCAGAGATTCGGATCTCAATCAAAACATTTTGTTGTTTACAAATAAAATCACAAGCTTTTACGATCAGTTCGTCCCTCGTTATCGAACCCCAACCAAGCCACCCTGGTCTAACTCACGGTTAAAAGACTTGAGAAAACAGAAAAAAAGACTCCATAAAATGTTCCGTCAACATAAGAACGAGGTCAATAGAAGAATATTTATTAAAGCTGCCCGTCTGTACCAGACACTTAATCGCCGAGCCTACGCCAACTACGTAAGAAAAATAGAAAACCGATTTAAAAGGGACCCAAGAACGTTTTTTAGTTTTGCTCGACAAAAACGAGATAGTAACAGACTTCCATCAATGATGCTTCTGAACGGAAGATCGTACACCGGTAATGTTGAAATCAGTCAAGCATTTGCTGATTACTTTTCATCAACATACGTGAGTAACTCGCCACCAGTCACTAATGCTGTTACGTCCAACCATATACCTGATGCTGCCGACATTCCTCTTCCTGTTCTGTCTGAAGCTGACATTGCCTCGGCTATCAACGAGTTGAAGCTTTCATTCGCTACTGGGCCTGACGCTATACCCAGTGCTATTTTCAAACGCTGCAGAGATGCTTTAACTCCTGTCTTGACCACATTGTTCAACAAGTCTTTGCAGCAGAAACGCTTCCCTCAAGCATGGAAATCTTCATTCATGTTCCCGGTTTACAAAAATGGAAATAGAAATGACATATGTAATTACCGTGGTATTTATATGCTATGTGCAGTCAGCAAATTTTTTGAGATCACCATTTCGAAACACCTATCTAGTGGTTTTAAAAATATAATCTCCAATGATCAGCACGGCTTTCTACCCAACCGCTCAATTGAAACAAACCTTCTCTCTTTATTGAGCACTTGCTATCCTGCAATGGACAATGGTAAACAGGTAGACGTAATCTACACCGACTTCAGTGCTGCCTTTGACTCCGTAAATCACTCAATGCTAATTTCAAAACTGTCAAGCTACGGAGTAAATGGGGCGCTAGTTCATTGGCTCTCCTGTTATTTAAGTGATAGGCATATAACAGTGAATATTTCCTCCTCTATATCTGCACCATTCACCAACACGTCCGGGGTTCCACAAGGCAGTATTCTCGGACCTATTCTTTTTAACATTTTCATAAACGATGTTATTTATGTTATACCAGATTGCGAAAAATTGTTTTATGCAGATGATATGAAAATGTTTCTACCGATATCAGATCAAACCGATTGTTTTACCCTTCAAAACTGCTTAACTCGATTTAACTCATGGTGTAATTCAAATTGTATGCGTCTTAACATATCTAAATGCTCTGTTATATCCTACACTAGAAAAAAAACCCCCATTGTTTACGATTATAAAATTGATGATAGATCAGTGCCGCGTAAAAATGTGATTCGCGATTTAGGCGTCCATTTAGATAGCAGACTAACGTTACAGAACCACTATGAAGCAATACTTTCAAAAGCCTTCCGTTTGTTAGGATTCATTTTGCGTGTTGCGAAAGACTTCAAAGATCCATTCAGTATAAAAGCTCTGTATTGTGCAATTGTCCGTCCTACCTTAGAATTCGCTAGTATTATTTGGACTCCGACACAGCAATATTTAATAGATAGGCTAGAATCGGTTCAACGTAAGCTCACTCGTTCATTGTTTTACCGTCTCCCGTGGTCTCGTAATTCTGTTTGTCCCTCTTACCGTACAAGGTGCCTGTTATTTGGACTAGAACCTCTGCAACATAGAAGAAAGACGGCACAGTGCTTATTTATACACAAACTTGTTACCGGATCTTTAGACGCCCCGTCAATTCTGAGTAAATTGAACTTTCAGGCCCCCAGTAGAATCTTAAGAACCAGGACATTATTTAACATAGAATTCAGATCGACTAATTTTGGATCTAACGATCCTTTATTAAAAATGATAAGTGCCTATAACTCGCTAGGAAACAATGTCGACTTGAACTCAAACTTAAACAATTTACGGACCTTTTTACATAGCTTAATATGACGCCACAGTTTATGTTGTTTTTTATTTTTATTTGGTTGATTGACAGTTAAACTTGTTATGTTTTTCGATCCGTTTTTTTAGCACTGTTCTTTAGCATTGACTATAGAAATAAGTATGTTATGTAAGCTTATGCCAGCTGGATAACTTTCGGAATAAATAATAATAATAATAATAATAAGATCAACCAAATAGAAGCCAAGATATATGACTAACATACAGTCAAAGGCCGGAAAAAAGGAAAGCAAAACTCTGAGTGTGACTTTTTATGCTTCAAAGATTACAGTTTTAAACATTTTTTAGAATAAAATGAAAAAAATATCAATTGTTTGTGGTTATAATCCATCGACTTTACATGTTGTACATCAGCTTGGGCAGGAATAATTATTCACCGTATAATCTCCATCACTAATCTGTAACACCAGTACTGCTCACTTCTAAGAAATTGTGAATATACAAACTGTAATCATTATTTGCAAGGTGTTCCTCCTCACACTCGCTCACACTTCTGTAGCTTTAGATTGACTACATTTACAGCCGTTTACTAGGAAAATCTGAAACGATCTGGTTTATTTATTTTACCACGATGCTTTTCCAGATAAAGCTTTTCAATCGCTCCCACACACCTACAGTTAAATGGGATTAATATTATGTGGCAGATTCGAGTTGTTCATGCAAACAAATCTAGCATAGGGCGAAAAACGAAATCCAAAAAGGCAGATGAAACAGATTTTCCTATGTGTGTACGATTGTTGACGTGTTGTTTTCCATGTCTATTCCATAACGCGCTGGCAGTTGTTTGTTCTCATCAATCTGTTTGAGCGTATTAATTACACATCTGTGTGTTTTTTTACGAACAACCACACTCACACATTCCAATACACGCAAATCTCGTCTGTGGGTAAAACATAAATTCATACCACTTTCATGCATTCACCATATGCCTGACAGTCATATAAAAAAACACACACATAAACTCGGAACAAACAGCGGATTAAGCTCGTCCTAGTTTTGTTCACTCGTGTCACTCTATAACACACCCGACCACCCGAACGCGTGTGATGTGCTTCTGTTCATCGTGACAAAACCACCATTTTTTTACGTCCTGCCAGAAATCAGCTAGCAAAACATTTTAAAAACAAAACAAACAAAATATGGTAAAAAGTTCACTCCGTTTCTCCCGCGGCGGCATTGCCTAGGGGTAAAATTTTGTGCTTAATCTGCACGCCTGCTTTCAGAAGCTGTGTCGGGGTGCTACAGCAGCAGTGCCAGTGAGGCGAGAAATAGTTTTGTACATCCCGCTTTGAATGTTTCCAATCTCCCACACCACCCACGACGCTTCAGTTCTGTTGGCCGGTCCCCCCAAACGGGACGAAGCATCGAAAACAACGGACCCCCGGGAGCTGTAGTTGTGGCCCGCCCCAGCTCAAGAAGAGAGACACACACACAAAAAACTAACAAACAAACCGGTGGAAAACTTTACACGACTTTTTTCTGCTGCTCTGTTTGCTGTTGAAGCTGAAATTTCTCTTCCGAAGCTTCTGTTGTCGCTTGTATGCGCTGGTGTGTCCTTTTATTTAAAATGGTTCTACCACCAGTATGTGTCTGTGTGTGTGTGTTTGTGTTGTCTCCTTACGTTAGGGACGGGGAAATTTTTTGTAAACCATCAGCAATACGGCGCAGGAGCTTACTTTTACTGCTACATCTACGGCAAACGTTTTGAAAACAAATATGCAAAAGTTGCACTTGCAATTTGGCACCATGCAGGCGGAAGCACCACAGTGAATGCATGGAAAAGAATCTGCCGATGGGAGAGGAGAAACCAAAGGCAGGGACTGGTAAGGAAAGTGAGGAAAGGTGTCCGGTAGAACTAATGATGGTAGCTTCTTTTCTGTTTGATGATGCTTCCTAAATGGGACGGATTGTGCACAACAACTCGCCCGTTTAGCAAATAGCGAACACTCCGCAAACTAGCAACGGGCTTCGGGGAAATGTTGGCTGAATAAAAAGTTGTTTAATTTGACGACAGTAAGAAAGTGCTTTTGTTACAATTTCGTTGCTGTAAAGCATGCTGCGGGAAAGTAAATGAGGGCAATCCTTTTTTAATAGACATAATGTAGCAGAGAGGATTGGTTTGCGGCTTTGTTTTTGAAACAGTTTCAAGTTTTAATTAACCCATGGTTGTTTCAAGCACAAAATTACTGATGGAACGTTTTAATTATCAAGTAAGTAGGCTTAAACTTCAACCTATGTTATTAAACCTGTGTTCTATTTTCCATACCTAATTGACATATTCGTTGCGCCTTGTGGGATTTCAACATTGGTGTACTAACAATGAGCTCAAACCATTCAGTGGGGCCCTTCACGATTCTAGTCAGCTTTTTGTATGAAGTTTGACAGTTGGAGGCTGAAATCATGTAAACACTGCATACAAAACCACACATAAAACTAGCCTTCAATTTTCAGTCTATATTATTCTAGCCTCAAAGCTAGAGTTAGATTCGAGTACCTGCTCGAAAAATGGCAAAACAAGGAGGTGTTTACATTTATCCCAAGGTGCATTAAAGATATCTGGTGATGGAATCCACAATCAAAGTGTATGTAGTCCAGGTGGTTTCATAGCATTTTTTATAACCAAAGTTGAATATCACTTTTTGGCAGGATGGGTGAAATCTTTTGTTCAAACAAGCTTTCTGCAGGCTTCACAAATACACAAAACACTCTTAAAATCTTCATTCAGAAGCAGAAGCGATAGAAATCAGCCTTCTAAATGCATACACCTTGGGATAAGCCCACCTGTACATTATACCCAATATGATAGCTACTCGAAAACTGCTATACAATGCAAACAGCTGACAGGCTGAAATTTCAGCCTACCAACTTAAAACGGAAAAGGCCCCAGTATTTTGTTTAAACAGTTTATATCCTTTCTTTATCAGATAAATATATATCAGAAAGAAATAAATAACGTATGAGCCAACTTTTCTAACGGAGTTGGAGTTGTTTGGAGTTGGAGTTGACAGAGTCGGAGTCGTCTGAAGTCGTAGTCGGGGTCTGAGTTATCCGGAGTCAGAGTCGCAGTCATCCGGAGTCAGGGTCGTCCGAAGTAGAAGTCGCCCAGAGTTTAGATTTCATTGCGTATAGTTTTTCTCTTCTTTTGCATTGCACCTGCACTTCTTGAACAGGCTTTTGTTTACAAGAATAGTTATTATTGACGACAACATCCTTGTACCGGCCTTCTCCGGCTGACTCCGATTCTGATTCCGGATGGCTTCGACTCCGGACGACTCCAACTCTGAGTTTGACTATGAAATGATGACATTATGTCAGCCCGCCATCTGTCAAACTTTATATTAAAAAAAAAATCTGAATCGTAAAACCTGCCAATAATTAATAGAAGGCTCAATGTATAATAAAAGAAATGAATTACATCCTTCTTAAAATTTGCAATCAATAGTTTAATGCACGCAATCCGTGAGCTTTGCTCATTTCGTACCCACAAATGCATACCAACCGAAAACCGAATTGTGTTTAACCGATTTCCCCCCTTTTTTTTTTTGCTTACTCTCCTCCTCACAGGTAAAAACGCAGCTCATAATACACGCTACAATATCCGCTCGGTTCTATCGTGGGGCGATAATTTCCTACAGCAAAGGGTAACACACATCCACAGAAAAACCTCAAAACCCCAACGTGAGCATCCTTGATCATCCCTACATCTCGTTTGGTCAGGCCCGTCGCCGCGAAAAAGCAAACGACACGCAAACGACGGGTTCATCGAGGACCAGCGCCCGCGCTAGTTAAATTAAAATAATCCATCACCGATACGGGAAATTACCGGATTTACATCGCGCGCTGACAGTTCCATCGCTTGGTGTGGTTTGCTCTGTCCGTCGGTTGGGTTTTTTTTTTGTTTTTGCTGCCGGGACAACCACCAATCGGTAATTTTATCCTCCTGCTAGAGAGAGGGAAGTGGTGACGGGCTTTCGGAAGCTTTGGGACGGGACGGGAAAATGGGACGAATACGAATGGATAATCTGGTAAGCTGTTACAAATCACGTTCGTCGTTTCGTCGTACACCAGCGCATGACATGAGTTCCCCACATCGCCAGCTGCTGCTGAACCCGTGCGATTGATAAAACGAAATCATCTACCGCCATCCAGGGTTGTGCGGCATGTACCCGGACACTCACACACACATGACGATGTATATGCGGCACACCATGCAATCGGAACAAGGAAACGCTTTGCACTTTATCGAGCAATTTTCCCCAGCCCAATGCAACCCGGACGGACAAATGTAAATCGATATGATGGTGCCGGGAACAGTGCCTGGGCATCCTTTTTACCGTGGAGACAGCCGGGGTGGCGTGGTCGGACATCGGAAATTACAATTCGTTTTTACGCTGCGCACTGCTGGACGGGCTGGGGATGCTGGGAACCAGCAAATGGTGTGTCTTCATTATAATTTAATTTCGCATATCAATGATACATCGTGTAATGCCCTGGAAATGAAATGCCATCTATACACACACACACACATGCACACAAACTGCTGTGCGATGTTGAAAAACAGGCTGGAATTGGCAATGAACAAATTGTAATTATTTCACTTTAAATTGTGCTCCATGTGCTGTGTGTCGTTCTGTGCGCCTGACACTGAAACTGGAGTGAATGTTGCACTGAAAATGTGTCACATAGGGAGGTCATTTTTAAGGAGTGAGTAAAATAATAAAACAGAAAAATTGGACGAAAAAGATACTGTTTCGAGAGCGAGAGATACCTCACAAGTGCGTTGCCAGTGCTACCGGTTTTTTACACTCACCTCTGGTCGTTTCATGCAAGGAGCCCGGAGATCGTATTACGTCGCCATGCTTATCATAGCTCAGGCCATGCAATAAAGTGCCGGGAAACTTAATAAAGCTTCCAGTCAAAACCAGGGTACGCAGGGGGTCGTCCGCATCCATTTTCATTCCATCCATCCAAGTGCATATACCCTAGGTGTCGATGCACACAAGCGCGAGTGCCTTGGTCCGCCACGCTACTCCTTGGCCCCTAATAACTCCTTCCTGTGCTCTCCCCATGCACGCTGCTGGGGATCATTTCATTGGCAGGATATTGGATTACCCTGTGCCCGATGTGTCTTGCATGAGCTGGCTGGGTGCAGCAAGCGTGTCGAATGTACAGGCGAGATGCATACATTCTAATGCTTCTCGTGGGGTTTTTTTTTTTTGTTTCCTCGCAACACACTTACTAGCGTAGCGTTGTGTGTGTCAAACCAATAGATTGGTCTTTTACGGAACCATTATGTTTGAAAATGGCTTCCTTTTTCCTGTAGGTGTCTGCAGTTAGTACACTGTCCTGCTATAGTAAATTCGAGGAGGAAAGATACGGAGTACACACTAGTTGTTTAAAATTTTGTACCACTTGTGTGAAGCGACGAAAAACAAAAGGACCTCTAGACTCGCTCAAGCACCTATCTAGCGACACCTCATTTACCGGAAAACCACAGATTGCGATCTAGGGTAAACGGGGCTACTCGAGACATGACCCAAAGCGTAATTCTCGTCGCTATAAATATAATGTGACATTTTTATTATGATTATATCGTACACCACTCCCATAGGATGGTGAGTGTGTGTCATATCTCTTCTCCGGTATAGCTATTGGACCGGTGTTTCTAACTCAAGTTTATAATAAGCAGCAACTTTGTCGTCGTCCCCGATAAGAGGTTCAGCACCCAAGGCTCGGGACGCCTGATTGGAACTCAAGCATCAAGTACGTAATTTTGCTAAAGCTTTGCACCCGAGATGTACATCCTTATCGTCCACTGACGGACGAAGACGAAATTTTTTGTTGGGATTTTGGATACCGGAAAGATGAAGGTCCGATTCCGGTACTGGGGTATCTGCTGCGAACGACCATCTGTGGGTCAGAGAGATAAAGAACTGAAGCGATGTTCCAGAAATAAAGGGACAATGCGACACACACACACACACGGTCACACTGAGGACCTATCGTACCGAGTACAAGCCGAGTTATCTCGGAGTTGCCATTTTCCCATCCAAAGGACGCGAGCATCACACACCCCAAAGCCTTAGCGGGTAGCGAGAGCAAGCTACGGCAATGTGCAGCCAAGTGGATAATGCTCTCTTTATGATGAGAAGCGCTGGAGCGATTTATCCTTCAGACCTGCGCCAAAACAACAGCAAAAAAAAAGCGAAAATCGCACAGTGACGTATCGGTGGAAGTGCTTCTTCGTAGGGTCTCGCTCTCGGTCCAATTTCTTTCGGATCGGTTTACAGGGTAACGCACACGCACCGACACATACACAGAGGCAGGAAAAATACGGTTAAAAAGATACGTGATACACTCCGCGGGGGGTGGGAGTGAAGTTCATTTTATCCTTTCGCCGGTTAGATGTCAGCCAGAGGACGCTTATCAGAACACAATAAGTGGTGATAGGAAGGATCACTCCGTGATTGCGCTTTGAGCTACGATCGGACGACTGGACGGGGTAGGTCAGGTACGTGAGGTGAAGATCATCGACAAATGGTTTATCCCGGTTCGTTACCACCCAAAACCCAACAGAAAGAGAGCTTGGGTGCAAAACCCTTATTGGTTTGGGGATGACTTTACCTTCAGCGAAGCTCCAGCTTGAAAAGAGGGATAACCCTTTCACGGTACTTTCACCACTTTTCGGAAAACAGACCATTAGCATTTTGGTGCTTCGCGTGATGATGATGATGATGATGTGCGCCACCATCGTCCTTTTTGTTTGGCCAACCGTCGGTGCTTCGTGTCCGTTGCATTAATGTCTGTGCCCGTTTGTGTGCGTGTAATTGTGCGTGTATGTTGGCATAAGAACTCATTACGCGAAACTAATTATTCATGCTGCCCCTATAGTTGCCTTAGTGCAGTTGTGTGTGTTTACCTGTCCGTTGGCCATTGCACACAGCCGTCACCACCGCCCGGCGCGTGTCCTTGGGACGGATGGATGGGTTGATTTTTTGACCTTCGCACTTAAAAAAAAGGGGCAAGCAATAGCTGCTGGCTACCGAAGCAGCGGCGGTAGCATCGTTCATTATCCTGATTTGCATAATTTACCCAACCTTTTAACACTGGCACACCACTACCACCACACCAACCATTTCGATTTTGCATTGTTTCTTCATGCGCTCCTTCTCTACTGCTTCTTCCTGCTCTGTGTACGTGCAAATGGAGCCTTAATGGCGGGAGGTCCGCAATTAAGCTCAAATTTGCTGTGTTTATCCTGGGTCGTGTTTTGTTTTATTTATTTTTTTTATTTTAACTTTTCATCGTTCACCCCATTGCGATCACAGCATTGTATTGTCTTCTTTTTTTTGTAGAAAAAGCAATTTATTTTGATTTCCTTAATATTTGATTGTGTGCTCGAGCGTTAGTGGAGATTTCGGTGGAGCTTTGTTTTAATCCATGAATTCCATTATCATCTTTTTGTAGCGTGCTTTTAAATTTGTTTGTATTTTCTTTAAAAAATAACAAGTGATTGATGAAGCTGCAGATATTGTTGACATGTTTCTTTAAGTTAACTTATAACTTCTAGTCATCAATAATGAGCCGGTCATGTAGTACAGTCGTCAACTCGTACGACTTAACAACATGCCCGTCATGGGCTCAATCCCCAAATAGACCGCGTTGCCATACTTAGGACTGACTATCCTGCTATGGGGGGGAATCAATTAGTCACTGAAAGCCTAGCCCAAAAGTGGGTACAGGCAGGCCTTGACCGACATCGGTTGTTGAGCCAAAGAAGAAGAAGTCATCAATAATAAGAAGCTACTTGGACGTAGCATTTTAATTCTTATTATTTAAGTTTTACAAGAAATGTTAACTTCAACTCTTCTGAGGTATCAAGTATTTCTGAATACCAATATTTTGCTGAATACGTGCTGATATATCAATATCAGCACGAATTCAGAAGATCTAAGCTTGAAATATTACGAGAGTCTCTTAGGTTCCAGAACCAACTTCTCCAACAAACTAAGACCTAGCAGCAATGCTAAGTTATACGCCTATTTGGAATATCGCTAGACACCCTTATATGGTGATCAACACGCTAAAGATGGACAATTCTTATCTTGGCTAGTTGGAATAACATGTCTGCATGAATTATGCCTTGCAAACAGTTCATATATAGTATTCCCAACAAGAATAAACTTCGTTCCACTTTGCATACAGCACGGGCCCCAACATAGACTAACCGTCTTCCCTATTTCCTGTTGCTTATCTACACGAATTTCGTAGAATTCCGAGGAAACTCGTTTCTATCGATCCATATGGGAAACGACATAAAAATTAACGCATCTTAAATTATCCCTCATAATTGAATAGTCGACGGCACGACACGCCGTGTGTTGTGGCCGAATGCCTGCACCCCAACCGCACAAGGTCCGATCCGGTGGACGTTGTCATTAAAACGGGTCCATGTTTGGACACGCTCTGTCCTGATTAGCGTCGATGCGCTTGTCGCACCGGGGCGCGCAGTGTTCAACACGCGCGAGTGTTGAATAAATTTACCATAAATTCTCGCCCATCCTGAAAATGCCGAGTGGTGAATAGCAACAGAAACAACAAACCAGAAGAAGCAACACAACCCTGAAGGAAACATATCGTAATTTAAGAAAAGCACCCTGCATGAAACATACATATTATATATACTATTTAAAAAAAAACATGTCCAAAACATCTTGACCGGATATCGAGAAAGCATTGTGATGACACGGTGCTGGGCGCACTCACAGTTGGAGCACCCCGGGCCCTGTTGACAGGCAAGCCTCGGAGCCTGGGGTGGGGGTCATTCGATCTTCATGTTTACGAGTCTCTCGGGTGACTGCTCTCCTTTTGACAACCTGCCTCCCGCCCGCTGTAGCAGCGGCAATGGAAATTAAGATTTTTCCTGTCGCTTGCAGGGACACTTGGACCCATTTCCTTAACCGGATTTCGGATTCGGTCGCTCCGGGCACGGAAGAAACCATTTATAGTGCAGCCCATGGGTAGAGAGCAAGCGTCGTACGTGCAAAAGTATGGCCGGAAAGGAAAGGTCTCTCGTTTCACAACCGAACTCCGGGCAAGCCAAAGTCAAACTCATCAATAATAGTTGTATTGGAAAAGTGCGCCGCACGACTGCACAAAACCATAATCTGCAGCATCACGCTCCCGCCCTTGCAGACCCGAACAAAACGACCCTCGGTATATTGATATCACGATCTCAATTTAAACTTTTGCATGGCATCTTTACGGGACATCATCGCGTACCGGGATTGGGTGGGTAAGAGAGAGCGCACGACATCTCCAACAACCGGTGGTGGTGCAACCGAGGATTGCCGCTGTGCACGAAAACCACAACCGTCGGATATTGCATCGATTAGATTAAACTTCATAGGTTTCCATTCCAACGAAGCTGGTGGGATAGCAGCTCAGCAGCACCAGAAGATGCAAGATTTCGTACCGGGGGGAGACGTTCCAGTGCCTCCATCCAGGCCCTTGCCCGCGAGAAACCACAAACAGTCAGTTTATGTTTCAAACATTGTGGTTATGATCGGCGATTTACTGGATCCAACCACACACTCCTCGCATACAAGTCGTCATGGGCTGGTGCGGTGGCACATGCAGTGCTCCTGCTCCTGCTGCTTCTGCCGTAACCTTAAAGCTCTTCTGAACTTATGAAGTAGAACCGAGAGCCTCTTATCGAGCTTCGGAGTTATTTCTAGCTAGCGAAAATACAACAATCAAGATATTGGGATATGGTTGATCCTTGGTGGGATATTCACAGCGGGCAGAACTTACTGTGGCTCCAGATGCCTCCAGAACCGCAATCTCAATAGTTGGATCAACTGGCTAGAGGTTTGTTTTGGAACTGCACTGTGACCTTTGTTTTGACGTGAGTGTGCCCGTGTGTGTGTGCAACGGGTTGCAGTTTGGAGATGTTAACTTGAATTTCTTTACCCCATTCAAGTATTTCGAAATGCATGAGCCCCAGGTCCCGTCGTTGGCATAAATAAATAAAATAATCGTTTCTGCCATGAAGAAGTGGTTAGAATGGTTGAAAATTGTGTGTTTCCCGTTTCCCACTCAAGAAATATTCTTTGCTGGAGCTGGATTTGCAAAATCACATACACGGTCTTCCTCTTTATCTCCCACACGTACACACCAGTCCGTTTTCTTTCATTCTTTTTTCATATTTCCCTGTTAACGGATGTGGGGTACATTATTTATTGCTTGCCCCACTTGAAAATCCTTCCAATCCAGGTGTGTGACCGTGTTTGATGCCTTATTTTATGCCTTATCTGCACCAGATTCATGCAGCACGACTGCTTCCCCACCGTACCCTGCAGTTCGTCGTCGTGACAGTCTTGTCGAGATTGTTCTCTTTCCCCTTATGTCCCCCCACTGCTTGCTTTACGCGGTGCCACCGATATGGCTCTATCTGTCGGGAGACTCCTGCCTGGCAACGACACCGTCACCTGGAGATCTGGCAAAGTTCGGCAAAAAATACCCTCCAAGAAGTACTAAAATGGAGAGCAGCTTACCCAATGTGGCACGACGATAATTGCACAATTGCACGAAGAGAGGAGTGAGACCTAAGATAAATCATTGGAAAACCACCACCATCACCACACGAAGCAGCGTTGAATGCGCTCGGATGGTGACAGAGACGACAGGGCGGGTCGTGGACGTGAACTTCAACAATCTGCCCGTTATTACACAATCTTTTCTTAATGCTACTCTTATGTGTTTGTGTGTGAGAATCTGTTTCGCTCTCGGAACTGTGTGAAGGACTTGCACAATCGCATCTTTTCTTTTTGACAGTGCCAGTTTGTGTGCTCCACTTCGCTCTCAAGCACCGGCTGGTGTGTTGTCCTTTTGTGTGCGCACGGTGCAGAGATACGAGGCGACCAAAAATGTTCCACCACTGCACCTCGCCTGTCTGCGCCCTTCCATCCAGATCCATAACCACATTACATCAAATGCTGTCAAGGTGCATCACGGAGAGCGGAGCGTTTGAACGGCAAGGCAAACATATACACTAAAGTGAACCATCAAGCAGCGAGTCGGAAGAACAACCTGTACCAGCAGTGACGCGAAAATCAGCAGAGGAAGCCAATGGGAGCAAAATGGAGGAGGATAAAAAAATGCACACTCAAACAAAAAGATTACAACACGTTGTAAATTTGTACTATCTTGCTCTGTGGCCTCTCCGTCGGGCTGGAAGCGCTCCATCAACTTCGTTTCGTGCGGAGTCGTTTTTAAAAAGATTGCGCAAAGTGTGTGTGTGTGTGTGTGTGGGTATGCTTCATCTCCTTCTCCGGTTGGATGACGATCCTTGAGGTGGTCCAACTGTTGCTCATAAATCTGTGCTAGTTGGGGCGGAGGATTCAAGGGGCAGCCGACGGCATGTTACACTTGTTTCGGGTGATGAAATATGGAGACGATTACTCTATTTTACAAGGCTCTCATTCTACTGACGAAGTTTTTTTAAACTTTTTCTACATTTTTGTTCCTTTTCTCATTTTTTGGGGGAGTGTTATTAATAATCGAAAGAATCCTCTTCATTTCAAGGGAGGAACCTTTTCTTTTGAGTTTTTCTGTAATGAATAATGGCTTTTTTCATTCCTTTTTCCCCTTTTCCTGTATTAAACACCGTTTTGTATTATTGCAGTTTTGTTATCTTTTTGTATCAAACTGCTTTTGTGCTTTCAGTACTTTTGTGCTTTAGTTAATAACTACTAATCTTTGGTTATTTTCTGTTTGTGTTTTACTCATTTTAAAATTTATTGCTCTTCTATCGTGTTATTTTATTTGTAATTCTTTATTCTTCTCTCAAATAATATTTTTCGATTCCAATATTGCATTTTGAAGGTGTCAAATTATAGACTCTTAAAAAAAACTTTGCAGCTTTACGGCATGTCACAGTTTGAACACAGTTGCTTACCAGAAAAAGGAAAGAAAAAAACTCTACTTTTTTAAATCCTCTCCCAAAATGGTGTCAGCTTTTTGGTAAACCACCACATCCTTCTTTGAACCTTTTTTTGTTCCTCTTTTCCTTCTCCGCACTTTCCCGTGAAACCGGCACGCCCCGGCATATCAATGGGTGGTAATTTTCTGCCCGACAAACCTGAAGACGCACCTCACGCTGAGTTCCTGTTTAAGCGGTTCCCTAGAGCACCTAGCAGCAGCAGCAGCATGGTGCCAAAAGGTGCCGAAGCATAAATCCTGTCCCTCTTGCCCTCAACTACCCTCTCTTTCTCTCCCCCTGTTCCCTTGAGTCCGTTTTGCCTTTTTGCGCCCCGTTTCGCTTGTTTGATGGGGCGATTTAATGAAATCCGGCCAAATCTCAATCTTTAAAAGATTTTCCTTTTAAGCTCACTGTTCGGGATACTGTTCCCCCAGAATATTTCCAACGCGTGTGACACCTGTTCGTGTGGAGGGAAGGAGCACACGCGTTTCACCTGAACCTTAGCGAAAGGTGTAATAAATTTCAACTTCAATCCTAGGGGGAAGTTTTTTTTTGTGTTGTTTTTGTACGTTCTACTTCCACAAAAAGATTTTAGGTTAAAAAAGTCAAATGAATGTTTAACGCCATTCTATGCGGGTTTAGCTACTTTTTTTTGGCTCCCCTTTTTCTGCTTGAAAATAGCAGACGTGCTAACCTCAGTTCTTATCGGGTGACACAAATAAAAAGGGAAATTTTTTGAAAAAGCTTTCGCAACGCTTCCCTTGAGTGGTGGTCCCTAATAAGAAGAGGGCCCAGCTAAAGGTGTCAAAGCCGCAAAGTTTTTCGGGCCACTCTCGTTGCTTGAGAGAGATGCTCAGAAACAGGATACCAGCTCCACCACCAGTCTTCAGATGAGCATCAGCCTCGAATGCTCGACCCAAGCAAACCGGGGTAATGCCATTATGCCATCAAAAGGTGTAACGTTATGTCAGTGCTGTTCTCATATGGTTTTATCAGGTGTATGAAGCGCTGCGCCGGAAAGCATGCAATCTGCTTGCTGGAAGAGCATTTTTTGGGGGAGATCTTGGCTTCGTCCTGCTTAACTTTCCTCTGACAGAGGAACGTTATGTTGTGTAACGTTTGCCATTTCATTCTGTTCATACCAACATCCGCATAGCTGCCCCACAAAAAGGAATGCACTAGCTCTATTTACCCCTTGCTTGCACACAACACTAATAAAAAATAGGGTTCTATTCTGCTGCTGCGAAGGTGAAAGCTCTATAAAGCTGCTACATCTCTTCCTACCTGAGCACACGCACCGAACTGTGTAGCACATATTTTGCATGCTTATGAATAATTTATTCTTTTTCCCAAGCAGCTGCCGCTCGTCGTAGTCGAGGTAGTCGAGTACCATCGGTTTTTTGTTTGATACCCCAGCACTCGCCCTATTTGTATGCTGTGTGTTTATTTAAACCTTCCCTGTGTAGTTGGTGCTTGTGTTTTGTTGCTTTGCAGCAGTTCGTCAGCTACCGTTGTGCCCCGTTTCGCATATTCTGCTCTCCACTGTCACTGCATTACAGACATACGCCGACAAACTCCTCTTCCTAGCTAGCTGCGACTGTGTGGTGTGGTGCACAGCTTCCCATTGCTAGCTCTATTTGCCATTGGAGCGTGACTCCCATATATCATCTAGCGCGCACTTTTCCCGGGTTATGGGGAGCCCGTGAAGCGGTGAGAAGTAGCACCCGAGAGCTGCCCGAGATAATGCATATCTTGCCTCCCGTATTCGAAAAGGATGACGATGCTACTGCTGCTGCTGGTAGAGAATGCAAACCAGAAGTACGGCTGGGTGAACTGTGTTCCCATGTATATCATTTTACGATTTCTGCACCTTGTTAGTGTGGCGGTGTGCCCTGTGCTTGTAAAAGAATATTTCCTTTCCAAAAGACAAACTGTCGAGCTATCTATCGGGCGGTATCGCCATGAGGGAGGGGAAGCTGTGCCAAACTGTGCTAGGCTGGTATCTTTTTTTCGCTTTGTACCTACCCTATTTACCAATCTTTACGCCCTGTAGCGACAAACACAGCAAAATAACGAACCGAAACCAGGAAAAAGAATTCCACTCTCGCGCGCGCCAGAGAATAGACGAAATTAGTGTCATTTTCATCATTAGCACACACTTCAGTTAAATGTCATCATCATTATCCCATTTGCCAGGGCGTGCAGCGTAGTAGCATCGTCGCGACTGACACTGCCGAGCGCCGGAGTGCCCTATCAGTCAATTTGCCATAATTAGCCGTCGAAAAAAGTGGACGAGAGCACTGCAGTGGAGAGATGGGCGCGCGCGCGCGTGAGGGAGTTGCAAAGGTTTTAGAAAATTTTCCGCTTCGTCGGGGCACGGGGCACGGAAAAAGTGCCACTCACGAGCCCGCGAGCGCTCGTCTCCCCTAGAGAGGGATATGGGGTACAAGAAGATGTTGACGATGTTCGGTTGTCTTTCGGACTCCTCCCCGTGTGGGGGCCCACTTACATGGCGGGGAGCATCTAATCGTGTACGAAACTCGGCTGCTGCTGCTGGTAGCTGTGTTTTGCTGCCCGTTGTAATGTGCGCGGGAGGACGACAGTAAAAATGCCGCCTCCGTCAACTCCGTCGTGTTGTGACATGGGGGGGAAGAGGTCTATTTCAATAGGCCCTCCACTGGCTGCCTGGGGGGGGGAGGCATGCTGTGCTTGTGTGTGTGTAGCATGGCACCCTTTTGAGAGGGTAGAATTTGCAATCTTCGAAGGTGGTCGTCCCGTCTTTGTGGTGGCGTGGGATGATGGGTTTTGCTGGAGAGAATATTCTTGCAGAAGCAGAAAGCGACTTCATTTAGCCCGTGCTTTCAAGACAAAACGAGTTTGGCTTGGAGGCTTAACACGGGTTTTGCTGATTTAATTGCGAGATAATTACACTTTGTTTGTCGCCGGTTTATTGAGTTGAGATGTGTTAGGGGTAAATGTGTTAGATTTGATTTCTGAGAAAATGGTTTTGTGTTGTGCAAACTTCGGTCAGGGTTTGTTCTTCTTAGGTGTTTTCTAACTACGTAGTCACGTTTTCAACTGATAAATGTAAAAATGTGTCGAATTATTCTTCCCGGAATTTCTTCTTCTTTGGATTAATTTGATAAGACATTTCACTTAAGATATTCAAGCCATTTATCTTACGCGAGTATTGAGGAATAAAAATCCTAAAAACTCTGGTTTTATACTCTGATGTGTATTTGACAACTCCAATTGCCTCTCGTTTGACATCTCTAAGCCAAACTCTTATGTTTTGTCAAAGTTCTGCATAACTGAACCGATTTGATACCTTCAAGAGTAGGCCTCATTCATTCTGCCCTATGCCCGATTCATACTTCACAAGGCCCGAATAGAAATGACAGTGCCCAATAGAGGGTTTACGTTGCCCGAAAAAGTATTTACAGCGACTGATAACGCTTCGACGACGCCCGATTGGCTTGGTAAACCCTGTATAAACAAATCTTTCCGATAGACCAAAACTGCAGAAGGTGTTTGGTGTTACGCTTTTACTTCTCATGTAAATGATTAAAACCACACAAATTGGAAGTAATTGAATTCATTAGAGCATCATTCTCATGTAGGACATTAACTAGTATGCCAATAACAAATTTAAATCTTTCTGAAGCAGAGGAGCATACACGAGAGCATTTCCTTCATAGGATACATTAGGCAAAAAATCTGTTGAGGATTCTATAATTTAAATCGACGGAGCAAATGTTTAAATTAAATTAAGAATCTTTCAATGGCCCTTTTTATGGCTGATATCTGATCTCTCTCGATTTGTATACATGCGTTTTATTTGACAGTATTCCGTTAGGCTGGTTAAACAGGCCGTTTTCCCGTTGCAACAGGCCGTTGCAGCGGCATAAAGGCTTTTAAATGTAATGAAATGAAATATATTTAAGTTTGTCTATTTGTGCAAGAGCTCATTAAGATAATGTTAACAGCCCAAGCTAGCACTCAATTGAGCACATTTTCCACGAAACACGCCATTAAAAAAAACCCGAGAAGCAAAGCTGGTAAACAAACAAAACGATTTACAGCTTAGCGTAATTTACAACAAGTTTTTACACCAGACCCGTATTCCTTAATGCAATGGAAAATAGATACAAATACGGAATCGCTTATCCCGTAAAACGATTCCTGGAACCGGATCAATGCACCGCGCGGTGCATCTCAAAAAGCACATGCACTCGGCATGCAACGGCTGGTTGCGTGCTTTGTTTTTCGCTCGCTCCGGTTTCGACGCCGATGCATTCCCACGCAAAACGCACGCCGACTTGTGAGCGGCTGTGTGATGTCTTCATCTCCTGTCACACATGCTGCTGGCGGTGTGCAGTAATTGTGCGCATCGTCACTTCTCGGCTTACGCGCCGGGCTCCCAAACAGTCGACCGCCAAGACCGCCGTTTTCTGGTGGCTTCAGTATCCGTAATTAGGCTTTCGAAACTGTGACAAGCTTTGGCCTTCGCGAGTCCTGCTGCATTTACACCTCAAGCTTCGTAGGTTGTAATCGTCGCCGGAAGGGCATTGCTGTTGTGTGCTTGCCGTGTGCTGAGGCTGGAAAAGAACCAGTTACCACCCAGAACTGACATCAAAAGGCGCGTCTAGCCGCATCTGAGCCAGCGCTGAGTTGTGTGTGGATCTACAAAAAGTTTCATTCTAACCGGTTTAGACCGTTGCCGAGGATGTAGTTTCGAGTGTGTGTGTGTGTGTGCATAGAAATGTCAGCGACATAAAGAAGGAGAATAGAAAAGAAATCTTTTCAGCTACGAAGCTAGGTTCCCAAAGTTCAAACCCCCAAAGCGCTTGTGTGTGTATCGTATGGAAATGGGGAAGTTAATTTAATTACACCCCCGATCCCACGAACCCAAACCGACAATCCGTTGGAGGTGAAGAAACGCCCACCGGGCCTCTCGCCATAAATATCCATCGATGCCGAGCGCAAATGTGTTTCTCCGTTAGAAACCGCCCATAGTGATCTTTCAACGAAATTATGAAATAAATCTTCCTTCAAATGATAGATATTTGCCAGGTCGTCGCTTCATCGAAGGCGCGCTATGGCCCACTCGCGTATGGCCGGTCGGTCTTCCCCCGGCATTCTGATGCGGATAAACGAACAAACACCCCGTAAGCGATGCATTCATACGGCTGCAGGATCATCCCTTAGTCAATTTCGAACCAAAAAAAAGCTGCTTTCAACCACGCAAACGGAAAAGTTTGTCGCAAATGGGGATGGTTTCCCCTCACACTCCTATACGCACAATCCCAAAGTGGGAAAGAAGTGGGAAGGAAACCTTTCTTTATCACAATGTATCGTTTCTCTACCAAGGTCCCCGATACGGAACTTATAGTGCTGCAAAGTAAAAGGTAAATAAATGGTGCTGGGGATACACAGGGCATACCTCCCTTTAATGGTCCGTCGCCCGTGCGCACAGAGGCGATTATCATCGACGAGCACCAAAGTTCCAATCGCCGCCACGTACGCCGGGTCCACGGGTTCATGGGTGGAGAGGGCATCCTGGCGTTAATAACACGCGCCCGCTAGCGCTCTCAGCGTTTCGAATGGCAGCGAACGGGAACGAGTCCCTTGCCTTAGTCCCTCTAGGGCGGTTTGGGCATCCATCTCGGCACACACACACACACGTACACCCAAGACCGCAAAGATTAGATATAACCGGCACATGATTTATGCGGTTTGTCTTCTGCAACTGCTGCCTGCACAGACTCACACAGATGTGTGAGGCGTTGAAGAATAGCTTTTACGGTGCGTCGTCGTCGTCGTCTTCGTCGTCAGCGTCACGGTTCTAACCGCAGTTTGACCATCATTTATTCTGGGCTTGCCCCTATCGTATGGAGGATAAAAACCCGTTACCCATCGCTGGAGTCGCGTCTGGTCGGGTCGCGTAGGCTTACCGACCGAAGATAAATAATCCTCGGAAACCTCGACAAACGACGAAACAGTACAAGGAAGAGAGGTGCGATTCCTTCCCGCGGGGAGCATTAAATTCCGATAATGTGGAAGTCGTTGGAATCGTTAGTGACGAAACTCCACACCGAAGACGACACGGTATCACACCCGATCCGGCCGAGTCGTCGTGATCGTTAAAAGCGATGAGCTTCAAATGAGTGGATATTAAAATGTGAAATGTCACAAACTCTATCACAAATCCAACGGCTTACCGATAAAAATGTCATACATCGATGCGAGGTGAACATCTTCTGGAGAGATGACTTACACCGTGGTTTCGTGTCCATTCGTTGGGTAACGGCGATAGCTCGGTGCATATAAAAAAAAACTCACGAATCTGAGATACTCTATTACGCCATAGCTTCTACAAGTTATCACTCCTTTGGGTCTTCGCTAGAAGCCGTACCCAGTGCTTTTCCAATTTAATATCAAAGCTCAAGAATAATTCTGGGCGGCACTAAAAAACCATCAGCCAATGAAAGACCACATTTGTTAGTGTTAGCCATAAAAAAGGGGCGGCCAGTAAATATACTTTATTGGAAAACTCTCTCGCCAAGGAATTATTTTTATGAAGCATCGCTAAGATCTTTTATGATCGAAATCGCGACCACACACACACACCACACCGGCATTAGGAACCGGCGGCGCTCCTTCCTACTCGAATGCCAAGACTCGCCCAGGCGGATGAAAATATTACGTGTAACGGGATACGGGTGACATCTCAATGGAGGAAAACCGATCTTCTCCTTCACGGGAGCAGCAGCAGCAGTAGCAACGGGTAGATAAGACATTAAAATTGTTTTCCGCTTGATTCGATCCGACTATAAAAACCAAACACCGAGATATCCCATACAACGTGGTCGTCCGGTGGGTAGGTAGCGGGGGATAAAAACAAGCTTTCAAATATTTATTACCACCGAGGGCGGTAGCAAGGGGCGGTTGCGCGTGTAAAATAAGAAATGATTGTAAACGGTGTCGCTCTTAAAAGTGGTGTTTCTGTTAATTATTAAAGCTTCTTTCATGCACCATCAAACTTCGCCTTTCGCCAGTGTAGCAGATATAGAGAGGGGGAGAATAATCTACATCTCTACAGAGGCAGTAAAACAAGTGCCAGCCGCCAGCTAGCTGCGCTGATAAGACAAATTTAATAAACCGTGGAATGGTCGCTGCCGCCCTTGGATGGCTGCGTAAATTATGCTCCCCCTGCCCAGCCGAGCCTTGAAATTAAAACACCGAAAGATCAGTAGCTTTTAATGTGCTTTTATCGGCATTACTAAATCATCCTTAATGGGCAAACGCGCAAATCCTAACATAAAGCACCGGTTGTGTAATGGTGGGGAGAGACCGCGTGCCTGATGAAGGTCATAATGTGTAGGTGAAATAAAATGTTGTACCATGTTTTGGGACCAGCCTGAATCGTATCCTCAACGCATTTGTGCGAATATTGTTCCGGCTTGATCAGACAAAGAGAGGAGCTTCTATGTCTGTCTTACAACTGTGCGGATTTGTTCGCAGCTTGTTCTGTTTCCAAAGAAAACAAAAGCAAGCTTATCGGGAATTATGAATCGGTCCTAGAGGGCACAACACGCCGTTAAAAATTAGAGACACACATTTACGAACATTTATCGATCGACTCCAATAATGGTGACTTCGCCATTTCGCAACATTTCTGGTATTGTCCCATCCATTCCCGGTCACAAAAGGAACTTCTGGAAGCCCATGCAAAACAAACAGAAACACGATAGACTATGGTCTATCATTGATACATCCACCATCACCACCAGAACCAGCAAGATAAACGGTAGGTTTTATGGACGATCATAAATATCCCCCCACGAGATGAACCATTAATTTGTCTTTAATTTGGTCCGGATCAACGACGAAGCTGTGGGCAAATGGCGTACGAAAACCGGAAAGACTAAACATCCCCTTTCCTTGTGCTCTCTATCTGTCGCTGTGTGTGTGTGCGGTATCGTTAGCTGAATTGGACAAAAAACTTTTGGGAATAGAACCTAGCGAATTACCTAGCCACCGTGAGGTAGAATTTACGATTTGCAAAGATGTTTTTTTTTTGTCTTTTGCTCTCCAAATTTATGAACGTTTATTAAATATGCTAAATCACGACTGGATCGGTGTGTGTGTGTCTCTTTTCCATTCGATTTATGCTCCTCCTAGCCTACAAACAATCACGACTCTCGGTGACCGTATGGTCACCTATCCGTTTCTTTTTTTTTCTCCAGTTCTGTGCCATGCTGTTGTGATCTGCCTTCGAAATATCGCGCGAAACGTGTGGCGTGGGGCCCGGTTTGCCCAGGTCATTGATCTTGGCCTGAAAAGTTTTCAGCGTGAGCTTCTCGCGAAGCCGGAGTTGACATTCTGAATTCCTACTCCATCAGTAGCCGTGTCCGTGGGTGCCGGTGGTTCATGCTGAGAAAGATCAAAAGTCGACAGTCGACTGTCGGGACGGGGAGTAGAGGTTTTCTCACCCCGCAATCATGGAGGGAGGGTGGCTCTGACTTCTAGAGCGACCCCTAGGCAAAGCCTAGGTGACGGAGCCGAGTACCTAGGAGAAGAAGTCAGATTGTCGGAATGATAAATTTACGATCACTGATCGAGCTTGGAAAACAGATCACCGCCACCCTGGTCGCAATTGGATGAAAAGTTTCTCTCCCCCCCCCCCCCACCCCCTTTCCTCAGAGCCGGTTTAGTTTTTGTCCCGTAGCCGGTTATTTTGGTCGCTCCCGAGTGAATGGATTAGCGAGCTGCTCCATCCTCTCTGTCTATGTGCGTGTTATTTATCTAAGATTCTTGCTGGAATGCAAGAAGTGCGCTCTTCGCCGTCCCATGACAACCGGCATTCCCGTTACCTAGCATCTCGTTGTCATCTCAAGTGTATCGGGATCAAGAGAAATGAAGCATATTGTCGTCTGTCACGAGGTTGCATGTTTCGATGCGATGGGAAACAGTGCTGCTCGGCCCTTATCTCGCCTGCCGTTGACACACGCAGTCACGTGAGGGCCACGGACACTGTCATCTGGCTGAAGACGGATTAATACACCGCAAAGGCTTCATCGTTTGCTCTCGGTCGCGCCGGTTGCTCGGGTCGGGGTGATTATCAGTGCATACATTATTGGAGACCCATTGGGAGGATTGGGTTCGTCAGGCATGTCTGCAATAAAATCCGACCAAAAACAGATGGGTGCGTCATGCGGCCAAAGTTTACGGGTTGTTGCTCTTGGATATGTGGCAGTAATGGTTCTGATAATCCCTCCCAAGAACATGACCACGACGCAAAGCCTTCGGGGAAACCATGTTCGTTTCTCAAACCACGCCGCCTTACGGCCGGCCCATTCGCTCAAGATCTACTTCCAACGATATTAATCCCATAAACCGGCACCGCGACATATTGATGGAAGGTGTTATTGTATCGTAAAATTCAAATGGCTCTTACCAACGAAATTCTATCCTCACCGAATCCTCTATCTCTCTCTCAGACACACATCACACACGCGATGGCTCGTTAGTAGCGAAAATATATTATTCGCTAATAGGCGAGTCGTTCACATTTTTGCGTAGCTAACAGGGGGAGTTTAAAGTGAGCGCTGAGGCTAGCATTTTATGACCGTGAAACCGGAATCTCTTTCCACTAGTTTTGGGACAGCCGAAATTTGTGGTTTGTGGCACTAATCGTGGCGCAGCGCGATTTAGTTTTTGGGATTCATGGGAGTTTGCAAACCAACCGCCATCGCGCGTGAAAGAGGAAACCCACGGAAAGCGATCGACCGATACCGATACCGAGGAGTTGTCGCTTGGCCCTATAGACCTGAACAGTTCAAGCTCTGAAAACGTCAGCTATTTATCAATCAATCACAGGGTTCCCCCTTCTTATCCTGCTGTGACTGTTGGTGTGCTTTTGCCAGCCGCGGGTGTATTGTCAGAATTTGGACCTCCTCGGCGATTGATGGCAAGGTTTGTCTAAATAGTAAAATTCTTCGTGTCCAGAATGTTGAACCCATTCTCCCATTACCGGTTTAGAATTCTTGCTAGATCTCGGGCCGAGATTGTAAATAACAGAGCACCCGGACATAATTTACAACAGCAGGATTGCAAACAATTAATTATTGTCAGTTGGGTTTGTTTTTTTTTTTTAGCTGGGGCTTTCAATGTCTTCTAAAGTGTGTTCTTGAAAATCGCTTGTTCCAGCGCCCACGCCTCACCACGGGCTTTTGTCGATGTTGAGCTTTGCGAGACATTCTCGGTCTAATTAGGCGTACCCCAAAATTCGACATCATTAACTGCTGTGTCCGGCTGTGCGAACATGAGGTACTTTCGTTTTGAACGAGCATCATTTAAGAGCCTTCCGAATGACTCTTCTGATCTCCTTCTCCCCATCTCTAGTGATACCACTTTTGCTTCTTTGTTTGGCTACGTGGAGTCACTTGTTAATAACAAAATGAAAGTACTACGCTCTCCTTCAGTGTTTCTCAGGGAGAACGATACGTACGAAGGAATTTAAAAATAAAGACATTAAACCTTACAATTGTGTGGCCAAACAACGGCCGACGCTCTCCGCTCGCTGGAATTAGTTTTGTCCCCGCGGGCTATGTTTGTTTTTGTATGCACGCTTCATCTTCGCCGTTCGGCTAAGGTCCCAGATGACACCGGGATCATCACACGCAAACACCGCTGCGGAGCCCCGAGGGCGCCGCCTTCACCGCCATAAACGATCCATCAGCACAACTTAAGGCACACCTATGATTATCCTGTAATCACGATCGTTTATTTTATTTCATAAAATTTAATACCTTCCGAGTGCAAATACCGTACCAGCGGCGCTTCGTTCTCGGTCTCGGTACTCCCGATAACCGTTTGCGACAGTCTGCAGATTAGCAATGTCTGGGCACTGGGTCTGCACACTGCTACTCTACTACTGTGTCCGACCGAAGAGCGGCCGACTGCTGGCCGAGCCTGAGCAAAGATCATTGGGGCTGCAATTTATAGAGCATTCTCCGCTTCGGGATCTCTTGCATGCTGCACGGCATTATCCGCCCAAGATATATGCCCGCCGGGTGATTGCGCCAATTCAACACAAGCCCATCACAACTCGACGACGAACAAACAGGCGACCTACAACTTTATTACACCACAGCACACTGAGGGCCACATGTAGAAAGACGATGCGCGCAAGAGGTGCTGTTAAAAATTATTTAATTTAACATTATTTCACTCTTTGCAAATCGACGAATGGCGTTTTTAGCAGAGAAACTGCGTCGTTGTGCGGTGTTCCTACACACCGGTAAGTAAAATCCCATTAGGGAGTCGGGCCTCGGATGCCTAAGATGGGCAAGTTAAACATCGCGTAAAGGTTTTTTTTTCCTTCACCGAGCTACTTCGTGCGTATTTGCGATACCACCACCGTCTATCCTTTGATTGCGTTACATACATCAATCAATTATGCAGTGATGGGTAGAGCGTTTTATTAATGTTTTATCATACATAAAATCAAGCTTCCAATGGATGCTGGTAGATCATGAAGTAGCAGCTACACCCAGCGCTCGGTCGCATTACTCCGGGAGGATGAAAAGATCAGGGTTAGTGGGAGGTGCAGGAAAATGACGAAAATTGGAAGACGCGCAAAAGCGTTGCACTGTGGGATTTGAGGGGTTGTCAGAATGTAAATTTTAGGTTCAATTTTTTTAAAGGATTTTTGTAGCAAAACTAAATAATTTAAAGCCAAAAACACGAACTCTGTAAATATGCTTTAAATTATTATATTAAAGTTCTCTATAGCGAACTAATATTTAAATGTTTTGTCAAATCCATCCCGATATAAAACGTTCTCTTTTCTAGGTATCCAATATTGCGTTGAGTCCGCTGAGATGATGTTCACTAAGAACTACGAATCAAACCATTGCTTTTAACGTCTTTCTATGGTTACGCTATTATTACCTTGGCTTTTTTGGTAATACATACCTCAGAATTGCGTTGATGGCAGATTTACAAATTTTAAATCATTAAATCATTTTACCTGGTTGACGTCTGTGGGTCTTCAATACTCTGGTAGCTTTCGGGATGAATAAAGGCTCCAAATTTGAAACGTTGGTAAATTCATAATGTCTACGATCTTAACATAGGTTCGAGATTTTAAAGCTCTATGTATACTCAAGGGTCATAACAAACAATGTAGATCAAAATTCAGAATCATGGAACGATGGATCTTCTTGTTTGATTTAAAAATCGATCTTAAAATACTATATCAAAAAATTTGACCAAAAATGAAATCCATTGTCCACCGTGGAGAGCAACCAACCAGGTACACACAGTATCCAAATAAGACCTTTAATTTGATGAAAAGCACAACGAACGCTACTGCTCTTGCACGCGTCAAGGTTGAGCCCGTTGAGACGCCATCGCACACGCGTCTTCCCACCAGCAGTGCCCAGCGATACCTACCTGCGAAAGTTATCTGTTTTCATGTGCAGCGCTTAACTCTCGTACATCCCCAACCGTTTCCAGCAAAGTGAAAAACATCCCAAACCCCACCACCACTGCCACCGAATGGATGGATGGATGATGATCCTTCCCAATCTTCGTTTGGGGCGGTGCGTGTGCACAGCTGCGTTCCTCCTGCACTTATCGTTTGATGTGATTTTAATAATTTATTTTATTGAACCATTTATCGGGAGCGTTATCGGGCACTTCGGGCAGGGGCTCTGGGTGGTGAAGTAAAACGGGTGAGAGAATGATAAACTGGTGATGGTGAATCGCGTGTGTAAAGCGAGCTCGGTTGTGTAAAGAGGTGCAGCTTGAAGATGGATGCTGGTGCGGTAAAGATGTTTTACCGGTTGGGCGGATGTTCGGATATCTTAACTGGGTGATGTGGTGAGCTAAATTAGATTCTCCCCGTGTGTCGTGCCTGCCAAATGGCTCATTACGATTGAGTGTTCAAGCGGGGTCTTTTTTTCTAGATAAAGCGCTTTACCTTCCAGTCATTTCGATACATCAAAAGTGTCGTTAAGTGTGGGGAACGATCCGATACGCTTGCGTATCTTCTCCTCGAGGTACTAACAAGTGGTCGTGAAAGGAAATTAAAAGAAGCGATTTCTTATCATACAGCTTTATTGTGCTTCTGTGCTATCGAAGAAAATGGTGCTAAACTTAAACAGCACGGAAGCCTTTGCAGGAAACCACAAGAATGTCCACCCCACGGCACAAAGGCACAGAAAATAGCTTTCGCTTGAAAGGCTTTCAGTGCTGCTGCTGCTGCTGCTGCTGCACCAATCCTACCAATTCCATCTGGTTTTCGCACGAGAACGAAACCGTCGCCGCATCCAACCCAGCGGGGGCAGCATACGATTCATTTTAAATACACCCATAAATTATCAATTTTTCATTTATATTACTGTCCAGCCATCAGCACCACCACCACCGGCGGTCTCATCCACAAGAAAAGCAAAGCAAACTCCCTCCCACTGGCAGATGTAGCGAGAGCAGCGCTGGCCAGCGGTGAAAAATGGCCCCGACTGTGTGGAATAGTACAGTACCGAGTGCTGCTAGCTGAGCCGGCAGGGTGTGTCCTTTTTCGGTACTGACGGTTCCCTGTTTCCCGGGGCTGATTGCAGCACACAACGGGTACAGTGCCCGGCAGCCGAAGATTTCCGGCCCGGAGCAGGTTTGCCATTCCTTAGCACTCAGAAAAAGATGAGTGCTCGCTCTGGGGCGGTGGTGGTCACCAAGACTTCTGTCTTGTCCTGTACACCACAGTGTGCTCGCTCCACTGTTGCGACATAAATTTTCTCCATTTTCCATTAGACGTCCCCGTGGCCATTTAAAAAGGAAATCCGATATTAACGTTCTCCAGCACAGAGCGTGTGTGTGTATGGAAGGTGGGCATCGTCCCATAAGCTCCCATTCTGCGGGAATGTCGAAGAAATGTATCACTTTTCAGTGGTCCCCGGCCGCTTGCCCCTCTCTCTGTGCTGAATGCAACTTTCTTCGCAGTTCCTGCGTTGCTTGCGAGAGAGAGTGAGAAGGATATCGTTGCTGCTGGAACTGATTGAATTTAAGTGCCACTCTCCGAGTCTCAAAGTCAGTACTGGTAGAGGTCCGTGTGGGCGGTTATGGGTTATGCGCCTTGGGTTAGGGGATGGGACGTTTGCTCCTGCTGTAAGAAACGCTCGTCGAACGCTTTAAGAAGCTGTGTGTAGGCATCGGAATAAATTTTATCCAATTTCTGAGAATGAATTCAATTTCCCAGTATTGTTGCGGGCTGTTTCATCCGCTTTTTTTTTTTTGAACGATGAAGCTTTGAATAAACACACCTCCTTCTCCTGGCTTGGTTTTATTTATTTATACTTCTTTCTCCAATGGGCTCCATCATGTCCTATTCAAAAAGGGAAGATCATCCGAATTGAATATTTAAAGTCGTGCTTCTCGCTGGAACTGTGTAACTCTCGTGTTGCCTTTTCTCCATTCAGGAAAGAAGGGTGCGAGTATTGTCGGTAGGCAAATTTAGCTTGCAATTTAATCTTCTGATCTGCAAAATAGTTGTCCGTAATTGGATCCGTCAGTTAAACTTAACCCGGCAGTGAAGATACACGCAGACGCGGTGCACCGTTGGATGCTTGGGATTTACTTCCCTCGGTACGTACCTTCCAAACAACCACCAAACGGCTCGAAAGATTGTGCCCGTGTCGTTCCACGCGCGACCTTCCACGCTACAGAAGACGTCGCGTCCGACGGAGGCCTGCCGTTTGCCGTTTGCGGAAATTAATTACATATTAAGATTCCGTTCGGCTAGTAGTGCAAGCAGCACAGGCTCGCGTGCATGTCTGTCAAGTTTTGCAGAAGCTCGCGCCCCGGACACGCACTTTCTTCCAGTGCCAGCGAATACCGGTTTAACTGGGCGCTTCAACCCCACTTCCCGCTTGTTAGGACCATTAGAACCTACCGCTTCCCGCTGGTGGTGGTTGTCTTCTGCCCTCCGCCTGAGCCTGAGCGAACGCTCGTTCGTTGTCTGATTACACTGCCACTTTCTCGGTGCTAGAACCAAACCAGCAATAAGGTGTACTTAGTCCAAACCCCGCTTTGCAGCAGTACACAGTACAGCAGGTACACCTACGGTACGGTGATTTTCCTATCGATTTTGCGCGGTGGCCTGGGGCAAACCAAAGTGAGTGCAAATGATATAAAGTGGGCATAATGAAAGGCTTCCTGGTGAGGCGCCGATTGCTACCGGCCATTTTCGCTCCCACTCGCTCGCTCGCTCACCCGGCTCTCCGGCGGGCATGCCCGTTAGCCGAAATGGCGATCACGATCTCCGTTAGCTCGCGCGAGACCCGCGATGCAACCCGTCCAGATTAGACGCAATTAACGTCAGTAACGAGTGCAAATGTTCTGACAGCTTTCCGATTGCTTGATTGATTTCACACCAGGGTCAAGGCATCGTAGCCCGGCCCGGCCCGGCCAACAACAACAAGCAACACAACCCCGCCGGGAATATAGCGGGAAGGTCGCGTCCGGTTGTTTTGCGCACTACCACCCCTACCACGGGATTGCGGTGCCCTGATGATGGGGCCACTTTCGTAGGTCATGTTTTAGGCCGTAGGTATTTGTGTGGTTCCACCGTTCCGGAGCTGGGATGAGATGGCACAAAACGGGCCGCCGAGGTGTTAATGGATCTAACTGTTGCTCCCGAATGTGCCTTTTTTCCGGGACGCTTTTCTCACAGGGATCCTGGGTTTACACCTACTGCTCTTACTGTTTTGAAAGAAGTTATGCCGGATGAAATATAGAAGCTATTCGATTTTCTCGTCTCTTAGTGGCGATACTTTCATAAACATATCTACTGCATGTCAGCTAAAGCAATATGCAATATGGAAACATGGACCAAAATGGACATGTAAAATGTATTATCACAAATCTTTAACAAAAGTTTATTGAAGAAGGATCTGTTTACGTGAAGTTTGGTGTCAGCACCAAGGATTTTTTTAGGATCTTCATCTTGTTTAAAAAAATGCAAGAACACTTTAAAAAAGTTATATTTTTGCTAAACTAAACGAAATGGTCTTATAGCAAAATGCCATTGGATGAAGGATGAAGGAAGCAATGAAGCATACAGGTTGTACTAAGTCATTTTGCGATGTGTGGTGCTGCATTTTGTCGCTCACGAAACTTACTTTGGCTCCTACAACGTATTTGTCCAAGTGTGCGGTCAATTGGTTGGAAAGATTCACGAATCTCTAGAGATTCAAGGATCTCCAGGGATTCATAAATCTCCAAAGAGTCATAGAGCTTGAGCTTCTTATTATTCTTTTTCTTGGCGTAATCAACTTGGAATGCTTGCGTATACAGTCTTTCGAGACTTCTTGGGCAAGTACCACGCAGCCCAAGACGGTCCATGCGAGGCTTGAACCCACCACGTGCGTGTTTTTAAGTCATGTGAGCTAACCACTGTGCCATGGGTTCGCTCAAATTCAATATTTTGAAACTCAACCATCTCTAAAGATTCATGAGTCCCTGGAGATGTAGCAATCTCAATGGATTCTGAATCTTATAGATTCCTGAATCTTTCAAATATCTTTTGAAACCATAGCGTTATCAAGTATCTTAGAATCTATCCATTTCCACGAAGTAAGTCTCAAAGGAATAGCCTCAATTGAAGGTTTTCTGCATATTTATGCACGCAAATTGATAAACATGTATTGAACGGTTTCTTTTGCGAAAGCTACGGACTAGTGTCATGCAAAAATTGAATGATCGCTCACAAAACGGGTAATTTTTATCGAATACTTCCTCAATCCAGCATCACAAACACAAAGTGATTATAAATCATTACATTGAGCACAGCCTTTAACCCTTTGAACTCGTTTTACAGTTAACTTAGATGTCCATTTTGCCCTCTCGTCCCATATCCTCGCCGCTGGCTTAGGCCTTTAACGTTTGGTGCTACCCAACCACACATCAAACCCTCTAACCTGTGAACAGGACCCCATTGATGTGTTACTCCCAAAACGAATTCTTCCTCAAACTCTCAGCACACTACAGCAACGGCAAACAAATCATATTTTAGCAACGTTTTCCCTCTACTACCCCTTCTCTCAAGCATCCATTTATGAACGGTAACGTGGTTTTTCACCCCAATTTCGTCTGAAATGTTATTTCGATAACTTTGGTTGCCGCGTGGGTCTCGTCCGTCCCAGGTGTCAAATGTTGATGGTAAAAACAAATTGCCCGATGTGCCCAAAAACAACATTTCGCATGATGTTTGTTTTCGCCATAGTGTGCCGTAACACAATCAATCAAACTCTGATTTTTACGTGCCCCAATCCTCACGGGTAAGAAGTGCGCTGGAAGTGGAAGCGAAAGCATCCTTCAATGAGCGTTCTTTTGGGGGGTCGATCGAGCTTCCTTTTTTTCACCTCCTGCAAAAGAAGGAAAAGTTTGATGATGTTGTTAAAGCTAACAGAGCAGCTGGGTCAGAAGCAACAAAAAAAAACAAATGAATGTGTGAGCGCTCGCTATATCTCCCCCCTTTTTTGCGCTGATGAAATTGTGGCAAAACTGACAGCATGCGTTCCTGAGCGTTATTTCCCCCGAGCATAATCAGAGAGCACTTTCCGCGCGAGCTTTTCTTTCTCTTTTCCTGCTGTTTTCCGAATGAAGTTTTGCACCACGCGGGGTCCAAAGTTTTGCCTTGTTGTGCCACAAGAAACCACAAGAGACTCGGTGTGTGTGTGCCTCGGATGATTGTTGGAGCAACATCTACATCGTTTGCCATCGGGTGCTTTGCTCACAGCGAACGTCCTTGCGACAAATGAGGGCGACCAAAGCATTTCCGACCAATAAAAAAAAGGGTGAAAAAATGTGGCGCACACATATCCCGTGGTGAGGCAAATTGTGATGCGCCCTCAACCCCGAGAAAACGATGATCATGTTGCCACGGGTGTTTGCACAAACGTCCGTATGATAATTTATGCAAATCCGTCCACTTCGCGATAATCACTACGATTCGTGTGCAAGCCGAGCGCGCGGCAACAAAGGGACACGACGGGGATGGGTTGGAATGAAGAGGGTTGAGAAAACCGCACGGCGAAACCCACCGAAATGAACGTTTATGTAAAACACAGGGCGACGCGACACAGTACGCGACGGATGTGTTTTGAAGCGTGCCGAGAATGTAGATTTTCCATCCCGAGACGCGGGGGAGCCTAAAATGGATAGTGTCCTCGGGTCCTCCCATACTCTTCTAAACGAAAAGAAAACCAAGAACTTGTGTCTGGGTGGAAAAGTGGTCAACTATTAATTGGACCGCGCGGGTGTTGCTTTCCCGGGGACACCGACGGACGATTTGCGATGAAAGCGGCAAGATAGCGCTCGAAACGAGCTCGAATTACAGCCACCATTTAATCGAATCGAGCTGAATTGGAACGGTTTTTGTCCTCTCTCTTTCTCTCGCCCCATTGAAGCTCATAAAACCAACAAAAAATGGCACAGCCAGAGCTTGCCAGACGACAACATAACTGTGAACGAAGAACGTACGCACCCCCTGCCATGGTGGCGGCGTGTTGTGCGTTTCATTTTACAAACACACAACACACCAGGGAGAACGCGCACCAGGCCACAAGGCAAGAATGTTGCCATCACACACTGGCAAGAAGCTGCAGGTTCTTAGGAATTGAAGTTACAGCGGTGGGGTCTCTCCGTAGTAATCCGCACACTCTTGCTGCTTCAGTCAGTGAGTGCCTCAAATAGAACGATTAGGCTTTCGAGAAAGCAAGGCTGCAAAGCGGCTGTGATTAATGCTTATACACTCGAGGCTCTTGAGGCTCTGAGCTCCCTTTGAGCTTTGCTTTCCTCCCTTTTGCACCCCGTGAGCTTTGTTGATGGACCAGAGGAGGTTAATGTAACGGGACGTCCCGCCGAGGTGTACCAGCCCCATTCTTTAATTTAATTATAGTTCTTACAACCTCCCGCGGGAGGTAAAAACGATGTGAAGAACTGCTACAAGCGATCCTCTTTGCATTTGCAGCTTTACCTTCATCAGATGATTCTATTAACCACTCTTCCCGGCGTCTCCTCCAATAGCGCAACGATCCTAAAAAGCCAACGCCAACCCTTCTAAACACGCATCTTTCCCTTTTTTCTGTTTTTCCAGGTGACGTTCTGTCAGGTGTTTGCTTCGTCGGTCAGCTGGACACACACTCGCTCGCCATGTTTCTGCTGATACCGCTCGTGATCTACCTGTCGATCGGGGGGATCTTCCTGCTGGCCGGCTTCGTGTCGCTGTTCCGCATTCGCACCGTGATGAAACACGACGGCACCCGGACCGACAAGCTGGAGCGGTTGATGCTGCGCATCGGGTTCTTTAGCGGGCTGTTCATACTACCCTCGCTCGGCTATCTGGCCTGCCTGTTCTATGAGTACTATCACTTCGACGACTGGATGATCCAGTGGAACCGGCAGATGTGCAAAATCTTCTCCATCCCGTGTCCGGCGGCCCGGCACGGCCCGCCCGACCCGAAGCCCATCTTTCACATCTACATGGTGAAGTACGTCTGCTCGATGCTGGTCGGCGTGACGTCGAGCGTGTGGCTGTGGTCGGGCAAAACCGTCGTCAGCTGGCGGCAGTTCGCCGAGCGGCTCCAGGGCAAGGACACGCGGAGCCGCGGTGCGTACGTCTAGTAGAGGGTAACGCGGGTGCGCATCGTCGCCCACCACCATCCGGCGGTGCGCATTACCGCGCGAGTCATTAGGTTTTAGGAAGAGGCGTCCCCATCCTCCTCATCACGATCATCATCCCCATGCTCATCGAACACAGACCGATCGATCACCGACCACCACCAGGGGGCGGGAGCACTTCAACCGAACGCCTCAAAAGCTCACACAAAGCCCCGCAACACAGTAGCAGTAGCAGCAGCAGTGGAAGGAAGCTGACACGCAGAGAGAAGGGTTTCCGGCATTGAACTCCCCTGCAGCAGCAGCAGGGAGCGAGATGCGTAAAGTAGGACCGCATAATTTAGACATAAGGATATATGTTTCGTTCGAGGTTTAATTTTGCGAATGACCAAATATCTCTGTAGTACACAGGCATCGGTTTAGTGGTAGCGTGTAGCGCGTTATAGAATTATTCAGCATCCCCGCCCGCTCGATGCAGCTTACATTGTACAGATCCGTCTTTTTACTTCGTTTGCTAGCTTACACACAATACCTGGCCTGACGCGGGGCCGCTTCATTCACGTTGGACAGATGAGGTAGGAATTTGTATTAAGAGACAGAGAGAGAAGAAATGAAATACGTTAATGTGATGCGAAAGAGATAGTGTAGAAGAAGAGGGGAGTCGCCGTTGCTTGGTAAACAAGAAGTTCCCGCAACTCTGTGGAAGGTCCTGCAGAATTGGCTACGCTTTAGTTAAGAGTAATAGGACGTCAGTACGCGAATCTTTTGCACACCGTACCGAGAGTGTGGTAAGAGAATACCTATATCTGTGTAAGAGAGTTAGCAGCCAACTGTAGGACTGTCCAACTGTCTAGCGCTGTACCATACCTACCTACCTTAGCCTGCCTACCTTCGTAAAGTAGATGTGGTAATACTGTCGTGTCGATGCATCCTCATCCCGCCAAAAAAAAATATCGGGACCTCTGTCGGCACTCTCCTGCTCGAACAGCATTAACTCTGTACATAACGAACGTTATCTAGGATCTGTTTGTCGGTGGTAAAAGGTGGACCTCCTCACTGCTTACCACGTGAGAAGGTAGTATGATAGCGCGAATTTTGCGAATTTTGCGCCGTGTAAAATAGTTAAGAACAGAGCTCCAAAAACCGCCTGCCTAACAGGCGGTTGCATTGCATTTAGCATCTATTTTCTTTCCCCGTCGTATCTTTAAGTCGCAAATTGTTGTTGAAAGCCACACACACATCCACACTCCTCCACTGCTGTGTGTGCGTTTTCCAGTCGTCCCGTGAAGTCATCCTGCCCGAAATGAACTCCCGTTGGCAGCGGTTCAACAAGATTTGGCACAGATGAGAGTGCTTCGAGTGCTGCTTTACAGTGAGCGCACTTTACAATGCGATGAAATCCGTTTTTCCCATCATCATCTTGGCTTTTCCCTCGATGCTCCCAAAAACGCGACATTTGAAGCCCCGTGTGCCCGTTGCCAACGTACCGATGCTAACTAGCTACCAATCCTATCGCACTAATTAAGGGCCAAAGGGCCGTACGTCGAACAAACCAAACAGGGGGGGCCAATCTTGCTCGGTGTGCGATGGCGTGTGCTCCCGAAATCCTTTCGCCCCCGGCCGCAACTTTAGCGAAGTATGTCATTACTGGCTGGCTGGCAGGGGCGCGGAATTGTTCTGCCGGAACGCTCCGAAATCCAATCGTCGTCGTCGTCGTCATACATGAATATTAATGACAGTGTGTAAGCCATTATCGGTGGTGGCTGCGCACGGTGATGTCCTTGCAGCATCTCCACGAAATGCTCCAATTGCTGGTGTGCTCGGTCAAGGATGTGTTGTGTAGCCTGCGTCCTCATTATCCCTTGGCCGTAGAGGGCGCGCGTGCTGTAGTGATTTGAGATTCCGATAGTGTCACATCGTTCGTGTCCTCTTGTGTTTCTATCTACCAGTCATCCACTGGTAATAGGAACCCAGCAGCAGCAGCAGCAGCAGCAACCGCAAGGTCCTTTAGCGTGACAGAACAAGAATTGTATAATTGGAAGCAGAGAATCCTCATCACACACACACACACGCGGACACACAATTCGAAACGCGGACGATGCCATTAATTATCTGAAGCAGATTATATAGGGACCCGGGTCTTCGGCACGTTTTACCTCCCCCGCCCGGCAAATGGGGATTTCCATAGTAAAATAAGGAGGGAAGTAAATTCTGTCGGCGTTGTGGGTTTTTGGGGTTTTTGGGCGGGGTTGTAAAGTAACGCCGCTGGCGCCCGCGGTACCACGTGCCTGGGAAAGTTAATTAATCATGGTGTAGACGGCGACTCTTATCCCTGTGCTGTGACGTATGAGGACAGTTTTTGACACATCCAACGATAGGGACGATTAAAAAAAGCAAAGCCAATCCTGAAAAACAACAGCAGCGAAAAGCTCCTTTTTTTTGGGGTAAAGCAACAAGCGTTTCCTGGAGCCGTGATCCTTTTGACCTTTGAGCTGTCAGCTATATCCACTTTTGAGCGCTTCACCTCGAAGAAGTCACACAATTATATTTCAATTAACAATTAACTCCTGCTCTCAGAAGAGAGAGAGAGAGTGAGATGGATTGCTGATTGCCAGTGGGAAGGAACTGGGGAACTGTTAGAATCGGGCGTTTGTCTTCGGGCCCAAAAACCGAGCGCGATAAGTGCCAGTCAAAGTGAGGTTATAAATTAATGCGTCTCCAGGCATTGCCGCCGCTCGCTATTCGGGAATTACGTTACGTGGAGTGTGGAACCTTTGAGAGGTGATTTTAATTTTGCAACGTCCTTTTTCTGTAGCAATGGCACCTGAAACATGGGACAATGAAACGAGCCATGAAAATTAAAATGCAAAGTACACACCACCATTTCGCGTTCCTGCTCCATTTCTAGCTTACTTGCTCCTCGTCAACCAATCCAAGAGACATCGCTTCGCATTGTTTTCCTTCCCCCTGGTCGGTTGGTGTGTTTGTGTGTACTTGTTCCTTTTTGCAAATTCCTTCCTTCCTGTTGCGCGGTCGCCATACGCTGCTTGGCTTTGGTTTGGTGTGTTTTCACGTGGCCGGGCTTGTGGCCGGGTCGTCGTCGCCGTCGCCGTCATCGCTGCGTGTTGTGCCCCCGAGCAGCGGATCGGTTGACGTGCAAATAAAATTGTGTTTATGTTTTTAATTTAATTTTACGATTATTGCTCTCTGTGCACGCTGGGGCTCGCCCCGTCTTTTCCCTGCTCGCGCTCGCGGGGATCGCTTTTATGAGAAACAGATTTGTGTGGCGAGCGGTGTCAGTGCTTTTTGTTTGCATCTTTGCTCATTCGGTTTGGCGAGGAGCGCATTCCGATGCAAAAATGTTGCTTTATTACAGGGAGTGGAGTGGCGCAAAAACAAAACAAAAACGAGCGACTGCATCGGCTGCTTTAGAGCAGCAAAAAGCTTGCACTTTGTGTAAAGGGCAGATGGGATTGCTTCTTTTTTTTGTGCATAATAAAATTAATATTTGCCGTATCTTTTGACGCTGATGAAGCCATCCGGAGTGCTGGTTAAAGGCCTATTGAATGGCCTATTGCATTACAATTCATTTCCCAAGCAAGGCTTCCCTTTTTGAATGAGGCGTTTGAATGCATTCGAGCTTCAGGTTGAGCTTTCATGAAGAATTCTTTTAAAATGTATTTGCTTTTATTTTTGCTTACTTCAATTTTCAAGTGTTTTGAAAAACAACCCAAATCGAACTTGCCGATCGAAATTAAGTTTTAATCGAAAAACACCAACACACTTTCCCCGCAAACACATTTGCCCTGGTGAAATGGGTTTGTTTACGCCTTTTTGCGCAGCGAGTGCTTTTTTCCATCGCTGGCTTAAAATTTGAAAGACACAACAACAAACGGATCCTTCCTTTGAATCGCTCGCGACTTATGCAGGGGCTTTCTAGCTTGAAAATATAAAAAAAAATCAAAGCTATAGTCTGCTCGGTAAGCCAAACAGGAGCCAAACGGGGGGGAAAAAACTAGCCAACCCATGGTCGCGCGCAGCGCCATCTCGTTAACGATGTTTGCGGTGTCGTTTGCCTAGTTCTTCTTCCCCGCGTGTTCGGACAAAAGCTATCATCTGCACTCAAGATTGGAGCTGGAAAACCTCTTGAAAGATTTCTTATTTTCCGGGAGGGTTCCCCCTTAAAAATGGTTCCCTGGCTGCACACACAAGATGGCTTTTTTTGCCTCCTTCTTGTCATCGGAAAACTCTCTCTTGCTTGTGCCGACGCGTTGGTCGACTTGGAGAAGGCGCACCGTTGGCATAGGATTGACGAAGGTTCCCGGGGACTCAATCAACTCTCAAGAGAGGTTTCAACTCTCGCTCTGGTTTGTCGTTCGATTGGTTTCGCCCTTCGCCCTTGTCACTGGCAGCGACAAAGATTGTCGTCCAAACGAGAAAGCGACGACCACTCGACGTGGGGAGGAAAAAATAGGTAAACAGATGCACGGATTTCCTTCTCTGTGTGTTCCTGTGCTAACTGACTGAGAGGTGTCCCAACGTTGCTCCTGGTGAACGAGACAGCCTCGAGTGTTTGGAACGGGAATGCTTGTGCATCCGTGAGGACATTAGCGACACGAGTGTGAATTGATTTCTTCCTCCCATGTAAAGTGTGGCTGTTGAGGTGATTACTGCTGTCCCTCTGTAAGACGGCTAAAGGTCGTGGGGCAACTTGAGGCTCACATATCATATTTACATGCGCACAACAAACCCTCCCGACAAGAAAGAAAAGTCGGTTGTACCGATTAATTTGTTGGCAATAATCGAGTTCTTCCTTCCGCATTTTTTCCACGTCACTCCCCAGTTCATTCGGCTTCAGTGCTCGAAATGGGATTCGATTAATTTTCCCATGCGAAAAACAACTTTTTTTTTGTGCTCTTCCCGCGCTTTCTTGCAACGGAAAAACGAGTGATCGCGATAATGGGCGATTTCTCTCCCGGGATCAATAAATAAATGTTTATCTTTGCCGACGACGACGACGACGACGACGCACGACAACAACAGAGAAGGGACACAGCAGCAAAAAAAGAAGTTCTCAGCAGGAGCAGCAAGCAGAATAAGAAGTTTCCCACAACCGGCCAAGCCAGAATAGTGAGCCACCAGCAGAAGCGTTCGTCCTGTTGGAGCGTGAGTGCCGGGTGTCACGTAAATGGGCAAGTTACTTCCTTCGGTTTTGGTTGCAGTTTATTTTTTTTTGCTTTCCAATTTGCTTGAGCTAGTTTGGACGAAACTTCAACCCGCAGAGAACCAGTCTGGAGCCATGGTTTTTGTTTTATTTTATTTTTTCACTTTTACTACTTGTCGTTATCGGCCTTTTTTTTTTGGTTTTTAGTTACTGTGTTTTATTAATAGGAATGCAGTGTCATGATAAATGTCAGTCGGCGTTCAAATTAAAGGGCATTCGGTGTCCGGGCTTGATGATGGTGAAACGGCGGGGTGGCTTTGTGCAGGATTTTTGCAAACGGAAACAACACAACGGATGGGAGAAGGGAGAGAGAGAAGGTGAAAACTTGTTTTGATAAACGTTTATATACAAACATTTCTCGAGTTCTGCCAAATATTATAGTGCAAGTCGTTTGGAGAAGGGCAAAACGAGACCCTCGGTTATTAATTTGTGACTCAACATGTGTGCATTTCCATTCATTTTGTCATTTGTGTCAAGAACGACGAACACCTGTACTTCCTATTCACTTTGTTTTAATAATTGTTGATTTCATTCTTCACAGGGTGCGTTGCAGCTTATGCAAAACCCGAATGCAAACCTAGCAGCAGCGCGACAAACGCAAATCGAACTCGTGTCAATTCACGATCAACCGGATAAAGCTGATCGATTACACACACACTTCACTGTGAAGGAGCGAAAGAACGGGCGATCTAAAAAAAAGAAGGAATTGTTAAGAAGCATTTGCTTACGTTTCCCATCTCTGTTTTTGATTGCAAAATCGAGCGATGAAGATTGGAAGTGGATAAAAATCAAAATATTATTACAGTAGGTGACCGCTAACTGAGAGGTAAACAAGCTCCAGTTAACGAACAATGTTCGCTAACTGGAGTGACGTTTCTATGGATTGATTGTTTTGATTGGCGTGGGCTGGAATAAACATACCAAATTTTTTTTTCATTTATGTTGATATAAAGTATAGTAATTCGTGTAATAACATAAATTAATAGCAAACGTAGGTGAAAAACCCTAAATTTCTTTGAAAAATGCATATTTGCGACAAATTTCTCTTCATGAGATTCCGGATGTTTCATGTTTTGACGTTTAAGTGTTCGTTAACTGAGAATCACTCCAGTTAGCGAACCTCCAGTTAAAAAGCACTCCAGTTAAAACACATCCAGTTAGCGGTCACCTACTGTATAAGGAACAAAACCCAACCACTTTGCTAACGAGCTCTCGCATTTTTGTGCGCATCATCTGCGTCTGCTGCTTCAACAAAAAATGCCAAATAATCGATCAAACCCCCAGTGGGTGGCGGGAGGTGGTGCACATTGATCTGGTAGCTATAAATATTACAAAAAATAAAGAAAGGAAAGTAAGAGATACGAAGCGGATGAGCCTTTCGCCCTGCAGCAGCAGAAGATCAATTATTGGTTAGCCTGGTTTTAGCAGTTAAGTTAAGAAAAAAGCAGGAATTATTAATTGTTAAACAATGTGTCATAAAATGTAAATGCTGCAGCTCCCAGAATGCGTGTGCTGTGTTGCTGCTGTGGACGAGAAGACATCGTGCATCAGAAGACGTGTGCATCCTTATCGTCTGACACTGCTCTACTACACATGCTACAGTGGGGGACATCCGTGTTCCAGCCTGCCAGCATTTGCCTTTCATGTAGTCATTAATTTAGATTTCGTTAGCAAAAGAAACAGCTCCTTACTCATATGCAAACTGAACCCAAGATGGCCACAATTCGAATCTGCTTTTGAACACCCACTAGGAGGTCAAAGTTCAAAGGGAAATGCGAAGGCAAAGGGTAAACAAAAGTACCATGTCCCGCGAAACTGCTTCTCGGTGTCCGGTATGTGTTTACTATATGTATATGTACAAAAGCAAGCAGAACAACAAGAGAAGAAGAAGAAGAAGAAGAAAAAACATAAACAATAATGCGTAAAAATTAAAGTAAAGGTTTAGTACGTTGAAGAAGTAGACAGGGTGTGAGATGTAAGAATTAAAATCGTATTATATAAAATATCCCCAGGAAACATGCATCAAGATGGTGAAAGCTCATGAAAGTGCAAAGGAAAAAAGGAAAATGGAAAATCTGTTGTATTCATCTGAAAAGTGGAAAGTAAAGTAGAAACAGGAACAGGAAGGACAGGCGTATAAATATATAGATACAGAAAAAACAAACAAGCAAGCAAGAAAAAAAAAACATCACTAGAATGCGCAAAGAGGGGATTAGCATGGTAAGGATATAAAACTTGTACATGGGATTAAGTGAAGCATCGTGCATCAAAAATATGAACTATTAGAAGAATCTTTATACCGTGCTGCTTTTTTTGTTTGTTTGCCCCACTGCTGCTGCTCGCACAGCTTTCGCTGAAAGAAATTCCCGACCCGCGCCAATGCTTTCGACACTCATCGCGCTCCTCACAATATGTTGAGCAACAAATTCCTTCGAACGCAAGCAATGTTTTCGCTAGGGGGGAGGGAAGAAAATGAGTAAAAAAAAAGAGGCACCGTTGTATAGGATCGCCGACGGTGAGGGATAGCATTCCTGCCAGATTCGTGTGCATGCCAATGTTGATCGAAAAATAATGTCCCTCGACGGCGGTGGTGCGGACGGTGCGTTATCCTGTTCGTTCGACGGCACATGCACGCTTGCGTTGCTTCATGGGATCGTTTTTGCCAGCGTTCAGGCCGGGCCTTCTCCTTCGCGACGGCGTTGTTTACTGGAAAGAAGGTGGATGGAAAAAATGGAGCGTGCATAGTTTGAATGTTTATTTTGATGCTTAATTTATGCCCGGAATGTTTTTATTTAATTAATTGTTTCGTTGAAAATTGTGTTTAATGAATTTTAGTAAGCAGCTTTTTACGCCAGCTTGTCAGTTCATTTTATCTACCTTATCACGTCATATTAGGTAAAGTTTTTGTTTATAAACTCATCATTAGCAACATTCTTTGTATATTTTCTGTTTGTTTTGTCGTTTTAAAAAACTTACCTAGCAAATGAGCTTTAATTTGCAGTTTTTACATCTTTTTTACAAATCATTTGTTTGTTTCGTTTACCGTTCATTGTTAATGTTAATGTACGATTTGTAAGCTCATACCCAATTTTATTATTTTTGCTTTTCTTTTTTTCTATTTATATCTATTTTTCTTTTCTATAACTCATTTTCTTTTTTTCGCTTATCTTTATTATGGACAGCAAAATGGAATCGAATATAATATCCGAAAGCATTGCGACCTACTACCTAATCGTGAGTATTATTAAGCTAATTTTATTACTTCAGTTATATTCGGGGTTGTGGTCTAAAAGTTATAAGATCTGGTGGTGGATTTTGAAAGAAATTTTGCATTTTTTATTTTGCTCTAATTCTCTAACAAATTTCTAAAATTGGTAATAAATCAATCAATGTTCAAATATCGATACTTGTCGTTAAGAAACGGTGTTATATTACAGTTGAAGATTTAAGAAAAAACACTTGCGTTTTGATTACTGAAATGTCCATATTCCTCCTTAAGAGTCTTTTCAAAGCTAAACCATTCACTCTTGAAAGCTAAAAATGGAACAGTCTTGCTGCATGTCAGCAAGTAAAAACTAAGCGTACAATTACACTCACCATCAAACCCATTACCTTCCTTCTGGGAAATTAGGAAGATTGCTTTGAAAAACGACCCCAAACCCCAGAACGCTCTTTCCCTAATTTCCCTTTCCAAAAGCGGTTATTTTAACCCTCCCGATGGGGTACCGTTTTCCAAGACAACGAAAATTTTGTACCGAGCTCTTCACTTTTACAGCTTTTGCTGTCACCGCCGGTGCTGTAGAAGGTGCTGTATCCTTTCATGCGAAATTTGCAATCTACCGATCAGTCACACTGTGAAGCGTATAATGCTCTCGCTGCATGTTGCGTACCGATGGGTTGATTAATGACACACCACCTGCCGGTGTTTAACAGGAACGACGTACAAAGCATCCAATTTCCAATAAAATTAGGAAAGCAGATGTGGCGAGGAGCAATTTTCCTTGACAACCTAACACAAAAATGCACTATACGAGGGTTTTTTTTTATGAAATAGGATAAATTTACCGATAAATGTACAATTTGTCGAAAATTTGAAGAGTTAAAGTAAAGTATAGGAAAAATTTAACAAATAGCAATTGAAGAACGTTGTATCTTTTCAAGCACTACCATTTTTCCATTAAACAAAACAAATTTAACAAAAATATCGTCAAAACATTTCCAAACTGGTATTACCATCATTGTACACGCATTGACTCTAGTGGTTGATGGTCCTATATTAAATTTGTTTAATTTAGATTTGAACCCACTTTTATTCTGAAGAAGAATTTTGCCACTTTTCATCTTCTTCTGCCTCGATGGAAAATGCCACCTCACCAGCTGATGGAAAATCTGGAGGTGGCACTTTTTATACTGACCCAGAAAAAGAATCCACCGAATGCTTCATCATTCTTAACACCGACTAGTTGCATTGCATACATTTAGGCGCTCGATATTAGGCAGCGCTCTGACATTCATGGAACAAAAGTGGCGAAAGAAGCCAATTGGCTCAAAGTCTCTATAAAAAAAAGAAAAAAATTCTTGGAACAAAAAATTACCCTACTAACAGTTCCTACGAACACAATTTAAAATAATGAAAAGTTCTTACAACAGACAACGAATGCATTACCCAGCGTACCATCCAACAAAAAAAAAAAACGCGTTTGTTCGAGTTTTTCGGGGGAAGATATTTTAGTGCACAATTGATAGGTTCCATCTTAGTATCAGCAAGAAATTTAATTTTATTTGCATTACCATACGATTTTTATTTCCTTCACTGCTTATAAATTCAATGCATTCAACTCAAACAATGTTGTGGTAGACCTGAAATACATGCAAAGTTTTCAATGGAATAAATCGTTCCATATTCCGGTCCTCCTATTTCCATGCCTAATTTTAATAAAGCACCCTGCTTCCCATGCCGATTTGTTTCGCACACAATCATAAAGAACACATGCGCCTGAACATATTCATTCAGTATCGTTAGCAAGGAACTTTTCTTTTCACTCCCTAGAGAACACACACGCACACCAAAAAGAGAGAGAGAGTGCACATATGCCGGGGAAGCTTTTATCGAAATGATAAACGAGAACATTAATACATATTACGCGTTGGCGCTCACAACAACCTCATTAAATAATGAAAAGCAAACATAGGAGGTTTTCCAGGGTACACTTGCTGTGGGGCAGGGACAAAGTTATATAAAGAATGGAGTAAAGTAATGGCCCACAGCACAATACACTCGCAATGTTTCGTCCTTTTTCATGTTGTCTCGTTTTCTGATCAGAAAACGCATATGTGACGGCTGTTACAAATTTGTTTGATTTGTTTTGCATTTGTTATGAATAAACATTCAACGGAAGTTGATTTGTTCAGCATCCTTTGGGAATCCTTTTATTTTGTTCGTTTACAAGTTTGAAAAAGCTTAATTGTATAAATTCGTTTCATCCATTTAAATGAAAACGGGAAAGGTATGTAATTATCATCGTGTTGTGTAGATAAAGGGCAAACCAAGCTTTGCACACAAAATGCCAGCAATTAGCAATAATTTTAGGAAATTTATATTTTTCTTGTTCCGAGCTGTGATCTTGTCTTTATACTTCGTAATAAACTATTTATATATCTTAATAAATGTCTAACTATAGCCAAAATGACCTTTAATTTTACTCTATTACCGTCTCAACCATTTTTCTAATTCGAAACCGGATTGTAACTACCTTAACGGCTTTTCCAATTACTCAACATACCGCGATGGAGCTTACCACAGTGAAATGAAAAACTTCACCACTCCATCACATCGAACAGCTTTCAATGACATACTCTCCCTCCCTTTGGCCTCTAAAGTGGACGCGAATGAAATTTCATTTCCATCCAATAGAAATATTTTATCAAACGTATTCTTATTGGAAAAAATAAAATCGAAATCCCAAAAACACACCACACATGGCGTTCGCGGCGGTGGTGTATTGCGGGTCACGGATTAGGCGAATGTCCTTCAGTCTACGCTTTTTTCCGACATTTGGAAAGGCTCATCCATATGTTATACGAACAACAAAAAAATGAAATAAAATGCTTTCACCCCCCAAAAACCAACCACCAAAAAAAGACTAAATTTATATGTACAAACGATTATACCACACACTCCAACACCGCCATCACATCATTTCGCGCCCTGGTGATAGTGAGGCCGCGCAATGTTTCGTTTAATCCGGTCAAGTTCGGTCAATGAACACACACACACACACGCGCGCGCGCGTTTGATTGTGAGGGCAACATAAATCCTTTCACGCTTGCACATGCCACCGCTGCGCCGTGGCTTGCCGGGGTGATGCGTTTGAATAAAGGCTTCCTAGAATCGCCACCAACGAGGTCGCCATCGATGAGCATTGCAGGAGCAAAAATGGGCGTTCGACTGGAAAGGACTTTAATCACCCCGTTTCCCGGTTGGGTGCATTTTTCCATTTTGTCCTCCCGCTCCTGTTTCATGGGCGTATGCGGGTGGCAATAGCAAAAAAAAGTGTGGCCCATTTTTTCCATTCAAACACAACCAAAATAAAATGCAAAAAAAAATATATGTTTGAAATTGGTGAAAGACCCGTGATCAGCAGCACCCATCATCATCATTATCATTCATCCTATCGCTGCGATTCGTGAAACACAGCAGGATGAAAGGAGTAATGAGTGTCCCCGACGCGTACGCGTCTATTGTACAACTTTGATGGTTTGCGCTCACGCGGGCACCATTCAACCGGTGATTGGGCGTCTGGTGTTTGTTATTTGTTTCGTTTCCATTAAAGAGGCAAATTGTGCATTGAATGCATTGAATGTGTGTACTTTATTTCAGCGCTCTTCGTAGGTGGCATATACTCTGGGATCACCCAATAATACATATTCAATCAATTTTACTCAATCAATAGCTTTTGTTCAGTACTTTCATTTATCAATTTAAGCGATCAAACGTCCAATTACGACGTATCTATACTGTACAAGAATTTATTTTTTCATTGCTTCTCATTTAGGGTCGTATACATCGTTTGGAATAAAGCAAACATCCCTTCACTATAAAATGTTTCACAAGAATCCCGGGCTTCTATTTTCTATTCCCTATTAATATTTTTGCTATATCTATTTGCATCCCAAGTGCAGTGCACTTTCCCCACAAAATGGATTCATTGTAACAGACGCATGTTACGGCGAAATGGAACTGTAATTTTAATCACAGCGGTAAATTCATTGAATCACTCTCGGGGCTGTATGGAGTAATGGATTTACGGAAAATCCATTTCAAGCAAATGCGTGTGAATTTCTTAGTAGCTTTCAATTTAACGTTTCTAAAGTAAACGTTTCGGTTTATAGTTTGATTGATTCAGTTTATTTAAATAATCTTTAAATAATCTTTAAATAATAATCTTTCTCCAGATTATTTGTGGGCGTTTAATAATTGTTCGTCTTTGGAAATTGAACATTATTATTATTATTATTATTATTATTATTATTATTATTATTATTATTATTATTATTCATTTCATATTGTCAGCCTCCTAGGGTTTCACAATCATATATCTTACAAACTAAGAAAGAAGGAAGTGTTAAGGATGGGAGATTGATGATAGAGACAAGGACTCAGAAAGACGAGAGCGAAAACTGGACAAGGGGACGTGGTAGTCGAACAAATCATGAGCTTCATTAAATGCTGCACAAGCTCTCAAACATGGATCTGTCTGACCAAAAACAGAACGGCGGAAGGGGATAAAAATGGGAGGTCTGTCGCGGAGACGACGAGAAGGGACGTAAATAGGAATGGAGCTGAGGAGCGAAGGAGCATCGATAGTGAAGGTCAGGAGGCTGGCAATGAAGTAAGACTGCGCGTGTGAATGCCGGGATTTGATTTCCATCAAGCCCAACATACGACAGCGAAGAGAATAAGAGGGCACAGGTGCATTATGTCCGTGCAGAAATCTACGAATAGCGATACGCGTAAACTTCCTCTGCACTCTCTCTAGTCTCTGCACAGCGACACCTCCAGCCGGGGTCCACACAACACTAGCGTAATCCAGCATAGATCGAACACAGCAACAGTAAAGCGCCTTCAGGCATAGCGGATCTCTCAACTCAGAGGCAAGACGAATTATTAGTCCCAACGCTTTGTTTGTTTTAGCAACGACATGATTGATCTGATCCTTGAATGGGAGGGAGTCATCGAGCCAAACAATATTTAAAAATTTCTTATTTTTACAAATGAAACAGTAACCAGCTTTGTGTAAGGTGAATAAGTTTTACTACGAATGTTTAGAAAATCCGCGGCATGACATCAATTAAATTCTGGGGTTCCCGTGGTACAGTCATCAAACTCGGGACCTTGCGGTTGCTCTAGAAATTTTGAATTCATTTTTTTTTTTACATTAACTACTTTTAAATACAATTCAATTTAAACTAATTAATTAATCATTGGTAGAACATGTTTCTAAACAGTAACGATAGGTCCAACATGTGCTCTAGAACAAAAACGAAGTGCAAAATTATTCTTGAATTCAATTTAATTATTGCCTAACTTTAATTCAATCGACCTCAATATATTCGACATTAGTCAAGCAACAGAATCTAGTCCAAATAAAAGAATGTCATATATCGAGATTTCGCTGTATTTACCATTTCAATGAAATACGCGCCTAAATGTATGCAATCTAATTTAGGAGGATTGTGAAACTGCATTAAGGGTTTAAATTGAGTTTGAATTCATTGCTTTCTAATCGTCCTTTCACTTACAATTGTCTATCCTTGATTAAAAATTCGTAAAATTGGTATTTTACATTACAACTGAATCGTTTTGCCGAAATCAGTAATTGATCGTTTCTCTAATATAAATTATCTAATTACCGAGCTGTATACTGGCGCGATGCTGCTCGATCACCACAATTTGAATTCCCATTTCACACGCAAACTTCCCCACAAAATATCATTTATCGCATTCCGATGCATTCACCAAACGCAAACAACGCCCGACGATAACCATATAACAGGGTAATGCTACTGACAAAATAATCTATTTCGTCATGGCCAACTGCGGCAACTGCGGTCATCAAATCGGCCGTGTCGGCAAATCGGTCAATCTCTGGTCGACGCACACCGGCGCAAGGGAGTATGTGTGTAGACGCTCACACACACAACATGATTGTTTGTACCGAACCGGCGGGGGAGTTGGTTGTCCCGGTGACTTGTGGCGTGTGCAGCAAAGCGCACAAACAAACATACCGCAGGCTGAACGATTTTCCCGCCATAGGTTTCCCGCGCTGGCTGGCCCACGACACCGCATTTTCCGAAACCGCATATATCGCCCGTTTGCCCGTGGCCATGCGCGCGCCATTCGACGGATGCTACGGTCAAAACGGACCGGACCGATATCGGTGTGTGTGGCATGGTAATTGGAAAATTATGCAGATTTTCAAAGTGATTTCGCAACATTTCGGGTTTGGGCTCGGGTGTTGTCCTGCAAATCGCGCGAGCGTTGTACTTTTGCAGATCGAATCCGGAGACCATGATCGGGCTGAGATGGCACTGCTCGGAAGGCTCATAAAGGGAATAACGACCGGCAGGTCGGCGACGTGGACATGGAGTGTTGATTTGGTCGACGATTTGGATAGTTAACGTTCCGTTACACAGTTCGTTGCGAACGATGCCTCAAAATCAATCGACATACCTTCCGGCAAGCTTGGGTGGAATGTGTGTTGGGAAGATTACTGGCCATTTGCCGAGATAATCTGGTTGTCCTTAAGATTACACATCCCTTCGATTACGAATAGAAAAGTGCTAAGCTATCCAAGCACTTTTTTTTAGAAAAAAATGATAAAAATATTTTTTTTTTTGCTTTTAATAATTTCACGTAATCCATCCTACTAGTCCTATCGTCAATTGAAGGTGATAAAAAATGTTTTTTTAATCCACTTTATCATCTTATTTGGTGAAACAACCACTTGCGGTTTCAGGCCTGCCTGTACCACTTAATGCGCTTGGCTATAAGAGATTGTATGATAACCCTTAGGATCAGATATATGAACAAGTTGCAGCAACACAATTAGTTAGAATAACTATGACCAACGTCACTTGCCTGGTGAAAGTGGATGGAAAACTCTTAGGGCCTTTTGCTACCATCAACGGAATACCGCAGGGGGATGGGCTTGTCTGTCTCCTATTCAACCTGGCGCTAGAGAGGGCCATCCGCGACTCGAGGGTGGAGACTACGGGAACCATCTTCTATAAGTCAAGCCAGATCCTGGCATACGTTGATGATGTAGACATCATTGGTCTGCGGCTCTCCTATGTAGCAGAAGCCTACCAAGGGATCGAGCAGGCGGCAGAGAACCTCGGATTGCAGATAAACGAGTCAAAGACCAAACTGATGGTGGCAATATCGCCGATTTTACCACCAACAAGCCCAAATTTAAACTTACGTAGGCGTGACGTATAGATAGGTAAACGCACTTTTGAAATCGTCCCAGAATTCAACTATTTTCAAAGGTCAGCAGCGACAATAGTATGGAAGCTGAGTTGCGCGCAAGGATGCTGGCTGCTAACCGGTCATTCTACAGTCTGAAAAATTAGTTCACCTCAAACAACCTGTCGTGACGGACGATGCTGGGACTATATAGTACATACCTATATAGTACCGATACTCACATACGCCTCTGAGACATGGACACTGTCCAAATCTGACGAAACTCTCTTAGCCTCGTTCGAGAGGAAGATGCTCAGAAGGATACGAAGGAGCCGTTATAAAGATGAGCTATATGAGATGTACAGCGACTTCACTGCCGGGCAGCATATCACGCCCCGGCTCGCAGTGGCTGGCCATGTTAATTTATTAAAGATAATTTCGTGGCGCGCACAGGGGTATTAGTAATACTTAAAAAAAACATAACATAACCTTACTTGATAAATATTTGAATACAGATATGAACATTTACACGTGGCAACGGTCAAAAAAGTAGTCAAAAAAGCAGTAGAACTTATTAAAAGCTTGACACATGGAGGTAAATGGATCATGAGCTCCTCTCTAAGTACGGGCCCGGTCTATTGTAATCAGACAATTCCGGAGACGTAGTGCGTGGTAAGGAGGGTACAAATTAATCTCAGGAAGTACCTCGGGTGCATCAATTTCACCTTTAATTAACTTTGCTACAAACACTACTTGTGCTACCTGCCTACGTCTCCCTAAGGACAGCAGACCCAGAAGAAGCCGTCTAGTTTGATATGGTAGAGGCTGCTTCACGGTCCACTATATGATGATAATAATAAATTGATAATATTTTCAAAAACAACACAACACGCAATATAAATAAATAAAATCTCAACAAACAAAAAGACAAAAAAAAAGAATATTCAAAAACAATTTGCATACAACAACACACGGTCGGTATCGTACCAACGGTCTTTTCAAGCGCGAAGCCTTACAACAGTCAATTCCGCTCTGACATCTTGTACGGTTCCGCAAACGTCACACGCGCACCGCATGCGGCGAAACGTCAAGAGGGCCATTGTTTACCGCTGTCCATAATAAACGTGCTCGCGCCGCGGTACCGCTTTGGGTCGTGAATTTCGTTGATTTTGTGCTGAAAAGTACCATTTTCCGTGGTACAAACGTTTTGTTGGGCGTGGAGGAAACGCTTACTCAAAAGAAATTATCACAATAACAACAGAAGAATGCTACTCGCCGAAACACAGCAACCGGTCGAAGTGAGTGGATGCGGATGCAGCACCGGGTTAGGGGACGCGTGGCCGTGTGGTGGTGTTAATTAATGTGCATTTCTTTTTGTTCCGTTTCTTTCGTTCTTTACCCGGTGGTCAGGATATGGATGCGTCGACGGAAGATGTTTCGGAATCGTTCAAGGCCGAGTTTGCCGACAGTACGGACAGTGAGGAAAGCTTCACCGACGAATATGATTCCGATGAGGAGGTAAGGGAAGCTGTTTCGGTGTACCCGTGGGGTGGAGGAGCACAGAGTGGTTTTATTTTGATTTTCTCTTTTTATTTTCCCATTTTCTGTGTGTGTTTGTGTTTATTGTGCTGTGTCGTTCGCCCCGCGTTAGCTACGGCAAGCCTTCCTTCGCAACGAGCTGAAGCCGGGCTTGAACGTGATCCTGAAGGAAGAGCGGCAGCCGATCAACGATACGATCAAGCTAAAGGCCGCCCTCGAAACGTGCACACTCAAAGCGCCCTGGCTCGAGCGGATGGATCTGGTGAACGATCTTGCCCCGCTCACGCCCGAGCTAGCGATCCAGATCGAGAAGCACGAGCAGAAGCGGGAAAACCTGTTCAAGGGCAACCGGAAGATACCGTACGTGAAGCCGGAGGCGGACACGGTGCTGAACGACTTCAAGCGCGAGATCCTGTTCCACCGGCAGGCGCAGGCGGCCACGCTCGAGGGCATCGGGCGGCTACACGAGCTCGGCATCGCGACCAAGCGCCCGGACGACTACTTCGCCGAGATGGCCAAGACGGACGAGCACATGCAGCGCATCCGGAAGGTGCTGCTGGACAAGCAGGAGGGTATCGCGAAGTCGGAGCGCATCCGGCAGCTGCGCGAGCAGCGCCGCATCGGCAAGCTGATACAGCGCGAGGCGACGGAGAAGCGGGACGAGGAGCGGCGCAAGATGCTCGGCGACATCAAGAAGTTCCGCAAGGGCAAGCTGGCCAACCTGGACTTCCTGGACGATGACGACGGGCCGCGCGGTGAGTTCCGCAAATCGGGCAAGGGACCGGGTAAGGGCGGTAAGGGAGGGAAGGGAGGCAAAGGGGGTGCGAGTGCGAAGCGGAAGGCGCGCGATGCCAAGTTTGGCTTCGGTGGCAAGAAGAAGGGCAAGAAGCAAAACACGAAGGAATCGTGCATGAACGATGGGCCACGGCGTCGGGGCGGTCCGGGCGGTGCGAAGGGTGGCGGTGGTGGTGGGGCGAAGACTCGACCAGGAAAGGCGCGCCGGGCACAGATGAAGAGCAAGGGGGGCGGTGGGCGTAAGAAGTAAGTAAAAGAAGAAGAAGAAGAAGAAGCAGTGTATTGATAAAAAAGTGTACATTTAAGCGTAATTCCCTAAGCCGGTCGTTCTCTTTTTTGCTCAGTTCTCATGTCAAAAATAAAATACATTGCAAGGCGAAGAAACTTGCAAAGAAGGAAAACTTGGAAGACTTTTAAATGTAACAGATTTTTTTAATGAATATTAGTTGTATTTGTACAACAGTTTTAAGCCAATTTTACTTCATTTTTAAACTGTAGTTTCCGTTTTTTTACATCTTATATTTACAACTTTCATTTTTTTTCCTTTCATTTGCTTTACAGGGTTTTCGATGAGTTATCATAGCTGTGGGACACTTTATGAACTCTTTCTTCCTTGAAATGAACTTAATGTAATGGGAATTTTGCTCTCTAGCACTCTTGTTGGACAAATCTAATAGGAATCCAAGGAGCCTGTCCGAAAAGGGTGTCATATAGTGCAATTTGAAGTTCACATCCAATTGGAAAGAGTCAAATAAGTGTCCCACAACTATGAAAACCCCTGGAAAACCCTGTAACATGATTTACTACCTTTCCGTGCCAAAAGTCGCTACTTTTTAATTACAAAAACCCCTGCTGCAGGACATTTTCCCTGTTTTTCTTTGATCATTTCTTCATGCACAGTTTGGCTTTAATCTAAACTTCATCTTCCCGCGGCAACCCTTTCCTTTCTTTTTCTTAAAAAGAGAATATCCTGCTGTCCTAAGCATACTCAGTAGTTTGCGGAAAAGTGTTTACAAAACAGTTTACAAATGAAGCTTGCAACGCCTACTACTGTGTGGTGTGGTGCTCATCAACAGCAATCAACTTGTTTGCCCTTGCCTTTTCGCTTCATTTCCCCTCGTTTTGTCGTTTCGCGTGCTGTGAACTTTTTCCCCTCCTTTGATGTCGTGGGCTTCCGTGGGCAGTGCCGTATCGACCTGAGAGCGATGCTTGGGTGCTCTTTACGTGGGAGATTTGTTGGTGGCGATGCTTTAACAAGGTTTGATCCTGCAGGTAAAGGTGAGGTAGATAAAAAGGGAACCATTCGGAGTACAATTTAAGTGGAAGCGAAACCGCAGAAAATGTGTTGGAAGTAATAAAAGTGTTGATGAAAAATATATTATCTAATGATAATATCACAAACGATTAAAACAAATGAAATAAAGTTAAGCGAAAAACAAGAAAAGTGTTAAAATTAATAAAAAGAATGACAACAATTGTAATACCGAATGATAATATCACCAACGATTAAAACAAATGAAATAAAGTTAAGCGAAACAAAGAAAGGGTGCTAAAATTAATAAAAAGATTAATAACTGTTGTAATACTTATGATAATATCACAAACGATTGAAACGAATGAAATAAGCGAAACGAAGAAAAAGTGTTAAAACTAATAAAAATAATGACCACAATTCTAAAACCTAATGATATCAATCACAAACGATTAAAACAAATGAAATAAGCGAAACGAAGAAAAAGTGTTAAAATGAATAAAAAGATTTATAACAATTGGAAAGCCTAATGATAATAATCACAAACGATTTAAACGAATGAAATAAAGTTAAGCGAAACGAAGAAAAAGTGTTAAAATTAGTAAATAGAATGACAATAATTGTAAGACCTAATGATAATATCACAAACGATTAAAACGAATGAAATAAAAGCATTTTGTAACTAAAAAAAAATAATTGAAAAATCGCTATTAATCAACAAAACTCAACAAACCAAGCAAATTACTGAGGAGAAAACCCCTGCAAAAATAAATCGAAACAAAAAAAAACATCAAAAAATCTTCTTCGTGTTTCCTTCTCGAACTACCAGGCGCACATCCGAACGAAGAGGTTGCGCCCGTTACCGCTTATGAAATGCGATTTCGGTTTCTCCGAACAAACTGGTCCGTTTTTCGACTTTTCTACCAGGAGAGCATGCACACGAGGAGGTTGCCGATCGACGCCTGGTCTTTTTTTCTATCACAGTGTGCGAGGAGGCCCCGGATGGCGTTTGAAAATGTACCAGTTTTCGGTTTGCTGGTAACAGGAGAGCATCCAACCGAGGAGGATACATTTATCCCGGCAGCTGGTAGGACAAGGCACCATATAGTCATCTCTTTTCCTCTGCCTTATCACATATAATCGTAATGACGCGGATGGCTTATCAGTGTGGGAGAGGTGTGACCAGCATCCCCCGTGTGTGTGTGTTTGTGTGCGTGCGAGGCCTGGATGCCGCCGCCCGATTTGCTTGAAAATGTACCAGTTTTTGGTTCACTGGTAACAGGAGAGCATCCAACCGAGGAGGATACATTTATCCCGGCAGCTGGTAGGACAAGGCACCATATAGTCATCTCTTTTCTGCTGCCTTATCACATATCATCGCAATGGCGCGGATGGCTTATCAGTGTGGGAGAAAGTGTGATCGCGCCAATCAATATCGATCCCATTCAGCAGCGATTAGTGGGCGTTCACTAATTATTTGCACTCCATATTGAAAGTCGAATCTCTCTTTCTCTCCTGCGTGAAAGATCATTCGGAACGCCATTTTTTTGTTAACAGCTTTTGTTAACAGGAGAGCATCCAAGGCAGGAGATAGCGCCATTCTCTTATCAGAGAAGCGAAATAGGTAGGCGGATCGATAAATGTTATGCGATGTACTCTTTCTTTCTGCAGGATGATCTATTGGAGATCAATTTTGAAGCGTGTTTGAAGGTTTCATTTTATTTGTATCGATTTGGATGGCTCTATATTGGAAAATTAAAACTTACCCAGTACAATATTCCAATTTAAACAAATTAAATTCATCAATAAAAAAACAATTCAATTGAAGCACCCAAGTGTGTAGTTTTCAATGTAACTGATTTTCCTTTATTGAGAAAATAGCATATAATGTATCGTAAAGATGGGGGATATTATTGTGTACGCGCCTATCTACAAATAGAATAATTAAGGGCAATAGATTTAATTAGGTAAATACATAGATAAGACTAAAATTAATCATTGTTTGTTTGACACACACCGACACATCCACACACATATCAACACTTTAGCTGTTTTTGCTTCCCATCCCATTAGATAGTGGGGAAGACCGCAGTGCGAATATGTGTAGTGTTGTATGTGTGTGTGATATGTTTCCTTTGTTTTGTTTTGCTATCTTCTATTTGTATATTTAAAACAAATTCCATTTATTTCTACTTTGCTTTCTCTCCTTCTCCTTACTTTCATTATTTCAATCTCTTTATACCTACTTTTTGATTAGGCTTGTATATGTGTGTGTGTTTACTTCTTTTACTTTTTATTTTATTTCGCTCCATTCCCTCTTTCTCGTTCTAACTAAAACTAGCCTATCAATCAAACAGGAACAGGAGGGGGAGAAGCGAATTGTATTATTAAAAACCAAAAATACATTTAATAAAAAAGAAGGCAAGACACATGGGAAGATCACTTTGTTTTAGGGAGCTGTGGGGACTATTCGTTCACCTTTTCCACTTTTAAAGGTTTAACAATGCTATAAACTATAACGATCGCGTTCAACCTACAATCTATAAGGTCAGGATTACAATAAGAAGAAGAAAGAAAAGAGAACGAACGGCACACGCAACAAAGTGGCAACATAAAAGATGTTAGAGTGTAAGCTTGCTATTGGCTTGTTTTTTGCTTGAAAGAGGGAGTTAAATAGCTAACGAAACGTAGTCGTTTCGTTGTTTGCTGTGTTGCTGCGAGTACGCATCGAGTTTTGATATGTTTTAAAACTGCGGCTTTTCTTTTTTGTTATGTTTTAAATGCTTTCATTCGCAAACACTTCTTAACTGACTAACTATTTTCCCTTTTTTTCTTTCTCTTTCTCTTGACTTTCCCTTTCTTTATTGTTTCGTTTCGTGTTTATTTTCATTCTTTTTCCTTTAAGTTCCTTTAACACTGTTTGCATCACTTTTCTTTTACTACTTTATCTCTTTCCTTCTTTTCCCTTTTTGTGTTAGTTTAAAAAGAAATAATAATTATTAAAAAAAAACATAACAAGACAGTTTCGTATAAGTTTACAAATAAAATAAGAGAAAAAAATACCGGGTAAATATGCGTATGCGTTATATATATGTATGTATGCATGTATGTATAATTATGTATGCGCAAACATGTATGTAAAAAAAAAGAAGATGCGTATAAAGTATCGTTAATAATACGTTCACTAAAAAGTAACAGAAGGATGTGTGTGTACAAGGATGGTGAGTGTGGCCACTCTTTTTCCCTCTCGCTTACTTGAGCGTAATGCGCACGCCACCGTTCGGCAGCTTCTTCATCATGTTCCACACCTGTATCCGCGTCATCTTCGCGATCGAGATATCATTAATGGCAACAATCTCTTCGCCGGCACGGAGCAGGCCCGACTTTTCGGCGGCACCACCTGAACAGGAGGATGAACAGAACGGTTAGCAAAGCTTGTAGCACGCGTAGCAGAAGCAGCGCCTACTACTACCACCTACCCATAAAGATCTTCTTGATGATGAGTGGCTTGTTGCCGGCGGGTGAATCGTAGCCGCCCTCGATCGAGAAGCCCAGCCCGGCACCGTCCTTGTTGATTTCGACCATCCGACACCCTTCCGGCACTTCCGCGGTGGAGTAGGAAGAAGCTGTTTGGAGGCAGAGTGAGATACGCGGTCAATGTAGTATTCAATTGCAGCTTGCAGCACTGTCGTGTCACTTACCATTGTCGGTGGCATTGCTGGAGGAACATTTGGAGACGTCGTCGGCCGACAGTAGCCCATCCTCGGATGCGGTCCCATCGAACACACTTTCTGCTGTAATAATTCGATTCGAAATTGATTAATATTGTCCTTTATGTACTAACTTCACACGCTCCTGTCGCTCTTACCTTCGTTCGATGCCACATCTAGATGGTCCAGATCCAGCGAACGGGACGCCTTGTGCTGGATCTTCAACTTCCGCTCGTACTCGGTGGCGATTTCGCTCTTCTCGGCCAGCGAGCTGAGCGAACCCATCGAGGGTCGCTTCAGCTTCGTGAGCGTGTCGAGTACGAGCGATTTCGAGCGGGTGATCACCATGACCACTTCCGGCCGTGGTGTCTGTATTGACGAGGGACGAGGGAAAGCGATCAATTTTGTTAGTTTCAAAAGATATTTAAATGAGAGAACGAGGGGGAGTTTACCAACCTTAAGTACGCTGAGAGACTCGCGATGCGTGAGGCCCCGCATGCTGAGACCGTTAATGGACAGGATGCGGTCGCCCTTTCTCAACCGTCCGTCCCGGTCCGCGGGTGAGTTGGTGAGAATTTTGTGGATCTGGAAGAGGAGGAAAAAATGTGGGTTTAGTTAAAAAGATACTTAAAAGACTATTCCATTCAAGAGCAAGATACTACTCAAGAATTTATTTGAGCTCGTTGGGGTAGAGGTATTGAGAGTCCTTGAGACTCATCTTGCAAAAGATTCATCTAAGATCTACATCCAAGGAATGTTATGATCGTAATGTTCAAGATATCAAGGAAATAGTTACTGACATCCTTCAGAATGTATGACATGACATGATACTTCAATATCAAGTAGAATCACTCAATAGAGGCTTTGGAAGTGACATCACTCTATAAGCAATACTAAATTACGGAACAGGCTCTACGACGCTCAAGTTACAGGGGTTTTCCGAGGATCTCATAACTTCCAGGTTCTTTCTTTTGGGAAGTGATCTTTGTGGATCTTTTTGGGTAGGCTCATTTGGAATCTACTAGGAATTCCTAACATATCAAGTTCACTTCCCGAATCAAGAATCATTAAAGTGTTCCAAAATTATGAGATGCTCTGAAAACACCCTTAAAATCCTCTAATTCAACCTCCGAAATATGACTCCAGACAGCTCTAGCTGACAAAGGACATGGCGTAACATCCATATGATCTCACTACTTCAAAGCTTAGTGGACGACTACCGAAAGGATGAAAGGACAGCGGATCGTAGAGCAATGTCCCATGGAATTCGTGGTGCTTTGGTGTGCTGGACGTCAAGTGCCCTTCATGCTCAGCATGTGTAAACTACAGTGAGGTTAGGTAATAAATACACAATACTGATGAGCTATTAATAAAGTACTAACACACACAAGTACAACATGAAGCATCAATCAAAGACATTAAAAAGGCCAAGAGGAAATGTAGTGGAGACTACATATACCGCGAACTTATACTCCTCCTTCCATATAGGAGTGTGTAAAGTATATACTTTAAAGCAGAACATTCTGAATTATGAACTAAGAAGATTTTCTGAGCACTCATACCAAAAGGAATGTATTCGATATCTTCTCATCCAATTCCGTACACATTGTACTATATCAAGACGAAACTTGTCCTTCAGTATTGCCCTTGCTTTCAGAATGTTTTGAAGAACATTGGAGCAACATTAGTAGTAACATTAGTGGTCGTCGTTTCTCAACACTACCCTTATGCTCTTTACCGGAGAGCCTATTGAAGCATCTCTCTAGGATAGCAAACAAAAAGATGTCGTAGATGGTGCAGCAGGATCCAACAATGGGGGCCTTCACGATTCTAGTTAGTTTTTTCTTTATGGAGTTGGACAGTTGGAGGCTGAAATCATGTAATCACTCCATACAAAACCACACAAAAAACTAGCCTGCAATTTTCAGTCTAGATTATTCTAGACACAAAGCTAGAATTAGATTCGAGTACCTGCTCGAAAACACGGTTTTGTTTACATTTATCCCAAGGTGCATTAAAGAAATCAGGTGATCGAATCTGGAATCAAAGTGTATGTAGTCCAGGTGGTCTCATAGCATTTTTTTTATAACCAAATTTGAATATCACTTTTTGACAGAACGAATGAAAACTTTTGCTCCAACGAGCTTTCTGGAGGCTTGACGAATACTCAAAACACTCTTACAATCTTCATTAAGAAGCAGAACCTATAAAAATCAATCTTCTAAATTCATACACCTTGGGATAAGCCCACCTGTATATTATACTCACTTAGATAGCTGCTCGAAAACTGCTATACAATGCAAACAGCTGACAGGCTGAAATTTCAGCCTACGAGCTTCAAACGGAAAGGGCCCCAATGTTAACAGTTTCTTTGAAACAGCGCCATCTATGTACCTAGGAAGTGGCCTTTTAATTCAAGTCTACTTCATCTCACTTACCGTGATTTCCTTCGCTTCATAGTCCGACCCCCCGGCCAGCGTAATGCCGATGCTACTCTCCGGCGTTTCACGCTGCAGCACCACCACGAACGCTTCCGGCGTGGCCAGCGGCGGGTCCGCCTCCTCAATGATCAGCTGCAGGTCCTGGGGCGTAATCAAACTGTGGCTGCTGCCGAGCGACGAGAAGCTCCCGTAATCGGACGGCGTACTTTGCAGCGTCTGCGACGAACCGGTACAGTTCGGTGCACCCCGTCCCATACCGAGACTGTTCGTCTGCAGCGAGGACACGCCGGACGAGGACGAGGCAAGCGAATCCCAGGACGAGAACCGATCGTGCCCGTTGTTGGTGGTCGTTTTTGGTGTGGCATGTACCGGTGGCGTTGCGGGTGGTGCTACTACTGCGGTCTGTGGTGCCGGCACGGCTGCTACCGATGGTGCTGTCGGAGGAGTCGTCGCTGGCGCGACGTGGTGGTGTTGCTGTTCCTTCATCACCGGCTGCTTGCCCGGTGTCGGTATGATCGTACTGTTGGCCGACTTCGATTCGAATGACTTGCGAATTTCGGCCAAATTTAGCTTCTTCGTTTCGACCGACGAGCGGAGCTCGCGGCGCACCGGCACGGGCACTGGTTCCGTTGGTGGTGGCGGTACCGTCCGTGGCGGCGTTGGTGGAGGAGGTTGCTGTTTGCGTTCCCCGCGTGCGCCTAGGGCACCAACAATCTTGCCAACTGTTGGCGTGCCGGTTTTGCTGTTGCTTTCCGCCTCCGGTTTGTGGGAGATGGTGCGGGCCGCCTCGTGACGCACCCATTTGGCAAGATCCGACATGGAGCCACCGTTTTCGTGCGAGATCTTCTTCTCCGCGGGAAGCTTCTCCGTCACCACCGGCACGGCCACCGTGGAGGAAGCGACGATCGGCTCCTCGACGATCGAGCTGTCCTCCAGATCCGACACCACCTCCACGTACGACGCCACCTTTATCACCTTGTCGACGATGCTGCTGCCGTCCACACTGTCCACCACTTTGTAGTGTGTAAGCTCCTTGCGCTCCTGCTCGTAGCTCGCTCCCTTGCCGTTGGTGAGCGAGCTTCTCGGCTTGGATTTGGATTTGCGTCGCTCTTCCTCCTCGTAGCCATCGGTACTGTCACCGTCCTCGTATCGCTTCGACTTCCCATTGCCCACCACATCCTCGATCTTAAGATCGCCACGCCCATTGCGGCTCTTGGCCGACGCCAGCACGTTCTTCCGGTTCATGGACGCTTCCGACGACGAGGACTTGGACAGCTTCCGGCTAATGTCCACCGTCGGCGTACTGCCAACCGAGCTGCAGCTAGCCTGCGAGCCCGAGCTGGAAGTGAGCGTCGAGTTCGAGCTCGTGATGGACGTGTTCGTCTCCGAGCTGAGCGTGCGGGTCAGCGCGTACTTCTCGACCGGTGCGGCCGGCGCCACCGGCGACACAGGCGGCGAAGAGACGCGCGAACTCAGCACCGAATCACTCTCGTCACCGCCATCGTCGCTCTCGTCGTCGTCCTCCGTGCTGCGCAAACAGTCGGTCGACCCGCTCTTCGGCGGGTAGACGAGCGAGGTGCGGGGCGGCTTTGCCGGCGGCAACGGTGGCACTACCAGCGGTTTGCGGAACGCGGCCAGCTCCGGCTCGATCGCGGCCACCGAACGGGCGACGATCGTGCTCGCCGTCAGCGAGCTGAGGCTCGTCTTCGGCGGCATCGGCAGCGTGCTCGTCCTGCGGCTGTACGCATCGGTCACCGCGGCCGGTGGCTTGGCGGACGAGAGAATGATTTCCGAATCCTTGCTCTTGATGATGGGCAGGCCGATGATGCGCGTCTCGGGCAGCACCTCCGCCTCCGGCACCTTCTCCGGGATGACGAGCCCGCGCAGCTTGGACATGGATTTTTTGCGCTGCTCCAGCAGGCTCGAGATGGACGACTTCCAGCGCTCGTCCGATGCGGCCGGTGTGTTGTTTTGCAGGGCGGTGAGTGAGTTGGTGCTGCCACCGACTGAGGCCGCCGGGCTCGAAGCGATCGTTGCCAAACTGTTCCCGTTCGAGTAGCCCGAGAAGCTGGTGGTGCGGGAGAGAATCTTGGAACCGTTCTCGATGCCATTGGCGCTGGGTTTCAACACCGTGTCCGAGCTGCGGTTGGCAGGGTTCAGGTTCTCCACACTGTACGCTTTCCCGAGCACAACGGGCTTGGACGTTTCCAGGCTAAACTTGGCCTTGTAGGGCGTTTCGTTCGCGACCGGTGCGGTAGAGGCGGCAACGCCCCGATCAACCTCATCCAGATGCTCCACGCTGTGCGCTTTCTTGCGCAGCGTAGCGTACGTTTCGATCGCTTCGAGCGCCTTGCGCGAGCCGGTATCCCGCGCCGAGGAGCCGAGCAAGTTTTCCGAGCTTTTGGTGAAATCTTTGCTAAACTTCCGGCTCGCCGTGAGCAGTGCTGATGGGTTGTTGGCGGCGGTGGTGGTGGTGGTGGCAGCGTGCTGCTGTGGCGCCGGCGCTACACCACCCTCCGCATCGGCCGCACTGGAAAACATTGCAATCTTGTCCCGGACGCTCTTCTCGGACTTTTCGTCCTTGCGCCAATTTGAGCCGACCAGCGAGATGCGACCCGACGGTGGCAGCGATGGTGCTGCTCCTTTGCCATTGTGATCCGGCACATCTACCGAGCGGCGCCGCTGCTCGAACACGCTCTGCAGGGATTGGTACGCTTGCGGGAGCTCCTTCCGGCTGAGCATCGACTCAGCGATCGAGGAGCTGCGGGTCGGGAAGGGCGGTGGTTTGCGGAACGTGTCGCCAGCGTTGGCCGCCGTCGTCACCTTGCGCGGGACTGGCGGTGGATGACTCTTCGGCAGATCGGGTAGATCATCGTTGAAACTACAAACAAATAAGCGAAGAAAACAGCAAAATTAGATTGAAAACACGCAGCAAAAATGCCACTCGTTGGGGGCATACTGACCTGGAATGTTTGTCATTGGATTTGGCGAGTACCGGCGGTGCGGCGACCACGGTCACGCCAGCACCATTCATAATCGTCATCGCGGTCACCGGGCCGACGGCGGTGGGCCCGTTAACGCCGCTGCTGCTGTTGCCGTTTGTCGCCGTCGTCGTCGTCGTCGTCGGTTCGGTAAAGTTCGGCGGGAACTCATGCCCATCCGGTGGTAGTCGTGAGAATGCCGGAGGCGCTGCTGCCACTACTTTGCCACCATTCGTTGGTGCTGTCGGTGCTGCTGCTGCAGAAGGTGCTGCTGACGGTACGAGCTGATGCACGGTGCTGGCGATGGCGGTCACGGTGGTTGTCGTCGTCACTACATTATTCATCGAGTCCATGCTCGTGACACTGCCCGGGGCGGCGGCGGTACTACTCTTGTCGGAGTCAGCGTCGGTGACCGAGTGGTTCTTGGCGTTGTTGTTGTTGTTGTTATTGGCAAAGACGGTGAGGCCTTCGCTGCTGCTATCTACGATGCCAGTGGCGAGCCCGGACGAAGCAATGTGGCCGGATTCTGGATAGATGGAAGCAAATAGGGAGAGACATTTGAATTAGTAATCTTAATACGCTTTATTGGGGATGGCGGATGATGCATGTTTTATTCAACTTTGCAACTTTGGAGAAAGGATGTTGAAAGTTGTATTTTGCAGAAAATTTGATTATGGGCTCAATAGTTAAATTTCCTTATTTCAGCAAGTCTTCATATATATTTCGCAATTCTCTGTTGCTCGTCACTGGATACATTGGAACGGATAGTTAATAACATCTTCAGTCAATTAATCTCAATAGTTTTGAAACCATCATATGATTGAAAATCTTAGGTTATGTGGTGAGTACTTCAAATTGAAATCTTCGATATCATCCACATTCCACATCTTCTGTAAACTAAACGAATCTTCCTCAAGCGAGTTCTTGTCCCTTCCACCTGCTAGAATGTCTAAAATATTAATAATTATTCAAGGCAACAGTGCTAGACATTAAAAATAAAAAATCTACAGTAATTACGAATTATAGCTTGACTTAGGGGCCCGTCGTGGGATTGAGCCTAGAATGGACCGTTCCCCCGTAGCAAAGATTAACTATCCGGCTGCGTGGTAATGAATTAAGTCTCGAAAGCCTGTGTATAGGCCTACATGTACACGTAAGACGTTACGCCAAATATAAGAAGAAGAAGAAGAAGCTTGACTTACGGACAAATCTAATTTGACACTCTTCCTAGTTCGCATGAATGAACTATTCATAAGTTTGGATAATTTAAAACAAGACTACAGAGAGCAAATGTACTAATAGTCAGTTTTGATAGTTCAGAACAATATGCAACACTATCATCAATAAATTTGATACTCCGCTGGATATCCATCTATCCCAAGTTGATTATAACAATACTAGCTAGACGCTATCCATATCTGATGGTCCATATCTGATGGTCAGGAATTCCTAAGCTACTGACATGTACTATTCAGATACTAGAGGGTAAAGGATGCATCAAACAATGTAGAGGACAACCTGCTGATTGTTGAAATAGTTCACCGAAGCTCTACTATGATTACAGACATTCAAATTCTACACAAAATAGTCAAATAGATCACTCACAACAAGCTCTTCTTGCCGAGTAGGCACAATATCGTAGCATTGGAGCAAGAACTCTAGAGCATTTCCTTATTGGTGCTTGAGTTATCGATGTTTTGGTGTGATTATTATTCCATAATTTGCATCAGTTATTGATCAAAACCCCAACGCATCATTCTATTCATTTAGCAAAACCCCAACATGTCATTCTATTCATTTTGCAAGACAATTCTTCGACATTTTGCCACCACCACACGTATTCGGAAAGCAATCGTGCTTGAGATTTACTGTCCCATTTTGATCGTTCATTTTCATTCACCAGTTAAATGCAAAAACAACACCCAAATCACGAGTATGATAAATGTCCTGCGGGCAATAAATTATCATCCCAATTTGCTCGAGAGCACAACACACATACATCACACAAGAGCGATCCAGAGGACAACTGTGCGCGCCCTACCCAGTGCAAACAAACAACAAAACAATCAAAATGCTGCACTGCCCCCGATCAAGCCCTGAACCTCCTTCCTTCTCACCCACAGAACGTGCATGCTGGCAAAGGTTAAGTAGTTCGCGCGCGCGCAGGCGCATTGCAAATTGCTCATGCATGACTCAAACACCGGTAGGCAGCAAACTGGAATGCGTGCAATGTTGCCGCCACCACACAGCGAGACATAGAGGCGAGCTGGAAGAACGTGCGGAAACCTCAAACTGTGCCGTCCTGCAACCAACCCCATAGCCATAACCCCACCTCCTCCTCTTCGTGGGTGGGTGCGGCACACAATCTCAAGGAAACGGTGTCCGTCCGTCCCCGGATGTCAATTTTCGGTTATAAATTAATGTAGCGTTCCTCATATCCCGCGCAGTAGAAGGGAGAACACAGTGGGAGAGAAGAACAAAGATGACGATCGTTTTATTGACAGTTATAATACACCCCCAGTGTCTCTCTGCTCATATGTTTGTGTTTGGTGCTGGCAGCCAAGCCGATGGTGAATTATAGCAGATCACATCCGTTCCAGTTAGGGAAGGAGAAGACGACCCAGCAGCCCTCCCCTGAATGAGGGGAGACAGCGCGTCTCGGCAGATCGAGCCGAGAAACAAAATGGCACGGGATGTGTAGTAGAGAGTCGGACTGTTTTACTTTGATCAATTATCGATCCCTAATGGACATCGGTGGCGGTGTTCGATCGATCTTCACCGCGAGTTGAGTGAATTGAGCGCTCCAATAACGGCAAGTTCTCCTTCCGATAGCCAAGTGTGCGGTCTGTTCCGTCGTCGTCGTTGGCCGCTATCGATAAATAAATCAATAATTGTTTCAATCAACCTTGCTTACCCCGGTTTGCGCATCCCAGGTTTCCCGCCCACCGTCGGTAATAGCCGGTAATCGATCCGGGAAAAGTCAAAGTGATGTGCGCTCGATCTTTTTTCCACAAATAATTTCGTGACCTTGCCCTAGGCCCCGTCGTCGTTGCCGGCGTGAGGTACGCAATTTCTGAAACGTTCCCGTTAAACCCGCTTTTCGTGCTTCCGATCGTACACAGCGAATCACGACTACTGGGTTGCGCTCAAGATCAAGGCACTTTTCACCGCAAAACCCCCTTGTGCCATTTATATCAATCATCACAATAATCATCGAACAGAGCGGTGTAGGTCCCGCTTGCTTCCGCTAACCGCCGCTGAGCGGTGGGGCCACCACCACTTACCCTGCTTCTTTCACGATGTGGGTCACACGATGGAACACGAGAGAGAGAGATAGAGAAAGAGAGAGAGAGAGAGAGAGAGAGAGAGAGAGAGAGAGAGAGAGAGAGAGAGAGAGAGAGAGAGAGAGAGAGGCACTGGCCGTGTGTTCTGAAAAAAAATTGAACCCCGTGACCCCTACGACAACGGTGCGGGCGCGGTGTGCACCATTCGGTCATTTGGTCGGCTGTTTATTATTACACCGCCGTCCCGCCCCCGGGGGCGTTACGTTGCTGCGTCATATTTTTTAGTGACGAAAAGCACCAGCAAACACTCCAAGCAAGAAGATGCTCCAGAAACGATGCTTTTCCTGGGGCCGGATGATGGAGAGGTTGTGTAATATTCATTACACAGGGAAAACAGGGGTGATTTAACGACTATAATTTAACGCACTGAAGACGAGCATCGGTGGGTTGGAGGTGGGTCAGCGGCTGCTAGTGGAAGGTTTGTTTTGCATTTAGGAGTTGTTTGCCTATGTAACCGTGTTTTGTGTGAGTGTGTGTGTTTTTTTTAAGTTGTTCATCCAATGTTTGTGCTCAGGTAATAATTAATTAATGGGAGTTTTGGTCGTGTGAACTAAAGTCTCTCCCCCATTATGCTCATTTGCGTGTGTACGCGGCAAACTAAACCTTTTCTACGGTTGATAATTTCAAAGTGAAGCACTAAGGGAAAGCTTTTAAATTTAAATAGATGAAAAGGACTGTAAAATTGGTATAATTAAACAAATCTTTACATTTGATGCTATTCAACGAACCTCGTTGAAGTGAAATAATTGGAGTCAACTCCTTTTAAAATGCGCTCAAAAGTCATCCGAATTACCTGAAGCACGGAGCACTACGATACAGCTAATGTACTTCATCATAAGCATATTTGACGCAAGAAAGTGTACCCGTTCAAGCTCATTTTGCGCCCAAGTCACACAATGAACTTTGATGGCACTACTCGGTTATGGTCCTTCGAGCCGGATTTCGTTACCGGATCGCTTGCAAGTTCTAGTATGCAGCACCTACTTATATACAACTTTGATCTAGATTTGATGTAAGCATAGTTTAGCTGTTGTTTACTGGAGTATGATGCCTTTTGTTCTACTATTTTCATCAACTTGTGCTCATTCTAGCGTCAGAATCTTGTTTGAAAATAGTCGCCAATTAAAACTGTCTGACCAACCGGGCTAGGCTAGCCTTGTATTGTGGTTAGATTGTGTCGATGTTGACATGCTGTGGGACGTTTGATGTATGAAGTTTAACTGGATTCTGTCTAAACCTATCCCACACCTACACGAGGATCACCCATTTTCAGACTGTGGAATGTATCACATACCACGGCAATTGCAGCAATACTCGTTGTCCGAGACGGAGATGCCAGTATGTAGCAAAGTAAAAAAGAAATTCCTAAAATTACTTCCAAGGTTTTGATAAGTGCTCCAATGTGAGTCTTTTTATTTATGAAATTACTCAACACAAAGAGCCAAAGCCTCCTACTTCGCTTTTTGCAGAAAGACTTAAAACTAAAAGACATTTTTGGTTCATTTTTTTAGAATGCTGGAGCACATTGGATCAATTTTAAAAGAAAAATGTTGCACCCAATACTTCACAATCGAAATTCAGCAACAACTTCACCTCATATATCCTCTTAAGGAGGGAAAGCAACTTTTCGGCGAGTGCGTGTAGCGCGTAGCATGATTTACCGCCACACAGCGCTGTGTATGCAGCAAACTGGTTCTTCCGGTCACGGCTGTGTGTCGTCGCCGTCGCGAGAACGCGCTTGCTGCTAGTGAAACGTGAAATAAATCCTCGATTCCAAGCAAAGAAAGAAACTAAATCCAAAACGGTAAAATATATCGACAATATGACCTCATCTTGGCTTGGTTGGCTGGTTGGTTGGTTGGTTGGGGGAAGTGCATTCGAAGTAATTCTTGTTGCGGGATTGTACGATTCTGTCCACGAGTGTGTTGAATAAGGCTTTCTTTCTCTTGGAGATCGGAAGACTCAACCAGCGAGGTTAAGAGTGCAACAAATGTAATAATACTGCAACGATCTCCTCTATGTAGCTCACTCTCTCTCTCTTCACTATATCTCCCTCTTGCATCCAATAACCAATAAAGGGCATCACCAAGAAACCAACCATGATCACCGTTGCTTTGTACTAACTACTCGGTCTGAGATTCACTTGAAACACCTTCACGGTCTATTCTACGTCTGTCTGCGATCCAGCGACACGATAGCCAATTGTGGAAAGGTATCTAATTTCTCTCTTCCCCCGGTTCGCCAAGTGTCAGCCACGTGAAATGTGTATTGCTGGCAGAAGTGCTAACATACTACCCCCAGAGCGTATGGTTTTCCTCGTTTTTGGCGACAAGTCACGACACTTCCAGGCATCTTGGACACTGCTATAGCCGCGACTCTTTCCCTGAACTCTGCAACACTGGAGCCAACCAAATGCACAGTAATAGCTATCCGCAGCTTATGTAATCCGGTTCTGAGCTCTTCCTATGCCAATATCCAGCTCAAGTAGCTCCAACAGCTAGCTCTCTCTCTCCCTCTCTCACACAGTGTATGTTTCTTGCTTTGCTTGCCCAGAGTGATGCTGGTCAGCAACCTTATGCCCTCGGACGCTTCGATGTAAGTCGTTGATTTTTAGGTTTATTTATGTTAACCAAATGCACACCGTACCACCGAATGGGTCTGCCATGGTCTGCCGAGTGGGAGTTGGACATCAGGAAGTTGTGTGTTTGCGTGCATCGGATCGAAGTGCAACGAGCCGATCGCTGCGTCTGTGTAACAGACACAGATGTGACTGCAACGAATGTAGGTCTTTTCTGGAACTTCTACCGTACATCTTGCCACATTCTAGTTCTCGTAAAGCAACATCTCAACCCCCTGTTCTTTGCCGTAGATTTTCTACTACGGAAAACTGTTCCAAGTGTATGTGTGTGTGTGTGTTTAATCGAGGAAATGCAGTTTGAAATTGTTGGAGGAAAGAAAAACGACTCTGCGTGCGCGTGAGATTCCTTACGGTGCCTGCCAACCTCACAAAGGCAACGAAACCCCGACGGGAAGGGAATGGGAAAGCACAGCAGGGATGAGGAGGAAAGCCGAAGAAGGGTGGAAATAAACGACCGATCGGTCGCCTGATTCGCGCGCGCGCGCTCGCCCCAATCCCGGCAGGAGGGCCACAGTGTACTCTTGCGGATTCGGATGCCAAGATTCTCGGGCATTGGGGAAGTTCTCGCCGGGTGCGCTGCGGCGGAGTGAGCGCTGTGCAGACCGAATCGGGTTCACCTTTCCCCGCTCACACATACAGACACTCACACACACACACACATGTACAGTTTTCCGTTTGGCAAGATCGAAGATCAGGTTGGCGAAACAAAACGGATAGGAAATATGAAACATGCTCTGGACAGCCCTCCCCGCGACGACGGGTTCAATGACTTGGGTTTTTAGCGTGCGCTCTCTGGGGCCGCGCACACACGACGTTTGGCAAGGCGGAGTGATTTCTGTACTTTCTTGTGAAAGTAAGAAGTAAAAGCTAGAACAAGGGTGCTGTTAACAACGCTTGCCTGTGAGTGTGTGTGAGAGTAATGTTCTTTGAAAGTTGCAACATCTTTGGAAATAGTTTTGAAAAAGAATGGTTTTAGTTTAAGTCCCTAAAAATGAAGTGAATGGTGCAAGTAAACGATCATTATTGCAATTCTTGTTTATAACTTATTTCTAATCCGAATTAGCTGTACTAAAAGATGAACTCTTTATACGGACTTAACTACTCAGATTCAATTCTTTTATCTCCCAAAGTATAACAAAATTATGAATATCTTCAATGAATCTTCAGTCAGTCAGTCCTGGAGTGGATTTTTTACTCCATCCCAACACTAATAACAACCTTTCACACTATTCTTTTGCATAATCATGGGCTTTAGTGTCTACTATTTGCCATAACATACAATAATTTTACTTCCAATCGATTCTCGATGAGGTGCCAATGATGAGGTGACACCGTCCAATACAATGGATGAAACGAAACGCCTTTGAAACGCTGTAGATTAACTATTTTGATCCTTCCTACTTCTTCTTCTTCTTCTTCTTTGGCTCAACAACCGTTGTCGGTCAAGGCCTGCCTGTACCACTAGTGGGCTTTGGCTTTCAGTTACTAATTGATTTCCCCCCATGGCAGGATAGTCAATCCTACGTATGGCGGCACGGTCTATTTGGGGATCGAACCCATGACGGGCGTGTTGTTAAGTCGTACGAGTTGCCGACTGTACTATGAGACCGGCTCACAGGGATCCTTCCTACTACATACATTATATTCTTTTTTTTCTCTAGAGTTCGTTATAGTTCTTGTTCCTCTCGACTAAAAACAAACGACAAATTCTCTACATGACCTACTAACTAGAAAGCTCGAAATAAGTTTGCATTTCTTTTCCCTTGCGCTGACTCCCAATCAATTGGCTCAAGCTTGACCGGAGTGACACATCGGTAATCGATCATTTCATTCCAGCAATCAGCCGATTGACAGGCAAAGCAATCCTTTTGTCAAATCGATCAGCACCCACCATAAGCCTTTGCCTCGAATGTTTGGCCGGCTCTAGGCATCATTCTATTTTAGCGGATTTAACCAACTCTATCCAGAAAAGGACAAAAAAAAAGACAAAACGTATCACCTAGTATGACGCAATACGATGCGTCGAAAGTTAAACCCAGCGGTCGCTACACCATAAGCACAGTTAATAAATGGTCACTTTTTAAACGATCACATTCACTCCCTGTGCCTCAAGCAACTGTACTAAACGCCTAAACCGGTGTGTCTTTCGGTGCGGATTGTTCGGACGCCTAGTGCCCGAAAATTCAACTCCCCCTCCCTACGGCAAAAGTGGGTCGTCGCCGGCCAATGGCGATTTGCCGTCCCGCTGATTTATGGTCCCGGGGTCCCGGACAAACACACGCGACCGACCACTGGATGGGAATTTTTGCGCGAGGTTTGGGGCAAAACGTGACCAGAATGGAGGGCAATGGTGTCGCATTGCACACAAAGGGAAAAAGAACAAAAAAAAAAAACAGGACTAGCCCGAATCTTTCCCGCCACATCGAAAATTGGAGTGGCTCTTCCGTCTGACTGTCTGTACGGGGGGGGAAAACGCACCCATTAAGCTTTTTGAATTGTCTCTTTCTCGCCACGAGACGCGTTGCACTTAAGAAATGATCAAGATTGTACCTTCTCTTAATGAATAAATACAACGAATCCGTTTAATGTAATGCTGGTCTCATCGGGAAAGGTGTACTTGGTTTTTGGTACAAGATAACGAATGGCCGCACAGGGGTGGGGGAATGGTAATAATAATGGAGTAACGTGATGTTCCACGGTCATTACATTAAAGCTTACAAAATGACCCTTCAAAGATGAGTGTGAATTTGCTTTGATAATGTTTCATGTTTTTTTATGGATGGGTTGATGGGCTGAATTTATTGCGTTTGTGCGTTTATTACAATAATCTTTTACTTTATTTCTCTATTTTTGTTCACTGAAATAATAAACAAAAATAGTTCATCACCCGATGGCATTGCAAGAGAAGGTCATCATACACATCAACTGAGATTAAGACGACGCCAGTAGAGCAATATAAAAACTGCTGGAATTTGTTGTTTATTTTCAAACGATAAGACAGTGCCAATTTCAATATTACCCTTTTCTAGCAAATCGTGGCCACATTTTACGACCTCGAGTGAACAGTCGCCCGTCATTCACGCGTCCATCGTGAGATGGTGATCTTGCGCGCACCGTTTCAAAAAGACGTGATCCACAGCAGGACGACGCCAGCAAGCTTATCGCCTTCTTCCGTCGTGCACGAACTCTCCCCCACGATAATCAAACCTTGGACGGAGATGCTCCGAAATAGGACCAAACTCGTGATTGTTTTGGCACAAATACAGCAGTAGCAGCAGCAGCAGCACTGCACAGAAACAGAGGGAAACGATAATTGCACACATCGCGAGATGTCTGGCATTCCTTTCTCTCATGCACGCGCTATAAGATGGATCTCGGGATATGGCATTGATTGATCCAAGCGACGGAGATTTCCGAACGGATGCGGAAGCTTTCTTTCCGGACTTCGGTGGGTGCAGGCAGGTGCCCTTGAACTTGGTTGAGCTAATGAAACAAGTTTATTAGTGTTTGCGGTGGCTGTGGTATGCTGATTAGGCGTCCACCACAGCCGCTGCACCGCTAATTGGGCTTGGGAAATGTTCCAAATATTTCGATCGACCTTTCGCCAGTTTTGCCGGCAGATTCCTGCGCTGTCATTCTTGCGAACGGTACACTAACGATCGGGAGCATAGATGTAGGATAGGAAGGGAAGTAACAAATCTGCTCCATGCTCTTCCGGTTGTTGTTAGTTAGCGGCGAGTGTTGGTTACGGAGGAGTAAGGTTTTATATGTCAAGAGTTCTGATGCCTGGAACATACTCTTTTTAGTGCCCAAATTTATTGTTATTAATATTTATTTATTTACTTCAATTGGCGCAGAACTCTAATTGAAGATTGACACGTTACAATAGCAACATCTCACTACAGCAGCAATTGTTACAGTAATAAGAGTACATTACTACATTAGCAACGGCAGGATTCTATCTTTAAACTGCACCGAAGATATTACAAAGTCAAATGCATCGGAGCTCGCAATGAACTTGGCAGACTTGCGGATGCCGACCAGTACCGGATCGAAGCAGATTTAATCGTAGAATATTTCTATTACTTTATTTCAACTTTGATGAATGTTAGAATTCGAACGAAGCAATGAAGCATCAAAATACAACAGGATATTGAAAATTAAGAAAAAGAATGTATTTCCAGATATTTAAGAAAAATATAGAAAACATAAATCTAGATCATCATGCCACATACTAGTTCGGAGAATTAGTCGGAAATTACGCTATCCAATGCATTTTAGTTTGTTTTCAATAGCCTGCACTTCCTGTATCATCAAACTATTACAGGGATTGAGATCTATAGTTGGTGGGAAAACAGGCTTACAATATTTGTTCAGTGCTATTAAAACAACTCTACGTCAGTCCTGATTGGAACGATTATTTTATATCTGATGGTAAATGAACTTCGTGGAATTTTAATCAATTTCTATAGTGTACTTAATTTGGATTTCATAAAATACTAAGCTCCTATATTGATATCGATATGCATGCACTTAAAACTTCTGTTTGAATTGAATCAGCACAGATGAAATAAGCAACTACATCATATTAAAATCGATAAACCTTCCTTGGAAAGCAACGCAATGTTTGTAATGTGATAACGCGTTTTGTAATGTTTCACGATCATGCCAACACAAAAATGAGTTTACCATCTACTGCAATCAGAAATCAATTTGAATGCCTTCATGCATACCCTCGCATACGTCGCTGACAGCTTAGCATCTGCCCATCTCGTTGCGATGGAATTGTACCGAATGATGCACAAAAAATGATGCAGCCAAACGTCCACACAAATTGATAATAATCTAATTGGCAGTGGCAATTATGGAGGGGTTTTTTTGTACTCCAATCACACAAATTAGTTGCATGCCAATCGTGTGTTACCATTCCGATGCAAGGCTTTAGGTCAATTAAACGAACTTCCCATCCTTCTCGCAGGAACGGAACAAACGGAGTACTAAGTATGGCAGCACTTTAATGTAATCAATCATATCCGATTGCACCTTTTTTTTTTTTTGCTGTGGCGAATCCTGATAGCTGCTGCAGTTTTGTTTGTATTATTGTATGGTAGTAGTATTATTTTCTAATTACGACACACATCAGTAAGCAGCAACGATGGGTGTTTTTTTTTGTTCGCTGCTTTGTCGTTGCTGCAGTTGTGGTTGCCGTTTCCAAAGCTGGACAGACAGGGTTTGGATGAGATGAGCAAAAAATAAAAACACATTAATGTTGGCGCCATGTTGCATTATGCATGAGTTGCAGCAGCAGCTTGCGGATGAGCTGGGTTGATTTATGCATCAGCCCGAGCGCCGAACAATGGCCAAATGTCAAATGTGTTGTCCCGTGAGCCTCCCCGCTCCAACTGATTGAAATGGACAGTGAATGGTAGTCCGATGCGTTGCAGATAATTGTGTGTTTTATCAAAATTCACAAAAAACAACAACCCGCTGGCGGCGGGTGGTTTTCCTTTACGTTCCACCAGCGTTTAACCAAGTGCAAACAGCACGTATCATAAATTAAGCGCGCAAACGCGAGCCACACGCACTAATCAAACGTTTAATCGCGTCGAGAGAGTTTGTGAGGCGTTACATTTAATAGGGGGTGTGTGTGTGTGCTTTATTTTTATTTATTTTTCCTTCAATCACAAATGGGAATTCCCAAGCGCAACGAGTAAGCTTGGGAGGAGGGGGAGACATTTTAATGTGCAGACAAAGAGATGAAGGATAAAGCGATAACGAGCCCGCAGTTAAACAATCAGACCAGACACCTACATTTTGTGGCATATTTTTGTGTTATTTGAGGAAAAAGGAAAAAGACCAACACATTGAAATGCACACACTCACAAAGAGCCATGAAAATAAAATCATCTCCAGTGGCCGAGACTTCCCAGAGGTGGATTTAAACATTTTCCAGCCAGAACCATCAGTAGAGCTTTTTCCCCAGCGCTCAAGCGATTCATGCAATTGTGCGGGAGATTATCAAACTTTGTCTATTTTGCAAGGTTCTTTCTTGCTAAAAAAACACCCCTTCAAGAAGGTTCCTTTTTTCAAAAGACACCTAATGTCTTACCATTTTCACTTACAACATCTTAGATCTCAGACCGTTTGGGGCTATTAGGAATAAAACAGCCAGACGCTAAGGTTTGCTGGCTAGACGCCATGCTATCGCCATTTGCCTGGCTAGTTTCGGAACACTACGCTTTACACTAAAATCCACCTCCACCCGAAAATAAAGCGACAGAGAGGAAATAAAGGACACAGCTCTCACTCACACACCAGATGGTACACGGGCGGGCACTTTCAGGGCTGCGTTAAAACTGAGACTTTGATAATTTGGCCCTTTTCTGTCCAAAAAAAAGCTCAATGCTTATTATGCTCCTAGCTTTTGCTAGTTTGAGCTAATGGAGGAATGCCAACGCTCATTTGGCACACGACGCTCATCATCGGGCAGCAGCCTGGGCAAGCAAGGGAAACGTATTCAAGAGTGCTCTTTAGCATAGAATTGTTCCATAGAGCGACGAATACACGCACACACACACATACAAAAGCACCCGAAATCGCACTCTAATGCACAATCACGAAGCGCTGCCCGGCTTCCGGTAAGATTAGCAAGATGTAGATCGCTTCGGGAGCATTAAAAAACGGCACGACCTCGACACAATGTCCCTTCCCCCATGGTGGAAAGGTGGGAAGGTCACTCAGACACCTCTCTAGAGGGATACTATCACACTAACTTCCTCGCATTTGCCCAAAAAAAAAAACAAAGATAATGAAATGAAAGTTCCGTGTCGGTCGTTAAGTCTTTTCTCCATGTCTCCTCGTCGAATGGGCCTCCACGTTTTGTCCCTTAATGGGGGTTTGGGCACTACCACCGCCACCAACAGGAAAGAAAAAGGCAACTGGGTACTTTAAATTGTTTCACCCGCCGTAATGTGCTTCTTTTCTCCATACTAAAAGGTGCAAAATTGAACCACAATTTCAAACCACTCCGCATCTTTGCGATACCTACTCGCGCTAACCCAAAAGTACCCGTGCACACCCCGCATGCCTGCCCTCAAGCGATTGTTTCTGTCCCTTCAACTCCGTTGTTGGTTGACCGAGAAAATTCGATCCATTACAGAGCACGGTTCCCCTTATTACGGACGGAGTAAACGGGAAGCAAAATCATTCTGTGTAGTTGGAGCGCCATGTTGAACCTTCCCAAAAGGTACAAAAAAGAATGCAACTCTTGCTAAAGTGGGCGACTATCAATTTGATTAAAATTGATTATCGACTGGCTCTCTGATCGTTACGGTTCGGCGAAGCCGATAGACGAATGGTTCCCCACTCGCCAGGGCCACGTGCTGAACTTCTTCTAGCCTCTCCACACTGAAGGGTGTTCCCGAGCGATTCCACAGCATCACTGCTGCTGCTGCCGGGCTTACACATCGCGGAGCTTGACCTATATTTTAATGTGATAAATTTTCTCTTTTTCCCCGTGTTGGTCAACGCTTACCCTAAACACATTCCCTCCCCCCGTTGCTTTGTGGTGCGCTGACACGATCTAATGCGCTGATTCGGGGTGCTAGATAGCGTTCTTTTACTCCACCGTCACTGCCGGGATGCGGGTACAAGAATTTGCGGGTGGTTGGGGAGAGATGAAGAGAGAGGCAGCTCAAGCAGCGCAGACAACAGGCGAAACAGCAACCCGGAGGGAGCGAAAGGCAAAACAAATGGATTAAGAAATCGGCCAAAGATAACGAAAGATGTGTGTTAAATTAAATTAAATGAGTGTGTAACTTTGCATCGATTTTCTAGGTCAGCGGCCAGCCAATCGAGCCGGCCAGACCGCGCCGCTCCGGGTCGCTGTTGCTTTTGCAGCGAGGCGAAAGCAGGCTGTGCTGAAACTGAACACTCCCTGGAAGTGGGAGGCGTTTGTGGGATGAGGGGAGGGGGGAGGGTTTGAGTGACTGTGGCGCACGGTGGGCTCGACAGTTTCCCCCATCCCTTTCCGCTGTCCTCCACCACGTGGGGTGCAACTGGTTTTCTTTTGTAAATTTATAGCAAACCCTTCCGTTGTCTCTGTCTCTCTCTCTCTCTCTCTCTCTATTTCTGTTAATCATTGCTGACTGTTTAGGAGTTTCTGCGCTGTACCTCGTGTAACAGTGTGGTCTTGAAAGAAAGTGGTGCTGTTTTTTTTATTAGATCAACAGATAAGTTGATACAATTATCGTTCCTGGGTGGGTAATTAATTGAAAATAGAGGAGATTGCGTTAAGAAAGCTTTATTCGCTCGGTACGTGGAACCCAAAAAGTTAAATCTATTAGGAAACAGATATGAAGTTAAAGATGCATAGATCCTACAACTTCTACTAAAAAAATGGACATTTGCATTTACTTGTCATTCATCGCACAACAAGAACATCAGTAAAAGACAAAGAATGAATGAAATAATTAATGAAACAATTCGAGTACTCGAGGAGCTCGATCAGTCTAAATGTTTGAAGAAGGGTAGTTGAAGGATTCTAGCAGATCATTAACAGACGTCTGTCAGAATTAGTCGGTGCAGCACATCAGGACATATAGATCCTTCAGAAATCATTCTCAAAAGAAGATATTAAAGCGGATACATGGAAGGATACTTAATGTTTGGCTCTTAATGCTTTCCGGGAAAGCTCACGAAAGGGTTTTCTGCATTCTTCAGAACCACAACTTCGGAACTCAAAATTTAAACAATGAGATATGTCTCCTTGATCGTAATAATGTCTCTTCATTCAAACGTTTTGAATGCCTAATCATTGAGGCAAGATGTCTTTCGAATATTATATACATGTTGACACCAAATTTCAAGACACAGCACTACAATTTTTAAATCTATCTCAAGCAAATCTCCAATTGCTGCCTTCAATATATATTTTTTGGTGTCTTTAAGAATGAGTAGTCCTGGTAAACATCAAGATCAAGGTGTCAAGATGCTCCAAATGCAACCCAAGTGATAACCAGAGTAGAATTTTAAAAGATGACAACTTCCTGATAACAAGCTAAAGATCATGCGCTGCTTTAAATCCTAAATCCTTTGCTATGTTCGATTTGTTTCTGTTACAAACACAAACAAAGATAAAATTCGTTAGAATGTAAAGGGAGCAATATTCCCATGACATAATAATGACCGCACCACCACATTTTAAGCAAACACCGCACCGGCTAATGAACCCATATCCTGCCCGTCCCTCGGTTTGGTTGTCTGGCAGTTCTCTTGCTATTGCTGCTTCTATTGCTCCCGATTCTAATGAACCTATCAAATCGCACATTTATCAAAACCATCTCCCGAATCGCGTTCGCATCGCAGGTGCTTTTGCTTTTCTACCTGTGTGCCTTTTTAGGAACAGGGTTCGAACCATTTCTTAAAACAGAAACGTGCGAAAAACGCCAATAAATGCAGAGTGGAATGGTGCAGAGTAGCGTTTCACACAGGAAGGCTCGTTTAGGCGGTCTTAAACGGGATTTTGCGCGAATACATATGCATACATACAAAGGAGGTGGCGCAGCAATAGTTAGTTGCCGTTCTGAGACGGGCTATAATCTGTACAAATTATTTCGTGATCGAAAGATGGGAAGGAAGCCGACCCATGCGATCACCCGAACTCCCTTCCCTCCTTATACTAGCTTCGATCATTGCGTTCGCGTATGGTAATAAACAAAAATAGCTAAGCATCAGTTTGTGCCGTTTCGGGTTGAAGCGGTGTGGGGGGAGACGTTTGGGCCGTCTTGGCTGCCATTTAGCCTCATAAATAAGCCCATTGTCCCTAGGTCTGTGTTGCCGAGCTATTAGTACGCTGTGTGAACACGGCTGAACATCGATAAATTAATTAAGATCTCTTTTTTCCACAGTTTCGTGAAAATGAAGCCTATCAGAGAGTCTTTTGCGTTAGTTCTTCGCTGCCTTTTTATTGGATCTTTATTTTGTCATATATCACCGCGAGCAAAACTATTCGTGCGAGGGGGCTTGTGTGCGTGTGCCGGCACAGTTTTGTTTCGAGCGGCGGTTCTAGGAATGCTAGGAAAAGTAGCCACCAGCACACCACCATCAGTCGCGCCCCGCGTGAGGGAAGACAGCAGGAAAATAAATAAAATAACCAATGGCCATAAAAAGTTGGAACTAATTTGTACTCTCGGCGGTTTTTTCTTGTGTGTGTGTGTGTGTGTGTGTGTGTTGGGGGCTCGGGTATGTGAAACCGAGGCAGAACCCATTAGACGGACTTGGGACTTGGGGTTTAGGGCTTTTTGGGAAAAATGGGGAAACCGACCACTAAAACCTAAACGCGACCTTCATCCCGCAAACAAGCGAGTGAGAAAGAATGAACGATGGAAAGGCCCCGCTGCAAAACTAAAATCACACACACAAACATGGCACGCAAAAACAGCCTCCGGGAAGGCGAAGGCTCACCGGATTAATGAGGTGATTTCCCGTGTCGTTTTTGTCCGTTGCAAAATCTTGAATCTTGGCGCTTAATTATCGGTAGCCCGAACCCATTTGTCTTTCGGGCACATTTTTCTCCCGTACGTGAAAAGCGTTTTCTCCGCGCCGAGAGCTTTCGTCTTCTCCCATTCTTTGGACGGTTGGTTGGTGGCGGAATGTGACCGAGCAGTGGTGTGCAAATGGAGACAGGCACACACACACATACACTCCGTACGTGTGTGTGACGCTAGACTCGGAGGAAAACGTTTTTCGGGATAGATGTTCCCGCAGGGTTCATTCATCTCTGCGGCGTTCGGAAGCATAAACGAGAAGGTCTAGCTAGCATGTACGATCACACAGTAGCCGTTGTGGTTTGGTTTTATGTTACAGCTTTTAATGTGTTTGCCGTGGTGGAATTAGAGCCCGCCACCATCCCTAATGATTTGGGCAAACTTTTTGGTGCAAAAGGTTTGAAGTAATACGTGATACTATTGTAGTTTGTCCTAGACACTACAGTTTTTCAGCTGAAACTAGGAAACATGACAACAAACACAATAAAAGTACATGTTTTGAGGACTGTGTTAGCAAGGAATGAATCATAAATTAAACACATTCGAAAACTCACCCTTGAGTTTGAAAGTCTGGATTGTGAACAATTTTGGTGGAATCACGCAAGTCTTGAAACATCAGTTCTTATTAGTCTGTAGTTTGTCTGGAATCGATTCCGGAAGTACGTTCGTTAGTTCCAGAATCCTTATTAGTTTACAGAATCGGCTCCGGAATCGGAACCAAAATCAGCTCCGGAATTGGCTCCGAAAACGGAACCAGAATCGGCTCCGGAACAGGAATCGGCTCCGGAATCAGAATCAACTTCGAGATCGGAGTCTGTTTCTTCATCTTTATAAGAATAGGCGTTTGAGTCCAATAATACTACGTATTCATAGCCGCCAAGAATCTAAGTTTATTTGTAAACGATACATTCTCATGGAGATTCCCGGGCTGATTACGCTTCTGAAACTACTTATTTCAATTCAAGAACTGATGCTCATTCTGTAGCTAATTTCAATTCTGCAGTCAATTCTGATTCCGTTACCGGAGCAAATTTGATTTTGCATTTCGATTCCGTTTCCAGAGCCGATACTGATTCTGGAGCCAATTCCGATTCTGGAATCGATTCCGGAGCCAACTCCGTAATCGATTCCGAATCAAAAATCGAAATCAGCCCCAGAATCAGAATCGGCTCCGCAATCAGCTCCGGAATCGGAATCGATTCCAGCATCGGAATCGGCTCTGGAATTTATTGCGAACACGGAAACGGAATCGGGTAGGTCCGATTCCGAGTTTCCAACAATAGTCTGTAGTTACGAAACATTCTAGGAAGGACATTTACACTGACTCTAGCCAATAGTTCTGGCAAATCGATCTCATCCACGTTAAGCATAAAAATACACTAGGCAATATCACGTCTCCAGGCAAGTATATTCAGGCTGAATAACATATAACGAGTATGATACAAAGGACAAAATCCAGGGCAAGCCGCGTAATTCTTTTTTGGACAGGTTAAATCCTATTGGATTACACATTACACAAAGGACACCAAACAAAATGGAATCTTCTAATACAGATGCTTTGCATTTCAATAACTTCAAGAAGTGTTTTACAGAACAATTTATTGTACACGAAGCTGCTTAACAAAAACACTCTTTTTATGAAATATAATTTCGGGCCTTCTTTAAATCCTTGAGGCAGTTCCTAACAGGTTGCAAACCTTTGCACGTTCATTTTAAAATAGGTGTGATTGGAAATTTCTAAACACTAATTAAATGGGAATGATAACATCGCCATTAATTTATACCAATTTCGAAAAACCAAATTACGCTGCAGCAAAATCAATGATCGATAAAATCTTTGTTTCCGGCAAAACCTTTACGGAAGGATTTTGACCTGTACCAGATGGCAAAAAAAAAGTTACACCATTTCGTCCCACAATATTCGCCCAATCATCCAACCCATTTCCATCCACGTGCGTGCGTGCGGACACACGATGGACACCACACCACCACTGCTGCTGTCACCCGCTATATATATCGATTTCCATTTGCATAATTAATCCTATTAACGAAAACAGTTATCGCACGCACCGTTGACAGCTGCGACAGCGGCACGCGGGTGGGAGCGTTGGGAGAAGTCGGCACCCATTACTTATCAGTTGAAACTTTGTGTCTATATATATATGTGTGTGTGTGTGTGTCTGTGATATCACTCTAATCGGCCGTTTCTAAAGCGATTTAGGGACTGTTGACGAGATTTGAGCTCGACTGCCGCGCTCCAATAATGCTCACTGCGCTTGGTCGCTTGTTTAACGCTGATAACGGGAAGCGATGATACCATGCTGCTTACCTCCGTTCACCGATGGCAAGAGCTTAACACCACCCCACTTGGCGGTAGGGGTATGGCCGGTTTTGAATGGTTCGGTAATCACTGCGCATCGCCAATCAGTTCGGTGGTCAGTTTTATTGCAAGCCCTGGAGCCCTGCTTCCCACAAGGTGCGAACTTGTAACTGTAACCAGGCTTTTATCACGCGGCCGATTTTTGTTTTTTGGGGCTTAAATGGCAACCTCACGGTGATGTGTTTTTGCCTTTTAGTTATTTTTCCGACTTCGCTTTGGCGGTCATTTATCTCACGTGCGCTACCCACAAACCACCGACGGGAGGAATGTTATTTACGATCATCGACGACCGTAACAATGTTGACTTAACCAGGAGACCAGGAACAACCGCAAATCAACGGAATCACAGAATGGCCACAAGGGGGCACTAGCAGTAGAAAACAAAAAAACAAAACAACAACACGCAAATCGCCACCAGGGCAAACCGGGGCCAAACCCGATAACGGAAGTTTGTAATTAATTATCAATTAAGGGATATCATCGACCAGCCGGTTGCTCAGAGCACACACAGATCACATCCCAATAAAATGCCTTCGATATCCTCGCCAAAGATGAGAGAGAGAGAGAGAGAGAGAGAGAGAGAGAGAGAGAGAGAGAGAGAGAGAGAGAGAGAGAGAACGAGAGAGCACAACAAAGACAAGCCACCGCTCGCGAAAGCGTACAAAATGTTTAAATCATTAATGCTTTTATTTTCATGTTTAATTTGATTATTAGTCTTTATTTGCATCTCACACACACACGCACTCCGGAAACCGGTTCCTTCATTGGAGTTGGGCCAAAGGGTCATTGAACCGTTTGCTCCACTGTTTAAAAAACCGTTCCGGATTAACGACACAAAGGCGGGAAGGAAGAAAAATTGGAGTGCATTTTTACGCAAACAAACAAAAACCAAACGATCTCAAGGGTGCAATAAAATGCAGGATTGAGTTTCGACGAAGTTTTGGCCGATGACCACAATAACATGATTTTTATGATGATCCCTTTTCCATTCCAGAATCCCCCTTTTTTCGTGCCAACCGTATTCATGCCAAAGGTCAACCGAGTTCCAAATCAGGGCGATGGCTTAATCAGACTGGTTCACAAACACTTGATTGCGCCCGTATGAATTGCACCGGTAATTTTTGACCTAAATCCACTTTGCACACAACTTTTGGTCCTCAGCATCAGGGATCTTACCTTCCCCGCTCTATGTGTAGTTGGAACACAGCAAGAACGGTGAGAAAATATATTGTAAAACGATCGCAAAATGCAAATTGTCATTAAAATCAGCACGATTCGCATTCGAAGGGAAGAAAAGACAACTTGGTGCGGTAGGTCCTTTGCTGGTCAGGTGACACACACTGAAGACCAGACCAGGGAGAACGTGTTTACGGGGAGCTTTGGATATTGGCGTTAAAAATATTCACCAACCGATAAATATTCACCTTAATTTTTCGCCTTCTGCAACAACCTTTCACTTCACAAGACTTTTGGGCTTTTTTGGGACACACTTGGAAGGATTTTGTGACTGCTTATCTCACGAACCTTGTGCAGCTGCTATACGTGTTTTGTTTTATGTTTTCTGCTCGCGTATCTGCATACATGCACTCTTCATCAGAAATCAACCAAAGGCGAAGGATAGGCTGCTAGTATCGTGAGAGAGCACCATTTACAACAAAGTTTTGCCATGAAAGTCAGTCCAAAATGCAACAAATGGAATGATGCTGCTAGTGACCTGATTTTTCTGTTGCATTTGGAATGTCAACCCAACAAAAAAGAAAGCCCTCCTGAGACCCCATGGACGAGACATCTTCTTGCCAAGGGCGAGAGCTGTTTCTTGCTAAGAACAACGGGAAGTGTCGGGTCAGTGTGTCTGTACGAGAGATAACATTTTGACAGCATTAATTACAACCTCCCCGCCGTTTCCTGTTCGTTCTAAATAGATACGAGAGTCCAAAGCGATGGAGGTAACAGTGACATTTTTCTTCGTTTCTCTGTATCCTTACAGGATTTGTTCCAAAAAAGAGGACTTAAATACAGGCCCTTTTTGTGGGAAGATGCAAGAAGCACAGGCTACATATCTGCACGTTCGTTCGTTCCCGTTTCGTAGAATGAACGTGCTTTACTTGCTAAGGCTGGCATCCACACAGTGCAGCAACATCTGCGGTGTTTTGGACGGTAAAAGATGAAGACATAAATATACGAGACAACTTGACCATTCTTCCAAACCAATTGGCTTCTTTTGGTCGTTTTTTTACCCATCCCCTTCACACCACAGCAAGAAAAGGTGGTGGTTGGAGTTTATCTTCCCTTACCTAAAGCGTATACCACCTCCATCGAGCAACAGCAGTCGATCGATTAAGTCATTGGCCAAAAATGGTCAACCTTCGGACGGTCGAAAAAGGGTGTTCAGCTGACAGGAAAGCGAACCAAAAGCTGTGCGCATTATGTGCGACTCTGTGTGTGTGTTTGTGTGCGTTGTACGTGAATTCAAACAGATAGAACCTCTCTATAGGGAATTAGTTTGCCTAGATAGACAGTTCAAAGACGAGCGAGCCTTTTTGGACGTGGCCCAAGTTTCTGTGAGAGAAGGTGCTGCTTAGGTGCTGATGAGAGGGTGACAAAAACCACACACCAAAATGAAGGTCACCAAATTCGATGTCTCTAGCCACGGCTTCTCTAAAGGAGGGAATCCATTTTTGGTGCCAAAGCACAAAAAAAACATCGGGGACTGATTGAACATATTTGGAAACACACTACTACTAGTCTCCGTCTATTAACTAGATTGGGATTGCTCCGTTCAGTCCAGTGCACAAACGCTCAGATACACCCCGTGTCTTTGTCAAACATTTTTGTTGATTTTCTGTCCCATACCTAAAGTTCTACTTAAACGCGATTGTATAATCGTTTCATTAAAAAAGGATTAAATAACGGTTCGAAAGTACCGAATGCTCACTGCGGCAATGTGGGAATGAGGATCACACAGGCGGGCCTACCATCCATATCATCGTGCAGTAAAAACGAACATCTTCCGAGGATTAACACTCACCTGTAATGAAAATAAAGAGAGGGGAAAAAAGGAATTAGCAAAAACACAAACCAAAACAACAGGCATTAATCCCGTTGTACCGGAAAATGCCTCCACATTGAGCCGTTTTTTTTTCGGGCTGGGAAAAGTTTGATTCATGCTTTTTTTTGGGAAGATATAAATTATTTGCACTGTTACTGTTTATACAAGCTTGTGTGTGGCTGTCTGTCGTGTTTTTCCGTTTATCCAGCCCATGTTTTGCCCTTTTTTTTCTCCATTTCCCTCCTTAAACGGCTTATGATTTATTTTGCACCAAATGACTAAAAGTTTGATTAATGCGTAACAAAATGTGCAAAACAACAAAAACACCGGCCGAAGGACGGAGGGCGGACCAACAGATAATTTTCATACACAAACACACAGTAAATGTGTTGGTTGTTGTTTGGCTTTCGGTTGCTTTTGGGGGGAGGAGGAAGCATTTTTTGTAACGGTCTTAATGGAAATTGCAAATAGAAAGCTTAAGCCGAGGCTGACAAAGGTTGTCAGTGGGATTAATTAGATGTGTGTGTAGGTTCGTTTAATGCTTTTCGTCGGTTGTGAGATATTTTACACCAGAAGGAAAGATGAACGTATTTTAGAGCCACGAGTTCTAGCAAAAACGATGAATGACCGGTCATATTATAGAGTTGATGTAACGCTTTTAAAGAATGATTCTTAAGTCTTAAATAAAAAGCTGAATTAGTGTCACACGAGTGTGACTTGTGTGAAGTAATCAATTCATGTTGTTCCAATAACCATAGTTCCTTCACCAAACCACGTAACAAAGAAAGACATTCTTTTTAATACATTACTTCCATTACAATCTCTATACTGTTGCTGTAACACATAATCGACGTGCGTGAATAGATTAAGTTGGTTAGTGCATGCAATGCTGGTGAGGTTATACATTGAGTGATGCAGTTCCATATCAGTGCTTATCAATCGTGCCATTCCATGCGTATGCGGTGTTGTGAAATGTAGACAAACTCCATTTCTCTCCCATGTACTCGGACAAAGCAAATGGTTTTGTGGTGTGATGGTGTCTTAGAATTATTTTGGAGCAAATTCAGCCTCCAAGCAGAAGTGTGCAGTAAGTGACCGATTGTGAGAAGCGCGTGCGCTTGTTGTGTGCATGATGTGATCATCTCCAAGATCACCAAGTTGTGTCCAGATAGGAGTTTGTGTGTGGTTTACCTGCTGCTATTCCGAGACCAGCGTGCTTCGGCTTGAGGGCTATCACTCTCGGTTCCATGACGCGTGTGGACCACACACACACAGAACACCTCTCCTTTCGCAAAACAGGATACAGTGTTCTTTACAAGTACCTTCTACTAAATGGTGCGCTTTTGTGTGATCACTTCCGTTTTACTTTTCATCCGTGCCGTTGTGACTCTCGGTGGACAACTTTACTGAACGTTCAACAGGCGCCACATTGTCCTTGAACGTTAGACGTTTTCTATTGCACTGTAAGACCGTTTATAGAGGACCGCACCCCTGCCGAGGAGTAGCTGACGGTGATGACGCGTGGTGGTTGGTCCAATACCCACGGATAAGAAACCTAAGCAAAATGACTGATGTAAAAGACAAAGCCGTTAGGCACGATTTGGTTGAAGGTCATCGCCTTAGGAATAGAGGGACGACGACCACGCGGAAAATGTCATGTGTCTCAGCACCTCCAATGACTTGTGCTGTGTGCTCCCAGGCACCGTTCTCTGAACGCTATCTGACCCACCACATCCTCTCGAATGGTGACACTCTTCGCTGAGGGTTCAGTTACCGCGAGAGGGAGGGAGTAACGCTAGTTACCGCCTTAAATGACACTTTTGTTTTCATCCCAAATCATGAGAACACACACAGTCCAGCACCTTGAGATGTCATTCTGGGGAATGATTCGTTTCTAGCTATACACAGACCGTCTTCTCCACAGACACAGACCGTCTATCCACTTCTGCTTCTACGCCCGGTCCCCAAACGGACCGTTCTGCGTCAAGGTGTCATTCCGGGAAACTTTTACGAAGGTTTTCGTCGCTTCCGCCGTGGCGTCTCTTCCGCAGACTTACACCACTTCAACAAAAGAACCAAGCGCACATTGACATCTATCGGCGGTGTGTTTGTGTGTCTGTGTGTCCATGATGCGCCTTCTTTATGTACTGACAAAGAGACGAAAAGAATATGCCTGCTTTGATGATTCGTAGCAGCAAATGCGATTGCCAACGATACGGGGCCGCCGCGGGCGGCGCACACGAAGCCGAAAGGTTGAAATTTTTACGAACCGTGCCTAAAATGTGTAGCAAGTAGTTTTGATTAATTTAGTACCCGCGAGGGGTGATACACAACGAAGGCAGGCGCAGAGACTCCTCACCCAGATGGGTCAGAGTTTGTGGTCCGCCTATGTGGTGCGATTCTTACATTTCGACCACATCTTCGCATCTTGGGTGGAGATATTTTCTTTTCGCTTTCAGAATCTGGCCTTTGCTGGGTATTGTATTTTCTTTTGGTCTCTGTTTTAACTGATAGAATTCTCGTATCGGTGGAATTCATGGAATTATTTTATTGCCTTCACTATTCTATACACGGTATTGATTCTTTGCAGCAAGGTGTACCGTACAACACTGCAGTGACAGTTCGGGTTTGTCCGTTGCTAAGGAAGCCACTTTTCTCCATCGTTCCCGACTGCTTTGATGTATCTCTTTCAGTATTGAGAGAGATTACTTGCCAGAAGGAAGGTACACACCGGCCATAAAACGGCAAACACTGACATTCAAGATGCAAAATTTATTCTGCATGAACTGTTGAACATCACAATAAAGTTGCCCAGAAGCAGATAGCAGATTTTATTGAACATTACAGTGCCGCTCAGCCAGTCCCAAGCGTTTTTTTATGTGTGCTTCCACCAAAGTGTTTCATAACAGCTCCAGCTTGTCTCTTCCACTTCCAAATTCTGGAGTTTGTGACCCGTGTACCTTGATTAGCCCGAACTTAATTTGGCATGAAAATGACGATGATTACATCGCCTCGGCGGTGAGCTTCTTGAGCGACGGGTGTGTCTTTTTTGTGTGTGTGTCCCTCCGTATCTCAATCCACGACGACCACAACCACGACGGTTGACGGTTAATGCGTAATTGACCGTGGCCCTTTAGATAACAGTAAACTTTACGGTGAACAGGAGCTCGTGCCACGCGTACTTACGGAAGATATGTCTACAATAATCGGTAAAAAGTACTGGGCGAAAAAAACCTATCCGGAAAATTGAGTCAAATGAGCTGCCATTAATTAAAAAATATGTTGCCACAACGTCAGCAAGTTCCCCGTGGCCGGAAGATATTGTACCATCACTACACAGTAGGCCGTGATTTTAGTTCACCGCCCTGCCGGAATACGCTTCACGTGGAAGACACTGTAATCCGATTAGAGACCAGCCGGGCGTGTGTGTGTGTGTCATGATGTCAAGGGCTGAAAAGCGTGCCACCGTATGCCTCATCAACGGGAGCTTCCAACAGGGCAGGTAAGTAAATAATTAGCATTTACTTGCAAAACTTTGGCCGCGTTCCATATGTTGACCGGTGCGCACCAATAGCACCCAGCACCTCATAACCGAATGAGAGCCCCAGTTTTAGTTGGCATAAATATCTCCTTCAATATTGCTTCATTTGCATTGTCCTTTATGAGTGTGTGTTGAGCACAACACAGGTCTGAAGAATGTCAGACAGTTACGACACCTCACAGAGTAGCAGTGTGGGCTCATTTCCATATAAGGAGTACCCTTACCATTCGGACCTCTGACCTTCTGCAGTGCGTAACCGGCATGATGTCCAGCGCCAGCAGCAGTTGCTGGAACACAGACACAACAACAACAGCATCGATCACAGTGGTGTCGAACGCTGATTAAAACGCGTCCAATTATTGAAGTCTGCCCCCTGTCTTGTACCTTCGTGCTGCTCAATTATGACACGATCAATCATTGCACCAAAAGTTGCTGAACTTTTAGCATTACTTCCCTCGAGGGGACAACTGCTATCTAGGTCATGGGGTTGCAAGAAGAAGAAACAAACAGAGCATGGTATTTCCTTTTTCGTTGATGTATGGCAGTATTTTACGTATTTTTAGTTGTAAAAAAGCGACAAAACCCACGTAGTACACGTGCCCCGGTGGAATTGCAATTTTCCTAATGCGATTTTTGCATTCCCATGCCCATCAAGCTCGGCGGTTCGCATAGGCGACCTTTGGTGCATGGGGCTTCACTTAACCCTTCACATTGTTTGACCTCGTGTGCCAGACATTAGAGATCAACGACAAACGGACATTTCAAACCAACAAACCATCGTGGTGCTTCCTATTGGAGGTCTTTTGGAGGAGCTTATTCTAAGTTCCTGACATGTTCCACGACTGTTCCCAGCAACTTCCTGGGCAAGCAGCCTATCAAATGCTGCAATCACGGGCAAGTATTTATTTTATTAGGCTACTGATCAAAGGTCCCACCACTTCGCTCTAGTTGGAAGTTGCCAATATCTCGCACGCCTTAGAATATACATCCCAGGAAGTAGTTCACAGAAAAGGGCACCTAACGGGTTTGGTGGGATCGTAGTACTGAGACGTTTCTTTTACGCTTACCACGAAAGAAGGAAAGTAAGATGTTCTTACGATGCATCGAATCAGATCTCTCATGCTTCTAGAGGTGGATTTAAGTTACAAGAAACTCTACACACTACACTTTGTCCGTTCCGATGTGGTTTGGGGCATCGTTTCTACCTTGCTTTTTTTTAAAGAAGTGAACGAGTCTCGAAGCATGGGGAATGAGCGGGCCACATCGATCCTCGTCGGATTGGCCTGATTTGATCCCGAACGTACAGCGCGGTTCCCGTTCACGTCCCGTTAGCTCTCAACCACCCCATTGGGGTGTATGTTTACATAAATTTATGCTTTGCCGAGCTGCTGCTGGGTTCGCTGGCGCAACGCAAAGCGCAATGCGCGGTAGCCCACTAGGATGACTATTGATTTCATCTGTCATTTTCATCTGGCTCCGTTCAACCGTAACTAGACGGGACGAGCAATGCAGAGCGAAGGAGTACGCTTGTAGCTGGAGTGTTCCACCTATCTTCGACTATCTTCGGCAACTAGTTGGGAACTCCATCCAGTGCATAAGAAATGACATGCATCCTCCAAGGCGATGTATTCAGACGACCGGAACCGTTTCTCAACCGCAGCCTCACATTTGACCACCACCGTTAGGCGTCGGAACGTCCACACGAATCGTCGAACACCCTACCCTTCCCTTCACTCCACCAGAAGCGGGATGAATCTTGAGGGGGGCTGACGATTTTCACGAAGTTGACCTTTAATGTCGCCCCACCTCCGCTGGTGAGTTCTCTATCGCGAAAAATACCGTTTTGCGTTCGGGCGTCTTAAAGCCCAACCCGTCGTCGTGGTCGCACGCCTTTGCCTTCACTTCGCCTCCCCCCCGCCCCCCATCCTCTTTATTGGCGATAGTGAATACACGTATCACGGAAGTGGGACGGTGGACGGTAGTGCCAACCCACTCTGTCGAGTCATTCTTTTTGGCCTCAAAGCTTGAACCGATTGATTGCAACCGTCAGAAGAAGGTCAGCGGGCTAGTAAGGCTTAGACGAGGCAAGGGGAGAAGTGTTTAAGGGAGAAATGTAGGGTGAGTTTTGGGAGCTACTGCAAATCCTCCGGACAGAGGATTTATTGGCAAACATGGCGAACCATTGGAAGGGAAATTAATCTGCTCAGTGGAGTTTAACAAGCAATTGAACGGTACTTATTTTGGAGTATGTGAAACCATTATAAATATTGCTGACATTAGTCTAGGCTGCCCATGTTCACTTAAAATTATGCAAGAACAAGCTGTTTAAAAATGGTACGACTTTGAAAATTAAGTTAAGTTTGAAGCAATATTTCCACTATTTCTAAGCAATACAGGGTTTACCAGTCCAATAAACAACTGTCCACTTGTTTATAACAATAGTCGTTTTGAATAGACACCGCTGTCTACCGCTTGCTCACACGTCAGATGGTGTAAGCTACTCTGTCCAATTCAATAACACAATTTTCGCCTTCGATTGCACAACGGTCGGATTCGGCACGGTTTCTTGTGGTTGTTGTATAATTAACAAAATTAATGTTTTGATTTATTAAAATGTATGGTTTATACTGCATATTGCTTGAATAAAAGAAACGTGTTTGAAAATGTTTTGTTTTTGCAAAATTTGTCCCAACAAAATAAACAATGCCGAATCTGACAGTTGCTAATCGAAGGCGAAAATTGTGTTATTGAATTGGACAGAGTAGCTTACACCATCTGACGTGTGAGCAAGTGGTAGACAGCGGTGTCTATTCAAAACGACTATTGTTATAAACAAGCGGACAGTTGTTTATTATGCTGGTAAACCCTGTAAATTAATGTTCTAAAATCATTTTTGAACTCTCTGCAGCTTCCACCGTGAGTGAACTATTTATAGTAGCTCCCTCTACCGGGAATCTTACAAGACACAAGGCTTCCGTTTCGCATTTGATTTAAATGTCGTCGTTCTTGTCTACATCATCTCTTGTCCACTTTATAATTAAACAAACTTGCGCTCCAAACACCGGAAGTCATCACCTGAAGTGATGAGGTTATATGATAACGGATCTTGAGCTTAATTTCCCTCTCATTTTTAGCTGCATTTCCTTCTCAGCTTATCATTACGAAATGGAAGCAAAAAAGTGCAATAATTTTTTCACACTATTTCATTGCTTTGTGACGCGGTTGTGCAAAATCTTAAAAAAAAAGAAATCAGAAAAGAAAATCGCCCCCAAGTGCTGCTGCCAAACCAACCAGGACAAGCTTTCGCGATTTGTGTGCGCGCGCTTCAATTGCGTCCATCATTGATTATTATGAATAATTTAGTGTGTTTCATTTCGTACCCCGGCGCAAAGGAGTTTCTTGAACCGGCTTCTGAAGCACCTGAAGCAATTTTTTTTTCTCTCTCTCTTTTATCTTTCTGCCCGTGCTTTGTCAATCAGCCTCAATCGACGGATCGGAATTGCAAATGAGAGCTCATCAAGCGAACGGGGAAAGGGGTGGGGTGTATAGTTTGAAGATATTTACTTATAGATTGAGTGCGAGATGAGCAGGAGATGTGCAGTGCCGCAATTAACATCTTGATGAAGCTTTGATTTCAACCTGTGCTGTTTTCCGGCTACAGCAAAGCCTGACTTAGATAGATGACTTTGGGGAGCTTATTAAATCAAACCCGAAAACGTCCATCGTTTCATCTCGTGAAATCAATCAAATTTTCACCTTAAAATTTTGAAACAATGGTAATAGTCGGATGAGGTGTTAATACTTTTGTTTTAATCTTCCAGTGTTTGCTAAGGCCCCTACCCCATGTTGTAGCTACAGGCTGCGTGCAGATACACGCGACAGGTTTCTAACCCTTAATGCGCATCGCACGCTAAAAGCCGCAAAACGCACGGGAAGAGGAAGATTATTCCGCTGTGGAGAGTGGTTTAATAATTTCATGCACGGGATCGCGCGGCCGGAAGATCGATCTTCCCTTGCTGTGTTGATGGAGGCAATCGTGGCGATGACGCTACAGAATTTTCTACCCAGCGTACAGTGAAAGGGAAGAAGATACTTTTTTTTGTGCTGAAATCAGCAGCTAAAGGGAGTCGTTCGTTCGTAGCTTGATCGTGACGTTCGGCGATGGTTTGGTGCGTTTTGGAAGCGTTTAAAGCTTTGTAGATGCATCACACCTCTTCAGGCCGTTGCATCATCGAAGGCAAAAGGTCTAATTCCATCATCAGGAGGGCAGCAGATTGCTGGGCGTGAGTCTTCAGCCAACCGAAACAAAACGTTCAACGTTCAGTGCAAAAATCATCATCCTCATCATCCCAGAGGCACACAGTAAGTGCCCGTATGATTTATTGAGATTTAATGAAGAATGGTGATGATTTTCGCTTTATTTTTCGAGCCACTTTTGACGCGAAGCATCGCCCTCATGGCATGGCTCGGTGGAGGGTGCGAGCAGGCGCGCGCGCAAGCGGCATATGTTCCCACGCTCGCGCCCAGCTGAAGGACGGACGCACGAACCCGAAGAAACCCGGAGCTGGTTGTGAAGAGGTGTGCGAGAGAGCTTGTGAATGGGGAAGGAGCGCGTACGCGTAATTTAAACGCTCCGAGAGCCTGCAGGCCCTGCGAGCATCGGCTGTGGGCAGGAAAAACAGGCTCCTTTGGCTCTTCCTATCGTATGTGCGCACAGAAAGCGAGGAGTTAGTTAAGACAGAGACGGAGCGATAAGGTGGTGGTGATGGTGGTAATTATCTTGAACCGCGTGTGCAGAAAGGGGTAGCTTGCTCGCTCGGTGGGAGTTGGAGCGGTGAAGAGGCGCGAGATGGAATCATCATGATCACATCCACCGAGCCCACCAGGCTACGGAGCGTGGGCTTTTCCGGTGTCCTTGGAGATAATGCAGCCAGATTGTTGGCTTCGTTTTGTTTTTGTTTTCGTGTTTTGGTACGTTTACTGAGAATGGCTTCTTAAAGAGAGGAGCTTAAATTGAGGAATGATTTTTGGGCAATTTTCCTTTCTTAGTACTTTGGATCTGGGAATCAAAAAAAGATACAATATGAATTTGAACATTTTCACAACAAAATATTCAAACCAACATTACATTTAATCTGTTTCTGATGATGTGTAAATTGCACTTTAACACCATCTTTAAAGCATACAATCGTTTCCATGCTCACATAAATCATTTTCACATCGTTCTTCTCAACTTTTCCCCCCAACGTGTGGTTCCAGGCTTTCTTTTTTTTGCCTTTTTTTAGTTACACCACTCAACACAATGCAAAACTGTCTTTGCAAGGAGTTTCGAAGCGAAAGACTTTCCTCTGCATCCCCCCCCAAAAAAACAGTAAAACCAGCACCCGGCATTTTCCTGGCCGCATTGTACGCGACAGCGATGGAAAAATGTGCAATCAGTGAGTGGCGCGCACATTCGGTTCGGTGGGCGGATTTTGTTTCCTTTTTGCAGCCCACCATATTTTCCACCAGTTTTGTCGTTTTTTTCCTTTGTTTCGCCACGCCAATAGTGCATAGTTTTCCGGCTGTCTGGATGTAATGGTGCTGTACGGAGGGGCGAGAGAGAGAGCCACATTCTTCGCCCCAAATAGGGAATACTTTCTGTCAGAAGGAATGTTTATGCATTTTTTCTTCCACCCGCGGGGAAGGGCTGGTTTCCTCCAAGGATAGTTCCTCCTCGGCGTTCTTTTGCAGCAGCTTTGGTTTGCTCATTTTATTTTTGCTTTGCCAGAAGTTTGACTAGACTAGTGTCTCAGCTGGAGCTGAGCTTTTAAAAAGGTAACACACAACACACTCTATTTTCAGAGATATAACAAAAAATGGAAATCTTCACCGTTCTTTGCAATTCACAGAGCTCTCGATCAATATCGAAGCATAGGGAAAATACATCTAGCAAAAACTTCCTTTCACATCTTGCCCCTTGTTTCAAAACCAGCAACAGGAGAAGTTGCAGAGGCAGCAGTAGCCTTTTTTGTTGCATTTCCACCGCTCAAAAGTTCATTCCTGTCCGTTGCATTGCTGCAAGACTTTTATTATTTACTGCGCATCGTCGCTCCCCGGGTTATTCACCCATTCCGTTAGCATCCCACCGATTCCCGTTGTTATTGGTTGCCCTGTCAGGGATGATTTGAAGGATGATGATGATGTGCAAGAGTAGGTGGTATGATACAACAATTTCACGCATTTCAGATGCAATTCACTTGCACTCGCGCGCTTCTGCTGCTTGCGTAAGGTGTTGGGTGTACGGTGGAAGTTTTGCTCTTGCCGCATCTCGAGCAAGCGAGTAGCGATAGATCCTCTTCGTTGCACTGGCTGCAAACTGAACTGCACACTGTGTGACGAACATTTGAGCTGTAGCAATGAAACTTGCCTCAGAACGGTAGAAGAAAAGCACCAGACATACACACACGTCACGCTTTTTAAAGCGTGTTGTTTGCAATGAAAATGCATCCATCACACATACTGGTGTGGTGAGCCTGCTGGGGGATGTGATGTATATAATCAACTCGTGGCAAATGGCAATTGGCGCACCATGAGGCCATGAAGTACCTTCTGAAATCGAAACAAAAACAACTCCCCCTTACACCTTCTCCCTTCTCCAAAAGCGCAAAAGTTTAGTCACCCGGGACAGTGTTTAGTTAAATCTAGATTGATGGCTTATATTATCGCCCAAGCGAGCGCGTTGGCTGCCGATCGGCACGTATTCGATACCTGCAGAGGAGCGTTTTTTTGATAGTCCACACATAGACGTCACACAATTTTGTGGTGAATTCCTCTTATCACGATTTGCCCCGGTTTCGTGGGTCGTGCGGAAGGAGCTGGGTGGGTAAACTCTATGCCCATCCGTAATGCTGCCGCCCTTCCGGTACATAGTGTAAGATTTATTGCCCTTCCCTCCCCAAAAAATACGAAAACGGCACTGGGACTAGAGATGGGGTGGTGGACGATGGGTTCAAATAAATGTGGCCATTTGGCCCTTTTGTTTGGTACTATTCGAGTCTGTGAGAGATTGGCATGGGGGTTATATAGAATTTCAATTACGTAGTCCTGCGTCTGTCTATCTGTGTGTGTCTGCCGGGTTTGAGCTAAACAAATCAAACTCAACCTCAATTATTCAATCTCTTCAAATGGTTTGAAGAATAGTCGGCAAATGCTTGTGGTTTGTGAGCCCGGGGACAACGGGAAGCGAGTGTGGGAGTCTAGGATAGTGTCTGCGTTACGTCTGCAGAATTAATGATGATTTAGGCTAGAGTTCCGGGGAACTGGAATTCGATCGATCGGTCGATTGTGCTTCCGGTGATTTGGTTTGATGCGGACCATTATTTGCTAGGATAGAACCTTTTATTTTAACAAATAGTCCAAATTCTTTGCTATATTTTACCTGTTCGATTGAGTTTCGGCACACATTGGAAGGGCATTGGAAGGATTTACTGAAACTAGGAGTTTCTGGGCAATTCCCAATTACAAATTGGGAATGTGGACGAAATTTGATATTGTAATTTGCTTCAATTGAACATAATTTGCTTGGCTTTTACGAATGATTGGCTTGAATTCAGTCAAGTTATTCCCAGTTCAAGTTAAATGATTTTATTCAAAAGGGAATTTTTTTTAAATTAATTTTCTTATGCAATATTCAGAAGTGCATTGACACACTCTGCTGCCAACTCTGCCAACGGGGACGGGGGGTACAACTTCCGCACTCACACCGAACCGGATGATGCCTGTCAGGTCGGGATGCCACGTCCGGAGCAGAATTGACAATTATTGTAGAAAGAATTTTAATTTAACCTTCGCCAATTACCCCCCACGACAGGGCCCTGTGTGCTGTCTTGCATTGCTGGTGCAGCAGTAGAAACGAGATAGAATGATTCACCCTAACGCAGACACAGGTACACAGCGCATAGCTAGTAGGTACGTACAAAACGCGACACGATTAGTCACGCTTTGCTTGATGCTGTGCTCCGGCGATGGTTTGGTCTACTTTTTGCCTTTCCTTTAAATGCTCCCTCCTCTATCTCCTCTCTTTTTCTCCAGCCGTTACTCACACACACACACACACGTTCACGGGAGAAGAGGTGTGTGCAATTCTTAGCGATTGCGCTGCCATCCAGAACTAGAAGCATAATCATCATCAGCGGGAAAGACCTAGCGGGATCTCGCATCGCTGTCGTCGTCGCGGCGGACAAAACCGTTTTTGACATTCCCCGGGGAGCGAGACACACACGCGCGCGGTGCAGCAGCAGCATCATCCCGTGCAGCGGCTGCTATCTTTAGTGACAACAATTTTCTAACGCACCTATGGTTGTAGTAGTAGTAGTAGCAGCATAATAAGTCGGTGCTGCTGGCAGGCCTTAAACCACGCGGAAAGGTTTTATTCCCTTTAAGCGCACACTGCCAGCTGACTTTGTGCTCGCAATTGTGTTGGAGCAACACCAATGCTTAAAGAGCGCAGTTTAAAAAAATGATACAACTTCTCCCGTGCTTCCTTTGCTACATCTAATGTTGGTTGTTTTTTTTTCTCTCTCTTTGTTGTTTGTATCGTTCGCTCTGAGTCGCCCCGAGTTCCACGGGATTGGTTCCTAGTCGCGCAGCAAAACCAGAACTGCAGCATCTTTTTCAATTACGACATTCCCGTAGATTTAATTTTAGATTGGATCGTTCCCAGATGACAATGTGCACTCGTGCGCTCGGAACTCAAACATACACACACACACACACCGATACAGCTTCTTGAGTCGTCGTTGCGACAGCTTTAATGCTCTCTTTTTTTGCTCCTACAGCTAGTGGCAACAACCCGTAACAACTTCTCCTGTCCCACTGAGACGGGTAGGAACGAGCAATTTATGCGTCGACAGTCGGTTTGGTCCAGATTTGCCGCTTTTAATTTGATCCCGCGGTGATTAGTTGGCGGTTTTGGCGTATACAGAGCTATCTCGGGGGAGTTGATAAGATAAGGCGGTACCGAGAACACGAGGATAGTTGAACTCTTAACGACTGTTCTGATGGTCTTAGTAAGAGATGGAGACTACGTGGTGGTGGCTGTGGATGCTGTTGATAGAGCATTGCACGGACGAGCGATTTAGTTCAATTTAAAGCAACGGACTATTGCATCAACATTGTCAGTCTTATGTATGTTTAATTATTGGACAGCACAGTACATAAGTCTACGAGGAAAGCTGTATAAATCACAAGACGCCAGACAACTCCAGATTCCTAACCATTGAATATGATAAAAATTAGGGCACTAAATTTTAGAGCTTTATCTTGTCTCTCTTTTGAATGAACTGTAGGTGAACTTTTTATAGTGATGATGTGCATTTTCTCAGGCCATAGTCAATATTACATATTCACCAACTCCTCCATCAAATAACTCCACATCTAGCCATATGCTCGTATGTAGGTTCCTAAAAAGATAATGAACCTGAGGCATACAAATGACGAACTACTAAAGCTGTATGCATATCCAATTTACATACAGATGCGGTGTACATGCCATCAGAATGACGTCAGACCATCGCTCATATAGACTCAAACTGCAAATGAAGGTCAGAAGGCATAGATCCCAACAAACTTTGTTGGAATTTGCTCCTTACCATTTGTTGTAAGTTGTTATAATTTTTCAATCCGCAATTTCATAACTTTCCAACGAAAGTATCATCAAAATATCTACTTTATACAACATCAAAATATTAAACCAAGAAATTATCGCCTGCTATTCATCACGAGCAGATAAACCTCGCCCACTTACGCTGCCTTGAGCTTGAAGTATGAGCCCAACGCAAAACAGTGCAAGCTTTCTTCCCACCCGTTTTGCACCATATCAGGATAACGCGTCGGTACGACTTCTTCGAGCACTACTACGCTACTTTCCTCTCTCAACGTTACCGTGTTCTTGCCACAGGCGATTAGCGAGATCTTTGAAGCGAATTTCCTACCACATCACCACATCCTGGTTCGCGCATCGACCAAAACAGTGCAACAAAACAATAACTTTGTGGCAGTTTCAACTCGCAACAGCAGCAGCAGCAGCAGTAGCCAGCAGCCACAACACAGAGCAAACTATATTAGCGTAGTTATCTTGGAAACCGATTCATCCTTGTACACGTTTACAGTCGGTTACAGTGTTACAAGATACACACACCCACAAAAAATGGGAAAACAAAGCGGAAGAGCAAGTAAAATAAAAACCCATCAAACAACACACACACAGCGATAAAACTTTTTTCCGGTGAAGGATCCCCTGGCGCACTCTCCCGCCAGCACCGTAAAGGGGATGCAATTTATTACTTCCTTGCACGAAAGGTGCTGAATGAAACTGAACAGAACGGATGACCACTGAATGGGGAATGGAAGACAACAAAAGGGAAACTTTTTTTTTGCTGCTTTGTTATAGGTTGGTTGGGGGTGGAAGATCCTGAGAGTCAAAAAGTTACTGCACAAAACAAAAGTTGTCCTCTCACCTACAGCTCCCACCAACCCATCAGACAGGATAAAAACGGTCAAGCAAGACACGAAACAAAGCGAAACATAAATTCTTGACCAAACAGTTTTGGCCCTTGGTTTTTTGTTTTGTTCCTGTGGCCGGAGCAGGATAGGAGGGGAGCTTTTTTCGGTTTGTTGCATTTTATCCTTTCCCAACCAGTGCCAGCGTCCAGGTAAACCCAACTCCCCCCAACTCTCCGGTGGTTTATGTGTAAAATAAATAGAATAAACATCATTTTTCCTAATCTCTTTCACCGGAAAGACCGTGGTGAGACTTTTGCGCACAACCCTTTTTTGAGGTGGAAGCATCGCGAATCTAGGAATGGTCGAACTTCCTCTTTTATATCCCTTTCTCCTCACCCCTCTTTCGCCATCGTAAAAGTTCCCGTTATCAATATAGGGGTGTAAATTTATTGCAGTCAAATTAAAACACTCCCCAATGTGCACGACGACAACCACCTCGGTTTCGCGGGGTTGCCTTTTGTGTGTTTCATGGATAACTTTGGGAAACATAAATTCCACACCACTGGCTTTGGGTGGTTGGGTTGGGTTTGGGGTGACCCTTTCACGACGGAGAGGTGTATTTTGAACGTTAAAATACCATTCCCAAAAAAAACAAAAAAACTCTGAGATGAATAGAAACCATTGCACGCGAACTGAACTAACGCGCAGAGATGTGACGTGTGAGTGAGAAAGAGAAATCTGTGGCAAAGCTGAGAAACAAACCTCCCCAAAAAATAAAAGCCCAAAAACGGTTTTCTGGGACGATGTGTGGATTAAAATTGGTCGGCTTGGTACGTCGTTTTCCTCCCATCCTTTCCATTTTTTTTTTCGATGAAATTCCTTTCAAGGTCAGTCTCGCGCGAAGCCTCTCTCCCAAGTCAGCGGAATTTTTCAAAACCGTGGCTGTGCTCCAGTTTTTGACTAGGGCTGGGCGATTGAAAACTGTTCACGAAAAGCTGGAGGACGATGATAGGGATGGAGGGAAAGGAAATTACAAAAACAAATCTCCCTTCACATCCCCTCCGTTGCCCGCACTCATTCTCTATGAGGCCGGAAAAATAAATGAAAAACCAAAACACTAAATCATCGAACAAAAGGCTGCCCGCGGGACTGGTGTGATGTGCGCGTTCGACAAGTGAACAACATTGCCCCTTGTCGTCGATGGGAAACGATCGTCGTAGCGATGAGAATGAATGTACGGAATGATTTTTTTTCTGTTGTGTAGAAGGAGGAAAGAAGCCAAAAAATGGGCCAAAAATCTAGCCAACCATAAGGTAATGTTTGCTACTGCTGCAGCATGCGGGGAGCTGGTTAGAAACAATGTGTGCCGGATTTTGCTGCAATAAAAGTAAACATCGCACATACGCTCGCGCGCGCTCCGTTTGGATGGCTGCACGTTACCTTGCAGCTTCTAAACTCAGACTTGCAGCTACAACACAGCAGCTCCAGCGATGGGAAAGCTTTTTTTTTCGAGCCACCTAGATGAAATTCGAGCGCATGCATTCAATTTTGTCGATGTGTTAACAGACGTTTACATTGCAACGGCTCGGCTTTTTGTTGCTTTGTAGAATCATTTTTGTGTGCACAAGCTACGGTATTTGGTGCTGGATGACGATGGTAATGATGAGAAAATAATGCTAACGATAGCGCAGTTCGCACCGAAAAGCATTAATCATGCATTGCTTCAATTATGAAAGCTGATTTGGAGCCTAAAGCTTACATTTTTGACAACATGGCTAAATGTACCTTCAAAGTCACCAAACAAACCTTAAAGACTTAGAGGCAACATTCAACACTTCAAAGGTTCAAAGTACTGTGTGCTGAATCTTTGTTTGGCATGTTTGTATTATACAAGTTTTAGGAAAATATTTAACATCCAAATCTAATTTTGAACATACTATGAATCGTATCTAAGTAATAACTCTACAAGCTAGACTCTAAATTTATAACAAATTAGTCATCTTCCTAAAAAGGAATCAACCAATTGTCTGAAATCTTGAAATCGTAATTTAGAATTATTTTTGCAAAGGTATTGTGTAATCAATTGCTGTCCTTAACCATCCAGACAAGGTGTAACATTCATACCGAAGGTAAAATATTTGCTGCCAAACGATACTAGAGCTACACATACCAAAACTAATAGTCAAACATGCCAAACACACACAAAATAAAGCCCTTTAACCACCTCCAACTCCTGCACTGCATTCTTTCCTTGTAACTGCATTCAACTCGCTTCCGACGGTAAGCTTAATTAATTTAGATCAATGTATTCTCCACCCTTGAGGCAGTTTTGTGTTGCAACACACATGTTGCCGGGATGCGTTGCACTACCGATTTGTGTAAGATAAACACAAGGTGCCTTTGAAGAGTGTGCATTTCCCAACACAACACACACACACCCATTATTCCCATTTTTTTTTTCGGCTAAGGTTGCACATCGGGCTGGAATGTGCACCGGATGCACCCACCGGGGATATGTGGTCGACGATCTTGTACCGATCTCTTTGGACGGTGAACAAAAACACCCCTAACACTACAACAAACACTAAACTGCCCCTCGGGGATGCGTTTAGGCAACATGGCTGGCTGCAAGTGGGGGTTGGGAAGCACTCTTGAAGTCCGGGTGAATGAATCAGCGCTGTCTAAACTGTCCGATAATGATCAATCAAAGGGAGCGGCGGCAGTGAAGCGAGGAAGAGTCTTTCCTGTGTGCCTTAAGGGAAGCGAACGAAGGAAAACAGGGAACAACCGCGTTTCAAACGCGTTCATTTTATGTCTTGATCAACATGGGGTTGAAAATAGCAAAAATCGTGTGAGATTGCAGATAAGATGAAACGGCTGGTTGTGGGTAGAATAATATGGAAGCAAGGGATAAATATTTGCATTTATTTGAATATTGCATACGATCAAAAGGAACTTCCTTGGAACAACCACAAATAGTAAGTTTGTTTGAAATCATTATTTATACTGATTTTTTCGCTTTAGCAATAAGCACGAAAGAGATAAGAAAGAAGAGGGCTGACAATTGCATTAATGCAACATGATAAACTGAACCCTTTATCGCAACCTAACACCACATGGCCTTGAACAATCTCTTCCACCTTAGTAAACCCCGTGAACAGCGTCCCCTCAATGTGAATGTCACTAAAATACAGGAGCACACTCATCGGACGGTATCTACTTTTGGTGTTGTGTTTCTGTTATGCAAATTCATAATTTTTTCACCTAAAAATAATGGTTATCCACACTTCACTGTAAATGAAGCAAAAGGGGACCAGGACACACAAACAACCGACAGCAGTGAACAGTGTTCAGAATTGAGGAATTTTATGCAACCATTTCCGGTGTTAAAAAGCGGTCCAGAAAAGAGGAGAATAAGTGGGACATAAACCACAAAATCCTCCCAACAGGAGGGAAGAGGACGTAACAAACAATCCTGTGAAAATGAAAATTGAACCATTTTTCACAACGAATGAAGTTACTGGCACTGGTAAAAATGGAGAGACACACCATTACAGAAATAATGCAAACGTGCACATGCAACGTGGACGTGTTGAGGTTCGGGCGGATGCGATGCTCACCCTTTCAGCCTGAAAGGATGATGCATCGTGTGAGGGAAGAGGGGGCCATGTCATTTGCAGTGACCATAAAAATTAACTCACTGCCACCGATGGGCGACACACACGTAACCAATTCGCAGCGATAGCAGCGCAGGCAGTGTGTTTAATTAAATCACTGCACTTGAAGTGTACCGCTCCATGTGCGAGAGTGGTGCGCCTTGTACATGTACATTTGATTATAGGGACATCACTTCAACGAGTTAATAATGCGTTGGATGAGGATGAGGCTTTTTATTTGCGAAGAACAGAAAAAAAGACCCAAAAGCATTAATAATGTTGACTTGCACGCTCTGCTCTTGCGCTCTGCTGCGTTGTTTTCTTTGTCCATTTGTGCGTTTGTAAAGTAAAAAGTCTAGCTTGCCTGCTTTCCAATACGTGCTATGATTAACTTGTGCTCAAGCGTTATAACCCGCTCGCGCGCGCCTGATTGACAAGCGTGAACAGTCTGGTGAGGGAAGGAAAGAGCGCAGAACGAGTCGTTGACGTATATAGTCGTTGGCTCGCGGCGGCTCTCTCTATATTCTACTTCTAGCAGCCGGCCGCTGCTGCTCTGTTTGAATTTGCGAGGGCGCTGCAACAAGCAAACGTCGTAGCCGTCAACCTTCATTGGCACCTTTTGTGGTACCTGGATGGAAGGCTGGACAAGCACGAAGCAAAGCAAAGAACCGGAAAGCAGAAACAAACCATTCCCGTTCTAGTAGGAGCCGACGGTCGGCGACGGTGTTGCGATGTAGGAGTTCACTCTCCTTTTCATCTACCAACAGGCAAGTCTAAGTACATCTGAGGTCTAGGCAGGGATAGGGCGTACGTGCGCCCCGTTGGTTCAGTTCGGTAACCATACCTGGCCATCAGCAACCTTTCCTCTCCCCAAACCGTTGTCTTCGACAAGTCACATATGAAAACAGAAACGCCTAACTGACTAGATTCTTCTGCTGTCGAGACGAATCGTACCATGAAAGCAGCCCATCGCTATGGACAGAGTCTTGGATAGAGAGCAAAAAAAAAAAAAAAATAGAAGGTTGCAAAAGGTACAGGAAATAGGGTGGAATCGAACACCCAATCTGGGAGACTGACGGCTGAAGAAAACACCGAGCAAACCGGTTGCCGTCTTGGTTGGATCTCACATCGCGCAGATTCTACGCGTTCGCCTTTCGCCATCTGCACACATATACTCGCTCAGGTATCGGTCACCCAAAGCATCGAAGGTTCTCGGACACCTTGGACCATCATTCCGAAGTTCCTTCACCGGTTCCAGCAGAGCAGTCTGTGTGTATGTGTGTGTTGTATCGGGATTGTTTGCTGCGGAATGTCCCAAGTGCTCTCGGAATGCACCGCACACAGGCTCACACAGTATAGAGAAAGAGAGAGGGAGTCGCTACCTGCTACCGGATGGTGGAACCGGCCCAGAAGGGAAGTACATAAAAAGCTAATGGATTGGTCACCCACCCACCCACTGCATTCTTCTCGCCATCCAACAGCAGCGCATCCAACGCCCTTGTTTTGCTCTCGCGGCAAAACGCAACCAGCTAGCAACCGAACGCAAGAGTGTGATCGAGAGTTCTTTGTTTGTGGTGCGCGGTGGTAGGTTGAAGATATGATGCATCTCCAGCGTCCTGTGTTCGGTGTTACACATTCCAAACCAGATCCACCAAAACCCCAGGAAATTGTTGGGGAGTTTGGTTGGTGTACTTTTTTTGCTTCCTTGTTGCTGGTTTGTTTTGGATTTGCAGATGGTTTCCAGACATTCTCGCCCGGTCTTTGATTTATGATGCAGAGCCTGGGGATGGAAATTCTGAGCAGAAGTTGAGGAAAGGCGTACTTCTTCTTCCCAGAGAATACATTATTTGCAAAAATGTTTCCTCAAGCGTTGAGAGATGCTTTCTACCTTAAAGATCCGTCTCACACGAAATACTTTTGAAGGATCGTTGACGAGTGCCTAATTGCTTTATAATTCTGAGTCTTCTGCTGCTCACTCGTCGCTCCAAAACACACGCCCTAGCGCTCTGAGTGCCTCAGAGAAGTTTGTGACCTCATTTCACCTCACCGATTAGTCAATTAGCAAAGATGCAGCGCCGAAAACCTTGTGGCTTGTTTTCGTTCCACGTAAAAGCACGCGACGTGGCGGCCTTTCGGTGCACCAATTCTTGGAAAGTAGTGAAGGGAGGATGAAGCAGAAGTAGTATGCAAATTTGCCTTCCACAAACACAAAACACCCTCTCTCGCCGTTCCGACAAAAATAACGCCTGCAAGCGAACCGAAACTAATTGGATTACTTTGGTTCTAAGAGAGAGAGAGAGCGGGGGTAGACGGTCGACGTCGTTTGCTTTCGTGTGTCGCTTTTTGCAGAGATTTTCACCTCACTGGCGTATAGTCTCCCTCCCGCGCTAGCGTTTCACCTTTGAAGCGTGATTACTAATTGCTGTTAGTTTGGACTGTGCCACAACTTTGAGGTCCACAAAAAAGTGGAGTACTGCTGCGCCTAAGTGTTGGGGCAGGTTTGGCAATCCGCTTTGCCTCCCAAATCCACACCCCAAAAACGGCTGGCTCATCCCGTTGTTCTATTGGATTTTGGTATTGATTTACATTGAGTTTGGCGTGGATTATCTAACACTTCGATCAGAACGCGTTGACATTTCCAGAAAGCTGGAATTAGGAGACGAACTGCCTCCCAATTCTTCAGCCGAAGTACACGAGTCAATGGAGTGTTGGGCAGCTTTTTAAGCCCACCATTTACCGAGGAACTCTGCCGCCCTGCTTGCGCCGGTTTGGCCTCGTTTTTAATTCCCATTTCTCTCCCTCACCTCCGATTAACACATTCGGTTCGCACACTCCACCCTTCAATACACCTCGGCACGGCTAAGGCAGCGCACAAACTGCTCTCTTGGGGTCACACCGGTGTTTGTCCAGTACCCTCACATGCACACACACACATGCACACAAACAAAAGCTGTAAAGCAGACAGCTGCATAGGGGGAAAGAGATTCGCTCCCTTCCCGAGATGAAATGGTGGCCGCTTTCCACCTTTCCCTTTTTTCCACCCAGCTGTGGTCGATAAGCGTGTCTCGCGGTTGAGAAAGGAGGAAGAAACCGAGAAGGGTAGTGTCGGAACACGGACCATGGCGACGGCGGCGGCGAAGAAAGTTGGCCTACAGTTTCCTCTCTCGCAGCGCACGCGAAGCCGAAAGACGACAGGCTTCAAAGCACCACGGGAGTAGGACGAGGGGTAGGAAAGTAACGGGCGCGTTACTTTTACGACCCTCTGCTGCTGCTGCTGCTGCTTCTCCACTCACACCACGCTCTCGTCGCTTTTCCTCTTCCCACAGCTGGTCGTCTCCCATTCCCATTTGGTGGCGCGATAGTTTTCGCGAAACTTTGCTCCCCTTTCACGGTGAAGGCAACAACCACAAACCCCCGGTTATCGGAGTTTCGGCATCACAACAATCTGCCAAGGGAGAAACCTTGGCACACAACCAACACCCCCCCCCCCCCCCCACTCTAAGTTGTGTCTAAGTTTTGTTGTTTTTTGTTGCCGCTGTTGTTTCTCTTGCAAAACTTTGTTCCGTTTTTCTGCTCTCGCGTCTTTGTCGCGCGTCTTCAACACACCTTTGGACCTATTTTGTGGTCGCTTTTACGCGCTTTTCGTATGCGTGTGTGTGTCTGCATTTTAAGATGCTTTTCCCTTTCCGGTACGTCCGCACTCGTGTACGTCTCTCGGATGTCTAGTGTGTATGTTTTCCTAGTGGGTCGATTTTATTTCACTGCCAAGTTCATCACCGCACCTTTGCAGGGTGAGTGTACGTGTGTAGGTCATGCAGATTGTATCTTTATTTGGACTATGGAGGGATAAGTGTAGTGAATGTGTATCGTAATTAATAAATAAATTAAATGATTTAGCTGTTGAATTATTGTAATTAAAACAATAATACATACGAATAAACTACATAATAGATTTTAATTATATTCCTTTATTTGTGCAATGTTGTTACCTTGTTTCATTTTTTGCTTTAAGTGAATGTCAGAATCATTCAATCAGTTTTGAACCGTCTTTCTTTTTCTTTATAAATTTTGCCTTTATTGCCATTGCTTATAAGACTTTTGAGCTGTGTTTTAATTAGTTTGTTTTGTTTTTCTCTTTTTTACTTGTCTTCACTTCCTTCTTAGTTTGTTTCGTTTTTTGTTGTTTGTAGTTTGTTTTGTTTTATTACATTCGTTACGTGATTTTTAACGTAACTGGATTCTCTTTAATATTTAACAATATAATAATATAAAAAAATATTTTTTTATCATATAATATATTTAAGATAATACTTTAATAGAAAAATACTATTTTTGTGAAATTTCTATTCAAAATGATTAATTTTGTATTTGAAATTAAATTTTATTCTGTAATAGCAATTCAGCTGCATCTCCCACTAATTGTATGATCTAAATTTCCCCAAAATGACTCAAACATACTATCGTGAGCTAAAACAAGAAACAAAAAACCATCACACACCGATGATTGATTGCCACTTCATCGTCATCAGATGGTGTGGCGCTGGGGAAAATTCTTCAATTTTCCAATGCACACCCAACAGTCCAAACAATCGCTACGCAAATCGCCGCCCCACTTGCACTGCAATTGCAAGCGTATTTTCCAAATAATTGCACATCTGCATCACACCACACAAAAGGCAGCACCACTTCACACTCCCTCATCAATCGTGAACGATCACTAGATACCAGAACACGGCTGCGAAATGAGAAAATTAGTAACGAGAAGTACCACCATTATGCACGTAGCTGTGCGTAACACACATAAATCTCGCATCCGAAACCAAGCGCTGTGTTTCAGTGTTTGATGCAATGATGAAAGTACGATCAACTTCATCAACAACAACAGCAGCAGACAACACTCAACCGAACGGAGGTTACATGATAATAGTACGATTAATGGTGGGAAAGGTGGGAAAATTCCCTTACCCGGTGCAATGTGCATCAAAAACGGTGGAAACCCCCTTTTGGGTGAGATGAGGTGCGATGAACACGCACTGCGTTGGAAGGTAATGAAGCTGAAGAGCTCTCTCTAACTAGAACACTCCCTTTGTTGTGCGGGATGTCAAATTTCGACGAACGCGTTCGATTGCAATCGAAGTTCTGGATCGAACGTGAGCAATTTATTGATATTAAATTTGCGAATTTCATGTGGCAAAAGCGCACGAGTTGGAAGTAAGTGAAGTGAAGGATTCTGATCAGTAGTATCGACTGTTATGTATTGTAATGACTTGCTAAGTCAACTAAAAGCATATTTTAATCACTTCCACTTCAAAGAGCATCTGTCAACTGCAAACATAATTATTTGCGCAAAAAGCTTTCTGGCACGAGTTCGTCAAAGGTATTTACCAAATTGTTTACCAAACCCTCTTTTAATGCTCACTGCTCTAAAAACAGAGACAAATAAACCGCTCAATAATGAGCGAAAAACGGCCATACAGATGTCAATAAACCGACGAGCTTCAACCGCCTACCCAATATGCCCAAACCCATAGGTAAAATGCACCAAACCTTGCTCTAACTATCGCCCAGCCGTCGTCATTCGTTTCGTGGCCATTTTTTCCTTTTGGCACGAAATGAGCGCGCGCTCAATCTAATTTACATGCAACTCTGCAAAACGGCACGGGGCGGCGGCTCGTTCGGCGGGCAGGCCGAGAATGCGGAAGGAAAGAAATGAGTATATCAAACCACTAATAGGGCTGCCGTGTGTGCTCATTTGCCGCGGTTTCGGCCCCAAACGTGACCATCGGCTGGCACTGCTAACGTCGCCGTCATCAGCTGATGTGCTTTCTGCCGTGTCCGCCCCGTCGCATATCGCATGGGCTACTATACACCACGGAGACAAAAGCACCATAACTTGTCCAAGTTGTCCACGCAAAACCGCGCTGCCCAAGAAAACTCACATAAAGGCGGACGGTTTCAAGTTTAATCGGGCCCGGCCCAGAGGGGGGACGGCTTTATATTTCGTTTGCGCCTTTGGCTGTTTCCCTCACCGTAGCGCGGTTAGAGTGGCTTTGATTTTTTTTTGTTAAGCCTCCACCTTCCTTCCTTCTTCTGCTGCATGGGTACCGATTTAGAGAGTCACAAAATTTGCATTTTGCAATGTGTGTACAATGCAGCAACAATCGTGAGAAGGAGTGAAGCAAAAAAAAGGGTGAATGGGGCTTTTTTTTAGTTTGCAGTTTTGTGGTGCGGGTTTTCGGTGGCGCTTTTCTACCACCCCGACCGACAAGACCTCTTTCCTTACTACAACCACCACCACGCACACACACACACACACGCGAGCTGCTCGGTGTGGAATGTGTTGATTCACAAAAATCGCATCACGCTTGGGGGCTAACAACGTCGTCGCCCTTCTCACCATGTAAGTCGCTGAGAGAAGGTTGCAAAAAGAACTGGCCTCCACTTCCTGGCCATTCTTATCTTTGCGGACGTCTGTGTGTGTGTGTGTGTGTGTGTGCGCTTGTAGAAAATGCTGCTGCGGCTTCGTTGAACTTTTGCTCAGCGTCGAACTCTGGGCGAAGGTATTCTTGTTTTGATTCCACCCCACGCCATCGAGAGAAGGTCAACAAGCAGGCACGCGGGCAAGCTTTCGGATTGTACGGGACACACACACACACAGCCACGGTGGTGGTGGGCTTTTATTCAATTCAAAAGTTCACCTGCTTGAGCCAGCAGTTTGTGTGTCAGGACAAGAATTGCATTACTGAGGGCGCAAGAGGTTTGGCTTTGTGAGCTGAGGTTTTGGACTTTCAAACGAAAATTATGACACACTGATGGGAAAACATTGTCTGTGAAGCTCAATTATGTGTAACCACGATGTATAAAGGCGGTACAAAGGTCCAAACTTGTACATAAACAGGTTATCCTTTAGAGCCAAATTAAATTCATCTATTCTGGTTACAAGCTAAATTGTTACAAATTTACTTCAAGGCTTCGACTTCGACAAGTTGACTAAAACATCCTCCATCGTACTTCGATGAATCTATCATTAAGTTATCACAGGTTCCAAACAACATTTAAAGTTTCTGAGTTTCTGAGTTCTGGTCTGAAGGCTTAAAAGAGTGGAGATTATGAATCCAATATTTTCTCCATCCAAGAACATTCCCTCCATTTAGGTTCTTAGTAGACATTATGCACACAGCAAAGTATTCCAGACATTGTTCAAAAGTGGTGGAGGAGATGTGATGAGCAGATCTTGTCAAATCTAGACGAAAGAATTCAATGTCTTTTGGAATTGTGATCTAATTCTTCATTGTTATCAGTTTCTGCTATCAATAATTATCTTAGTTGACATTATGCACACAGCAAAGTATTTCAGACTTTGTCCAAAAATGTTGGGGCAGATATAATGAGCAGATCTTGCCATATCTAGACAAAAGAATTCGATTTCTTTTGGAAGTATGATCAAGTTCTTCATTGTTATTAATTTCTGTTCTCAATAATTTAACGTTTAAAGTTCAATATATCTTTGGATGACATCTATGCTATATAACACTATCGAATATGCACTAAAACTAGCTCTACCAAAAATATCTAAAGTAGGAGAAATGAGAAACCAAAGAAAGATCTATCTAAAGCCGGTAGGCAGCCACACACTAAAAGAGGAAAGATGGATGGATGTGGAATTTGCATTCACTTTCTTTACCCTTGAGCGGAATGCATCTCTAAAGCTCCCTCCCCAATTCCTACTGAATTTGGAACCGTTTTGGAACTGCTTTTTTACCACCAACAACAACAACTGGGGTCTAACTCTACTAAGGAGCGATAGAAGACAGAGGCAGAGAAGGGAGAGGAAGAAGAAGAAAACATATATGAGGCTTAAAAGAACCCACGTTTTTACGAGATAATCGCGGCCTTCATCACCATCATCATCATCATCATCATCGTGATCGTGAAAACGACGACGATCTACGTGCGCGCGTTTCGTGTGCGTTGGACAGCTGAATGGATGCACTTTTCCTTTTGAGCCACCGAGCGTAAAGACCCAGCACGGGATTTCAAATTTTCACACTACTGCTTATATGCTGTTTGCATATGTATATCTCTAGCTAAAGAAATCACTAAAAAATAAGCAAAAATACTCTTGAAATTGAGTTTGAATTTTGAGGAGACTAAAGATATAAAGGGAAGTGTAATATATTTGGGGATTTTTTTTCGGCCCGCTATTCACTCAAACAAATGTTGTTGCTGTTTAACTAACTCCAGCACCACACTATCATCTGGACAGAAGGGGGACACACGCGCACAAACACAATAGACAACACGGGGCCCTCACGGGACGACATCCATTTAGGCGTCCATTTGGTCGTTTCACTTCACTCAACACACACAACACGCGGACACTAAATAACCGAACTGCTCTGTTGGAATTAACAACATTCCTTCTCTCTCTATCCCTTCGATCCACTCACTTCGGCCAACAACGACAGGCAGGGGGTGCACACAAATAAATGGATCAAAAATCATAGGGCACAACCACCACCATCACCGAGCAACACTCTTTACGGGTTTAGGACAACACACACTCACACACCGGGAATGGAGAAGTAGCATAACGACTGCACTGGCACGCACAATCCCTTTTCAAAAAAGAACATAAAAACGCAACCGGGAGCATAGATGTTGGCAGGCCGAATCTTTTTGATTTTGAGCGACAAAAATGCAATGCAACTGCACTTCATACACTTCAAAAGCTAACGGCGGCAGCAGCGGCCTCATGAATTCGCGTTGCGAACGGCGCCAATTATTAATTAACATTTGCTACTTTCCCCATTCCCCCATTCAGCTGCACCGGCACAAACGGACCAACCGACACGGATATCGAACCGTTTCCGCAAGGGTTGAAGGGAACACATTTACTGCTGCACACGGTGAACGGGGTTGCGTTGTGCGTTTATAATTTGTGTTTCTGTGTGCGCAACTCCTTCTTTTTTGCATCAGCGGGTTGCCTCCGTTTGTTTTTTTTTTCGTTTCGCTTTCAAGCACCCATGGGCCAACCTCTTTTTTGTTGTTGAAGAAAAAGTGCCTATAAAGCTTTTAGGGGGTTTTTCTTTTGGTGTTGCAGGTCTTGCTGTTACTTTGGTTTCTCTATTTTCACTGTCTTCCGCGAGGCACGTGTGCCCTGCTGCGTTGATGCGTTTCGGCACCCGTTTGGTGGCGGCGCCTACACTCTTCCTTTGCCGACAAAAAACTTCACGTCACGCAGCGTGAAACGCACCACACTTAAGCGCACAGACTGCCGTCACTGCGCGCACAGCTGGGGAGGACCCACACACACCTTGGAACTGTTTGTGCCGTTGCAACGGAATGCACCGTTTGGCAAATGTGTGCGGAGCAATACGGTTTAAATGAACTCCGATTACCGTTTCGATTCTGTCACCGGTGTAGAGAGCACCATTCAGAGATTGTGACGATTAGAACACTAAAATAGTGTGCGCGACTGCTTCGCGGGACTGCTGCACACAACTGGTATGCGCGCACGAACACACACACACACACATTCACACTCACGCGCACGTACCTAACGCCTCACTGCCCGGGAGTGTTGGCGTTGCGTACCGTTGGAACTGAAGCGATCAACTGAGGCGTACGATTCGAGCGCAGCAGTACGCGAACCGGCCTTTGCGCGGTCCCCTCTGTAGGGGAGTTTGGAGCCCGCATGCACTCGCTCGCTCTCTTTGCTGAAGGGTGAAGCGGGTTAAGTCGAGCGACGCAAACGGCTCTTTTTACGGTGGAGTTTGCATGGAGCTTGCTCTCGCTCGATCTCTCTCTCTCTCTCTCTCTCGCTCATCAGTAAGGGGGTTTCTCTTCTCTTTGCCACGCACTTAGCCTGGCTTAGATTCGCAAGCCTTTCTCATTTGCTTTTTCTTGTAAGCGCAGCGGCGAAGGTGTCAAACTTGCATTGAAAAAAACATTTTCAACATTTTATTTCAATTTAAAAATAATCATTGGTTTGTTTAAAAGACACTGCAGATTGAAAAGGTGTCTGTTTTTATTGTAAGCTACTTGTTTTTACTAAAATAGTTATAATTTAATTTTATCATTATTTTGATTTGCTGATGTTAAGAATACTATGAGTATACTAACCAATGAATGACGAATTATTTCGTGAAGCATTGACAACAACTGCTTGGGAACCAACGTTCAAAGATTTAAGAAAGAAATTGAGAGGAAAAGCGAGAGAGATAGAGAAAAAAATAAAAAAAGAGTGCAAGAGAGATCAAAATATACATATACTATTTGTCAGAGGCAATTGTAAAGCTTCATTTGTTTTCCGACAGAGGACGCTGTAACATGTGGCAAGGAAGGAAAATATTGCACTATCAATTGGAAAAAGCACTATCAATTGTTTTAAATTCTCTACTGCAGATGTGTGAAAGTATTCTTTTGTATACTTATGTGTGCAGTTGTACTTTTGTAACTATAGCTGGCCCGTAAATCTAAGTTATTAAAAAAAAACTAAAATATTCCATCTTTGCTTTGTCTCTTGGGATAATTGTATCCTCACAGTATCCGATTTTCAAGTGTAAACAGCCCGGCACCTTACACCAAGTGTCTGTATACAACAACAGCACAATCCTGCCCTATATATGGGAGTTAGAAAGTTGTAATTAAATTAAGTTTATTGTAACATCTGGGTATGTTGTAAGCCTTAAAACATATTCTCATACCACCAAAAGGTTTGTGCAAAGTTTTGTTGAAAATGATCCAGCCGTTTTGGAGGTAGCTGGCAACAAACACCGTGACACGAGATTTATATATGTATAGATAGATTTAATGCCCTCGGCGAGCTAAAGTTAACCTTATTCGGTTATTGTAAAAAAAACCTTAGAAACACAAAATATATTTACATTAGAATTGATGTATCGCCAAGTGCTGATGATTCGTTGAACTGATAAATTAGCCTTTTGTCATTATGTATGTGTGTTTTTTTTATTATTTAAGCTTAGCGTTCGTATAAATAAATAATGTCAATTTTATTTTTGTAATATTTTAAAATTAATAGGAATATCACTAGTTTTGGTTTGCCTGTAAACTATGTATTTTAAACATTGAATTGTACTTTTTATCTTATCCAAACATGAAATGACCACAGATTGGCTGAAAAGTCCCATCAAAGAGGTTCGACGCCCGTCCTTTCTACCGTTTGTTGCGTTTCGCTTACTTTTGTGCTCCCCTTTCCCGTAGCACTTTCTACACAGCGGTGTGCCCTTTTCACTCCAGCAAAGGTAAATGTAACAAACCCACATGACTCTCTTCGCTAGCATTCTCTCTTTCTCTTGGTTCGGTACGAAAAGCCGCTTAGCGGTTGATCTGCACCACCGTCGGTACCTTTTTTGCTTCTCTTCTATCGTGCGTTTTTGCGTTTCTCTCCCGAGTACGCTTCTAGGGTTTCCCTTTCCAACAGTTTCAATTCTCGTGCAACACCCCCCGTCCCCGTCCCGGACGGGGTCTGCTTCCCTTCAACATCTTTTCTGTTCTCGTTTCGCGACCGGCAAAGCAAGCGCAATCTCGCCAACTTCTCTCGCGCAGCGCGATCTCTTGCGATCGCGAGATGCTGGAGCCTTTTCTCTCTAGGTGATCTTCACGCTCACTTGTGCATCGCACTCATCGCGCTCAGAGTTTTGTCGGCTCAGAGCTCTGAACTGGAGAACCAGCTCTTTCTTATTTTGTTTGTTTCGTTTTTTTTCTATTTATTCCCCAACCACCACCGCAAAACGGGTGATGCTGTACGCGCGTCCGTTTCGGTTTCCTTCGCAGTGTGCAGCTTAACGCGAACTGGTTTTTCTTCTGATGGATTGTTGCGATCGGAATGAGAAAAATAGACGCACACACACACATACACAAACAGCCCAACACGTACACAGTGTGCCAGACAAATAAATGCCTGGGAGTAGATTGGCGGCGACTTTCAGGCGCGGTCTGAGAAGAAGCCGCCTTGTATGATTGTGTGGGGTATTTAGGGGGGCATAAACAACAAGCCTAAGGAGTTGTTTTAAATCATTCTCACGCGCTGTGCCGGCGCAAAAAGGTCCAAGACGCAAGGGGACTATTGCTTTCTTACATCATAAGCTGCAGCATCGCTTTAGCTTTGGTTCGGTCTAGAATTTCGATTGCTCTAAGCTTCCTGCTTCTAATCAATTACTCAGTAAAGCATCCCCCACGAGATGTACTTATCCAACTTGAAGGAAGTGATTTGATTTCAAGTACTCGCACACACACACACACACACGCACTCTTCAAGTGCACCGAAGATCAATGGTTGGAGGGCAAACATAAGTGCAGGCGTCGGAAAACCGATACGCATCTTGTTTCGTTTCGACCCCTCTCCGAGCTCCAATCACCGATGTGGTGGAGGGCATACAATTTCTGATTTCAATCATGCTGGATCAGCTAGATTACAAAAAATTCCTCCCACCCCAAAAAGCTCCTTGACAGCATAAGTGTTTGTTTTCCTAACCCAACCACCAAACTGCGCGTCGTGAGTGTAACGTAGCGCTTAATGAAGCGAAGTGCTGCTGCCATTCATGACACTAACAAAATACTACACTTACAAAAAAGGAAATGATGTAATATTTATATCTCAAATTTTACCGTTTTTCTTAAAATTCAAGCTATCATTAGTGCATATTGAACACAGATGTACCGTTTGCTGATGCATTTTGAATGTTCAGAATAAAGATAATTGAAATTCATTGTTCCGATGTTTGAAAGAATGAATCCAAACCTGCTTAAGGAATCAACCAACCTTTTTAGCTATCAATCATTGCTTGATGGTGTTAAATATTCACTGATTTACTGATTTATGATTTCGAAAGAGTAAAAACAAACTAAAGAGTAAAGAAGGACAAAATAATTGAATCAACAAGGTTTCATAGCTTCGTTTGATGTTAAATTTGAGTATAAAACATACAAAAGGTAAATAAGAAATAAGTAATAATGGCAAAATTCTTCTTTTTTTTATAAAAAAGCAAAGTAAAAAGTAAAGTAAAAAGAATAGAAAAAAATAAATAGTTATAACAACATGATTGTAAAAGATTGTAAAATGTCTGATTAAGCTTAAGAAATATCAGAAAATAATGAAAAGAAACATCAAACGCAAAAACTAACACAATAAAGTAAATTAAAAAACAATAAAGTTAGTAATTTAAGACATTATAGGTTTATAACGGTCAAACTAACAATCGAGCCCCAGGCATGCAATTTAAGCAATAAATAAATTATCATTTTCAAAGAACTATTTTGCCAAATGACAAAAGGGTTTAATTAATACAAATTCTGAATTAAAAACCAATGGTATTACTTTCTATATAAAAAAGCGTTAGTTTCAATACAACATGTCTGCTCTTATCTAATATCTTTGTCAAATTATCAGATAAAAATCGTATCAAAGGTCTGGGATTGGGGCGTATTCTATATTGCAGGAGAAAGAACAAATATTACATGCAATTAGGTACCGCAGGAAACAAACCATTCCGAATATTTGTTAAATGCCAGGCCAGATTGGGATTCAGCAGCGCCGATTCTTCCCTCGGAAAACACATACATTGTGTCGTTGATAGGGTTGCATTACCTGTTTGAAAGAGAAAGAGCAAAAAGTACGCCATTAATAATGATTGTGTCACCCCAATACGCAGAAAACTATACTCAACGCCATCGTCCAACAATTCGGTCCATTATGTGCAATCTTTTGCTCCGAAGTTCCGATTGCGATAGCGCGATAAATGAAACACGAAAATGATGCCCCTCTTGCCGGTCCACACCATCAACCCTTCATTATCAGCCCACCCTACCCTCGTTGCGTACACATTGCGAAACGAAGTGGAAAAACCACACAGCGAGCATGAATCAAATCTGTGCATTCTGCAAAGCAAAGTAGCCCCGAAAATACCACAAAACATGAAAAAGCACCGAAGCAGAAGGACGAGTTCCCATGAAACGGGTAGTGTGTGACAGCGGGCGGAAAGTAGCAAACCAACCCCCGTTAGCACACCAAAGGGACAGATGGCGGTCAGTTCGATGGTTTTCGTGTTAATGGTGCTGACAATGTTAATTATTACACCAGAAGAAAAAAAAAGGTGAAGGTAAATGTCCCAGAGCTCAGGCTTTGCACATTTTCCACATTATCAAGGGTACACCGCTATCAGGTGGTACGGTTTTTTGTGGGTTGTCTCTCATCCCGGCTGAATATCACTTGCGTTTGATGTGATTAAACTTGAAACAAAAATACACATGCAACGGGAAGGAACAACCACATCCAGAATATTTGCACGCCACAAAAAAAAAGCATTAAAAATGTCCAACAAACCTTTGGGCCAACGTAGGTTTTTTAAAAAAGCCGCCTTTTGGAGGAAAATGTGACGAAAGCTCAGGCTTTACAAAATGGAATTTATTTCGTTTTTTTTTTGTGAGTCACCCGGCATACTTACCCGGCAGAGACTTACAGAAAAAAATCCTGTCCTCCCCGAAAAAGGGATCCGTTCCCAGGGTTTTGCGATGACACGGAAAATGATTTGTATTCGTCGCGGAGTTCACCCGTTTGTCGCACCAGCTCAGGGGCCAGAGCTAAGGGCACGTTACAGCAACTTGTTACGGGGAAAGGGTTCTCGAGACGTTGATTTTCCTCTGTCCCCTTCAGTTCGGGGCTTGAGGGGAGAGTACAGCGCAACAGGCATACTTTGGCGTCCCGACAGAGACGCAAGCGAGAAGCCTTCTTCTGTGAAGTTCACACGACACCGAAAAATCGTCTCCGGTTTGTTCGTGCTTGCATAGAGAGTGCAGCCTCCTGTCCCGTTGCCTGACGGCACATTCTGTCTCCTGCTGCTGCTGCTGCTGTTGCCGACACCATAACACAAACAATCGCAAAACATTAGCAACACCTGACCTAATGACATCGGAGATTTATTGCACCGGGTTGTTTGCTTTCTCTGGAACCGCAGCAAAGCAACACTGCCGCCACCATCATCCTGCTCTCTGCTGTCCCTTCTAAACATTGTTGAGTGTGCAGTAACTTGTGCAAAAAATTAGCACAAGCCCGTTTGCTTGGGTGAGAATTTGTGGTTGCGGGTGATGTGAGACAACACCAGGGAGAGAAGTTTTATGCATGCGTTAAAGCCAAGTACCGTTTGGGAGAAGATGTGATGCAAATATGTTGAGATGATGTAAACACGGATAATGTTTTAACCCACAGCGTGCATACAACAAGGGAGTATATGAGTGTGGGGGTTTTTGTTTTTCTTTTGTTGTTGATGAAATTACGCACAAGTGTTAGGGAAATTAGCATAGGGAGCATTATTCCTATGGCGTGTGTCACAAAGCTGCGGTGTGAAACTATCATTCATGGGTTACCTACATGACGGTGTAGGTAATTGAAAAAAAAAATATAATGAGTTTCTGATTGTCCGCAAATATTGAATTACAATGTGATGGTTATAAACATCATTAGAGCTAAATGGCACGATTCACTCATGAATGAAAATCTGCATTATTTTTATTACAGCAATAATCCTTTCATGTAATGGATTGCGATGAATGAAGTGATGAAAATCAATTGCTAATGAAATTATACGTAAAAAAGGCATCTTTTAATTTAATTTGCTATTTATTCATTGTAGTGTTGGTTACAGATGTGAATAATTCGGAATCGTCTCTGATCCAACTCTGAAAACTTCGGAACTACCTCCGTAGCATGATCCAACCCGAAATCTCACTGTCATCCGGAGTTGGAGTCGGAGTTTTTCGGAGTCAGAGTCAGAGTTATCCGGAGTTCTAGTCAGACTCATCCGTAGTCGGAGTCGGATTCTTCCAGAATCGTAGTCGGAGTCATCCGGAGTCGGATATGAAATGCTGGCACAAAACTGACCGACTCCAGGCGACTCCCACTTCAGTTTGATTCCGACTTTGGATGACTCCGACTCCAGGTGGAATTAGTGGTTCCGGGTTTGCAAAAGTCGAAATCGAATTAACAATATAACTCTGGTTAGACCGGAGTCATGACTGTGGTCCAGAGAGCAAGTCACTAATTCATTGAATCACTTAAAACGAGACAGATGTTGAATAGTGGTACATATAGCTGCATAATATGTATTGTTGGACATAAATTGGCCATAGTTTTGACTTATTACCTTAACAAAATTCTTAGTTAAATTAATTGTGTTTCTTTTAAACGCTACAGATATTAGTAGAATAAGAATCAATAAGTATACCTTAAAATGGGATAGTTTGTGACTAGCCCTTGTGCTGCTATGCCTTAAATGTAAACTCTTTGCTAGGAACTCCAAGGGCATTATAGTAACATCAGAAAGGCATCGTGCTTAAGTGTATTAAGCAAGAGATTTGAATGTTTGCTGAAATTGTTTATCGTTTCGCTGTTTTCCGCCAAAAAAAACTTTTATATTAATTAATAGTGAAGAATTTTCGTAAAAGTTGTTCCATTAAGTAACGAAAAAAGTCTTCAATTTATTGGCAATAATTTCAAACTTTATTTATTAACAGCATAATGCTTCATATTTATTTCATGTAAGCTTTCAAAGTGTTGTCCACGCATGTCCCCCAATGCCCTTGTTTTGATTTAAAGTGCAGCATAATTAACTGCTTCCAGCAAATGGCAAACGCTCAACCGCCAACAATAAACCTAGGCGCATAATTTTGCGTACGAAAAACAATTTCGCTCGCGTACCCCCTCCCTAATGGACATTATTATTGAATGCCGACACGCACCCGCCATTGCCACGAGGTTTTTGCCTGCCATCAATAATATAAAAACATCGATCAATTCGACGCTTGGCATTATTATTTCAGATGATGATGATGGGGATCGGTCGTTGCATCCCAGCCGCTAGTGAGAAACACGATCGGCGTTGATGGAGATGATGGTGGTGGTGACGGAGGCAGCGACGGCGGCAGTGCTTGTTCTCTAAACAACGGTAGGGCTTATTTTTCAAACAGTGCGGGCGCTTGTTACATTGTACGGTTCTGCACCCGCCTGCCACCCTCCCGAGAGAATGCTGTCACACCCGCCCGTCCCCCAGCAAACTTTGTGTCTCATTCTGGGCAGATTAAATTCTTCCCATCCTCGGTCCCGTTTCAGGCTACAGCAAGAGCGCTTTTCGAGCTCGGACTGTGCTGTGTGCGGCTGGAGTGCGGGACAAAAGTGCGTGGGGAATGCAAAAATCACTGCATTCCACACCACCGGCTCGAAGCCCGTGATCGGAACCGTGAAACGAGTGAACGCTCGTCCGCCCCTGCAGTTCACTTGGCACACACACACACACCGAGAACACGCCAGGTCCACTCAGGAACGATTCTCAGAGTGCGGTAAAACTTCAAACGCGGTCGCAAAACTCTCCGCGGTTCAGTTGGCGTCAGATTCTTCCGTTCCGGGATGGCACTGATGGGGGGGAAGAAGATGGTTCTTCTGCGGATGGAGGAAGGCAAAAAGACGCGACCCACCCCTGCCCGCAATACGATCGCACTCGAGATCGTTCCTCGCTCTCTCGGCGTAGTCTTGCTCTCCCACGGGGAGGGAATCTGACCACTGTGTCACCACCCTTCCGCGTGCTTTCTCTCACCCACCACCGGCCATCATCAGGCCGGCCGGAAGCGTGCTGATGGTGTGGTACGAGGTTCGAGTGTGATCTTGCTTCAATCGTGGCCGATTTTGTCTCAGCACTGGGAAAACGGACGGACGGGCAAATGGCATGGAAAGTATGGCATCTCTGGGAACAGCAATGGGTATGAGGGGGGATACTGTTGGAAGGGTGCATGATGAGGCGACGATCGGTATGGAATGAATCATGTCGAGTGCTGGGCCGCCTTCTTAATTCTAGCACTCCATTCCGCCGACATCGAGCGTCTTTTTCCCGGTTTAGCTAATTAATAACCAAGTGCAACACATCACGCCAGTTGAACAGTTCTTGGAAGGCGAGTTATTCTTTTGAGCGATTTTGTATGTTGTTTTTCCTGATATTAATGTACGAGTTTTATGCTATGAGGCATATCTGTATGAAGTATTTGATAATTATCTGGAACGTTCTGTTTTATTTTTGCTAATAGAAATTATATGATTGTAGCGCAGCTTCTCAAGTATCCAGCATTTATTTAATTTTATTTAAATCGTATTTTTATTTGACATGGATTGTTATAATATTTTTGTATAGAAAAATAGTATCTCAACAGAAATAGCAGCATTGAAACATGTTATAAACAACAACAACGAAATAAATGCAAATTTTACAGCAGCGGAAGAATATCTTTATGTTAAAGCCCAAAGGAAAATGTTACAAATGTGCTACAACCATTTTACAATATAAATGTTAAAACCGTTAGGAACATGCACTGGCCATGAAGCAGCATAACAAAATTGAAATCAACCGTCAGAAATATGATATATTCAACAGTCAAATTCTTTATTGTGCAAAAATGAAATTTTAAGTTTTTGCCAAATTTGTGAGTTAACCTTAAATTGATATCATTATCAACGCCAGGAACTGTGTCGAAGAACATATTTCCACGAACTGTTAATGGGCCCTTTTCTCTCTTAAGATCGTAGGCTGACATGTTTAGCCTATCAGCTGTTTGCATTGTATAGCAGTTTTCGAACAGCTATCTAAGTGGGTATAATATACAGGTGGGCTCATCCCAAGGTGTGTGTATTTAGAAGGTGGATTTGTATCGCTCCTACTTTTGAATGGAGATTATAAGAGAGTTTTGTGTATTCGTAAAGTTACCCGAAAGCCTGTTTGGTTTTAAAAATCAGGCTATGAGACCACCTGGTCTACATACACTTTGATTCTAGATTCTACCGCCTGATCTCTTTAATGCACCTTGGGATGAATGAAAACACGACCTCGTTTTTGAAATTTTTTCGAGCAGGTTCTCGAATCTAATTTTTGCTTTGAGGCTGAAATAATCAAGGCTGAAAACCGTAGGCGAGTTATGAGTGGGGTTTTGTCTGGAATTCAGCCACCGACTGTCAAACTCAATATAAAAAAGCGAGCTAGTATCGGGAAAGGCTCCAATACTCGATTTGGTAGATGTAATAAATATTGTGACTTTATTTTCAGCCCAGCATGAATATGCTTAGTTATGTGTTTCAGAATGTTAAGAATTATTTCATTCGAATTAATTTACAATCGATTTTTTTTTTGCTGCTTGCGCATAAATTCCATATTGAAGTGCGTAAAATAATTTCAAAATGAATGTTCTCGTTAGAATAATTTGTTGTTGGAAAAATAAGCATTGCTAAGAATGATTTAGGTTTACGATCAACCATAGACTAAAGCTTAAACAAAGCTGAAAATTTAAGTGCAAAATACTAAATATTTAAAATTTAATTTCTTCCCCCCGTAATCAAATCTTGCTTCCCTATCTTCCCTTTATAAATCCCGGTTACTTCTCCCTACATTCCAATTCAATTAGTACACCAGCGTGTGGCGACAACTCGGCCGCCTCCATCACCGCCCCAGACAATCTATGATTGGCGTCGTCCGCGACAAAGATGCATCCCCGTTTTCAGTGACGACGCCAGTAGATCTCTGTGTGTCGGTTTTTAGTGCAAAAAAAATCAAACATGAATGCATTTCGTTCTTCTTGCACCGGCGCTGCTGCACAATGGAAAGGGATGCTGCTGGCCACTGCACTATCTCGGCGAAAACCAGACGGCGCCGCTCACACTCGAACCGGTTGTGTCAAATCAGTGTGGTATACTGACTGGCGACACGACGACACAACAACACGCCGCACACAATGTGCCCTCCCGCGCATGTGCCAAAGGAGTTTGATGTGCTGCTGCTTCTGTGACGAGCAGGCGATCGCGCCGCGCACGATCAAATAAAAGCGAAACGAGCTGTCCGCGGTACGCGCGCGCTGTCTTCTACACACTGGAGCGTTTCGGGGCGGGAAACACAACTGGCGGTGTTCCGATCGAAGGCTACCCTAAAGATGAGCACATGATGAAGATGATGATGATGGCGATGATGTTGTTGCATCCGATGAAGCAACACATACACATAGCCGGCCTTAAGGTCTGATGCGATGGAGCGGTGTGGCCGGTGCCATTGACTCCGAAAGGCGATCGTGTGTGCACATTATGGTTTCGTTTGTGGAGGAAACATGATGCGCGTCTTCTTCTGCTGGTATGGTTTTTGCCCGCCGCACATCATACCCACACACCCGGTGTGTGTGTCTGAGTTTATGAGGTGGTGAAGAGTGTTTTATGTGCCTTTTTTGTTGTTTGCTGCTGCTGCTGCTGTTACTTCTTGTGCTCAGTTTTCGCCTCGTCTTAGACTCTGCCGAAGATAATTACCCCGAGGAGAGTGGTGGATAGAGGTGGGTTTCGTTGGGTTTGAAAATGAGTGCACATATTCTCCAAAACGTGCACACACACAAATCATCGACATTCGTTCGGTTCGCTCACTCCTTCGTTTGCCTCCTTCCTTCTCCAACAGCCAGCCAACATTCGAAACCGAAAAATCATTTTCCACCCACGGTACGGCCTCGTCCGTTGTCTTGACCCGACCAGGGGAGAGGGGGTTCAACATCATCGCCGTGCCCGCAAATACTTCCCGCACATGAGAGCCTGCAAACGCCGAATCTTCCGCAGGGAGAAGGAAGCCGCACAGAGTGAAGTAACGCGTACGACCGTCCGGTCCGCGGTCAGTTCATTTTCTAATTATTCAACCCACCACACCACTACGCCACTACACCTCATTTTGATGGGTGTGTTACGCAAAAAGCCATGCGCGAATGTGCCGAAAAAATTGAAAAGCGCATCCGTGCACAGGTCCGCATCTCCTCCTCGGTTGCGAGGGGGTGCAGCTCGCCAAGGATCACTGCACTCTGTGGCAGTGGTGGTAGAGGCGCACACGTTTGTAATAATGAATGACGTCTTTTCTTGTTTGCTGGTTTGCTTTCAAAATGTGTAAACCATGAACTTGCTCCATCTCCATTCCTTTATTCCTTGTTTTGGTTCTTAAAATGGATGCCCAATCTCCGAAAAAGTTCCGGGAAACTATTCCTCATCAAAACAGGAACAATTCTACACGCAATCAGGTTGAGCTGACTCCAACATGTGACAAGTGGATTTAATCCCCAATGTTCGCAACCGAACACATCAAACAAATCCATTTCTGGGAATTAGAAATTGGACACAAATTTTCTCGGAATACGTCCCACAATTGACATGACTTTGAAGGGACTTGAAGAGCTGAAGCAGCATTAATTAAACAACGTCCACCAAATTGATTATTGGTTCATATTGTAGAGGACCATAAAAAAACACCACTTCAAAGGCTCTGGTGTGTTCGATGATGCGAAGAATATAAGCACGAACAAAAGGAGGGAAAAAAACCTCAACCCTGGAACATAATCCATTTGTGCAGGCGGCACACATTATGAAACAGGAGATGCATAATAATCTTTCCTCTTGTTGGCGCGCACAAGCTGCATGCCAATGCACTTGCCGCGTGTGTAAATGCACTTTCATTGTTATCGATTGGCCCGGGGTACACTCTCTGGGTATGGGGCGATGCATCATCTTCTGCTAATTGGATACCATCATATATCTCGAGCAGCAGAAGCTTAATCGGTATGTGCTGCAACGACCGAAGAACGGCCGCTGCTGTATGACTGATGCCCTTACCGAAGCTGTCAGACATGCGGTGAGAGTATGTGTGTAAGCATTTGTGTTTAGTAGATATTTCTCCCGCAGATAACTCAGCCACAAGAGTACACACAATGGCCCCGGCTGGTAGGTGCCGTGGTACACCCGTGGAGAGGGGGTGTTATGTTTACATGCGTATTATTGTCGCAACCGTATCTATCTTCCCGTCGCTTCCCAATGGGGGAAAGGTGTGTGTAAAAGACGAACGCATCGCCGTAACCCGCAAGCTACATGCTATTGCGAAAGATGCGGCACTCGAGGAGCAAAAGCTCACTCGCATAAGTGTGATCGGTGTTTTGTTTTGCCGAGTCTGTCTTGCCATTTTCCCGGTGACGTTACAGCGGGGAATGCCAATGGACCAAGAATAACCCAAATGGAGAGTTGCAACTCGGTGGCACATAATTTGAGGTGCGAGCAAGTGATTTATTAGTAGTTACGCTTTGTTTGCATAATATGTTGGATGGTGTTGGAGGAGGATGGATGAGGGAAATTGGAGAAGAATGGAGGGACTGACTGTGCATTATTGTGTTGTATTCCCGTTTGTGCGAACCTGTTACGCATGAAAGGCGTAAAGATGTTATTTCATGCGATTGATGGATTTGTTGGAAATACTTTAAAGTGAGAACGTTGATATAGGGTCGTTCATGCTGGAAGAAACGCATGAAGACATCAGAGATGGGCATAATGGCTTATGTAAGGAAAATAAGATCTTATAACAGAACATATTCACACTTCTAAAATAGATCAATAATACGGAAGACTTCAGGTATCTTGTTCTTCTTGATTTCAGGGGCTATTGGTGACTTACAATCAAATTCTGAAGAAGAATGTCAATCTGTAGTATCTATACTCGGTGTTATCTAGGATGCACACTAACAACTTCTACTCTCGGGAATTCACCGGTCCTATGTGTAAAACTTCTCTGTAATGTTGTCCTGTCATTGTTTGTGTTCAATAGTGTTCTTTGCTGCGCGTTCTCTGATCCATGCATTAATAGGATCGAATCAGTGTGGTGTTGGTTTACATGGTGTCACCAATAGGCTTTACTATCGTACACGTTGCTTGTTGTTAGGTTTACATTATCTTGACCATAGACGTAAAGTAGCGCAATCTGTACTCATTAGAAAGCTATTATTAGGAGAAATTGACGCTCCAGATTTGTTGGCTAGGGTAAATATTGATGCTCTTGAAAGAACAATCAGAAACAGTCAGTTTCTAGCTTCTCAACTGCAAAGACGATTATATATCCAATACAACCCGTTGTTAGTAATGATGCGAAACTCCAATTAATTATATGAATACTTTGAGTTCATTTCTTCAATGATTCAAAAACGAATTGATGCTGCTTTATGCTAAGATTAGTTAATATAGAAATGATTAAGATGTGTTTCGACTGATGCTCAAATAAAACACATAAAGACATTAAACATAAAAAAGCTGGATTTGAGCATGTAGTAGGTAGAACGGAAGGATATATTTATTGACCTAGGGTCGTAACATTGAAATACCAGTAAAATAAGTGAACAACTGTTGAATGCCAAGTTTGCAATGCCCTTCAATTTTCCGGATTATTGAAAAGAAGAATACACGTTGGAATATAACAACAAGACAGATTATTGTTCGCGCATTTAGGTACAGGTTTTTGTCCCAAGGGTTAATCCACAAATGTATTTAAATCAATCACACAATTGAATAAACCGTGTATTTTAATCAGTCAAAACATCGTTTCAGGAATTCAAAGAAATGTAGTAATCAAATATTATAAAGGGATTTTCATAATTTTTATCAGCTACAAATTCATTTAAATTACTTAAAAAGCCCTCGTATTCCCACAAACAAACTACTAACGTATTCATGTATAAACATAGCTTTAAGCTTGGCCTAAACAACTTCTGTCCCATTTAGAACGGCAACTCACGCACACTTTCCTAATGAACCCATCGTTACAAGTACGCATCCACACTTCATAACGCTGCACTTCACTTGCAATATAAACGCCAGTGAGGTGAAAACACGCAATCCTCTCAGAAACGTATTCCCGGGCAATGTGCAGCACAGAAAAGGGATCCTACTACAGAGGAGATAAACAACTTAAACGTAACATTAGAAACGATTGGTTTCACCTGCCCAGCCATGTGTGCGTGTGCATCTCGGTGGATGAATGAGAGTTGCCGTGCCATTCTACACTGCACACGACACGGTGTTTTGGGGTGCCTGCCGGCAACAACAGCTGCCGGCACTCGCTCCCGTTTCGATACCATCCGGTGTGCTTCAAACCGCAGCAGCAAAGGATAAGCCCAGGGATCCAATCCCCGGAACGCAGATGGACAGATGGACGACTGCAGTCTGCGTCTAACGTAACGCCGTGAATAGGTGTTCGATGGAATGCAATAAAGATAATTGAACGAAGGATGCACCTGAGGCTTTGATGCGCAAAAAAAACGGCAACCCTTCCACAGTGTGCAGCCGGTGGAAACTGAGGTAGAATCCAATGAATGAACTGTGCAGACGATCTGCACACTCAAGTGGGTTTGGAGGATTTTTACTTACACCGAGAGCGGGATCAATCTTCGCTCAGAAGTGATCGATACGCTCGTTAGCTCGTACATCCCCCGCTTACGCCACCCATTCGATGACCTTTCAATGGGACGACCATCCTATTGCAAGGCACGCTGCTGCTGCTGCTGGCAGTGGAATGTGTAGAATTTAAAGAATAAAAAACACGAAACGAAAAAAACACACCACCAACCGGACGTGAACGTCGATCCAAATGCCACGGCAGTTTGCTAATTGCTTTGGCCCCAGCGAACAAGAGTCAAGAGCGCTTCCCTACTCTCTACCAGGGTGCAGTCATCGCTCTTCCCTCCGCGGCGGATGCATTAGTGCTTGCGGGTTAAATAAGCGCTTGCCATATCTTGGCGTGTTTCGTACAACACCACGGTACAAAATCAGTGAGAAGTGATCCATGAGAAAGAGCATTCTTTAACCCTTTTCGCCGCCCGACGACCTCCCGTCGTTTCCTGTTTCCTGTAGAACACCAGCGAGCGCTAGTGCGCGCCTTGATCGATTGATGGAAAGCGAATGGCAGCCTCGCACAGAGCCAGCGTATTTTCCGAACGCTGATAAATCGCGCACCCAAACACACATACAAGAGCATGATTAAGGATTTTCTTGTTCAACATTCAACACGTAAAAGGGGGTTAAAGAGGAGTCAATAACACACACAAAAAACTGCAATCGAAACGAAATGGAAACCCTCACCCACCCTCACGACGACCAAATCTCGCACAAATGGGTAAAGGTAAGCAAGTTCCAGCAAATGGATTAATGTTTTGTGAATGGTTCTATGCTCTTCCCGTATTTTTGGTATGTTTGCTTCCCTGCGCAACACTTCCCTGCCTGGAGGCCTGTGGGTAAAGGAAATCGATAGTTACACCTTCACCACGGGAACACGTTTCGCAAGTGAGCTGGGCGCATGGAATTGGGAAACGGAATGCAGTAATCGATCGATCGATTACACTTTCGGTCCGGTGTGCGGGCGGACCGGCGGGTTTGTACGCGCGTCCGGTGTTGTTGGGCGGTGTGAAGGTCATTCCCGCTCAATTATGTGTGCGTGTGTGTGTGTGTGTGTGTGTGCTGGAGTCGGTTTTTGGATAAGGATCAAGGGGTTTCTTTCGTTGGAATGGCGGGCCGGGTCCGCGTGATTAGACCGGACAGGCAAAGTGGATTAATTATAATGGAATCAGAGTGTTATGGGATTTTGGCGATTGGGAAGCTTCCGCACACCCATACATACATACACACACAGTGCGGGAGCTATTTGGTAAACAGAGTTTTCCGGTTTCAAGTTTTTTGGAGTTCCAAACTGCTTTGAAGGTCAAACAAAATTGTTATCGTTTTATGCATCCTATCTTATATGTAAGTGACTCCCAATTAATTACTAAAATAAGAAACATACGAAGAGGTAGATATGATAAACTTACAATGACACAGCCATAAAGCCTAATTTCTTTCTTTTCTTTCAGAATTTGTCTTTCAGAAATCATGCTGACGTTAAAGTTGAAATTCAGGCTTGAATTTAGATGAATTAAAGTAAACTTTTCTTTTAAGTAGCGTCATGATTTTTTGCTCTGCACTTTTAGGCATATGTTATCTAAAACTACAAAAATACTGTCAAGCATTGCAATAAACTAAAAGTATATTCTTTTAAATCATACTACAATATCTGTTGTATGTTCACGTTTGTTCAAACGTCCAACTCCGAGATAGCCAACGGAATTTATAATAAGCCCCACTATGTCTAGGATTTGTTGTCGTATCAATCACGCATCTCAAGGATCAAATCAGTCAACAAATAACTATAAAATCCATCCATTTTTCTCGACTAGGCACCACATTGATATGACTTTGGAAGCTCTATTTCTCGATGCAAACGCGCTCACTCTTCGCTCGATCGCGTGTCTAGGCGCACGGCTAGACGCACAGAGAGCAACCGCTACGCTAATAGATGCGAGATAAACGTCTTAATCTGTTGCTAACATTTACGACTTTTACGACTTCGGAACTACCTGTATGAACACACACACACACACATCCACACACACTCAGACACTCGCACGTGAACAACAACAACACACCGGCGGTCTACCCCGTCCAAAATGAGCGGTATCGGTGAAGAGCTTTTATGATCGTCTAATCTCCTCCGTGAACATTTTGCGTATTCTAGATTCTAATTCTTTGATTCGTTTCCTTTTCTTCCGCACTCCCCAATAGCGAGCGCGAATGCCACACACGTCGTCGGGTCGTCGCCGTCGCCGGTGTCGGTAAAATCGAAAACAGGCGGAGGGCGCGGACTCTTAACCGGCGCAAAAGGTTCTTTTCAAAAAGGGTTCTTACGATACGAGCGAAAGCGGATGAGTTTTAAGTGGATTTTCTTCCTTTTACTGCTTGCTTCCCGGGGTTTTTTTTTCTTCAGTTTTTTTTTTCAAAGAGCAAGCGGCACAAACCCTGTGCGGATTAATGTACACTAATTTCAGCGCATTTGGTAAAGATCAATGATAGCAGCGGCCAACAGCACCGATCAAGGCGTTTCTTTTTTTGGTTTTGTTTAGGCTTATTGGCTTATGCTAAAACGGATTTTCCTTCATAGAGGAAGAATGTTTCGAAGGCTTCAGAATGGCTTCGCAGCAATCAATCCATTTCCTGCCACACGATCACGATGGTTCTCCATCAAAGAGATTATATTTGAGCCACGAAAGAGAATCGTAGTTTTCGACAGCGAAAGCAACCAGCTTTTTGGCGATGATTTCGATTTTAAGGCGAGAGGTTTTCGTTCGCTTCTTGGTCGTATACAATTATGCATTCTTGCTGCTTGCGCAATACGAACTTTTGCTCAAACTGACTAAACATAGACGTTGTGCAATTGGTCGCTTCAGTTTTAGGGGGAGAGAGAGAGAGAGCTTTCAGTTTTAGTATGTATTTTACGGAGGGTACGTGAAATAAATCGAACGCCATCAACCAAAAAGGCAAAAAAAAACCAAACAAGCTCATTCGATGCGCAAAAATCAAACGAAACCCGATTGCGCAATCATCGACGCATTTTCGGCTTTCAATCTTAACCCCGCAGGCTAAAGCGTGCTACTAAGGTCTACCACATTTGCGCTACGCAGACTAAAGACATAGTTTTAAGAGATCTTTCTTTCGCATCGTTTCTCAGTCAATGAGTCGGAGGGATCTCCTTGCATGAGGACAACACTCTACCACTTTTTAGCCACTTCCCAACGCAATCAAGCAATGAAGATAGGGGGCAGAGAGAGAGGAACCAGTAAAGAGGCCTATAATCGACCCACTTACTTACACGTACGCGGCTGAATGTTTTTAATATTTTTGAGGATATGTTTTTTTTCTCCAGCCCCTCATCATCTTCCCCCTTTCTATGTGCGCAAAATATGTAATTAGTGCTTGGGATAGTGTTTTGCTCGGTATGCGGTGTGTATGCGGCTAAGCAAGCCGCTGCATGGCTCAAAGGAAAGGGCAGTAGTTCTCTGAGTCAGAGTCGCGGGAAAGTGAACCTAGCGCGCTGGCTGGTTGAATAATTGATTATTTCTGCCAAATTTAATTCAAGGAAACTGCGCACAGCCTGTTACCTCATCGATTGGAATGGAATCGCAGCGTAAAGGTTTGATTATTTAAGCTGTTTGGTTACCGTTGTTTGTGGCTTTATAGGGGAATTGTTTTGCATTGAGGCTTGCAATTATTAGGGTTTGATCAAAATGGCTAGAGCGTAAAGGATTTATATGGCATTCATTTGGGGAAGCATAATGCTACATTTACATCCAGAGAACATCGAAACATATCCCAATGTCTGCATCCAAATCACACTTAAACCAAACCTTCATTAATTGTGCATAAAATGATCCGTGTAGCAAACGTTAGTGCTGAGTACGCCCAAAGACTCAAGATGTAGAATGAATAATGACCCAACTCAATCCCGGAAGAATCGCCATACAGCAGAACACACTTCAAGGACGCTCCCTCTTAGCATATGCACTGATCAACGCTCTCGAACACGTCTTCATTTCCTCTGGGAATGTGTATTGAACACCTTCCTTAATCCAATCAAGCCTAACAGCGGCGCAGGCTGCCATTAATACCACCTTCATGTCACATCTTTATCGAATTAATGGGAGCTGTTAATGTCTCCATTAACCGCCAATCCAGCACATGATGTTCCTGTGGCACTGCACCGTATGCAGTTGGGTTGCCATTTGCTAGCGCTGCCACTAGAGAAGGTTGAAGAATGAAGAGCTTCCCCTTAGTTGCGGATTGTATACAAATACAAATACACAGCACAGCAACTTCCTTGTTTGCTTGGAGCGAACACTTCAGACGCAGCCGCGAGATCAATGGTTCGGTTCGTGGTGTTCCGCAATCGAAAGATCACGGACCTCTCCCCTTAATGTCATCCTGCGGCGAGCGGCCGAGTAAGCATTGGCGTCACATATCGTCCTGGTTTTTAAGCTTCACTCAACAATGCCGAATGGAATGTAAGCAAGTGAGCTTGAAAAACAGTTTCCCTCTCTTCTGAACACTAAAGACTTCTTTGGCATCTCGGAAACCACAGCCACCACAGTCAGTGGAAGGAAGGTAGTGAATGAGTCCCTTTTTCTCTCTACACTTTCCCGCACAGTTTTCTCCCGCAGCGTAGCTGTTTGGTGACGGTTGAATGTTTGTCTCGTGACAGTTTCCGAAAAGCTTGCCCCAATCCCCATCCGCTCCACTGTTGGGCGATCACCGTTAAGCCGGAATGTGCAAATGCACCTTCGAGCAGACATTTCATCAGCAGTGTTTTGTTGTTGTTATTTGTTCGTTTTGCACGAAAGCAACGAGTGCCACACCGACACGAGATCGTGCATATGTAATTAAACGAATCACAGCCACGAACTCTCCGGTTGGCCGCTGCTAGTGGTGGTGGCCACGAAACCGCTCAAGGAAGTAACCACTTTCGGACCACAGTCCCGCTGCGGTACACATAAGTGATTCACCTAACCCGGCCGAAAGCCCAAAATGGCTGCAAAGTGTTCCGGCCTGGGTGTTCGCTGCTAGAGGAGTGGGATGGAAATGGTGGCCGGGCCTGGTCAGAGGCGGATAGGGAAAATACTTTCATTTCTGATGTGATCCACTTTTTTATGCAACATTGTGTGTGATATGTGTGTGTGTGTCTGCTGTATGTGCAGTATTTCGCTGCAGATTCAGGAGAGTGCGCGAAAACCAGTACGTACGTGGACGTGGCACACTTCCGTGGCCGTTCGCTCGCTCGTGGGCAGTGCAAGCAAGCAAGGTGTAGGTGATGATGATTGCGGTGTAGGAGTTGTGGTGTGTATGTATGTTTTTTTTTTACATTTTGATGGTGGTAAATTAAATTAATTTTATTACAGCTAATTATGATTGGATACGATCAGTCTGGGCAGTAGTGTAATACGAGCGAAGGCGTAATGTACGTTGTCTGATGATAAAGAAAGATTGTGCATGTGTGTGGTGAACAACGGGGACCAAATGCGGACAAATTTATCAACTTTGTCTAAATCAATGTGTGGCCACAATAACAGTAACTAGAAATAGACATCAACAAAATTGCCCTTATTAGATCAAGACATCCACAAACTCCTGCTTAAGGTCTTCAATGTTTGATTCCAATAAAGATGATAATTTGACAACGTATTGGAGAAGTTTTGAGAAAACTTTGATGGTTCATGTTTCATCCTCACAGCATCCTTGCTGCACCGATTATCTCCGGCCGCGATGCAGACCGAGTACGGACCACTCTGGTCGACCCAGATGCTTGCCAACTAAGACATCGGACGACTCCGACTTCGGACGACTCTGGACAATTCTGGTCGACTCTGATTCCTGCCAACTACGACTTTGGACGACTCCGACTTGGGATAACTCCGACTTCGGCCGATTTTGGTCGACTCTGATTCCTGCCAACTACGACATCGGACGACTCTGACTCGGGATAACTCCGACTCCGACCGACACTGGTCGACTCTGGTCGTCTCTAATTCCTGCCAACTACGATTTTGGACGACTCCGACTCGGGATAACTCCGACTCCGGATGACTCCGGATGACTCAGGATGGCATCGGATGACTCTTGACTGCTCTGCACGATTCCGGACGGCTCTGGATAATACTTCCTACTGAAGACGGTTCTCCGGATTTTTGCCAAAATTACTCATCACTGCCTGGGACGTAACATAAAACAATAGGAACGACACATAGGCGCGTTAACTGAAAAAAAGCTTGATTTATATGGGAGAGCGTCAACTATACATCGAAAGAATATCGAGCTGCATGCCTGATATTCAGTTAAGGCAAAGCTTATGATTGGTTTCATTTGGATTTTGGAGGCTTAACTTGGTGATTTTTGCGATAATGGCAGTATGATATTGACATACCGACGGCAAGATATGTGGATTATCGATTATTTTGACAAGTGAAGTCGAAAAAGTTTGTAATGTTGCTTGATTTTTACTTGCTTAATTCAACGCTCATCGCTCACTACTTGTAGTCTTGAAACAATTCTTAAAGAATAAATCGTCTGCAGCTAAACTGTTCGCATGGAAATCCCTGAGAACAGGCAAAACTTCCTTCAAAATGCAACATTTCATCTCACCCGACTGCACACGCAATTTATCATTCGTTAAGTTGCTATCGGCGGCAACAGTTCGGTTCTGTGATCTAATTAGATAATCTACACCCGCCCATCAAAGAAACGAAGCAGACGCGTGCGAGTCGATCGCAAATGGTGCGTATGATTCGTGTTAAATTAGTGGCAAAGGTCGCCGGTCAGACGGCGTGAGGATTTGTTGCTTCCAAACGCCAGCAACGGGTTACGAGTTACGACCCACAGAGAGCGGACAAACTGGAATGCTTGGTTTGCCGGAACGGTCGCGTAACGTCTTGTACGGCAGACGCTCATAAACATTGGTGCGGGCATGATAATCTGTATAGGGAACGTGTGGTGGCTGGTGCGATGTGGACGGGACTTTTCTCGTTCGTGGATTTCTCTTGGGAAATGTTACTAACAGTATCCGTAATACCAGTGGCTGGGATTCTTTGTGTCCAGAACGTGTTTATTGTCGCCGTAGAATCGTCTTTTGTTACAAAGGCTTATTTTGTGTCTCCGGGCAACGTAACATTGTCTATCCAATGAAAGCAAAAGCATGGGCAAAAATCCTCCAATAGTCATAAAAAAGTCATTATCTGGTAATGGAGTCACACAACCGGAGACTAGACTATTACTTGTGTTTAATACGAAAAAAAGAACGACTCGTTTCCAGTGACAATGTGTACTTGGCAGTGGCTACTTGCTTGCCCCTATCACCCATGGTCATCATCATCATCGTTGTCGTCGTCTTCATCATCAGCAGCACACCATCGGCCAGAAAATACTACCAAAGGCAAGCTAAATACTCCATTCGGCCTCGGACCGACCAATTCCAGACACACAGAGCTTATTGCAACGCCTTTGGCAACTTCGGTCCGTCCGTCCCGGGGCCGAGACACAAAAGGGTGAACCAATTTTTGTGCGAATTGTCGTAGCGCCAACGCTAAAAGCACCGATGTTCCGCCGTTCGTGACGTTACTGAAGATGCTTATCTCTTCTTCTACTGCTTTTTCCTATCCTCTGCATCATCCGGTAACACTAAAGAAACGCTTCAAGCGTAAGGAATCGTTTGTTCTTCGTACTCGCCTGTACTGCAATATGTCCGTGGGGGGAGAACGATTGTGAACGATTGCGATGAATGAAAATCGGTCGCAAATATTGACAGCGGCGTAGTGGGCAAGCCTGGGATATTACAGAAAATTGCTTCGGTCGGTAAGTGCCGGCGTCGTGCCGTCGTTAAGCTGTGCGACAATGACGCTCACTCGGTATAAAAAAGGGGAAAAGATTTTACGGATTCTGGTCACAAAAAATGGTTTGGAGCAATATTAAATGATGACTTGTATGGATCTGTTTTAAAATTCTAAGCTGGTACACTGTACGTAGTAAGTTGAGGATAACTTCCTATTACTTTAAAGTTGCTCTGGTTGAATCCTTTAGAGTAGGTTTTGTTTCTCCAAAATTGATGCTGGCATTAGTAAACAATACAGAGCATTGTATCAAACGTTTAAATGTTAAAGAGGAAAAAATACAATTAATTTATCAAAAAATATATTTCAATAAAAATAAGAAACTAAATTTCCAAAAAAGTTACAAAAATTGTCTAAGTATCCGCAACACCAAACATCATAAAGATGCTACTCCTGCTGCTATTTCTCATACAAAAAAACACATCAACGCTACAACCAGTCTGTAATTGAAAATCACAACCGGATGTGTCAATTAATTGTGCTACAGATTCGTGCTTGTCGGACCAGCCATAATAACAAGATTGTAAAAATTATCTACCATTGAGTTTTTGCACAATCCCAAGCACCACTATCTCTCTATACCTTCGAGCCACCACCACCAGCTTAGAAGGAACAAGTTTAATCGTTCTTTTCCAATGCTTCCCTTCACCACTGCAGCTGGACGTTCACGCTGAACGGTTGCGTTGGTGACAAAAGTTTAACTACTTCCTGTCCTGGGCGGGCGAAACACTGTACCAAAAAAGGAAGCGTACAGCGTAAGTTGCACAATGGACGCGAAATCTCAACGAACCACCAAGCCAAGAATCGTTGGTCGATGATTTTCGCCCGCGGGTACCACTTTGTCAGCCGTATGGCAAGAACAAGACGTTTAAAAAAAAAGAATCTCATGGGTGTTTCGTGCACACACACACATTTACTTGCACACAGAGCGGGAAGGCTATTATCAATGTTTATTTTGTAACTTTTTACTTTTAACTGCGTTTACACCGCAGCAGACTGTTGAAGTCGGTTGGCGATTGTCACCGTTGAAGAGCGCGGCGTGAAGGATTTGAAACATCCTTCCACCGGTCGGTGTAATTATTGCTGAAGAGATAAATAGTGTGCAACAATGCTTTACCGCTGGTTTAATCGGAGTGTTGCTGTACTTTTTTTTTGTTATTAAATTTAATTGAGCCATCATTGTAGATTGAATTAAATCTTTGTCGAGGTATTTTTCTTTTGCAGTTTCCAGTGGGATTCTTAGAAAGGTTCTCAGCAATGGTTTAAAAATTCTTGATCGAAATTAAAATAATTGTATTTGATTTTAATGACATTTTTGTTCAGCACAACAAAATTAATGATACATACAGTGTAATTCAATTTTTTGTTGTTTTTTTTTCTTCATTATTTACATGATTCCTTTAGTTAACTGTGTTAATAAGTAAAATTATTCAATACATCGGTGAAATATCAAAATAATAAACCCTGAAATTTTGAAGCTATTAAAATGATTAGAAAAAAAATATTTTTATCAAGAGTGGTCGTTCAAGATCCAGAGTTACGCTTTTTGTGACAGTTGCTAACCATAATCAATACACTGTCGACCATAATGCGGTAAACATTTTCATTTCTTCTATATTATTCAGGCTAGAATCAACAAGCTTAGTGAGCAAAGAATTCATTACACCTTTATGGCAAAACAACCTAGGCCAAGCAGGCTCAAAATGAATCACCCCACCGCAATTGCTTGTTACACAACGAGCCCCATCACAGCGTTTGCGCTGAAGAGATACTACGACGTACCTTCAGGTTGTACCAGCGGAATTATAAATATTCTCTTTTTATCAACCAATTGTCAGTGTTTCAGCGATTTGCATGGACGACACAACGGACCCTATCCCGACCCGACCCGTGTCGATCAGCGCAGCTGACGGAGGCGAACCGAAAATGTCAATATAAAAAAAACGGATATCCCCACAGCTTCAAAGTCGTATTCAAATGAATGCTAAATTTCACCAAGTCCTCCCGTAGGCATCTCTTTGGTCGCGCTCGAAAACTTCCATCATAAATCCACACCCACTGAAGAATAACCACTGGGCGAATCGTTCCCTCCTTAAGCAAAATTCCGCTGCCCTTCCCCTCAAACGCTAACACGAACAAAACGGCAGCACTTGAGCGCCTCATTAAATTTACAAATTCATTGTGTAGTGTAATTTATTCGAACATCACCACTCTTCGGGTCCAACTTCCCGACCGTCTATGAAAGACATTTTCGGCACCTATTCCACGTTTTTGAAGGGGGGACGACCTGGGGAAGAATATTCCACCGCACCGCGAAACGGCAAGTCGGCCAAGACGATCTTAAATTTCTCTCAATTTCGTTAATCGAAACAGCTGTGAAAATGGACACCGAAACGTAGCAGAGCCGCCCACCGAAAGCATCTTGTCGTATATCATGTCCACGTGACCGGTTCTGTTCCACTTCCTTCCATGGTGCACCCCAATCCCCATCCACAAACAGACAGGGAGAAGAAAGTTGACCGTCTGGCTTGTCTTGTTGATGACGCTAAAAAGAGTCAGCCTCTCTCTCTCTCCCTTGTTTTTGTTGTTGGGTGGTGGTTCATCGTGCGGAACACGGCACGGCGGAACGAAAAATTTGCATACAGACCAGGCGCCAGTCGCACACTCTAGGCGTCGGAATCTTTTTTTCGGTTCAATAGCACAGCGGATCGCGAGGCCCAGAATCGGGAGACGGGTTTCGTTTAATGATTAACAGTGCGCATCCTCTCCCCTGCTGGGCGAACGGCAAAACATTTCGCAAAAAGAGGTGAGATAAATTATTGAGACAAAAGAGCGATATCTAAAAGCTTAAAAATGAACAAAAACTTATGAACATTGCAAAGACAAATGTAAACAAACTAACTGATGCTCAAAATTTGCAAATAATGTTGAAATTAATACCAAAATATTATTTGTTACATACATATTTATCGCTAGACAATCACAATTCGAATAAATTAAGCAACCGCAACATAAGAATTTATCAAAACTTCAAAATATCCAATCTGCATTCAAGGTCTTATCAGGCTAAAAATGATAATAAAATATGAACAAACACTAGTAAATTAATACGTTTACACCCACAATTAACTTAAATTTAAGATTTGTTTTGAATACCTTTGCTTTTAGACTCTATTTTGGAGTTCCATTTGTTTCCAAGTCATTGAAGTCTTTTCACTATTCACAGTGAATCAAGGACAATTGAAGTAAGAACTTCAACTAACTCTATAATACAGCACAAAGTTGTTTAAAATTGTTGTTTTATAAACAGATATTGTAATTACTATTATTATTATTATTATTTTTTGATAATTATTATGTACGGTAGACAAAATTCAAAGAGTACATGAGCTAACATTTTTGGAAGAATTTTGCTTTTTAAATATTTTAAGATGATAGATATTCTAACTAGCAAAACTGAGCCAAGAGTCTACGATGTGGGCTAACACACAATCATAGTTGACATGGACAATTTGAAGTTTTTCAAACACTCAAAAAAACATTATTATGACACGAGATCATATTTTGAATAAAGATATCAATAAAGGGAAAAATATTAAAATAAAAATTTGTTACAATTATAAACTAAATACAGACATGAGAGCTCTCGCTGCCATCAAATAATTACATCAATTACATTGTGCCGATGGTACACTACACAATATTAACCCATCCATTTGTTGACACGCAGCAGCGCACCATCCAGAAGGAGTTCAACATCCTACGATCGATTGGAGTGCGTAGTGTGTGCGATGTAATGGCTTCGTTCGATTTCAAGACCATACCAACGATCGAGATTCCTTTTCCGTTCGAGTAGCATTCCCTATTGGGTCAGTCAAGAACGTAGCAACCAATAGCACAATCGATCCTGCTCCAGCCGTCGATCGGAGATGCAGACCATCAGAGGATGAAATGATGATGATGACGACGATAATTATGATTATGACGATAATGATCGTACAATTCAATCATTCTTTTCGTTGCTCCCCCCCTAGCTCTCCTCTTTTTTTTTTGCACAACAGTTGCACTGAAGCAGACAATAAATGCCACTGCATCGCACTACCACCATCGAGGTTCTACCACACGATCGAAGAGAGTGCGAAGATTGACACCGTTGACCGTGATTGTGGGATCAGACCCTGCCCTGGGTATCAGAGTCGGGTTGCCGAGGATCGGGAAAGGGGTGTTATAAATTATGATCATTGACTCGCACTCACCCGATTGGGCACCGCCGGGCGCATCCGCAGACGCAGATAGATAAACCCACAGCGGGCTCTATAATTTAAGATCACACTCAAACCTTCTAAACATGGTGCGAATATATCAGCACAGCCCGCTTTGACAGCACGCGGGCCCGCACACGTCTCCTTTGAAAGATTGTCATCGATCGGAACGACAGGCCACGATCCTGGCTGGCTATCGCCCTTTTGCCTGATCTGCCTGCTCCTGCTCCACTGCGATACATACCTAGAAACGAAAAAATAGAAAGCAAGAGAAGAAGAAAAAATAGCTTTAACCAAAGGTCAATTGAAGTGTAAATTAATATGATCGATTAAGGGAAGCTAACGGGAGTTGCCCGTGATTGATTACACGTTCATCCCATTGGAGTGTGAAACTGAGCGCACACGCCCGCGATCACACACACACACACACCGATACACCGTGATCACGAAAACAAGGGGCTAAAAGAAGATCGTTAGCATTTTGGTGAGGGTGGAGGACGGCTTTTCCCATTTTTTGTTATTATGTGGTGGTGTTAATCCCCGGAGGCAAAATTGTCTACAAATCATAGTCTGCGTTCCCCGCCGTTGGATAAAAAAAGGTTGAACACGAACGAACGAACCCAAGGGGGTAAAACACACAAATTCAACGCACGCAAACTTTGACCGAGTTTAAGGACTGTTGTTTGCCGTGCGTACGATTTCTCCAAGGCCGCGCTATGGTACCGCCAAGACGTCCTGCTGAAGATGAAAGTGACCTTTATTGTATTTTTGGGTGGAAAGCTGAGAAAAGAAGATACTTTCAGTTTTTTTGTGGTCAATGGGGATAAAGCGAAAAGTAACGTCCAAAATAAATCAACAATAAAAGACAAAACCCCCTCCAACAGCATTGCCTCCTAATGAGCTACAAAAGTTTTTGAGATAGATTAAATAAATGTTGCTGCTACTTTTGTGTATCGTAAAGGATCTCATTGCAAGTATCATAAATTTTATTGCCATCCAATTATTGGCTTTGGCTTCGCAGAAATAACTCCAGTAACCTACTTTTTACCTCGCCCTTTCGCAGTACGCACTTTCTCGCTGGAATTAGCTGGGGTTCAACCAACCAACTTTACTTTCACTGCCAGTATTGAGCCACCCCATTTTTTCTTCTACACGATCTTCAAGCACAGCGGGGGCGCAGGATGAACAACATTTCCGATTTAAGTGAATCATTTTATTTGTGCGCTTTTCCAGGTAATTTGGGAGCTGTGTAATCAAGCTTCCGAGATTCGGTTTTTCTTTCCCCGCTTTGTCCAAGCAACTTGGTAGTTGAAAAACGGATTCACCCTCTTTGCGAGACAGCTTCGTTTGAGGGGGGTGTTTCCTAGAATTTGGAACCATTTTTCACCCTGCGCAAAAACGAAACGACCGATAGCTAGAAACTATCATCTCTTCATTGAGAACCCTTTTCAACCTGAACCAAAACAGTTGAGAGTTGAAAAATAAGCAGAAAATGCCCCGCAGAGTGCATCCCTGCCATGCAAGGATCCCAGCCGTGAGGCCAGCCGGTTGCAAACCAAAAAAAAAAAAAGGAGATACCTACTTCTTTTACTAGACAGTCCCTCTCCCCTTTTGCTTTTAATGCTGTAAAGCGGGGTGTGTGGAGTTGGCAGAAAAATGGGATCAACACTGAAAACGTATCTTTTCTGCGCTGCACATGACACTTGTCCAATGTGCACCGAAAGGAAAGAGAGACGACGACCGACGACCACACGACGTTCCATCCATTCCGCACTCCTCAGGTCAGGTCGCTCTCTCTCTCTCGACAAGCGCAAAAAGGTTTCAAATTACCGACCCCGTGGCTGCTGGTGGCATGCTGATGGAGTTGTCCTCGCCGAGAACTAGGATCCATAGGGGAAGGAACACAATGTAGGACAGCAACAGCAAAAAAAAAGTAAATGAAAGAGTGTCCTCTCCATATAAGGAGAAGGATCCAACGACTCCATGCTGATAGGTCGATACGATGTCATGCACCGCGACCACCCGAGAGATGAAGCTCGGTACCACGATGTCACGATACCGGAGCAATGCATGCAAATGATGGTGTCCTGTGCTGAGTGTGAGGGGGAGGGGGGGATTTTCTGGATCACAAAGATATACATTATTTGGGGCGAGGGAATGGCAGGAACAGCAGGAAGAAATTCAACAGCCAGTGAGACAAAAAAGAAACAAGCATTGTCATCATCAGCTTTTGCAGCAGCACCGAGAGGTCACTCGGAGGATCAGGTTCAGGACACACTCCGTATATGTGTATAATCATATCCATTATTTTTTGTTCTTGGCAAGCATCAAACGAAAAGGATCACCAGCATTAGTTTCATGGCCACCCGCCACGACACACACTCTTGAGGGGGAAGGATGAAAATTCGTGGAATAATTTGTTAACCTTCTTGCCATAACCAGACGTGTCTGCGGGACTCTCTCTCTCTCTGTCTCTACTGTGTTCTATGTATCCTAATCTTCAACTCCACTTGGAGTGGCCATACTTCACTTTAATATTCTGCCGTTGTAAGGTGTGATAAAGTTTAACAATTTCTCACAAACACACGACACGCAAAACGTGTTACTGTGACCTCCTTTTCCCTCCCTCCTGACAACTGTGTCGCAATTAATCGCCCAAGAAATGGAGCGGGAAAGAAGGATAAGGGTTTTTGGGAAGAAATTTATGAACTCTTCGCCGTTTCCCTTGATGAAATGACAACACAACAACCGGAGAGCCAGTACAATACAGATTTGCATAAGGACTGCGAGCGGAACGGGAAGCGATTTACGTCAGGATATAATTAAAGATAATACGTGCTTGGGTGCTGGTGCTGCTGCTGCTCCATTCAACCAGGTGGAGGTGGTGCTGCTAAGGAAGTGAGCATTTACAACAAACTAACCCGGATGGTGTGCCTAATGGGCTGATCCTAATGAATCCTTTCTCGCTAAAGCCACACGGCCACATTTCGCGCGGTTGTACTGTTGTGTTTAATTGAAGGGAAAGTGTGTTTGTGTGATTTAATCCATAATAATTTGCATTCGGGGCGGGACTACAGCCACTTGAGAATTGGTGAATTCTACCAGAAAGGAACTGAAGATTGTCACAGTCACTTGAGCGAGTTCAGTGAAATAGGGTCAAACAGCAAGCGACTTTCTCTCCTGTGATTCCTCCTCTCCCGGTTTAATCCACAGATGCCGTCCAGATCTTCAGGATATTGCTCCAGTCGAGTGTAAGGGTAAGTGTAAAGAGTAGACCCCGCCAAAAATCGACCAAAAACGGATCCGGTGAAAGTAGATTGCAGTTCAATTCGGGCATAGCTTGGTGGTAGTGTGTATTTATGGTGACTAACCACACAAAAAGAATGAATGATTTCAAATTACCAACTTCTTCAAACTTTGCACTTTCTTCCAGACTTCACTTGCATAACTCAGTGCAAGCTGCATTAATTCTCTTCCTGCCTTTAGGCGCCATCGTTCGATGGATTAAGGCAGAAACGGCGCTTAAAATCAATTTCAATGCAGCACGGTAGTAAAACTTATTGATTCAATTCCTCCACTTCCTGTCGGACTCGGACACTCGACACGCTGGTTCGGTAATCGATCTGTCTAATTATGCATAAAATCTACTAAGATCGATCCTTCATCATCTCCTCCTACTCCATCCCAATGTTTCCAAACAGCCCCTGAGAAGGACTAATGGACTAATGGGGTATACACTACGCTACGCTTGCATGGGTCAATCGATATCGCGCGCGCACAACCTCCGGCCAAAAGCGTCCTCCTAATCCTAATGGTTGGAGTGGAACGGTACACCGGTTGCCTCGAAGGTGCCACGAAACACGATGCCGTATGCTTTCGTGGTACATGCTTCATTAGCATGTTTGAATATATTGCTTCGCCTCCGAGGAGGAACAGCAGCGGCAGCAGCAGCACGAGACACACTCCGCGTGGACGGAGAATTATGGTAACGATTCGTAAAATTTGCATTTATAATGCAAATCCGCAGGTATTGAAGAGAGGCTGCGAGACGGGATGAAAGCGCCATCGTAATCCATCAATCCCGGTGGCCGGGTGCTGGCTGGCAACTAATGCTCGCACCATCCTTTCAAGGGGTTGATGGGAATGCCACCCTTCATGCGCAGTAACCTACACACCCGGAGATCTAGGAGAACGGCAGTAATTTGATCGGCTTTTGAGGGCTACATCTTCACCGGTTCGTGGAACTTTGACAGTTCCTGTCAATGGCGTTAATATCCTCATCGCAAGGAGCTGATGTGGTCGGTGAAGGTCGACCACGGCGAACGGTACGAGGAACATCTCCATTGGAAAGCTTTAACTTTCGCCCTGGGCACGCAACATAACGTTGAAAGTGAATGTAAAGTACGACCAAGTTGGTCGATTTTTGCGTAGGACTCTGTGCGTGTGTGTGTATGGAATAAATGAGAGCATTGAATGGAACCGCATCGCAGCAGTATCGAGCGGGAAATATAGGTTAGAGGAGTTGACGGCGCCACGACTGCTGCTCAAAAGACTCCCGACGGGTGACTTATTCTATGGCATGCAAATCGAGGATAAGTAGGCAAATAATAGCACAATGGAGTCATTCCAGCAGCGTTCCAATGTGCATTTGAAGGACACACAGCACACCGACATACCGGAGTTGTCCACCCCGTTCTGTCAACTCTGTTGACCGCTAAGAATGAAAATGGGACTTTGGCGCGTGATTTATATTTGTCATCGATTGGAGCACCCGCGTGCACAGTTTTATTGTTAACAGAAATCGATTCGTTCTAGCCGTTCGGTGTGCCAATTCTATGCCCCGATCATTCGTTATCATAAGTGCCAGAGCCCCGGCGGTACGCTGGAAGTTTCTCCCCTTCGGTCCGATGACTCAATTAGCCGTGTGACTCAACCCACCAACCAACCAACCCGCTGCTGGACGTTAGAGAGAGAGAGAGAACTTTAACGACAATCAATTATGCGATTGAATTACTTGCAGTCAAGCCTGGACTGGACTTGCTAGTCAGCTTGGACATTGCAGGCGCGCACAGCAAAATAAAACCCAACCGGGACTCATAATAAAGCGCACAAAAACGCCCGCCACGGGTCGCAACAATTGTTGACGAATGGAAGGTGTTTTATTGTGCTGTCTGCTGTGTGTTGTGTTGCGGGTTGTGAAATTGGTGACAGCTGGGAGACAAAATTGCATCACCTACGGTCGTGGGGAGTGGGTGACCGGAGTCTAAACCCGGTAAGTGCGTCCGGGGAATTAAGTGTCAATAGATCCTTTCGGAAATTTATTGCATTTGTATAATTGAATGCATGGGTGGAAACAGAGGTAAATGGAATGATCTGGGAAAGCAGGGGACATTGAGACATGCTGGTCGGATGCAGATAGTAGATTCTATAAAGGGTAATGCATGCAATAATGTACGTTGGTATGTACAATACTTTTTATTTTTAATGAACACTATGCAGTTATAAAGTTTTGTGCAGATGTAAAATATTGTCTAGGACTGTGCATTGTTCTAGAACATGAGATTTAGTTCTGTACAACAAATTTGGTATAGTCTGCTGCTGTCTGTGCCATTAGCTAAATAATTGCACGAATGGCATCGAAGCGAATCTAAAATATCAAACAAGATCTACTAGTCTCCAAAATCATTCCATACTTCATCCTGCAATAACTCTTTTTTTTAACTTGAGCCTAATTTTAAAGTAAGTTCCCCGATGTCCAAGTACATCTTATACATTCCAGTCAATATTAGGGCATGGGAGTCTTAAGCTTCGTGGCACAATTTTTACGCTTCAGGATACTGTTGTAAGGATATAAATGCAAGCATTCCTTAATATTTGGATGTTACAAGTGCGAATAGAGATGGATTTTAATGATTTCTGCTATTTAATATTGTTATAAAAATTATGGATTTCTCCGATAAGTAATCGTAATTTACTCCTAAATTGCAATATCCTGTAAGATCGTCGATTGAGGGCATCCAGTGCAGCTATGCCATGGTTATGGAATTGCCTGACGTTGTAGTTTCTGAGTAGTCAACTTGCACGAGATAAATGCAAAACCAAGTCTTTCAGTATGAACTTGAGATCTCCTGAATCTTCTAATACTTGGTATGTATACGAAAGCATTGCTGTGGAGATCTCTGATCTCTATCTTTATGTCGAGTTGAGAGCAATTATGGCAATCCTCCTTCAACTGTGTATAGAAAACGTTGGATGGATACGCGTAATGCTCAGATTGAATCCTTGAACTTGATCAGCCGTTTGTTGCTTGGCCCTGATCAGATGCACTGTCTCAAGACCGTGGACTCACTAATCAACTTTCAGCTTCTACAATTCACGTTCGGAGCTTCCATTAATTGAATTGATATTCATAATAGAAGACAACTAAGTTTAAGAGGCTCCCAAAACACTCACATATCAATTTTTAAACTTAATACTATCTAAATAAGAAAATGTCTCCATTGGGTGCAACGTTATTATTTATTTGTGTTGTTCAGCATCAATCACAGTTCTACGACATTTCCATAGTTTATTATGGCCTTAAAACATGCCAACAACCAACTGTGATGTGATGCAACCAACAAGTTTTACAGCAAAATTGGTATTTACTGTAGTAAAAGCCAAACACCACCGCATCGTCATGGTGAGAAGAAAAACCGGAACAAGAAATATAGTACCAAAACAACTTACCGCCCCAAAAAGACGTGCAAGTTTTATCATTACCATAACATTGTCTTTATGTTTTCGTTTTAACCCCTTTAGCGAGCGAAGTGAAACGAGCGTATCAAGCGAGCAAGCTTTCAAATATAGTACATTGAATAATGAACTGGTTTGCGGGTTCTTGCATCGTGAGATCGCGTGCCTTATGGAAAGCTGCTCCTATCATATCAGCAGACCACCCCGCGACACACCGACAATCATAAAGCCTGCTTAGCATAGGATCAATCAAAGCTTTAATTAAAAGCCACTCTGCCACACCGCCGTATGCACACAAACCGGTGCCCACATCCCGGTGTGAAATCAGATGCCCTCCGTTCGCCCGTGAGCATGCATTTTTTTGAGGCCCAACCCCTTTGCTTGGCTTGCCGATTAATCCTGTGGTCAGCACAGCACAGTGGGTGAGGCACGCAAATGGGTCCGGTTTTTTTTTCGGTGTGTGCAATATTATCGTACTCGTGCAGGCACCGAACACATATAAGAGGGTGTGTGCCGCCGGTCCTGTACAGTGCAACTGCATTCCTTTCGGTGTCAAAAATGCTGAACCTTACCTACCAGCAAGCGTTCCGAGAGGGGTGAAGAAAAGCAAAATCATGTCGCCCCAAATTGTACGCCAGCGTCATTTCTTCTTTTTTCGATGGTTTCTTGTCGTAGAGTCTAAATTGAATTCAGAAAGGATCACTTCCCATTTTTTTTTGTTTTGCTGTGTCATAAGCTTACGTTCGAAAGCGAAAGTTACCACCAGTGCCGGAACCAGTGCACCCAGCAAAAGGGCGAGAGACGCAACGGGGACATGGAATATTATATGCACCGACTGGAGCATAAATTGTCAACACAGGCCCACATAGTGTTTCGACGACGCATTGTTGATCGCATTTTTGCCTACCCGGTCCCGGCCGGGGGTGCTTTCCATCCCTCAAATGGGTTCGTGTGTATGATACGGAATAATTTCATAACCTACGACAATAAATCACGCTTCCTCTCTCTCTGTTTCAACAGCGAGAGAAGTAAACAATTCTTGTTGATTCGCGAAAAACAAAAAGTAAAACAAATGGAAGAAGAGTTGGGGCATTTTACATTCAGAACAAACTGGGCGCAATTATCAACGGAAAGGAAAGTTTTCAACTCCCACACAAACACACATTCCTTCGCCGCGCAGCATTCGGGCCAGACAAGGACACGCGGATGTACTGCGCGCTTCGGCGTTTTCTTCTTTCGTTGTTGTTCGTTCGCTTAAAAAATACAACAAAAAACCTTGACATATTTATTGAATTATTCATCCAATTACGAGACCCACAGCGAACGGGTGAATCTGAGGGAAGCATAAAATCGCGAGTCATTATTTTGATCTCGGCTTTGCACTGTGCTCTGCCGCTTGCTCTGCAGGGATACATGGTAGAGCAGCTCATAAACTGTGGGACTCCGTGTGCTATCGTCAAGATAATTGAATTCAACGAAAAAAATATCATACGGACGCAAAGTTCGTGTGTAAAAGGAGCAAGTTGGGCTTGGATGGCAAAATTTTCCCAACGTGGTATAAATCATTAACAATGAAATTCAAAGAAACTTGCTTCGTATGACAGCGTTCCGGGAAGAAGGGAAAATTTGTTGGGAAGTGGGAAAAATTTTTTAATGCGTATGAACACTTTTAAAATTAAAATTCCATACATAACGTTGCCATTGCATACGGAACGTTTAATAAACTAAAAAAGGCGTGGTTTCAAAATTTATAATGGTGAGAGCTTCTAAGTTTTCAGTCAAGCTTTCTGAGTTCTGATATGGATTCGAGAGGAAAAATTGCACTCCAAAGTATTTTTTTTTCAATACTAAAAAAAATATAAAAAAGAAAACTATAACGGTCTAATTTTGAAGGACAACATAACATAATAAAGCTTTTAAGGCGAACTGTTAAAATATCTTCAAATATTGAATAAAATAAATAAACGATAATAAATAAAAAAACTAGTTATTGTGTGATCCTTTCGTAAATTTGTTTTTTACTCGATATTATATTTGATTAAGCTGGTTTAAATGATCAAATATGTTTATTTTATTTTGTTTTTTGTTAAATTAAATTTCACGCTAAACGTAAAATTTCAAGTGAGAACTGGTTGGTCTCAATAGTGTCCTTTACCCAACTTTGTGTTTTTCCAATTGACGTTAAATAACATTCGTGAAATCGTTCATTTACAATGCATTATCAATTTAACAATACATGAAAAGTCTCAAATGTTTCTTATTAATTTCTTTGCAAGGGTAAAATTACCCAATCTCATGAGAAATACAAAACATTATTGATCCTATCTTTAGTTTTCGTTATGTTAGTAGGAATTACAAAAGGAGATTGTTGTTGTTTATGGATTATAATTGGTCGCCTGACGCTTAAACAATATTCTTATTCTTATCCGACACCTAAACCTAACCTTAACATGATGAAACATTATCCTTTCATTGTAATTGTAATGAAATTCCATATATTGTAAATAAATCGGAATAATATCACTGCTTTATTTTTAAGCATCTAGATTCTAGAACAACCTGATATCCCGCACTGTACAAACAAACATCTACCTCTTTCAGCAGATTAAGATATTGATCTACCATGACGACAAATTTTCCCGCTCATTGGTTTGTCACAAAATCCCATTCCTTTGTTGCTCCCGCTTTGTATCTACGAACCTGCACAAACCGTGCTGCCTGATGTACCGTGGCAACGTTTTGTTGTTACCCAACGCGACTGATGTGCCGCACAATACAAGCCACCCAGGCAAAGTAAACCCGAATATCTCGTCAGCAGTGCTTCGGTTACAATGCTTGTTTTTTCGCCCCCAAACGGATAATAGGCATATGTGTGCATGTTTGTGTGCTTACGTTGCATAATACATTAAAATCCATCCATCTCTTCACTACCGCTGGTAGAGTATCCTCGTGCAGACTTTAAAGTCTACGAGCGAACGGTTAACAAAACCTCACGATTCATCACACGCTGCCGGATGAGAGGGGGGAAAACCGGGGATGTATTTCCGTACTTGTTTGTAATTTTCATCCTCCCATGGTTATGCTTTTTCGGGAAAGCTTTCAAGCGATGCGCCCCGATTCGGTTGCCATAGATACACTCCCGGTAAGGTTGGGTGTGTATTATGCGCTGTGTACATTGCTGTTAGGACGTTGGTATAAACGAGCGCCTCACATTTCATACGAAACATACACGGATGATTTAAATGTTTAACTTTCAAAGTACACGGCAGAGGCTTTTTTTTTCGCTGCAAAATTCAATCAATCGATAGCTACACGATACTCTGGGATGTGTGCTGTATTCTTGAAGTTGGCTCACCGCACCCGGTACCGAGAACGGAAATGGGAACTGACGATGTGCGGAAATTAGGGACTAGGCAATGTCGTCAAGAGTTACGCTTTGGGAGCTAGCGACATGTTGAAAGAAAGGTCTGAGTGTGTGTGTATGGTTTTCTGTGTTTTTTTTTTTTTTTTTGGGGGAGTACAAAATTTGAACGTGTTTGTGGGAAACTCGCTACGGAAACACCAACCCATCTCGTTGCAATTTCCCGTACACTTTTTCATCCGCTCTCTGGTTCATGTGGGGTATGTGGTGGTTTTAGAACACAAACAAAAACTCTCACCCGCTGGTGCCACTTTTGCCTTCAGCCTCTGGCACGGAAAACAGGAGGAAAATGATCGATGGCGTATAAATATGTGGGGAAGAATTTGGAAAAAAGGCACAGACGACAGGTCGGTGTGCTGCCTTCGGGGAAGCCATGTTTTTGAGAAAACCAATTTGATCGAAATGAAAACTTATGCTACGGGAATGTTTCGGATGTGCAGGCTGGCTTTAGGGCGTGTTCGTTTTTCCTACTGTTTGGAGAAGACATAGGGAAAGCTTATATTATTACAGACCAAGAGGAGTGGAGTGCCTTTGACCATGAAGAGTTCGTTCGAAGTCATCCGAATTTTCAAAGTAATCCAATAAAGAGCAAAAGATTCAAAATATCCTTCAAATACTGTTCATTTCAGACCTAACTGTGTCTTGAATGTTTTTTTTTTATCCAATTCTTGCTGCAGCACAGGTGTCGGTGTACTACTACCTTCGTTACAGACACCTTCTCGCCAAGCCCTTATATGGTGCCGTTAAGCCGACACATTCGTGCTACTGTATGAACGCGCGGTACCAGCTGCTGCCACCAGCACTACCCCCAAGGAATCGCCACCTTAATTGTGTCCTGCAAAAGCATCCAGAAGAGCAAAGAAGACACATACACACAGACTCTTGGGACAGAGTTTCGAGAGTGTGCATCGTGGCAAGATCTCCTAATCAGCGATCAGCGTCCCGTGCGTCCCCATGTACGGGGACAGAGTGGTACAACCCGCCGTCGACCCACCGTGAGACGTGAGTAACGAGCGTTCTGCATTCATTTGCAAGCTTTTCGAGCGTGTGGCTTCGATGGATGTCCCTTGAGGCGGGGACACACACACACACGACACAGAAGCATTCTCGCTCCTCATGCAACAAACTTAGCAAAACTGGACACGTCGTCGTCGTCGCCCATTGGTGCACATCTCAAGAACGGCGTCGTCGTCGTGGTGCAACGCCATTGACGCCAACTGTGTTTGTCCGTGGCATGCTGTGCTAAGCAGTTCAAAAGCCACGAAGGGCACGACGCAAGACACACCGAAATGGACATTCAATGCCCCGGGTGGCTCACCAAGAGATCCATATCCCGGTGTCGGTGTTCCATGGGTCTGTCGTCTAGCTAGGCAAGAGGTGCATCTATTAAAGCGGTTCGTTCTCGTCCGATGCTCAAAAGATCCAAAAGATTCATATGAGCGGGATTGAATTTAAAAAAAAACAGCTGGAAAACAAGGCAGACGACTACACACCGTGTTGTCACCTCGTCTACAGCCTGCAGCCTCCGGGCAACTACAGCCCGAACATCAATGCGACAACGCGAAAAAAGCATCGGTAATCGGTGAGGTTCTTATCTACGATTGAACTTCACGGCTCTGCTCGGTACGCGCGAGGCACGACTTGCGCTCCCCCCTTCGCCAAGCAGCAGCCCTCTGCCAAAATGCCAATTTAACACGATGCAGCTGATGGTGATGGGACGTATCCCCCATCGGATGGCATTGAACCGAGGTAGTGCGAGGGAGGAAAGAACACACACACACACACACACACACACACCGTAGTACACAGTCTTCACGGTCACAGTCACAAGGTATGGCTGCACTCGCCGGTCCCCTACATGGAAAGGTTCCCCACCGGGAGCACCATGGCCCTTTTGTAATGATTCTTATACGCTTTCCCGCAGGTTCCCGGTTCTTGGATGCGTGACTCTCGCCAACGTTCTTCGGCGAGGGACCACCATCTTTGCCGTGTGTCGTGTCCTGTGTGGCGTGTCGTTCTGTTCTATCCCTTTTGCAGGAACGAATATCTGAAATTCATGACTTTGCTTCGCGTGCAAGCTTGCCAGCGGTGTGTGCGAGGGCACACATTGGGGTTTGGGTCTATAATTGCAAAACAATGTACCTCTCCAAGGCCAAGGTGAGCAGAGCCGTGAAGCGGGACCGGATAGTTCCATCCAGCTAATGAAGTTGGCAAGGTGCTACCGTGTGCATTTCGGTATCGGGAATTAATTAGACGGTGTAGTACGGAGGTGCGTGCTAGAGTCGAGCGGCTGTAGGTTGTAAATGGTGAACCTTTTGGTACTAAATAGGAATTTTTAAACTAAATAAAGAGAAGGGCAATAGTTCAACTATTTAATAAAATATATTGTTAAAGAAAGCACTACACTTTGCGAGATGCTTAGTTTTGATTTGAACTTGCGACCACCAATCGTACAAACCAATGATTCAATAAATAAAACAGAAATCCAACGAAATATTCTCGACATTTTTAATGTTGTGGACAAGACTAGACTAGACACTAGACAAGGTTTATGACGTCATAAACGTCAGTCTAAATTTAATCGCATGACTGGAGCTACAGTGCCAGATTAGCTTTAGGGTTTTGACTTAGCTATCGTTAATGTTTATTAACTATTCTCATATTGTGATCTACTCTGGAAGGATCACCAACAATGCAACAATGCCGTTTCTCCCTGATTGGAGGAATACATTCCATATTTTAAAAGTACTGCATTTTATGATTATTGCTTAGTGGCCTGGAAAATTTTGATTAAAGTACTTTGCTCCAAAAATACATTCAACCGCAAAACAACTATATTAATTGACCGTTCAAAGTTCCAAGATAATCCACTCGTTGATGTTCACACCCAAAATGTAATTAAAACATTCTTCGCCGCTCATAAATAAATTCAGCGCTGCTGAAGTTTCCAGAAGAGTTTCCTTTTTCAATAATGCTTCTAAGAAGAAAAAAAAGTACATCAAAATTCATTTAGCACACCCAAATCAAGATGCTCAACTCCAGACGTGACGATTTAATGACAATTTTTCGCATCCGTTAATCTTCTCGGGTGCCCGAGATTTTACGTTCCTCTCCTACCAGCGGCCGGGAAAACGCAAAGGCAAACAAAACACCCAACACATCCGATGGGGGTTGCAGCACTGGAAAGATCTTCCAATTTGGACGTGAACTGCATTTTTGATGCTTCGTCCAGCAAAGCATATTTCACCAACCGGTTAGTCTCGGGGACTCTGTTTCGGGGTGCGCTTTTTGATGATTCACTTTCAGCCCGGCCAAGCCCCCCCGAGGGTCGTCGGAAAACTTTGTCGACAACACGTTCCTTCTCCTTCGTCGTGGGTCAGTATTTTACTGCAGCTACTAGAGCACTATCAATCTCATCTCATCTCCGGGACCGCTACTTCCAGCAGAGCCTTTGGGTGCTAGAGCACTATCCTCGCAAAACACAGCCGGAGGATAGCTCACGGTTTCATTTTTATTATTTTAAGATGAACCACACAGCTCAAGATGCGGATGCGGCGGAAAAGCTTACTACAGAGAGCCAGTCGAGCGAAGGGGCCCCATAAAGACCCGTTGGCATCGTAAAATTTAATGCAAATGGCAATGCTTCTCCCGCTGCTGCTGCTCTTTTCAGCAGCAAAAGGAAATTAAGAAGTTGTTTCAGTTTAACAGACAATGTCGATGGTGCCAAACGGGCCGAGCAGAGATATTTCGGTCCTGGGCCAGAGACAGCACCAGCAGCGTGCAGAACCCGACCCGGCTTCGTTGGCCCGAAATTGGTCATTAAAGTGTTGTCAAGATGTTGTTTGATTTACAGCGCACTGCTAGTGGTGTATCCTTTCTGCCGAGCGGCCAAACCGGGGCGGCTTGGAGAGATGGGCCCGGCGAGATAATTGATGCGCACCGTGTGGCCGCTTCGAAGCAGCTTTGCAGAACGAGCTGCTTTGCAAGAGGAGGGAGGGGGGGTGTCTTTTCCGGCAACAGGAAATCTTGTCAACATTGTGGAAAATTTTGTGGTTTACAAGATGAAGGAGAGGTTTGGGGTGATATATCAATGAATTCGCTCATGAATAAATTTACTGTGCGGTCAACCGTAATGTAATTTGATGCTTGCAAAATGGACTCTCGCTTTTTATTTGACTCCATGATGTGAAGTGCTCCTCGGAATGATGAATGGATGGTGCAATGGAGGCAATAATTTTTAAATGAATTTTGTGCTTCAGTATGGTGTTGCTGTTATGTAGTTATGTAGATTGAGGCAGTGTAAGGTCGATGAAAGGCTTGACACCCTAAACACATCCTTTTGGAAACTATGGATACTGCATATTGATGTGTTTTGAAATTGCACGTAATGAGGGTTTTGTGCTATCCATCTGAGATTATATGTCACAACTTCGTAGTTGATAGGTTTGGAGGCATCGAGATAAATTCGGAGCCATCCAGAGCCATCCGTAGTCGATGTTAGGGATTTGTGTATAAAAATAGCACTTAACGAAGATGCCAATGCTTTGTAACAGCATCTCTGCACCGGCCGTCTCTAGTCCCAACACTGACCGACTACAGGCGTCTCCGACTACGGACGACTCCACACCGGAAGAACCCAACTCCGGATGACTTCAATTTTGATCTCCAAACAACTTCAACGCCGGATTCTCTGAATGACTCCCACACTTCGGAGGACTCCGGAGGACTCCTACTTCGGACAACTCCAGTTTCGGTTCCTGACGACTTAAATTTCAGTTGATTCTGACTCCAACCGGCTCAGATCGTCTACGACAAAGGACGACTCCGACTCTAGGCGTCTCCGACAACGGACGACTCCGACACATGATGACTTCAACCTCGGATGATTCAGACTCCAGGCGTAACTCCGGATTCTCTCGATGATTCCCACTTCGGAAGACTCCGGAGGACTCCTACTTCGGACAACTTCGGTTTCGGTCCTTGACGACTTCCATTTCAGTTGATTCTGATTCCGACCGACTTGGGTCGACTACACACCGGACTACTCCGACTCTAGACGTCTCCGACAACGACTCCAACGCATGATGGGAGTCAAGTAGGAGTTACTTCGGATGATTCCGATTCCAGGCGTAACTAGTGGTTCCGATTTTTCCCGATTCGCGAGTGCCCTCCAGCACATCAATTATCTGGCTCGAACGCATACAGTTGCTCTAGCTAGTTTATTTTCATCAATAATTACTGAGAGCCATTTCGTACGAAAATTTAGATAATTTTACATTAAAGATTATGAATTCTAAAATCATTAAAATAAAAATATCACAGTCAAAACTGTTTTCATCTTGTAGTTTATTTGACAGTTAGTTTTGTTTTGACAAAACTGCAGCAAAATATCATTTATGCATGAATGCAAAAAACCTTAACCAAATAACAACTCATCACAGCAAACCATGGCTTGTCTTCTAATAAAACAAGTCTACCAACAGCATCCTAGATGAAAACATGAACGGTTCGAAATCCTCTGCCATAAATGTGAGTTTAAAGTGATTGCTTTCCCTTCATTTAAAATTAATCACATTCGCACTTTGTCCACACTAGCAGTCCCTCACGGCGGCAAAGCTTCAACGCATCATCAAAAATGTACGTGCCGCATCTAGAGCGGACACCGCGTCGTGCAGTACCAGCAGCGAGGATCACAAAAAGTTTGCCAAGGGACACTCTTCTCCTCTACCAAACGCTAGGGAGTTAAAAATTTCCTGCCGAAAACTAACAGCACACGAGATTGATAAATTAATCAACTGTCTGCCATCCACACAGTCACCTCCACCACCACCATCCATCGAGTGCTCCTCCTCCATTTCAGCCGCCGACAACACCAAGCAACAAGTGCACCAGCAGCAGCAAGCACCGGAACTATCCATCTCGAACGGCCAACTACAAGTTGAATCAGAAATTTCTTTCACCAGCTCAGAATCGAACGCCCGGCTGTCCCGTTCCACCCCAGAACTCCCGGCGGACGTGGAGGACAATTTGGTACATTCCAGCGAGTCGCTCGGTTCGTCCTTTGGCGTCTGCTCGCAAACTTACCACGCAAGCTCGCAATTAAATTCCTGTCCGCCAACTTTCGATCCGACGGTTTCCGCGGTGACATTATTCGCTTTCCGACCAATTGAACCAGGCTCGTCGGAAGAGTACGAAAGTTATGGCGAAACTTCCCGATCCGACGATGTCGATAGGCCAATTATGCAAGTTAAAGTGCGTCCCCTGGCATCGGCATTGCAGCAGCAGCAGCCCGTCCTCTATCGCCGTTACCGGCAGCAATCCGATGACGAGCAACCGTTGATTGATTTTCGACAAATTGAGCGTAACACACGGGCTGCAGCGAGAAAAGCGCTCGGCGGTGGTGGATGGTGATGGTTAAAAAAAAAGATAAGCTGGAAAGAGCACTTCCGGGGACGAATCAATGGTGAAACTTTGTTGCATTAAAGCAAATCGCTTTAAAACCGCGCAATTGCAGGATTGCCAACGGGTGTACAAAGCTTTAAATTCGGATTTGAGCATGACAGTGTAGAAACAAGTGGTCAAATTAAATTTAATGTCAAATATAATTATTTTTGTGTAGTTTGAAACTTAAATTTAGTGGAATATTTGTAAAAAAATTTACTCTAAAAGAATTGTTTGTCAAATGAAGGACCTTGTGATTCATTTCTTACAAATGGCTTTCATTAGGCTTCTTGTAGTACAGGATTTACAAGAAGCAGTTCTGATTTTGAATCAATTGTATGATTTATTGGCTTTGTAATAAATCGTTATAACAGTAAATAATTTGTAAATAAACAGTAATCTCATCATGCCCAGCCTTATCACTTCTCTTATCACGCTAAAAGAGTTCTCGTCTCTAGTCTAGGCAAATCAGTCAAACAAACATATAATATCAAGCATCTTTTTTCACAATATTTGTAGATGATTTTAGGTAGCATCAAAGAAACAAACAAACGAATTGAATGAATTGGTGGACAAAATTGAATTCAAGTTAATTACACAAAATATTACAATGAAACCTGTTGAAGTATGCCATAATTCTTTCCAGTTTCCGACATGCTTGAAATTTAGTTGCTAAAAAAAAACCTTATTTATCACACCGCAAAAATCATTGATTTAATGCTTGCATAAAATAAACCTCATCCTGTCACACTCACTGCAACTGCCCTGCATGCACAAGCGCAATTGCCATGCCGATGGATTACGTATTATGTCAAAACTCTTGCCCCGTTCTAGTGCAATTGATGAGACAAACGTGGCGGCCCAGTTGATGCTGCCTCCATCCATCCCTTCACCGGGTGAAAGGATCCGCGATGTGAGTGGATGTTTCAATACAAAAAGATGGCTAAAAACCGCAACCCTACACCACCGTCGTTGGCCCATTCGCTTCGGTGTACTTGCGCGGTACTCCAAGGCACAAAGCACGACAAAAGCATAACAGCAGAGAAGAGATCCGCCAACGTGTGCATCGTAAACACATCCATCAGATCATTTTAGTGCGTGCGGTCGTCACGTGTGATTGAAGCTCGTCTGGAAGCAGCTTGCTCGAGCAGGGAGGCTCGATGATCGTAACTCACCCACACACACACACACGCACACACGCTGGATGGAAGCTGCGGTTAAAGGTCCGTCAATCTACTACCAGCTAGAGCTACCAGCAATCCCGAAACCGATTTTCCCCGGGCCGGATTTGACTGATTTAATTCCCAAAGGGGGTGAGGCGATGGACAGAAAGGAAGCGTGGCAGAGATGGCCGGGGAAGCAAATGTGAGCATTATGTACTCATCCTCCCTTCAACCACCCTCAACACAACAAAAGCCCATTTTGCCACGAAAGTTGCCATGATACAATATGTGTATATGCATTATTATTGTTATTATTAACACTTTGTGGGGCTCAGCGGTGAAGATGGTAATTTAGAAAAAGTCCATGCTTATGGGGGTAAGAGAGTCGGTCAAAGCTAGCCCCCGCCAAAGGGACGGCTTACGTCCCCGGGCCTGCTAGAGGTTATGTAAGGGCAGATGAGGAGGATGACGATGATGTTGTTGTTACACCATTGTTCAATGCTACCGTTACCTATGTTGTGTGTGTGCGTGCGTGCATGTATTTTATTGTTTCCTGCGAGTGAGTGGAGCGAGTAAACCGGACGAGGGGGAAAGCTTGTGGCGATGGGAAGATGAGCCGGAAAGTTGACTCTTCAATTGAAGTTGCGCGCCTCGTGAGATTTAGGTATTGGCAGGGTTTGGATGATGCTGATTTGAATATTGTTGTGAATTTAGGTATGAATAAAGCTTCATTCTAATTAAAGTGCATGTGCGTGCATATATTTGGTTACCAAACATATGTTTTTCAGGCTGAACGATACTGAAGAATTGTGTGGCTCTCCTGAGACTCACTTAAAGAATGCTTGATTAATTCAAAGTAGTATGTTACTATTGAGTATTTATGAGTGATTTCTACTAATACAGGAACTCATGTTCATAGTGTAGATGAAGCTTTGTCTATTTTCAGACTCCTTTTCCTGTTGTTTGAGTAACAGGCCTTTATTTAGTGTAGCTTTTAATTGCAATTTAAACTTAATGCATGCTTTTACCTAAGATCCTCATTGGTATTATCTATAACGCCTGTCATGTATGCCGAAACAAAACAGAACAATATCAGTAGAAGATTGTGATGAACAGGACTATTCTCACGCTAGTCCCACATAATTCCCATTCACTTTAGGTATTTCCAGGTGTTGCAAGTAAAACAGAACACCAAATGTTTTTAATGGAGGATATTCTTCTTGTAAGTAAGAGGTTTATGTAACGTATTCTTATTCATATTTTGCGTATTAATAACAACACTCTACCCTTGTGAAATTGTCTATAACCGAAATAATCCGTATAATTCCATATAACAATCCATAACGGCAAATTGAATCTTGAAGGGAGAGGTAAGTTTCGTGGTAGGGAATGAAATGAAAGAAAAACAAACTCATTAGAACTTTTCAATCTATTTGCCAATAAAATAATGATTTTTATAAATAAAAAAAACTATAATTTAGAAGATTAAAATAATGTGGAAACCAATTTTGTTTCATGGGCTCAACGTAACAATAAAAACCACGAACAATTTCTCAAGGATTTTTGAAATATACTCACTTCAAGTTAAAACTTATGCTCTTGAGAATTATAGGATTATTGTGACCGTTACCTTAATATAATTCTGAGATATGTCGGATATAATTCCGAGAATTATGTGACTGTTACCTTAATAATCAAAGATGGAATGGAATGGAATGTGGATGGAATGGAATGTGTTCTAGTTCTTATTCAGTTTTTTAGCTACAGTGTCCTCCAAAAGCTTGTAGCAGCCGAAACTGAGAAAAATGTCTCCTAGTGACATGGTGCCTACTGACTCATGCTAGTTTGATTTGTTCTCCGTGACATAATGTGAAGTCATCTGAAGTCTTTTGCATATTTTGGACCCAATAAATCCCAAGCAGATTAGGATAGAAAGTTATAGGTTGAATATTCTGAAGATCTCTCTGATTATCAACATCACGATGTGAATTCTGGATAGAACAAAAAAAGAAGAAAGATGCTACACTGTCGTTGTTCGGTTGTTCAATGAACATCTAGCGACATAACTAGAAATGCTAAGTCTAGGATATTTGAAAATAAAGCGGTTTTAGTGTTTTATAAGCTTGTTATTGAGAGAAATGGAAGGATAAGGCTCATATTATTTTAATGCATCAATTAATTCACAAATCAGTGCATCCATCCATTTTCTACAATATTCAGCATATCCTCCAGAGGCTAAGAAGAGAAGATATCGAATGAAAACTCCAAGAACTTCAAAACCAGTAAACCTCAAAGATCAAGCCAGCAAGTTAACTTCATTATAATCCCAACTTGTAACTACAAAGAAACCCCACCAGCCACCCAAACGAAACAAACCAAAAAGCTCATTACGCTGGGAAAGCTCGTTTGTCATAAACACCACTTAGCAAAACGCAAACATAAATAGGTGCTAACTGCATTATAAGGCAAAGCCAAGCGGCCGACTCTAGCACTCGGTTGGGTGCGACCGCAGTCCTTTATCCCCTTCCCCATTTGACTGTGTGTGTGTGCCATGTACCGAACTCAATGCCCTTTTGCTTCGCGTCAATCCTAGCCCTGAAGCTTTCCTTTCTTTCTGGGTGTAGTCCCTAGGAGCAGAGCGCTATATTGTTCTGAACTTCCAAGAAAACTATACCGAGGTTCCTTTCTGCGACCTTATCATCGGACAAAAGGCAGGAGTGGAGGAGTTCAGCGAGTTCATATTTGAAATTAATGGTTCTCTTTCCGTCCTCTCCCGCCAAACCTTCACCAAGGGCTATCGAGGCGATGCTTTGGGACAGAAAACCCCTTCACCACAATGCCTCTCCCCGGTGCACGAGGCTAGCAGCATACACAGAGCTCCTCCGGCTCTGCTCGACTTTTCCATCCGTTCTGTTTCATCAGAAACCCCCTCTAAAGCATAACACACTCGAAAGGGCTTTTTTGCACTTACAGAAGTGGGGAGCTGCGCAAATACAAAGCAAGATACACTCACACACATACACAAACATGTACATGTAGAAACAAAACAGACTCCCTCACATCCCGATCATAACCGCAGGACGCAGGGCGCGCGCGCTCGTTCGCGCGCTAACAAGCTACGACCCATTTAGCGATGACGTTTGGTGATGGCCTTTTCAACGGTGCTCACGATTTTTCATTTCCCGTTTCACCCAGGCCCGTCGCAACAAAAATTGAACCAGCCAGCCCCATTTTAGACGACTTAAAACAGGAGGTTTACCTTAAGTACATGTGTGTGTGGTGCACATTTAAGCGCGCACGCGAGTGCTTACTATTCGCACGAAAGCAGCACACACAAAAAAACGGGCGGCTTTACAATCTTGCAAAACCCCACCCGCACTCTAGTTTTTTTTTTAAAGCGAAGAAGAAGAGACGGAGGCTGTGTGGGTGGTCGGATCCACCAAATGGCCCGAATGGCTCGTCGCGTAGTGTGTTGTTTTTCCTTCCATTTCCTTTGGCGTCGAGAGCCTAGTGCCCGCGCACTAGAAAGCAACCTCTTGAGATTCTTTTTGCACCGTTTGCTGCTGCTGCCTGTGCTGGGGTTCATCATAAATGGGGTGAAATATGAAATGGCTGGCGCGAACGGGTTCCACCATCTCCCTTTCCCACTACCACCATGTGGCTAATAATCAGAGTAAAATGCAAATAAATTCGACGCTCTTCTCTCCCATATGCCCAACCGGCGGAGGAGGGCTCACGTATATGCCAGGCAAAGAGGGAAGAAGTTCGTGATTTTTACCCCCCAAATATTCCAGTTCCCTTTCCCAGCAGGATCGTTGGCGCTTTTCCGTGCGCCAACAACAACCCATCAAATGTGGTTTATTTTTATTTCATGCAAAATAAATATCACTGCAAGCGACAGGCGAACCCGATGCCGGGAACGGAAACAGCGACGACACAGCACACTAGTGCCAGTTCCTTCCTCGGAGGTCACACGCTAGCACTAGTGGATGGAGGATGATGTTCGATTTCTAGTGAGGGAGTTCAATTTTGCTGATGAAAACTTTGCATTCCACCGTGTGTAGGGTTGTTTGGGAAAGGGTTTGATAAAAGCGCATGCTGATGGTGTGCGAGCGAAACCGAGAGCAAACTGTGCTCTGTCCTTTTTAAACTCTCCATACCGTCGATTGGTTTTGGGAAAGCATGATCTGATCCACTTCTTCCCCGTGGGCACGCAGACAGTGGAAACGTTGTGAAAGTGCCAACACTCCATTGCTTCTGAGTCGGCTCACTCTGCTGCCACTCCGTTGGGTGTTCAAGTCAGTACGCTTTAAAATATGTTCCTTGTCAACTACTAGCAGATATTGCGGATGGCTTTAAAGGATATGATTTATATGTTTGTAAAATAATAACCAATTTTGCTTATAATTCTTCATAGAATTGATGATTCAATGTCCTCTTAGCCGTCTCTTACTGCTATTTATACGTATTAGAACGTTAAGGCATTAAAGTGTTAGAACGTTACTACGGTAGATCTTCAGAATACTAATGACATGGTAGAAGGCCACCATTATTCCTGTAAGTTCCTACGTTCGCATGGCCAGGAGTTCATTGGAAACGGCCATACAATGTAATAGTACCTGGGAAACATGATCAGATATATCAGGAGGCAGAAATTGCGTCTTCTGACTTCGCGGCGGCAATCAATGACGCCAAAACTCAATGCGATCATTTTAGGCGACTTTCGGCGGATTTACGATGTGACACCCAAGTCCGCGAACCGGTCCCAGCGAGAATTTCTGAACGAACATGATGCAAAAGCTCTACTCCAGCAATTTTGTAGCGAAACTAAGGAAGACTTGATAACAACCGAAGGCAGATATTCAAACATACCTACATGTCTTGGTCTGCAATGGATAAAATTCCGGATAAAGAATGTATGTTACATCGTGTCATAACGACCTTCAGTAACTTTCTAGAATACTTAGTATCAAGCGATTAGATCAGTTAGTCCAGTTCTTCCTACAGAGTGTCAATCGGATTTGGACCCATTAGAACAAGTTGTCAAACAAACGATTATAATCAGATTATATAACGATTGCAGCTTATGATGTTATAAACTCTTATTTGAATCTAAAGAATACATAAGAACATTGAAACTACAATTATCTCATCATTAAAATTGACTTTAAAATCCCCTTTTCGGGAAATTACATTTTTGGGTATCGTTTTATTACGTTAATTCTTCAAACTGGATACTTAAAAATATATAACAGATATTTAGATAAAGGCACAGGAAACATTTAAAAGATGTGGATGTATCCTAACCTATAAAATTAATCATAAAGATCACGTGGCCCAGCAGAATATCCATTTATCAACTTTAATCAATTCTAGATTAATTATTCATTGAAAGTGCTAGCTAGTTCAAAGTAAACTGTTTTACCATCAAAAAATCATCATAATGTGTGTCCTTGGTTTGATTAACGCTGGAAAAAAAACTCAACAATTCTCCTGAATGCAAATTGCATTCCGTCCAAAAACCCCACCACCCCAAAAGAAAACATCAATTAGAAACCCCTAAACGATGTCTGGACCAATATAAACTAACAGCAACTTCCACCCAGCAGGAGAAAGAAAGCGTTCCGGGCGCTCGTTTCGTTTAGCAGTGGCAATGGCAGCCAGGTTTTGTTGTTTTTTTTTCGTACCACTGATGTTTTTGCCTGTCTCGGTGCAAATATCACTCAACCTATTTTTCTCCACACGGATGTTGGTGGCATTCACTCGCCCGGGTTTTTTGCCGTTCGCCCTTTTGCTGCGTGCGTTTGCTTCTCGAAACCCACCTCCCTCTTCGGTCGCCCAAATCGCAGGTCCCACCGTCACCGGCACACGGATATGTATGTCAGTGCGTCGTTTCCATCGGTCAGCCGTCTAATTGAAGTTGATGTGCCGTATGTAAAGCAGTGAACCCGGGGAGAGACGTTAATTGCTCGCCCCCCGTGGCCACTTCCCTAGCACTCCGTTTGCGCCGGGCAGCTTGGGAGGGTGGTGGTCTTGGAGAAATTAAAAATAAATACCCATACTGTCTCGCACTCTTTCCCGCGCTCTCTTTCACGGACGCACTGGTACCAACGGTTTGGTGCAGACTCGGTGACGTGCAAACCGCGGTGCAGCCAAGTGACGGAGCAGCACATTTCCACCGACAGCTAGACAGACACACTGGTCGGGACAGATATGGGCGCTGCACTGGGTTCCGAACAACTGTCACAATGCGTTACCGGGAGAGTTGATGCCCGGACTGGCGTACGCATGGGGCGCGCGTTTAGGGATTTTTGTTTCTGCTTGCTTTTGCTGTGCGTCTGATATTGCTGAATTTTATTGAGCTCGCTTGGTAGAGAAGGATGCGCACAGTGACAGCAATTTGTCGGGGAATAATATAGGCTGGAATGCTGAAGCACACAAAAAAAAAACGTGTAACGCATTTCACTCCACTGCAGACGCTCTGACCTGTTTTCAGTTCCTCATTCTCCACAGTGGCCAGCCACCAGTCGAATGTCAAAGTCAAACCCCAACCAGCACGCTTCACAAACACGCGGACGGCCATACTTAGGCTGATCGATTTGAAGTGGGTACCAACCGGCTGGTGTGCTGTCTTGTACATGTGCATTGCAACTGTCAACGGTTGAATGGATGCAAAACGGGTCCCGAGGGACCAAACATTGGGGTAAGCACAAACTAGCTCTTGTCATACGTTCGTGAGACGAGTGTAATTTTGGTGACATTGAACGAGTTACCCCGGAGGAGGTGAGCTCAAGCAAAACTTCTGCAATGAGTCGTTGTGGAAAAGGTCAAGAGATAGTTAAATTCATGTAAGAATTGAATTGATATGATTTAAACGACTTAAAACTGAGAACCAAAACATGAAAAAAAAACATAAGACTAACAAACAACAAAGAAAAAAGAAACACATTAAATGTGTTCTAAACTATTTTAAGAAAAAAGAAAATATATAAAAGCAAACAATGTAACGAAAACATAAGATAAAATTTGAAACAAAATATAAATTATAAGTAAAATTACAAATTCATCAAACATTCATACAAACAACAGAAACGAAATAAATCGATAAAAAAAATCAAGAAACCAAACCAATGGTAGAAACTAATACATCTAAGAAAAAGAAATGAAAATAACATTAAATCAAAAGCCTTTTGCTAGCTAACGACAGGAGTGCCCAAAAACTCATCGGAACTTTATGATCTCACAGTGTTTTTCTTGCGTTTTTTTTGCGATGGATGGAAATTCCACGCCACGGATTACACACCGACATACACACAAATTCACAAAAGGCAACAGCAACAGGGGCAAATAAAAACGCACCACAGTTTAATTTACGCTCGCTGCTAAACAACCTGATCTGATTGTGTTCCGATCGGCCGCCACCAACAGCTGTGCCCGCGCACGGTCTTACCGGGGCCCTTTCCACGCCTGCTAATCCATTCGCCTCACCGGTAGCCTGGGAAACACGGCGGCGGCGTGGTGTGTTGTTGGTTTAATCGATCGCACGCAACCGCCGCGATCGTCTGGCGCGATCGATAGTAGTAAAATGGTGCGGGCACTGATCGATTGCTGATTTTCCACACCACAAGTGGAGTTAAACATTTTCATTAGGGAGCCAGCCACCACTACCAGCCGCCATCACCGCTGCTGGTCGTGTTCGTTGTTGCTGTTCTATCTTGTTTTTTTTCGCTGCTGAAACTGAATTCTGAAATTGACTCCACACACACACAGGTCAACGACTGGCGGCAGCCAATGAACCAAGCATGTTCGAATTCACGAGGAATGTGTGAACGAAGTGAACGTTAGTTTGTGGTAAGCTAATTAAAACGGAAGATCCTAATGTTCCTTAATTTTATTTCTGTCCTTAAAGACGAAATTAAAATAAAAGATTTTATAGTCAAGTGGTCTAGAACGACTGTTTTTCCCATCCAAACATACACACATACGCTCAAAACCCACGACTGCGACCTTTCCCATTGCCAATAAATCAATTTACCACACGCCAGATCGTGCCGCGAGTTGAAAGCAACGATAATCAAACATCATATTTCAATTATCGCACCTATAATTTTCTCCAGCTGTGCAGCATACCATCAACGATGGATGGGCACAATACGGTAGGTGGAGGTGGTGGAAGGTGGCTAAGTGACGTACCGGTGTGAACGAAAGCGTTAAAGTGCAATGCTCAAACAATAAAATCATAATGCGCTGTCTCTCATCGATCGCCCGAGGGACATTTCGCACGGTTATTATCGCACCCTGTTTGGTAGGTAGGTAGGTAGGCGGTAGGGTAGGAGATGAAACACAGCCGACAAATTGATCACGCCTCCAAGGGACAGTCATACGTTTTTGAACCCTTTGCCAACCGTCGTCGATGCAGCGCTGGGTGATCAATCACAACTGCTGGTGACGATGCTGTGCAGTGAGATGAATGAATGTAATGGAAAGCTTCATGTTCTAATGTCGCATGCTGTGAAGTTGGTTCCACCAAAAAGAAACCTTCTTGAGAATGAAGGCTAAGAAGATATCTTGTAGAAATATTGTTTTCGCTACAGCTGTTCTTAGGAAAGCTTTTTATGTGAGTAAAACAGCTTAACAGAAAAAATCACAAACGGTCAACTTGCGATCAAAGTGTCCTTAGACATAAGTGAAAACTTGTTAATTATCTTCAAATATTGATGTCTCTGGTTTTAGAAAAAAAATTTAAAATGTTCAAAGTTTTTTCATAGTTACAGGGTTTTTTAGGAGTTCTCATAGCTGTGGGACATTTTATTGACTCTTTCTTCGGTGAAATGAACTTAATGTAATGGGAATTGGACTCTATAACAACCTTGTTGGACAAATCCAATAGAAATGTTCAAGGCGCCTGTCTAAAAGGGGTGCTTAAAGCCCAATTTCCATCATATGAAGTTTGTTTCCCATAGGCAAGAGTCAAGGAAGCGTCCCACAACTATGAGAACCACTCGAAAACCCTGTAAAGTTCAAATAAATCCTTTATACCAGGGTTAAAGTCCAATTCTAAATTTAAATCAGAGTTGAGACATTGTACATCGACCCACAAAAGATACATTTTAACGATCTGTAATACTTGCAATTCCCCAGTAGTAATACTTGCAATTCCAGTAGAGGTGTTACATAGATGTCTTCAATCATATACCTGAAAGAAAGAATAAAACAGTTTAGGTTAGTTATTTTTCTATCAAGAAGATATACAATGAAATAAGAAATAAATATGAAATTACCAAAAATAAAATTGAAGAAACAAGATGAAGAAGACATTGAAGAATAAAGCTTCAATGAGCCATAAGATCATTTAGTTCTATAAGCAAAAGTGCCTGGGTGTTTGTGTTTATCATTGTTATTACCTCCGGAATAGTAGCGTTCGCGTAGTTCTTCAGTAAAATAAAAGCTAATTTTGTCGTAGGCGAAAGTAAAAGATTGATCTCTTTCAAGGTCAACTCTTACCCGCGGGGCTTTTCGAGGTTATTGAATCGAAACCAAAAACGAATGAAACTTAAGATGTTTTAATCGAGCATTATCGACAAAAAAATAGGATTAAAATACACTCAAAAAACCCTCCGATCAAAAACAGAACCTGCTGCATCATGGGCTATGTTGTGCAGTTTTTATACCTACGGGTATATAAGAAAGGGAAACGTTTCTGTTTTGGCAAACTAAAACCTCCCGATATCAGCTGCCATACACGCGCTCATGTGGTGTTGTTTTGTTACCTTCCAAAAAGCAACCAGACACCAGCAACAAACCCAGCAACTGCTCTGCTAAAGAACGCTCAGATGCTGCTAATCCAGTTTTTTGTTGCTTTTCTTCAATGAATCAACAAAAGCTTTTACTAGGCGGCCGTTCTTTCGATTGCATGGAACAGCGTACCTTTCCAAGGCCACACAACACTTCCTAAAAGGCGTCACACGATTCACCTGCCGTCACAGTTGCGATACAGCCTATAATTCTAACGAACAAGAACAACCAAAAGTGAACAAGAGAGTAAAAGTAAAATGTGCGCATGGAAGACCAGGCTTGGATGAGTGTGATCCATTAAGTTCCTGATAATTTTTTGACTTGCTTTAACTCAATTTTTATTCTCTTGCTGATTTTTATGACCAGAGAAAATTTAAAACGTTTCATCAAACCTTTCTCTAACCATTACATTGGTAAATGTAGCCAACAATGTAATCTCAAAACCATCCATCGTATTTATATAGTTCACCTGCACTTGCAATTTAATTGAAACTCATTAAAATAAATTAATCTTTCACTGGAACGATCGCACACATTCCTATCCTTACTTCCTTGGCATCGAGAAACAAAACAAGAGCCACAAACACAACACACAGCGCACAATGCGGCTGAAACGAAGGCACCAAAAGGAAGACCGACAAGAATCATAATAACGCTGCTCTCGTTGGTTGGCCTCGCGGACTGCTTCGGGCGGTTGAAAAATAAAAGTAATGATCTTGCAAGGTCGTTCTGGTTGGAGATGTAAACTAAAGCCCAACGTGTTCTTCTGCCACGTACAAAACGTTTCAGGACAGCAGGAGAGCGAACAAACAAAACCGAATGACGGCGAGTGTAAAAACAATGCGCAGTTCAGATGCTGTTATTTCAGAATGTTTTGCATACATGATTTGCTCCAAAGGAGAATTGCACGGGATCAAGAGGCGTTTCAATGGTTTAGTTGCTAAAGGAAATCAAGTTTAATTTCTGTTGAAGAATTAGAACTATTTCCCAACATTTAGATTCTTCTTCCCTCAGATTAGTCGTGAGTATAAATTAGATTAAAATTTAACACATTGAAATGATTTTTCATTGGCTTATATTTCTTCTATATCCCTAGAAACTAGATAAAACGTTTGATTGTGACCCCTAAACTACAACGCCCTTTCATAGCGTCCAAGAACATTCATACCGTATCCCAAGAACCTTACCATCTTTGCAACAGCTTCTTTCCACACCTTCTCTTCCCACGTTTGCCAACTGGAAAACCGAACACCGGTCGTCTTTTCCACGCCAGAGTGCAAAGATTTGACCGCGGACAGCATCGGGGGCTATTGACCTGGTTGCTGGTTGCGCCCACAGCGAAGGTGGCTGCTGCAGTTCCCTGCAACCGGACCTCGGGAACCTGGCGCATACACTGTCGACGAAGCAGCAGCAGCAGCAGCTCGCTCGCAGTGTAGTTGGTGTGTTTACCGATCGTAACACCGATAACTGTGGCAAACCCTTGGTGTAGTATTCGGAAGGTGAACGTAACGGTAAACATGTGATATAACCAGCCAGCAGTGCACGAGCAGGAGAAGAGCACTCGCTCCGACGCTCGTTCGCTCGCCCAAAAACGGCAATCGTTTTACACATGGGGCGTGAAGGTGTGAAGCAAATTAAATCGCGCGTTCGGCTGGCTGGTTGAAGAGCCACAATCTTCGCCGCAGTTAAATGCTTGAAAGACCAATTTGGATTGCCTCCATGCAAATTCTACCTCACACGCACACACACACACACCCAACGCAAAAGGTCAAACGTTAGCTAAGAACGGACAGTTTGATGGGTGGGGTGCACGAAATAAACAATGAACTTCTCGCTGCCATCCAACAATAAAGGCTTCTAGCAGGAGGTCTTAAGGTTAGGTCAGGAGTAAGAATCTGCCCAGCAGATTTGCTCTATTCGATGGGCGATAAGACCACAACAATGAGGATTTGGTTTGAACAACAATACGGCAAAGGGTTGAGGGTTAAAAGGGTTTGATTTATAACCCGTTTGTACTTTGAACTCCCATCCTAGGAGCAATTACTTAAGATAATTTTGCCTATAAAACAATCTAGTAAACAATTCAGGAAAGATTCTTCCAAGCATTCTGCTTTCTTTTTAGCATTTTTCGCTATCAAAAACGCCGCCTTACCATTTATCATACGTTCAACGGGGACAAAAGACTTCAACAGCCGTAGCAGCGACGAACTTCGTTGCTGTCAATTGGAGAAACAAATCCTTCACTGTAGCCGGCATGTAACATCCCTCCAAATCGGCACACAGCATGGCACAACTGAGCGTCTGACTGAGCGAAACCGTAGCAAAGGGCCGCTTCCACGCTTGTACACACCCAGGGGGGTGGTTTGATTTGGCGTACTGCTTCGCCGTTGCTCTTTCGCGTTTAGTTTCGCTATCACGATTGAGCTCCCTTTCCGCCCCGTTCGCAAGAAGAGCAATGAACTGACCTTTACAGAGATCTTGTGTTCTTTCGAGCCTGAAAACAACCACCACATACCGGAAGGTCATTAACACGGTCAGGTAGTTAGAGCGTTTAAAAGCGACCCAAAAGCAACGCAATACTGAGCGATTGAAAGGCCCTTTTTAGCATTTTTAGTACGACGTCGGTGCTTCAGCGCGCGCCGTTAACATTGTATTTCAAAATCTTCTATTTCTTAACCACTTTGTGTTATGTAATCGCTTGATTATCGTAAGCTTTCTGCGCTCTTGACATATCTCCGTGTCTGTTTTCCCCACCAAAGAAGTCCCCTTACACGACCCTTGTTGGATCTGTAACCCTTGTGTTTGTTGTGGCAGAGCAACCAGCAGCGCGACCGACACTACATTCGACCCATGTTTAAGAATTTGCCAAGGGCAACGATCGGTCAATCCACTCCTATCCAAGCTTTTTCCCTTCCTGCCTCGTTTATTTAGCTGGCAAAAGCTCTCCGCGAGAATCTGGAGCAACAAATTCCCTCCTTTTGCCATCCGTTTGCTACAGCAGCACCACACAACAGCCGGGCCATTCTAGCGGTCGGATCGATCGAACATACCAAAGCGCCCGGCAGGGCGCTGCTGCTGCTGGGGCCGCGTTCTACCCATTTCACCGTGTTTCTCACTCCCAATGCCGGAGAATGAGGAAGAGAAAAGTGGCCTGAGTATCGCTGGGTAATTGTTAAACCGCTAGGTACGCGCCATCATTATCGGCACAAATCACCGGGAATTGTCTATAATTCTTCGCACAACCGGTGGCAACATTGTTGCGTACAAGCGAGTGTGAGCGGTTGCATGAAGTGCCGTGGCACAAGTCAGTGGGCGTTGACGGCCAGCAGATACCGGCAGATTGGTAGGCAGATTGGCTGGATTTGATTTGATCATCCCGATGGATAACTTCACTTTTCCTCTTGCGTTTATAAACAGCGTTGGAGTTTCAACGGTTGGTTTCTGCTGGAGATACGTTTCCGGTCGAGTGTCAGAGATTGGCGAAGGTTGTTGACAGTGACCTACATGATGAGGATGATGGTTTGGATTATGTAAAGATGCAATTAACCAAGCCATCGTTAATGATAAATCAGCAATAATAAAATGATATTGTATTCACTGATTCACTGGTTGTGTTGATTTCTAGCATTGAAATCTCAGATTTTTCTCCATTACTTGATTTTTTTCCATCACAACATATATCAGCAAAACGTGATTGGACAATATTTGTTGACCTAGCCAATTAGAAAAACGTTTTCGCTCAATGTCATAAATCAAGCATGGTGAAGAATGAAAGCGCCCTAACAGTATTTTTGATTGCAAAAGTCTTGGCCACAAAATTCTTGGTTGCTAAGTCCATGGTAGCAAAATTCTTGGTTGGTAAGTCCTTGGTGACAAAATTCTGGATCGCAATGTTCTTGGACGCAAAATTCTTGGTTGCTAAGTCCTTGGTAGCAAAATTCTTGGTTGCTAAATCCTTGGTTGGTAAATTCTTGGTCATAAAATTCTTGGTAGCAAAATCCTTGGTCACAAAATCCTTGGTTGCAAAGTTCTTGGTCACTAAATCCTTGATTGCTAAATTCTTGGTCAGAAAATCCTTGGTCGCAAATTTCGTGCTCGCAAAACCATTGGTTGCAAAGTTCCTGGTCGCAAACTTCTTAGTCGAAAAATTCTTGGTCGCTAAATTCTTGGTTGCTATAGCCTTGGTCGAAAAATCCTTGGTCGCAATGTTCCTGTTCGCAAAGTTCCTGGACGCAAAGTTCTTGGTCGCAAAGATCTTGTTCGCAAAATTCTTGGGCGCAAAGTTCTTGATCTCCAAATTCTTGTTCACAAAATTCAAATAAGAAAGTCTAAAGAAATTGTTGAAAGAGCCTCTGAAATAACCTGTAAAAAAAAATATCGTCTTAAAATTAGAACCTCTTTTTGAAGATTTCTTTTTTTTTAACTTCCTCAACATTTGACGAATCTACCTTCTGCCCGCCAGACCGAAAATTGCCATACACTCATGAACGCTACTCGATCGTTCAATCACACAGCACAGGTGCCCTGCGGGGTCTCTCAATCATCGAACGCAGCACACATACACACATCAACACACTCGAACGTCTCGTCTTGTACTGCTCCATTTGGAGACGTGCGGCAACCACTCTCACCCTGCCGGCTCTGGCGAATAATTTTCGTAATTTGATGCCATTAGGAAGCTCCCGCTTGCTGGGTCCCGGTTTGCTAAAAAGCGGCAATTGAGACGAGATGGCAGTACACAAAACTGAAGGTAGATGGCGGCGCAACAGGCCGAAGCCCTATCGAGAAAGTCACTTACGCCCGCGGTTGGGCACACCATTAAGGCAGCGAGCGCGCGCGTAGGACTTTGTCGAGAGGCAAAATTTATTAACCCACAGTTTTGTGCAGAAACGCAAAAGACGCATTACTTGCGTGTTTTTTTGTGTTGCTGGTGCTGTGCGTACAAAAAGCGAACGCAGTCTTTGGCGGCTTTAATCGACCGCCACACAGTTGGGTGCTCTAAATTGCTTGAATTTCAACCAGGCTAGTTCATTATGGTAAACGTGTGATTTTTTTGCTGTGTGATCAAACCATCCGAACGGTAGCTTGCGGTTTGTGGTGGCCGATTAATGGAAATACACAACAACAACAACAAAAAAGGTTGTCAAGTGCGCCTAATGTACCAGAGAAACCGAAGACACGGCGTCACCACTAACAGTGTGCTAAAAAAATGTATGCACTAACGAAATGAGAGCATCACCGTTCTTTTTTTGGTTTCAATTGAGTTAAGCTGTCCTCCGTTTGGCAGATGGCTATAACATTGGCACTAACAAAACAGTTTCCCTCATCTCCTGCGCTGCGTAAATAGTGTCTCCACCGTACTTTCATCGCAAAGTTGCCCAACATCGAAAGGGGAGTACATCGAACAGTCGTTTTCGCTTGTACCGGCCACCACTTAACGGTAGTTGTGTGCCGTCCTGCCTCGCAAAACACTCCACAGCCGTCCGCCATGGCGGCAGCAAACACATCTGAGATCTGAAATTATCAATATTCGCCTTTCGTCATAAACATAATTTTCTAAATGAACCGTAGAATCGCTTCCCTGGCCACGCGGCCCACTGTCGAAGAAAATCAGCTTTCAGCTGAGTTCGTTCCAGCCAAGGGGAAGGCACCAGGGCTTCTGAAAAAAAAATGGGCGTTTTGGTGTAAATTATTTTTCCCGCTCAGATTTAAAGCCACCAGCCACGCCGGGTACCGCCGGTGCGCGGTGGTGCGCTTTCATCATACACTTCCCGTCTCGGGGGGGGCAGCCCGTTTCATCTCGTTTGAGGACCTTAGGACTCACCACCGCATCAACAGCTTCGCTCGGAGCGGGTCGGGCCGTTGGGAGGGGAGAGGGCACCCCAACCGGGAATGGAGAGCAATGGGCTCGAAACAATTTTGAGCAATTACCTTCTAATGATTCCATCATTTGTGTAAATTTGCTACAGTTTTGTTCTCCTCCTCCCCTCGTGTCCCTCTCGATCCCTTGGCCCGATCTTGTTCTGAACGTGGCCACAAATACAACTCCTCCCCACCTGGGCTCTTCTGGGATCCCGTTTATCGTTCTGAGCGTTGGCTGCTTATCGCCAAATGCCGAACGCACGCACGCCTCACCCAACCCGTTGGTTGGTAATTTTGCAGCCCACCCGAAAAATAAGTAATGTTACACATACACACAGACACACACACAAGTAGAACAAGATTGTTGAATTGCATGACTTTGCTCGAATTGCGCCCGCCGCAGGACGGGATTTCAATTTCACCTCGCGCGGCCCTGATTAGGCAGGGCCGGGGCCCCTAACGGTAGTTGAACGAGACCGTGAACGCGCGTAAGCTAGTTGGCGCGCTGTATGCTTTGCGTACTTCGCTTCCCCACTCTTTAGGCTCGTCCGTTATGGATTGCATTGCAGGGCAAGAGCTTGCCTGCTGCTCGTTCTTCTACCAGCTCATGCTTTTCGATTGGATGCGCGAGATCGGTTCTTCGCAGGACAGTTGAAGGCCGCATGGAGGTGTCGAGAGCGTGGCCGGACAATGTTATCGAACCCTGCGCGCCCTGTGTGACAGAAATGGGTCAGTGGTGAAAAGTGCTTGCCAGTGCTTGGCAGTTTAATCCGCCGATCCAGACTATGCAAATAGAATGCCGTTCTGGAGAGTGGTTGGAACGAATGGTGGTAAAAAGGCGTGAGACATGTGAGGTTTGATCATGAAAACAGACAATCTATGATGATGAGCTGTTGCATGTAGAAGGGTTTGACATAGTGTGAAGTCAGACGTCTAAGATTCTAAAGCTTTTTTTAAAGCAGTACTTGCTGATTTTGCTTGGAAGCAAACTTAAATTTATGTACGAAATTTGCTATTCATATAGTAGTTTTTCTTCACTAAATTGAAAATATCGGACATGCTATAAAGCTTCAAATTGAAATATGTGATTAAATAGGTAATAGCTATAAATGTCCGTTATATATTAAAAGCAAGAAAATATTTCGGTGTATGCACGACCCAATGCCCAATTTCAGGTTCGTCGCTTGATGTTCTGCAAAATTTATTAGACACTAAAATAGACAGCTTATACCAACAGGTAACATTTTATCGTAAAAAGGACATAAAATTTCTTCGCAGAATTGGCAATCTAATATATTGGCATCATTCCCATCTTAATCTAATTTAATGCTAGACGCGTCAGACGTACTTCTATACAATATACTAGACGTACTTGAATACCATATCTCAAATATAGAATAAATTAAAAGAAACCATTGGAGCAACTGCATGCTTCGATTAGTTATTATCGGAGCGGCACAAAGCCTATCAATGGGGCCCTTCACGATTCTAGTCAGCTTTTTATATAGCATTTGACAGTTGGAGGGTGAAATCGTGTCAACACTCCGTACAAAACACTAGCCTGCATTTTAAGCCTAGATTATGTTAGTCTCAAAGCTAGAATTAGATTCGAGTACCTCGAAATCGAAAAACTGGCATAACAAGGTGGTGTTTTCATTTATCCCAAGGTGCATCAAAGAGATCAGGTGGTAAAATCTAGAATCAAAGTGTATGTAGACCGGGTGGTCTAATAGCCTTTTTTATAATCAAATTTGAATATCACTTTTTAACAAGATGGGTGATTTTTTTTTTGTTTAAACAAGTTTTCTGGAGGCTTGACGAATACACAAAACATTCTTAAAATCTTCATTCAGAAGCAGAAGTGATAAAAAATCATCCTTCTAAATTCATACACCTTGGGATAAGCCCACCTGTATACAATACCCACTTTGATAGCTGCTCGAAAACTGGAATACAATGCTAACAGCTGATAGGCTGAAATTTAAGCCTACGATCTAAAAACGGAAAGGGGCCCAATATTGTTGTTGTAGACATCTCCCTAGCGATCTTAAATTCATAAATAGGGAGCTAAAATGTTATTACGCTTACACCATCCTAAACAAACAATAAATACGAGTAAAAAACTATTTGTCAACATACTCCACGAAAGAAACGAGAAAATTCATCCGAAAACATTCCACGATTGAACGCTATATATGCTTCTATACTCTATTATGGATAAGAGTTGACAACCAATCAATGATCAGATAGAACTCGTAGCTGTCTTGACACCCCCATGAAGTTATAGCGAAAAATATTCCTGATTGTAACTGTTTGCATGGGTTTGATTAATTATTTTGCAAATTGAGCTTTTTCAGGAGCATCTCGCAGATAATCCTCACCAACACACAGCAAAGCATATTTGCATACAAACTCCCACTAATTTTGCATGCTCCAGATCAACGAACTTTGACGTTAAACCGTTTGCTTCGGCAGTTGCTGTGTTTGTTTTTGCACACAGAAGTTCATCCACCCTTCTGCACACACACACGCACACGCACAAAACAAACTCACGCTTCCATAAGCAGCTGCAACACTACATACAAAAACACACACAAAAAAACAAACGGGAGGAAATAAAAAGGAAGACAAAAAAGTACCATTTAATTTATGCTTCTCCTCATGTTCTCGTAACACCTTCGCTTTCGGCGCCTTGTGTGCTGCTGCTGCCGGTGGGTCGGTTTGCGATATAAAAAAAAAACCTTCAGAGATGCTTCAAATATCATTCCAACTCTCTCTCTCTCTCACACGCGCGTATTCTTTTGCACTGTTCTGCTTCCTTCCGCCGACTGCCCGATAAAAATGTGCATGCGAAAAAAAAAGAGTCGCGAGAGATGTTTTCATAAATTATCATTGCTTTTGCACCACCCCCGCACATAACGGCGCGCGGTGGTGTTAAAAGTATAAGCCAACACGCCAACGGCAACCCAACGCGTGCGAAAGATATGTGCGCGAACGGTCGCGAACGCGCAGTCCGGAACGCACCAAACACCAGCGTGTCCGAAGTGTACACGCTGCTGCTGCTGCTGCTGCTAGAGGATCATATTTTATTTTTTTATTTATTTTGGAAAGATAGAACAGACCGAGACGCTTGCCGCGAGGCCATCGCGACACATCTCCCTCGCTAGGCACCACCACCCCAACCAAAAGCCTTTGCAGAATATTTCCCTTTTGGCGAGCGATCGAGCGAGCGCCGGGCTGGATTGTTTTTGTTTATCTGCCACGCCAGCTTCCACAGCCTCTTGCCATATTTGGACATTGCGAACCCGTTTGGCAAGGGTTTGTTTTGCGCGTTCCTGTTTTGATGGTGCTCCTGCCTCTCCACCTGGTGTGTGTGTCCTGCTTCTCCGTCGACAAGGGAGAGAGAGGCGCGATAAACCCCCTAAGATTTGCGAGAAAAGTTTGGTCTAGACGGTGGCATCTTTGGCCACTAGACGATGGGCCTTTGAGACGATCGTTTCGAAAAGTAGGAGAAAGCTTAATTACTTCCAGGCCACATTGCATAAGCCTGCATTGTGCACTTAAAAAAAAAAAAAACGCCAACAGAATGAAACCGATCAACTGATCATACCTTATTTTTGCGCGTGTTTGTAGCAGCCGATCAGCGAAACACTGGAAAAATTGGAATCTGCTTTTATTGAGCCAGGTCGTGTACAGCCTGCGGGAACAGCGACACACTCATTGCTTTGAGAAGCCTTAATCTTCTTCTGCTTGCTGCTTGCTTTTCTCTTTTATTACACCATCAAAAACAGTGGAAACTTCTCTGCGCGGTTTGTGTTTTGTGTTTGGCACGCTTTTATGCTTTTACCCATTTACAAGATGATCTTGAATCACGATCTGAAACACACACTAGCGTTGCTTTTTACCACTACTCCCAGCAAACACTGTCGGTCCACTGCATAAATCACCTTCTAGCTTAGCTAACGATTGCGATTTTCTGCGACCAAAGAACACTTGCAGCTTACAGCACTGGAAATTTACAACACAATAATATTCGGAACTTGTTGCCAAGTGTTTAGTTTTCACTCATTACAACGCAAAGTTTGATTTTCAAAATCAAATAACAATAATTTTAAAACATTTCTTTTACTTAAGACACTTTACATCAAAAAACAATCGAAAACTCCGTGACAACAGTGCACTTTTTACATTAAAAAAAAAACATGGACACAAGCATAAACTCCCTCATAAACACACACACACACACGCGCGCGCGCATTCACAGACAGTCCGCTGCGTTCAAAGCTCAACAGCACCGCGCAGCATTCTGACGAACACTGAGTGACCCCAGCAGCGGCGAACCACATTAAAACCCCCGGAGTCAATAATAAAACGTTTGGCCGCGCGCGCCAGCTTTCCTCCTCCTCATCGATTTTTCGACGTTCGACGCGGCCACGGAAAGCTCTTCCCGTTTTGCGGTTTGGGTTTGGGAGCATGAGGGCGCTCGGGCGAGCAAACATCCTTCCCTTTCCGTCGGGCTGTTGCGGCTCTGCTGAGGCCTATGAAGCCCTTTCCTTTTGGTGCTGCTGCTTTTTTCGCTCAACCCTCTCATACACTCTCGAATGCTGTTGCTGCTGCTGCTGCACCAACGTTGCTCATTCTCTTCAAGCAGCACAGACTCGAGCATACGATTCTACCACACAGCATGATCTGCTCGCGGATCTGCTTTTAATGGCGAGCGCGATCTTCCGCTGTTTTTTGCTCGGTTCCAGCTCATTCTTTTTCCTGTTTTCCGGCATAAAGCTCTGCTTTTTTCCCTTTATTCTTGCTCTCTGTAAGCAGCTGCCTCTCTCTCTCTCTCTCTCTCTCTCTCTCTCTCTCTCTCTTTTTTCCTATTGCTCTCTTCTATAGATCTCTGTTTGCACCGTCGTTTGCAAATTGGAGTCCTCGATCGCTGGGCCCAGCATATGCATCTTCGCGATGATTCTGTACGTTCCCTATCCCCTTTTGGAAAGCTCAGCTGCTTTCTGCTGCCTGGGAGGAGATCTCTACCACCCCTCAGCCCGGCTGAGAGTGATTTCTCTCCGAAACGGCCACAGATGACCGCCGCGCATGCAGCTTTGTGTTCGGCGACACGCGTTTCTGGATCGAGGTTCGTGGCGACCAACTTCAACCGAGCGTCCGACTCTCTGGTCTCACAAACCGCGCGAGAGGGGTGACGAGCTTTTTTAAATAAGCCATGCAAGGGACTGATGGATCCAGGGGGAAAGGTTTCGTTTTCCATCGCGCTCACGATCGCGTAATAAATTCAAAGTGAATTACTAGAAGTATGAATTTTTAAATTTCAACATTAAATATCGTAGAGCATGGAGTGTTTTTTTTATCTAATCAAGGGTAAATATTGTTGTTCTGCTTGTTCTGCAAGCGAAAAACAGTGGTCTAACTTTATATGAATTGAATATATAATAAATAAAATATTAAAGAAATTAAGCTAAATATTTAATTCAATAAAGAAAAATATAAGGAATTATCTGATGAATTATTGAAATTTAGGTGAAATTTATGATTTTTTAAATCAATAAACGTAATATCAAAAGAGTTTCTGATTAATCAAATATCAATTCAAGACATAATTTTAATTTTTAAGCACATATTTTTTTGACATTTCTTCGTTTGATAATTTACTTTATTTGAATTAGAATCATTTTTTTTTTATTAAGAAATAATTTTATTTTTTAAAAAGACAATTAAAAAAAACTTTTAAAAAATTTGATAAATGATATTTTATTTCGTGTTCAATTTGATTTCGATATCATTATTTCAATGCATTTCAAAACCAAACCACATTGCGCTTTCAACCAATCTCCCTAGGACGATTCTGACCCGGTTAAACCCATTGTGCATCGATTTTAACGTACATTTAATGTTGTGCACATTAATCCATTGGCTAAAATTAAAACCATTCGTTAGTACGGGACGGCAACCGGTGCCGGCTGACCAATCACACAAACACACACACAGCGACGGATCTTTTCTTTTTCTGCAACCAATTTTCTTTCCCTCGGGCAAAAGAGGCGTGCGTGCAGCAGGAAGAAAATGAAACCCGAGCGAGCACGGACAATCTTTCATCGAGCCCGGAAAACCGACGGGCCTTAGGGGGCGGCGGGTATGGGTAAGGCATTGGAAGGCATCCGCCTCTTCTGCGCTTCCCCACGCCCACCTCCCGGGCAAAGCTGCAAAGCAACAAGATGCAGAACGCATCCCTATTTCGCCTTGCAGCGATCCATTAACGTCGCAAAATAACGCTTCCCCGGGTAACTTATGTGCTGACCTTGCGGTGTACCACCACTCCGGTTGCTGCCTTTTTTGAACGGGCGGTTTTGTTGCACAATGCTGCAATTCGAAATTGCGTACCGAGAAACATCATAAATAAAACGCGTATCCGCCGCTCAGCAGGGCTGTGTTGGCGGGTCTTTGGAGAGTGTTTTTTTTTTTTTTTTGGGATGGAAAGCAGAGTTCTTTTTGTCTATTTCTAGCAGTCACCTGGTAACATCAATATTTTGGCTTATATTTGTACGATTTAGGTTCGTGTCTTAATGAAATATTTTAAGGACAAGTCAAATCAATCTAAATTGTTAAATGTTAAATTAACAAGAAATGGTTTATGAGTTTTTTACGTGTTTTTGTGAAATTTTAGGAGATTACTTACTTTCAATACAACTTTACATCAATATAAATATATATTTTTTTACTACATGACTTTTACCACAAAAGCCCACTTCGCCGTCCGTAAAGACAGACAGAAAAATAACATTCCAAGCACGAATCACACACTCTGTCCGATTTTGTGCACATTAATGGTTGCAGAATTGTGTCGCGGAAAAAAAGAAGAAGAATAAGAAGAGAAAGAAAAAGAAAAACATTGAAAGAAATGAACATACCGAGACGGCGACGACGATGCACCGCGCCACAGCCCCACAGCGGAACAAGAAACTGCGCAATGCGCTGGCACCGTACAGCAAACTCTCCACGCCAGAACTTAAAAGTCTCGTTACCGGTTTTTCCTACCATATCTGAACCAGAACGATCTGTGCTGTGCCTTCCTCCCCCGCGCCCAAACCACCCTGTTCCATTCCTTCCCCCGTTTCCAATTTTAAATCTTTTTTCGGTGACGATCGGATGGCCCCTCGCGCACACCGATATATGTGTGTTCCGGACGACCGACTGCAGCCGATAGAAAGCTTTTGCGCGATTGCATAAAACTTGCAGCAGCATCCAGAAACACACACACACACACAGTGCAGTGCAGCGGATTGCATGATCGCGGGCTGCCGAAGTCTCGCAAAACCGTTAGCTTTCCGGATCTTGCCCTCTTTTGCTCCCTCCAGCGTCCGCGCGTTCAACACCTCCCCACGATTGCATGACCGGGCGGCTGTGGATATTTATATCCGACTCTTCTTTACGCGGTCTTGCTTTTTTTGTGTTTTGTGTGTGCAACCATCGAAACCCGCCAAGTTCACGAACGATTCTGTCACCGGGGCGCCTCCCACCCCTTCCGCGCCACGCGGAACTGGTTTTCCCTTTGCCGAGCACCGGTGGTGGAACGATTGTAATAGGCTTACGCGGCAATGCGGCAGTAGTGAGCCAAAACTGCAAAACGCGCTGAAGCAATAGCAACAGACGACCGAAGAAAAAACCCCAGCAAAACTGGAGACAATAAAAGGTTTTGATCCTAGATCATGGAGGATCATATTGTAAGTAATGGTCAGTTAATCATTAATCGTACCACAGTGCCACCAGCACAGGGCTTGGGGTTCAGGAAAATTCCACCGGTACGGGGTACCGGATCGATCCATTCCTCCTGCTGTCGACCGGCCTTTCTCCGGCAGAATGTACGAGGTTTTGCCGTTCGTCATTGCAGAACGGCGGGTTTGGGCCGGGGAGACGTGGAATGATGCAGAAAATGCAGCACATTTATACCGTATTATTGATAGAACATATTTCAAGCTGACGTTGGGATTGGGATGTTGTAAAAAGGCGTACAAGCGGGAACGTGTGGGGATTGGGAGGAAACAATGTGGAAAATGCGGAATGTTTCACAGCAAACCATCAGCGGCAATGTAAAAGGAAGGACATAAAAAAGGATTAGTAAGTGGGTAAGGCAATGCGCCCTGGCTCACGCAAACCAATTAAATCTTGTTCAATTTTTTTAGCCATTTTATTGATAGTTTCCACGCTCATTCGAATAAAGAAGAAATATTTAAATAATACTCTGACATGATAAACGTTATGTGTATTGAGTTAAAATATTGATTTTAATTAATCTTCTTCCAAATGTCTTATAGTGTTAGAGTATCTCAGTCACATAATACTGGGAGCAAGCCATAACATGAATTCCACACATTTATAAGTACATTCCAGCTTTTATAAACTACATAATTAATGGGAATTCTTTGATCAAACTGTAGATTCAAAATTCAAAAGAAATAAAATTCAAAACATCAGCAGTAATCAAGGCAAATAACAGGTATCATTTGATTTTCTATTCCAGTTTAAGAGGATGATCTCCCAAAATGCTAAAATGATTCATACCTTGTTGCATACTAATCATTGCTGATCATTGGCTGAAATTTCAGCCTATGAACTTAAAACGGAAGGGGCCCCATTCTTAGCTCACTGAGCAATTGTTGCACAATAATCATTGCTGACATTCTAGTAACAATGCAAATACTCAGACATTGGTGCCGATTATGTGACTCAATCGTTTGAGAAAAAGTATCAAAAATGCTCATTTTCTATTATGATCCGTGTTAGAGCACTCAATTTGTCTCTGGTTTGATATATTGTACTGAACGAAGGTCATTTGCATTACCTGGCTCAAACGTAGACCGTTTTTTGACCAACAGCTTTCCGTCAGGTTAAAGCTACGGAAATCGTTTTGTTTTACGGTTTAACTACTAAATACATGCAATACGTTTGGTTTAAAAATATGTAATTACATTCAAAAGGGATTTTTTGTAATTATTTACTTAAAAAGGATGGAAATATCAAAATGCACACAAAAATGGGAAACGTATAAAAAACACTACTTTGCATGACATTGCCAAAAATATTTTAAGAACAATGATACGCCACACGTATAAATAATTATTAATTGGTACGATACTTCCTGCGTTCCGCGATGCAGTTTGTTTCAACTAACAAAGCCATTTGAGATCGATTTGGCAGCAATGTCTCGAGTCAACGAAAGAAGTCTCTAACAAGCTTGTATAATACCGATTTTGTTTCAGTTCGTGTAGCGCGGTTTTGTTTGATACTTTTCCGTTTGAATTAGATAATCGACACTATTACCTTAAAATACTCCAGAAAAAGTGCCATCTGACAGGAAAGAATTGAAGCTATGTGAAATTGGCTAATTTGTCAGGATGAAGAAATTACCAACGGTCTACCAATCCGTTACAGAAGACGTTTATGCGCCATCTCAATGTGAACCTACCATACATCTTCTGCCTCTTTGAACGGTCTAAAGATACTTTACCATGCCTTACGACATAACCAACCCACCGGAACTCGCTACACTGCGCTACAATGGTGTTTACGTTCAGCTCTGTTCTAATATTATTCAATATCCTTACAAGAATGCTGATGTTCCTACTTCCAAAATCATCAGGATCTCTTCTCATAATGTGTAACCTCGCATATCTAATTCCCCAACGTTAATGTTTTGCTCTTAAAATCAGTATCATGACGCAAGTAACGATGATCCAATAATTTAAATATGCGCAATATCTCAGCCAGTACAAAATGAAGACTTTTGATGATCTTGTAAGCCCTGTAATGCTGTGTTATCCACATAAAGTAGATACCAAACAATAATCTATATTTGATAAAACCCGGTCATAAATAAAATATTGTCTCAAGAAGTCGAACTCAACATCTTCAAAACATAAAAATTACACACCTTAAGCTAACCTTCACTTTGCCAAAAATTGGACTTAAGGTATTGTGCAACTAACATCAAAACCCTTGCTCCATAACATAACATAACATAACATAAAAATCTGCATATGGTCATAACATTAGCTCGTTTGCAAAAACTTCCAACAATTGGCCTCATTATCATCATCATCATCATCTGCGTTGTAAGCATCTTCACTTGGTGTCAAAACAATCGGACGCGTGAAGGTAGTAACCTACTACTCGCTAGAAAAGCTGTAGTAACCCGAGACAACCGTGCTTTGCCGTTTCGGCAAAGCCAATTGGCTTGTCGAACTCCAACGTGATGTGATGTGATGTTACCGGTGACCTTGCCTTAGTGGCCTGCATTTGAACGCTGGTGGAAATCACTTACCGATTTGAGGAGCTACCTCAGAGTGCTTCAAGACGCAAAACCCATTACCAATGTCTCAGCATTGGATGCAACGTGCAAAACGTACCTGTAAAGAAGATAGACAAAATTAGTACTTGAGCGGCAATAAATAAGTTTGCCCGGCTTTAATTAATACTCAAATAAACAATTCATGATTTAGAAACCACAGCTCCGAAAAGAAACGAAGCGATTTTATTAAACACAGCTCAACTATAACATTTAAAGGTAAGGGCACTTGCACTTCTCCCAGGAATCATACGTCAAAGCAATCTAAATCGGTTCACTTCTTTGAAGAGGAAAGCACGAGCCCCTCCTCGGGCAAAGATGTTCCTTCAAAGTGTTCGCCATCGATTTATGCAATATTGCAAACACAAAAACTCACTCCTCTTTGACACCGACCGTAGCGTGCAGAGCAGAGCCGTTCATCAAACAATGCCGGTATAGCGCGTTGCGGGCATTGCGTCGTTGTTTTTGCCACACAACCTCATCATCGCTCATCATTGTCAGAAAACGCGTCAGTTATTATCATTAATTACTTAATTAATTAATTTACCCTTGTCCATTTACCGCCTGTCCGTACGTAAATGCACATCCAGCTCCTCCAATGACGCGAATCAAAAGAGGATACTACAGTTATAAAAACATCATAAACACAAACAGCAACAGACACACACGGGCGCGCGCACGCGTTTGTTGTCTTTTGATGCCTTTCGAGCGATGGAACTGGGCGAGATTGAATTGGGTTCTTCATTTTCCAAAAGCTGTTTGATGTTGCGTGTTTACTTTCGTTGCTCATTGACGCTCATCGGGTGGAGCGGGTGGAAGCTTGTGCGCTTCATTAAATAGTTTGTCCTGCACCCAGCAATGTATGTGTGTGTAAGGTCTTTCGGGATTGCAAGACGGGTAAAAAGAAAGAGGGAAAAAATCATCCACTTCATCCTGTGTGCCATGTGTGCCATGCTCTTCACACTCTGAGGACGACGACGAGAAGAGTGCAAACAAATCCAAACCTCCCCCACCGCCCGGGAGTGGTTCCACCGGTGGGCTAAAGGTCGTAGCATAAACATTATGCTGCTAGCAGCGGAGGGACCAGCACAATGGCCCCGAAAATGGCACAAGAAGGAAAGTACACACGCACCGTTTGGATGGCAGTTTGGAGAAGTACCCTTTTATGTAACATATTCAGAGCAACAAACAGCGTCATCGTGCAAACATTATTCTACGAACAGAGCAGGAGAGGATAATGAAAGGGGGGTTTGTACGTTTTCTTATCAGATTGGAGTGCCAAATCTTCGCAATGACACAATCGCAACAAAGGAGCCATCTCCTTCGTTTGAGTGGCTGTGCCTTTCTAGTCGAAAATGGAGAGGTTACGCACTGTGAAAGGACAAATCGATTATAATCAAGGTACATAATTTGGTAATCGAATTTAGGCGAGAATAACTCAAAGATCATGCAGAAACAGTATCTGAGCTCTTTTGAAAAATGAGTTTTTTTATCATTAGGATATGGCTGTAGCCCTCTAAGTTTGTTGTGTAAAAACTGTGATGGGGCTCATAGCTAGGTCGTACGACCTCGTGACTTTTAGTTCTTCTGATGAATATTCTTCATAACTAACTCCATAAGAAAACTTGCGTCATAAGCAACAATAGCAGATACTAGTTTACTTCAAGAAGAAAGCACTGTCACAAAAAGTTCTTGAGTTGCTATTATGTCCATATCTTGAAAACAGAATGACGAACATGTATTCTGGGAACTATGATTTTAATATCGCAGGACCAACGGGGTTACCGATCATGTTTGTTTTGTTTATTTCTATATTTTATTGAGCATCCTTTTTCAATTTGAAGACTCAATGAATTTAAGGAATTCAATTCAGAAGACGAATGAGTTGTTGAAATTATGATTAACAAATGGAAGTACCAGAACCCTCCCAAAATGTGTTATTAGCATTTTTTCACGCAAATCTTCTTTTAAAACATTAAGTTTATAATAAGTAAACAAGCTAAAAATATGTTAGTAATGCTTCAATCTGTGCACAGAGATCAGTCATTGAAGCATTTCAGCGACTTTAAGACCTTAACATCTACTTTGCAAAGATCCACTATCGATGCCATACTTTTGCTTGAGCCGCGCTAAACGATCACCTGAACCTTATGAGGCCCTAGAACCGGCGCATAAGTACACATGCACAACACCTCGCACCAGAGCGAGATGCTGTGTACCAAGCCACCATGCCGAGATAGTAATAAAAAAAGAACTGTTAGCTGCGCACGACGAGGCGCGCTTCGACCTCGGTAATTGCTCCGAAAACATCGCACGGGATGGACGGGTTGGACCGGTGCGGGGTGCCGTCCCAGCCCCCCAGGCACCGGAGAACCGATCAGGAATGCAAAAGGCAAACAAACTGTTAACGGATTTCGGTACGGTGCAAGGGCAATACACCGTCCGTGCAATGTAATAGCACGCACAGAACCAAGAACCTCTCTCCCAAGGCCCTTTCTTTGAGCGGGTTCGATCGGAGTGTGACTTATGTGCGGAACCACCAGGAACGCGCAAAGAGAGCGAAAGACTTGCAGAACATGTGGGAGACTGCCTCTGCAGAAGAAGGAGAAGGGAGAAATAGTAAAGTAGGAGTTTTTTTTGCTGTTCTACTACCATCACCCTTGGAACCGGAGCCCCGGAGCGGTTCCAACATCTATCTCCTCGATTCCGATTCGTCTTGGGGAGTTTGATTTATTCAGGTGACTTAATTGGGAAGACTTCTAATCGATTTTGCGCCCGTGCGCCCCGGTTCATGAAGCCGATTCCCAAATAGCACCGTGTTTTTTCTTTGTTTGTATGGTTTTCTTTTACTGCTTTTTTCCGCAACAAACGGCGGTCCAGCAGGAGAGCTTTTCCACTGTATCGAATCGAGGATTGCGTTACGAAATAAATATGCAGTACCGCACAGCGCGTACATCGAACAGAACCGAGCTCGAGGGATTGGAGAGGTTTGAAGTGGAAGAGGAAGACACTCTGCACAACAGAAATACCTACACACCCGCCGCTCCTAGCTCCCATGTCCAATGCTAGCCCACACGACGGTGGTGGAATTTTTACGCACCGCAATTTGTTACCGTAAAACGCAATTGATTTCTGCGTCTCGTGCACGAGAAGATTAGCTCATTATGCCGCGGTCTCCTTCCTCGGCCAGCCCCCTGGTAGAGCACGGGCTGTACGCGCTGTTTTTGCTTTAGTTTCCTTCTCATACCGAACAACCCTAGCAACACATTTATAATACAAATAGGGGTTTCAGTTTGCCGGACAGTGCGCGCTCAATCGCACCATTTACGGTCTGCCACAATTGTGAATAATTAATTAATCATACCTCGCGAACGATCGATCGTCCGGCCGACCGAAAGTCCGACTTATATTTTTGCACTCAATCACACTCAACTACACAACTCTCTATCCCTCTAAGCCCACCGCGATGGGTGAAATCGATCAAAATCGGGAAGAAACATCACTGGGAAGAAACGAAAAAAAAAACAGTCAAAACAAACATTACGTGAGTAGGAAATGGAAATAAAGTCCGGTGTGACCATTCGGCTAATGGTGACAGTCGCTGCGCAATGGCGATGAAGTAATACGCCACAACACAACAATCGCGATGAGTCAACGGTGGTTTTGAGCGGAGGTCTGAGTCACTGAAAATCGGGCCTCCATTATTTGTTAAAAATGCGTTCCGGAAGGGACTTGCATTCTCAATCAATTACCCATGCGGTTCGAAAGGCGTGTCTTTCTTTCGTGGCCCAGTTATCGGGAATCCTAAACAGGGTACAATAATATAGACATTGGTTCATAAATTATCGTCGAACAATGTTGAGGGAGGTACAGACAGTCGTAAATTTGCAATTCTTAGCCTTATGACTATTTTGTTCATTTTGAAATTCAGGAGGATATTATTATGGTAAATGAACTAATGTGCCATAATAAACATATCATCTGGTAATTGAAATAATTTGATGGTAAATTGATGATTTGATTTGTTTTCGTGTAGTAAATATAAATCCGACTATGAGCATTGATGAGCATTTCATGTTATTAAGTCGTACAACTTGATGTCTTGATGGCCACTGGCTCTTAATATAATATTGATTATGCTGAAAAAGAGCTAACGAATGAAGCTAATTCTGGTTAAAGCAAATTACATATAGAACTGTGATTTTTATTATTTTTAATAAGGCTCAGGCTTCCAAACGAGTCATAACTTCCATGGATATGTTTTATTGCATAGTTTCAGGCGTTACTACTATTCCAAGGAACTAATTACGGAAATGAACAATAATTCTGGTTGGTCTTAAATAGAGAAGAGCCTAAAGAACCAGAATTGTGTGATGCATTCCATTCTTTAAAATAAATAACCACCTTCGTTAATCTAATCAACGTTCCTCAGTTCTTTAGAAACCATAATGTACTGAGTTGTTCGTAAACTCACGCGAATCACGTTTAGTTCGCCAAAATGAAGGAACTAGAACCGGGCACGTTCATGACAATTTAATCGAATTCCCAAGCCTAGTCTCAACCTTTTTTTAACAAGAACACATTCCTAACACATCTCCACTTGCCAACTTTTACTGATAAGGATTGTTAAACTTGGTGTGAACGGACGATTCGGATGATTCTCCAGAAATATCGAAAATCATTTGAAGTATCTCAAGTCTTTATCAATACTAAATAAACTTCAGTTTTGAAACACAATTTAGATTCCTTCCCATGCTTTCTAAACCACACAAACCTCAAACTCGGAAATTGTTTCAAAAAGCATCAAAATGAAGCCATCAATGCAGTCACATAGTTCAGGAATTACAGCATCAACAGGGCGCGTTCGTTACTGACAGCAGTCAGGAGTTTGTAGCAGTTGTGAATCGCACTGATCGAATCTAGTCGATAATATTCCTCTCCACCTTCAATGCCTGTAATGCCTGCACCATGCAAACGATGCAGAAGTACACTTTTCAAATCTCATTACGATGGCCATAAATCACGGGCGGAAACAGTACCACACAAAGGAACTGGGCACTGGTTCAATTTCATTAGTAGCTTAAGCTCGAACCGTTTTGCTACAGTGCACGACGGCCAGCGGGGCTATGAACCTCATCCCCCAAACCGTTCATCAGTCGATGAGCAGCATAAAACCGATCACCATCACTGTATCGGGGGATGCATCTCTTTTGTGGTTAAAGCCTATAAAGAGAGCGAACGTGTGCGGAAGCACAGCCACTTCGTGAGTGTCGTGAAGGAGGCGAATCGCACCGAAAGTGAAACCATTCGATAGCACCACCACCACCACCACCTATATCATTGCGGAGTAATGCACGATCACCTCTAAACATTCGAAACGAGAGCATAAAATCGCTGCCCATCGTGATCGACGGTTGGGGCGGACATGGAATTGAGCGTTAAAATAAAACAAACACAGCACAATGTTGTACAACGGCTGGCCTGTTGGTGGCGGCACCAAAGCAAGAGAAAATAAGTCAATAATAATTTAATAGAAGAGTTATGAGATAATTACGAACGCTTCCATCACGATCGACATTACGGTGCCACGAACGCGTCACAGGCGCCATCGCTCCGTGCCGTTTCAATTGCCCGATTTTGCCCCGAAGTCTCCGTCAGAGCGAGCATCCCGCCGGCCAAGCTTAAGCCGCCGCTGCCGCCGCGATCGAGTAGTTCATCATGGGTCGGAATCGCGACGACGACTGAGGTTTCTTGTAATGATCGACGCGATTCTACCATTGCCCAGCTAGTGGGCGCCTTGGCGACAGTGAGCTGGCGAGACGGAATGGAATTTCAAATCCATCGCGATCGGTTATTAATATCAAGATTTTTTTGCCATGAATGGTTCTTAAGCAGAGGAAATACAAACATTGATCTTAAGGGCTGTAGTCCTCCATGATGGATTGGTCATAAAAACATGTTTGTCATTTTTAATGCGTTAAGAAGCGTCGCATAGTTCTATGTTTTTTGCAACAGAGGGCGCTACAATGTTATGAGTATTATCAATTTTAGATGTTATTGAAAGTATTGAACTCCTGTACGAATTCAAAACAACGATTTTAAAATATTTTCTGAAGAACTGTAGTTTTTGAAGTCTGAATTTTTAGAACTTATTGTTGTTAATCTTGTATTTTGAAGTGATTAAATACCATTATGAAATATTTATGAATAAGGAGCTACAAACTGAATTAAATAATGAAATTTGAATAAGCAAAACTAATCAAATCAATAATGCATTATTGATGCACTAATGAGAACAAAAGAAGTCTTGTCAATAACTGAGTTTTGTGTTAAAGCTCTGGTAAGCTGGAATCTTGCCTTCTTCCAATTTTGATTAAATCTACTTTTACCGGTTCCAAGGATTTATAAATCCTTTCTACTCGAGTAAATGCAATACTCTTCCAACAAAAGTAGATCAAATTTCCGCTCACCCATTATGCCGCATCGCTTGCGACTCCGCAGCGTTTGCAGGGACATTTTGCTTGGCAATTTCCTTCAATAATTCTTTGCATCCTCGTCTCTCCCTTCCGATGGCGTTGTTGTACCGTGCGCTCCCATTAATTTTCCCAATCCTCGCGCAACAAAGTGCAGCCAGAAGTCGGCGTAGTGAGAAACAAGAGCAGAGCGGTAGTAATTTATTTACTTAAAAAGCACCGTGCAACGTTGTCGTTGTGTGACTTCTTTTCCTCCCCTTTTCGCTCCCACCCAGCTATACTTCCTGTCACTCTCCGGTGCTGGTTTTGCTATTATTTTCTCGGATGGCGTCCTAGAACACAGGCCTGGTGCCTACCCACTCACACACTGCCGGAAGTCGATTTTCTTCCCGTAAAGAGCATTGGTTCGGCTTTATCTTCGTAACCGTAATTAATTCAATTTCAGAATCTATTTAGCAGCAGCGCAACCGCTCAAACTGCAGTCGAGGGCCGGCGGGGGGAAAGTGTAAATGGAAGATTAGCAGCAAGCGCCAGCGATCGAAAATGTGCTAAGCGGCAGGGCGACAATGAGACAAAGCATGGAGTGTTTTGTCTTTTTTTTTTTGCCTAGTAGCACACTTTTATAAAGCATTCGGGAAGAATGCAGAGGGTTAGGGACGGTAAAAAAGGGAGGCACAATCCAGCCAAGATTAAGTTTACGCAAAACAAAAGCAATAATTCTGCTGCAAACGACGCAGCGGCAAAGGCAAAGTGTTTGTGAAGGGTTTTAATTATGCCGTTAAACGGTGCCGCATTCTTACGGGAAAATTATTTTTCGAACACTTGGTCATTCTGTTCGCTTGTGAATCGGGTGTAGTTTGAGGCTTTAAGACGAAGTACCGACAGTTTTTTAGAAGTGTATCGGTTGAAATTGAATTTATTATGTCGAATTTCTGTTTGATTTCAAAAACTTCTTCAATAATGATCAAACAGTGTCAACTTACTCTGCACTCATACAGATATTTATTTATTATTAAGTTATCGATCTTCGGTGGTTTACATACACAACTTCAACTAATGTCTTATTAATTACAATTCTTGGACATCAATAATAAGGAGATATCAATAAGATAAAAATAGATTATTTAGCAGTGGAGTGGTGCATCTATTCGTACAGTTAACAATTCAAACATGAAAATTCCTATCATTCTTCTGTTTTTAAGTGTATTGAGGCCTAACGATTGACATGTCGTGCGATAAGATGGTAACACATCGTTATCTCTCGATGGAAGTCGCTCAATAGTTACTCGAGCAAATGTTCTTTGTAAGTTCCTAACAGTTTCAGATCGAGGCAGTGAAGTGTCAGAAAGAGCGTAATTAAAAACATAAAGATGTTCTCGCGCAAGTAAACGGAATACCTAAGGAGGAGCATAAAAAATAAAGAGCACCAAACATCAAAAACCTAGAGAAAACCTTGAAAGACATTCATAAGAACTACACACAGGAAAGTACGTCTTAAAGTCTTCCACGTTTATTAGAACCAGGAAGTCTAGTAAGGAGTGAACAATGTCATTGATAAATAGATTAATTACTAGAAACCCTAAAATGCTACCTGGATGAACATCTTATAACTTGCTAAATTAACTAGCGATGCCATCTTTACACGTAATAAACGAAAAAAAACGTCAAAAACCTTTCATACAATAAAAAATATTAAGTGTTTGAAGTAAAATAATCTAAATAATTGTTCCAATTAGAATAAAAAAACATAGCTATCAATCAACGGTAGTTTCAATCAACGGTAAAGGCAAATAATTGTTAATCAACACTTACTTCGTGAAAGCGTTGTAATCAACCTTATAATTGAAAAATATTGAATAAACTTGAAAAAACCCTCTTCTATTTCACTTATTTTTTTATTCATCAAACATGCTCTCCAGAAAGCACAAAATTGTAAATTCTCGGTAGTAATTTTCCAAGGTACAAGAACAGTTATGATGTGATTTTAATACACCGCAACTATACGTTATGCACAGAGCACAAGCAATGCGTCCGTCGCCTAAATTCTATCCACCATCAACCATTGAGAGCACAAGAACAAGCCATCGAATCAAGCGAAACGCATACGCATACATAGAATCCAAATCAAGCGGGCGCCTTCTCTCGTCCCCTTTTCTTTCGCACCGCAGCGAAGCGAAGGAAAAGTGTTGACGAACGACGAGTGAAACCGAGATAAATCAATAAAATGGGGGGTGCAAGATTATCGCAGCAAAGGAAAGATTCATTTGTTACCCCCCACTCTCCCTTTGAATGTAGGCACAAGTTCGAACAAGACGTTCCACCTGCACTGTCCGTCGCTTACAATATATCTTTACTATTTGCTGTGCTGTATTTGAAGGTTCTGAACCGTGTGTAAGGGGCTCGCGAGAAAGCAGAATAAAAGTTCACTTGTTCCGGACAGGGATTGGTACAAGCGTGGCGCGCGTGTGGGTCACAAGCCAAGATATCTGGCCGGTATCTCTGGCTTTCGGAGAGCACTTGAAAAAAAGAGCTATCGATTCAACCCCTGGACACCCTTGCTCCGTCCAATCGCTTGCAACTGATCGAACCGATCAAACTTCACATCACACGCTGCGATCATACCCGATCGAATAGATGATACCACCACCACCACCGCGGGAACACGGTGCGCAGCCTTATTGAGTGATTAAGTATTATTTAATTGATGTTTGACGCTTGGGCACTGTCAGGGGGTTGCTCACGGGACGGCATTCTTCTTTGGATTTGGCGAGGGGGAGAGGATGAGGTGGGATATGCTTAACCCTGCGCGTGAGCCACATTACCCCCTTGGTGTAATGTGATTCATCACAGTCGTTTGGATACCTAGGGGTATTAGGGGGAAAAAAAGCAACAACAACAACAAAAATGAAACGAAGAAATCCTTCTCCACCATCGCGCACTCGCACACGTCCAGGGGCGTATCATTCACACTTGCGCTTGATCCGATCAAAGTCAAGTATCATGCTCATCTATTTTGTTTGATTTAGAACTGATGTTGATTTATGTTGCTCGATCCCCTTACCGTTGCCGCAATAATGTATGTGCGCACTCAATGGGGGCAAAAGATGTGTGAGCAGCGTGGGGACATTGATCCCCAGAATGTAAGGCACTCTTGTGTATGGCCTTTCAGACATTGCAAAGCTTCATGTTAACATTTGTAGTTTAAGGGAAAAAAAACAACATCGAAATGAAACGAAATAAGAATGAAACAAGTCTAAAAAAAGTATCACCGTTCTTTAACCTCGATGACTTCCTAATACGCATCCACAGCACCCATGTAGGGGTTCAGACCAGCTTCTCGTTCGAAACTTTCGCCTCCCAAAAAAAAACTACCTTTCGCCTACGGTTCGTACACACTGGGACCTGGCTCCGTAAAAGGTAACCTTCTTCCCAACATCGATCGATCGAAAGGTGTCAATAATGTTAAATGTCCAAAAACTAGATCGTGCTGTGCTCGTTCCATCAAAGGCAAAGGTGTCGAACGGTTAGAATGAGAATGTTACAGCCAGTTTGTGTGTGTTTTCAACTTTGAAATAATTTAATAAAAAAGAAATTTAGTATCTACTTCTTTCTTATTGATGATTAAGTTAAGCTTTCAATAATAAATTTTAATTGACAAATCTTCACTTCGATTCAAGACCAGTTAATGATAAACAGTTTCAGTGAAAAAATATAAACAGACATGTTTGAAGATCTACCTTTGATTTTTTTATCAGTTCCTCTGCAGTTTTCGTCACAGAATTAATGGAGTAGAGCTTTTGCATCATGTTTATCTGGAAAAAATCGATTGGACGCAGCTGGGAGATGTTGGACCGGTTGGGTCCGAAATTCTCCCGAAATTCACCTAAAATGATTGCATTGAGTTTTAGCGAGATGCGAAGTCAGTGGACGCGATTTGTGAATGCAACGATGTAGCGACTTTTCCCTTGGTTTTCATTTTCAGCATCAGTTGGAGCTTCTTGTCCCTCAGGAACTGGGTTTTCTACTGATGCTCTGATTGTTGTCTTACAGTATCAAGATGTTGGAGATGCCGGAAACGACGACCACGAACTGCCGCACGGCAAACGCGATCTCTTCTAAATAAAGTTGGTTCACTGTTTTGGCCATCACGTTTAGAGTTCAGATGATAGAGGTTTAAAATTTTGATTTTTCACTTATGGATTATTATTATTAAAAGTGCAATTTACGCTTCGTTAGTTTGGGTGAAAATAAATCCATGAAGAGTCGACAAATTTAGTCCAATTTTTAATGCAAACGTTATATTTTACACCACTTCGACATTTTTTTTTATTGTTCTTTTTTTAAATTAACACCATTTCCTCTTTTTATGATAAAGCAATAAATGTCTGTTGTTGTTGTATACGTGACGCTAGCGATCGTTGGGTCGAAAGTGAGATACTAACAGTTTAGGTGTCATTTATGCGTCAGAAACTGTTTTTGAGCATTTTTGAATAGTAACAGATATAAACAAATAAAAAAAATAAAAAAAATAATAAAATAAAATAATTTAATTAATAAATAATTTAATAATAAACTAATGTCTTATAAATTTTGCCATTCAGAAATTCAACAATTCCAGAATTGCTCGGATTATCGTTTGAGAAATTTTGGCAGTCTATCAAGTTACCTTGACTTGTCTACAAAAATCGCTCTATTTGTATTGATATAATAATTTTCTGGGTCCAATTTCATGCTTATTTCATTTTGCTTTTTATACGCTTATTTTACAAATTTTCAAACCACAGCCACTCTTTGGTACACCAAAGCAAGGTTCTACACCTTTGCCATCAGCGTTTAATGTGCCTGCGATGCCGATGGTACACATTCCACCGTGGAGCAAAAGTGCGAAAGCCAACGTAATTAATTACGAGCACCGAGAATAGGATTTCAATCGACTTTTGACCGTACGCTATACACCCAAACTTCAACCAGCATCATCATCATCATCATCATTCTCATCTGCTTGCTTGGGAAGCGCCCGAAAAGGGGCTTTGGAAGCAGAAAGGTCGATGCACAAACCGTCTCAGCCCGTTGCGAGAGCGTAAGTCAAGGAACTCATTAAAGTAGAATTCAAAATTTATTACCCTCGGCGCGTCGGTTAGTTGCCACCCCGCCCGTTCGATTTGCAACATCCCCCCGGGGGTGGGTGTCACACCGGTGCTGCTGCACTCCACACACACACTTTGGCAGTCTCTGTACTTGCAACAATGTGGTTGTGCTCTGGTACGGACACCTTTCTTAAGAACCCCGCTCCGTCACTGGATGAAGAAGGGCTGTGCGAGTGTAAATTGCTTGTTCTCACCACAATTGCTTCTGCAGACAGGAAGGCAGGGTAGTTTCTTGCCCCCAACAACACCGTCGGTAAGTATTGTGCACTGCGTGCTGCGTTTGTGTGTGAAATGCTTCTTGCCGAAGATCGCGGTCTCCCCATAATCATCCTGTCCCCTCCACCCGATTGGACCGTTTACACCAGAGCGCGGTGTAGTACAGTTTATAGCACGCCCAAGCAGCCGTTGCAAGTCAATCTCTTTCTTGTACGCCTGTTGCCTTTCCAGCTCCGCCAATAATCCACGTCCGCAACAATGAAGATTGCGGTTAATCCTTCCCGCGATGTGAGATGCTGCTGGGGGCTGAAGCTCGCTCTGATGCTCGCCCTTTTATGAAAACACATTGCCCACCTGTGTGTGTGTATCTGTGCGTACTGCTACTCTTCCTTCGCCGAAAACTCCGTTATCCCGTCACTTCTAAAGTTCTTGCAGCACCATCACCACACCAGCAGTGTAAGCGTGCTCATTTCCGTGCGCAGTTGCGCATTTCAATAATTTATTGTACCCGCACACCACCAACAACGTCATCATCATCGTCGCCGTTTGTCGTCGTCATCGTCGTCCGCCCGTCATATCTACTCCCGGTGCGCAGTAATTCTTCCAATGAAAATTTATGGCAATAAATCAAAAATTAAAATCTTCCTCATGCGCACACACAGCATCGTTGGAGCGCGGGGAGCAACAGCAGCAACAAAAAAAGGGCAAAGTGAACAAAACCCTGCGAGAAGATCTAAAAATAAAATGCCCTTCCAAGGCGCGCGAGAGCCATCGCTTCCCATCCAACCAACCAACCAACCAATGCGTCTTAGTTCTATTGAAAAGCATTGATTTGATTTTTATGCACCTCCATCATGCAAAAGGGGGCGATGGTGTTGTGGAGGTACACTTTTTCTTTCTCCTTCGATTTTATTGAGCCATGGTAGGACCGTGCTTCAGGGTGCTCTGCCTTGGTTATATTGGGCGCAATGTGCGCGAGGAATGAAGACGCCTTAAATGAAGTTGTTTGTTGCATTACCATAGTCATCGCGATCAACACACACACACACGCAGATGAGAACAGGAGAAAGATTGCGGTGTAATCGCTAGATCTAGAATCACCACGCGAGACATCTTTTTGCCTTGGCAACACCACACCCCACCTGTGTGTATAGGATACGGCAGATATACACATCCGTCAGGTACAATAAGGTCGACTGATTGTGCCGGACCGCGGGGTTTGCAGTTGCCTTCGATAAGTTCAGCAATGCGCTGCGATCTTGACCGTTATACGTGCGATGTGGAATGTACGCCGGTGTGTCCTGAGGGCTTAAAGGCTCGCACATGAGGAGCGCGAGCTTCGTGTCGTGTTGCTGAGGAATTCTGTGGGACGACTACACCCGTTGGAGATTTCTTTGATCCACATCGACATTTTTATTCTCTTCCCAGGTGACCTATGACATTCAATCTGTAGAAATATTTGATTAAATGTTTCAAACCTTCGATTTCATAAAACTATCGGTAACTAGATACTAATGTTTCTTATCGTCTGTCAACACTGTTTGAACTTTAGAAGCAAACAAGTCGAAATCATGAGTCAAATTGTCAAATATTAATAGAGTACAATTGCGATGAGTTCCGTCAGTTGTTTGTATGGAGTAGCTCAGATTTGAGATATTACCCAACAAGGATTTTTGTTTATTGCAAACAAACAAAGATGACCACAATCATCAAGATAGTAACGATTATGCCAAGTAATAACTCGGAACTTTCTTTCTCATAGGATGTTGTTCTCTTTTGCACGAAATAAAAGAAATGTAAATTAAATATACATACCAAATATCATGCGAATATTATTTAAAATCCAAAACAAACATAAATATCCATAAATTGGCCAGTACGTCAAAACATAACTTCCAATGCGTACTACAGTAACATTAAGTCTATGTTCATTATTAACATTGCCAGTATTGGAACTCAATAGATCCTTACTACATGATTCAGAACTTTTTTGGAACGGAAACAGGAATATAGGTCGTGCCAGTTGACGACTCTACAACGGGTCCGGTCGGTATGATTCAGAACTTGCAAAACGTAAATTACTTGCTACAGATTAGTGATGAAACTAATTGAATAGAAAAATATTTCCGGTATTTAAAGGAACCGACCCGTCCTCCAATACAGAGTACCTTGTAATCCCTAAGGAACAGAATTTCTTTCTATCTCTTGAAATTGAACAGAATTCGGAAAGATTTCCGATTTCCTAATTATTTGAGCATCATTAGATGCGGAAAGTTACGATCCAACTGAAAGGTTTAACTCTATTTTAAGTTAATCAATTAAAATCTACCTTAAAACATCCCAGATTTTGAAGATACTGTGTAAATTACGACGAAAATAGACATTTTCACTACAAAAGTTTCATTCAGCTAACTGTCCCATTCAAGTTTGATTAAAAAAACGTGTATCCAAATTATGCCCACTGAATGTTCAGCCAGCCAAACAAAATAACCTATCAGTAAGATGATCCTTTAAAAACAAGTCCCAACGATGCTCATATGCCTACTGACATCAATATTTCATGTTCTGAGCTGTCAAATGTACACTATCAACTATCCTTCACAAATCTGATACGATACCAAGATTCTGATGAGTTTTTGATAACATTTCCGGCCTTTTCAAACCTGACAGCTTTGATTGTGTATGACCTCACAGCTCTGCTGTGCGAGCATCGCAACGATGCTGCCAATAGGATGTACAGAGAGATGTGGCAAGGATTGGCAGGGTTCGTTATCGATTAGTGCCGGATGATAGTTCACAACCATCATCCCACTGACTGGTTGTCGTTGTTGTGTTGGTCAGGAACTATTGTTGGCGGCTTATCAAGATAACGCTCCACTATTCATTCACTCGCTGGAAGGGATATTCTTGCACCCCATTGTGTCGATTGCACTCCACAGTTAGAACACCAGCGCACGCTCCCCTATTGGCTTAGAGTGGGTTTTGTTGGAAATTGGTGAATAACGCACACTGAAGTGCACACCCTACTCTGATGTTAAACGCAGCCATGATAGCACGCACATCTACGACACTTCCCCAAACCATGGCCACGATGGAATGATGAGAACAATAAACGTTCGATATCCGATTGGATTGGGGAAGGGCTGCTTCAATAGGACACCGAATATCAAACGCCATGCACCGAGTGGTAATCGCTCGCCAAACGGACCGTGCACGCGCGTGTCAATGTACCGCGGCGCGATGTTCTAACACAAACGAAACGAAAACTGGAATGCGATCGGCGCAGATGAAGCTGTAAGATGATGAAGCCGTTCGATGCACCGCCACCGCCGCCGTCGATGCTGCCGCATCAGCTATCAGAGTGCGGTCATCAAATCCGCGGTCGTGCCAAAGAATGAAACGCGTGGAGCTGTACGGGGAGAATAGTTCAAATCGACAACAACAAAAAAAAAAACAACCCCTTCGGGAGAACCGTTTGGCCCAAGGTGGAACATGAGCCGAGTACGATTGGTGAGAAGATAGGGACAGGGGGGAGGCAGACATGCCGGCATGCCGATGCAAGCCAAACAACCACCCGAGAGCGCACCGCGTGGCAGGAATGCTTGGCGGAAAAATCACTAACGGCCGGGCGCGATGATACTGTTGAGGAGTCCGATCTCCTCCGATTGCTGCTGGCTCGATGATGTAATCGGATCACGATGGGAGCACCACGACGACCGACCCCCGCGTTCCAAAGCGCAACGACCCCCACTGGAACGCCCGTCATAGGTTAACCTTCTAATGGGGGAACAAACGAGCGTCGAACGGGAAGAGTTGGGTAGTGCTAGGTTTGATGCTCAAGTATTTGAGTTTCCCTTTCGTTCTGGGCTTTCGTCGATGTTTTGGGAGGAAGGGAATGAAGCAGCTGCAGTGATCCATTACAGGAGAGGTTTAATATGTAACAAAGTGACGAACAGGATTACAGGAAATAGAGTTGCACATCAATTTCTTCGTATTTCGCTTTGGCATTGCTGTTGGTTTCTTTAACTACACATACACTATTGTCTTTGCCTATTTGGAACTGAAAAAAATCAGAATTTGAAAAGCCAAAAGGCTTACATTATTCATAAAATATGGTCAGAATCAAACGCAGCAGTTTGCAGTTTTTAATGCACATTTAAAGCAAATGGAAAATAAGGAACTTCAGACAGTCATCCAAAAATTCACATAGAATACAGATGGATGTCCGATTTTTTCACTGAACATAATTATTCTTACATTTGCAATGCATTAACTCTTTAGATGTAAATTATATCCTCACCAGGCTTCTTTAAAGTTTTGTAGCCTAATATTTATTGACAGTTTTTGAACTAACTTATTGTTTCAGAAAATTATATATTTGAGGTAATACAACAAGTGGACATGGACTTATAATGCCCTCATGTTCAAGTGACCTTATAAACTCTGGATCCATAAGATTTTGTCCATTTAAAAGCTTTCTTCACGTAATGCAGGTCATTTGTTAGCTACTTCTCTTGCAAGGGTTGCCCCACTGCAACACTACCACAGTGGCTACACACAGCAAAGGAAAGCTGAACAAAAGGACAGCCCTGAACACGTGCTCCCCAACGAAACTGAAATCAACAACGCAATACAGTTGCAGTACCCGAAAAAAACACCCTTTCTACACACTATGACACTCAACAGCAAACCAGGATCGCAACGGGAATCGTTACATCTTCACACCACAACCATCACGTCTTCGGCCGAATCCAGCCCATTTCCAACACCTTCCAAGAGTAACGCAAAACCATTAGCTACTTACCAGCATGATAAATGGCGTAACGAAGCGTCTTTGATACACACACACACACACACATACTGCCATCTCCTGTTTGACCAGAAAGCTCAAACGGGGGTGAAGGCGCGCGCGTGTAAAAACCGGGTAAAAGCGCGCACCATTGCTCAATAAAATTAATGATCATCAATCGTACGCGCGGGGCGCGCTGTGCTCGTTGTTCGCACAATAAGAACGGGCGCGCGCGCCCGATAGTGAGAGCACCGCACTGCAGCTTCCAAAATCCATCAGCTAATAAGACGGGACTTCTTTTCACCATGGGCGAACAACGCGCACGCACGCACGCACAGGGCGCGGCGCTCTTGTTGCACCGGTAGGGGAAGGCCAGCCGCTTGCCGCGACACCTTCGAGCGGCGACCCGCAAAGAAGCACACCGTTGCATAACAAACGAATTTATTCATGCATCTTGACGTGTCGGCCCGGCACGATGGCTTCATTTAATGGGTTTCCGTGGTGCTCGGCATTTTTGCCCTATCGTGCCCATTCCGTGGCTTTAAGTTTTCTAAAATTTTTTTTTTATTTATAGATTTCTACTGCCAACGGCAGACGTTCCGTTTTTGGATGAGACCCCGTCTAGGGTCTTAACAATACTATAACGCCCGAAAAGGAGTCATTCCCGCAAGGCATACTACACGGTGCAGTGATGATGGTACCAGCAAACGAGGCTACTCGTCATTCTACATGAAGCGCACAAATAACACAAAAAAGAAACAATAACCCTAACATCCTCCGCAGTAACCGAACCCAAACGTTAGTTTGACGAATGTCCACCGTCTCATACGAGAGACGACACCTCGACGGCTTGGGCAGTCATAATTATTGCTGCCAGCCAACGGGGTCACACATTTGCGCAACAACCTCCTCCAAGGGGATTGCCTCATGTTCTACTTCCCAGAAGCCGGACGAGCATAAAGCCATGCAATCGGATCCTTGCGCTCAAACCCTCAGACCCTCGGAAAGATTTATGGAGATACATATTCGCGACACGTCGACCACGTTCACACTGTGTCTCGCTGTGCCGTCTAACTTCCAACTGTAGAAAACGGGCTTTTGCTAATTGCAATAAACCCCTACCATCCCTCCTCCCCATTCACAGCAGGAAGTGATGCGAACACCATGGGTCATACCAACGTGTGGATTTGTATCCTGAAGTTCTAATGTCATCACCCGTTCCCTGGCGGTGGAAAGCTTCCTGGTGGATATCGCACCTTGAAGCGGCTGTGTGGGATGAGATGATCCGTAGGGCATCCGTAACGGGCAAATCTCGTGGGTGCAGTAGTCAGCAGCCTTCTATCGCAACTCCCTTTCTTTTTACCAACCGCGACTGCAAAACGTCACACCATCACCACACTATTGTGCGGCCAAAAGCTAATGAGGGTTAACTAGTCGTTATTCAAACCACCCTTACGGTAGGCGGGGGAGCTTGTGGAAGAGGTTAAAAATTAACAGCGCACTAAAAGCAAACATACACGAGACACGACCGTGAGTAGTAGTAAAATGCTGTAAAATGTAACCGTTTTGTTGTGCGCTTGCGATCGCTCAATAGAGGTGCATCGGTCCTTCCTGGCACATCATCATTCATCAGCCGCCCTTTTTTCGCGGCGGCCCGATGGTGAGTCGGCAGCTAATGTTTTCCCTGTGTGTGTGTAGGAGGAGCTGAGATGCTTTTTTTCTGCGACATATGAGGATATGTGACACACTTCGGGGGATTCTTTTATAGAGGGCAAACGTTACTGAAAGGGATTCCGTCAAACGTTTACAAAAAATACGATCGTTGTAAGGAGGGATGCAAAAAAGTAAGGTTTTTGCTGTTGTTCAACTGTATTTTTTTAATTAGTATATCATTTTACGGTAGATGGCGCTTTTCATTGTAGTTGTTTATATTTAAAGAGGTTTTAAACCTCTTATGGTGTTTTTTTGCCTCTGAGAGCAATGTTATGTGATGTTATTTCTCGCATAAATTAGTAAGAAATTGGCGATGGTTTTGAAAAAGTTCAAAGGTCAAAGTTTTCAATATTCAAAATCAATGAGTACTAACTAAAGTTCTAACTAAATCAATTACTAAGTAGTTCTAACTAAATCATGTTTATCAATTTCAAATTCTCCATAAGATCCAATCAGCAATTAAATAGCAAGAAGTTTTGCAGTTAATTATGTTTCAAGAATGCAATTGGATACTCAAAAATTCTCCTTCGCGGTACTACACATAAGCGCCATCAGCTGTATATGTACCACCTACGCTATTCATCCAGCTCACCACGGCCCATGAACCCCTTATTAAAAGAATTCACCAGTAATTGGTTTTCTATTTTTCATACACAAACGTTCCAACAGCGTCTACTGCTTTCGAAAGTAAAAGGATGGAACAACAGGAACAGAGCAGCAGCAGCAGCAACAACAATAAGGTCCTAATTATCTCTGGAAGCGAAGCGTTCTTCCGTAAAATTTCATTGCACGACTTTTTTTGTTGTTGTTGCCTTGTTCGTTGCTTCCCGCCATTGTCATCAAATACGGTTCTCGTTAGAAAGAGTGTTTCCGTAAAAGGAGTTGTGCGCGCACACCAAAAACGGATATCATAAACACTACACGACACCCATCCCATCCACCGAGCAGCTGAGAAAAACTGGGAACCATAAATGTCCACCCCGTGCGCTTGGTTTGGTTGGGGCTTACTTCTCGTTGGATCTTATCTTCAACTGTGTCGCCGCTAGGCGTAATGTCAAACGACAAGAAAAAAATGGAACAACAGAAAGGAATCATATTTTGTTGCTCTGAAAATGGGTTGCCCTGAACACACACACAGCAAAAAGGCTAGCACAAAGTTCAAAGTGCACTCTTAAAAGTGCGCACTGTGAGAGTCTGTCTTGTTGGTAGGCAAAAGTTCTGGGCCCAAAAAAGGGAGAAAGCAATTTGCTTGCCTTGTTGTGCAGCTTGCACATAGGTGCAAGCGGAGGTAAACTTTATGAGTCTGACACAGTTGGATTAATTTTCGCTTTGTCCCAGTTTTGCCCAGGAAACACAGCGTGAATAGCAACGAAAGTCTGTGTTTTCTTCTCCCTCCGGCTGTGTGTCACGTTTTCTTTGATAATTTTCCAACGGTTGGACATTTAATTTGTGTCTCTTTGCGTGCAAATTTAAGTGGAAAGTAAAGAACGTTGTGAAAGGAATTCATTTTTCATTTAAAAAAACAACTGCTGATGTTAACTCAGGCGCTGCTTCTATTGAAGCTGAAAATAGAACACAAATCCTATACTGGCATCGTAGAAATAATACAAAGAAACTGCGTGTCCCAGTCAATACGATGCTCACCCAGCTTGGTCCGTGATCAGGTACGTGTCAGTCAACATATAATGCTCGTTACCATCATCAATTTTAAATCATTTAAATCCATCATCATCCCGTAAGTTTTACCATATTTATACCCTCCTCCACGTTCCGCGCCAACCTCGTCAGATTCCGGTACTCGCACACGTTCGCCTATTCTGTACATGATGTAAAGCGCAGCCGTAGAACACAAGAAGGCAAAAGAGAGGCACACGGGCAACCATCCCAATAGTCATCGTTTTTGATGAGAAACTTATTAAATATTGCCCCGATCGATCCACACCGAAACTGGTCCATGCGCGCGGTGGTGTCCATCAATCCCATAGAGCAGCAGCCGACCGAGTTGGTGGCAATTCTGGGCCTGGATGGACGGCGGTACGGCAAACTAGAACGGTAGGACAGCATCTTTGAACTTCGCGGATCGGAGCGGATGATGAAATATTATGATTAATGATGGATTATTTTCGCGCGCGCTCGTGTAAGCTCATACATACGCGCGATTTAATATGATGCGATTTCACCGCAACGAAGGCGACGGGTAGGTGCTTGTTGGTTGGTTTTGCTAGATCTGGGAGGAAAAGTTCCTGCTAGGAGTCTTTGACCAAAACGAGGTGGTTGAACTGTAATAGCTTATAGAGTTTGGGCGTTAAAATGGTCGTTTGATTTGGCTTACGGTCGTTTGAGCAGAAACAGTGCACGAAAACAAATAAGGATTAACGCAAAATGTGTTTTTAGGAAGGAGTGTTAACCTTCTGTTAATAGGTCCTGTCAGGCAAATAATTAAATTAATAAGGCTTTTTAGCGTATCAGTCATGAGCGTCTAAGTGAAAAAAAAACTTAATATGATTTTTTTAAATTGGTACCTTTTATGGCATCTTGCTATAAAAGGCATCGACTTTACGCCTAAAAGTATGCAACATGAAGGACAATGTAGCTTATCAGCGTTGAATTGCTTGATTTTTAAATAGAGTTATTTTTTGAGAAATGCAACAAATTTTACAAGATTATTGCACACTTAAGGAATACATTCTATACTGTCAAACATATTTAATTAATAACATTTGACCTCATACTTCTCAGTTTTAAATTAAATCTAGCATTAGCAAATGATCCAATTGGTTTCTCCTTGCATTTGATTGAGATTAAGCTCATAATGATAGATCGGTTGCATAAACACTGGTTGCAGTTCAATACAACATAAACTGTTTCCAATTGAGTAAACACAATTGTAATTGCATGCTACTGAGAAAAAGGATTTCAATTCCCCCACGGGCAGTGCTACTCATGTCTAATCATCATGTACCGAGCGATCATGCATGAGTGGCAATATCAAATAGCCATTCATCTTAAACCCAATCACTAATGAGCGCGTTTTGTTCGCAATTAAATCACACCATCGCCGGCAATCGCATAATGATGGACATTACTCTCAAACCGTCAGCTAAGATCGGGCAATTTTTGACCCAAAAACCGGCCCCCATCGCTCAAACCACCAGTAAGCCACACTTGGTCGGCTTAATTTATGTTTGTCTGTCTGTCGATGTCTTAGTGTGTGTGTGTGTTTGTGTCAAGGACGCAATGCATCCATCGATAGCGAAATGAAGCTAATCCATTCTTAGTCTCCTTTTCCATACAAACGAGTGCACGGTTGAGCGAGCCGTTGTGTTTTCCATCGGGTCTATTCCCAGCGCCACGACACCCACCCACTCACCCAACGACGCTCGGAAGATGCATTTCTAATGAACAATTTATTGTTACGACCCGACCCCCAATATTTCACAATTCTCGAGCAGTCCCCCCCGGAGGGCATCCTCATCTCGGGACACTCAGCACGGGGCTTCTTGTGGCTCCTCGCAATCAGTGCTGCGAAATGATGGCGCCTTGTGCTGCCCGCCACGTGCGTCTACCACGCGGGGAGCAAGTTTAGGGCGATTGTGAATAATGGAACGAAGTGAAAAAGTGAATGGTCGCGAGCGCGCGTGCAGCCGTTTGGGATATGATGTCGTTTTGGTGGCTGTTGCTGCTTGCCTGCCTGCCACCTACTAATTTGTTATTGTGAGTGTGAGAGTGTCTGTTGCTCCTTCGCCAAATGCCTCCACTGGGCATCAATTACGCAGCAACCCCACAAGATCGCTTCACAATTACCGTTCATCATTGTTTATTTAATATGTTTTTAGTAACAGCTTGGGCTTGCCCATTTGGAAGGTAATATTCGTCGCCTTCGACTGATAAAGTGGCGGTTAAGTTTTATTTGGTAGAAAATGTGTCATCGTGACCCATAATGGGGTTTTGACTTTTAATGAGACAGTGAAACACTTTAAAAGCATGAAACATTATCAAATCAAGATTTTAGTTTCAATTACAAATATTTTAAAGTAAGATCTAGGAGGCTTTCAATAGAACCTAATTTGCATCTCAATAATTTATTACATAACAGTTGAAAAATATATTAAAATGCGTGGAATATTTGCATTTCACGTCATTTATTCAATTGAAGTTTTAGATTTTTTTTTGTTTTTTTTTTATGATTTTTGTTTGAGTTTCATTAAATTTCCGTTTACTGTTAAGTTTTACCGTAGCTGTAGTTGTATCATGTTTTTTATTCAATTAATTCAAAATTGAGCTCAATTTCGGCAATGCTTTCATAAAGTTATTTATTTATGACTTTTTTTTTATGACTGATTATCATAAGTGATTGGTTCAAACGTGTAATTTCTACCTAAATGCATGACATGTTAAAAAAAAATAGATAACTTTTCATTATTTCTTTACCTTTAACCATTCCATTATTGTTTAATTAAGTCTCATTACAGTGATTACCAATATTCATCAACTTTAATGTTTAGAAGCCAGAATACAATGTTAAAGGGATCGATGTAAATATTTACATGAAAAGACAACCAAGTATCAATCAAAACACATTAAAATTACAAAGATACTGCTTAACATTGTCATTTAATCCTAGTTAAGAAGCATGCAAGTGTCGTTTCGCTGAAGATTTTACTTCTTTTTAATTAAATTAAATACATTCAAGCTCATTCCACCGGCTTCCAGCTGTCCAGACTGCTGTGTGGCTTAACAACATTGTAAACTATGTGGCATTCCCCGGTTTAATTGATGCACCGGCGACTCTTTTTCCCACACCTAATTTCCTGCTAAGCGCTTCTTCTAAATGGATGTAGCAAACCTTCTTTTTTTCTTCTAAGCATTAATCGATTTAACCAAGCCATTCGCCTTCACGGTCACGCGGTTGTCGTCTTTGCGGAACCCACACCGCAACCACAGAACCCGAAAGTGCATCGGGTTAAATCGAGTGGAATAAACGTCAGTCACCGCAATGCAAATCACTCGCATAAAAGCTTTCACTGTAGCCGAGGCGTTCACAGCGTATCCTTCACACACAAAATCTCCCGACGGTAGAGAACTGACACGGTGGCAGCAGCAGCAGCAGCAGCAATAATTAAGACAGCTTAATTAAAACGGCAAAAATGTCGTTGACAATCATCGCCAATAAAACGGAGAGCGAAATGATGTGAAAAAAAGTGCATCGTTATTCCTGTTTCCCAATCGGCCGATCGATAGGAGCCCTACCATTTGCGGAATGTGGTCATCACACACAATGTTGGTCGCGCCGCCGATCGGGATGCGGGAAGGAATCAATTAAGCGCAGAGTGCGCCGTGTATGACGTGCGGTTGTCAAAATTGACCAAAGTCACCAGCCGGTGGCGCCCATTAGTTCTCCGGGTCTCGCAGTCAGTGTCAAGGCCTTTTAGCCTGCCTTTTCTGTCTCACGACATCTTGTCATGTGTCGATCGGCTGCTATAAATCATACCCGACCATCCAGGTCATCCACTCCGGCAGGCCACGCATTACTAAGTCGCCGAGTCCCTGTTTTTGCGGCTCTCGGGGTAAAGCCTGAAGACACCACTTTATGCCAAACGAAACCGAGGAATCTCTGTGCGCGCGCGTGCCCTCGTGAAAGGATCGGCCCACTGGAGAGCTCGACGGCTCAGTTTCGGTGCACGCTCCAGCCTTTTTTTTGCACGAACGTACGTCAGGGCTAAGTAGAAACTCTTGTTATTTGATATCACCCAGGCGGCTGCGGCTTCTCTCCATCAAGGTACGTTGTTTTTTGCAACGTTTTTGTTTCGGAACAGTTCCGGTTCCAAGGGATCAAACAGGGCGCACACACTAGTCGGCGGCGCACATGGATCAGCTTCTGCGCTGGGAAGCTGCTGTGATGCTTCCCTTTGATCAATCCGATATCAGATCGGTGGGTTTAGGTTTCCTGCCCACCCCAAAGGTACAGCAAAGGAAATTTATCATCACTCTTCTTCTCCCTGCTTACCACACCAGCCCCCTACACCAATTGGAGTGAATCTTTGCACGGTTATCGAACCGGCCTATAGGTCGATGTTGTTGCATGATTTAATCAGTAGCAAAAAAAAATACGTCAGAAATCCTTTCTCACCGAGCCACTCTGGTGAAAGAAGTAAACCAACGCCAAGAAGCTTCTGGTAAAGAATGTACCACAAAACTGAATCTGCTCCATCACCGCACGCGGACAGATTCATCTCGCACCGGGCGGATGGTTGCGAGAAACGAAGTACACGAGCACGGGCATACCTCTCATGCTTATGTCCGCGTACGCACAATTAACATTTCGCAGTGTGCAACGTTTTTGCGTAATCTGCTACTGGCTGCTTCCCTACGCCTCTGTTACCATCCTCTCCTCTCTTGGCGGGATCGGTCATTAATCCAAGGTCTTATGAATTCCGTTCCTCGCTTATCGGCCACACCACCGAGCGCACCCGGTATGCCCGGATCTAAGGGAAGCGATCTTTCTTTATCGCTCTTTAACGGGGGCCCCGTTGGAATGCTGATTGGTGTCGTCCGCGGTTACCCCGGTGAGGATGAGGAGTTGGTGGGCTCACCACTTAGCAGACATGGTTTTGATTTAAAGACCGAGCAGCAAGGTGTGTTGTAAACAAATTCTTTTTGAGTATTCTTTGAAGTTGAAATCTGATTTTATGATAAGAAGTAAAGCATTACTTTTAACGGCTCACAGATTAGCTTCATACGTAAATCGGTAAACTTAACGTTATCAGATTGGCAAAATGTTTTTTTTTTTAATAGTTTGTAATTAAGTCGATTTACGATTAACATCCACATTTTTAAGTTAGTTAACCGCCAAATTAGTTTTATGGACCCCAAGTTGTTAAGGCATGAGAAAATCCGGTTCGAAGGACCAAAAGTGATTTTTGTCTTAGAGACAAAACTAAGACAACTTAGAGGCTTTAATTTAACCTTTTTTTAATATGCTTCATTTTAAAGGTTTTGTGCAGTATATATTCTGAATGTCACCTTTTTGCTTGCAACCATCTGACTTCACGAACACGCTCATGACAGTCGTTGAAGGAATGCATCTTATTTATTTATGTAATTTACAAGATCTTCCCCACGCAACACCATTCCATCAATCTCAAAATGGCATATTTTGAAGTACCTGCACTCGTGGCTAGACACACATGAACATCCTCTCATGTCAGCATGCCATTGCCATCATTGTCTTCCTTCCAAACCCCGTCCCAAACCAATCGACACACACTCACCGAGACCGTTAACAAGTTTTCATTTATTGTTCCCGATGCAAATAACTTCGCGTCGAACGGTTTGCAAAGAGGACAGACACAGAGCGAGCTATAGTGAGAACATTGGCAAACCCACGCGAAATGCACGCCTTGCCACCCTCGGAACAATACCACGGTCAATCGTCGCCGACCACTGTCACCGATAGAAATGGGTCATCAATTATGTAAGGACCACGATCACGTCCGTCAGGGACCAGCCTTGCCGTACCTGATTGTTGATGCACGATGCACCTCCTTTGTACATTCCTACGTACAGTATTCTCCCTTTCCGGCACATACTTGCCGGAACAAACAGACATCTCGTACGCATTATGACGGGCCCACTAGAAGCCGTCGTCTGCCGGACTGCCGCTACCGAACGATCGACACAATCAAAATTGCATTCCCCATTATCTTCCAAGCGATGCTAACGTGCACATCCTCTCCCACACCAACCAGGTGCAACAGTAGCGCAACATGTCGTTGAATTGACGGTCCAAAAAGAGGGGGCGAAAGAATCCTCACGTCACGGTCAAGAATATTTCCTGTAAAACCTCCCATTAACCTTTTCCCCTTTCCGCACGTCGCCTTACAATAACAGATCAGGACGGGGGATGGAATTTGCTTGACCCAGAATCTGGCTGGCGAACACCGCTTGGGATGATCGTTCTCGCTATGGATTACCTGCCGCTGGAGGACCTACACCGTAGCTACACCCCGTTTATCGTCCATTATTATCGCATCGCGTACAGCCGTACAGTAGAGTGTATCGAATCAAAACACTAGCTGCCACCGGAACCACCCAGCCACAAACACAAAACCCAGCAACCAGCGCGCGGAAGTGGCAAGTGAGCAGTGGTAAAAGGTAAACATTTGCGATGCCAACTTGGATGCAGGAATGCACGGGCAGATCGATCTAACTGAAGAGGTCGGCTTACCGTGAGAAGTGAGAACTTCGCTGAGTGGAAAGTACAGTGAGGGCCGTAAAATGATGGTTGATAACAAAATAAAAGTATCAACAGTATCATTTAATGCACTACTAAACTACTGCACTATCTACTCTAGTTCATAGAGTTCCACTAGAGGGCGTTCTTATGTTAAACTTCAAAACATATTTTGCAGGATGATGCCAGAATACAGCATTTTCTATGAGTTTTAATAATGTTTAGTATTTTCTGTTTGTTTTCCAAACATACTTAGGTTGTTCCATGAGTTCATATTGGATCATTAGACTCATGGAAAATGTCTGTACAATGTCAATTAACGATGGAACAGATTCAAAAACAAAAGTACAAGTGATGAATTCAATTATTTTTAGTGAATCAGTAGAAAGGACTAGGACCGTTACAGAAATACTTCCAAAATAGTAAACAAATCCTTAGAAAACTTAGTGTCTAAGCCGTGTTTCGGGCCTATGCTCGGGCAGATTGTTCATCTTCTTCGCTCATCGACCCCAACTCAACAACCCGCACTGTAAAAGCATCATAGAAAAAGGCAACCCAAAACTGGCAATAGTTAAGAATGACTCGATAGCCAGGATAGAAAGCCACCCTCCCCTTCTCGATGCCTGCCATCAGGGCTAAAGACAAGATTCGTGACGACTCTCGTGAATCGTGAGGTTAATAAGTTACAGGCGTAGCATCTCAAACCTCCCTTCCTGCCATTCCGAAGCTCTGCACACCATCTGGCTAGAGTGAACGCGCGCTCGGGCGCGAGATGGAATCATAAACAATGCATATTTTCTGGGAGCAAACTGGAAATAGTAAAACTTAAGAAAAAAGAAACAACCTTTGATCGAGGAGCACTGCCTAACGGGGAAGCGCAGTAGCCCCCAGTAGGAACTCCAACCTAGCCGGACGCAGCCAGAGAAAGAAGTAGGAGAAAAAACAAACTAGTAATTCGATGAAGCCCGCGCATCTCGAGGTGAGGTGCGCTCGTGGTGCACGCCTGCACGAGTGTGTGTACATTTATGGTCATTCGAATTTGGCTTTGAATTTTTCCCACCTTAATTTGGCATGAAATTACTTTCCTGCGCTATGATTGTCGGACTCCCGCTTACCCCGACTGACGGCGCTGCAGCAGCTTTCTGCAGCGTTCGACCTTCGTCATCCTGGAGATGGCGTGTTGGAGCTGGCCCCACTGTTGGAGTTTGGGTGAAATTGTTTCGACTTTCCACTCGCGATGTGGTCCGGGAGAATCGTCCCGGACCCGGACTGTCCGACTGCAGCTTGGGAAAGTGAAATGCGCACTTTTTGAAGAAGCACCTACTGGGCAATGGCGGGGAAGGACGGTGAGAGGCGATCTCGATCTGCTGTTTGGCACGCAATGCTCTACTCCCGTGACCGCAATGTAGGGATTGAGTTGCGATGCATATCGCCGACCGCACGAATGTGAATGCGGCACAGAATCGTGAGATGCGGTGTGATTGCTGAAGGTACAATTGCGGGCCTACAGACTGTGCGCTTCGCCACAGCGGCGGTCGGTGTATCATCATTAAAAGTTTTGGCTGGAACAAATGCGGACAATCCGGGCGATGGACATCCGGACAAAAGGTCAAAGTCAGCTCTGCCCGATTTGTTTATACAAGAAGCGTTCGATTTGCTCTTCACAAATGGGAAATTACGTGAAATAAGGAATTGGTGTTGAGTTCTCAATGTTTTATAAGGTATAAGTAATCAGGAATGAGGTCCAACAACATTTGAACCATTTTAAAATTGAATGTTTTTTTATCTATTTAAAATAACAATAAAGAACTTAATCAATGCCTCTTTGTAATTTTCAGAGATATATCATCATCATTAGCGTACAACATTATTTGAACCTGCGCAATTGATTACACAAATTATTTTTTGGCAGAAAGGAATGAATATTAGACAGGTTTGTTTCCTAAATTTTCAATTGATTATTTACCAGGATGTCCACGACCAAATTTTTGCTGAGAATTCTTAGGGGTCATCCATTTTTGACGTAACGAAAACGCCTTTACGTCGTTGATTGGTTGGATTACATTCAACAGTGATGATTGACAGGTCAAGTTTCTAAAATTCTAAAAGAATCTTAATAATTATGCTAAAAGTTCTGCAAAATATTCTATGATGCAGAAATTTTCTTATCCAATGCTGAATAGTCCACCAGGAAATACATGCTTCTAAATAAGGAAATAAGACTCGCAACCCCTTTAATTCAATCAATAAAAATCTTGGAGCCCTCTAAAGAAGTTATCAGAATCAATCAATCAACCAATCAGTGTCAAGGCTATTAAAATGCTCAAACTGCTTTTCAAATCGTTCCAAAACTGTTACAGTGTAAATAGACTTTGAGGATAACACAATGTGTACAACCATCAAACTTACGAAACATTCGAGCGCAAAGTAATAAAAGGTTATAATGTTTGTAACTTTGTGCTTGCCGGTCATCCAGGTCCTAAACCATCGTGAACATCGAAGTTAAATGTCTGCATCAATCCTATCTACTACATACCACTCCAATCATGTAACGTTTTCCGCACAAATTGGCTCACAAACAACATCCTGGAGTAAATGCATTTCCACCCTCCATTTTAATCGATCGTAAACCGATGGACCCAGTTTATAATTAGAATGTTTACCTTTACCGATTCCTCCTTCAGGTTTGGCCATCGAAGTGACAGTAAAATTTATCGATCGTTTTAAAACAACAAACCATTGCGATGACGATCGTATGTACCTTCCCCGCTACGGCCCACGAAACAGGAAGCCTCAATCAGTGGCACTCCTTCTTACCTGCAAATAAATAAATAATCATGATTTGTAATCACATGGCGTAATGCTTGAATTAGCAGCAAATGGGAAAATGCAAAGGTGAAGGAAATGCGTCGTGAGACAAACGCAAAACACTTGCGCGGTTCGGAACGAAACCTTGGACGATAACACACAGTGTTCGCTGCTGTGAAAGTGAAAGAAGCTGTTGTAACGCGGTTTTCCCCGCACATTCGACGATTGTTAACCGATTTGCAAACAAAACGCTTGTGCGCCTTGTTAAACCGACTAAATGCTGCCAGGTGCGCGGCCAAATAGAGCGTGGGCTAGTTGGGGGATAGGAGCAAGGCCCAACACCTCGCGCTGCAATTAGCAATACATTTATTTGGATTTTCACGCCCATAATTCAAAATTTACGACATAATAACAGTGCTTAAAGGTGGGCGAACACTACAACGACTTGTGTTTTGCTGTGTGTGTGTGTTTACGTCTCTTTTTCTCTAATTCAACCCTCGTGCTGGTGGTAAGCAACCCCGTGCCTTGACCTTTCTCCTTCCAGAGCGATTCCGGAGTGTTGGAGCGAGGCTAACATCACCCGCAGACCATCATCCAAAGAACTCACTGCTGTTAGGACCACATTGACAATCGCTGGTCCCTTCACCTTCCAGCTTCGTTGGCCACTTTTCCGCAGGCTTTTCCAAGCGCGTAACGTAACGGCGACTGGCGACGCCGGCGCTAAATGGAACGCTCAACCGAAAGGGACATGTGTCTCCCATAAATTGTCCTCCGCAGGGGCACGACCAAGCCACCGCCACAATTTCTCAATTCCCCAATCACTACATAAATCGCGACCTGCCAATTGGACACAGTTTACGAGTTTCGTTAGCGTTTTTTTTCTTCTTTATTCTCTCACTCCCTCTACCTTAACCATCGCTCGCGGTCTCTATCAACCGTGTGCCCTTGTTCTAAACAATTCTATCGCTCTCGATCGTCCTGTGCCACCAACACGATCAAGAGCGCACACCGGAGCGCAACATTGTCGCATGTCCCGGGAGGATTAATTTTAAACACAAACCAGCCAGAATGTGCAAAAGGTGTGCTGCGTGGAGCTTTCAATGCGAATATAAAACGACTGTCCAGGGACTTTTTTTTTGGCGAGCTTCAGCCACGACCGCTGGTGTTCTATGCCCACCTAGGGGACGTGTGCTCAGCAAACCGGGCCATACGTGCGGCGTTTTGCCTTTTCTAGCCTAGCTTTGGGTTTTCTAGCGATGCTCGATGGGGTCAATAACAAACACGATCCGAGAGCTCACGCAGCGTATGATAAATCCCGCACCGTTTCACTCCCGCCGCGGGAAAGGACAAATAATAGCGGAGAGATGGTTCTGCGAGCGAACGGTTTTTTTCCGATTCCGAAGCATCAGCAAATCTTTTCCCCTCGGCTTGGCGTGTGGCCAACTGTGTTGGCGCGCGCGCTTATGGAATTGGTTTCGATTTGATTGCTTGGCTTTTGGGCCGGAGTGTGGAATCCATGGATAGGGGGATAGAGAAAGAGCGCTGCTTTATTCAAACTTTATGGCGAAATAACAGGCACAAGCCCTGGGTGCGATGAATTGTGTGCTTTTAATAGAGCTTGCATAGGGAGGATGGTATACATTTAATGTCTAGATGATAGTTGACAACGACTGAGCAAATTTGGTTTGTTTGTTTCATGTCTACTTGCTCTTATGCGTATACGACTTCTATCGATTTTATCTCGGAACATCGGACACTATAGGATCTTCTATTGAAAGTCGGTAAAGTTACAATTTGAACTCAAATCACTTGTTTATTTTAATACTAAGACCTTTGCGAAGAACTCATTAACACCAGTTTTCATATTTTTGTTGCATAAAGAGCAAAATTTTGGGGTTTTTAATTTCATTTCGAATGCATTTGCAAACAAAATCGGATTCCAAATAACCAGGACTCAATATTATTACATTTCAAGGGCTAGAAAGACCAAGCAATAGCTCTTCTTTGCAATAAGGAGAACAACCTCAGCACCTTACTACTAAAAAAAAGTCGTACCATATCCGATAGAATATAAAAAATATTTGTAGACAGCAATGCTCTTTAATTGCCTTTACTTATTGTTTCAAAATAATTGTCATTTACAAAACTAATACACCAACACCAACAATAAGAAACATGTTCTATTGAACAAATTCCACCCAGCAAGCTGATCAGCATTCTAAAAATTACGATTGTATTGTGAGTTCCGCGTAAAACCATTGTACGGTGTGTACCTACATTGCTTCCTCAACATACAAACTAACGAAAAGCTCTGATTAAAATGGAATTTTTGATCATGAACCCCGAACGCACTGATGCCCCGGTGCTATCACTTCACCGTTCCCATATTATTATCAACATATCGTTGCAACGCACATATCATTACGCGACGACGGCCCCGCTGTCTGGTCTGTTGCTGAAGAGCACACGAGCTAAAACGCTACCTTGACCGCCGGCACTACCCGCACGCACTGATGACATCATTTAGGCGGCACACATTAGCCTCACCTGACACCCGGGGGCGACTGATAACAGTACGATGATGGATCGAACGCCAGTAGCAATGCACGCATCCGGGAAGGAAAGGGGCTGGTCCGCGCAAAACAACATGCCAATGGGCTGATGCTGCTGATCGGTATGGAAAGGGACGGCGCAGGGAAAGGGACTTGCAGGAAATTACAGAAATTGTCTCACTTCCCCCGAAGGGGGACGACACACCGGCACGCACACACAGACACGGTGTGTCAATGAGCCAGCGAGGTGCCAAAACTGTCATCATGATCGATTGAAACGATCTATTAGGTGGGGAGAGAGATAGACAGAGAGAAATGGTACCGATGGACCAGGAGCAAGGATCAAAGGTCTGCGGGTAATTTACGCGAGCTCCAGTTACGTTTTATGACAGAAATTGGAATGATGAAGGTTAACAAAGAGTATTAGTAATCGAATATGATGTGTGCTGTGGAAGTAGTGGGAAATTGTAACGTTAAAATAACGACAGTCATTAGCCAGCTCAGCGGCGTGGCACAGCGCATAAACAATGAAGCCGTTTTAAATTAGCTTCAAACCTGTCGTAAGTGTTGTTTAAATTGAAATTGATAATTCTTTTTACAAAATTTTACACTTCAAATAGAGATGTTTTTACATACACATACAAACAATTGAATTGAATGAATAATAACAGTTGCTAGCTCACAAATTAAAACGAACATTATAATTATTGATTATTGCTAAATTGATACAACAGTAGAGAATTACAATTTAAAATAATAATAGTAGTTCAAAAAGAATGATTTGTGAGCCTGTCGCTGCCATTCCACGTTTAGTGTTCTAATCAATGCTACCAAAACGCTTTAGGGGTAGCTCTTTAAACAAGTTATTTTTGAAACATGGCATTATATTTATTGCTGATTAAAATATATCTCTCATAAGGAAATGTCCTAGCCGCAAGGATTGTTTTGTGAATTCTCAAGTGTATCTAATCGCAGTGCTTGCTAAACTGTATTGGGTGTTTTGATAAGTTCGAATGTTTTTGTTTTACATGAATACGTTAAGTTACGATTTGACTTGAAGATCTCTTGTCATGCATGTGTCACACATTTTATTTAGGGTTTTAAAAAAATACACTGTCAGTTACTATGACAAACTAATGTTTGCATTATTACGCATAAGAAAAATCAACATTTGTGTGTGGATTCAACAGGGTTCCAATTGTACCCCAAGCCACAACATGATCCAGTTGATAATGATTATAAAAGAGTATTTCGTCGTTTAGGATGAAAAAACTGTTTTTAACAATTGAACTTAGGGGTCATCCATGAATAACGCAACCCAAAAAATGATTATTTTTAATCCCTTCGCACTCTAGTGTATCAAAATGCAAGGCAAGAAGAGGCTATTTTCTGTTGATAATGTAACATTTTGGCCTAACACTTCCTTGTCAAATAAATAAAAACATAGAAATCGGAATAAGTTTCAGGTAAATCTGATTCAGTTTCTTGAATATGAATGAATCTTTGAAATGATTCAATGAATCTGATTCTCGGTTGAAATATTCATGTATCTCAAAAGATTCATGTAGCGGAACTTGGGGCAAGTGTGCCACCTTAAGCATTTCAAGTTATAACTCACTAAAACGTGTTTTTCAAAAGCCGATTTAAATCTCATAACCATTTTACATCTATTTCCTCACTTATAAATGAGTTTCGCTTGAAAAAAGTGCAAACAAAACAGTTTCGCAGCAAAACATATCGCAATATGGGTTGTTGCTGGTCTGTTTTTCCGGAGTAGAATCCGCTTGTAAAAGCGCACCATACCGCTGAACGCTACAACAATGTTTACATTTTTGACAGCTCGCGCCTATGAAAGATGGTGGCACACTTGCCCCAAATAGAGATGGCTCTTTTGCCCCAAAAGTTGTAACTTTTTTGAAATTGAATTTTTCAGTGACAAAAAGAAAGTTTTTTTCTTCCACAAAAAATTTCACGTTTTCTCAGCTATACGGTGGTGTAAATATTTTCTCGGTTGATTGTTCGCATGATTTTTGAGAGCTTATTTGGTTGGATTAAAAAATTATAATATTCTGCTCAATTTTGAAACTCAATATAAATCAGTTCAAAACAATGGGAAATATCGGTTGATCTATATGAAATTCGGCTCAGTATACCTAGTCATTGGAAAGCAGCCAACTGTAAACACAATTGATCATTAAACTAAAGTTTTTAAGGAAAAATGCTTGGTGGCACTCTTGCCCCGTATGGCACACTTGCCCCAAATTCCGCTATATGAAAAGATTCACATATTTTGAAACATTCAGCCTCCTTGGAGATGCATGAGTCTTTTGAGATTCGATTAATCGCTCATCGCTGAAGATTCGTATGAATGAATCTCAACGAAAGATATGTTTAATATGTTTATTGATTAATCCATCGGGATCTTGAAGATCCTACATGAATGTACTTAAATAAGTGCTTATAGAATATGTAAGGTACATAAATCGATAGGGGACAGGTGCACGAGAATAGAAAATGTATTTTGAAAATAAAATTATTGCGTAAATTGTGTCCTGAGTCTATCTTTAAAAACATTCTGTGGTATGTTGAAATCAAATAAATCAAAGTTATTTATGAATTTTCGACACATAGCTGACATAGGATCAGACTGGCCAACATGAGTTCTATAACGAGGGACGGATATGAATTGACGTGTACGTAGATTCCTAGATGGCGCGTTAAATTCTATCGTAGCTAATAGAGTAGGAGCATCAAAGATTCATGAACTACTCGGAAACAAGGAGAAGATAAGTTTGAATTGATTCTTCTCATGAAAAAACTATCTTTTTATAGATTCCTTCATTTTATGCATTTATGCACGCAATTTGAACTTGGCATCGTAATCTACTATAGAGTTTTTGGAGCATCTTATGCTTTTACTTCTCACCCTTTCAACTGTCACCACAACAAAGTATCTTTCCTCTCTACTGTAAGCGTTACGTAGTTAATGGATAAACCCTATTGATGTAAACTACGAATAGCGATATCTGTGCGAACTTATTTGTACTCCTAAATATCAAAATCAAAGGCGAGAAACTGGTATAGAACAAAATATTGTTTTAATATATGGATCGATATTTTACGCAATAATTTTATTTAAAAAAAAACTTTGATTCAGTTTTAACTGTGAGGTTTCATAGACCTTTAAACCGCACAGTTACTGTTTACCCGTACAAAATCATAGCTTTAAAGCTTTGTTGGCTTTAATTCCTACCGTGCTTTTTGTCGCTCTCGCCAGTACCGTTGTACCTACCCTCGGGCATCGTTCACCAACTGCCCAGCACTACTATTAATAATTTCAATTAAAAACGGATCTCATATAAATCATTTCTCGCGCTGTCCTGGCCCTGCCTGCCGCGGCGCAAATCTCATAGAAAAACACGCCTGATGAGCTGATGCCGCTTTAAAAGCGGCGCGGAAGACGTAACCGGCCAGTAGGGAAAGGGAATCCGCTGCAACTGTGCTTGAGGACAGAGAACCATCTTTCTACGGTAAGAAACGGCCTTCCTTAAATGCGTTCTTGCGTTCACCGTTCTGCTTTGCCATTGCTCGCTCTCTCCCACGGATTCGGGTGCAGCAGTGCGCACTGCACTGCTTCTCATTTTCTCCTTATCTATCTGTCTTTTTGTCTTGAAATTACGCGTCTGCAAATGATGAAGAAGACCCATAGGTAAAGCGACAACCACGACAGAGGAGCAGAAGGAAAGAAAGAAAAAAAAACGCTCACTTCGTTAAGCCGATGGAAATGGAAACCCCTCGAAGGAATAGAGCAAACGGAAAGGGCTGACGGCGGCAGGTGCTGCACACTTTAATGCCCTTAACTGGAAAAGCTAGCAGCTAGTCCAACAAACGGCCGGTGGCTGGCGGGCAGGAAAACCGAAATATTCTCACCAACAGCAAACGGTTGCCCATTAAAATCTGCAACACGCGCTTCCTTTCTAAGAACGAACGTAATCTTGAGTCGATGATTTCTCTCCCGGCGATACCAAACACGGATTCGCTGGCCAGCGCGCGGCTGGACATTTCGTGCGATTTGTGTTCGCAAATAAAGCAAAAGCAGCCAAGAACGAAGTGCAATTAAAATGTAATAAAAGTGCATTTTTACACACATTGCCCTTCCGCGCTCTGCTTGCTTGCCGTCTCTTCCGTCTTCACGCTGATCGCAGAAACGGGTGAAGCGACGGGTGCTCAGCTCCCTGGGAAAACTTGATTATGTGTCGAAATGGTCCTGCGCGCCCTTTAATTTTTATTGCGCTCGATTGCGATCACACACGTTTATCACCATCGCAACCGAACTCCTACCTCCTTCCAGCAGCAGTAAATGCCCGTAAATTGATTCTTAATGCAATAGAGCGGGGCGTGATAAAATGGTTCTACACATTGTTTCGCAGTTCGCGCTCCATCTATCCAGCTTCGTTTTGCTCGGTACGGCTTTTTGCGATCATTCAATTACTACTATCATGTTTTAGTAAAAAACGCACAATTATGCGTCTCTCCTTCGTACTGTCTCGCTCGCCGAAGCAGCGGGATTACAGCACGGATTTATCAGTTTATGATACTGTCATTCGATTTATTGAATTCTTGTTTAATTAGCGAAATTAAATGGTGCGGCCGCAGCAGGGAGGCAAGAATGTTATATTTACACCCACAATCCTACAAATTGATTGAGGATGTTTATCGACGCATTTCTGACGATTCCCATGAACGATATAAACGATATTTTGTTGTGTAGCATTGATAGGGACAGGATATTTTCCCATAAAATTGATGCGAATCATAAACAGTTCTTAGAGTTTGTTAACAATGTTATCAATATGTTCAATATACCTTCCACGTAAGAAAATACAGAAGCGATTAATTGCATGTTTTAAGCATTTAGATATTCAAGACACATCTTAGGTTTGCATTGTATATCCAAACGTTAAAGAGAATAGACTAGACTAATCCTTGTTATCAGAAGAATACATCTGATATTTAGCCGAATATTTTGAAAAATTAATCTTAAAAGTCTGACGATTTCTAGGCGTTTCTAGCACTTTTTGCCAGAAGTGGGTTAAGAAACAAACAATAATTAGATAATACCATACTTCATCATAATTGTTTATAATGCTTTGATAACCCTTAACTAAACCTTAAAATCTAAAAAATCGTATTTCAACGACATGTTTACAACACAAAATTTTTCAAATCAGATTTTACAGAGACCTAAAGTCTTTCACTTCATAAGGCTCTTCAAAAACAAACAAAAATGATATTCTTCATTGCAAACCAACCTTTACCATTTTTGGTTTAAGAAATTGGTTTAATATTTTTCTGTAAAAAAAAACCAACTATATTACGAGACAACAGAAAACCAATATCCGGAAATGGAGACCGTCTTATTTATTTGGCCAATGTGTTCAGCGTTACATAAAAACAAAACTCTTTAAATTCCTGCTAAAATAGCAAACGTGTACCACTTTCCGGCAAATGCAACAAACCGCATAACCTTTTTTCCACCAAGCAGCTCACGAAAAAAGCATTACACTTTCTACACACCCCTCCCAGAGTTACTCTCTACACTCCAGCCTAACTGGACAACTATCCAGCAAATGCTCTAAACGGTCTCGTCTCTATTCCTGTTCCACACGCCCGCGCCAAAAGCTGCAGGGTGACTACGACGACAGCCGTCGACCATCATAGTGTCAAAATCCACAAAAATTCTCATAAATTCCCGCCAACTGCATGGACGTTAAATTTTTGCCAACCCCTAGCTACAGCTAGCTGATGCTGGTTTTGACTTCCTACCCTACCGCGGAGGAAATCGGGACAACGCAACTACCCAAACCGCCTAACCGTCAAACATACCAATGTGTGTTTCCAACCACGCCGACGGTGGCAGCGAGAGATATAACTTTGGGCCCCAGGGAATGGAATTTTTATATCGCTCATTAACCTTAATGAAGAACAAGTATAGCGGGAGCTGTAGGGGCTAGTAGTAGTACGCGCTACGGCCTAACAGAACGTTCAGCGCTGGCGCAGATTCATTCAGTTCAGGTTGATTTTTTCCTGCAATTGTGGAGGTGGAGGACAATCAAGCAGGAGGGCGACCGTCGTCAAGACTTGCAGGTTGTTGTTTATTGGTGAAAATGTGATGTGAAAAGTGCAACTGTGTCCTCCCGGAAGGTGCACCGACAACAGTGCTGCAGATGGTGTCTTCACTTGTCTGCACGGAACAACCGGAGGACGACGGTACGGCTTCCTTCCCCGGCAGTGCTACCAAGGCGTAGGGAAGGAAACCAGATGACACGATAGTTACGGAGGTCGTTCCTTCTTAGCCCTTATGCCATTGCAACCATTGAAGGTGTTGCTGGTTTCAGCAAACGTGACGTCTTATGCTCTAGCCAACGTCCAGAGCTCCCGGTGTTGGAACAAAATACAGACGGACGGGAGGAAATAAATGGCCGAAGAAAAATTGGACACTACACAGCATTTCGTTCTTCAGCGCCGCTCTCCCCCGACCAGGCGATGACAGCGTGAAACATTGCCCCAAAGGTGACCAACAACAACCGGTACACACTAACGTGCTCCCGCGTGCCATAGTAGTGTCCACCAGATTGTGCGCGCGCATATTTATTTCACCTTTAAAACGTTTTACTACTACTCCCACACCCAGCAGCAACGAAACGAAAACGTCTAGGAAAGAACATTCGTAATGTGGCACCCCAAAGCTCCAGTCCTTTCCTTCCCTTCGTGCAAACGATGGCTTACTTTTAAAGCGATCGTTTTAACAGGTCTACGGTTATTGTTATTATCTTAACTGCGCTCTTGCGTTCTTGCCCAGCGAAAGAGGCAGCATTTGCAACAAGAAGAAACAAAAACAAACGGAAACTACACTCCAACGCGTCACAATCCTTAATGGAGTTTCCGAATCGTTCGATACACTTAACACCTCGTTTACAGACCTTGCCGCTTGCTGGAATGGTTTTCGAAGCACAGCAAACGGATGGATCGCTTTTCGCAATCGGTCCCATTACAGTGCTAGATGGAAGTGAAATAAAAGTGTTTTACTACAATTGATGAAATTAGTATAACTCACTAAAGAGTTCATTTCTTTGAATAAACCCACTTTATGGCAAGTCTATTAACTGCTATAAATAGTTGCCATAATTTTTGGGGATATTTTTCCTTAAAGAATTTGAAAATTATATAATGGATCTTGATTATCATATTAGCTTCAAGAGTTTGGCATTGTAAGCGCTGACTGAAGTAAAAAAAACTTTACCTAATTTTAATTTTAAACCCACACAGTAACCTATCGTTTCAGGCTCACAGCGTCTGCTAAGGCAGTACTATTTTTTCCCGAGAGAGGGTGCTACAGTAGCATCACATTACTAAGCAATATTCTTAGCACTATAACCACCAGACGTTATAAGAATATATTGTCAATATTCGTTGCTTCAATGAACAGATAATAATGTGCTTTTTGAAACACATTTCACGAATATTGTGTATAATGCTTTGATATAATTACCGTAAACAAATTTTAATATTAAAAGCATAAAAAAGGACCATTTAAAACAACTTTGTTGGTGCTTGTTCATTTTTTTTTAATTCGGTCATAAAACACTCGCAAAAGTCAAGCATACCACTAGCAACAACACTTGTTTTCAACCAATGCTAACATCAACTCACCCACAAAAATCCTTTTAGTCAAACGATTTGCAGAGAAATTGGAATCACCAATTGAAAGCACATTCATTCATTTATGCCACTGCAAATGAGCTGAACGTTAGCAAAAAAGTGCATCAGCACCGTGTTTCACATTGCCGCATGACCGCACCGTAGCCGAGTGCCAATATGCACCAAACTGCAGCAGCAACAGAAACAACAGAAGCACCAGTAGTAAACGACAACTAACGACATCTGCTGCTTCGAAATGCAATTGCATCCAATAGACAAGGGGGAAAATAAAAACAATACATTTCCTGCCAATAAAACACTGCCACTGTTCGAATACGTGCGCACGGGGCAAGTGAATACGACACACACGTGTACACTACCGGTATAGGATGCACCGACGACGAGCACCCACCGCTTGTACTACGATGAAACGATGCTCCATACACACCAGAACGATGGTGTTGCATTTTGCCGTGTCATTTACGGTCCACATCCACTCTCTCCAATACAGTGGCCACCTCCGCCCGCTACATATACGCTACCCATGCATATATGCTCCCTTCGATAGGTGGGAGTTTAACGAAAAAGAATTGAAATTGCTTCCATTCTCGCCAGTATCACTCAAATCAATTTACGGCCAATTTTCCGAAGTGAAACTCTTGCAATGGTGCAACGGTTGCAGTGTGGCAGTATGACCCCACATCATATGGCAGCGGTTTGAGAAGCTGGAAATAAAAGTCCAATGTACTATTCTCCTAAGGCTAAACGAGCCAATGCTTATTAAACCGTCCGTTCTAGGGTGACACTTGTCGGAATGAAACATTCACAAACGATCGCTTCGGAAGTGAAAAGATAGTAGAAAGCAGGTCAATATAGTACAAATTATTCTTCAAATTTCTAGAAGCATAAAGAGCTTCACTTGGCATACATTAAATTAAAGGCAACCAAACTTCTCTTCATACTCCTCAAAGAAGCTTAGATTCTACAGGACTTGAATATGATAGTTGGTAGGAAAATCACAGGACCATTCAGATTTAAAAAAGGGCCAAAACTTGCTACAAAAGTCGTTCTGTCAAATGTGCAACAGCTGTATTTACCATTACCTTCCTAGCTCCTTCATACTAGCCTACAACTTCTGCTAAACTTCTTCTAAAATCCCGACGAGAATTTGGAATTTGCACACGCGGTACACCGGGGTAAAAATTTAACGGTAAAGTGTACTTTTGCAAACAGTAAAAGGTGTGAATTTCCTTAAACCATTCCACACCACAGCACCAAAAACACCAAAAACAAAAACATGCTGCCGAGCGTGCATACCAAACTTCGGTGCCGACAAATGCAAATGCCTTCCTGCACTTCCTGCTAAGCGAAAAACAACGAAAAACAACGAAACACACACACAACGAATGGATACATTTCCAAAAGCATCGTTTAAGATGCAATTTGCTTCTGGGAATTGCCAGCCACTCCTCGCTACTCGGCCTTAAAGCGGGAGCACCTTTTGCTTGTGGAAAATACGATTATTAATGGCTGCTGTAGGATGCTGTGTTACCCGTTGCTGTTGGCAGCGATGTCACAAAGCGGTTTTGCTTGTGCTGTGCTGCACACACGTGTACTGGGTGGATTTTTGGCATCCCCGGAAAGGTTTGAAGCATTTGGTTAAGCATTGCTCCTACACATGTGCAGCTGTACCAGCGGTTGTATGCATTTTTCATGTTAAGTGGGTACCACCCCCCGGCGGCTCAAGACAAAAGGAGATTCGAGGGAAATTTCTAGCTGTGTGGCGATGCATTTTCACCGTAGAAATTTTACAAACTAATTTCACGAACAAGCGCTTTTGGGTGTGCCTGTTCTTCTGGAAACAAAGACAAATGAGCGGTGGTTTCGGCAACAGGCGCGCTCTTTGTTTCCTCGTGGCGTTTAGGGGAGAATTTGTAGAATGATGTGTGCAGCATTGATTTAAAATTAAAGCCAGAATATTATTATCTACTCATTCCATATTTTCATGCTGAGTATATTAAAGTATTTTAGGCAACGAACTAAAACCTACGCATGAAATGTGATTATATCAGGCGATACGCGAGTACTTTGACATTCAAAATTAAAATACTAAAACAAGTTGCAATTTTGACGGCGTGATTATTTATCACTAAATATCTGGTTATAATATACGAATTACCAAAAACCAAAGAGAATTGAGAATACCTGTTGTGTCCTTTGCGCCATTCAATTTGCTACTGGTTATTCAAAAGTCTTGAGTTCATTTCAATCACTTCATTATAGAGTTCATTTTGCTATCCTAATTTATTCCTACGAGTTCATTTCTAGCTAACCTGCATTCATTTATTTTTCCGAACTGACTTTTTCATTTAACTTTGTTTTTAATTTATTAAATTTTTAGCAAAAATGTTTGTGGAATAATTTTAAAGTTGAGCATAAATAGTCCAAACAGTGCCGATCATTTGTTTCAATTGTTTCATAATCACTATTTCTGAGGATGAAACTATTTCGTTATATAAACATTTAGCTCCAAGCTTATGTTTATGAAAACCCATGGACCTAGACTAGACTTATGGATGATTAGCTATATTACGTAGCTAGACCCTGTCAACCTTGTCAAGAGACAATTCGAGATGAAATCAGTTGCTATGAAAATATAATATTTTTAGTAGTAACACCAGATTTCCTTTAAGTATATCCACGTCTGATTTAAATATGAAAAACAGCGGCAAATATTTTATAATGATCGAATTAGCTCAAGAAAAGGATTAATCAATGATTCCGGAAAAAAATCCAATAATACACAAGTATGACATTTAGTATTTGTCCAAATAAAATCGAGAGACGTTCAATTAGGAAATCAAATGGACTACTCTAATACAGAGTTTTCCTTGTCACTTTCGAATACGCACATAATTATTCACCACATTCAAGATGTTTTCCAACAGCTGTCAAATGGAATTTCAGTTTTAACACATGATTTTCAACACATAACAAAGAACTGTCAAACTCAACCCAGCTTGAGTCATGTTTAAAAACATATTGAACAAATTAAAAATTATAATGACGGAAATAAAATATCAGATTTATGTGGATTAACTTGTGGCACGCGATGAATAACAATGGTTACATTCGAACGTAACTTGGAAAACCCTGAAAACGCTGACTTGACAATCTACGAGATTTGTAGTTTTAGAACAACATACTTCATTAAAATTGCTGATTTACTTTAAATTTCCACAAGACAATCTATTTTAAAGCTTATCAATAAAATGATTCTCAAACTTCATTATGCTGCATCGTACGATAGTGCATTTATTAATAAACATTCATAACCCGATAAGCTTCCTTCAAATTCAAACAAAGATGAACAGCCCCAGGAGTCCTGAAACCGTTTCTCTGCACCAGCGCACAGAACCGCATCAAGTAAACCGAATAAACATACTTGCCACACTTCCACTGTCCTACTGCAAGTAAGCCCCATTCAAGATGTTCATCACACAAAAGTACTTTCCATACCGTGCGGTAATCTTTCAAACCAACTAAACTTACACTACACATATCGATGGCAGGGGGAGCAGCCATCGTGCCCGGCTGAACTTCTTTACCATGTCAACCGCCTGCCGCGCCATCACACATCCCATGCCACACGCAAAAGGAGAAGTTTTGCAAAGTTCCTAACACGGAACCAAGCGCACCAAGTGTGCCTCCGACTGTTATTTTTCGCGAATATAGATCTTCTGCACGCCCGCCGTAGAGTCTTCCGCTGTGAAGTGGAAGTGTGATCCGAATGTACTTTTCGGGCAGCGCAAAAATCCCCCTGGGTTACACGTTCCAGGGCGGTCGCCCTTGGGAACAAAACTTAGCGTCGCTCGACAAGCAGACTCTCTGTCTTTGCATAGGTCCGATACGATCTGGCACCAACTTGCTCCTCTTGCGGCGGACTCACTGTGAGCTGTGCGGTGTGGTGGTAGTCTAACACACTTCAAAATTCAATTCCCTCGCCAAGTAACATTTTACTGATCGTACGTGACGGACAAGGGTAGGAAACTTTCGGTGCACATAACTCTTGCCCTCTCCGCACACAGGCCTCATCCATCACGCAAAAGGGTCGAATATCGCATCCAAAGTGAGAAGAGCAACAAAAAAACAATAAAACCCCACAGAGCAGAGCATTTGTTTGAGCGAGTGCAAAACTTTCTGCACGCCATGGTGGGACGCCACCGAAAACGTCATTGTTTACATTTCCATCTTCTTCACAAATCCCGAGACACCACAAATGCTCAATTTTTTTTTTTTTTTTTTTTGATTCCCGGAAGCATCCCCAAGTCAGATGTTTCGACGGGCTTTTATGGTAACCCTTGTGCCATGTTGCGAATGTTGCGGTTTGTACAAACAGCATCAGCAAAAGAAGAAGAAAAATACTGGAAAAAAGACACTTCAACTATTCGCGGGCGTGCGGAAAGAGTAGTTTGAAGTGTTCCCTCAGAAAACTGTGCGAAACAATAAAGGATTCTATCCGGCGTCGTATCCGGGCAGGATGGGTACGCGGCGCCCGAGGGATCAGCCCCGAGAAACCGCTTCACTGATCAATTTACTTTCCCGTTAGTAGTAAGTTTTGATTTATCAACTTCCCGAGCGCCACGGAACGTCGTGACCGGGGAACTGATCCGTACCTTCCGTGCTTTACTGAAGGGGTGGTAGAAAAAAGAGCAAACACACAATCCAACCAGCTCGCTTTTTTGTGTATTTTTAGCCCGGGGTTTTTGCAACTTTCGTGCATGCCTCCGCATGCAACCCGAACCGAAGTCAAACAAACACATCTACTTTTTGGTCCTCACTCTCACTCGGTCTTAACCTTGCGCAGCACCCGTTGGGCATGCTGGCAATCTGAGGTCACCGCTTAGTGCCTGGTGGAAGAAAAAAAAAACAACCAAACACAATATACCCCATTTCCAAGGAGGTTTTGGCGTATGTCGTGCACAACCCACAGCACTGGGGTTCAACTTTTCTCACCTTCTCTGCTCGTTTTATTAGACAACAACTGATTTAGTTTGGTTTAGCTAAACCACCGTGTGTGTGTGTGTGTGTGTGTGTGTGTGTGTGTGTGTGTGTGTGTGTGTGTGTGTGTGTTTATCCACCGTACCGTTATGTGTACTGGAATTCAATCAAATTCATCATACTGGAGAAAGATTGGTTGGAACAAGGACGCTATTGGAAAAGTCCGAAATTAGGAAAACTTTTAATTGCAAACAGTTTTCCCCGAAGGGTGGTCGGTAAAGCTTGGTAAAACGAAAATGGAAAGGATTGCGCTATGCTGCAAGGTAAACTAAGAGCACACAACAGTATCAACAGTATCCCTTTTTTCCGATAACTGGTCAGTTACGAGCTTGTTACACAAGCTGCCTAAGTGGAAATGCCTCGTTGGGATTAGGTAATGTTATCCTCGGTATGCATCACAGTGCTGCTAAATTGTTTGCATGAATTCCGAAAATAGGAGGCGAAATATAAGCTTTTTTAGAGTTGTTGTTGCAGTCACGGGATCAATACCAGGTGAGGTTTAATTAAGTTGATACTAGGAACGATTGAACCCATTAGATTAAGCGATATAGCTATTCAATGTTGAGCTACTCAAGCTACTCAAAGGTGCATTTGTGTAGATGTTAGGGATTTGCAGCTAGGATGTCTTCAGATATTGAAGAGGGCATGTCTTTAGGTATTTATGCAGTAGCTCAATCTGGAGTTATACTTAGATATAATATCTTACATTCTTTTTCTGAAAATGACAACAGGAATGATTTTACCAACCTTTGATTTATCATATGGATTTCCAGTACAGAACTGATGAACTCGCAGATCATGTGAAGAATATTTATAAAATAACTTCAAAATTCCTAAAATCTTTTCCCTGATTTTTCAATACATCGAATTCTAAAACTCAAACTAGCAGGAAATAGAAATGTGAGGTTTTAGATCCCCGGTTCCATCCCATACAAATTGCTGTCAAGTCACCGTGCACGATGAGACATCAGCATTGCTTAGCAATAACTTTTACTTCTCATGTCCTGGCCAACGGTGCTGGTACACGATTACAAGATGTATGCAATGACCGGTCAATGTAAGCATCAGAAGGTCTTCTCGAATTTTCAAAAAGCAAATAATGGGATGCTCAACTTAATTGTTACAGTTTGTATGTTCCAAGAACTTAAGATTAGTTTTGCTGCTTTTTTGGATAAGAAATAGCGACCAAAATTAAAAAAAAAAACATTATAGCCCAAACAATTAACTGATCTGCTAGTACCCTTACAAATGCCTTAAATGTGTAAATACAGTTGTTTACAAAAATAATGTTTTTCGATCAGTATCCAACATTTCTCTAAATATTAAAGAGAAACTAATTGACTTGAAATATTGTTCAGATGTTTTTTAATGTTGTTTTCTTCTCCTTGTCGAGAGCTTTCAAAGAAAGTATAGTTTGATTTGGAGTTTATTATAAAAAATGACCAAATTATAGTCAAAACTCACTATGATACTTTTAACGTTTGCAATTTGAACTGTTCCAAGAGAACAAATCCGAGAGATAACCGTAGTAGCAAAACTCAAAATCTCTATAATTCAAAATACCTTCTACTTCCCCGTGAATTCCCGTCTATCGATCGAGAAACAGTACTACAGCACAACAACAGATAATTCCTTCTACATTTTGGTACACCTGTGATTACTTCGCGAGAAGTATGTTTAACGAGATTCCTCTACTTCCAAAACAGTAAAAACAAAGAATAAACAAAATCCCTCCTATTAATCATTCAACACAAAAGTATTACTATTTGTTCAAACAAAACAACAAACTACTTGTCGCCAATTGGCAAACACCACTCCGTACATCTTCCACAGAAGATATCTCAAGTTCAACCCTTTTCTTTAGCAGCTTTTGCACAGCAACTACTACAGAGCATGCAGGGCTGTGCACGTAAATACGTAAATACGATGAGCAGGAAAATTGAAAAATATAAATCTCTTTATGTTTATTTTTCATAACGAGATGCTGATTAAACTAGCAACCGCCGGGACCGGGCCCCGCCACGCGCTAGGAAACAATGAAAGGGATAAAATACGGTATTGGAGTGAGGAGGGAACAAGAAGCAGGAGGACACTATTCGCCTGCGCCAAGACCACCGCAACAACACTGTCGGCAGAAACCGGCCGCACAAAAGGATCGTCTTTAGCGCAAAAGGCAAATCATGCTCCAAAAAGGACGACCGGGGCGGGAAGGTTTTGGTAGGTAAGGGGGCGCGCCATTTGGATGTACCACAAATGGCACGTTTTGTAGCCGCACAGCGCACCATTGTTGCACCGTACTTCTGGATGAAAGATTTTATGATTTAATATCTGCCGGAGGAGAAGCTTCTCCTTTGTCAAGCGTCGGCGTTTCTTTTGCTGCAAAGTAGAAATAGCGAGTGAGAGCGCGCGCGCGGCAGGAAATGAATGAAAATGGCAAAGCATCATTTGATGGTGCTGAAATTCATTCTTTTCTTCGTGTCACGATAAAACGATATCGTTTCGTGTAAGTATACATTCTTTCGTCCGGAGTTGCGAAACGACTTCCTATTTAACTCTTCAATTCCATCCCTTTCGTGTTGTGATCTTATTCTGCATTCCCATTGAATGGGTTTCCGTCTGGCAAAGGTCAACACACACACAAAAAAGTGCACTACATTCCTAGCATTACCCAGGCGGCGCATGCAGCGGTGCCCGTAGGAATGCGTCAATTGGGAATATCTGCTCCCCTGCGCCTGAGGGAGAAATGTCAATTTCACTTTCATGCCTACACACTGCCAACTGGAGCGTAGTGTTGGTGAACGTGATTGTTTTTAGGTTTTTCTTTTTCTTTTGCTCGAAGCATTATGGCTTTTCTTCACAAGGTACATAACAACCTTAACACGAAGCACCAACCACCAATGTCGATCAGGACACATCAACGGATTGATTAGTTAATTCGACTCGTCCGTTGCTTTCTCCACGGGCACGGTGGACTTCTAGCTAAACTCAGCTGACACTGAAAATGCCAACCGAACTGGGAAACCAGAAAAGGGAAACCGATCTTACCCCATGCCTCCCATTGAAGGTTGCTACTAATTTTCGCCACAAACAAACACCAAAACCCCAAGCCCTGCAAGCTCCGCACAGCCGAACAGATAGAACATGACGCTACTTTTCGAGCGTGTTGTGCGCGGTGGAAGGTTCCTACCAATCTTCCTGCCCGCTGTCCGTCCCTTCCCGTAGAGGCTCTAAATTTTTTCGACGTTATCGACAGCTTGGCGTGGTACGAGATTGACAGGCGACGACACTAACACGAATCGGAGTGCACGAACACAAAGAGAGGGAGAGAGAGAGGCTGCCCAACACAAGACCGCACCCAGGCGACAAGACGTCCTAAAACCGAGGCGAGGAATTGCAGTCGAGTTGACAAACAACCGTGCGTCTCCTTGCCGTCTTCCTATCAAACCCCCTCTTTCGTTCAGCGGCAGGCTCCAGTTGGGATGGAAAAATGCAGGAAAACAAATTAAACTACCACCAATCATTTCGTGCCACTCAAGCCCCAGCTGCCATTGACCTTTTTGGTGAAGTTGGAGAAACAAATTTAGCGCGCCGCTCTTTGCTTCACAGGATGGACATTTTTTGCTGGAACAAGATTGAAAAAAAGCACCTTGGCAGCTCTTTTACGCTGAAATGAAAAATTTCCATTCAAAATAGGTGATAAATTAGGCGGTGAAGTGTGGTTTAGTCCGCAACGTAGCTTAATTCCAATGCTGAACATTCAAAACTTTTATTGCTATGTTAGCGATAAAAGTCAAACAGAGCAGAGCTGGAGAGCTTTTTTCAATAATTAGGTCAGATTCGAATAAATAAAGTGATTTACATTGTACACAGAATATTGAAAAATTAGTTTCGTATCCTGGTCACGGCACCGAAGCTTAGGATATGTAGCGAAAAAAATGAGTGAAAATATTGTTTTGCTTGTTTTCAAATACGAAGGATTAATGAAATCATGACCATCAAAATATAATAATGGCAATGGGGGAATATTAAAATAAACTTTGGAACTATTGAAGCTATAAACTTGTAGCTTTAATGAGGCCAAGATTGGTAAATCCGTTTCATATCCTGTTCAAGGCATCAATATTGAGATATTCTCTGCAATTCTATATTAAAGTCAAATAGTTTGATTGGCGATTCGAATAATCAGCAAATTCATGATCAAAATAAACTGTCGAACTTTCGAAACTACAAAATAATAATTTGTAGCTTTAATGAGGCCAACATTGGTATCTCCGTTTCATATCCTGGTCACGGCACCAATATTAAGATATTCTCTCCAAATCTATATTACAGTCAAATTATTTGATTTTCGATTAGGATAATCTCGCATTTCAAGGTATTTTTAAAGCATTAAACAATTTGTGTAAGGTTTTGAACATTAACCATTACTGCTATCGAAAGTCCCCAGATCGCTAAAATGATTAAAATAATACATATAAGCAAAAACAACATAATAATCTCTTTCTATACCACTCATCTTGGCTATTCTAGCCACACGGCTATCACGGAACATCTTTCCTGATAAATCTAAAATCTTTAGACCTTTAGAAAGATTGCAAAAATGATCATTTAATTAATTAACAACATAAAATAATCTAAAATTAAGAAACACGTCACACAGCTAAGATCATCACACGTCTTAGAAAAGCTGACATCACCAACGGCTAGCAAAATCTCCTTCACAGAAGCTCTGCTTACAATAAGCTAAACTGACGTTTGAAATCCGGCAACACACGGGGCTTCCTCGGGGCTAAAGCGAACAAAAATCCCATTCCCAACCCGACAACAACAAGAACGACAGATGTTCCGTTTGGCAAAAGAGAGGCGAAAGAAAGCAACGTTCCTTTCCTTTTTGCTTTCCACAGATTAATTCCCAATATTTGTACATCACCCAAGACAAATCCGACGGAGCAGCAGTGACCTCTTCCTGCTTTACGCTTCCAGCTAGTTTTAGTGTCACACAAGAGTGTGCACTAATTGTCCCACATTTGGAAAACAGGAGATACCGACTGAAGGAAGAAGGATTTTCTGTTACAAATCCGACATCATTCAACACCATCCAGTCTGCACCAACCGTAGGATGCGCTCTCGAACTGCACAATCACACTGACGTTGACTAAAGTAATGGATGAAGTCAATGCACTGGTGCCTTTCTTGTGCGACACTTTTCAGCCACACCTTCGCAAAGATCTTGCCTTTTTTTCTGCTAGCTCATAAGCTTGCTACGAGGATGTGAGGTATTTCTAGTAAAATGGCAAAAATAAATTTCCCCACCATTTCAAGCTGAACCTACAAGCATCCCCTGCGAACAAAGAAACGATAGACCACCATTTTAAACACCTTCCCGCGTCTAGTGGGTTATTGCAGACTTCCCAGCCGTACCACGAGGAAGCACTCCAACCGTGAATAACCGAAACCGCCACCACACGAAGGCTGCTGTAGCTAGGAGCAAAGGAAAAGCGTCTTTCCATCAGGCGCCTGAACCATTTTTCAAAAACCGGGCGCCCGCGCGCGCTCCGCTACGGCTCATATTTATCAAATGTCAAAAACTTTAATTGCTCGTTTCTTTCCCGACGCTCGTAGTCTCCGTACGAGCACGGGCGACGAATGTGTGGCACACGATTTGACATTTTGCATCCGAGCGCTCGCCCAGCCCTCGGATTGGGGGCTACAAAACCCGTTCAAAAAAACGACGTCAAACCCTCTTTGCTACATGGAGCACACGCGCCTGCCACAGATGTAGGACGACATGCTGATTTTGCGTGATCTTGCCCACTAAATCTGGACGACCTTCTCTGCCTCTCGGCTCCCTCCGCTGTGTATCGTGTGACATTCCCACCAAAGCCCGCAGAAAGCTTTCGTTGCGTTTGTGTTTTCTCCACCGGAGAAAATATCATTTCCCATTTAAGCCGCCTTCACTCGCACGATGCTGATGGCGTATGGCTGTTTATCAGGCGACTCTATTTCCAAGTCGCTGCCGACCGCGATAATGAAGTCATTTGTTTGCGGTGTGCATCTTTGGACCCGCGAGGAGTGCGCTAGCAGCTCCAATATTCCGCGTGTTTGAAGGTATTGAGTTTTGCAACGTTATCACAGCTGCAATCGACCTTCCCGATTTTGTGACCTTGTGAGGACGCCAACCTCACCCATTCTCCTTCCCCTTGTCGAATGCGTCATATGTGCACTCAATCTAAACAACCGTTCAGACACGCAAAAGGGGCCGGGTGACATTACAGTAACACCTCGTTTAAATTAATTGCCCAAGTGCGAGCGGGGCGCGCGCTCGTAACAACCGCGTTATCTTATCGCAACCCACCGTCAGCAGCGGGGCAGCAGCGCAGTGTAAAGAAAGCTTGCAAACAAATTCACCAACCGGACACAACACAAACTGGAAGGTGGGTGCTACATCATTCGTTTCCTGTAAAGTTCTTCACACCCAAAACCCAAAAAATCCCCGTTTTTATACGCTGCAAACTCACTTACCTTGTTCTGTTGGATGTATTTCGGTTCCTGGTTCCTGCTTCGTCTCCTTTTCATCCTCAACCACAACCGCATCACCGCGCTGCTCCTGTTCCTCTGCGGCAGGCGCAGCAGGTGTAGCAACACTTTCCACTACGACATCACCGTCCCCATCATCACTGGGTGGGTCCACCAACGTCTTCACTTCAGCACTCACATCACCATTTTCCAACGGTTCCAGCAGCACCTTCACATCACCTTCCTCCACCTCCATCTCCTCCTCACTCACAGCGCGCTCAATGCCAACAATGATTCGCTCATGAATCTGTTGTATCTGCTCCGAACTGTCCTCGACGTCGAGCGGTTCGACTTGCGCTTTGACCAGCTCCTCAAAGTCACTCTCAACGGTATCGCCTACGACGATGTCTACGTCACCACAGAACGCGTCAATATTGCTGCTGCTATTGTCCGCGTCCACTGCCTCCAGCTCCCCGCTGGCGGTCGTTTCGTTTGCGCTCTTCGCTGGCACACTTCCTGCATCACTGCTGGGTTCGTCCACAGTATCCATCTGCATCTGCTCCACCTCACCGGCGGTTCCAGCCGATGGTTGCTGCTCCATCGGTGTTTCAATCGCTTCCGGAACTTGGTGCGATGTCTCTACACCTCCGTTAACGTGCTGTGTGACACTACCGTCCACGCAGGTGCCGGTCGGCTCAATCTCGCCCCCACTCACTGGGATCAGCACGGGATCAGCGGCCACCTTCTTATCAGCGACTGTGTTGTTGTTTACCTTTTCATCCGACTCTGTGCGCTGTTCGCCCTCGTCCGGCTGGACCATTCTGGATTCCACTTGCTGCAGCTTCTTCATGCCGTTGTCCGATCGCCGCTCGATCGTACCGCTGTCCACTTCGAGCGAATCATCCGAATCGACTGCATCTTGATCCTCTTCCTCCTCCTCTTCTCCTTCATCCAGCAGCGATACCTGATCACCGTTCACGGAGTCTTCCGGCTCTCCAGCTTCTGCCATCTGATTCCGGTCGTTGCCGATATTTTCGCCGGCACTCATCATCGCCTCGATACGATGCCCTGTGATGACTATTTTCGTCGACGGTACGCTCGAATGTGGCAGCATCGGCGGCGGCGGTTCGTCATCGATCGGCGGCTTCTTCCTCTCCCGTTGCTGGTTGTTGTTCGTGTCGTTGATAACCGTTTCCTCCGCCGTGTTGATAATAACTATCGGGCTGCAAAACAGGGGAAAAAAATAAACGAAAGACCGAAATGTTTATCAGTGGCCGATACTTTTGGCGATACAGAACAAACACAAGCTGGCAATGCCAGCAGCATCAGCCAGTTGGGGTTGTTTTTATTGCACGAGCAAAGATAGTGTTGGTACGATAAAACTAATTCCAGGTATTGATCACGGTGGTGCGCCTGCAGGGTAGACAATGTGTGGTGCACAGCACAAGAGCCACGCGGATTGCCCTGATGGAACGAAGGTATGCAATCTGTTCTACACCGTAGCTTTTGGACTGTTCGACGCAGTAAAGAAAAGCTCACGAAAGCTTTCAAAGCGCCACACTGTGTGTTGCGCTTTGGACATATTTACACGGGCGGGATAAATCGAACTTGATTGCTCGTTTCTTCAATGTCTGCAATCCGATTGACTTGAAGATTGGAATATGTGAGTAAACTACAGCCAAATCAAAATTTTCTATGAAATCTTCGAATTGAATAAAATTGGATTTTAGCATTAATAATTGCGATAGCCCTATTCCAGACAACCACGCTACCCTTGGCACCCTACAGCTTTGGAGGTTTATAATTGTTGAACGCGTTATCCAATTGCGATGCAATATTCTAATATGAAGTAAATCAACTTAGTAGTTTAAATAACTGGGCATAGATTAGTTCAACTCGATTTTTATGTTATAGATTTCTATATTTGACAGCTGTTTTATTTGTTTTGAAAAAATGACAGAACATGAAAACATTTTTTCTCTCTACTTTACACAATTTTACATCAAAATAGCCCTTATGGTAATTAGAATTTAGAACTCTAATTGAAGTACTAATAGGATCTGTACATTGCAAGTCCAATTTGAAAAAAAATCAAATTTGTTCTAAAAGTTACTAAAAAGATAAAAGCGCTGCTTATGTGAGTCACATGAAAGTGTCAAACAAACACAATCCAAACAAATCGAAACTTCAGGGACAATTGCCAATGCGACTCGAATGTTAGAAAAAAAATATGTCAAAAATGCTAATTTTCTATTATGATCCGAAAAAAGAAATAAATCACGAACAAGTTTGTAGAGTACCGATTTTGTTTCCGTTAGTGTAAAGTAGTTTTGTTTGACAATTTTCTGTTTGATCCACATATTTGGCCCTAATGATAGGTTTCATTTGAATAAAATCCGTTACAGCTCACCTTATCACCAAATGGAAGCTCCATTGTGTTTTAAGCTACCCTTAAAAGAACTGTGGATTTTTTTTTTTTTTGTTAGACTTATCTCAGACAGTTATAATTACCTTAAGGACCATTTTTCTGTGAAAATTTTATAAAGTAATGGAAAAAGGTTTTTTACAATTCCTTATAATTATTTTTTAATTTCTAAAAATATCCATTCAACTTTGCAAAGTGCTATAAAACAAAAAACGATGACGAGTTGAATCGATCTATGGACAGTTCTAGAAACTAAATTAGTTGAATTACTTTTCACTACAATATTGCGTCGATATTGGATTACGCATACAAAAGCTATAAGCCTCCAATGTCGCTGGTTACACGGGAAGCCACCGTAGTTGGCTCAAATATGATCTGTTTTCGGTTGCCTGTGACAGGACTAAAATAATATTACATTATTAAAACCTACCCATTGTGCTGATGCTCCAGGGAGGAGAACTCCTCCTCCACCTCCCCAATCGGGGGCAGCAGGTTGGACGTCCAGGGGAAGTTAAAGTACGCCTCGGACGGCCCCCCGGACACAATCTCCGGCGGACCAAGCTTCTCCCCATCCTCATCACTGTAGCCGTCGCCGCTCAGGAACTGTTCCGGCGTGGTTGCCTCGCGCGACAACGAGCTGCTCGTCCGATCGTCCTCATCCTCCGACCGGCCGTACCGGCGCTCCTCCTCCTCCTCGTCGCTCGAGCTGCTCTCGATGTACGTGTGGTCCTCGCTCGACAAAATCTTGATGCACTTCCGCACGACCGCCTCCGACGGTGGCAGCTCGAACCGACCACCACCACCACCACCACTGCCTCCACTAACCAGCTCATCACCCTCCACCAACGCTTGGGACAGCTGCTCGCCACCGCCGTCGAACCGTACGGGCGATGCTGGCGGCGCTGCAATCGCTTCCATCTCTTCCTCGAGCGCTTTCAGCGGCACCGACACTTTCGGATGGAAATCGATCAACCGCGGCAGATCCGTTGCTGCCGGTGGCTGCTTCGCCACCGCTTCGACCGGTGGCGGCGCTTTCTCCTCGGCTGCCGCTTCCTCACCCCGCTCGGTCAGAGCGCACTCGTGTATCACTTCCGTTGCCTCCTGCAGCCAGCTCTGGACCGTGTTGAACTCGGACCCAAGCGGTGCGTTTACAACGGGTGAAGGCTCCACCGACGCTTGCTGCTGCTGCTGTGCACCGCCCGAACCATTCTGAGCGGGTTTGGCCGGCTTCAGGCGTGGTGGTGGCACGACGATCGGAATCGGGACAGGTATTGGTGCCCGCTTCTTCGGCTCCACTACCGCACCCTGTCTTGGTAGTGGACGTGGCGGCACTGCTGCAACGGTTTGTGCTTTTAGTTCGACATTTTCATACACCCCACTGCTCGGCTCGGTCGTTGCTGGTGGGCTAGCCGATTCATTGCCGCTCTGCTGCCTCGGACGACCTGCCACGGCGCCCCGGTTCAGTACCATATTCTCGTACGGCTGCACCGTCTGTATCGTAACGTTCTCGTACGGCCCGTACGGTACGGTGACGTTCTCGTAGTTGCGATTTTCGTCTACCTTCATGATGGTGACATTTTCGTACTCGCCGCCGGCAGCCGCGGGGACGGTGGGCTTCTCTGCCAGCACTTCCAGCTGGACCACGTTCGAGCCATTCGCTGCCGGCGGTGGCTTGAAGGTAAACAGGTTGGTCGTTTCGAACTTGCTGCTCTCGAGATTGAACTCTTGCTCGAGCAGCGTGAAAGGCTTGAGCGCTTTGGCCAGCTCCGCACTCTGCCCGATGCCGGCCGGGCCACCGTGCGACGGGATCGTGTAGTCCTCGGACGACAGGCTCGAGCAGATCGAGAACTTGTCCACCACGGTCGAGATGGTGCTGGCCGTATCGTCCGACTCCGAGATGAGGTCGCTGATGTCGTCGGCCGCGAAGAGATTGCTGTAGCTCTCCGCGTCTGGCGGCGGTGGTTCTGATGCCGCTGGGCCACTGTTTGCTTGCGCTGTGCCAGGCCCCTGTTTGCTTGGGGGACCTGCCGATGCGTCAGCCGCACTGGAAGCGTTCTGCTGCTCCACCGTCGCCTGTTTGCGCTTGTTTAGCTTTCGCGGTGGAACCGGTGGCGGAGGCGGTGGTGCACCTTTACGCTCTGGAATCTCACCACCACCGCCGCCGGCTCCTCCACCAACACCGCCATTCTCGCTCAAGCTAACACCACCGCCCATCGCTCCCATCGCGTCACCACCGTAAAAGTTCTGCACCTTGCCCTCGCCGTTCCGCACCAGCAGCTTGATGGCAACGTTGCTATCCTTCAGACACTTCACACACTCGATGCGCGTCATCCGACAAACGCTAACGCCGTCTATCTCCAGTATCTCGTCACCCTCGCGCAGATGGCCCCAGCTCGCCTGTACCCGGGACGCGGGACTGTTTTCCGCGCACGACTGTATGAACAGCCGCTGTATCTTCTCGTTGCTCTTGGTGCCGCCCTGAAACTTTAGCCCGAAGCCGAGCCGCTCGCCCGGCAACCGGTACACCAGCACCACTTCCGGTGCGCTCTGCTGCCGGCCATGCTGCCCATGGTTGATGGACAGCACCGTCACAAACTGTGAATCGTCCAGCGGCTCGTCCTGCTGCTGCTGTGCCATCGGTTGCTGCTCTGTGCAGCCGTTCGCCACCTTCGTCAGTCCGTTCAGGTTGCTCAGCTCGACGGCCCGGTCGGCGCTGGTGCCGCTGCTGGCGACAATCACGACCGGATCGATCGGTGGCGGCACGATCGGCGACAGCAGCTGATCGTCCACCGACACGACGGTTACGTACTTTTCCATCCTTCACTCTCGATTTTACTGCTGCTGGCCCCTCCGTTACGCTTCACCTGCCAACCGGGGCAATGAAGGCTTTACAAAATCGAATAGCGATTGTGTGATCCTCGGCTACGCACGAACGCGATACACGCGGCACGGGACGGTACAGTGGCACTTCGGAAGTTCAACCCGTTACTCGCAGCAGCAACACTACTCCGGTAGTGCAAAAGAACTGCTGCATTCGTCTGGTAAGCATAATCCGTGGTGGATTGCTAGCTGGCAGCCTTCCAACCGTTCGCTCCAATTCACTGCCGTTGCGTGTTCTTCTGGAGGATGATCTGAGGATTAGAGAAGAGAATTGAAAGGAATTACTTCAAGTGATGATTGACTAGGTTTGGGTTTAAAACGATAGTTGTGCTTCAGTTGTTATTCTTATCCTAGGTAAGCTATTGTTTGAATCCCAACTTTGAAGAACATCTGTTTTTTATTCATAAATTAACAGTTTATCTACTTATAGGATATCAGTAACTAAAGATTACAACTCCCAACATTACTTCAGTGTTTTTCAATTATGAGTATGTTGACCATCAAGTTAAGATGTATTTAATGGAGATCGTCTGTTGATAATCATCTTTATTGTAGAATGAATTACATCCAGATAGGCCCAATCATATAAGAGAAGATGCATTAGATGTCTACAAACCGAAATCCTTTCTTTATAGTTTGCTTGGTTCTCTGGATTTGAAAGATATGATCTATGCATTTGAAAGACTTGTGATAACCTCGTTCAAGATATACACATAAGTTAAATCCAATATGTAGTAAGTATGGTTTCTACGTATTCAGGTATATCTCGTCCTAAGAGTAAGAATTCAACTTCATTATTTTATCCCAGGAATTCGGGCTTCTAACAGAATTCCTTCTAAATCTAAGTTCTCTAAATCTAAATCAAAATCTAAGTGTAAAACACATCATAATATATTCGTTACTGAAGGTTTTGTCAAGGAACTTAACAGGAATTCAACAGAACCAATCAAAATTCTTGACATCGAAAATAATTTTGATGACATTCAGCGGCTCCATTAGCTTTATAACGCCTCAAAAATGACACTGAACATCCCAACCTACAAACGTACTTTGACCTTCACACCGGGCGAAAGTAAACCAAATCAACCCAGTTACACACCGAGACACACCAACGAAAGTGAAATTTCCCCCAACGAAGATTTCGACCCAAGCTTGCAAATGATCTTCCCCCATATACTCATCACCCGTGTGGGGTAGTGGGTGATTGGGTTTATCATAATTATTGACTTCCATTTTCAACGGCTTCCTTCCACCATGATCGACATATCGATTCTAGCGCAAATAGCCATGGACGATATCTCTCGGTGGAAATGCTGAGAAGGAGAAGAGTATCAGATGTTCTCCTCCTACCATCCACCATTGCGGAGCGCAATTTAGCCGTAACTCGCGCGAACAATTCAACCTATTACCGCTCATAAAGCCAGCTATCTGAGGCATCTTCCTTGGGACCGCGTGCCCATCACTCCACTCCTATTGCGGTGGTTTCTTCTCTCTATTCCGCGACCGTGTGCTGTTAGTGGAGTTGCCTACTAGGTACTACATAGGCCCGCGCAGCTAGCAATTTTGTTCATTTTGTTCAAGCGATACAAATTAGCGGCAGCGCAGAGAGATAGTGCCAATGATGCGCTCACTACAGCCCAGGCCTGGCAAGCGAAAGGAAAGTGGTATGCCGCATGGACGCTTCCCCCCCCCCCCTCCAGGCGCGCCGTATTGTTTGTTTGTTGTGTTCGCCGTTCGTTAAAATCGAAATTAAATGAATGGCCCCCGTGCGTTTGTGAGACCGTAGAAGATGGGTAAGACGGCGAGGGGGCCATCCGCGGTACACACGATACACGATGCCAATGAATGTTGATAGTATGGCACGGTGTACTAACATGTGCTTGAGGTAGTACTTCAATGCTGTGCTGATGTGCTATAAATTGGGGGAAATACTTGGCCGTATCTTGACCTTTCAGTATTTCTCCTGTCTTTTTGCTATAATCGAAGAGAAAGTGGAGATTCTAATTTATTTTTTTTACATTTCGCACTTTAAAGCATCACCAATAACCTCAGTTTGTGTTTATCTTCATTTCATTCATATCAAAACAGCTTTTTCACAAGTGGACGAATTCCATCAGAGTCTATTGTTATGGAAAGTTCTGGCTTATGGTTAAAAGACAGGGGTTTCAGGTGTTTTCATAGTCGTGAGAAACTTTTTTGACTCTTTCTTACGGGAAATAAACTATATGTAATAGGAATAGGTCTCAATTACACCATTTTTGGACAAATTTAAAGAGAATTTACAATGGGTGCACTAATATCCTATTCTAATCTTTGTTCACTTGCGGTAAGAAAGAGTCAAGAAAGTGAACCACAATTATGACCACCCTTGCAACATCCTGTAATAACATGTAACATCAATTCGCTCTTCGTCGATTTATACCTGTGCTGGTGATGTATTCTTGCTCAAATATGTTTTCAGAATAGATCTGATACTTACACAAATGCAAATAAATAAATGCGTCTTCTTAGTTCGTTCATGTGCCAATATCTACTCGAGTTGGCGAGTTGGCAGCAAGCCCCATTTATTTACAATTGTGACAACATATACTAGGCCAATGGTGGTCTTAACCACTAAAAGCGATGCATCTTTGACTGATCGGTGGTACCAGTTTGTAGAAGTAGGCGACTTCGATCCCTATATGCCTTGAACCCATGGCGGATATGTTGTTAGGTCCTAAGACTTCACGATTGTAGCCTGTAAGACCGGTATAATAGTGGACAGTTTAAATAAAAATAAAAATGGAATATTCTAGGAGTAACGGAATCGAAATTCCTGAAAGCCCAAATTGAAGATGGTTTGCCTTTGAATATGGAAGCCAATGAATGATAACCAATTCCTGATAAATTTCAATTACCAGTCTCTGTCACTATTCAAATTCTAAGTTGAACTCAATGACAACTCATTATGTCAAAAAAGAAAATAAGGATATTCGAACGAGATTTAGCCGCTTGAACTTGAGAGAATTAGCAAGCAGCTGAAGTTTCAAACTTTCGATTCTAAGATTTGAAAAATGATGTCATAAGACCATAAGACATAACAAAAATTACTCATAATTCAATGAATTAAACAATAAGACACTATAAAGCTCAATTCTATCTACTCAACAGCTGTATTACAGCAAACCAACACACCTGACTAACGATTCCAAGAGAACCATTGAAGAATCGTTTAGTGCCCATTCAAAATTGTCCTCCCAATTTCCACGTCAAACCATACCACACAGACGCAGCAACCTGATATTGGCCTAACTGATGGCTTATTCAATGCTCCGTTTCATATCACGCCAACATCTCGCGGGCACGTATCTCGATCACGATTACAATCACTCGAATCGTTGCCATTTCGAACGTAAACCGAACGCTTCAAATTACCTTTCTAATGACAACTTTACAGCCCACCGACTGTGCGCGATGATCACCGTTTCTCGGCTCAATCGCGCATCACACACACCCGGGGGTGAATTATTTTCACTTTTACTTCAACATGGTCGCATGGCTGGTGGACTTCTGGCTGGCAGGTGAAGGGTGGTGAAGCAAATCAAGAAGAGGAAAATGGGGGAGGGGTATTGGAATATGCTTGCCCCACCGATTAGATCATATCCGTTCGGAAAACGCTTCCGAAACGTCCGCGGAAAGGAGATGTACGTGTGTGCACCGGCGGACGAAACAAAACAAGCATCGCTCATTATCTGTGCTGGCGCATCTATGCACTGCCGACACACACACACACACACACACACACACACACACACACACACACGGTGTGGGTTGGCGTAGATAATTGTTGCAGCATAAATTACTCGACTTTGAAGAAAGCAAAAAAAACAACGCAGAAAAGAACGAAAGAGACAAAAGAGTAATAATGTTAAGCGGGATGTTCCTTTTTTCGGGTGGGATGCCCTCCTACTAATTCTCTCTCGTGCTGCTACGCCTCATGGTGCGAAACAGTTTAATGAAAGGCCGATATTTTGGCCAGGGGAGGGTGGCACAAATTGGGTGGCGGATGCGAAAATTGCACACTTATGAAAAATAAAAGCCAACCCATTCACACAGGTGCTAAAGACATTGTGCATCAAAGCCATTAGGAAGAGGAGGCGTCGAAGGTAGTTTGGCCCCTCAAGTCGTTTAGTGCAGATGTGTGAGATAATCTTTACGAAGCGCACTTCCGATTGGAATGGTGTTTCGTTTGCTTTTTTTTCACCCAGCTCTAGTACGCAACACAACCGCACTGGTCTAATTCGTCTATACACGGTTTTAACTAAAGGAAGGTGAACGAAAAGTGAAAAAATGGGTACATGTTTTGGAAGCTGTGCTGCACTACTCCTCTTCGCGGTTATGAAATACGCTTTACCCCACACACAGCGCGTGTCTAGCTCAGGTGGACCGTGAAGTGTGGGTTGAGTGTAGTGGCTCGGTTGGTGGCTTCGGGTTTCCGCCTTTACGTTTAAACCAAATTTTACCAAAAGCACTCTCCATTTGAATGGTAAAAGTTACACATTAACTTTCCATGCTGTCCATGCCCTAACGTACTACAGGTCATGTGGGACAGTGAGAAAAGTGAATACACGTGGACGAGTAATTATGCAAAATGAAGGCGTTATGCATCGGCAGTTTTGTCCACGGAAAAAAATGTGAAACAAAAATAATTAAAATTTTATTTAGGCAATAAAATAGGTGAGAAATGTGTTAAATAAACATAAGGAAGGAGATAAGGAAGTGTAATTACAAGAAATAATACATCATCATAGTTTGAATGCAATCTAAAACGTGCACTTCAAATTGACTCTCAACTTGACTTAAAAACAAACCACAATAACACAAGTGAAACTAGCCAATAAACATCAAATCCAACCAGTATGTCACCGGGTGGCTCTAGCTCTGGGGCATTATTTTGCATATGTGCATATTTTACCCCAGCTGTCCACACACAAACAAAAACGAAATCATCGAAAATCATCTCTACAATGAAACGGCAAAAACGAAGTAGAAAAAACCTGTTACCGGTCAACTTGCTGCCCGTTATTTGGTTTTTGACCTCCGAGAGCCTCCGATCTGCTGTATTGTCTGTGTGCGCCTCACACCGGTGCTTCATCTTCCCCAATTTTGCTGTTAAATTATGCGGCGGGCTCGAACGCTCGGCACGAAATATAAACAAATTCACGAGTGGAAAGAGAAAGGATGAGGAATGACTTCTTTTTTTTGTGTCCACTATGCCAAAAACTAATCTCAACCTTCTGCAACCGATGAGGTTTTTTTTTGCTTTCCTTGTAAGCGAAAGTTGTTGGGGATATGCATCTATTTTTGGTTTCAATTTCTAACCCATGTTTGCACAGGACATCGATTAGCTAGCATTGTCGTGATCATTCCATTAAGAGGAAAAGTGTGATGATGTTTTAGCCAAGGAGGAAAAAAAAAGTTTGTGCTATTGTCTATTTGCTATTCTGTCATTTGGTAGGCAATATTGAATTTAAATGGAATATAGTGAAGTAATTCCGTTTCTCCTATGATGGTCTACAACCCTTTCGGATTTAATCATATGAAGAATGCATGAATTGATCATCGTCCGAAATTTTCTGGATTTTTTACGTTTTAAATGAGATTTTGTGAGGTTATTGCCTATAGTTAGCTCTACTATAGTCATTTTACTCGAAGGAGGATATTCGCTTTACTTTCCTAAGGAAACAGAATGAATATGATTTTTATATATCATCGTCAGAGATATTGGAGAGATTTTCATCTTGCAAGTAAATGTTTCGCATTTAACAATATGTTTTACAAATAGTTTTTAAGTGTTATGGATATTTTCAATTTCACGACACTAAAACATCAGACATTAATGCAAATGTATCCGAAATTTTTAAAGCTATTTGCACGTAAAACAATAATAACCTCCATTTCTTCATAAACAAGTCGCACAAACATGTTGGAGAAGAACCAAAAGTCATGGGACTGTAACGTAATTCTGGATTAGCAGTGATTAGTGACTTGATAAGCTAACAAGTTAAGCTTTAGACCTTAAACACCTAGAATATCCAATATTTGTGTTATGGTATCATTTTGCTATTGTAATTGCAGGAATGTATAGGAGATCTCATACTACCAACCAAATAAGAAGAAGAAGAAGAAGAAAAAGAAGAAGAAAAAAGAAGACGATGCAATTGAATACATCTTTAAAATTAGTGCAAATTAAAATGTTAAAGATTAAATAAAGCACATATAATATAATCGAAGTCTAAGTATTTAAGCCAAGACTTGACCAAAATAACAATTAACGCATAACTACCGTATTTATTAGATAATCAGCGCTTAGGAGATGTTAGAGAAGTTGAGATATTATGATAATAATATCAACAATTTTTAGACGATATTAAATTCTACTGGAAAACAATTACTATCAAGAACTCTCTTAGAAAAAGATACAAACTTTTATTAAAATCAACAAGTGTATATGGCACTAAAACAGTAATATGGCTACTTTAACATCAATAAAATTAAATGTCTTTCGGATGGATAAAATATAACTAACTCAGTTATAGTTCAAAGATTCGGTTCATCGAATTCTGAGCTTATTATCAACCAGTTAATGATTAAGTAAACTTCTGAATTCCCTTATTGTGACATCATCATTTTGAAACCAATTTTGTAAGATATCTTGTCTTCCAATGTCAGATATCATGATATTTTTGAGAGTATAAATACATTGTCATATTATATTACAATCTAAATGTAAAAGTGTTTCTATTGCAGTGACACTTAATCAAATCTTACATAGGACATTATACGACTTCTGGAGCAATATCATGCTCCAACGTAACGATCTCTTCAATTTCAAAACCGTTTCCTTTCATTGCGTTATCATAACCAGGTTAATCCATCCCATCGCTTTGTACATTTCCTCCGCAAAGCCCATCTTAAACAGTTTGATCTGATCCGCACTCATCAATCCATAATTTTTTTTCTAGCCATAACAGCCAGCACCAACATTTTGCGAAAGATCCGCCCCCGGGTGTGCAATTTTAATCTTCAAGCGACGATTTTGCCAAAAGTTCACCGGGTCAATGTTACCAAAGCAAACGGGTAAAAGCAGCCGCACGAGCGATGCAACCAAACCGAGCGCCGAGCTGATGCAATCGAGCTAGTCGAAGAGTCGTCAATCTCCCAAAACACCAGACCGATTATCGCCAGCCAGTTGTAGTAGCAGCAGTACGTACACACATCTTCGCGCGCAGCACCGCAAGAGGATGTGTGTTGTACCGTTCAATTGAGGCCGCGAACACGCATCCCCTCTAGCTGCCCCTCACCAAAACAAGAGACTAAAACAGACTTTTCAAAACAACGACACAAAACCACCTATGGATTAAATCGGCCACAGAGCGCGCCCCACGGTGCCTAGGCCATTTTCAACGAGAGCAAAACCATGCTGTTGTAATCAGCAGTAGTAGGCCCGCTCAGGTGGCGGTGGCGGCTTTGGTGCCTATCTGGGGTGGCGGTTTTAATTGGGCGGTAGGAGAGTAACAACAGAAAAGCAGATCCAATTCGACCGGGGTGAATTTATACAGGTGGCACCACACACAGCACGATACGGTCCGGTGCATCCTGCAATGGAAAGTGCGAAGCGAAGCTGGGGCTTTTTTGGGGCCACACAAACAAAAATGGAAAACCAAAAAAAAACATCGATGTGTGTTATGCAATACGCAGAGAGAGAGAGGGAGGAAATTGCGTGGGAAAACACAACCAACGTATGAGTGATGTAGTGATGTATGACTTTTTGTTTTTCCTCTCCAAAGCGAAGTTATCAGTTGATAGCGCTCTTGTTAATTAATATAAAAACCCTGTTACACCAACAGGTATTATGGTATCAATTAAGCGGAATGAAAAGTGTAACGAAACATGAGTAAACATAAATACATTTAAAGCTCGCTCATCATCCTGGGCGAGCAGAAAAGCCTAACGTAAAACACCACGAAAGCAACCATTCTTTCCACGATCATCGATCATTCTCGGTCCGTGATCATATTGTTTGTGTGCCCCCAGGGCTTATGTGGTTTGATGCGCTTTGTTGCCTGCTTTTTTTACCATCCTCTTCTTCTTTAAACACACATATAACAACGCTCAACCCGCACCTTTTCTTCACGCTCACGATGATGATACAAGGGGCGCATAATGTGCTATATAATTGAAAAACTGTCTAGGCTTTGGTAAATACTAATGCCTTCCTTGCGGCCGCACGCTGACATTGGACGCGCGGAGTTTCTCTTCTCGCCGCAGCGCTTTTAAACGCAGCGACAGAAAAACATCACCTTTGACGTGAAGTCGGCGTCGAGAGGATGCAAGATGATCCTTTTTGGCCACCAAAACGGCACTGCAGCGATGGCGGTGCTGGTGGTAAGGCCGTGAAATTTAATCAAATTATTCACTGAAATTAAATTCTTAATTCAAGGAAACCGGAACACACGCTGAAACGTCTGTGTATTGAGGATTTTCAGTTACACATTGCCACTTCCTTCCTGTGGATGAAACCACAATCCACACCACGGCGGCGGTGGTGTTACCATTTGGCAGCAGCTTTTGCTCTCACGATTGATGTCACTTGTTCGTCAAAACGTTTTATCATGTTATTGATCCGAAAGGAAATTGCTTACACGAGAGAGAGAGGAAACCCAAAAGAAAAAGGGCAACATGCAGCCCCCATGTCACTGACTCGATTCAAACAACGATTTTGACATTTTTGCTGTGGCGTTTTGTTCGCCCTAAAGGTCAATCTCCGGATTTATTGAATACTGCTACGGTGTATGAGTGATAAATTTTAAGATCTTTCGGCAAGCGTGCAAAATTGCTGCAATTCACAGCATACACACACACACGGGAGATGATTTTGCCGCAGGAGAGGGGTTGGATTTTTTATTGAGGACAGGAAAATGGCAGCAAAGAGGTCAAACATCCACTTCCGATCTGATCGGACGGGGTGTGTTGAATTTTAAAAAGGAAAGCTGTAAAAAAAGGAAACAGTCCGAAACAACACTAACAACTACAAGCTACGCAGATGCCACTACATTGAACGCGCTCATAATGAGCTTTAGTTTGATGTGTGTGTCCCCCTCTCTCCCTTCCCACCGACACAATTCGCAACATTGGATCATATTTTGATGCTAATGCTATTCACGAATGCTTAAAGTGCGCTGGTGTAAAAGCGCTTCCTATAACGGTTTTGCATAGAGGAGATCATAAAGCTTGGGATTCATTTGACTTTCTCTGCGTGGACGGATGGTAAATAAGGTTATTTTTTTGAGAAATAAAAACCTTTGATAAACCCACAAAAGAGTGACATCCTATCCATTTTTTTCAAATTCAATCCAAGCGGGAAAGGTCTAAGGAACTGGTAAAATGACATAGCAAGATTGCTTAGAATTATGGTTTTAGAACAGTTATTGTACTAAATAGTTTTAGCATCTTTTAGATCCTCTTCAATCTAGTTGGAAATTCTGGCTGAGTGTCTGTAATAAAAGAGAAGTTGACAGTCAGTTACATTGATATTTTTCCTTGATAGAGCCTTTTCAATAGGGTCCCGACATTCCGCAAGAGGGAGCTCTTGTCGCAGAATAATGTCTAGTGCACTATTGTTACGACTTTAGTAGATTGTTTATTTTATCGGCAAAGCCACGGTACGTAAAAACGACATAACGTTCGTGTATTGAATACCTGGCTTAGTAGTTTAAAGATACGTCAAAAATATGTTTTTGTTTTCTTCTAACCACTCCATGGATCTATTATATATTGAACCTACTTCACTGTTAATTTAAATGGCCTTGATTTCCTGCCAACAAGGACTGTAACGTTCACACGAACAGACACGAATATCTTTTGATTGACACGAATTAATATCATTTTATGTATTACGTCATCATGCATCCGGCTCGAAGGACCAAATGTTGAATAGTAAGAAAGAGTAATTATTGTACTTCATAATATGAATATTGATGCTACATAACACTTTTAAAGACAAATATCATCTACATATTGTACAATAAGCCAGTATAACACTAAGCGTTCATTATTCCCATCTACGTGTTTGCTTGTTGATTTTTCTCTAGTAATCAACAAATGACAGATCAAACAGTCCACATCTTTCCAGCTCCTGTAATTCCCTTTCTGATCTTAACACGCTGTGACAATATTGAACCATCTTCAGAACATCGCTCTCCTTCGTCCAACGATTTCGCCCACCCATTAGTAAGACAACATAATCTTCCTAGCTCGACTTAGTTGCACCGCTTCCCCATCACTCCTACCGTACGCCCTACATTCGCTCCTGCACCATCCATCCCGCATCTTACCAGAAGCCCTCGTGTGCAAACACGCATAATTGCATATCGGGAGCGGTAAATATTAATTTACAATGAGCGAATGAGTGTTAATGCAGACATGGAGCACCACCATGCATTTTACGCATCTGTACCTCGACGCCCATTTTTTTATTTGCTTTCGTTCGCTTTCCGCATCGAGAAACAGAAGCCTGATCGGGCCCCGTGCACCGTGTGTCTATGTGTCTGGTATGCGCGTCGCCAACTATTCGTGTGGCATAATGCGCCTTATTCCGGTGTGAGGATGCTATTTGCGTGCGTGCCGATGCGCCACCATCTTTATAAGCGCTAAGTCATCGTGAAGCCACACACCGACCGGCTATGATGATGATGCCGGCGCGCGCTGTCAATGGTGATGTGGCCAACCGCACGCCACGAGATGCGAGGAGAAAATATGTAAATGGAGAACCGTTTTCGTTTTGTTTCGTTGGGTCCGTGTTTCATGAAGCAGCCCAAAGATGGATGCAGTTCAGCGGCTGGATTGCACTATCGCACACATTGGCGTGATGAAAATACGAAGCCGTTGGAAGATATTAACCGGATTTGGTTTTAGCTTGGGCTGTGATTTGATCAGAGTTTGTTTCAGTACAAGACATTTCAGATGTTTCGGAGTTGCTTCACAACCTTCAAATTTTAATGAATTTATTCTAATGAACAACTAATTTTAGTATCCAATTCTACTATTTTTTCCAGATTTTCAAGAAGCTCCTGATATGATATACCTACACTTTTCTTCGTCACATAAATGCATGCAAAACTCGCAATGGAGTAACTCAGCAAATAAGTTATCATCGATTGAAAACAATGTGAATGATCTAAAACGTGAGGCCTATGAGAATTGGACAAGAAAATATTGAATAACATTATAACCTATTTATACTCCTATCATTAGTGGTGCTAGAACACATACAGGTTGCGAAGGGGAATTACGAGAGTTGAGGTTATTTGATGCGAATTCTTGATTTCTAAATTCTTAGTTATCACAGTAACATCACCAAGTAACAGGTTATCATATGATTTAACAAAAAAGACAAACATGTGTTACATTAGACGATTTGAAGGCCCGCACCGAGATTTATTGGAGCGCAAAATACTTATGATGAACTCACGATCTTAGACATTATTAGTAATGATTGGATTTTTGAGATCAGTATTGAAAGTATCAGAACACTTGAATATATTCCCATTGAACATATGACATTCATACCTGAAATTTATCAACGTTCTTGTTAATATCTGCTTACAGGTTCACCGGAATGACTTGAATGTAATTTTTTGAAATGGTTTTGGAATTAATGTACGCAGTTTTCAGTATTCAATTATTGTTACTTAAATAAAGTACAATCAAGGCAAGTACCAATTTCTAACACAAAAAAAAAGGAAATACATGATGTTGTTAAAACATGTCTTGTGTTGCACCCAAAGCCAAGATTGAACCTAATCAAACTATAGTACATCAAACTGCTCACCATCCTTCCAGCAGACATACCAACTTCAGCCGCTTCCATGCGGGCCAACCAGTGATGGACGTGAAAGTTTCGCTTGGAATTTAACATTAGCAAGCAAGAGGCCAAGCAGCAACAACAAAAAAGTATAATCGCCTGCCAGCAGTGCTTGGATCACATCCACCACCAGCATCCACAGCATCCGGACGCCACTGGTTCATGCCATCAAACTATTTAAATTATGAAATTAAAATGTAACTCACACTAACCAATTGAGATAACAAAACCGGAGCAATAGGAAGATAGAGAGTGAGATCGGTAAGGCATTTTTTCGCTCCACTGTTGTAAATATTGCGAATCATAAAAAAACAAACCCACGAACCTAGCTCACACTTTACCCGCCGGCCGGACGGAAGGTTAAAAGCTTCGTTTATGTTGCATTTTTTTTTTTCGTTTACCTGTTCACCTTCACCATCGACAGCCAGACAAACAGACAGAGCGCATTGCTTTCTTCTTATTATCCATCTTCCCACGGGTGCATTGCTTCCCTCGTGCGGCTGCTCGTGGAAGAGAGTGAAAAGAAACTCTATCTAAACTATGGCAGGTATGGTATGGTGGTATTGAGGCATGAAAAACGAACACACAGGCGAAACTTTGCACTTTTCCACTTTTTAGGTTCAACTCCGGGAGCTTCGGGGCAGGCGCAAAAATCTATAGACGCAAATCCGGCCAGCTCCAAAAGCCTTCAGCCATTAACACAAAATAGGAAGGCATCTCGTGCGCTCTCCCTCCAGAAGCGTCGAAACTGAAACTGAATGCGCGGGATGAAACTTTCTCAGCACCCATGATCACGACGACGACGACGTCGAGAGTGACGACGACCACGCAATGGCGGGTCAGGTGGGTGGGTGACGCGGGACCAAAATACACCAAGGAATGTGGAAATCTCGAAAAACGAGGCACAAGATTATCATTTTTTTGGCCACAGCAACACGAAAGACCAATTCAGCCTGTGGTTAGGAAGATATCAACGTACACAACCTTCCCGAGGCGTTTGAAGCCACTCAATAACCGCTCATCTCGATCGTCCAAAAACAATCCCCAATCTTCAGGGGAGCAGAGCAGCGTTGGGAATTTCATAGCCGCAATGGAAAAACAGCACAACAAACACTCCACACCAATACCGTATGCTGCTTCACGGTCGGTCGGGATATTACCTCTTGCCGCATAGAACGCGCGCAAACGTTTGTTCACGTGCAGGCGGCAACCGCACCGGCACCGGTCTCTCTCGTGAGATAATCGTTGGCTGGATATTAGGGCCTGGTAAACCGTTACCATGTAGCGTGTGATTCGATAAGTTTCCGACGCGGATTTTTGATGGACGACTGCCAAAAACGCATCATTACGCGGGACCGGATTCTTCGGGCTCCCGTCCAGCTCCGGCCGTTGGGCACCTGTTTAAAGTGGATCTCAAGATCTCCAATAAAATGCCACTTGATGTGCGAGATGATGATATTTATGGTGCCGCCGGTACCGCTCTGTTCGCTTGCGATGCACGATATACCGTTAACAGATGTGCACCGATCGAATCGATACGGAGAATATTCTTCGCGCTTGGAGTGTTGTTGGAAGCGATTATCTCCTGCGCAGAGATATAGTGGCAATGTGGCACGCAAACCAGCGCTGGCTTTTATCTTACACGAGAAGATCTTGCAAAAAATAATTCGCAATCAAAGCAAAGAGTGGTTCTCATAGCCCAATGGTAGTAGGAAGAGGGAGGTAGATAAATTCCATTGACACACTTTAGATAATGGAATAAATTGAAGATGAAGTGAGTTGCTTTCACGTAAGAGATTGATGTGTAGGAAGGTTTGTTGCGGTAAGAACAATCTTATATGGTTGATTCCATTTCTGAATCAGTTGCAGAACTACTAATATCTTTCGTGGAATACTTAGTATCTCAACAAAAAACACTAAAAATCTGTTACCAAGATGCCTTTTGTCACCAAGGTCACTGTTGTATACCAAATCTTCAATGAAAGCTATATGGCGGAATCAACTGTAATCTAGGTATAGTATCTGAGAACCCAGGAAGCTGGAATCCTTTGCCGAACCGTAAATAACCTCGCAAATAGAAAAATAAGAAAAAAATCTTTAACAAAGCTTGAGAATATTATGCTTATTTGTATTGCTAAAACATGTTGGAAGCTTAAAACATTGGATTGTATTCACAATGATTATATAGAAACATCAACGAGATGATAGGTTCATGTCTTTGCTATGTCCAAAGCTTGTGCTGTCAGGTATCGACTGAGTTGCCGAAGTACTTATGAAAACTATACAAGAGTTCAGGAAGTAATGGCCTCCAAGCCCATATTTAACGTATCCCTGCATAGAGATATGAGAGGTGCAGTATTGAGTATACCTCGGACATTCTCAAAACCTCGCAAAGTCCTATCACAAGAACGAACTTTCAAACTGAGATGGCTTCATGACATTCTATTTCAATTTTCTGTAATTCTTATGAACATCATTCTGTATACATCCTCATTAAAATAACCAAAAACAGTCAGTTTCATTAATAGAGTATACCACCAAGAGCAGAACACAACACAGAACGCGCCCCCAAAAGCGAACACTCCCACCAAACCACAGAATTTCCTTGACATACAGAGCCCATGTGATTACTGACCGTACGATCGATCATACACGCGTTTACCGCTAATATTACCCCTAGAATGGTATATGTTTTGTGGCGCCTCGCAGAAAATGGTACCGACCGGGATCGACACTTAGGTCTTACCTTACCCCTTGCCAGAAGATCAGTTTTCTGTCACCTCGTCAAGGTGACTCCGGCGAGAGGGAAGCAGAGTTTGGCGTGTGCTCGACGAACCACCCATTAGGCTGGCAGTGGGTTCTGTTTCGAGCCTTACCTTTTGGCTCTGCTCTATTTTGCACATTGGTTGGTCGAAGTATGATCCAAAGGAGTCAAGGCTAACCGTTCGTAAGATACTTGGGGAGTAAACAAGAGCGACAATACCGCTAGCAGTATGCTATTTGCAACACTTTTTCAACAACGACCCTACACTATTGTTGGGTCACGGTTCGTGCGGCACCATAAATGGTGTGTGTTTTTTTGGTTTGGTCAGTAGGCCACGGGTGCTGCGATGACAACCATCTGGCGTTCGGTACCAGCTCACTAGCAAATGGTAGTGTTACTGAAAAAATATATGCTAATACTACCTATCATTAGTCTACTAGTGATCTGTGTTGAACACGTGGATTTATCTTTACTTACTCAATTTATTCAGTAGTATTCGTAAAAAAACCCCTTCTATGTAAGAACTATTCAAACAGCTAATAAAACCCGCAAAACTTCAATCCAAACCCAACCAATTTTAATTTCTAGAACACTTTTTAATTCTTGATAGTTAAATCTGAACTTGATCAATAAGCTCAATCAATGTAGTCTCAATTATTGTTGAAAAGATTGAAGATTTGGTTTCGCCAATTCCTTGAAGATCTAGTTTCACCAATTCCTTACAACAATTTTTTGTTTGTGGCAAGTTGGAATATCTGGTCTGGTCTAAGATATTGATATTATAAATAATATCTAAGTAAATAATTAAGCATTTAAGATCTCTTCAAATCCGATAAACGTGAAACAAAATCGACGAAACTGAATCAACCAATTTTAAAGGAACTGTTGAACATTCACAAGCATTCCAAACAACGTCACTGAGCAGCATCAATTACAACTTCTCCACTATCGAATCCATTCGATCCCTCGATACACTCGATCACCGCGAGATCTCGTTTGCCATACCACCTATAACTGCACAGTTCAAATCTTCGAATGTGCCCTTCACCTGCCAAAGATCGTCGTAAGCGAGTGGTTGGCAACTTTAGAAGCTGCACCATTCCTCCGAAGCGTGATTGATCGTGCGCTTTGCGCATGATATCTAATTGCCTGATCGCACCGGCAAAACGACGTATGCACACACACAGCAGATATATGAAACGCACATCAAAACCCGAGCAAAGCCCCCGATAACGCGCCACAGATCGATTGCGTTTGTCGCTAGAGTGTCCGAGCGATAATTATCGCGATCAAAAAGGGGCAACCGATTTCTATTGCCCGCGCGCCTTCGCCCCTTCCTCCGGGGACGTGTGCTGCATATGCAACTGGTTGCATTAAATTAGCCATCAACAATGGCATGTATCGTGCCCACAGAATGGAATCGGTGAAAGACATCATCAAACCATACACATGTGCATGCCCCTGCTATACTTTTCACTTTTCCTTTGCCTTTTCCACGCTTCGGGCGCAATGCGGAAAGAAAGCACTAATCAACTGCGAAAGAATGATTGCGCGCCGCTACTCTCCGCGTACAGTCGACTTGTCGCTTGTCGGAATTTGTCGCTGCATTTTGTGGGAGACCCGCGCGTGCGTCCAGAGCGTCCGATATGCATTTCCGGACGGTGTAGTTTGGCGTGAGGCGCCCCTTTCCTGTGTGTGCTGTGTGCCCTTTTATATTCGTGGCATGAGCCGGGAAACCGGATCTCCCCGCGATGAAAAGTGAACGTCTCGCTTTGAAGCAAAGGGGGACAACAAAAAAGTGTATAATATCGCGAAAAAAAATCAAGACACAAGAGCTAAACTAATTTCCATTTCTTCTCGCCGGCATCCACAGCGTTCGACGCTAAAGAGTGAAACTAAATTCAAGATCTTGCCTGCTTGCTTGGTTTGGTGTACTACCCGAGCGACCTGCAACAATGCTTCGACGGTGTACATACACATTGGGTGTAATCATGTTTTACAGAGTCTTTGTTTTGTGGTTGTTTGCCTCCCGCATTTCCTCCGGGTGCAAATGTTTAGATGCCTGTTTTGCTTATTTTTGATGTAATTTTTTTTTCTTCTCCAGCCTTTCTGTTGGGCCAAACGACAACAAAACACGAACGCAGCATAACGCCCTCCCACCGACCTCATCCATCCAACGAAGAGAAAAGAGCCTTTAATTAAAAGCTATGTTTTAATGATTTTATACACCACCGCACCGCATCATTAGCCCACCACTAACGCTGACCTACGGTGCTGACCTTGATACGCCAGCCCTGCGACAACGCACCGCACCCTTCTCTCAACCACCATGCGTATCCACGCTTTCCAGTACAGTCAAATGGTGCAGTCTTCCCAGGCAGGAGAGAAAAATGATGCAAACCGTATGCACTTGATCAAGCGATGGGCACCGAACGGGTAGGCCCGATCGGCCACTGATCGATGTTTCCTCCTACCTGTCCGCCAATCGGTCGGGGAGCGAAGCGGCACGCACAGCACCACACATGCCGGATTAATTGCTCGAGGGGAAATTAAATGAACGCTGTCGTCATAATTCATTTGTGTTGTACGCGAATGTAAAATACCTCCACCGCGGACGCCCACTTTTGTGGCTGTGGCTCTCTGGTGTACGAACCCAAGATGCTGAACGTTGCTTCTGCTGTCCGCGCACAAGAGCACGAAGAAAGTGAAGAAGAAAGTGCAGCGTCGTGCAGAGTAAATGGCGATGTGCGCCCGTGAAATTAGCATCATTATTGCAAGTGTGTGTGTATGTAATAGGGGAAAACGGAACGGGGAAAGAAGGAAGAGAATTTTATTATGATCGAATATTGATGGGCAGTCGCGGAAGATGGAAATGGTATTTTTTGACGGCAAGGAGTATAATGTCTGACATAAGGGAGCATAAAATGGGAAAGGAATGCGTAAATTGCAATGCCAATGGTTAAGAATATGCACAAGAATGTTCAAGTCTGGCCTTATTCAACTTCTGTACTGAGATGCATATTCTGTACTGATCGAGATGTTTCACCGATAAAAATTACAGCTTTGAGTGAAAGCTAAAGCTTTTAAAACGAGTTTAAAGTAACGTTTTTTTATGTATCTAAACGCTAAAACACTTAAAACAAATGAAATACGGCCCACCAGCTGTCTCTTTGTAAGCTTTTCTGAACCTTTTTTATGATTTTTAGCCAGAAAAAGCTTAGCTTGTGTCGGTGAAAACATTCATCAACGGAGCTGTATTTTCCATACTTCCAATAGACAGGTGATAACAATGATTGAAGATTGAAAACTTATATTTTCAACTATCGTTTTGTGAAATATGCATCAATCGGGTTGAATTTTACAAAACCCAGTTGACAGTTGGATTTTGGCAATATTGTACCAACCATCATGCTTCTCAATAATATTTTTTTTATGATTTTCTTGTCGGAAAGCGTTTTAATACTTGTTGTAATGACATAAAGCAACGATTTAAATAAAGGCTTTCCTCTTTATTTTATTGCACAGTTCACCAAATTCGTCGACAATTTGTTAGTTTTTAGTTTCCCTTTATTTCGACTAGAATCAGAATCGATCGTTAATATTTTTCGAACAGTATGGAATCAAAGGTACAGTAGAACGTCGATTATCCGGGGGCGGATTAACCGGCGGGCGGTTTAACCGTGCACATAAATGTGACAGCTGTTAAAGCGTACAGCGAACATTTGCAGCGATAGCCAAGTGGGCAACCAGTTTTTTGTGCAGCTCTGTAGTGTCTAGTGGTATTTTCATTTTTGTTCATGAACAGTTGTTAAACCTATAGTTATTGATTGAAATAATATTCTACTAACGATTAATCGATTGATTCAGGGTGAAATAATCATAAAACTAGTGGATTTTATAATTTTTATATGAATTTGACATTTCTTGGACCATTATCCGTGCAAATCGATTAACCGGCAACCGTCTGGTCCCGAGCTGCCCGGATAATCGACGTTCTACTGTATTTTTAATAAAACAAAGAACATTTTACTGGATTTTCCGAGTCAATTTCCAATGTTTACAACATTTTTCATTGATTGCGAGATGTTTTTCAACAGCATTTTAAAGTGTTGTATTTGCATCACAACAATGTCTCAGTTCTTTCACATGATTTTCAATACGTCTCAAGCTCTATCGAATTTGACAGTTATTTTTGGTGTGTAGAAAATCATGTATAAAAACTGCAATTTTTTGTGATGCTGATACACCATTTTACATCTTTTGAAAAACAAATTGGACTTGGAAAATCCTCTATTTTTACGTATAACTAGGCGATCTTATATACTAGCTTAGTTTTTTTACTACTTCTTTGCTTAGTATATGATGTTTTTCAACATGATTTTACTTATATTATTGTTTGAATCCACATTATAAGTAAATTATATGTGTAATTTTCTATCATTGACATAGTTTTCACGATGTTTTCCTTCTTTTTATTTATTTTTATTTTTTGGTTTGATGTGTTCATTACACGTTGGGGCCATGTGCAATTTGTCCTTGACTATATGTGTAAATAAGTTCCACATGGTTTTAATCATGTTAAACTAAATTATTAAATTTATGCTCCAGACCTTCGATAATTTCACATTATAATTCCAAATTTTAACTTAAGTTCTTCAGTCACTAAATATCCATTAACCAGCAGTTTGTAATAGCTTCGTTGAGATTTTCAGTTTAGTATACAGCATTAAGTCTCTTGCATTTATAGTAAATGTAGAAACGATTTTAAAATATAACTAAAAAGCACATGGACAAAAACATTATTTATATATTTTGAATTAATTTTAAAGTATAAAGTTTTATTATAAAGTTTTACAAGAGACAAAACAGGCCAGTACATCAAAAACAGTACTCATTTCACCGCAGCCACCACTCACCCAACGACATTACGTCACACCACAAAAAGGGAAGCACTCGAGCCGAATCAACCAACGGATAACCCGATTAGATTAGTAACCGCACAAAGGAATCAATAAACCCTGCCGACGTTGCATCATAACCGTTTTGGCAAACGGCAAGCCACAGCACAGCACATAGCCTCCGTTTTTGGTTCATTCATCTTCGGCAGCAAACGCTTAAAAAGATGCTGCTTCTTCCATTCCATCGATCCCAAAGCCCCACTTTGCGACAGCACCTCTTCTTTCCGTAACCACCATCTCACCGATGCGGCAACTCCTGCGGCTGGGTAATAATAATCAATTTCGTTCGCTGCATTTTCATCTGCTCCCCGTCTGCAAACAAATTCGTTTTGTGCATGCAAACAATGCAGCACTGGGCCGGTTGCAGAGTAAACACACACACACCAGGAACCGTAGGAAGTGGAAGGCGACAACAAAACTTGGCCGGTTGTGACATACGTACGGGCCAAAAATGCACCGTTACCAGCAAAAAGCCCCAGCAAGACCACATTTTATGGCCCGCTCCGTCAATCGATTGGCAGCTCTGGCACAACAATAAACACAGGCGGTATACATCGATCGGTCTGGGGGTGTTTTTGCTTGCCGATCAGCGCCAGAAGCAACAAGCGCGCGCGACTGATGCTGTGTGAGAGTGTCGATCGACTTTCTCAGGCTTTTCCCCTGCACTTTGTGGTGTTATTTGTTTTCTTTTTTCCCAAAAGGTACAGATAAAGCATTTAGCATTTTGTTACAGTTTTAATAATGGTTTAGTTGCTGCAAAAAAATAATTCAAAGTAAAAATTTTACAAAAGAAACTCTACTTTAATATCTGTGCCACAGACTGTCTATACTATACTTTGTTTTCTTCACCTAAATCTTCAACACGATCAGAAAACATCTCATTTAACGTTCGTCTACCCTTTTTGCCACTTTTACAACGCAGCTTTTGTTTTGAAATAATAAAAAAAATGTTAAGCTACCTTAACGGCCCCCTCAAAGAAGAAGAACAACAAGCCCATGCTTCTTCTTAATTTGCGCCCGACACGCAAATGGAACGCAAAATTCGTTTAATGACAGAACGTTCCTTTCATTTTGGGCTGGGAAAAGAATTGGGCCCCCTGTTTTACCCCCACTTGGCGTTCTCTCTCTCTCTCTCGTTTTAGGGTTGTTGGTGGCTTGGTGGTGCAGAAAAGAGGCAAATTGCCTCCGGGCGAATGGTAAAGGTAAGCAAAGGTAAAAGGCTGCCACAAACCATCAGGGCCACCGCCATCGCTTGTGAAAATCGTTGATATGCACCGTATTCTCCCTGCGTGTGTGTGTGTTGGTGTGCATTTACAAGATGCAGCAGCAACAAGAACGGATGAAATGAGGTTCTCGGGTCTTGGTTGCGTATCACGTGATGATGCTGGCAGGGTTGCAACTACTTGAGCGCGTTGCAAGATTGTGACCGTGGCTGCAATTTTGACAAACTGTCGCCAGTTAATAAGCGGTTGACAGACACACACACAAACACAAACAGAGACGATATTAAGGGCTTTATGGCAAAAGCGTTATCATTGGTAAATTGTATACTTTGTGTAGAGGTATCGTGGTTGCTGTTATCAAGTAGTTCAAGGGGAAAGAGTACCTTTTTTATTTAAGAACATTTCTTCAGAACGTTAAGTAGAGCTCCCCCGAACAGTCGATACATCAATAACAACAAGTAAGCTTCTTATTTATCGTTAGTTGTAAAATCAACAAAACCAATACCAAGAAAGCTTGCAGCATACTTCTTGTAAATGTTAATTATTGGAAACGCTGTTGCAGAGCATTTTTCGCTTTTGCAGCACAGCTTAGGCCGTAGGATAACTATAGACGTGTAGAGTAGTGTGCAGAAATTCACACTTTTGTGTGAATCGGTTTGGCAATACTTCATGGAACAAGCAGCTAGCATTACGTAACCAGTTTGCCAATCAGTCGGCACAATACTTTGTCCTAAGAGGTATTAAAATATCTTCCATTATAGGTAGTGACTTTCATAGGTACCTTAAAAATGCCGATAGAAGGCTATTGGGGAAATTCGCGATAAAAGTTTTGATAATTCAGTAACTCAGATTGTTGAATTTCTTTATTTGATTATTTATATTTCTTCTAAATTAGTGGTGAGAGCTCCGAATCGGTACTACGCTCAATCCAAAATTGGAACTATGGAATTGGCATTCCAATTCCGATTCTGGAGCCGATTCTGGAATCAATTTCGGAGCTGAATCCGATTCCAGAATAGACTCCGAAGTTAGCATCGGCTCAGGAATTGGAATTGTCCCGAAAATTGCAATCATCTCCGGAATCGGAATCAGAGTTGGCTTCGGAATTAGAGTCAGTTCTATAATTAAAATCACAGGTTTTAGAAACTGAATCAGTCCCCATGAGAACGGATCGTTTACAAGTATTTTTGGGTTCATGACGGCTATGGATACAATCATAGGTGCATAGGACCCAAGCGCCTGTTATCATGGAGATACCGAAATCAATCAAAATTTGATTCCGAAGCCGATTCTGATTGCGAAACCGACTTCAATTCTGGAGCCGATTCCAGAGCAGTTTCGGGAAACTGATTCCAGACCTTCTATTCGTAATCAATTCCACAAAAAAATTGGAGCAAGTCGGAATCGATTCCGACCAAAACTTCATTGTTCCCATCGCTATATCAGATAATTATTTTTAAACGTATGGCTAACTTTTCCTGGACTTACTTTTCTCCTCTTAGCAGTTGAGTTCATCATACTCTGTTGTTTACAGAGTAATGACATGTATCTACTAAAAGAAAACTTTGATGATATAAAAAAACCATCATAAAACGAAAACATTTACAACATGAAAAAGTACATGAACAATGATCTTCAATTGCATTATAACCTTAATTTCTATTCTTATTCGCCACACATAAAGTATTCCACTTTTTACATCCAATTATTGTAAGATGCTCATACCCAGTGCGCCAAACCAAAACGGAGCTCAGTACCAATTTACGAACCCCCTAAAAGCCTCCAGAGCTGATTACTCTCTGCCCAATCTCTCGGTATATGAAAACCAGATCAATGAATGAGGGGAGACCACCACCACACGATGTCGTACACTCTACACTGGTAGGTAGAAGTGAAGCCCAACGAATTCCGACCACTTCCCGGGTTGAGGAAGCAAACCAGCAGCACCAGCAACATATATATCGGCCCCACCAGCATATCACGTTCCAGGGGAGGGCAGCATCAACCGACAAAATCATACCTTTGTAACAGTGATCATCGTGTGTGTGTGTCAGGGCGAGAAAGTCCGTGCCGAATATGGACTTGACGCTTATTCCGAGAAACTACGGTGGAATAAGGGAAAGAAGTGTGTCCTACACGGTCTACACACCGGGTGCGCCAAACACCGATCACTCTTGCACTCTGCTCCTCCCCAAACCCATCCATTTGCTTCTTCAACGGGGTCCGCTAGAACAGGTTTTTCCGTGGGCCCCACCACACGGGACCCACTTCTGGCAGAGCCCGGTCCCAAAGAAGCTCGCATCAGGTGGTGGTGCGTGCGTGTCAGGGTGTCTCTTTTGCCGCATGCTGCCGCTGATACATCTTTCGACGAACCCGACGAAGAACCCGCAGCAAAGGAAAGGAAAATGAGGTCAACCGATACGGCGCTGCCGGTGCTCTGCTTGGGAGGAAGAACTACACTCCAGCTTGCGATCTGTGGAACGTACTGTAAAACACGACAGGACAGTACGACCTCGGACGCACTTAATTTAACGATCACCTGCCGAGCAGCGGTCCAGAATTTCTGCTGGAATTGTTCACTTTGTTGGGCAGAGGAGGAAATAGCTCACCGAGATATGTTTCCGCGCTGTGGCATTCCACGTCCGCAAAAACAACGATCGCAATTTGCGGAACGAACCAACGGCCACAGTACGTCATTTGCTGCGAAAAGCTTCATCCCTTCATGCTGCTACTCCCCTTTGTGTCGGGGCTTCATTTCACCACGGTAACATTTTCACCACGACACAACCCCTGGTGCTTCCTCGACGGATACTCCCTCTTCCAAAGCCATTCAACCGGATCGCGTCTACTCGCGGATAATAAACTGGACCCCGGTTTTTTTCCTCTACGCACCTTCTTCCTCAGCATAATCTTTCTCTCTTTGGGCACTGGGCTAGGCAGTTTCTTCTTTTTCTTTCGCCGTCTTTGCCTACAATCACAGGTAACAACCCTCACCACTCCCGATTGGCTTATTTATGGCTCTAAGGTTGCTTTCTCCACCATCTCCAGCTGCAATAGAGCATCATATTTGGCATCATTGTGACTTCCTAGTTCCTGGGCGGTGTGCGTTTCACCTCGTGGCAGCGACGCAGCTCTTCTTGCCAAGGAACTCTGTGGACGACTGTGGCCAGTAACAAGAAGTGCATTATGCAACAACACCTTCGCAGCACACTGCGGCCCGCCCGCTCGGATGATGAAAAGTGAACCTAGGCACTAGCTGAAATTTAATCTAGCAGAGCTGCACGCTACAGTGCTCACACACACCAACACTTTCAGGCTTTCTGGCGGTCACCTTTCGCCGGATCGATCTCGTGAGCGTTCTTCTTCGATGCTCTTCGAAGAGACGGACGAAATGGAGCCATGTTTAGAGGGAATCTTGCTAGCACAGACACAATTACCTAGTTTCGTGCTAGGTGTACCCTGGAAGTTTGACTGGAGGTGGTGCCCCATTTCGTTCTTTGCAGAGATTAAGCCACACGTTATGAGCTAGAAGCTTCTATGTCTGAAACAGCGCGTGAGCAGCTAGCGCCTAGCGCATTTTATTCCACTAATTGGTTAGCACACCGCTGAGCGAGAATGCTCGAAAAGTTATGGTGCTACACGGTTGGGTGGATATGATGAGTTTGTTCATGGAGGCGAAGACTCTTCCCAGCCTGAAACTCAAGAGAGATGAATTAGCAAATAAAAACACAAGAAAGGGAATTAAATATGTGAGATACAAAATCTGAAGTCTAGCTTGGTTCATTGACATAACTTCAAAGGTACAGCCGAATACTGATTTCGTAGGGAGTGGAATACTAATCAAAATACAGGTAACACATATCCAAAATGTGTTCCCCAAATAAGACCTACAACAATGCCCTTCACAAGATTGAACCAGTTTTCAATCATTAGTCATTTTGAAAATGGTTAACATTGCTGATGTTCTCACGGCAATTGTCATTCTAAAGCAACAGATACATCATATTTACTATGTTGGAACATCACAATCTATTCAAGTTAACTGCTTAATGAGGCAGCCTGGACCTTCCGGAATCATTTTGATTACATTTAAAACAATACAAAGAATCGAAGAATTCTTAAATGTCTTCGTTGCTCTGAAGGAACGCTTACTCATTTCACTATTTCTAAGGACCTACTTGTGCCCATCAAATAAAGTTCCAGGCTTTTTGATTGTCGTTCATGCCTGACGACTCTTGTGAAATTCGAATCTACAGATGTTACTAACATACATGTTACTAACCACTTAAAAACCCCAATATCTTCAGGCATTGATACAAACCTGATATCAATTCCAAGTGGAAATCTTGTCGGATTGACAATTGGAAACATTCCAATTCTTGGAGCGTCGTAAACCAACGTCAAATATCATCGACTAGCAAATTCTCCTAACAACAGAAATAAGGTCGTCAATTTCTGACAACATTTAAAGCACCAGGGCTTAGGCATTTTCAATAAACAGTCCATATGAGAGGTTAATGCAAACAGGAATTGATCTAAGTGTAGGTTTGAAGGAGTTTTGCCTATCTGCTCATTTGATGAGAATTATGAATTCTCCAATTGCACAATGTCTTATAAGCTCTCAATTCCCACTCGTTTCTCTTAGTGATTACCTACAGCCATACAAACACTATTGGTACAGGAACAGGTTTTCGTGGTTTACGTGCAAAACTAAATAAACAAATCATCTCCCACAAACAAACCACTCAACCAGTGTCACCATGACCTCTGATGAATCATTCCCAGCCAACCCCGGAATGGGACACGGTTCAATGTAGCTCAACACACATTCAAACAACCCCAACCTTTCCATCTTGAGATGAATATTCAATAACTGCTCGACAGTCCCATCCAGAACACAGTCTCAATCGCACCGACTTCTTTCTGGTTATGGTGCGCTTAAAGCACCACAATGCATAAATCGAACAGATTACCCGCCGGGACAGATAAACGGCAATCCGATTATCCTAACACGACCGCACAATGACATCACCGTGATGTCCCCAAAAACCAAAGCAAAACGCGAAACACATTTCAACTGTCAATCTGGTGACGGTGGCAACACACAAACACATATTTCGGCAAGATACTGCAACGCTTCACTTGCACGACGACGTGTCGTAATAAGTCGTTGACGTTGACTAACCAAGCTCCTCCTCTTCCTCTGACTTCCAACGGCGTTAACAAAATTGCACAATGTAAATTTTTAAGTTTTACCGACGCTCTTAAAACACAAACACATCGATCTGGCACGGAGAATGATTGTTCAACGCCAGCGCGCACGATCACGATCGACGATAAACAAATAGTTTGGCTAATCTTTTCACTTCACCCTTCCTGCTTCAATTTTTCGGTTCAGGAGATCGGTTCCTTCGTCCAATCCAGAAGGAGGCAAATTTGATTGCACCCGACACACATTGCGGAGCGGAGGTTCGCGCCGAGTGCGATAATCGTGATCCGTGATCCAAAACCGGGCGCGCACACACAATTGAAATTCGATCGGCGTGCAGCAGCACCGTGTGTAGGACACAGAGGACCCAGCTGCACACGGTGAAGGCTGTAATTCTACCCTTCCTGGAGGTTTTTTTTGTTTTGTTGCGAAACTGGAGTCCTTCACCGTCAACTACTGCCCGCGGTGGGGGTGTATCGAATGTCGCTGCAAGCGCCACAAGCACCCCAAGCGTTGCCACTGCGGGTTTGTCGCTCACCCAAAGCCCAAGTAGGAGACCCGAAACCCAGAGAAAACAAAAATAAAACCACACCTCAACAAGTATATGCCGGGCGCATATTAACAAACCAGTGAAGTGGTCGCAACAGTCTGCCAGTAAAGGGCACACACTAACTAAAACTGCATCGTAACGGAATAATCAGTTTTAAAACGCGGTGCGGTGCGCGAGTTCTGCGGCCGGTCGGTCGGTCAAGGGATGGGAATTAACATTCTTACCTCAGCGCTCTAGCGGTGTCTCACATCATCAGCGAGCGAGAGATGAGTCAACGCAGGTGCCCCGTCGAAGCCAGGAATGACGCCAGCAGAAGGCAGAGAGAAAAAAAAGGTTAAGTGCCCGCGGACTGTGGTGTGCTAAATGTCGTTTGGTGTGGAGTGGGGCGAAAAGCTGTACCAACTACCGATGTACATGATGGAGACGCTGCCGCAACACTGCACACAAGCCGAGTGAGGGTCAAGAAGTTGAAATTACACTTTCCGGAATGTGCGAATAAAGATAAATGCGCGTGGTGGTTTTTGGTGTGGTTTCATGTTCAGTGACAATAGAAAAGCGGAGGAGCCGGGTGGTAGTTTTATGGTTTGTTGGTTACATACTGTGTGACAATATTTTCATTTAGTTGCTGCCTTATTTGTACTAAAAGAGTACTTCTTTAACGGGTAATGGATAATTTTAAAATCAGTTTTTTTTCTTCAGAATTAGGAACTGGAACTTGAAAAATACAAACATCAAAAATGTTTTGAGTAGCATACTTCTGATAATCGAATCTATGATTTAGTATTCAAATGGCCTTTCAAATGGTCCAAATGAACTGGTTTTAAATAGGGTCTTATAGGGTTTCTTATCTTATTTGTGGCAAAACAACCACTGTCGGTACAGACCTGTCCTGAACCTTTAATGAGCCTGGCAAAATATGACTTGTATAAGAGGACTCAGTCGATACGAGGCGCGGGTTTTTCTACAGATTGTATCAACATGTAGGTTGATGCTATCCTATCCTTATAGCATCTAAAGCTAACATAATCCAATAAATACATTTTGTCAGCTGTTCAAAGGAACCTAAATCATTTGACTCCTTCCAAAATCACAGTTCATTGGATATAAACTTCTCGCCAACTGGACTAAACGACCGTTTGTAAGATGATTGGTTTTGTGGCACAAAAAATCATTTAAATTCATGAAGAATCAATCAATTTCATTCAAATAGAACACTAACTTAATAAACATCCTTATGGCAAGGCAATGACCTACATAGCTATACTGGCTGTAGCAGGGATACTGCTCTTATTTCAGATATCTTGACAGGCAACTTACTGGACGGTAGATCCTAAGAAGAGACCTGCAATACAAATTACATGCTTTGGTTGCAAAAGTTAATCTTTTGGAAATCAAAACTATTTTGCATAAATAGAAGAATCTTGGCAAGATAGTAGACACTTTCCAGTTCTACGTAATTCAACAGCGCTACGAGTGAAAGTACGGTTCAAATCTTAGTGTAAACGTTATGCAGATATCTAACGAAGCTAACCAAAAGACCTAGAAGACCTATCCTCGATCATTGAAGCAGACCTAAGAATTCATGTAAATTGAATTAATCAGAAATAACTTTTTCGTAAACATTATCATACCTAATTAAAATAGAACAAAAACATGGTAAGTTGTTCCAAAACAGCAATTCTTTATAGGTTGCGATTTTCGTACCCACAGCTACCAAGTCTCTAATAATCCAGGCGAGTCCTTTAGAAAATATAACCTTTTTTTCCATTCAAAACGTGTATTTTATCTCAATCTTTCCATCTTTCCAAAATAAATTTTTATATCAATCAATCAAAATATCCATCAAGTATGTATCAATGCTACAATGCTATGTAATTCAAACATTTTAGGCTCTAATTTTGATTCTTTTCACAATTTGAACTCCCAAACGCCTAACAACTTTTTCTTAGCAGAAGTTTTGTAGATCATCAATACAAATCCTAGAAAATTAAGGAATATGTATTACACGACACCATTTCTTCCACCAATTCCACCGGCAAAACTGTCTCCAGCACAGTCGGAAGCATTCGGAACGCACCCTTTTCCCCCATTTCCAAATCAATTAGCGCATTCCAATCGCAGAAGCTCATCCTCATCAGTCCCGGCTCGAACCCCTTGCTCCCGTCGGCACTCAAGCCAAAAGACTCGCCAAGAAACACAGATAAAATAAACACCAACAATTATCAGTCATTCGCGAGCTACACTAATGCCTCCAAGGCGCTGGCACGGGCAGAGACAAAGAGACAGAGAGAGAGAGAGAGACTCGAAGTGAGCAATTATTAGAAGAAGTACCCATTGGGCAGAATTGAATGAACATTGCGCACTGCAATTTCTTTCCGTGTCGAGGGGGACAAACAAATTCTCCCTTCCACTGCCATTAAACGAAAAACAGGCAGAGAGCTGAGAGAGAATAAAAGCTACTTACTTCTTTGCGCAATTAACGCACACCAGAACCGGGCAGTTTATGATTTCAAAAAACAAACAAACTGACTTCCCTTCCGATAGCTAGCCAGCCCTCAGAGCGCATCGGTGTGTCCGAACCGCGAATGTTAAATGGTTAACCGTGAAAGGTGAAAGCACTGTCACGAAACTCAAAGTCACCGTCCCGGTGTGCCCGAACGGGCACCGCATTTGTTTACGATCGCGAGGTGAAAGATGTCGCCAGCCGGTGAGACATTTCGAGCTCTGGTGTCGCGGTGTGGGTTTTGTGCGGTTGCTCCGATTTTTAGTGTGTTTTTTCCCCCTCCTTCTACTCGCCCATAATCGTTCTCCTTTGCCCGCCAGCACGCTGATGGGAAAGGGTTTTGCTAGCAGTTCTCGGAATCTATCAAACTTACATCTGTGAACGCTAACGCACGTGATGACAAACGTGGCTTGCTCGAAGCGCTAAATGTTGTTTGTTCGTTACTGTAATCGTTTGCCATCATCCCTCCCCCTAGAGCCATATCTTCCCGTGTATTACGTTAAAGTGGACCAAATGAGAGGAAAAATGAGCCTTTGCCATTTTGCGTGAAAGGGACCCGATTTGTGGTTGAAATTGTTTAACTCTTCTTGCAGATTTAAATTAACCACCAAGCAAGCGCTACTTTCTTTTTCATTCGCCGTTTTCCCCCCCCCCCCCCCCCCCCCCCCCCGAAAACAAACCCGCTCGAAAACACTTAAGCAACAATGGCCCTTTTTCTTTAAATTTAAATTATCCATTTAAAACTGCTCCTGCTCCAACCACTTACCGATTGATCAGGTCCGGAAATCAACTTTCTTCCAGGATTGCACACACACAGACACCGAAACGACTTCGCTGATAATTGGCGTGTTTCGTGCGGCTGGCGAAAATAAAATGCGAATTTTATTCAACCAACTGCCACTCACTCACTGAAAGATCTTTCTTTTATTTCTTTTCTCTTATTTTCGACCGGTAGTAAATCCGTTTGGCTATTCCGCAATCGAGCTGTTTTGAACGATCAGCACACACGCTACACGCTCACTCACTAACTACACACTACAGTGACAGCACAACAACAACAATAACAACAACAAAAAAACAACAAAATGGCACCTTCTTCCTTCTGGGCGAAGGGCGCAAGATTATTTTTCCCACAACGGAAAGGGAAAAGGGTAATTTTGGGGACGTGTGTTTTTTTTTAATTTTCTTTCACGTCACCTGCTCATTCAAACAACACAAAAATGCACACATACACACATATACACACACACACATACACAGTTAAACCTTTCTACGCAATGGAGAGCCTTCTATACACTTTTTGCCTTCCTTTTTTTCGTATGCACTCACGTAGAAGATTATGGTTTGATGATTAGACCGCCAGCACTTTCTGCGATTTTGCCAGCAATCTTATATTCTTATTTATCGTTGTTTTGTTTTGATTGTTTTCACTCGCTTCACAAAGCTACAAAAAGAGAGAGAGAAAATATTTGCAAAAAAATAGAATCAGCTAGTTACAATACTTTTTCCGCGGCGTCGATCCAACAGTACAGAATGATAAGCTTATCGCGTGCGTTCCTTGTAGAGCAGGTGCTAGGAAGAGCAGAGCGATATGCGCCTCGGGCTGGTGTTTGTTTGTATTGGTTTTGTATCCATTTTTGGGCCAGCATCACTTTATTTCACACCGGAAAAATTTGATCGTACTTGATCGGACAACGGAAGAAACCCAATTAATGCAAAGAATTTAAGTTTGAGACTTTCAATTGAATTGACAACATGTAAACAACACTTTTTTGTAACAAATTGCGTCATTGCGATGGCACTAAATTGACGTTTGAATGAGTTTCATGTCAGCTAACTTCAAACGAACAATTCGTAACAACAATTCGTTGATACACAAATACTCCACACACACACTAACGACTCCAGTGCATATCGCCTCCTCTGTTTTGGCATTTGCCGCGAGCTGCTTCAAGCCTCGAAATTATGCACTCACAATGCAAAGTTAGTTCCAGTTTTACGTTCAGTCACAATCCATGGTTTGGGGTATTTCTTTCCACACACAAAAAAACTAATACACACCATGAACGTTGGACGGCACACACAGTCGCTTTGCCGCACCGGGTTCCCAGTTCCGCAATGGAATGAATCAAACCCGGCCCGCGCAGCTTTTGCAAACGATCGAACGAACGAACCCAGCGTAGCGGGGAAACAGAAGTAATACACAACAAGCGTTATGGAGCGCTACCCTGGCGCCACCAACCAAACTTAGAGCACGCACCGCTTTCCGCGAACTAACAAAAGTTACTGACAGGTAGATCGGTTCGGCGAAAGGCCGTGCCCGCTTACACGATCATGGCCGCATACGCTCGCGAGCAAGTCAAAACAAGCGGGCACGACGATCACCACTACAGGCGCGTGCGCTACACACGTGCAGTGCTGCTGCTCTCGCCGAGCTGGGCAGCTCTCTCCCGGCCGGCTCCGGGATGCGATGAGAGCACAACTGGCTGCTGCGATGTTTTGCTCTGCACTTGGGTGACGGGTGGGGAAGGGTGTTCTCTGTGTTGCGGCTGTTGGGGGCTTTTCTTTTCGGAGCCAAAATGGTTTCGGGCACTATGGGAAGTGATGATGATTTATACTTGCAAAGATTTCTTTTTGTTAGATTCAATTTATTTTCAATATAACTATTTTAACCTATCTAAAGCGGTTTCTGAAGCCATAGAAAATAATTCATAATCAATGCAGTAATCACGGACGAACGAGTCGTCGAAGCCTATCGCTAATATACTATACCAATGTACTAATATCCTATAGAACTATATAGATAGTTGTGGCAAAAATTGAAAAACAAGCAGTAAACTGTCAATTTTGGGCTTCAAATTGAGTCAAATTGGACCGGCCTGGTGGTACAGTCGATAACTCGTACGACGTAACAACATGCCCGTCATGGGTTCAAGTCCCGAATAGACCGTGCCCCCATACGTAGGACTGACTTATCTTGCTATGGTAACAATAAGTCACTGAAAGCCAAGCTCACGTCACTAGTGGGTACAGGCAGACCGACAGCGGTTGTTGTGCCAAAGAAGAAGAAGAAGAAGGAGAAGCAGTCAATTCAATTTGATTCTCTCCTAACATAATACGAAAGAAGGAAGACGTTGAAATGGAACAGGTAAAATGAGCTTTGACAGCATTTGATATCAAAATTAAATTAAAATAATAAAATCAATCCATTTGGGTCCTAAAATACATGATCCTTTCTGATATTGAACTCATCAGCATTTTTTTAATCAATTTATCCCTAGAATATCCGGGACTGCTAACGATATGTTAACCTGTTTTGAGTCTTTTACTTATGATGACATTTATTTATTATTTTGTTAATTTTTTGTTGTTGTTTTTATTAAATACTTATTAAATTCGTTTTCTAATCAATTTATTAATTTATCAATTAATTGATTTACGTTATTATTCTTAAATCTATTAACTTATTTCATATATTTGCCCTGCATACCTGATCTGCCCCAAGACATTGAACTATTTTCAATTTAAAAACCGAACTAAACTCAAATTCTTTCGAAATTCCGATTTTTATCATCAAAAGGTTTATTTTAAACGAAAACGTGGAAATGAAGCAATTTAAATGTTTCAACCCTATTCTGAATATTTTTTGTTTTGTTTTTTAAAACTTTCTATATTATTGCTTTATCTATTCACGACCATGACATTTTTAATTTACCTTCGAAAAATTATAGATATAAAATTATTTTGTGCATGTCTCCATAAAAGTTGTTTTTTATAATTTATTCGTTCACACGTTTGATACCTTGGACATACGTTATATTTTTATTTTATTTTTCTTCTGTCATTAAAAGTATCAATTCCATAATTATTTAATAACCAATATTTCCCTTCGTCGTCAAAGGGTTAAGTCAGTAGTTTCTTCAAAGTAGTGAAACATAAATAAAAATAAATTTAAAAAATATTTCAAACTCTTCCACAATATAAAGAAATCTCATTTCTTCCATAGTGCAAGCAAGGGTAGTGATAGTTTTGTTACCTCCACAAACATGAAAACAATCTCAAGAGAGTAGTTTAGCTGTGCGCAAGAGAGTAAAAAACAAGCTTTAGGAGCGATCTCCAGTGGGACTGACACTGATCTCAACACTAATCGTACCGTGGAAGCAAACGGAACGGATCAGGGCTCAGCATCAGAATTTCAAATGCTGATCGTAGGGGAATCAAAATATATATAAAAAAGGTTAAAACAACTAGCTAGATTGGTTTAATTCCCTTCCGTAATTAACACATCGCATGCTACTGGTTTGTAAAGTTACCTTCCCTTGCCGATTGTAAGCGCGGGCGATTGGCTGCATTCTACAACTGCCGCTAATTTAAAGGGATTCCTTCACCGTGTTATTCCAATCATCCCTGCAATATAAACGGGTGAAGCAATTATTCTCATTTACTGCCCACCCTGCCCTGTCTACCAGAAACAATTCGATCAGCCAAATGAGAGCAGTTCAATTGCCTTCACCGTGCGGCGATCTAATCTAGGTTGGATGGATCGGCTGGGAGAGATACTGGGTACCACTTTTAAGCCGGTACGTGCGCCTTTTACTTTTTCCACCGCGAGTGATTGTCAAGTGACGTCCTGATGCATTTCCTACGTGGCTGACTATGCCTGCAATTTGGTATATTTTTTATTACGAAATTGTATATTTTTAGATACAAATCAATTAGAGCTTCATTAAACGATTGCAGACCTGCTTTTAATTGTGTGTTAATCATTTATCCTGTCTTTTCATACCGAATAATTCAACCCACAAGTTCAATACCCGTTTATCTAAGCTTACTGCTTTATGAGCTGCTTTATGTTGCTTTGAAGGCAACACAACAAACGCGGCAAATAAATAAACTTCCATATTTCGCAATCTGTTATTTATCCCTGCTCCTCGCACCCATTTACCTAATCACATAATGCATCAGCGTTACACACCTTCCACGCCTCAATAACCGATCGCGAAAAAATAAATAAAACGTCCCATGCCCACACGACCAAACAAGGCGCCAGCGATCAACGTGGTTGCCCACGCTGGCCTTAAAATGCAGCCCGTACAGCAGGTGCGAAAAGAGGAACCAACAGCACACCAAAATAGTAACAAAACTAACTACACATGGCAGGCAACCTCTGGGCTGGGAGCAAAAGTGAATGTCGTCTGCGGCACGAAATCATGCACCGAGCGAAGCGGCTGAGTGCAATTTCGTTTCCTTGCGCAGACAGGTGACGCTTTGCCTTCGCAAAACGGTGACAACGAAACGTGTGTCGTCGCGCCGTGATCGAAGTTAAAATGCGAAAAAAAAAAACAAAACAAGCTCTGCACTCCAAATGTCGGCAAGGTTTTAGGCAGAGTTGAATAGAAGCTAAAGAAAAGATTTGCAGACAAAAAATTGATAAAAATGTCAATCCCGATAGCGCCAGTCCAAGTAGATGGCGTCTTCTTTCAACACTGTCGCAGTAAAGCACGCCGAACTGGGCTGAACAGCTGCCGCACTCTAATTAACTCTCTTCCTAAACGCACCGATCGCATAGAAATGCAGCCTTATCCCTCTCCAGCTGTCAGCTGCTAAAGCTGCGCGTAAAATGCACCTACTGCCCTACTACTACAGCAACTTCAACACCCGGTCACATCAAATACATTCCAACCGCCGTCTAGCCGGACTTGAGCCGAGGTCTGACCTAGAAGCTGGGCCCGTGATTCCAGTGGATGAGGTCGGCGCGCCTCATTTAAACCGCAATTAGTTATAAATAAACCGGGAATAAAAACCAGTGTCACTCACCAGGAGTTGTTCAGGTCGCTCCGAATCGGAACAAAAACCCCTTCGGAAAATCTAGCTTTAAACTGCCCTGTTTCCTACCCTCGCAGCCACAACATTCGGCTGTCGCATTTGCAACGATTTGAAACAAAAACGACTACAATGCCGCTGCAAGCGACGAACCCGGCTGCGGGATTTGTCGGGTCGGACCTCGCTCCACCGTGCTTGGAGTGGGACCGGATTTATTTTCTCTATCGCGCGGTTTTCCCTCCCCGGGTGCTTCTTCTTCTTGCGGGTGCGCCCATCATGCTTCATCAGCCACAACGAGCCCATAGCTCAACGCGTTCGTCGTATTGTCTCTCGCACGTTCGCCACATCGATCGCTTGAGAAGGGCACATTGTGGGAAGGGAGCCTTTTTAGCTTTCCTACCAGCACCACTCCTGGATGGCACATTTTTCCATCTTCTGCATCATACTCTACAAACACAGAGAGAGAGAGAGAACGACAGTAAGAGAGCAAGGAGTCAATTCTTTCCACGTAATCATTACGTGTTACTTCATCGCACTGCTTCGCCGACTGGATTTTCTTCCACACCGGCCCATGTGTATGCTGGGCCGCGGTTGAGTTCTACGACAAGCTCTACTCCCCTTTCCCCAACCGGTTCCTGTTTGGGGATACACTTCCTCCTGACCGACCGACCCGCAGCATTTTGTGCCGCATTTTTCTTCTTCCTTTCGATTGATCAACTGACCTATATCGAGGGTCTCCACTTTTCATTCTGGTGCTCACATACATTGATCGTATCGGATACACACGACAGGGTACGAAAGGGGGTCTGGTGAACCTACCGCGCATCTTGGACTCGCTTTACAAGAGCCACGCGGACGCGGCACGGCCTGTTCTGCTGGCTGTTGGGATACTTTCTCTTGTTGCATTTTTCTCTTGTTTTAGTAGCACGGCCGCAGTGTGTCTATGTGTTTCTTTTTCCTTCTTTTCTTTTCCTCCCCTCGTTGCCTTAATCCACTGTTTTGACATTGTTTTGTGCCGCCGGCCTCATCTCGTGTGGCATATTTTGCTCGATCACATGCGATGTGTTTCCGCGGGTCGACGACGACAAACATCACGCTCACATCTGCTGCTCATCCAGTGGAGTTTGTGGATGGTATGGATGGGGGGGGGGGGGGGAGGATGCTCACCTCACTAGAGCCCACAAGTGTGGTGGTGTCATTTTCTATCGCGACCCAGTATGAGAGTGAGATCGAACGTTGTGGTCGGCGGGCTGGGAAGAATGTAGGACCGTATTTTTGTGTTTTTTTTTTTTTTTGTGGAGAAAGACTTTTCACCCTCGGTATGGTTTTAATGCTGCAGGGCAAATGCCAAAAGATAGTTAGTAGCAGAAATAAACATTTTAGAGATTTTGATTACCGTCGTCGCCGCAAAACGTTGGCTCTAACTCAGCCATTTCTGCCTACAAGGCACCGGCGACAGTGTGCATGACTTTTTGGCACTAGGACATCAATTTGTGTCTGTTAGTTAATTGTTTAGAAAATTGTACCTTGTTTGTTCGAAAAGTATTTAATATTAGTTTAGCAATTAATAATTTAATTTAAAGAATTTAAAATATTTTAATTTGTTTTGCCAGTTTTGGATTTTCTTTTTATATTAATAAAAAGTATTTGTTTGTGTTTTGTTTTGTAACATAATTAATATCATCATTTTCTTTTACTATCTCTTTGATTTCTTCTCCTGTCTTAATTCTTTCTGTAACCGTATTTTTTCTTCTAATTCTCTTTAGTTCTTCTTCTTAGTTTTCATTTACTCTCTTTTTTCACTATGCTTATGATAGTCTCTACGGTGTACTTGTGTTTTTTTCTTTTATGTTTTTCTAGCTCAGGACTAGTTTAGTTAGTCTTAGTATTTTATGAACGATTTTGTTAATTTGTTAGTGTTGTATTAGTTTTAAGTCTGTTTTATATAGCCTTGATGGCGGATATTGGATTAAATAAATGAAATGAAATGGAATAATTGATTTGTTTACATTTTTCAATCTATTTTTTCTATTATTTTGGTTGAACAAATAATTATTTTTGTTCAACAGCGTTTTTCCATTTTTTTTTGAGTTAAATTAGGTTTTTTTTTGTCATTATGGTTACAGCTTTAATATTATTGTCATTTGTTATTTATCTTTTTTTAGTTTCGAATTTATCTAGTTTTTTGATAAGTTTAGTTTGTGTAAATAGATGTTCTTATATTTTACATAAACATTAGCGTCTTCTTTCTTTTAACTTTTCTTATTCCTTTTTTGTTTTATTTTTCTCTCTTTATTCTTTAAGTTGACGTAAGTCTCTTTGCGCTCTACCTATTTTTGTTTGTTTGGTTTTGGTTAGGTTAGGAAAGTTTAGTTTAGTTAATCTTTATTATACTTTTATATGTTTTAAGCGATACGGCCTTTATGAATAATATTTTTGTCAATTGTTAGTTTTAAATATTCAGTCTTTCCGCATTTAGTCTTAATGATTGATATTGAATTAAATAAAAAAACGAAAAAATGTTTCATTTTAAAATTATAAATCATTCACAACAGTATGAAAACAACCCTCAAACACACACAACATTCCCCGGCAGAACCCATTCCCGTCGCTAGCATTCGTGCTCAGCTAGGCAAGATACACGCGATCGTCAAATTTGCGCTTTTGGGGTCGATTTCGCGTGTCCCTTTGGATTCACAGCAAACGAACGAATCAAGTGCAAACGCTTCCCCGAAACGAAGGCAAGGCGACTACAAACTGTGAAAAGCACAGTTATCTTTCCCAGCCCGTCCAAGCGACCTCGACCCTTTTGTGTCGAGCCAAAGGCTCACACGAAGATGTCGAGCGAAGCATCGAGCATATTTTGGAGGTTTGGCCCGCCTGTTTCGTCTTCTGATACGCGTTTTCCGGTGGTCTTTGCAGGTGGAGACAGCTTTTTTTTGGAGGTGCTGACTCTTTCTTGTTCAATCTTTCTCGGGAGAAGCTTCGGGCGCGTCTTCCCGTGTCTTCCAACCCATTGGGGTTTGGAGGATTATTTTATGGAGGAAGTGACAGCAGTGTCCGGAAGCATTGCCCGGCAAAACCTTGCCATTGATCTTGATAGCGGTTTCAATATGGCACTCAAAATCATCTCCCAGTCATCAGATTCATATCTTCCAACAGCGTCTGCTTTTTGAAGTGCAATGAGGTTGAAATGTGGGATCACTCTCACAACTTTTTTGTAGCTCACTGGAGTTGTACCTAACGTGCCCTTTCGATTGGTTACCTTAAAATCCAAAGCAACACACACACAAAAACACAGGGTCAGAAAGTAAAACAACAACTCCGTAAACCTGAGACCTGAGCAGCTTCAGTGGTGATTGGTGAAAACTTTTGATTTTTACAACCTCACCACCACGGTGTAGCACGTAACCGTTAGAAAGTGTAAAGGTGCTCCCCAACCGAACCCTAACCTCGCGCGATCGCCACCTCGTAGTGGGACGATTATTTTCAATTAAACTAAAAACTACCCAGCCTCCCCCGAAGAAGTTTGGTCCGTTGTTTTACTTTCAATACCATTTCCGTGTCCAATTTCGGGGATGAGAGTAAAGGGGAATAATTTCAAACACACACACTCACAGTTCAGTTTTCTCCAGGTTCGTCTTAAAGGGCCGTACAGTGGGAAGCTTTTTAAGGCGGGATTGGGGCAAAGAACTCGCACTCACCTCCAGCCGCACGAGCAGGGAAAGGCAGCAGGGTCACCAATGTTTTGGTGGTGATGATCAAACAACGATCAGCAGCTAATAGCGGCGAGACGATGAAGCGAAACTCTGCATGTAGATGGAGATCCATGGCGATGGATCATCAGACGGAGAAAAGGTTGTTTTCTCGCTCCCTCTCGCTTCCATCTGACCCGACTCCAATGTCGGGTGGGCATGCGGATCTTTCCTTCCGAGCCGTGCCCTGTAACCTGCCCGTAATTAGGTCACAACCGTCCGTTGGTCGTCGTCGTCGGCGTCGCCGTTGTCGTTATCGTCAGCAGTGTTATTTATTTTCTGCCGACGATGATTCTTCTCGCCCGCAGCGAATTACAATCACAGCGCATTGGCGCATGCACGGAAAGGGCACGCGCATCAAAGCAGACGGGGTGTATAAAGAGATGTGAGATAATCGTGCCTCCCAACACAACACACTGAGAAACAAATAAACTCCCGTAAAGCGGGAAAAGGAAATTTGTTTTTGCTTCCTCCAAGCGGGGTAAACACACAAATTGGTGCCTCTCGTCAATGGGCCGCCTCGATATTTAGCCAGCCATTTTTTTGAAGACTATCAACAGTACCAGTGGTTTTCGAGTTCGATGTGTTTTTTTGTTTTTGTTTTTGGGGAGTGAGATAATTTTGTGGGAGCTTGCTGAGCGGGCTTTGCTTATTTGCGCTTTGGTTGCGCGACGGTAACATACCATTTGTAACGATTTGTTTGCTGCTTCAATCGTTTTTGTGGCCAATAAATCATCAGCTCCGATTTCCTTTTCTGCAAGCTCCATTTTGCTTCAAGCTGTTATTTGCAGTGTAGTGTTACGAATTAAAACTTTTGCGCAATTGCGACCAACGAGCCAGCCGGAGAGACATTCATTATTTTGTCGCTCAATTATTTATAGCTGCTTTTGTTTTTGTGGCAAATCTTCATAACTTTGGACAACGAAAAAGAGAGACTCCTGCTTTGGAAGTGCTGCTTCTTCCTGGAGGCATTACTACAAAAACCTTTCCGAACGCCCTCAGTCTTGACCCTGAGTCTATTGGGGCGTGAAAGCGAAAGGCTTCCGTGCGGCGATAATAACCAAACCGCAAATCGACATCGACACTAGAGAGTTACGCTAGAACGCCCAACGGATAGATGTGGCATAGTGCCTAGCAATGTACATCACGACAGGTGCAGGTGAGACATCCATCCTCTGAGGGAGGGTTTTTGTTTTGTTTTTTCCCTCCCCGGCAACGCACTTGCCATTCGACTTCCGTCAACCGGATTGTGCTCAAGGTTCCGGAGCAGAGAGGTACATCAAGCTGCACACGACGGTTGTTACGCATGGTAACGCATGAGGAACCAAAAAAAAAAGAAATCCAAATCGGACAGGAAGTGTTCAATAAAAACACTAAACAGACAGTGTGCTTAACCCCTGCCCCTCCTCGCACAATTTGACATCAAAAAAACATCGATCGTTTTTGGGAGGCGTTTCATGCTAACCTTTTTTGCTGATTATTTCGAGCAAAGACGATGAATTAATGATAAACTATTACTAAATAATGAACAATTTATGTATCCTACGTCGGATGCGAAGTTTAAAGATCATCCTTGGCGATTGGATGGGCCGGGTCGCATTCCGATACGGTGCGTGAGCGTAAGGGATGCGTAGTTGGTTGTTGGATGGCTATTGAAAATGTTTAAGGATGGCATTGTAATGCTTCCTGAATTTGAGTGTGCGATATACAGCACGTGGACACTAACCTTATATCTGAAGTGCCATTACAGCCGTCTGTTTTCAGTGCCTTTGACACGCTGAAGGACCTCAACTGATATTATCAACATTTGGAATATTTTACAATTACTTCATGGGAGTTCACAAGCAAGCAAATTGCTTGGAGATAATAAAGGAAATTCATTCTCAGGAATTACCTTTACCGTAAACCTTTTATATTTTGAGGAAGATAAGTATTCTTCGAGATTATTGCTAAGATGTGTTCTGACATCGAATTGGAATGATAATCTATGTGATGGAGACGAAATATTTACTTGCCGCAAACTCATAATGTTATAGGAATTATTTCAGGATCGGAGTAGTGCCTAGCACCATACTCACAGATTCATAAGACCCAGAAGACTTCCGTAATGCATAGGATATATATCGCCCGGTAGATCTTAATAGACACGAGCCATCCGGACGGCGAATTCAAACGATGTTATAGTGCTTGAGCGGCGCATATCTATGACCTTTGACCTTGAGTGGACTATCTTTCACGGTGTGTTCGACCAATGACTGATGAAAAAAAGTGGTCGATCTGTATGACAAGCCAGACCTCGAAACCCGATGATATATTGGATAGAGCATGTTTTCAAAATGTAGGACTCATACCTCACCATGAACATGCTTAACAGTGATGCTCAGTTCTACATCTTCTTCTATTTAGCGTAAACGTCCTACGCGGCCATATCGGCTTATACAGGTTTTCAAGATTTTATTCTGACGGGTATGTTATTGAGTTAATTCGAGTTGACGACTGTACCACGGGACCGCCCTCTGCATCCGCATGCTCAATTTTTGACATTGAGGTGACAGTGACAGGTGACAGTATTTCATAACGAAAAGTAAAATAGCCCCGGAATAACATGATAGTTAACATTCATTAGGGTGTGTGACGTAGGGACCTGTTGGAGAGCGAGTGCCCACATCGAAGTAAACCAACAGCAAGAGATTGAACAAACTGGATAACGATAGTTAATCTATCCATATAATCAAAGCAGGCCAACACAAGAAAACATGATAGTGAGAGATATCCTTCAAATTTTGTTTAAAAAACCTCCTATGTCCTATTCTCTCCTATGTCTTCTTCGGTGAAACAATCCTTACTTTGGAGATGTTGCTTCAGTAAAATCTACCCGGATGGGAATAGAGCTACGTTCTGGCTTGTAGAAACCTCCTCGTCTTTGCACAAGACTATTGCGCCTGACTAGCGTTGCCATTGTAAGCCTAATATAAAGTAAGGCTTGTTTCTCATGGAGTTAGGATCTCGACTAGCCTTTCACATTATTATACAGAAGCTGAGTAGTCTACTGTCCCCGTTTCTTCACAATTTTCAAATCTTGTTTGATGTTCCATCTTGTCCCAAAACACATCCATGTTAAATTCAATTGGCCTAAAAACAAACGTTATTTTTTCATCTCCCCAAAACCAAACACTCACTACCAGCTCGCGGGAATCCCCATCCATCATTCTGTGTGTTGACTGCGACAAGAGCACACTTAAGCTCAATATCGCCCAAGATTCATTCACGCCAACCAATCAAGCATCGCGTCAGTTCCCTAGAATGGCACAAACACCACAACAACAGCTACTCCTCCAGCATCTGCCAACGAAAACGCAAATCGCAAATCGCAACCAAACAAACGCGGGACACTGCCACTTGATGGCGATTGTCGCATGACCTCATCCAATCTTGACGATAGTAAACACCGCACCGCACAATCACTGTCGCCAGCAGCCAATAACTCACCGAAATCAACGCTTATGACAACCGTTTAAAGAGACCCCTCATCGCCGGGATTATCATCTTCCCGGCAGCCACACTATCAGTCGCTGCGATGGGTGTACCGCGATCGGTTCGTTTGCTGCCAATTCTCCCACTGCTTGCGGTGTGTTGCGGGCCTGTGTTGGGTGCTTTGAACTGTAGTCGTACGTACGACAGCAACGTCCAGTGTGGACTGCCCGTCCTGCATCCTTCGGCGCTGCCGAAGCAACCGTCCGAGGCGCTGCGGGGCGAGTTCCCGTGGCACGTTGCCATCTACCAGATCGAGTACCGCATCCCGGTGTATAGCTGTGGCGGTTCGCTGGTCAGCAATCGGTACGTGCTGACGGCGGCACACTGCGTCGTGAACTCCAACAACGGGTACACCCTCAGCCCGGACAGCTTCCTGCTGCAGGTAGGCTACCACGAGCTGGGCCTGGTGGTGGAGGGCTGCTCGCAAGAGCGCGGTGTGAGGCGCGTTTACGTACATCCGGAGTTCCGCACGGGGACGTATAGGCATGATTTAGCGCTGCTGGAGCTCGAACGTCCCGTACGGTTTAACGACCGTGTGCTACCGGTGTGTCTCGACACGGAGGAGGACGATCCGGTCTCGTTCTATCGCCAGATCGGCAAAGTGCCCGGCTGGGGCTACACAGAGTTCGACGAGGTGTCCACCTGTCTGCGCATGACGGAAGTGCCGACCGTCAACTATACCCGCTGTCTGGCTAGCAACCCGGAGGTGTTCTCGAACACCATCTACGACGGGATGTTTTGCGCCGGGTACGCCAATGGGACGAACGTGTGCAATGGTGATTCGGGCGGCGGGTTCGTAACGTTCCGGCATGGACGCTGGGAGCTGCAGGGGATCGTTTCGTTTACTGCGCTGCGTGACGCCGAAATGGCCGTGTGTGATACGAAGCAGTACGCGGCGTTTGTGAAGCTGCGGTACTACCGTGGCTGGATTGGCAGCGTGCTGGATGGGTCGTGGCAGTGGTCCAAGAGTGACAAGTTGGTACAGCTGGATGACGATGGGCAGCCCGGAAAGCAGCCGGAGATGCCTACCGATTGTGGCAAGCGCAGGATCACCACGATGCCACTGATCGTGAACGGGGTGCGCAGTGTGGCCGGTGAGTGGCCGTGGCATGCGGCCGTCTTTGCGGTGTCGAAACGGTCGCGCGAGTACCGCTGCGGTGGGACGCTTGTTAGCCAGCGGTACATCTTGACGGCGGCAAGCTGTGCGGCCGATTGGCACCACCGGAAGCGACCGTACGTCGTGCAGCTCGGCCAGCATCAGCTGTGGGAAGGCTCACTCACCGGGCGGGAGGTACGCGTGCTAGGCGTGGAGAGTAGTGGCGATAGCACGCTGGCGCTGCTGAAGCTCGAGGTGAGCGTGGAGTACGATGACTACATACAGCCGATCTGTTTGCCATCTGCGGTGCCTGCGCGCAATCAAACCGATGCCGTCGGTGAGCGGATCGGGCTTATTGCTGGGTACGGGCAGACCGATCCGGACGGGGACCCATCGGCGTACCTGCAGGCGGCCCTGATGCCCATCGTGGACAGTGGGCTGTGTGTGATCTATCGGATCTTTGACAAGCACGAGGAGCACAGGATGTTTTGTGCAGGGCACGGCAATGGTAAGATGGAGCTGCGATCGTGCGTCCGCGATCTTCTCTAACGCGCCCAACTCTCTCCCACGCTAGGAACTAACGCCTGCCGGGGCGATCAAGGCGGCGGCTTCTACGAGGTATCACCGCAGGGCGTCTGGACACTTACCGGCGTCATCGGCAAGATCAATCTCTACCGCAAGCGGTGCGATCCGTACGGGTACGTCGGGCTGGCCAATGTGCTGCACTATCTCGAGTGGATAGCGGACAGGGTGCGGAGTGCGCTGGGGGGAGCCGTACCGGACACGGTACAGCCACCGGCAGGGCCGAAAGGGCATCACTCCAAGGGATGTCGACGTAAGCATCATCATCATCATCATGATCGCCATCATGGATCGCACAAGCGAAAGGGCGGTGGCTCGCGGGAAAGCGGATCTAGCGAGGACAGTAACGAAAGCCGCGAACGCTCCATCACCTCGTCCGTCAAGAACGTGATGCAGGCGAAGGTGGACCTGGTGAAAGATATACACGGTGCGGCGGGTTCTACGGTTAAGAAAATTTTCGGTTAAATAAAACAAAAAGCTGGGCTCCTATCCCACACTTCTTGGGTCTCAATGTTGTGCAGATTCCCAAAAAAAAACCTCGAACCCAATTCTCCAAAACGGCTCTCGAAGAATGGGGCTATCACCACAGCGGGAAGAAAATTGTGCAAATTGTAAAGTCGCTTGCGCTTCCTTCTTTAAACAAACCGCAACTCCAGTGCAAAATAAACAACATGGGAGTCTCAACAAGCGCCCAAAACTGCCGGGAATGATGATCTCCAGTAGGGGTAGGGTAGACCCAGGCCCTCGCCCCGGTACCGCAATTATGGGTCGTTAACTCGCGTTTCGTCAAGTGGGGAGGCTTTTGTTTTCGTTCCGTTCTGTTCGAGCGCGCGGTGGATGTTTTTTTGGGGGGAGGAGGCCCGCGTTTGAAGTGTTCCGGTGGTCTCATGTGTGTGTGTGTTGGTAAGTCCAACCGATGTTTTTTTTTTCAGCTTCATCCAGTTTAGTGGTAGCAGGTGGTTCCACACAAATCGGACTGAAGCTTGTTACTCGGCATGTCTCTGTAAATTCTCTGCTTGCCAGCACTGGATTTCTTGCGGCAAGATTATGCTTCATTTTGATGCAGCTTGTAAGCCACCAGAGCCCGTCCATAACTAACGTAACGCAGATTAGTTAATACAGGAATACAATAAAGCTGTAAAATAAATTACAAGCTCCTTTACTTATTGCTAGACCCTCTGTATACTTTTCTGGTGTCATGTTGTTCAGATCTTTGCACTCGATTGCCGGGACTCTGCAACATCTCTTTTACCCCATATCCTGTTTCCTGTATCCTGAAGAGCTTGATTTTACGTGAGGAATTATTTTGTATTATTTTTATGATTGATGATCATCTGAATTAATTCACTACAACTGTATACTTTAATACTGAATACTGCATTAAAGCCAGGCCCAAGTGCCACAGATTAAGCCTAAACGCCTAAAAATCAAATATCAGTAGAAACAAAAAAACGAAAGCTCCATAACTTCACTAGTTTGCTCAATAGATGGCGTTAAATAACTGATGATTATATTATTGTCCTTCTCTTGCCATATGTTTCGCCTAGCTTCATCCAATCATGGCATATATAGCATTCTAACTTTCCAAGCAAAGATCCTTAAGAATAGTCGTATGGTCTGATACACGGGTATCAACACCATCGACCAATACTCAAATCTCACTAGCTTCAGTTCTGATGGTTCACCTTGGAGTTTAGTATTTAACCAATCGTATCGCCATTCTAGATCTAGCATAGCTTCAATGTGAGACCATACAACAATACAGAGCGAAGGAAAGCGCTCCCAAAGCGAGGAAAACTAGCTACACCGTGTAGCTATCCCACCAACAGTTGGCGCCACCATTCACCGTCACCGTCGTTCACCGTCAGCTAAAGGAAGATTATTTTTGATTCCCTTTAGGTTGAACTAGGTTTAGGTTTAGAACCCGTTTAGTGATTGTTCAGTGGATTTGTGGTACTTGGGGGATAATATACACCAACATAATAATATATACCAACAATATACCTATACACCAACCAACGTTGCCTAGCAGAATCTGAAGCTTTGCAATGTTAGTAAAAGATAATTTCTTACCATTATTTAAGCAACTCCAGTACTCTAAGTCGTCGCTAATCTCTCTTTTTTGGTCGGGAAATGGCCACTTTTTTAGTTTAGTTTTAGTGAGCTAGCTCATAACTAATTCATTGTAATGAAACTGAACTTCACAGGATTTACAGCTAATAGCAAGAATTTTCATCGTTTTTTGTTAGAAGCAATAGAATAGTTTCTCATGTCATTAATTTCATTCATGAACGTGTAGTACTATTCCCAGAAATATTCCAATTCTGCTATATATCAAATGCAAAATATCTTTAAACCATCCAAACTAACTGCAAGCTCTTCATTTCTTGCCATCTTTGCTAACGTATTGTTTTAAATATTAACATAAACTAAAAGTATATTTTCATTTAAAAGATGTGCATATTTAGCCCAAAATGACCGAAGCAGGTAAAGTTGTGCAAATATTGTAATTTTTCAAGTAACATGCATGTTATCAGCAATATTTATCCAATTGGACATTCTTATCCCAGTTAAACTGTCGGTAAAAATTATCTTGTTTGTTTTTTTTATTTGCATCAAATTTCTTTGCACGTTACGTTGTTCATGGATAACCCTTTAGCCGTTAGGCTAAGCCGACAAATTCCCACACACAAGCGCTGTCGTTAAGAAACCGTGGGCGAGATTCGTTGCGCTGCATTTGTTCCTGTCCAAAACGGAACAGATGTTTGTGGGTCATGAAGTAATTGAGAGATTAGCGACGACTTTGGAACGATTGGAGTTACTTACCTCGGTCAGTCGGCCGCTTTTTCCTGCAATTTGAAAGAAATCTCAGTTAGAATCTCAGTCAGTTTGAATAACATTGGCGCACTGTTTTGAAACAGTTCTTACCTGTATCTTACCTCAGGGTTCAAAACTAAAGCCTAACAGGGCTTTGCTTCCCAACAGGTTGCGTTCCTTAACTATCCATCTCCCTTTTCCAAGCGCACCTAATTATCACCCTTAATTCGATAGCCTTTCATACCTTCCCGCGGGCCCGTTAGAACCGAATCTCGTGCAGCATCTTCGCTCAGCATACATTTACCATTTGGCCGCTAATGAATGTCAACCAGCGAAGAATGGAGCTGCGTGCAGAGGCGCTGTTTTACGATCGTGGAAGATCGCTCGGTGCGTAAGCTTAGGCGTAGGCACCTTCACCACTTGATGCTCGAATTCCCGAACGTCCCTATTGCCTCGGTGCGCTTGATGAATGTGCCACCAGCTCATTCTGGGCCGTCAAGAACGTGAGGCCTGCTTTTTTTCTGTCGGGAAATGGGCACTTTTTTATATATCATAATTAAAACAACAGACCCGAAATTAGTTAATGAACCCAATCGGTGCCCTTTTTCCTGTCATAAACGTTTCACTTTTTTGGTGGGTTGGTGTGCAGACCAAGAAGAAGTTAAGCCTGTGCTGCCCTCCCTGCGTTTCACGCGCTCGAAGGCATCCGCGGAAAACCTGTTTTTAGGAACAACCGAAAATCCGATCGCATCGAAACCGTTCCAGGCCGGTGCGTTTCGTTCTTGCAGCCTTTCGCCGTCCCGCGTGTGAAGTAAAAAAAAACACACAGAACTGAACAACAACAAAAAATCCGCACTCTAACGGTACTACCATTTCTGACCAAAAAAAAAAACCTCCCTCGTGGACAACTTTTGCATCTCGTCGCTGGGGCGACAGGTTTTCACAGATCGCTTTTGGGGAGTGGGACGGACACGGTCGGTGTGTGTGTGTGTGTGGGTAGGTAGAATTTGGGTTGGGTCACCGAAAGTGACGTAGAGCCTCGGCCTGTACGTACAGAACAGCGCCAAAATGGGAGAGGGCGAGAGCGATAGAAACGAGAGGCGAGATTCCTGCCGGCAGATTGGCCCCGGATAGCAGGCCAGCAGGCCGGAATGGCGGGTGAAAAGAAAATACCACCACCCCCTTACGGCATTTGATATTTAAATCATGCGCCAATTGAGCGATCGTCGTCGTCGTCGTCGTCTTATGGCACCTTCGATCTGCCGGCAGAGTGGCCTTTTACATCGGCTTTGCCTCTTTGCGGTTCGGTTGGCATTTAGCGAACAGGAACCGTGGGGAGTCGGCATTGATTGGCAGCAGCAGGAAGGGAGTGGAAGCTGCTTCGCCTCACTTCACTACGGGATCTCTAAGCCAAAACCAGTCATCTGTGGCACTGTGCTCGCTGCTCGATAATGATTAATTGCACAGTGCTGGAAGGGAGCCCGCCCGAGCACAGACCCAGCCAGCACTCTGTGTGTGTGTATGGAGGAAGTATTACATTTCATTACTCAATCGATTTCGGCTTGTGTGAAAATGTGCACCGACGACAGGTTTTAGCGGCAAACGGACGAGACTTCACAGCGAAGAAATTGTCGTGACGACCGAGGTTACGAACTACACCTCCGCGCCCTAGTACATCTGTTGCGCAAGATGGCCAACGCTGGTAGCGCTAATTAGGGAAACGTATTAGCAATAATATCTTTTTCCCTCCCCCCCAAAAGTGCATCGTTTTGCTAGTGAACGGAACACAACCTGACAGCGCTTGAGTAAGAGATCTGCCCTGCGCACACACTGCCATCATCTATTATGAAGAGATCACAGCTTTCTACTCATTTGTCTACTTAGACCGCTGGCACCCCCTGGCGGGAAAGCGGTAAGAATTATGAATTCAATGATTTAAAAAAAAATGTTTAAGCAAACAGACAGCAACCTCAATCTGCTCCATTTTCTTTCCGTTCTACCGGCGTACGGCGTTGAAGTTACAGTTACAATTCATCTCAATCTTTTGGGGCCCGTGTGCTCTTAACGACTTCCAGAATTCCGTCGCCTGCCGGTAATCGTGAATCGTGTCAACATTTTGTTGCTCGCCCGGTCGCTTGCTTCATCCCACTTTCCCACAACCCCCATGCTGGCCGGTGAACGATCAAGCAGCCGAAAATGGGAAACGACGAATCGGGTATATGCATATGTATGTTACGGAGTGGAAAACCTGTTCGCCGTGTATGATTCAGTAGTATGGGGCTTGCTTTTTTTGGTTTTGTTTTTCGTTTTGTTTTCGGCCATTCAGCCTGACGGCTGACGTATTGCCATGTTCTGCAATGGGATTGACCTAATTTCTAGATGCCATTCTCGTGAACCTTGCCCGCGTGGTCCGTTCTCTTGCCAGCGTGCTTGCTGATTAGTGATGGGAGTCGGAGTCGATTCCGGCTAGCTACGAAACTTTCTGGAATCGATTTCGAATAGTAGGTCTGGAATCGGAGTAGGCTCCGAAATTGTTTCCGGAAACGGATCCGGAATTGGCTTCGAAGTAGGCTCTGAAATCGGTTCCGAAATCTGCTCCGAAATCAGATTCGGAATTTGCCCCAAAATTTGCTCCGAAATCAGAATCGGTTCCGAAATCAACATCGGCATCGAAATCGTAGTTTTCTCGGACATCTTAATCGGCTTTGAAATCGGAGTCGATTCCGGAACCAGAATCGGCTCCGAAATCTGAATCGGCTCCGAAACAAAATCCGAAATTAGTTCCGTAATCAGAATCGGTTCCGGAATCAAAATCGGCATCGAAATCGGAGTCGGTTTCGGCATCTCCATGAGAATAGGCATTTAGGTACAATGATGCTATATATTGATGTCCGCAAAGAATCCAAATTTAGATTCCTGGACTGATTTCGCTGATTAGTCTTCTTGTTTTATTTGATTCTCTTTCTGGAGCTAATTCCAATTTCTGGAGTCAATTCTGATTCCGTTTCCGAAGCGAATTGTGATTCCCAGGCCGATTCAAATTCCGGAGCCAATTCCAACTCCAGAATTTGCTCCGGAATCGTAATCGATTCCAGCATCGGAATCGGCTCCGGAATTGATTCCGAACATGAAATCGGAATCGGGTAGGTCCGATTCCGAGCTCCCACCACTATTTCTTATCATGTTGTGTACAGCGATGTACTTAAAAGTCTGTATGGCCCGTTAATTTTTTTTTTTTTTTTTGGGAAAAAGTGCCCCGCAGCGCTTTTGTAACATGATAAATGTGGTGCCAGATTTGATCTTACATTCACAACAAGCCGAAAGCACTCACTTTACCCCTTACATTTGAATCTGTTTCTCAAGCATAAAAACTTAAATTAAATTCTCAACACACGCAACCTTTTCCTCAACAAATCAATAATGTATGTACAAGTTGCAGTTGTCCCCGTAGCTTATTGACCTGCGGCCGGCACTTCGAATATCTTCGCTGTGCAGTCCTCCGAGGTGGACAGGATCAGGTTGCGCTGCCTGTCGTACGAAAGGCTCTGGATGTCGTTCGTGTGCCCGTCGAGGGTGAACCGTTTCGCGCCGCTCCGGAAGTCCCAGCCCTTTATCCAACCGCCCAGCGTACCGGCACAGATAGTAAAGTCCTTCAGCCAGACCAATCTGTTGTTGGAAAATAATAATAATAAAAAAATAAATTAATTCAGATAATTCAATAAACCAATCAGGTCTTTCGACACTTACTTGGTAATGCCGTTCGGATTGTCGTCCTCACACTCAACGCGCTTCGTCTGGCGGGCCGCGTCCCAGATCGTCAGCTTGCCCTGCAGCGTGCCCGACGCGGCCACCTTCATCTCGAACCCGGGATAGTCAACCAGCACCGACTCGATCGGGTACTCGTTCGGTGCAACCAGCTGACCCAGCACGCCGCCCGGGCCCATCAGGTACAGGCTGCCGTCCTCGCACCCCGTCACGAACAGCTGCCCGTCCTGGTCGGCGGCCAGCGCCGTTATGTTCTCCTTGTGCCCGACCGTACTGTCCACCTCCAGCAGCGGCGTGCCCGACTTCAAATCCCACAGCTTCACGTGCCCATTGCCGTACCCGACGAGCAGCCGCTTGCCGTCGTGCAGCAGCTCGGCCGATTCGGTGCGTGCCTCGTGCCCGGGCAGCACCTTACAGTCGCCGGACGGGATGCGCCACACGTACACCTCGCCCGCCTCGCAGCCCGCCATCAGCACGTTCGCGCCCGTGTGCCAGCGCATCCACCCCATATCGCCCACGGTAAACTCCCACACCTGGCGATAGTTTTGGCTCACCTTGAACACCTGTATGTAGCCGGCCATATCGCCGGTCGCGACAAAGCTGCCATCGTAGCTGAAGCCCACCGCCACCACCGAGTCGGAATGATTCGTCACCTCGTGCAGCACCTCGCCGGTGCGTATGTGCCACACGTACGCTTTGTCATCCTCACCGCCGGTAACGGCTAGCTCTTCCGTGGGGTGAAGGGCGCCACAGAACACCGGCGCGGTGTGTTTGGTGAACGTCAGCTTTGCATCGTCCTGTACGGGCGAACGGCGAAGGGCGTGCTGTTCCGCTGCCGGTCCCGCTTCTGCGTCCACTAAAGGAAAGAAGCAAGGGCAATCATTACTAAAGCTGCTAGCTGTGGAAGAATGCAAAAACACGACCGCCACAATCTTACGCTCTTCGTCTTCCGCTTCCTCCTGCTCCCAAGCGTCCAGCACCTCATCGGCATCGCCCACGTAAATCAGCTCCTCGTCGTCGTCATCTTCCCCCACCAGCTCGTCCATCGGTGAACGGGGCGGCGTATTCTCGCGCATTTTCACTCAGACAGCGATGTGGAATGGGAAACTTAATAGGGAGAAATACAAACTCTCGTTTCACAACGAAACTAAAAACCAAACTGCTTTTGCGAGAAGGGAATACCATGCGGTACACGCTGCACAGCAATAACAATAACAAACCGGGTAACGTCAACTCTCGGACAGGGGCGCATAAACGCAACGCAGCGCGCTTTTACGGGCTTTCAGAGTGACCAGAAATAACGATTTGTCTGAATTGCTACCGATTTTTGATATCTTTTTTTTGTGTTCATTTTTAAAGGGACTTTGAGCCAATTGGTCTCATTCGGCTCTAGGAATTCTTTGATTAATTTAATCAACAAATCCACCAAACGACCGCTCAACGGGTTCTAAACGACTCAAGCTCTCTACCTAAACGGAATATAAAAAGACTTCGTATAGCAGACAGTGAGCAACTGATGCATTCTAAAAATAGCAACAACAAAAAGCTGGTGGTGCCATCTGTTGGTGGGATTCTCATCCAGTGGAGCGCTTTCCTCGCTTTGAAAGCTTTATCGTTCCCTTTGTACTATCGTATGATTTCAAATTGAAGTTTTGCATCACTAAAACTAGAATGGTGATACGATTGTTTTAATACTCCTAGTGCCACAGATTACCCAAGCACCACATAGTAAGCTTAAACAACTGGAAAATCAAATATCCATAAAAAAACAAAAGCTCCATAGCTTCATTGGTTTGCTCAATTGGTTTGTACAGAGGGAATGAGAATGCCCTCCAAGCGTGGAAGCTCCACTGCTTGGGCATCCCACCAACAGATGGTGCCACCAGCTTTTTGCTATTTTTATAATGTATGAGTCGTTTGCGAAGTCTTTCTACATTCCGTTTAGGTTGAGAGCTTGAGTCGTTTAGAATCCGTTTAGTGGTTGTTAAGTGAATTTTTGGCACTTTGGAGAGCTCTGTCACGGCCCTTAGTGGCTGTTTGGAGCCCCGAGAAAAAAAAACTCGCCACCGCTGAGAAGAAAATTAACATCTCAATCCTTTTGAGATTTCAGAAAGGCCTGCATTCGTGTGATCACTGACCCAAAGCTAATCCATGCCATTGAAATAGATAAAGGATGTATTTTCTCGTAAGATAGAACTTTCGGTTTGCACAATTGTACCCCTTCACCTCACTCCTCCACAATCAACAAATTTTTTAAACTGAATTTCAAGTTTCAAACCTACAAAAAAACTACTCATAAAATTTAGGTGGTCTTACCGAAAACCGCCAAAATAATCTGGCCACACTGACGAAGCGGTTGGGGTTGTGCAAACGGCTGTCGGATGTGTGTCGGAGGATCAATTTAAAAGGGCGGTTGAATTTTTATGCTTTTCTGTTATGTAAAAAAGAGGTTTTGAAGACATTGTTTTCGCCCTTAATTGAAAATATTGAACATAAAGGTTAAAATCTGCACAAAAATTTCAAATTTTCTTAAGCTATTTGTATCTCTTTCTGACGTAATTTTGCATGCTTATGTTGTCATTGACCAGTAAAAAAAGCCGTTGCTGCAGTCACTAAAAAAACCAATCCCCCAAATAATCATACAGGACAAATCATCACATCAGATAATGTAATGCTGTACCTAAAATGTATGCAAACTACAGCAGAAAAGGATACAAAATTACACCCCAAAATATCCCCGCCAGCAAATTGTACACCAACGGCCTTCGATAAACATAACCCTAAAAGGGGGAAGGGGAGGGTTTTCATACACCGACTGTTTGCGCCGTAAATTATGCTGCACAATTTCCCCGCGAGCGCATGCCGCCGGTCGTGTATCTGTTGCGCTGTTGCGATAGTGGCGCAAATCGAGCCGTCCTGCTCACACGCGCGCCTCGTACCCCTCGGCACGCTATTGCGCACACCGTTCCGCGCGTTGTTCCGCTTCCGCTGCCGGTAGTAGTAGTGCCATGTGCTGCCATGTGTGCGCCCCTTCCCTCGCACCAATACTGGCGAACAAGAGAGGCAGCGAGCATAAAATCATTGCATAGCATTATGTTCTGACTCTTTCACTGTGTTGGTGTGTGCGTACACATGCATGTTCTCCGAAATCAGCATCGTGTTCGGGGTTGGGTTTTTTTTGCCTTCTCGCTCTCTCTCGTTCTCCCTCTCTGCCTCTCTCTTGCTGTTGTCGACGTAGCGGCGCGCATGGAGCCACGAGGGCCGCGTGTGCGTTTTCATTCGCGCTTCGGTTTCAAAACTCGTGCGTTCGTCGATGCGCGCGGGGTCCCGCTTGGTATATATACTTTTTTTTCTTTACCATTTTATTTCGACCTAGAACGACGTGTGCATGGAGCTGTGCAGCTAGCGCGCACCGTGTTTAGAATGCGAAACGGTCTGTCGGGGCCTGCCGCTGTAGCTGCCATTCTGAAGCCGCTTCCGTCGCTGTAGAACGTTTGTTGAGTGTTTTGCTGTGCGTTTTTTGTTGTTGTTTTTGTTACTTCTCCACCGCTTTCTCGTTCCGGTTCATTTATGCTTGCCGTGCGTTAGTGAATGTGTTAATCAAAATCGGTGTTTTGGTGTGAACGACATTTTTCGGTCGAAGGTAGAGTAGGGCCAGCAGAAAACGACTAGAGCCGCGCACCGGATACCGACAGAAACGGGAGGAAGCGTGGGAGGGGGCATCCACCCTTTTCGGTCGGGCGGGCCGCGTGCAGCAGTAGGTAAAGTTGCGTGAGAAAACGTGAACATCGGCGGCGCGTACTCGCTGTACACGTGGAGCATCAGTTCCGTTTCTTGCCGGCTGTCAGCTGGCGCTTGGGGGAATCGATAAACGCACCGGCCGTACACTGGTTGGTTGCAGTTGCTTCCTGCAAACTCACGTGGCCCCGTGTGCGAAACCTAATTTCCCTCCCCACGCCCTCCCGTTGCTCGCAAACGGTTGGGAAAGTTGGGAAAAGCGCGTCTTGCAAGGTGAATGGCGTAGAGAAACGCTTTCCGTACGGTGTGCAATGAATAATACGAAATAGCTGTAGGATGTTGATTCAACTAGTAGTCCGATACAAGACGGCTTCGGTGAAGTCATTAAGTGTTCCCCATCCGCGTGCCAACATCTTTGCTGAGCTGTGTCAACAAGGCAAGGATGGAAGAACCCACAGAGAAGCACAAAGCATTTGTTTGTTCGAAAAAATGTGAAGTGAACGTTCTTGGAGGAGTCTCATTAATGTGCGTGTGTGTGTCGTTAAACCGGGCCAGTTATGAGGGGGAGGGTGGCCAACCCAGACGAACTGCAATCGATGCGATGTACTTGTTCGGTGTGTGTGTGTCCCTAGCTGCTAGAACCCTTTAATTCTGATCGATTTTCCCCCGGCTGGCTTTGGAGCGGTGATTCATGTGCCCAATGTTGCTGTTGTGCAATTGGAGAACACTGCTGCTCAAACTGCATTGAAAGCACTTTTTTTTGTGTGTTCTTTTACTTCGTGTGATTTTATTTACATTTCGCAACAACGACCTAATGGCCTGGATTACTTAGCAGACCTTTTTAAAATCGGCACGCAGCGTGTTGGCGTTGGTTACTGTTTCTCGCTGCTGTGTTTTAATTATGTTTGAAAGCGCTTTGCTGTAAACAGTCTTTTTTAAAGAAAAGCCCTTCAAATACACCAGCCAGCCAGTAATTGAGCGTAATTTCTCCGCCGAAGCATCTAAATCCGTCCCGGACGGCAAGCGCACAGCAAACCGCTACCTTCTAGCGCAGCGTTGTCAAACTCGTTTGACCATTGCGGGCCAAAATGCTGCTGAAAATAGTAGCACGGGCCACAGCCCAGTATGATACAAAAATCAGTTCTTTCATTTTATTTTGCGATAACCATAACGTTGCATTAGTTAAAACTGTAATTGAAAATAATCTGATACATTTTGTACTTTATTTTACATCAGCCATAGTCTTCTGATATTTCCTACATTTCCAAAGTTTTGTGCAAACTCACAAGATAAGTACGCAAAGCTCTGACTCATGACTAACTACTGTTAGTTTATCCAATACAGAATAGTAAATTTCACCTTGATATTGGTGTCATTTTGATGATCAATATTTTTGAGCTGGTATTAATTGTGAACAGCGTTTACGCGTAGGGGAAGGTAGGTAAAGACGGACACGTTAAGGGAAAAGGTAAAAATCTAGGGATATATATATAAGCGCAACGACCATGAAAATGTGCATATATTATCTTACACCTATGTTTTACCAGAAATTGTGTTGAAACTTTTAAGTTTCCATCGATTTTTGCGTTTTTTTCATGAATGAAAAACTTGATTTTTTTCGTGCGGTTTTGGAAATGTTCGGGTAAGACGGACACCTGATATGGGAAAGATGGGCACTATGAAGGGTAAGATGGACATCTGTAGAAAACGTTTACAGTATTTTAACATATCCTATTGCTTTCCACATCATGTTACGTACAAAAACCAATTCTTGGCCTATTGCAACGACGATTCATTCAGCCGTGGTTTTAGGAATTGTAAGCACCGCTTCTAATATATCGTAGAATGCAGCATCTAAAGCATTATTGAAACATCGCGCACTTACAGCTAACGTTGCTCCGGCTTACAGAACAACAGTCTAGAACTTCCTTTTAGGAAATTACTTCGCGAAAAGTCCACGGCCACAGTATTTTTTGAGGGATTTGTTAATAGTTTAATGCATTTTCTCACCAACTCAAAATTCAACATTTGATATTTGTAATCCCATAGAATTTCTCATCTATTCCTGAACAATGTCGTATGCAATGTTTCATCTTTTTCTTAAAGTTGTCCAAGTCGTGACAATATATTGGATTTCGTGAAGCGCCTCGTCAGCGTCGAGCGAGTAATAGCATAACGAGTGGCTACTATTTTGACCGGTGTTGCATTTCTCGCTTATTTCAATACTTTCTCTAGTTGCTGATTGGTTAATAGCTTTGGAATACCCTTGTTTAAGATATTTGAAGAAATCCATTCACCACCAATTGATATAAGAAGTAAAATAAATCAATAAATTCGGTGTCCATCTTTCCATACAACAAAGAGTCCGTCTTTCCCGCTTTGTGTCGGGATCTTTAAACCACCAGAAAACCATAAAGGGTTTTCCTCGATTAATTGGTTGGTTCCCAACAATTTTTGGTGGGTTCCCACAATATTTTGGCCGTCTCCCAGAAATTTAGGTCCAATTGTATAGATATCCAATTGGAAAATACCAATAAATTATGGGAAGGAACCAAAAATCTATGGGAACCCACCGAAAAATTATGGGAATTGACCAATAAATCGTAGGAAACTCTGTATTTTTTCTTGCTTTCATTCTCGCTCTTTCACCAGTTATTTCATTAATGATCAGGACAACTCATCCATGAAATAAAACTTCCGGAAATATAAACAATACAAGTTGTAGAGCTTAAGATCCGTAGTAGTCAACTTAGAACCACAAGGGTGCGCACGATTAAAAATTTGTTTTATTCGTGGATTTACCCAATTTTGCATTTATTATGCCAAATGTGTTGTTTAACTTTAAGTTAGGATGCTGCATTGTTGATTTTTTTTTTCGAAAATTAAGTTGCAGTTATAAGAAGTGTCCATCATACCCGCAGTGTCCGTCTTTACCTACCTTCACCTACGTTAAAAAAAAAACAGTGAATTCTTACATTTGATGCTGCCCAAGCTTAATAAATTACTACCGATCGGTTCGTTCAGTCCAGTCCAGAACTGGACAAATCTTCATTTAACTGTCGGGGAGTGCAAGGTGTCATACAAGTCCTTCGTAACCGTTATACCCGTCCTGCTAATTCCTAATTCATTATGGCCATCAAAAACAGAACCATATGCCCACCTGTTTTTTTTCCTTCTAATCACATTGATCTTGGTAGGATGCATCATGGAAAGCTTGTGATCGTCTGTAACAGCCTATCAAAAGTAATACGGGTTTGTGCTGACATCTGATTTTATCTGTTTTCTAAACATTTTGCAGAAGTAAAATGTTCTAAGCTGCATTGATACCTAAAGAGGACTTCGATCTTTCCCAAAACAAATATTCCGCAAAATCTAAGAGCTCGCATTTTAGATTCCTGTTGGTTGAGTGATTTTGGTTGAGAGAGAGATTGAAGCTAAAATGGGAGTTGTTTCTTTAAAAAAAATTGTGCATCACCTATTTGTCACAGAAATGCTTCTACAAATAAATGTTGGCTCTAGCGGTCGCGGGCCACTAGTCTGACATCTCTGTTCTAGCGGCTCACTAATCAGCTCTTATTTGCGCTCACTAATGGACTGAAGTGGTGTTGAGCGGCACACAACAGCGATTGCCGGGGACACTGTAGTAGTGGCAGCGATTGAACGCAACTGCCATTCGCTGGAATTCGCCACTCAAAGACAACCTTTTTTTTGTGTGTGCCCACCGCATTGTACTTTTTTAGTGTGCTCCCAGGGATCCTATTTGCTCAATCCTTGTCGGAGGTGCCACAGATCGGAGACGCAGGTTTTGTGATGGTGCTCCGGGAACTGCGCATTGCATGCTGTACAGCATAGTCCCATACACTTAGAACATGCTTAGTGGTAGCAGACACAGCCAAAAAAAAGAAAAGAAAGACGATTCTCAGCTCTATTTCTTCCCCGGCGTGCAAAATACACTTTGCGCCTGTTGCGCTTCTTCGCCCGAAGACGTTCGATACGCACGCGGGTGTCCGCGCGCACACACACATACACACATACGAGAAGCTTGGGATGATTTATGGTAGCCCGACTCCGGCGCGGCGGCAAGTGGATGTGATTTTGATTGAATTATCTGGCTTAATGGATGGCGTTTGTTTGGTTTTGTTGATTTCTTCACATTGTGCGCACCGCAGAGCCCCGCCAAAAGGTCGGCGATTCCGAGGGTGTGTGACGCGGCAGGAGAGGACGGGGGATAAACTATCGCACTGATGAGCAGGCACACAGTCGCTAGAGCATGTAAGCTAATGGATAAGGGCTAGGCAAGAACAGCAAGGACAACGAGGCATATCGATGCGACATGGGCTGTGCAAGGGTTCGTGGTGCTGGGCAAAGGGTTTTGGTGGTTCTGATAAGGAATTTGATGTATGATGTATGATAATAATAGATTAAGCTGGTAATAAAAGGGTATGTTTGGGATATTTTTGGAATTATTCCAAATAGACCTTACTGGGTGGAGGTAGCACATCTCGATAATGATTTCCAGACTTTTATTTAATCGTTGGATATCTGCTATCAGCTACATTCAATAGTCCGTTTAGGATACCATGGCGTCATCCAGTGCTGCAAAATGTCACTGGCAATGTCATACAAAATTCTGACCGAAACAAAATCCATGTCAGGGTCACGTACTCAATATTAACAATCAGAGGTGCCAAAGTATGATTATGACTTTTTTGCTGTGATCAGTTCTTCAATATGTCACTGACATAGTCATCACAAATTCTGGTTGAAATAAAATCATGTCAGCGTAACCATCACATCACATGCTTGATGACATTTTGTGCAAACAACTCTCGGTCAGTCACTTGGTCTCAGCATTTTCTGTCGGTGATCATCACGATGGTCATGAGAGACATGCGGTGCTTGCGAGTGGTTCCAAGAAACCAAATGAGCAGATTTTCACGTTCTGTTTGACATCACAGTAATGTACGTTACCTGACTTGAACTTCGTAGCAGTCATGAGTGTTGGCGACTGAAACATGGGCATTTGGCAGCACTGTTCACAGCCAGAAAAAGTCATGATAATGCTTGCGTTAAGATCAGTTTGTCAGTCACAGTATCGGGTTTGAGTCAAACATTCGCCTGTCGCGTCCGACAAGCCATGACGCACTTTTAATGAGTATCAGCAATGAACATCAAGCTACCACGGATGTGTTCATTGTTTTCGTTGGTGATCATCTCGTGATGCTCAAAATATTTTGCAGCACTGGCTACATCTTCAATGATATCGGGTACGTCAATATGAAGTAATGTTTACGAAGACACAAACTTTTTTCAAGCTATTTTGATAGCTCCCAATTCCAAGTAAGACCATGGTTGAACTAGAAATCAATAATTATGATTGAATTAGAGCTACTACAGTACTACAGTGCCTATCATAACTATACGGACAGTCGTTTCTCGCGATTAGCGAAAACTTCGGGAATGATAATTAGAAATAGTATGATTTGTGCCTATGTCTGGTTAAGGAATAGAAAAAAATAATCATTCTATGCTGCCAAATTGTATGCATTTCATAGCTTAAGGCGCTATACATGGCACCTGTATACCCATTCATACCCATCACCATTATTTGTATGAATATACAAACTCTATAAATCTTTCAAAATAAGCCTAGGTGTTGCTTCTTGTTTCTTTCTTTCTTTGGTTTCTTTGTTTAAGGTCGATACAATTGTTCGCCACTGTCATAAAAATGCAGTGTCATTATAGCTAACTACCTCTCACTTTTGAATGGCTGCCATAAAAAAAAAAAACAATTTATTGTTGAACAGTAGCGTCCTGACCGTTTTGTTTATTGATTCTATTTTTGTGTTAATCAATTCTGGCAATGTGGCTAATATAAAATTCTTAACAATACTGTAAATGATATTCAATCAAACGCCCATTAATTAACGTTTATGACGACTCAGAAATCATTAAAACGTAGTCCAGCGACTGGAAATTGTTTATTTAGTAATTATCAGTCATTTTGACTGGTCGCAGTGTATTTGCTCGTGGCAAAATCCCAGTAGTTTACCTGTTATTTTCGTACGCGGGATGAACGTTCAGGTCGTGTTGCTAGTAATTCTAACATTAAAAACCAAAGAAATGTTGAAAACTTGTTTCACAATTAAAAAAATTTACAGCGTTCAAGTGAATTGTGAGTAATTTAATTTGAATCTTTAATCTAGGAGTGTATATATTGAAACGAAAAGACTTTTCTCATGTTTTAGATATTTGCTAGTTTTTTTTATTTGAGTTAGAAATTGAAAGTTGAATAAATTTCAAATTGCATACCTCCTCAGGTGCTTAGCAAGGTGAGCAAAGCAAAAAGCAAAAGTAAACCTTATGCCAAAATCTGATAACACTATCGATTTGCAGTTGGGTCATAGTACTTAATCAGGGTCATACCCTTAATTGGTTTTTTTAATTTATTTTTTGTTTGTAAAGCTTTTTGTTGCACAAAATTTTAAAATGATGTGTGTAAAAGTAATGAATGGGAGAAAAAAAAATTGTTAATAGCATTTACAACGATTTACACCTGATTCTTCTAATACTAATTAATTGAAGTGTGTGATACAGTTATAGGGAATACAAGTTGAAATATATTCAACCGATCTCAATCCCAGTCGAAACAGAAACCTTTTAATGTTCAGAGTTAAAACAAATCAAAAAAATATGTCATTACTCTTCCTCCTTTCTTATCATTGTGTGTGTGTGTTTTTTTTTATTATTTCGCTTGCTTCATCGCTTTCTTCCGTTACAATTGCAGCCGTTAACGGTTGCGGCAGTAACTCACATTTGGACACGGCCAAAAAAATAAAATAAAATAACGGCTTCGCGCACAAACTGCAAGCAAACGCACAGTTACAGTACAGCTCCAACAGCACCACGCTCTCTCCGGTGCGGTAGTAAATCCACCACACACTAAGAACTCTTCCTGTTGTGGTTTACTTCGCCCGTTTATTCTCCACGTCGTATACAAACCGCAAGCAGCAGGGAAAATAAATTGTTGTAAAACAAGCAAACAAACGACGATCCTCATCCTACCAGCACCGTTACAGAACGCGTCTTACAAATTCCCTTTTTTTGGCTCTCGGTGACAACCATTTTTAGCAGTGCCAACCGATCGAAACCGAATCCCACTGCCTATCACGCTCAGTGTCGTGTTCGGGGTGCCGATCTTCGAGTCCCAGAAAAAAGGGGGGAGAACGTTTGATTCCAAACATCCGTGTAGTTTAGTTTTGTAAAACGATTAATTGCCGGCAACTTCATTACAAGCTTGGGGTATAGTTCCGCCACCGTCTGCCTGCCGCACAGCCTCCGCAGGAGCATTGCCAGCCACGCCACGTTCTTATCATGTTTACCTCTTGCTGTTTGCTTTCGTTACAGGCCAGACCGCGCACGTCGATACTGTTGTTGCGTCAGCACGCTTCGGTTTCGGGAACGACGCCGAAAATTATTTAAAAAAAAAAACGCAGTAGCAAAGTGTTCGTGCCCCGGTCGAGTCGATCGCCCCAAGCCCCAGACCAGAGTGCATCATGCGGTTACCTTCGTGCAGCATAAACCCGGTGCCGTTCGATCGAAACACACTCTCGCTGCCATAAGACTGAACGCTGAGGCCGGCGGTGCGAGCTTACACAACGGTGCCTTTTTTTTTGAAGACGCAAAAATCCGCACGGTGAGCTTTTTTTGCCCCCGGGTTGGGATGTAGTGCCCCGTGTCCGGTGCCAGTGGTTGGTGTTACAGGTCGATCTTGAAACGTGCTATCAACATATCGACCGCCGGCATTCCTTATCAATTGTGCTGGGTGTGTGAGTGTGTGCGTGATCGTGTGAATAGTGTAAGTGAACGTCAAACAAACAAAAAAACCAGGAAGAAGAAACAGAAAAGTGCGTCAAACAAAAATGGCCAAAGTCGGTGATGTGGACAACCGGCCGGTACAGCAGGGCTTTCGGCGCGAAAGTGATGAGGGCAAGGCGGTGGCCGGCACGTCCGAAAGCCCCGACGCTGGCGGCGGCGGTGGCATCGAGATGAAGAAGGAGCTTGGCCTGATGGATGGAGTGGCGATCATCGTGGGCGTGATCGTCGGTGCCGGCATTTTCGTCTCGCCCAAGGGTGTGCTGCTCTACTCCGGCTCGATCGGTGTGGCCATCATCGTGTGGATACTGTCCGGTGTGCTGAGTATGGTCGGTGCGCTGTGTTATGCCGAGCTGGGTAAGTGACGTGCTATACTGCGGGGTATGTTCGGATGTGACCCTGGGTTTTTGTTCCAAGCGGTTATCAATTGATGTGCGCATGTCGACGAACCTGCTGCAACACCTGCAGCTAACCGGCGTGGTCGTGCGTACAGAGCGAGGCTAGGTGTAGTGGAATAAACGTACTGATAAGAGTGAAAACGTGCATGCTAACGAAAACAAGTCAGGTAGAACCAGACTGAAGCCTGTTTTGTTTGGTTTCATTATACGCAGCACTAAAATAAATGGGAATAACCATTGGTAACTTGTTTAGAAGTTTATAACTTGTTACAAAAAAGTTTGTGGAATAAGTAATATTTGTCTTTTGTTATTACTTTATTACTTTTAATCTAAAATTTCCCCCAAAGACCGTTTAGTTTTAGTGTTTTGCAACTGTTTACTCGCTACGTATACCTAGCGAGTAAAGAAACGTACATAGTGTATGTTACATGCTATTGAAACTAATTAATGTTATCAATTTAAATTACTTGATTGCGACGACCAGTACTTCGTTACTCTCACAATATTATCTCATTAGATACTACATATTCTAGTTTGTTACTTGTAATCCTTTTGATTTTCGAGTGGATCTATAATTGGAGATACGAGATTTTTCAAATTTTACATCTACTTGTGAAGCAATTTGTTCCAATTTGAAACAGCCGTTGTAGTAGTATAGTTCAAGTGGCTGTAGTATTGAAGAGCAGTTGATTTTTGCCTGTTAATAAACCTCCAATGAAAATTTGTTGTGCTACGCGGCATCTATCGCTGAGCTTTTGCAGTCCATGCTACTTTAGTCGTGCTTCATAAGACGGGTGCTGACTACCTGGAAGCAATGGGAGCAGACGCACAGCATTGAATTAAATATTCAAATACTAAACAGTTGCGATATTCGAGTTACGATGGTAAATCATTAGTTGCGTAGCTCTAGAACTTAATTTCATTGCAATGACCAGGTAATTAGTTGGAATTAGGTAATTTCTGTTATAAGATATCCTTAGAAATTTGATTAGTTGTATAACTAAAGCCGACATAAAGACATCTAAAAGTTTGAACTAACAATAAGGTTTAAATCCCGTTTGCTGGGTCGATATTCCTGCTTCTGGGGAAACTAATCAGTCGTAGAAAGGCTAAAACGATCACTACACTAAATATAACCTCGGACCTTCAAGTACAAAGCCATAACAATAAGAAGATCGCAAAGGATCCTCACATTTAAATATGATAGCACAAAAATCCGATAACGTGCTGAGCCAACACGCATCTTCCAAGAAGATTCGCCAGACGGACGACATAAATAAAAATTCGATCCTCGCAAAATTCCTCCACCAAAAAAAAAACACAATAAAGCCACGGATAAATTATGTTCGTTGCACCCTGCTCGGTTTTCCAAATTACCTGCCATTCGTCTTCAGTATTTTTTTTTTTGGAATTCATTCCTGATACAGCATTTACTAAAACCGGTTTGCTGAACAAAACTTCCCATTCTTCAACCTTTTTTTTTTCTTCATAAAACACAATTCCAGGCACCATGATTCCCAAGTCGGGCGGTGATTACGCGTACATCGGTGAAGCGTTCGGTCCGCTGCCAGCGTTCCTGTACCTTTGGGTGGCACTGCTGATTCTCGTCCCGGCCGGCAATGCCATTACCGCGATCACGTTCGCCCAATATCTGCTGCAGCCGCTGTGGCCCACCTGCGAACCGCCGTACGAGTCGGTGCGCTTGCTAGCCGCCGTTATAACCTGTAAGTGCTGTTACAACTCGCGCTATCATCTTCCTGTGTGTTGTTTTTTATTAATTCCCCTTTTTTGCCGCCTCTTGACCGGTCTGTAGGTCTTCTTACCGCGATCAACTGTCGAAATGTGAAATGGGTCGCCCGGGTGACGGAGACGTTCACGGGGATGAAGGTGTTGGCCCTGCTCGTCATTACCGGTGCCGGTGCGTGGCATCTGATGAGTGGCAACACGGAGCTGCTCGAGGCCCCGTTCGCCAACTCCAAGATACAGCCCGGCTTCATTGCGGTCGCTTTCTACAACGGGCTGTTTTCGTACTCGGGCTGGAATTATCTCAACTTTGTCACGGAGGAGCTGAAAGATCCCTACCGGTATGTTCCCTCATTGCCTCTGCTGATTGTTATCGAAGCGTCACACCTGCATGTGCTGCATTGTTTCCCCCTCTTCTTCTCATTACAGCAACTTACCTCGCGCCATCTGCATCAGCATGCCGGTCGTCACTGTCATCTATGTCATCACGAACATCGCCTACTTTGCGGTGCTACCGCCGGACGAGATGCTTTCCTCGCAGGCCGTCGCGGTAAGGATTGCTGCAGTTTGCGCGGCACCGCCGAGAGATTGCACTTAAGATATGAACCATCCCAATTTTTAGGTTACATTTGCGGAGAAAATGCTCAGCTTCATGGCCTGGACGATGCCACTGTTCGTGGCGTGCTCTACCTTCGGCTCGCTGAACGGTGCCATCTTTGCCTCGTCGCGACTGTTCTTTGTGGGCGCCCGAAACGGACATCTGCCGGCGGCACTTTCACTGATCAACATTAACTGTCTGACGCCGATACCTTCATTGCTGTTCCTGGTAAGCCATCGCAGAGTGCTGCGGTTCTACAGGGCAGTTTTTTGAATTCATTTCACCTTCTTCATTTCAGTGTGCCCTTACGCTTCTGCTGCTGTTCATTCGCGATGTGTTTGCGATCATCAACTACGTCAGCTACGTGGAGATCTTGTTCATCTTCATTTCCGTTGCCGGTCTGTTACGGTTACGGCAGAAGGCTCCCGATGCACATCGACCCATCAAGGTAATGGGAAGATCTGCTACATGGCGTTCAAACCTTCCAAGTTAACATGCCCCTCACTCTCGCTTTTCGTCGTCACATACAGGTGTCCCTGATCGTTCCGATCGTGTTCTTACTGACGGCTGGATTTTTGGTCATCTTCTCGGTGTTTGAGTCGCCGATGGAGGTCGGCATCGGTACGCTCGTCATACTGCTGGGCATTCCCGTGTACTACGTCACGATCGGGAAACCGTGGCGCTGGCTGACCCAAAAGTCGCAATCGTTCAATCGATTCTGCTCCAAACTGTTCCTATGCATGCCGAACAGCGAAAAGCTCGACTAGGATCTGATGGTCTAGGCGCATCCGCAAACAAAGCCACCCGTGTATCAAGCTCAAACATTAATCTCAACGAAGGACAGTCCGATGCCCGGTCGAATAGCGCCCTCTTGCTCACATATCATTCGTACTGTGTATATAGAGAAAATACTTTGCATGGATAGCTACAGCAACAACAAACAAACAAAAAACGTTAAAATGATATGTTACAACAGCAAAAACATCATTGAAAAAAAAAACCCCATAATCAACGTAATTGCCTTCTCTCAAGCGCTCTTTCCACTGTTTTGTCGTGTCGAATCGATTTCTTAGGTGTAAGACTTTAATCTTATGAGTGAAAAAACTGATACAGCAACCCGGAAGCTCAACGTTGGCCTATTTCGATTGGCGTGTGTGATCGTTTCACTTTGAAGCTACAATACGACGGAGGATTTCAAGTTTAGAGCGCTTTTCGCACGACGCCTTAACTGTAGTATGCATGAAATAGAAATTACAATAGTCAATTTACAGTTTGTACAGGTTAGATAGGCAGGGAGCAATTTATAAGATTGTAGAGCTAAAAGAGAACGAATTACGAAGATTAGTTAAGTCATATTTATCTGCTCTTATAATCTGCCTTCAAAATCGAACGCTTCTGATAATGGCTGGTCGAATGCAACGGTTAACAGCGAAAAGTTTGATTGCTCCAAAGTCCCCTTGAGGGATTGCTTCCAGCGACGGGATTTTCCGGAGTTGTTGTGCTCAAATAATATTCCATGATATGCTGCTCAATGAATATCTACACTGATTTACACACAAACCTAAACTCTTACACACACACAGACACAGACACAGCAAGACATAACAGAACGAACCAAGACTGTTATTCGACTACATTTGAATAAGGGATTTTATACAATAAATATATTTCGATTTGTAAGATGTTTGTAATTTACACGTCAATAATTAATAAAATGAAGAATGAAAAGATCACCTGATTAAATTTTTGTTTGTTTGTTTCAAACATAAAACTCGATTGCAATCGTTCGAAAAAGACGAAATTATCACAACAAGAGAAATGTCACACATTAGGCCCGGTACAAGCATCCTCCACAACGCTGTCGATTGCTATGCATCGCCGTTCATGGAAATGTTGTCATAAACGCTAAAAAAGCTCACAATTTTCCTTCGCCTCGTAAGTCGCGAACGGTTAGTGGATAGGAGAACGTTACACGAACCTTTTACCATCAAAGAAAGCTTATCAGCCGGCTCCAGCGTGTATGTATCTCTTTCGAGGAACACTCTCCGACCCATACCTACCTCATGCACTGCAATAATCACACCTTGACTCTCGTCGGAAAGGAGCTTCACGTAGGGACCGTCACACTTGCTACAATACGCATAATCGCCTGCACTTTGCACACCGGCCGTACAGCAGTTGAGTTCCCATTTGGTAGCACCGGTCAGCACCTCACAACGCGGACAGTGTGCTTCGAATGCGCTCGGTTCAACGATCCACGTGTGCTCGTACTGGATCATCTTGGAGATGGTGTAGAGTTTACGCATCATTCTTACCACGGGTTGGTGCTTGGTGAACGGGTCGCGTGCTACTGTTCAATTGAGGCATAGCTTGTAGGGCCTAGCGATGAAAGGGCCAATAGGACCTGCAGCTGATAAGATTGCAACACTACCTTAGGGAATGCGTTACTTGAGCAAGTCTTGGTGGAGTAATCTTATCAGATATTTAATCTCAGATACAGGGAAATACGCTCCAAGTTAAGCCAGGAAGTTGACTATAAATTTCGGTTGTAGTAACCCTACTCATAAGGAGTAACTACATCAATCCCTCACTTCAAGGGGTTTGGGATTTGGAAAATATAGTTATTTTGTTTGTGCTTAGAGCCATCTTGTCTCCACTCAGAGGCTGCACTAGGTCGTACGAATTTTTCAATGCGTAAGACGCCCTATAGTAAGAGTAAAGCAAAGGACAAGGAAAACAAAACAAATGTTTGATATAAATCCTCCACATCCTATTCCAGGCGACTGCGATTCTGAATCCGACATCAACTAGCTCCGACTTCGGACGACTCCGGCCCCGAGTTTAGACGACTTTAACTCCGGGCAACTACGTCTCTGGCGTAACTGACACTACTACTCATGAAAATGCTCATTTTTACGATGAAAAGTCTCACTACAAAATCTTAAAACAGGATGTGGATACACCTTTTTTAACGATTTCCAAAGCAAAGTCTCCCGGTACTATTCTCTTCTAGATGTAAAAGCAACGAGGTGTATACACAGCGTATAACAGTGCACTCCAACCTTTTTTGGATCATGAACCATTTGGCTTTGTAAATGCATTTTCCGTGGCCCACATATATTGAGAGATTACAGTTTGTAGACTTATTTCAAAGTTTTATGATCAAAAATATTCCTAAATCTTATTCTAGACATGATCTTCATTGTGGGAAAAACTGCACAATATGGATAAGCTTTTACGCTTTTATATATAACCAAATCAATTGTTTCGCGAACTACCTCTGTTAACGCCACGGACCAATGGATGGAGATCACTGGTCTAGAGAATGCTCAGCTTTAAATTTATGTTTTATTATAATTGATCATTACAGTGTTTCTCTAGCCAGTTCAACACTGTAAGCTTAATTTCCAAATCCGTAAAATCCCTATTCAACATTTTCAACTGAATATCGTGCGTATACCGAGCAACCAATGACAGAGCATTCGAGTTTCCAGTTTTATTGTTGAAATGTATTTTACGGTATTGAATTGTTCGTTTCCGTTGTTGAGCTGGCTAGAGAAACCCTGTATACTAATTTTAAATATTATTCAACTTTTAACACCTGTGTCCTCGTTTGCAAGCGCAGTCATAGTTCATCGCCGGTCTCCAAACGTTTCCTCGCTCAGCAACTCCATTCCTCTTTACGTTCCTTATCGTCTCCTCTCGTCTCTGTGACCGACCTCTCATTTTAATACTTTCATGTCGGTAGACTTTTGATCAGAACGATCCGTTTTTTACATTGAACATTGCTACATTGAATCAACTTTACGATCTGTCCGACTACGATCTGTCTGAAGCTGTATCGGATTGGTTTTACCACTAGGTTTAGCAGCTTGATGTTAAAAAAATGCGATACTTACCGTTAATTTCTGTGCCTCAGAGGCTGCCAACCTTTTAAGTATCATCTAGCATTTCGAACGAGTAGTGTAAACAGAGTCCGAATACCCTATCGGCCCCTAGCACGGGGTGGCATCGAACTCATTGGTAAAAATTAAGCGTACAGCACCCCCAAAACATCTACCCCATCGCAACCCACATCCACAGCTTTGCCCATAATTACCGCAGCAGCAGCAGCATCAATCCAAACCCCAACCAACAGCGCACCGATTCAAAAGTTCAGATTTGTGCCCCGGCACTGCTCTGTACTGCTCTCGGCAAGCATCAGCACACCTCCACAACTGCCACGCACTCACACACGGCTTGCCAGTCCGCCCGCACCGTCCGCACGGAATACTAATTGAATCCATCCGGCACCACCCGTACGGGTAGGTAGATTGGTACGGTTGATATTCACGCCTACTTGCGCGACCGCGTTGGCTGATTTTGTTCAGGCGCTGATCCGCAGAACCGCACCACAGCACATAAACGGTGACGTCGATTGGCGCAGTGTCTCGCACCGAGCGCTGCCATAGTGGCTAAGTGACGGAGGGGTTTGTTTCAGTTTTTGGAAGTTAGAGAGCTACCTATTCGGGATGCGTTGGGGGTTTCTCCAGCTTGTCAGATCTTTGCGACGCGTGGTGCTGTACCATACCTCCCATACCATCACGGTCATGGGCCGTGGGCGGACATTGAATACATACGTAATTTTCTTTGTGTTACTAGAACTCGGTGCACTCCTTCGGTTTGCTCCAATGTGGTCACTGCGCGTGGCTGTGTGCTCTCAACCTCGTGTGTGCTGAACGAATTTATGGAATTGTATCAAATTGGCTTAATCAAATCATATCGCGCACAGGGAAGCAGCAGTTGATAAGACGAAACGCCGATGTGCCGCAAAGTGCGAAGTGTAATCGGGAATTTGCAGTCAACCCCACCGGTCGTTGGGATGGCTTTTGCCTTCGGCCATTGGCCATCAACCTTCAAGTGTTTGCTCCAATTTTCAGTGTCACGAACGCGGCCCACGGCTCCAGCGTGCAGCACGCTGGTTGAAGTGAACTACGCTCGAAGGCACTACTCTGTTGCTCTGTCGAGGCAAGACTTTCCGACACGAGCACAGCAACGGTGCCTTTTAGTGCGGTTTCAAAGACACGCTACCGGTTGTGCCGGTAGCACAGATACACAAAACAAACCTTCAACTCATGCGTTGGCCGTTCGGTAGTGGCGGCAAAGTATGATAAGCAAGAATCACCATTCTATCACACGCGATGATGCGACGGGCGCGACAGGCGACGAAAGATTCTGTCCACGGAGATGATCCCGGCAGGCTGAGGTTGCTGGGGCATAGCCCCTTTCTACCGAGCGGTTGTTTTTGTTCTGTGGCAAGGCCTAAAGGCTGCTCCGATCATTAGCATTGTGTAGCTTTGTTTTTTTTTCGGTAGCGACATTCGCACACGACCATCGTCACAGGCTGTAGTTTCTGTAAATGGAGGCCAATTTAAATATTACTGAAAATGGTACACATTAAGCAAACGTGTTGGAAGTTGTATGTTTTTGTAGCATTTCAATCAATCAGAATTATGTGCCATAACAGCTTGCTACAAACAAGCAACACTTTTTCCTCCCCGTTTGAATTGTGCTTTTTCGGTGAACCCCGGCCGTTGAAATGTTATTTTCTTCGTTTACCTCTTTTGCCAAGCCTTGCCTCGGTAGGGGCTTCCTGTATTGCTGTTTTCGTTCACTCAAAAGGCAAGCAAAATTGCTCCACCGTCGGAAAGCTTCACCCCAAGCAAAGCGCTAAAACCAGTTTCACCACCGTTTCAGCAATTTTGCGCCCCCTTCTCAAACCAAACAACAACATAATTGCGACAACACCAAAAAAAAGGGGCAATTTGCACACTGAGCCAAGCCGGGTGAGCGAAAGATGGATGGACACCGAAAAGAAGAGCAGATCAGATCATCACACTGGCAACACGGTCCGTCGGGTCTTGCACTGTTGCGCGCTCTTTCTCTCTCTCTCTCTCTCTCTCTGAACTTACACAGGTGTCGTGACGGTTGCGTGCGCGATAGAGAGAGAGAGATAGGTGAGCGCCGGGGAGCTGGAAGCTGCGCGAGAGATCGCCCGCGCTCATCTACCACAGCGAAAGCTCTCGCCCTGCTGATCTTGCACTCAGCAGTTCGCTCACGCGCTTGTGCGCTCTTTCTAGTAGCTCTCTCTACGGAGCTCCGGTAAACTCTCAGGTGTACCATGAGCGGACGGACGGCATTTAAATTGTCACCCTGCATCACTGTGTGCGAGTCGGTTGGGTGGGGTGGTGGACAACGGTACACATACACACACACACACACACACACACACACACACACACACACGTACCAAACTACCTTTGGTGGCTGGTTGATGGTTTATCCCGCGCATTCGCTCCGTTCATTCACTCAGTCTCAAGCATGTCGCCGGCACGATCGTAGCGTCTCTCTATTCGCTGGCAGGTTAAAAGTGTTGATGTTGGAAGGCATGGACACTTGTAATTCGTTCAAGGGCTGATGAAACGCAAGGGCCGAGCAAACAAAGCCAAACCAGCAGTGGAAAAGCGTACGTGTGAGACGTCGTGCTGTGTCGTGCGTTTCGGAGCAGGGGACGAAAAGCTCCACCGAAAACGGCACCGTTCGGTTTATTTGTTTATATCAATAATCAGAGTGTTGAGAGCAGCAGTGCCGAGGAAGTGCCCTGTCCTCCAGCCCCGTTTGCTCTATTTTTAGTGTCCGCTCTGTGTACCGTCGTTGTGTGTGTCTCTCTCTCTCTCTCGTTCTCATTTATCTCTACCCCGCCGTGGGTATAGTGCCGCGTCCGGAAGTGTAGTGTAGCGTTGGGAGACGAACAAACCCTGGCACGAAGAACAAAAGGGAATTACCCTTCGTTTGGATACGCTTACACGCGGGAAACGAACTGCTTGAAAGTGACAACACACGATTTGAGCGATTGTTCACTGTTTGGTTGTTTGGTGTGGTGCTTTGGAATTAGAATTCCACCGTGTTTGGGGTTTTGGTGCAACAGTTGCCTGTAGGCTTTTGCAGCAGGGTTTCTGCGCGAAAAAAAAACACAGTACTCTAAGTGAAGGGTAGCGCGCGCTCGTAATGTCGGTCGGTGCGTGAGCGGCCACTTCTCTCAGTTATTCCCTTTAGTAGCCTCGGTTGACCTTTAGAAGGTGTGCGAGTAGAGGCAACAGGTTGCCTCAAACCAGGTGTTCTCGAAAAGCCACAGCGTGAAGATGGCATCGTTGCAGAAATTCTTCTTCGGTGCTCGACTTACGGTGGTGCTGTTGCAGCTGCTGATCGTCTCGTCCAACCTGATCATCATCCGTGCCGTGGTGGCAGGGGAGGTTGACTCACCGGTCGTCACCATCACCAGCACCACCGCTGCCTCGCCAATGCCAGCGGCAGCACCAGCACCGGCCGCAGCCGACAGTGAAAACAAGTTTCTGAAATATCTGTTCAACAAGTACGGCAGCAAGGGAGTGATCTCGTTCGAGGTGAGTTGCGAGCCAAATTTCGAAAGGTGCCGCGCCGTACCTTTTGAATTGTGGTGCGCCCTTGGGCACCGCAGGGTATCATTAAAGTGAGCTGTTGTTTTGTGTGTGTGTGTTGTTGTTAAGTTGGATAGATTTTGCTCACAACTCGTTTCTTTCATCACCAGAGCGCAGATCGTGTGTGCTAGAACAGCCGAGAACAGCAGGCGAAGCTCTTTAAATGCTTTTGCAAAAGGCTTGAGATGGGATAAGACATTTCATTCCAACATTCCAAACAAACGGCCATAATGCTGCGGCAAACAGTGGCGTCATAACACTCACAAAACATATTCGTGCCGCGCGGTAAAGATCTTCCCTCTTGACACACACACACACATACTGCTATCTAATGTTTGTCTAGCGCGCACAAACAGCGTGACAGCGTTTATAGTACCTCTCCTTCCCGCCCACTTATCACGGCAATAATCACTCATCGCTCATCTCCGTGCGTCCTCCTTCCGCAGGGTTTGGAGCATCTGATGCACAGCCTCGGGCTCGGCGGGCTAGATTTCACCGGTTCGCACACACTGAAGGAGCATCGCCCGGATGGGTACGATTTCGGCGACTACGACGTGTACGATGGCGTCGGCGGGATGGGGCGCACCGAGCACGGACAGCATGACCAACACCAGCATCTGCACGACGATCATCACGCGGAAGAGCATGGGACACCGGAACCGCCGGTGATAACGTTCGCGACCGCTACAGTGACCTCCACCGACCGTCGACACCGGCACCGGCCGGAGGAGGAACAGCAGGACCATGGGCGCGGCAGTGCGGTGAGTGCCGGCGAGACGACCACAGCCGACTCGCGCCAGGCCGTAAACGGTACAAACAGTACGGCCGGCCCGTACGGTGGTGCCGCCGCCGCCGCCACGACGCTGGTCCAGGATCGGAACCCACCCACCGACGAGGCGGACGATCACGTGTGGCAGGAAATTATCTTCAAAGACATGCACGATCCGCGCCATCGCCATCCGCGTAACAAGAGTAAGTTAACGGGCCTGGTAATTGGTTTACTTTGGCTTAGGAAAAATGAGGGGAGGGCCGGGGGGGGGAGGGTTGGCAGGGAAAAGGGACTTAGGAATGAAATAACCCAGCACCGGACCTGAGCTTAATGACGGATAAGGAACGCTGGTATTTAGGTCACCGGGCGGGACAATGTATGTTTTTGTGTGCCTTCGCGGTGTGCGCATGATTAAGACGGGCGAGTTCGCTGTCAATTGACGGTACTTTAGCGTCAGAGGGGCATGTGAAAGATCGCGATCAATGTTGCGCACCGGTCGTACTCCACCTACACCGTTGCCGTGATGAACAGATTAGTGATGTGCTCTTTGAGGCACACCAACGACTCTGATCCAACTCCGACTATTGTAAGACCGATTTCGACCCTGGCAAAATGGGAACCACTAGTTCCGCCCGGAGTCGGAGTCGTCCAGAGTCGTAGTAGTCCAGAGTCATCTGGAGTAGTCCGGCGTCTTTCGGAATTGTCCGAAGTTGTCCGGAGTCGGAATTGTTCAGAGTCACCTGGAGTCGTCCAGAGTCACCTGGAGTCGTCCGGAGTCATCCAGAATCGTCCAAAGTCGTCCGGAGTCGTTTGCAGTTGTCCAAAAACGTCAGGAATCGGAGTCATCCAGAGTCGTCTGGAGTAGTCTGAAGTCGTCCGGAATCGTCCGTAGTCCGATTATAGTTGACTCCAGACGTCGCCCGATACTCCGGAAGATTCTGGACAACTCTGGATGACTCGGGACAACTCCGGACGACTCCCAACGACTCCGGATAACTTCGGACAACTCAGGACAACTCCAGACGACTCCGGATGATCCCGGACGACTCCAGGCGACTTTGAACTTCTCCAACCCCGGATGACTTCGGACAACTCCGAACGACTACGAACGACCCCGGACGAGTTCGAACGACTCTGAATGACTCCAGATAGTGCTAAGCGGATCTACCTTCTAGAGTGGGTTCCGAAATTATTGATGTCGGATCGGAGTTGACTCCGGATTTTTTGCCAACCATTTACCCATCACTAGAACAGATACAGATACAGATAGCATATGGGCGGACAAATCGGACCAACTATGCCCCGGTTCGGGGCACGTATCGTAGTCGCTTGTTTATACAAACAGCCAAGATAAGCTCGGTCATCCCGTCACTTCTCGAGTGTCGGACAGTAGCAGCCGCAAGAGTGCTCTGAGACTTTTTTTTCCAATCCACCTCACCCGTCTCCATCCACTGCACCGCTGCTGAGGGATGGGAGGGATGAGTGATGTTGGCATGGTTGATTAGCAGATTTATTTCGGTGTTTGTGTGTGCTTTTTATTTATTCATTTGTTGTGTGGAGCTTGTTCTGTTTTGGATGGAATCCGGGGGAACGATATCTTAATTGCCAGCACGACGGGCTCTGTTTGTTTAATAATAATAAAAAAAATCATAAGCTACATTGTACGGGACGGAGCTGCTCGTGCCATATTGAGATTATGAAATGCTGCACTTTGAGTTAGAGAGCCTAACCGCAACCTAGCGCAACGCAACTCAAAGTTCATTGAACGGGGAAGCGAACGGGAATTCGATCGGTTTTGGGGTTGTCGATTCCTGGCACCCGTGAAAGGAGGGGATGCTGATTGGCTATCCGCCTGCGCCTGCTTTCTTTTCTGGCTAGCTTTCTCTTTCTCTTTTGGGCAATAGATGTTCAGTGTTGGTTTGTGTCCAGTCCCAACTCGAGGCGCCCGCGTACACTGGCTCGTGGAGAGTTGTTAGGCGTTTAAGACTGCGCAGATTTCTGCAGCTGCTGGCGTCTGTTGTCGGCTACACATTCTTGAGCACGAATCCACATTCCTGACCGTCCGCACAGGGGAAAGAAGAATGTTTCCTATTGACCATGCAAAACCACACCCGTTGTTGAGGAGTGAGGTGTGGAGTGGGACTACGGGGAGTAGATTTAATCGACATGCAGCACACGAACATCTCGATTTGTCGGGCCAAAATGGGGGATTTTTTTTTTGCTCGCTGCTTTCGGGATGAGAGAGTTCATTCTAAACAAAAACCCCCACAATATAATGTTTGTACGCCTTGAATGTGACTTCTCGCGCAGAAAGCAATCCTCTACTCGCTTGACTAGCATTTAAGTCCCTCGCCCACGGTGCAATTGTATCATTTGTTTATGTCCCCGCTAGGCACGGATACAAAAAGGGCAATAAAGAATTCCCTCTCTCTCTCTCTTAGGCGGAGATAGCTGAACTCTGCCCGCTTCCCTTTCGAGCCGACCCTGTTGTCAACAGGGTGTTGCGAATTCTCCACCCGAGCCCATCGAAGTTTGAAGAAGATGTATCAGAGACGTGCCGAGAGGATGGCCGCACTTCTAGCGATCGCGCGCGCGCGTGTGTTTGTGCAGGTTTACAAACCGGTTTAATGATTTAATGTGGCGTTTGCGGTAAAACCGTTTGCCAACGGCCGCAGCACGTCACAATCTCGGTGTAAACAAGGCGGAAAGGGGAATTCCTCTCACTGCCGCTCATTCAAGTCTTCGCTCGGTCATTATTTTCCCATTTCACGATTTTTGCAAGCCACACACATACACACACACACACACACAAACACACACACACACACACACACACACACACACACACACACACACACACACACACACACACACACACACACACCGGTCAAGAATGTTGCGATCCACTTTCATTCTAATGGAGTTGTTTTCTTTTATTTTAACAACAAAAATATAAAAACAGGCAACAAAACGGAAACGCACATGGTTAAATGTCATAGTTGCAACCATTTTGCCGGACCGGAGTGGATTGTTATAAAACACTCCCACTGCCAAAGCGGAACTTAATTTTGTGTTGTGCCATTTGCTGCTGTTGTCCGTTTTGTTTGCGCTACAAACAGGTTTTAGTTGAATTTAAACAATTCATAACGCTGCTTCAGCTGAACCGATTTCACCACCCAGCGCGAGCAGGCATGGAGGTGCCTTCCTTGCTCCCAAAGGGAAGATCAACCGAGCGCTCAAGGTCGCTACATTTGCGACCTCCGCAACAAGCGGGGGGGGGGGGGGGAAATCCGTTGTTAGAGGAAAGGCAGCACAATAAACTAAATCATATTGACACACGCAAATCCCAGGCCGGCAAATGCCACTGCGACATTTACTTCCCTAAACAGTTTACGATAACAAGAAGTTCCGTGTCTCGCAGATGCCCTTATCTTCCTAAATACTAGCGGATTTGTGTTTTGTATGCCTTTCGATAACAATATCTTGCTTTGCCATGATTTAGATGTCCCGTTCTGTCTGTCCCCGATGTCGATCGTCCATCTGGTGATGGAGGAACCGCTGCTTGCCAAACATCAGCACTATCGCAAGGCGCGATCACTACCGTCGCACAACCACAATGCCCACGGATCGAGCGCACCTGATGTGGAGGAGATAGATCCGGATGCACGGATCGAGATAACGCCGTCCGAGTTTAAGGATCTCTGTCCGGCCTTTTTGGTGCAGCTCGACCAGCGGGCCTGCTCACAGAAGCTCCAGAAGGAGAGCAACCCGCACCGGGAGCGGAAAGCATTCTCGCAAGGTTTGTACGAGCGTTGGAGATCGGTTCCTTCGAGCGAGTTGGGCTTCTAAACGTCATCTTTGTTGTTTTTTTTATTGGTCACCTACCTTTACAGCATGGATTTACGCCACTGCCTGCGTGCTGATCATCTCGCTCTGCGGACTGGTAGGAGTAGCGATGGTACCGCTAGCGAAATCCATCGCTTATGACGATATACTGCGCTTCCTGATCGCGCTCGGCGTGGGGACGCTTTGCGGCGATGCGCTGATGCATCTGCTGCCCCACGCACTGCTCCCGCACGGCGGGGACGAGGGCGACCATGAACATCATCACGGCGAGCCTCACGATGATCATGGTGGGCATGATCATGCGGCCGAACAGAGGGCGATGTGGCTGTGTTTGTGTGCCTTCGGGACGGCATTCTTCATGTACAGCTTGGAGATGATATTGCCCCTGTTTCGGGAGGGAGGCGCCGACGACCATCATCATCACCACCATGGCCATTCACATGCGCATTCGCAGAGCTCGAATCGCGTCGAGCCTAGGCCGGCAGCTCAGCAAAACAATCACCAGCAGCAGCAGCAGCATCACCATCACCCGCACCGGGGCGATGACATCGAGCTGGATCTGACGGACGGGGCGAAGGATAAGGAGGCGAAAACGATGCTGCAGAAGAAGAGCGCCCGCAAACCGATGGCAGCGGTCGCGTTCATGGTCGTACTGGGCGATGGGCTGCACAACATTACGGATGGGCTGGCGATCGGGGCGGCCTTCGCGGTGGATCCGGTCACGGGGCTGGCCACCTCGTTCGCTATCCTGTGCCACGAGCTGCCGCACGAGCTTGGAGACTTTGCGCTGCTGCTGCAGACCGGCGTCAGCATTAGGAGGGCAATATTTCTCAACATCGTATCTTCGATTCTCAGCTTTGTCGGTGGGTGGCGCACGTCACTTCAAACTCCACAGTGGAAGGACACACACACACTAATGAGCCGTACTTTCTTCCAGGCATGGCACTGGGTTTGCTGCTGACGGGACTGCACGAGTCGGTCGTGGGCTGGATCTACGCGGGAACGGCTGGCACCTTCCTGTACATCGCGTTGTCCGATCTGGTGCCGGAGATGCGCAACGATGTGGCGCGAAGCGACCAAAAGCTGAAGGTGATACTGATCCAGCTGGCGGGGCTAGCCCTGGGAGCTGTGATTATGTTGCTGATTGCGCTGAATGAGAGCGCGCTGCAGATGCTGTTCGATTGAGCAGCTCCTGATTGTGTAAGATATCAGTGTTAAGTTTAGGTAGTGTTTAGACGCAATAAAGTGTACTTTTTTATAGAATCCTAGCGAATGGAATGTTGATGTGCAAATGTCGCACTTACCAACCACTTACTTTGGGTAGGACAATTTCAAGTGCTGCTACTCTGTTAACACACATTGTACAAACTGTATTATGATTCTATTCTATCTAGTTGTTCATACCGTTTGGCATATTGATGACTTACAACACCGCACTGAAATGACAATGATTATCTACCGTTATTGCAGCACATTTTTCCGATGGCTTCGGCTCTTTAATCTGGCCCTAACGACTGTCTCAAGAACAGTGCGACAGGTACAGCACGTTGAATGTTTTAGATGCTTTAGCTTTTTCTTGATAGTTTGTTTTTTTCACTCTTACGCTCTATCATTCTTCGGCTCTAGTAGGTTTCAATTCTTCAACTTTTCCTCGCTCTTTTCAAGCTCTTCTATTGTTTTCACTTTAATAACTTCAAAATGTTCTTCTGTTTCACGTACTTTATGGCCTAAACGTATTTTATAATGATAAATCAATAAAATTTAAAAACAACTTCATTTGATCGTGCCCTGTTTCCCACTCTCGGCGAGATTTTTTAGTCATTTTGCATGCAAGTTTAGCACTTGCACGCAACCTGGGTTATAAGTACTGTTTACCCTTTTTACCAATTAGGGCAAAGCGGGGCAAAATGGGCATTTAGGGCAAAATGGGCATATAGGGCAAAATGGGCACCTTGTATTTAAGCATTATTTGACTACAAAGAATACTACTTTCCAATGATCAAAATGTATTCATTAGAGTGTTCTATAAACACCATGTAAGTTTCATAACCCTTACATAACAAATAACAAATAAAAAATGCAAAATAAGGTTTAGAAGCATATTGATGTAATTTTTGTCACTTCTAAAATTAGCTTCAACCAGTGTCACAGGGATGTGTTGAAGTTTTACATGATATATTTTTAAAGATATGATATTTCTGTACAATTTGTCTGAAGAAAGCAAGGCGATTGAATGCGTATTTTTACTAATATAAGAAAAAATACAAAAATGCCTCACGTGGGGCAAAATGGGCAGATGGTTCTGACGTACGGGGCTTGGTGAGGCTATGGTGTTGTGTTTGTCGCCTCAATAATGATAATAGGCACAGCTTCAAAAGATTAGATTTTGTAGATGAAAACATGTAAAAACTGTTTTAATTTCAATAACATATTTTTGGAAGAATTTTAAAGGCTTTCCTGAACAGAAAAACGAACGATAGAACGAAAATACATTTCACGAAACGTGCGCAAAAGCATAGACCATTACCTAAGCGCAGTTGTTGTGGCCCATATTGCCCCGGTGTTTTGACGTTTCACAATTTGTTTACATATGCCCATTTTGCCCCAGGGCTATGCCCATTTTACACCGCGTGTCAAAATAACTTCTCGTAAAACATCAACTTATATTTTACACTGTTTTCATGATTTCGAGTTGTTTTCATTCTATTTGGAAATTTTAATCCATAGATAAAGGGTGGAGGCATACAATAATGAAAGAAAAATTGTGTTTTGTGGCATATTTAAAGGAATATTTAGTAAATTGCTTAACATGCCCATTTTGACACGCTTTTTCCTACTTTATATTTTATTACGGATCATATTTGTCACTCTTATACATGTGCTCCTGACTTATTTTCAAATTCCAATTGATCTCATAAAATGATTATATTTGAATCATAAGCTTTACTAAATCATGATACAATTTTTGTATCCGAATATTTGATGGTAGTATTTAGAATTGTTGTAGTATTTAGAATTGTGAGCCGGTCTCGTAGTACAGTCGTCAACTCGTACGACTTAACAACATGCCCGTCATGGGTTCAATCCCCAAATAGACCGCGCCGCCATACGTACTGACTATCCTGCTATGGAGGGAATCAATTAGTCACTGAAAGCCAAGCCCACAAGTGGGTACAGGCAGGCCTTGACCGACATCGGTTGTTGAGCCAAAGAAGAAGAAGAAGAATTTAGAATTGTGGGTACTCTTACTTTGGTGGGTTGTTCTAGAGTTTTAATTCTTTCTTTATAAAGTACTTCATATTTATTCCACGGCTCACATTGAATCTTGCGAGCGGATATCAGTGCTGCTACTTTGAATATAATATAGTAGGTTTTGCTATTGTTTTTGCCTTTTCAAAACATTGAATAAAATTATAGAGACAATATATTATTTATCTGCTGTATTATACTACAATCTGATATAGAGTTACAGAATACATCGTAACATTAGTAAGTTAGTTGTAAAGCTGCATAAAGAGAGAGGAAGTTAGTGAGTGGGAGGAAGCAAAGTAAGAGAGAGAGAGAGAGAGAGAGAGAGAGAGAGAGAGAGAGAGAGGAGAGATGATTTAAGATGAGAGATTTAAGGAGAGATGTATTTATTTATATATTTATTTATTTCTGTAATTCTTGTCCGCCAATGTTGGCCCCACATTCGGCTCGGCTTATTTGCCCCATAATTCATGTTATGCTTATCTACATTAAAAAGGGATAATGAACGAGGACTACAGCGAGGAACGTGCATGTTCACTTTGCTTAATAGGCTTGGTGCGTCAATATCTCCTTTTAGCAGTTTGGTCATAAAGATTGTTTTAGCCTTTTCATGGCGCTTCTCAACCGTTTCTTCACCTAACAATAAGTATCATGTTCTACAGGGTAGCGTGTCATCATTTGGCCATCTAAGAACTTTTGTCTCGAAATGAGTCATTTTTCTTTTAACACTTTCAATGCGTTTGAGCCAGCGGTTAGTATATAGACTCCACACAATTGATCCATATTCTAAAATTGATCTGACTAGAATGTTAAACTCTTTTTTGAAACACAAAGGATCATTCAACTCTTTCGTCATTTGCCGTACTATATTAAACCTAGGGTTACTAAACCTTGGCTCTGCTGATTGTAGAATCCTCCTCTTTTAAATAATAAACACGGTATCGTTGATGTTTCCTCGTCACCGTTTATTAACCATCTCCTCGATTCTCACCAACGTTCTCTTTATATAACTTCCAACAGTGACCAATGTTCTCTCCCACAATTCCCTCTCTTTTAGTCAACGTTCTCACACTTCCTCTCATTCTATGTTTGTTCTCTCTCTTGTATACAACACTGCTTGTACGCAACTCTACATCCTTTTTCTCCTCTGAAGTTAATCCAATTTCAAAAGTACTACAAAACTTACATTGTATTTTAATATTTACATTGATATACGAGAGAAAAAAAAACTATTATCTCAATCCTTTAGCCTATTTGGAATTCTTCGAACTCTTATTGGACGATTACCTACACTTTGGTTATCATCTTTTTGTTTACTATTTTGTGAATTCTTTGTTTTTATCGCTTCTACCAGGGGAATCTTATATAAATGTGCAACAGGCCGGCGATATTTAACTCCTTCATCACTTACTACTATAGTATCGTTTCCAACCCTTTTTATGACTCTAAATTTTTCAGTTCCATATTTTGGCTCTGCCTTCCCTTGGTGATAGTTCCATATTTGAACTATATCTCCTACTTCAATGTCAGAAGGTTTGGATCGTCTCTTCTCATCCGCATAGATTTTTCCTTTCATTTTCCGTATCGCATCTCTCTCTTTCACATCTTTGTCGCGGTTCCAATCTGTTGCTGTTTTTAATGATGGTAATAGTCCCTTAACTGGCCTCCCATTTAATAATTCTAGGGGGGCTTTACCTGTTATGGAATGTGGTGTAGTATTGTACATATGTTCATACTCTTCAATAGCTTTACGCCAATCACTGTTTTGTGCCTTTGCAATTCTTAATGTTCTTAGTATTCCTCTATTATTTCGCTCTACTAGTCCGTTCATTTGGGGCCAATAGGGAATTGAATGTACTATCTTTATATCTTTTGTTTTGCAATACGTTCTGAACTCTTCACTACTAAATGGAGGCCCATTGTCACACCTGATCGATTCGGGGAATGTTTGATCTTTGCATATCGTTTCTATAGCTTCAATAGTTTTACTTGCTGTAATGTTTTTCATTTCCACAATTTTTAAAAATCTACTATAATAATCAGCTAGTACCAGGAACGTTCCAAATTCTTTTACCGTAAAAAATCTACTGCTATGTCTTGCCATGGTCGTTCAGGCATTTCTTTTCGTATCATTGGTTCTGCTGTGCCCATTTTTCTTACTGCTGCACATCCACTACACGTTTTGACGTACGACTCTATTTCCCTGTCCATAAATGGCCACCACATTTTCTCTCGTAATTTTCTTTTCATTGTTACCTCTCCTGGGTGTCCTGCATGAGCTATATGTAATGCTTTTTGTCTCAGCTTTCCTGGTAGAACTATCCTGTCATCTCTCACAACCATACCTTGTATAATTCCTAGTTCTTTGCTGAACGCCTGATAATGTGCCAAGTTTGGGCCCCATGTCTGATTTTCTATAGCTTTGACAACTTTCTTCATTGTCTCATCTTGTGCTGTTTCTGACCTGATTTCGCTTAATGTGATCGCCTCGTATTCATTGTCAATAGTATAGACGTAATGCTCTGAAGCTTCGTCAAATGGTTTGTTGATATCCCAATTTGATCCCACCCAAATAGCCAGCTCGTACTTAATAGCTGATTTAGGGCTGTTTAACGAAAAATCGTTCCAATGTCGTACTTTGTGGCTGATTAAGAGATAGACGGCACTTTGCGGAACTATGGAGCTTTTTAACAGGCACATGGTACTCTTTGGAACTTTGCGGCTGATTAACACTATGTGTAGGGTTCATGATGGAACTTTAAGGCTTGTTAAAAACGTGTACCGAACTTGGTGGAACTTCATAGCTTTTTAATGCATGACATCGGTACAAGGTGGGTCTTGTCAAAGTGTCAAAGACAGACTCCGCCAATCATCTCATTGCTGCCGTACAAGTTAGATTAGTTCCTTGAAGAAGGGATTTTGAAGGAAGTGATTGTGATTGTACAGTAAATTGTGATACGTTTCGTGTAATTTATGAATATTAAGGGTTTAAAAATATACACATGTACACAAACAAAACAAATCCTGTTGTTTATTTCATCGATGACGCTTGCTTGAAAATAAAACACAAAGAAAAATAATCCCCAGCACCGTAGCTTAAGGAAGCTGCTTAGGCGCTATTTAGAAGGACCGCCTGGAACTTTGATGCTGTTTATCTACTGCAAAAGGCGAATTAGATCAGCGATCTTTAGCGTGCCAAAATGAGCTGCTTAAGCAATTCTGGCTATTTGGGCAATCTCGATAAACTATCAGAAATATTACAGTTTCCGGGAATGTATTTAACTACAAAGTTGTATGGTTGTAATCTCAAAGCCCATCCTTCCGCTCTTGAACATGCCCGTTTACCATGTTGGTGTTTTCCTTCAAAGATATATTCTAACGTCTTATGGTCGGTGAAAATTGTAAACTTTATCCCAAACAAGTATGGATAAAATTTTTCCACTGCCCATACAACTGCTAAAGCTTCCCTTTGAGTTTGAGGATAGACTCTTTCTGTTTTCGTTAGACCCTTTGACGCGAAACTTATAATGCGAGATTTTCCTTCCTTATCTCTCTGGGTAAGAACAGCTCCTAATCCCGATGGAGATGCGTCAACATACAATTTTGTCTCATCCTCGGGCTTATAGAACCCCAATTCACGAACATTGTTGGACAACTCTGTACGCAGGTCATCAAAAGCTGTTTCCTGCTCTTTGCCAAATGTCTCTACTTCTCCTCTAATAAACTTACGTAGAGGTTCTGACCTACTCGATAGATGATGGATATATTGCCCTACAAAGTTTACCAAACCTAAGAAACTTCTAGCTTCCTCCCTTGTTGCTGGTTTTCTAAAATTCTTAATGGCTTCTACTTTATCTTCAGCGGGTGCAATACCTGACGAACATATTTTGTACCCAAGTATTTCTAAACTGTCAGCACTAATTACACATTTCTCCTTATTCAAGGTTGCGTTATTTTGTTTTAAGACTCCTAACACTTGCCTTAAGCGTTTATCATGTTCTGTTTTATTTTCACCTGCTACAACTATGTCGTCAATGTAAATTACCACTCCATCTATTCCTATTAACATTTGAGTCATAATTCTTTGGAATATTTCTGGGGCACAATTAATTCCAAACATTAATCTCTTGAAACGCATAAGCCCTTTGCTAGTCATGAAAGTGGTAACTGCTCTTGAGTCTGGGTGAAGTTCAATGTGGTGATATGCCGAAGTAATATCGAGTTTAGAAAATATTTTGCATCCACGTAACTTGTTTAACAATGTTTCAATAACTGGTAACGGAAAATGTTCGCGTTGGATCGCTTGGTTTGGATATTTCATATTGATACAAATTCTTATATCATCTTTTCCCTTTGGTACTACTACCATTGGGGATATCCATTCCGGAGGGCCTAAGACTGGTTCAATTATGTCAGAATCAAGCATGTTTTGAATTTTACGGTCTACTTTTTTTTCTAACGCAATTGGAACTCTAATATACGATATTTTTTTTGGAGGTATTGCCTTATTAATGGATAATCGGATCTGAATATTTGGAAATTTTGGAAAAGGTTGTATTTGTTCTTCTAAATTTTGTACCTCTAAACCTACTTTCAACACTTTTAACTGCTCGGCAGTAGTTTTGCCTAACAATGATTTGTTGCTATTCTGCACTACAAAGAATTCCGCATATACCGTTGGCTTATTTTCGTTAACTGTTACTAATGATTTAAATTTAAGAATTATTTTTAAGGGTTGTTTGCTCGCATACGCAGTTATATTCTTGTTACAGTCGTACGTGATATCGTGAATATCTGCTTTGAATTCTTGTAATGTTTTCCATACTTCCTCCGTAACGGTATTCACAGACGCACCTGAATCTATTAAAAATTCAACAGGAACATGATCCAATGTACATGTGACCATACCGTTCTCCCAAAGCCGTGATGTCGTTAATCGCTATAATAATATTAATTATTTTAATTATCAAATCTACAAGGATTCTACGAGCCCTCATTATTATTATATTACCTCATTAAGGTTGTCTACCGCATCTGAGTTTCGTCTTTGATTTCGCTGCATATGTCCTGATGATTCTGTTTTCGGTTTTTTCCATTGAAACCTATTCTTTGTTACATTTCCTCCTTCCGTTTTGCAACATCTACCGAAATGTCCTATGCGCCCGCAAGCATTACAACGAGCTTTTCTAGCATAACACTCATTAGAATTTCCGTTATGTCGCCATGACCCACAACGGTGGCAGCTAGTATCTTGCCATTTTCTTTTTGTTATCATTGGTTGTTGTTTGACGTATGCAATTGACGGTTCAATTTCTTTGTCCTTAATTTTCATTTTCTGGCTTATTAATACTTCCCTGTTAGTTGCATAATTAATAAGCTCATCTAATTCCATTATGTCTTCTAAGCCTTTGTCCCGAACTCTTTCGTCTTTTGCTCCTATTGTTATTTGATGTAATATTTCTTTTGTTACTCGGTCCTGAAAGTCACATCGAGAAGCTTGTGCCCGAAGACGCAGAACATATTGATTAACGGACTCTTCATTCTCTTGCTTAAGTGACCGAAACACTTCTAACTCTATCCTTTCATTTCTTTTCCCGAGAAAGAAGTGGTTCAGTCGCTTGATGGCATTGTCGTATTCCGGTACTGGTAATTGTTTAAACGGTATCGAAACTGCCCTTGGATGTTGTTCTCCTGGCACCGCTGCTAAGTTGAAATATATCCGCTGCAAGCCCCGACCTCCACGTGCCAGCATGTATGCTAATTTCTCGCTTTGTGTTTCGATTTTCTTCAGTGTGACAATCAGTTCAAATGCTCTATGCCATTCTTCCCACTCGCGACGTAAATCCGATGCATCTGCAATATCATTGAATGGCTGCAAAGGCCAATGTTCAGTATCCATCTGTAATTAATTTTTTAAATTATAAATATTAGTATTTGTATTAATTGTTTATTTTCCCTTTTTTTAATTTTATGACATTTATTGCTGTTATTATTTCCCATACTCTAAATACACTACTGAACCAGCAATAATATTTCGCAATAAACTTCGCTCTATCTCTTTCATAATAACTTGATCAATATGAAATGCACCTACACTCACACTTGTATGTAATTTAAAACCTATGTGGAATAATATTTACTCAAATATCATTTACTAATAATTGCTACATGTAGTAAAGAAAATAAATAAACAATAAAATATTAATCTACTGCCCCGCCTTGGGCTCAATTCGCCTTAGGGTTCTCAACCCTCGCTAAATTCGTTGGTTCTATTGTCACTGATTGTCACTTGTTTATTATGCCTCACATTCACACACACACATACAAGCACACACACACACACACACACACACACACACACACACACACACACACACACACACACACACACACACACACACACACACACACACACACACACACACACACACACACACACACACACACACACACACACACTGTCCCATCGTTCGAATCCGTCACACAATAGCTGCTGTCTTACTGTTCCAAAGAACTTAAAATTTACCTACTCTCACCGCGAATGCACGTCGGACCACACATGTCTTTTCATATTTTTTTCTTTTGTCTTCTAAAAAATCTGTCGTGCCTCAGTTGTCCAGATGGTCACTTGTTTATTATATCACACACACACGCTGTCCCCTCGTTCGAATCCGTCACACAATAGCTGTTGTCTTACTGTTCCAAAGAACTTAAAATTTACCTATTCTCACCGCGAATGCACGTCGGACCACACATGCCTTTTCATTTTTTTTTCTTTTTGTCTTCTACAAAATCTGTCGTGCCTCAGTTGTCTAGATTGCCACTTGTTTCTTCGGGCACAGACTATTTTAACCAACTTCTAGCAATACGATTTGACCACACGCTCTGTTTGACCATTTACATTATTCGAATTTGTCCTTTCTTTTGCAACATTTTCATTCCTTTCCACTCTGTACACTTTGATGTCGCACATTATTTATCTTTTCTAATTTCCTTAATTTCATTCGCTTTATATATCTTTTTTTTTAATGTTACGGTTCCGCACTGGTTTCGGTTACTTTTCGCTTTATCAAATTTTCTTTGCGCTGCGGTATCCTACCGGTCTTGCTATGCTACGGATTTTCCAGACTCTTTATGCTATGGAATAACCGGACTCAAATACGTGCTACGGGATGTACCGGTCTCACAATTTTGCTATGGATATCCGGACTCTTTCTTGGGCGCTACGGTACCACACCGGTCTCAGCCACTTTTGCTACGGTATATCCAGACCCCTTGGTGCTGCGGTGTTCTACCGGACTCCTCCTCGCTATGCTACGGATTTTCCAGACTCTTTTATGCTATGGAATAGCCGGACTCAAATACGTGCTACGGAATGAACCGGTCTCACAATTCTGCTACGGATATCCGGACTCTTTCCTGGGCGCTACGGTACTACACCGGTCTCAGCCACTTTTGCTACGGTATATCCGGACCCTGTTTGTTTTAACCTGTCACATCTTCGTTTATCTTTAATTTTTTTTTATTATTATTATCATTATTATTTTTTTTTTTTTTTAGCTTTTAAATTCTCACTCTTTTATTATTCTCTTGTTAGTCGGACTGTTTCGCTTGCTAACTACTACCACACGCTTATTCGTTTTTACGTTTTATAACGGACTTCACATTGTTCGTTCGGGATTATAACCGGTTTCACCACACTTTGCTACCATAATCATGTTTATCACTCGCACATATCACAATTATTTTATAATAATTATCATGATTAATTGAACCATTTTTTTTTTTCTTGTACTCAAATTCCTTGACTCACCTTTCTCGTTTCAAATTTCCTCTTTTCTTGTTTCGTTTACCGGCTGCGCCAATTGTAGAATCCTCCTCTTTTAAATAATAAACACGGTATCGTTGATGTTTCCTCGTCACCGTTTATTAACCATCTCCTCGATTCTCACCAACGTTCTCTTTATATAACTTCCAACAGTGACCAATGTTCTCTCCCACAATTCCCTCTCTTTTAGTCAACGTTCTCACACTTCCTCTCATTCTATGTTTGTTCTCTCTCTTGTATACAACACTGCTTGTACGCAACTCTACACTGATAATAACTTCCATATGATTTGTAAAAGTTAATTTATCAAGTCTAGCAAGATACCACGATCGCGAATTGTAATGAAATCAAATAGACCAGAACAGGCATTAAAGCACCATATGGCACGAAGAGGGTAATAAGAGGGTTGTCTGCACCCAGAGCGGATCGCCGTCGGGGAATGGGCAGAAGAGCACGAGGACATAAGTTATGGGAGGAAACGTGAATTTGGATGGACGAGAGAAGGAAAGGAGAGTCTAAGGAGACACCTGAGCGTACGTGCTGCGTGTTTCCAGTGTTTTAATGTTTTAATTTTTAATCGTGAAACTCAGCAGCTACACGGTGGAGGGTACCAAGGGTCCTGTACGCCACTGGAACTATTTTGTCGATATTGGGGGCCTTCACGATTCTAGTTAGTTTTTTGTTTGGAGTTTGACAGTTGGAGGCTGAAATCATGTAAACAATCCATACAAAACCCCACAAAAAACTAGCCTGCGATTTTCAGTCTAGAAAATTTTAGCCTAAAAGCTAGAATTAGATTCGAGTACCTGCTCGAAAACACGGGTTTGTTTACATTTATCCCAAGGTGCATGAAAGAAATCAGGTGATCGAATCTGGAATCAAAGTGTATGTAGTCCAGGTGGTCTCATAGCATTTTTTATAACCAAATTTGAATATCACTTTTTGACAGAACGAGTGAAAACTTTTGCTCCAACGAGCTTTCTGGAGGCTTGACGAATACTCAAAACACTCTTACAATCTTCATTCAGAAGCAGAAGCGATAAAAATCAGCCTTCTAAATTCATACACCTTGGGATAAGCCCACCTGTATATTATACTCACTTAGATAGCTGCTCGAAAACTGCTATACAATGCAAACAGCTGACAGGCTGAAATTTCAGCCTACGAGCTTCAAACGGAAAGGGCCCTATTATCATGAAATGTTATTTTCGAGTTAATTATTACTCCGAGATCTTTTGTACAGGTGGTTCGGTTCAGTCGATTGTCGCTTAATAAGTAACAATGAAGAAGAAGAGATAGAGAGCGGCTAAAGGAGATAACTTGACATTTATCAGGGCAGAGGACTCGAAAGTTAGAAGCACACTAGCGACAGAAGGTTTCGATGTGGCGTTGGACAAAGACACAGTCGTCAAGAACTTTAACGAAGGAAAGAAGATTTCTGTATCATCTGCACAGCAGAAAATAAGTTGGGAGGAACAGAGATTGTATCATTAATGAAAAGAACAAACAGAAGAGTGCTCGATACTTTTCCTTGAGAAACACTGGAGAACGGAGGGGGTGGGGGGACTGATTCTCTGTTTTATTAATTTTGTTTATGATGCATTGAAAAACTTACCCATGATGTTTTATTTTGTCAATTTGTCTCAATATTGTTTAGCACCATTCCTGCTATTTTTGATATGACCTAACCTGATGGCCCCGAAAATCGACGCCGATGACACTTCACGGTCGTAGGTCGAAGTGTGCGTGCAATCTATCTGGAGTTTATCGAACGCGCGCTCGCATAGTTTCGTGTGTGCCACGATAAATAAGTCACGATAAGATGTGTTATTAGTAGTAGTATTTTGCATTTATTGTTTGATTCACGATTAATTATGTACGTCTACTAAAAGCGGTGTAACAAATTGTTTGGACGTAGCCATTTAGAAATGTTCAATGAAAGTATTGAAACGTTTAGATCAACGATGTAAAAACGGGGAGTTAAAACTAACATATGCGCAAATCGAAGTTGATCATACAGTTACCTATTCGAATGATTTTTAAAATGTATATCTATGTTACTTATAGGTGAGAATGACTCACATGAACTACTAACAATAAACAACATGAATGTATCGTCTAGAACTTTTGGGAATTACCGACCTTTAAGAACCCAGCTACTCAGAGGAGTATATAGTGAAAATGATCCCATAACTACGACGGGTCTAAAATTCAACGCTCACTATGATAGTTTTGACTGGCATCATGGGACTAATTTAGGTTACTGTGCCTGCGTGTTTTTATACGGTCCTCTATGTGTTATATATTGATAGTCTTAGGAGTTAGGGTAATCTCGAGTGAAAAGACAACTCTTTTCAAACAGTAGCATTTTAATAAATAAGATAATACCAAACAATAATACGCAATTCAAAACACACCAATGTAATATTAGGCCATATTATCTTCAATGATCATATGTTGGAGTACTATTGGCAGCCTTTCGCAAACCTTTCGCAACCAAGCACGATACCATGTACGAACAGCCATTTTGAACAGCTATGTTTAGCATATTTCGACCCTCATCATCTACACTGCCCAGATTTGTTGTATGATCAAGAAGATACATGAATGCAGGCATCGATTTCTTGTGACATACGTTTTTACCTTTCGGAAGTAATCTCATGATCATTGCGATGAGCCTGTTGGTGATGGTCATATTGGTCGTGAGATGAATGTACCTGAGCATGGGAACGTTTCCTTCGTGAACTGAATAAGCCAGAAGAGCTTCGAGAACGTATCCATCATGAAGGATATCTTTTGCATCATATTCAGGCAACGGTAATCGAACGTTGCTAGAGGAGAGTACACAACATACCTCAGGAGAAAGATTGTCGTTCAGTGGTGGAATGATTGGAACACAATAGTCCTCGGGAATATCAGTTTCCTCGTTCATAGGAATGTTTTTATGGATACAGAGTTGCTGAAAGATGGCTTTGAATGAGGTAAGCTTGTTGTTTTGTATGGTATATTTGAGAGCAGAAATAAGACCAGCGATGTTGTTCATTTGAGGTAGAGGAATGTCACGATCTTCGATAAAATGAACTATTATTTTGTGAGCATTGTTTTCGAATGCTAGCTCAAAGAAGCGAGTAAAGTCTTGCTCAAAAATCTTAGCAGGATCGTTGATTTGCAATACAAATTGTTTGAATACTTCCAAGAAATCTTTAGCTATGCAATACTCAAGCACTGTTTTAGAATCTAGCTCTTTGAGACGAGAGAAGATATCAACACGCTGTTCGTTGAGTAAATAATCGACAACACGAATGATCAGACGATTTGAAATTGGTTTGGAGCTTTCATTTGACTGAAGCCATTCTCCATAATGATGTAGCCCATACAACAATTGACGCAAGTTGTTAGAATGTATCTGTTGAAGAAGAATCTGTTCGTTGACTGTCGTTCCTGCTGATAATACTCTTGTTACATGTGTTTCGTATAGTTGAGCGAATGCGTAATCCAAGGCACTCCATCCAAATAGATGGTCTGTTGTGTTAATGGACTTAATAGACATCTTATCGAGCAACAAGTTCACCGTTCTCAAACATTGGTACGTAACTGCCAGGTGAAGAGGCAATCGACCAACAGCGTCTTTCACCAATGCAGCTGATGGATTATTTGTCAGTATCTCGTTTACTAGATAATCTGATTGATTAACAACAGCCATGTGAAGATCATTTTCTTTGCTTTTTGTTAGAACGATTCGATTGAACAAGTCACGCATTTGATACAGTTGACCATTCCAATATGCCCACGAATGGAAGAAACTCTCGTTTCTCATGCGGTTCTTGTTATCGTTCATCCAACAAGCTGCAAAGTACTCAGCAAATATTCGATAAGTAAACTGGGGAATGTCATTTCGAACTTCTTTGATCAACATAGTCTTTTCATTGCTCTCAACTATGAGTTTCATACATTTCAAAGCTTCCTGTTGTTCCATGTCATTCAACACCTTGGCTGCATTCTGTTTGTTAAGCAAAAACATCCATGCCAGCAAGCCGTATTGGTTTTTGGTTAACCGGATCGTATTTGTTGTGTCTTGAGCTCCAGCCTTTTGAATGGAGAAGTTCTCAGTCATCTCACGGTCGTTGCTGTGTAGCATGTTATCCAACAAATCAAACCAAACCATGTTGCAATGTTTCAACAAATACTCCAAGATTTTACTAAAGCGATTCTCTTCCTCATTCAAAACAATGTAATGAAACACATTCCAGCCATTTGATACGTTTACTGCAGCCGGGTCAAATCCCTTAGAAGTCAAACAATGTATCATGAAGAAACATCCATTTTGAGCAGTCATTTGGAGTAGATTTCGACCCTCATTATCCACTCCGTCCAGATCTATTGTATGGTCGAGAAGATATATGAATGCAGGCATCGATTTCTTGTGACAAACGTCTTTACCTTTCGGAAGTAATCTCATGATCATTGCTATGAGTCTGTTGGTGATGGTCATATTGGTCTTGAGATGAATGTATCTGAGCATGGGGACGTTTCCTTCGTGAACTGAATAAGCCAGAAGAGCTTCGAGAACGTATCCATCATGCAGGATATCTTTTGCATCATATTCAGGCAACGGTAATCGAACGTTGCTAGATGAGAGTACACAACATACCTCGGGAGAAAGATCCTCGTCCAGTGGTGGTATGCTTGGAACACAATAGTCGTCAGGAATATCAGTTTCCTCGTTCATAGGAATGTTTTGTTGGATACAGAGTTGTTGAAAGATAGCTTTGAATGAGGTAAGCTTGTTGTTTTGTATGGTATATTTGAGAGCAGAAATAAGACTGGTAACGTTTTCTATAGGAGGTAGAGGAATGTCACGATCTTCGATAAAATTAACAATTATATCATACGCTTGATTTGCGATTGCCATCTGAAAGCAGTGTTTAAAGAAAAGATTGCTGAATTGCAATACAAATAAATTTACAACTTGTGTCAAGTCATTACTAATGCAAAACTCAAGCACTGTTTTAAAATCTAGTTCTTCGAGAGGAGAGAAGATGTCAACATGCTGACCGTTGAGTAAATAATCGACCACTCGAATGTTAAGACGATTTGCAATTAGTTTACAGTTTTCATTTGACTGAAGATATTCTCCATAACATTTTATGCTAGTCAATATTTGACGCATGTTGTTAGAAAGTATCTGTTGAAAAAGTATCTGTTTGTTGACTGTCGCTCCAGCTGATAATATTCTTGGTGCTTTATCTTTGTATCGTGCGGCGAATGCGTAATCCAAGGCACTCCATCCCAACAGATCATCTGTTGTGTTAATGCACTGAATAGACATCTTATCGAGCAACAAGTTTACTATTTCCAAAGATGGGTACGTAACTGCCAAGTGAAGAGGCAATCGACCCACAGCATCTTTCACCAATGCAGCTGATGGATTATTTGTCAATATCTCGCGAACTAGATCATCTGATTGATTTACAACAGCCATGTGAAGATCATGTTCTTTGCTTTCTCTTAGAATGATTCGATTGAACAAGTCACGCATTTGATGCAGTTGAGGATTCCAATATGCCCACGAATGGAAGAAACTCTCGTTTCTCATGCGGTTCTTGTTATCGTTCATCCAACAAGCTGCAAAGTATTCAGCAAATATTCGATGAGTAAACTGAGGAATTTCATCATGGATTTGTGTAATGATTCCTGTTTTTTCAATGCCCTCACGTACTTCTTTTATGCTTTTATTTATTTGGATGGTTTCATTTGATGTCAAAAGTACCTCTCTTTGCTTTTGGTCCAACATTACCACCATGGCTAATAAAATGTGTCGTTTTTTAATTTTATCCCAAAACTTCTCGTTTATTGCCTTTTGATGAGGGTGGTCTAACATGAATTCTGGTAGTCCATTTTTGTGACTGCATAAAATTTTTAGTTTTTGATTGATGAAATTTTCGATAAGTAATAAAAGATCTACATTTGCTTCAGATAATATCGCTTCTGCAATAGTACGGCTTCTTAAGTCCTTGTGTTTTTTTAGTTTTGGTAGATTTATGGCACATGTCATATTCAGAAATAAAGGTATACGCTTTAAATTTCCTAAATTTTCTACTATCTGGCGATAAAGGTAACCTAAAACCTTATCCCGCTTACTCGCGTCGCATTGTTTATAACCTTCTAGTTCGTGCATCAAATAATTGTGAACAAACTGCAGCTGATCGTACTGTGATAAAAGCTTGAGATGATGCATTCTGCAGTTAGAAAATGTACTTTTTAGCTGTTCCATGTAATCGTAAGGTCTAGTTGAGATGAACAGAGCTCGAATACCTTCCAAACTTGCAAGCCTTCCAAAGAATTGCACTACGAACTCTTTATAGAAAGGAGCAGTCTCGTCAAGCCCATCGAATAAGATAATCAGTTGTTTTTGGTTGAACTTCTGCTGGAAAACCTTCAGCTCGATCAACTGTGCGAATGTTAATTCTAACGTTTTTGTTTTACATGTATTGACATAAAGTTTTCCGTTGACTAACGTCAGTAGTTCTGCAGCACGGTCAGCTTGGTTTCGGAACACATCAGTTGATTCAATCGAAAAGCTATAAACGTTTGAAACGTAATGAGTAAGATGGATCAAACGGTAAATAAATCGAACAATGGCTGTATCATCAAGCAACTTAATGTCAGATTTTTGCCATCTTTTGTAATCGGTGCAATACTGTGAAGCATTCATTTGAATAACATACTGTGATGGATCATCGATCGATAAAGCATGTGTAAGCCATGTGAAATATGTTGACTTTCCTGCTCCAGCTTCATCAAGTAACAAATGTACTTTCGTTTCATCGTACTGCCTGAAAACATCAGGAATCGCATATTGTACATCATCATTTGCGGATGAAACCGATGCGACCATTTGAGAAAACTCATCACTATTGAACAGAATATCGTCAAGATATATTGTTTGATATTCAACCTCATATTGGAAACCAAAGCTTTCCTCCTCTTCTTCTGAATCTTTTGCTTTCTCTCCATCATATGGCACAACGGTGCGCGAAATATACCTTGGCTTGATTGCTTCAAAGTTCTGTTCCTTCGATTCAATATATTTAATACGATCTAGTTCATAATAATTGCACAAGAACTTACACACGAAGCTTAAGCCATCATCATCATTTACAATACCACTCAGCGATATCGTTGTTCCGAAAAGATTCAATGTTGTTGTGCAATATTTTGCGTACAGCTTTTGTCTTGCCTTTTCGGTTAGATCACGTACGTAAAAACATTCTTCATCCGGGCGTGCTTTAAGTACTTCTTCGATTACTATAAACTTTATCTTATATTCTTTGGCATATCTTTGAATTTCTGGCAGTATCGATTTCTTCGACTGATCAATGGTCATTATAATGGTGTAAGAGATTGGATCTACTTCTGCAATGAACTCAAATAAACCACGGAGTACATCACGTATATCTTCCTCAAAATCACTCGCTGCATAGTGTATGAATAGTGCATTGCATTGAAGCAATGCAACGATCTGGGATGCAACAAGGGAAAACACTATGATATCCAATGTAGTATAATATTGGTAACGTTCAAAAGCGGACTCATCGCTAAGAAACTCGTAGAGTTTAGTGTGTTGAAGTTGATCTGATCGAACCACAATGTATCGATACATATATTGCCATCGACTAAGGTCACACTGTGATTCAATTTGGAATCTAGAAAAGTTATAATTCACTTTCATACTGATAAACTGTTGTTTCAAATAGTTTAAATCCATAGGAATAGGCTGGGACAAGCTCATCGAATCAAACAGTCGCATGAACATAATGTTATGCGCTGTCTTTCTATCGTCGACCCAGTGTGGCATTATTTCTAGAACACTGTTGTGTAGCTGGTCCCCGTTCAAAGATCCACAAACAAGCAGAAACTCTTTGTAAAATTGCTGTATAACACGATTCACCTGATGAAAGAAAAATGATTCATCGTGTGTTGAAGTCGGTGGAGCCTTAGTTTGAAAGAAGGACTTATCGATCATGAATTGCATCTCTTCCCAGCTAACGCAACTATCGTCACACTGCTTCGCTCTTATAAGCCTATCATATTCACTCTTAAGAACAGCTCGCAACTTCCCCAAGATTGATGACTCACATGCAGTTAGAAATCGTTGGCTTAGTTTAAACTTCCCTGTGCCTCCTTCTAGTTCCTCGACACACACAGAAATCAGATCGACGAATACGTTTAACGAAGAATAATTCGATTTAATTTCTGTGTTGTAACGAACATGTAGTACGAGCATCTGTCCTAGCTTTTCTAGACTTGCTTGCCGTAATGCATCAGTTAGAGCATGAAATTGTTCCTCAGAGCTGAAGCTGTAACACGTTGCTCCTATGGCGTCGCAAAAGGAAAGAATCTCGCTGCTGTCCTGTGACCGTAATGTTAATTTTTGTTTCAATTTGTTGTCAATCGTTGCATTAGTGCACAGCAGGTATGTATGCGAACCTGTGCTCGATCTTTCATATCCTTCCAGGTACGAAATGAAGTACTTTGAAATTGAAAATGGCCCATTGGAGTTCCATTTCGTGAGCAGCGTTCCTTCCGTAATGGCTGGTCGCTCTTTTCGCGTTGGCGTGTACGGATGGTTTGGATGTATTTTTTTCGATTTCGTTGGCTTTTCGGATGGATATTTATGTTTAGCTTGTATGTAGACAGTACCTTCCGGTATCGATGGCGATGAGTAGCGAAACACCAGGTCGTCGAACTTTCCTGCATCTGGAACCTCCATCTTCAACTCAAATTGGGGCAACTTTCCTTGGCGGTGCAATGCGAATGCCCGGAAAAGAATGATCATCGTCAATCGAATGTAGTAAGGATTGCCGGGTAAGGGGGATCTTTTGCTGGTTACTGTATTTCCTGATGTGCTGGAACCACCGCTTGTTGACGGCTTAGGTGTTGTGCTGAGTACTGGTTTGTGTTCTGTTACGTTCGAAGCATTGATATTGGTCGGGTCCATGTTTCGTCGCTGAAAGCAATGTAAAATAAACATATTACGGCTGCAGATTAAGGTTGACTAACATAAGAGATCTGTCAAGTTCGCTTTATGTGGAAACGTATTTTTACCTTTGATAAAGATGAGTAGCTACTTAATACAATCAAGATGTTAGCCTCGGTAAGATTTCCACGAGTCCTTGGCCCTTGAAAAACGTGACGAACGCTGGCTAGTTGAGTTTTCTAGAAGCAGTTCATAGATGTTTTCATTAAATCGTTTTGTTTTTTTGTACGATTTTGATACTTTTGTACGATATTACAAAATAAAATATAATAAGTTATGTGCAAAACGTTTCTCACTTAATGAACATTCACACAAACTTCGGGTTGAAATACAGTGAACCCTCTTTTATTTGACACCTCTCCAATTTTAAAAACCTCTCTTATTTGAACATTTTGCACAGTCCCTTGATTTCCAGTACATTTTTGTTCCTCTAATTTGGAAAACCTCTGAAATCTGTGTCCCTCTTATTTGTGTATGGTGTTGCCATGGTTATTGAATGATGTATGCTCAAATTGGCAATCGTATGCACAGTTTCCTATAGCAACAGTTAAGGCTGCATACTAAATGTTCTATCTCTATCTTGTTTGTATGGACCTTTCATTCACTTTCAACCTCTCTAATTTGAAAACCCCTCTTATTCGACAGTCCCACCGCCTCTCAAATAAGAGAGGGTTCACTGTATAATCTTAATCCTAACGCCAGGACTCCACAGAGCATAACACGGAGCGCAACATAACAACTGACAGCTGCCAAACGCTTCCCAAAACGCTTGGGAAAGGAGGTAAAGCGTTTCATTAACTTTCGGTCATCGCAGTAGGCTGGTGATTTTTCTACGAGCAATGAGTGGCCTACTAAGGATGTTCAAAATATGATACCAGCAATAAAGCGTTTTCTGAAGCGTTTAGCAGCTGTCAGTTGTTATGTTGCGCTCCGTGTTATGCTCTGTGGAGTCCTGGCGTAAAAGATACTAATTATTATCATAAATGAACCTGTTGTAATCTAGCAATCGTTGTCAAACTTATATGTTAATCACATTAGTCTATGAACGCATAACGGATTAGTTAGTTGTAATAAAACCTTTAGTAAGAACAGACGTCTTTAGGTTATGGGCAACAAGCACAAAGAAGTGGCGGTTCACGGAATACCGCAGTTTTCCGGAACAGGCTACGACACCTGGAAGTTTCGGGTCGAAGTGTTTTTGAAAGCGTCGAAGGTATGGGACGCAGTGGTAAAGGACGTTCCATCAGTGGCCAGTGAAGTGGCCAAGTTTGAGGAAATGGACGCGAAGGCAATGTCTCTACTAGTGAGCTTTATTTCTGACCAATACTTGGGATGTATTCGAGAAAAATCCACTACGAAGGAAATGTGGGAAGCACTAGAGCATACATTCGCCAAGATATCCTCGGGAAGGCAAATGGTCTTAAGGAACCAGATCGCTCGTCTGAAGTTGAAGGAAGGGACATCGTTGCGCGCCCACCTTCAACAATTTGAGGATCTGGTTCGGCAGCTTTGAGTGGCCGGATCAAAACTTGAAGAAAGTGACGTCTGTTCGGCTTTGATTTTAACGCTTCAGGAGTCCTACGATCTCCTGATGACGGCATTAGAAAACCTTCCTGAATCACAATTAACGCATGAGTTAATGAAGACCCGGTTGCTAGGCGACGAATGCAAGCGCTTGGATAGAATCGAAAATTCTGAGGAGAAGCCTACTGCATTCGCTGGAAAAAATCGAAATAAGAACGGTTTTGAAAAATTCAACGGAAAATGTCACAACTGTGGAAAGAAAGGGCATATGAAAAAGGACTGTCGAATTAAAACGAAAGCCAACGTTGCCAGTGAATCAAGACAAGTTGTGTTCATGGCGGATGGAATCGGACGTAGGGTACAATGCGGTGATCAGCTTCAATTCCTGCTGGATTCAGGAGCTAGTGACCACATGGTAAATTCGAAAAAGTTTTTTACAACCATGGAAAACTTGAAAACGCCAGTTTTCATCGATGTAGCGAAGAATGGGGAATCTCTCGTGGCCAAAGAAAGCGGCGTTATTAACGGAATGAGCAACCATGGCGTTCTGATGAGCGCTGAAAACGTTCTGTATGTGCCGACTTTAAGAGAAAACCTCATGTCTGTGAAAAAGCTAACGAAGGCTGGTGACAGCGGAAAAGCACAAATATTGTTGCGCACATAACGTCTAATCTGGCTGGTGAACTAAAATTGGGTTAGTTAGTGAAATTTTCTTTTGGTAAGTGGTGATGGTTTCGGTGAGTGGTGATGGTGCTATTTAGTGATTAATTAATAATACACATAAGTTCTTTTCAAACCCCTTTTTGTGGTTTATTTGAAAAAAGGTTCAATAATATATATACATATACACAGTTGGTTTTATTATTGTAGTAAAATTATATTGTTTCAATACGTTATATCTTAGCATTATATACATATATATATTACTTAAGGTGATGAACAAAGGTGGAGGTAATATTTCAAGAAACGCAAGTGATAATGAAAATCAATGGAAAAATAATTGCAATTGGAAAACAGCGAGGAAATCTGTACGCTATCGAATTGAAAATTGAACGGGCTAATGCAAGTATAGCAGAAGTGGAGTATGCTGATCTTTGGCACCGTCGTCTCGGTCACATCAGTGAAGGTGCCATGTCTACTATGATACGTGAAGACCTTGCTCTGGGTGTGCGCTTCAAATCGGAAAAGCTCAAGTTCTGTGACGTGTGTGTCTTGGGTAGACACTGTCGGGAGCCGTTCAATGGTGCCAGAGACAGGGAAACCCGACCGTTGGAACGTATCCACTCTGACGTATGTGGACCGATCGACACGCCATCGTGGGAAGGTCATCGCTACTTCGTCTCGTTCATAGACGATCAGTCCCATTTTGCTGTGGTGTATTTGCTTCGAAAGAAATCGGAGGTCTTTGAAAAATTCAAAGAGTTTTCAGCAATGGCGACTGCGATGTTTGGTACGAAAATTTCAAAACTCACTGTAGACCAGGGACGTGAGTATTTTTCGAATAATCAACAGAAGTACTACAAGGCGATGGAAATTCAGGTGGAGCCAACAGTAGCCTACTCACCGCAACAGAACGGGGTCGCGGAACGGTTCAACCGAACTCTTATCGAAAAGGTACGTACTATGTTAATTGGATCGAATGCGCCCAAGTCATTGTGGAGTGAAGCTGTGCTAGCAGCTGTGTTCATCTTAAATCGAAGTCCAACGTCTGCGATATCAAAAAACGTTACGCCTGCTGAACTATGGTATGGAAGAAAGCCAAGTCTGGAAAAGGCTCGTGTCTTTGGATGTCAAGCATTTGCATGGGTGCCGAATCAACAAAGAAAGAAGCTTGATGCAAAAAGTCGACAGTTATTCATGGTCGGATATGCACCAAACGGCTATCGGCTATGGGACAAGGATTCTAAACAAATCGTTATTGCTCGTGATGTGAAGTTTAACGAAACATATTTTGGACGAATGATACACAAAATAACGGAAAATTAATTGTACCGCTAACCTACGAGCAAGAGGGGGAAGAAGTAATCGAGGCAGAAGTGATCGAGGATGTCGTTAATGTACATCCGGAAGAAGAAGATCCAGACGAGCAATATGGGGAAAACTCTTCAACTGAATCACTTGACTGTGATGGTGTCCAATCGTGTAATGATGATGAAGATGCAGCGGAAGCAGACGATACCGCGCTCCCTTCGCATCTAGATCTGGACTTGTCTTCCGGCCCTAGTGGCGAACAGTCCAGGAGGCGCAGCGAACGGGAGCGCCGATTTCCCGGTAAGTTCCTTGACTATATTACCGGATTCAGTGCTTGTGCTGTTGGCCCTCCGTTTTCTTCAGACGTTCCAGAAATGTATAACGACATTAATGCTCGTGAGGATCGTGACCGATGGTACCAAGCGGTACAAGATGAACTAAACTCCATGAAGGTCAACGATGTGTGGAAGCTGACGGTGTGTCCAGCCGGTGTGAAACCGCTAAAAACAAAGTGGGTGTTCCGGCTGAAGGAGGATGAAACCGGACAACAGGTCCGGTACAAGGCACGACTTGTAGTCAAAGGGTTTCTACAACGGCCCGGGATTGACTTTGAAGACACATTTGCACCCGTTGCTAGGCTGTCGACAGTTAGAGTAGTTGTGAAATATATTCACGAAAAGGGGCTGGCTGTGATATTTGGAGGAAATTTGAATAGGAAAGTGTACACCTTTATCGCTGGTCGGTTTGCAACTGTATATTCGTTTGTCCTTTTTTGTATATAATATTTCATGCAGTTCATAATTCGTGTAGATCGAGCAGTTTCTAATGTCGAGTAGTTTATAACCTAATCTTAGTTTCCTAACGCTTTGTTTTATGCAATTCAAATTTAAGTTCGAAAATAATTATCCAAATTCCAACATTCCCGGCCACCAGCCCGGCCAAATTTCATGCAAAATATAAATTCAATAATGAGTTCAAAAAAGAATTCAAAAAAAGTTCTACTCTTGAACCTGACGCTTCCCAAGTGACATTTGCTCGAAATTGTTTTCCCATATCTGCTCGATTAGTACTCGATACGCCTGAAATTGTGGATTTGTGTCTGATCAAATGTGTTGAAAGCGCTAAAATTTGGTGAGTTCGTAAATTAGACTTGCTTCTATCGATTGACGATGCCGTCGAGCTCATTTTACACACATAGCTTAGATTTTTGATGAAAAACAAAAGCCAATTTTGTGTGACGTTATTTTATAAAAAATCAATATTATTTAAGTATAAAATGGCTACCTGACCAATTATAACGATAGGAAACATCATTTTCGAGCGAATCTAGAAGAAAACAACGAAAAAGCCGCATCACAGTTGATTTTAAAAGCCTTTTTCTAAATTTCCTTAAACTGGTGCAGTTTAAGGGAAGTTTAAGGCTCCAGTTTAAGGGAATTTGCTCGAATTCCCGATTATTCGTGCTCGAAAATGTCAATTGGGTTATCTCCTATCATACTGCTCGTGTGTGTAGATGTGTGAATGTGTGTTGCGTGTATCTTGTTCTGCCATGAGTGCGAAATGTAAACAATGTCGCGTGGCTTGCAGCTGCGCGTTACTCAGTGCCAGTGGTTTCCTTCTGCTCTAAGTTGCTAATTACGTCCGGATTAGGCAAAACCGCCAGACGATTAGCTGCGCGGACGATTTGCTTCCCTGAAGCAGTGCGCAGTGTAACGACGCGAACAACATCGTCCTTTCCAGGGTGTACTGCAACGATGCGCCCCATCGGCCACGAGGTAGGATGTACATTGTCTTCCTTAATAATCACCAGTGTATTTTCTTTTAGAACCGCTGATTTCCCGTTGCAATATTTGGCTCGAGCTTGTAACTGCTGCAGGTACTCCGGATACCATCGAGCCCAAATGGTTTGCAGATGTTTTTGTACCAACTGGTATTCCCTCAAATAGTTGCTCGGTGTCTCGGTGTAATCGATGATTGGTACCGCTTGCAGATTGCCACCGACGAGGAAGTGTCCCGGTGTCAATGGTTCCAGGTCCGACGGCTCATCGGATAGAGGTGTAATCGGTCGCGAATTCAAACATTGCTCTACCTGGGCAAGTAGGGTAAGCATGCTCTCCTGTGTGATGCTTGTTGTTCCTATTGTTCTGACTATATGCTTTTTAGCTGCCTTCACCGCCGCCTCCCATAAACCTCCAAAATGTGGTGCTCTTGCTGGGATAAACTTCCACTTCATATGATTCATCGCGCACCAATCAAATATAGCAGCTCGATCGTGTTCGTCGCTCTTTAGCATCTTGTAGACGCGATTCAGCTCATGTGCCGCTCCCTTAAAGGTGGTTGCATTGTCGGAATGCAGTTCACTGATTTGACCACGACGTGCAATAAAACGACGAAGTGCATTGATAAATGCTGTTGTTGTTAAATCGCCAACCAGTTCGATATGTACCGCTCTTGTTGAAAAACATACAAATATGGCGATGTATGCTTTTATCGGACTTCTGTTGCGTATGGTTTGTTTTATATAGATTGGTCCGCAATAGTCCACTCCGCATACTGAGAATGGTCTTGTTGGTGTGACTCGTGATGTTGGCAAATCGGCGATACTTTGCTTAATAAGTGTGGGTTTGGCCTTAAAACATGCGTGGCAACTGTGGTACACAGACTTGCATAAATTGCGACCGCCAATGATCCAAAAGCTTTGGCGTAGTGTTGTTAAAAGCAGTTGTGGTGCAGCATGCAGCTTACTCAAGTGTATCGAAACAGCTAGTAGTGCGGACAGTGGATGTTTCGATGATAATATTACCGGGTGTTTTTCTGATTCCGACAGATGTGCGTTACTGAGCCGGCCACCAATGCGCAGAATACCTTGCGTATCTATGAAAGGGGAAATCCATTTCAGTTTGGAGTTCTTCGGAATCTCTTTGCCCTTCTGCAGGTGTTGTATCTCCTCGGAAAAGGTGTCTTGTTGCGAAAGATAACACAACTTGAGTTCTGCCGCCTTGAGTTCGTCTACAGTGAGCGGTGGGATATCCTTAGCATGGACCTTGTTTCCTACGCGGCGCTTTGCGTTTTGTATAATGCGCAAACAATGTGCAACAACTCTTTGCAGTTTGTGGTAGATCGAAAATCGTGAGAACAAACTGTTTCGAAATTCGCAGATTAATGCTGTGCTTGCAACCCGTGACGATAGTTTTTCTTCTTCTGCGCGCTCATCTTCGCTTGGTGATGGTGTGTTCTGTGGCCATTCTTCCGAGTTGCGTGCTAACCAATGTGGCCCGTGCCACCAGCGCTCACACACTAGCAACTTTTCCGGCGTTAAACCTCGCGAAATGTCGTCTGCTGGATTGTCCGAGCCTGGAACATGCTTCCAGGCCTGGAAGCCTGGAACATGGAATTTTCAGTGATTGCTGGACTTTCTCGTAAAGAAGTGTGGCTAGTCGTGCTGCACATAATTCCAATCGAGCTATGGAATGTGAATTGGATAACGCAACGACCTTTGACTTGGCTGTTAGCAGCTGCACGGTGACTCCTTCCATGCTTTCAGCCCGAATGTAGCAACAAGCACCATATGCTATTTGTGATGCGTCAGCAAAGATATGAATTTGCAGACTTGTTGCCGTGCATTGCGATATGTACCGTGGGACTGTCAAATTGCGTAGTGAAGATAGTGTAGAGTGAAATTTCGACCATTCATGCTGTAAGTGCGATGGTAGCTCGCTGTCCCAGTCATATGCCTTTCCATGAATCTTGAGAGCCCATAGTTGCTGCATGAACATCTTTGCGATGATGATCGTTGGGCCCAGTAAACCGAGGGGATCAAATATCTTGGCGATATATGACAAAATTAACCTTTTCGTCATGCTGGGTATTGTAGGTGGTATCTCAATACGAAACCGTAGTGTATCAGTTGCCGGTTCCCAAACGATGCCTAACGTGGATACTTGTTTCGAGCTCTTCCACTCGTGCGTGAGTTGTACCGCCACATCTTCAGAAGGAACGTTCTTCAATGCTTCGGAGCGGTTCGATGCCCATTTCTTCAGCGTGAAGCCAGCTGAATTTAGCATGTCTGAGATTTGCCTTTGTATAACGATTGCTTCGGACAAATCATCGGTACCCGTTAGCAAATCATCTACGTAAAAATCATTCATGACCGCGTTCATTGCCAAAGGATACTCTTCCTTGTGGTCAAGAGCAATCTGTTTTAGGGTCCTGGTTGCTAAAAATGGAGCAGAGGCTGTGCCGTACGTAACCGCCTGTAGCTCAAATGTCGATATAGGATCTGCAGGATGTTCTCTGTACCGGATGCGCAGATAGTTACGGTCATGAGGGCTATGTAAAATTTGCCGATACATCTTCTCTACGTCTGCAGTGAGAGCAATGGCACGAGAACGAAACCGAAGGATAATCGATAAAAGATCTTCTTGAACGACTGGTCCCACTAAGAGTTTGTCGTTCAATGAGTAACCACTCGAAGTCGTACAGGATGCATCGAACACGACACGCACCTTCGTGGTTGTGCTTGATTCCTTAATGACAGCGTGATGTGGGAGGTAGTAATGCTCTACCGAATCGTTTGCAGGACTGGTAAGCCGCTTCATATGCCCCAAACGCTCATATTCTTTCATAAATTTAACATACTCTTCTTTCATTTTAGCATTGGTGTTCAACCGCCGTTCGATACAACGCAGTCTGCGATCGGCTATTTCCTTCGACTCTCCTAAAACGATATTAGGGTTGGAGTTAAATGGCAAACTAACGACATACCTTCCACTTGAGTTGCGAACAGTTGTTGCTGCGAAATGCTTCTCGCAAGCATTCTCCTCAACCGATAGCACAGGATCCTCGGCTATGGTTTCACTCTCCCAGAACCGCTGCATGGTCTCCTCCAGTGGGGTGTCGTATGCAGATAGATGGCACAGCCGCGGACCGACTGACGAATGATGAGTGTTGCCGGTGACAACCCAACCAAAGTGGGTTTCGACCAGCCACGGTTTGCCTCTACCGATAGAGCGCTTGCGACCGGTGTGGAGCTCCCAGAACGTATCGCCTCCGATGACGATGTCGATTTGCCCCGGACTGTTAAAGGTGCTGTCCGCCAATGCCACGTCCGGCATTTTCCATGAAGAGACGTCCGTTGGTGATGTAGGGATGTTTGCGGATGGCGTGTCCAGAACCAAGAAAGTCATCTCCGTTGCGAAGGGTTGTGTCTTGGACTGAACGGTAGCGACGATGGAACCCTTGATCTGCTGTACTGCATTGCCGATGCCCGATACAGCGACGTTGACCCTTTTGCGACTCGTCAGCAGTTTCCGTGCGAACTCCTCAGCGATGAAATTCGACATGGATCCCGAATCCAACAACGCCCTTGCTTCATGGGTGTTCCCGTAGTCATCCTTGATCTGGATGTTTGCCGTCGCCAGAAACACATTGTCTTCATTCGACTGAGCTGACAATGTTACCGTTGCGGGTGGAGCATAGGGTGGTGAATGATGTAGAAGTGTGTGATGACGCTCACGACACGTGCGACACGAATAATCCGACTTGCACGCTCTAACCTGATGATTGCTGCTCAAACAGTTCCAGCACAGCCGCTTCGATGCGACGACGTCCCGTCGCTGTTGGACCTCCTTGGCGATGAACACTGGACAGTTGCGCAGTGTGTGGTCTTCGGAACACTCCAATGGACACTTTGGCTGTTGGGTGTGCGCAGTCGATGCAGCAGGAGCCGAGCGAGATGTAGCTGCATTCGCGATGAATCTCCGTTGCCCTGGTTGACGAATGAGACCGGCCACCTTGATACCACTAGCTGCTTGATCCTTCACGAAGTTGTTGGTCGATTTCAAGATTTGGATACGATCTTGCACGAAGTCGATCACATCCTTATATTTGTCCGTCGTGAAGTGCACGGAATGTTTCTCCCAAGCCAACAATGTCTCTCGATCCAACTTCATCAGCAGCATGTTTGAGAGGGGTGTGTCCCACGAGTCAACCGGTTCGTTCAGCTTTTTCAACCCGTTGACGAAGCGGGTGAATTCATCCACCAGGTGCGTGAGCTTGTCAACGCACACCAATTGCACTCCCGGAAGGTAGTGCAATTTGCGATAGTATTCGCGAATCAAAAGACGAGAATTGTCGTACCGTTTAAGAAGCGCCGCCCAGGTAACCGAATAGTTGTCCGCCGTTAAAGGTGTATGCTCGAAGGGTACCGCCGCGTCCCCCTTCAACGATGACAGTAAGTATTGTAGCTTCGCGATAGATGGAAGCTCGGCTGAAGCATCGATCATTGCGATGAAGCGATCTCGGAAAGAAAGCCATTTTGTGTGATCTCCGTCAAATGTTGGAAGTTCGATTTTGGGCAAACGTAAATTTGGCGCGTCGGGTCGACCGAATGCAAGCGTTGAGGAAGCCAAGCCCGTTGTATCGTTGAGCGAACCTTCTTCCTTTGGCTGTCTTTCCCGTAGAAATGATTTTAGCTTGCGACAGCGTTCTTCAATGTCGATCCGTTCCATTATGCTGGCTTCGACCGCTTCGTCTTTATCTTCAAGCTCTTCCAGTTTCGAAACTGCGGTGAAAAACTCTTCCTTATGTTTCGCCAGATCTTCTAACACCTCCGGAATCTGCTTGGCATCATCACTCGAATATTTCGCCTGGAACCGTTCCAGCGATTTTATGTTCTCCAGGGCGATCCTCTTTTTCAGTTGCACTGCTTTAGTTTTCTTATCCATTGCACAAAGAAAATACTGCGATATCACACGAAAATAACGAACAAAGCGATGGCGCGAAATTCAAAATGATGGCGTGTAACCGACCGTTGCCCTTGATGCGGGGCGATATGCGATGGCGGGAATTGTCACGGAATGACTTGCACACTTGACGACGAATACCGAATTCCACTCTTGATGCAGAATGAAACTTATTTCTTCTCCGTATATCACAATCCGGCTCGAAGGACCAAAAATGTGAAATATATTCACGAAAAGGGGCTGGCTGTGATATTTGGAGGAAATTTGAATAGGAAAGTGTACACCTTTATCGCTGGTCGGTTTGCAACTGTATATTCGTTTGTCCTTTTTTGTATATAATATTTCATGCAGTTCATAATTCGTGTAGATCGAGCAGTTTCTAATGTCGAGTAGTTTATAACCTAATCTTAGTTTCCTAACGCTTTGTTTTATGCAATTCAAATTTAAGTTCGAAAAAAATTATCCAAATTCCAACAGTAGTACTAGCTGTTGCCGTCCATCGTGGCTTACACGTACACCAAATGGACGTCAAAACGGCTTTCTTACACGGAGTGTTAAAGGAGGACCTGTACATGGAAGTGCCCCAAGGCGTGAGGGCTAGACCAGGTATCGTGTGCAAACTTAGAAAATCGCTTTATGGTCTAAAACAAGCTCCACGATGCTGGAATGACCGCTTCAACTCGTCATTGTTGAAGTTTGGGTTCCGTAGATCAAACCGGGACTACTGTTTGTACGGTTCAACTGAAAAAGGTGATGAAATTTATCTGGTGCTTTATGTCGACGATCTTCTGATTGTTGGACGAAATATTCGAACGATGGAGAGACTGAAACGGCGGCTCACAGATGAATTTGAAATGACCGATTGTGGGCAAACGAAGTTTTTCCTGGGAATGCGAATGGAGTACAACCGTAATCGTGGCGAACTGAAGCTGTCACAGGAGGCAGCTGCAAACAAAATTTTAGAAACATTTGGATTGTCGGAATGTAATCCAGCGAAGACCCCGATGGAGAAAGGACTTCAGTTGAGTCGAAAAGGAAATCATACTGTACAGCCATATCGAGAGTCGCTAGGCAGTTTGATGTATCAAATGCTATGTGTGCGTCCTGATTTGTGCTATCCCGTAGCTTACATGGGACGATTTCAACAATCACCAACGGAAGATCATTGGCAAACTCTTAAGCGTATCATGAGATACATTAAAGGAACCGCTACTATGGGACTTCAGAAAAATCCAGGAAGTAGATCACTCGAAGGATATGTCGATGCTGACTGGGCGTCCGATGTAGAAGATCGCAAGTCCGTAACTGGTTTCTTGTTTAAGGTATATGGTTCAACAGTATCTTGGCAGTCGACAGTCTCCTTGTCATCAAGTGAGTCTAAATATGTAGCGCTAAGTGCTGCTGTTTCCGAAGGAATCTGGTTGGCTGGTATTTTGGAAGATTTGCAATGCAAAACACTATCGGATCCAGTTATTATATACGAAGACAACTGTGGCTGTATTGGTCTGGCTAAGAATGCTGAATCCAAAAGGATAAAGCACTTGGATATTAAACATCATTTCATTAAAGAGCATGTTGCTGCTGGTAATGTTAAGATTGAACCGATAAGTACTACTGAACAGCAAGCGGATATATAAACGAAAGCTTTGGAAGCAAACCTATTTTAATACCGTACCCGCCATGGGTTCAAGCTTCATATGGACCCCCGTAGGTTCCTTGAATAACTCCTAACTCGAGAGGACGACTCACCATGAGATGAATGATTGAAAGTAGTTCATAATTCTATTGCTGTACACATGCTCACCCTGTTGTTCTAGTGGTGGAGTAGTACATAATTACGAAACACGTACTTTTGTTCACAAAGTTCCGTTGCTTTCGTCTGATGTTAGCTAAACAAGCCTGGGACAGATTGAAAAGCTCTTACCCTCTGTAGAGTGCAATAGCAGTGACAGAGAGGGACAGCATGTACAAGTAGGGAGAATACGTGACAGTTGTTATTGAATCACCGCCGAAGACTATAACACCGAACCAGAACTCCTTCTATGATGGTAGTGTATTTTATTGTTGGTCTCTAAGGACAGAATCTGCTGCATTCCGAAATACAAGCAAATATTCAATGAATGAGGATTATTATTTTTCATTTTCCTGGGCGTTAGGGCCATGTCTGTGCTCCATATGGGATCTCATATAATATTTTGACTCTACGTTTCCTGGGCGTTAGGGCCATGTCTGTGCTCCATATGGGAAGTCTTTTTCAAGATGAATTGTTTCTGTAAGATACAGTTCCATGAAAGAGGTCAGAGTTGTAGGTCCCTTGAGAATTCATCTTAGAAAGACTTCACTGTTTACTACTGTGTTCAAACAGTAAGGTGACATCTGATCTAAAATTGGGCTCGTCAAAGGACTTGGCAAATTGTTATATTTCATTAGTCACTAGATGTGCTTTTGACCTCCCAGTCAAGTTTAACGTTAAAATATTCACCCCGATATTTTAGCTGCTATAATTTCTAGATCTTTACGATAACCACATGTGTCGCACAAAGAACTCGCACAATTTTTGTTTGCGTAACTAATTTTCTTCTTCCGGTTGTTGAGAATGGCGCGTTTAGCCTATGGTGATGCAGCAATGTCAAATAAAATGGTCTCATGTTATTCTACTTTCAATATCTCAATCTCCTCATTCCTATTCATACCAATCCTCCCTCATATGAGCGACATTTGGACAAGAAATTATTCTGAAGCGTTTCACAGGCCATTTCAATGAAAAACCATCACAACTACCCGTTTTCCTCAACCGTTCCTCCCCTGCTGGTCATGTTAGGTAATAAAAGCGTCACGAGTGTCCCGATTATAGATTTTTATTCAAATATGTTTGAGTACAGTTCCCAGAACTGCAATTCATCTTTGAAAACTTCGCCTGCAACAGGTGTTTTTCAAATTGGATAGAGAAGTAATGTCTCAAAAGAGGTTTCGATGTGTTCTGTTGATGGTGAGTGACTACACGAGTTTAAAAAGTCACATCTAAAAACACTTCACATCGAAAAGCTCGTGGGTCAACGCTCAATTTCAATCCCACATGAATTTACTTACACAGCACTGTTTGGGATGGTTCTATCAACGTTATCGAATCAAAAATCTAGGAAAACTTCACTCACAAATAAGAACTCACTCTTCACACATCAATTCTGGCTCATTCGTCAATCATTTAAATCACGCATTGTTTTGCCATGTGTATACAGAACTGCAGTTTTACTCTCACATGTGAGAAATCGATACTCATTTCAAGAATTTAGTCCTTAATTACACTTGAATAGCAATTGCTCATTCACATTCACAAACTGGGTGCGTACACTTCAACGGTTGGTAGGAAACTTATCGCTATTTGCGCTTCTTTCGACCGTCTTTGGCTGCTTAGGTAACAAAATTTATCTAAAATTCGTAGAATATCGTTATCTGGTGTTTGCACCATTGATTACTGGTAATCCCACCCGAGAGAATTTATAAAACTAGTTAAATGATAACATCGATAACGGTCGATCCTATGTTCACACAGTGACGTTCACGCATAAAATCACGAAGCTTAACTAGCGTAATATACAGGGTTTTCCACGATTGATTGGTCAGTTCCCATGATTTTTTGGGAACGCAACAAAAAAAATATGGCATCCTACCAAAAATTGATGGGAACCAACCAATAAATAGTGGGAAACCCTGTAATTGGCCAAAACTTGACTCCATTATTGGTGTATCCAAAGTAAGTGTAATATATCGATATTATACCACCGACGTTTGACGTTTAACGTAAAAGTCGCTTTCGCATATCGCTCAGTATCTTTTCTTGAAAATCGCGCTGTTTATCTCACTATTTTTCGGTTTCTGTATAATCGCAGTATTTTAGAACACCGTTTGTATATCGTGCAATAGTGCGTTTATCTTTGTGACCCAAAAACTCGCGCATATTTCGCATTTCGGATCGCGTCTGAGTTCACGCGTCCTGACCGCCATCGCTCTTGTTGCTGCAACGACAACCTGCACCGTTTCCCGTAGAATGGCCCGTATTTGCAACGCCTGCACTATGGAAATTGCGGAGGCATCTATCAGCTGCTGCCTGTGCGACTCTCCATTTCATCAGCGCTGCACTTCGGTTCCCGCTGATCTGTTCCTGCGCATTTCGGAATATAAACATTTACACTGGTGCTGTATTGGCTGCAACAACGTCTTCATGAATCCGCGCACCAAGTTTGTAAAAGACGCAGCCATGCAATCTGGATTCCAGGCGGCAATAACGACAGTAGCCGATAGCATCAAGACCGTTATGAAGCCATTGACTAACGAAATTAAAACTGGGTTTGCACGGATGAGCCAACTTGACCTAAAAACTCCACGTAGCAGTCACCCTCCCGCAAAAATTCGTCGCATAAATCCATCCAAACGTTTGTTTTCCGATGTCATTAAGGACAATCACGCATTGTTTACATTCGGTGCTACGAGCAATCAAAGAAATAGCCAAAACAACAATACGAAGCGAATTGACGATGTTCAACGCAAAACTCATGCACCACCTGTGATAACTGGCACAAAAAAGGATATACAGTCAGTCCAAAAAGTATTCGTCTAGCTGAATATTTTGCAGAAAAAGGCGAATTATGGCCGCAATAGGCATGGGGTGGTAAAAGTAATCATGGGGTTTGATAAAGAGACTATCATGACACGCGTACTGCTAAAAAAAGCATTAAAATAGTGTAATAATAACTAAATTAATCAAAATATTAAAAAAAGTCCTTTGATGGGTGCGTAAAAAGTATTCGTCCATCAGACTTTTGGCGTAATATGCGTAAGAAAACAAAGGTTATGGAGTCAAAAAATGTCCTGATCTTGTTTCTTATTGCATTTATGACTATTGGTGACTACTTACACAACGCAAGAACTCATTTGAACCTTTAAAAAGGCGTAGTTTTGACCCACACATCCTCCAAGACTTGTTCCAATTATTCACTGGTAGAGAGATTGCATTTCCGGGCCACGTGGCCAAGTTCCATTGAAAAAATGGTAATTGATATCATATTGAGAGTCTATTAAATCATTTTCATCAGTTTGGTTTCAGCTGGTTTGGTGTTTCGGGCAAATGACAATGCCCTGTTTGTTCTCCAGCTCGACTGTTCTGACACATGTGATACATTTTAAGTACAATTTCTCAGAACTTGCACCCAAAGTACTTAAAAACTGAAAGAATATATTTCTCCATCTCGTATCCTATCAATTTGAATCATTTTTCTAGCTCACCTTTCCTCCATGAGCCCTGGTATAATGACACCATGGTGCTACCGTTACCCGAGATTTTGATGTTGAAACTTAGTAGACTGTTTTCGCTATGGTAGACGTCGCCCGTATGACCTTGGCGATTTAAACATGTTTTAATATGTTAGTAGAGTCTAATTTGAAACAAATTCCTGAATTATTTGATGCACCTCAACAGATTTGGCCACTTTCTGTGTATGGTATTATTCAAACAAAACATGTTTGTAACAACTCACTCATTCAAGCTATTACATAACCAGCTACTATGAATTGCAGCATGACCCATCAACCAAATGTGACTCATCTCTTTTCCTGATCTTATTGGCCATCACAAAATGCATTGATTCCTAGGTAAAATTTGATTTTTCGGACATTAAACCGCTTAGATCGTTTCGTTAGATTAACCGTCAAGAATGGCTGCTTACATGGCAATTTGTCACACAATTAGTGTCAAAAACATGGCAAAACTCTGATCAAATGAAGAAACGAGGCCTTCCACACATTTTGTAACCTTCAAAAATGGGTAGGATAGGTTATGCACAGTGGCGGATTTAGGGTGTTGGGGGCCCTAAGCGGTAAAATGAGTTGAGGCCCCCTGTTGGTGTCGAGCGGGGGGGGGGGGATATTGCAATTGGCTTTGAATCAAACTCACCGTAATGGTTTGCTGGCGGGGGGGGGGGGGGATTATCAAAGATCGACATCTGCCTTAATCCGGTGTCGCCAAAATTGGAAATTAATAAAATATTCTCTTTAAATGCGTTGGTTGTTAATTCGTTAATAAATTAAAATCAAAGTGATAAGACCATGTATTGAATTGCCTTGTCATAGCTAGTAATGGCTCAATGTATCCATATAAAGTACGCCTGCTCTCATCAACAAGCAAGTTACGAGAGCGAAGAGGTCTCGAAGGCACGTAGATGTTGCTCTTCTCTAATAGACAACGTCTAATTCGTTTTTTTTATATTTTAGCAACAAATACACATTTGTTTACCTTAAAACGGTGCACGAGCGTCGAGCTTGGCCTACAGCAAGCAGAAGGTAACGTGAGCGATAACTTGGCATCGTTGTGAGTCATCTAAATTGGTCGCATTTTAAAGCAAGTCTTGTAAACTTCCGTAGTATTGCCTCTATTGTGTTAATCATCGTAGTGCCATCGTATTCGGGAACCAAAGAACTGAGCAGTACTTCACCCACGAGCGCACAAGACAAGTAAACAACGACATAAGACTTAAGACATGACTACATTATCGGAATTGTCGAAAGATAAATCCTAGCATCTTGTATGCCTTGTTAACAGTGTTGTCAACGTGTGAACGGAAATTTAAATTAGAGTCCAGTCTAACGCCTAGATCACAAACTTCTTGATGACGATTTAACACACTGCCTGACGATACGAATTATGCTTGATCGTTTTGTCAAGTCTATGAAACGATATAATAAAAAAACAAGGGCTAGCTCGATATCATTTTTTAGACACCAAGTACCAAACACCAAGTATGAGTTTCTTCGTCCATGGGGCCCCTATTGGGCACAAAAGTTCTCGATGAGACTACGTACACATTGTTGTATATGCTGGAATTACCATCCACGGGGCCCCTAAATAGACGGGGCCCCCCGCGGCCGCTCAGTCCGCGTACCATTTAATCCGCCACTGGTTATGCATAAGTTAAAGATACGATTTGCGCCTTCATGCTCCAATCATTTAACTCCCCCGCCTTTAGTACCTCTCAGACCGCTTGAAGTACAATTGAAACAACAGAAATGCATTAATTTAGAAGGAAGTCACCAGTAAATTGATAATAATGAATTTAATTCACGTCTACGTTGTGTTTGTCCAGCGTAAATAATTAAAAAGCTAGATGGACGAATACTTTTAGCGCGCCCATAAAACGACTTTTTTTAGTTTTTTTATGTTTTTTTTTTTGCTGTTGTACTATTTAAATGCTTCTTTTTTAGCAAAACGTGTGTATTGATGGTCCCTTTATCAAACCTCATCATTACTTTTATCGCATCATACGTTTTGCGGCCATAATTCGCCTTTTGCTGCAAAATATTCAGCTAGACGAATACTTTTTGGACTGACTGTAGCAGCTTTTCCTACCAAAATAGTTCCCGCTCATTCCGCGGTGCAAAAATGCGCGTTGTATTTTTCCCGGCTCTCTCCCGATACAACCAGTGACCAAATTGTACAAATGGTCAAACAAGCTTTATCCATTGACCATGCTACAGCATACTGTCTTATTCGTCAGGGTACAAATACGGCTACACTCTCATTCCTGTCGTTTAAAGTGTTAGTGCCTTTATCACTACGTGACAAGGCTCTTTCCCCTGACACCTGGCCTCTTGGCCTATCAGTACGTGAATTCATTGACTACCGAACTCAACAGCCGAGTGCAAATTTTCGTATACAACCGCCAATGGGTCTCTCCACCCCTACAACTTTGCCTACGGTGCTAAATATTCGGTCACCGCCACTGCTGGATCACACAATTTTATCGGCACACACTCCACGCACATCACCAACACCGCAAACCCACTAATATTCACCGGTATTCAGTCCACGCACATCGCGCACACTTACAATCACACAAATCATCCTGACACGTCTCAAGAAACGAAGAACACCGGCGCTGAAACAACGTTAGTAAATAATAATTGCACTTACCAGACGATTGTTTTTCCTACAACAAACAATATTTTTTCTACTGAGGCAGTGCTTGACGAAAGGCGCACGCAACTTAATGATCGTGAAACCAAAACAAACCATCGCCAAAGAACGGACACAACAGTCACACAATCGCACGGCTATCATGTCAATCCTACAGGGGTCGCCTGCCATAATAATACTGACGAATTATTGTTCCTGTACCAAAACGTTAGAGGATTGAAATCTAAATGCAATCAAGTATTTGACTATGTTTCTACAACCCACTATGACGTTATTATCCTGACTGAAACATGGTTGGATTCAACGATTGATTCCTCGGAATTGTTCCCGGATAATTATACAGTGTATAGAACAGACCGCAGCAGCAAAAATAGTAAAAAATCAATCGGTGGCGGGGTTCTTATTGCCGTTGCTTCACACCTACGTACAATACTTTGTCGTACACAGGATACCGTTGAGCAACTCTGGGTAAGAGTTTATGGTAATAAACGTACTTTTATCACGGGTGTAGTGTACATTCCTCCAGATTTAGTGAACAACACTACTACCATGCAAACTATCTGCTCCACCATAGATAATATTGCTTGTGCAACCACCGATACGTTTTTCCTATTCGGGGACTTTAACTTCCCAAATCTTTCCTGGAACACTGATGATTCTAACGTTCCTGCACTGCGAATCAATTATGAGAATTCACGAATTACGGAAAACTGCCGCTCTTTGCTTGACTGCATCTATAGTAATGGGCTTTCTCAGATCAACTTTATACCTAATGCATCGAATAACATTCTCGATCTCATAATTGTCTCTGACGAGATCCTACATTATTGTGCCCCACCGGTGGTGTCACTTTTCGCTATGGTTGCCGTTGATGTTCATCATCCTCCTGTTGAACTTCACTTAACTGGTGCTGGCAATACAGCTCGTTCCTGGCGTTCTACCTCACCAAACCGTGAGTCCGGCACACGTAACTACAGGCGAACTAACTTTATCCGTCTAACTGAACTGCTTCAATCTACTGACTGGTCTTTCCTGGAAGGTAATCCGGATGTTAACTCATCATTGGAACTATTTAACACAACACTACTGGCGTTTATATCTGATTGCTGTCCTCTAATGCCACCGCGTCGCAGTCCACCATGGTCTGATGCACGTTTACGCCGTCTAAAGCAAAACAAAGCGTCATGCTTTCGCTTTTACAGTACAAATGGTACACAACACTCCAAATTAAGGTTCATTGCTGGCCATAATGTATATAGAAGCTATAACAGACAACTTCATACTCGTTATCTCATTCGAGTGAAATTCTCGCTCATCAGACACCCAACACGATTCTGGAGGTATGTTGAATCAAAACGCGGTAACAGCTCGCTCCACGATATTCTCACATATAACAACGTCTCCACAAGCAGTAAGGAAGGCATGTGCAACTTATTTGCTGATCGTTTTAAGGACTGCTTTACTACGGATGATGCAAGCTTATCATTAGAAGCAGCTTTAAATAATGTGCCCCGTGATGTTGTTGACATTGACGTACGCGATATTATTATCTCGGTAGATACTGTACTACGTGCTCTGCAGCAGGTCAAAACCTCATACAACCCTGGACCCGATGGTATTCCTACGGCAATCCTTGCCAAATGCCGCGAATTTTTAGCAGAGCCTCTGTCTCAACCTGCTAATTTCTGTTGATAAGTGTACGTCAATGTCTTTCTTTAGAATAGCTAGTCCGATAAGGTATATCTATAGCATATCAGGGACACAACTACCGCGGTGCAATACGGTCAGGGATTTAGGAGTCACCCTGGATCGCAAACTAGATTTCCGACAACATTACTGTGATATTTTAGACAAAGCTAACAAAATGCTAGGATTTATTCGTCGAAATTCGAGAGAACTCAATGACCCACACTACCTGTTAACTCTGTATAAGTCCTATGTTCGTTCCATCCTCGAGTTTAGTTCTACAGTTTGGTGTCCGTTCTCTAGTGTTTGGTCCAATAGAATAGAAGCTGTCCAAAAGAGAGTTACTCGTATTGTCCTACACTTCACTCCGTGGCGTAATGTAACCCCTCGTCCATCGTATCATACTCGTTGTTTGTTGTTTGGTCTGGACACACTTGCTAGGAGACGTGATAATGCCCAATGTACGTTTTTGTCCAAACTTATTGTCGGTGAGATAGATTCGCCAGAACTACTGGCTAGAGTCAACATAAATGTCCCTCCTAGAGTGTTCCGTAACTACAGACTAATAAGAACTGACCTTACAAGACGTGCATACAGCGAGAACGACCCAATGACTGCGATGGCCCGTAAGTTTAATCAGCGTTACATTTCATTTGACTGGCACCTACCTACTAGATTTTGTTGATCCGTTTTGTCATTGTACACTGCGTTAGTTATTTAAGTTTTAGTTTTAATTCAGTGATAAGGCCGCTTGTTTGGCCAATCACTTAATACAATAAACAATACAATACAATACAATATACAGGTGGGCTCATAGCTCTTCCCGCTTAGAGCGTTTCTACATACACCGAGACTGCAGCTGAGAGATGGCTGTGAGAGAATTGACAATCGGTTTCTCATGCCGGTGTGTGTAGAAGCTCTGAAAAGCGCCGAGATGAGACTTTTAAAATGATGTTGAAAAAATCCATTTTAATCGCTTAAATGAAATCAAACAAGTTTCTTTTACTTTTTAATAATATTTCTACGATTATTAGACGGCAAAAATGCAAACTATAATTGATCGATCGCTATAAACTGCCAATTCAATTTTTTCTCACCTCCATCGTTCTTTGCATGCCGAGGAGAATTCTCTCACCGAAAATGCTGTCAGTCGCTGTCAAAGCATGCTGTCAGTTATTTTATCAGCTGCATTCTCGATGTATGTAGAAACGCTCTTAGCCATATTCATAAACAGGTCAAGGGACGCTTTTATACTGTAGATAAAAGTATGGCTGAGCCCTCAACGTTACATTGGAAAAGTGTTGAGGCCGGGGGACACTGTCCGTACTCGCTAGTGTAATTTAGATTTTCAATAGCGCATCTGGCGGCGGCTGGTGGAAGCTTTTTTGGTCATCGAGGGAATGATCATGACGGATCTCAAAAATAAGTAGTTTTTCCGTCGTTTTTTGTCATGAAAATGGATGCAATGCATGCAGGACATGAGAATCTACCTTTTAGAAATCTTTTCTCGTCCGATTTAAGTAAAAAACATGGAAAAATAACATATTTTTTTCAGCCGCTCCAACTTGTTTGGTAAAATGCTTCGGTCAGCCGCCACCAGATGCGCTAGTGAAAATCAAAATAACACTAGCCCCAAGTGCCACAAATCCACTAAACGACCACTAAACGGCTTCTAAACGGCTCAAGTTCTCTACCTAAACGGATTATAGAAAGACTTCGTTTAGCAGACGGCAAACGACTCATGCATTCTAAAAATAGCAAAAAAGATGGTGGCGCTCTCTGTTGGTGGGATACCCCAACCAGTGGAACTTCATCGCTTGGAGGAGAGCTTTCTCATTTCCTCTGTACTGTTGTATGGTTTCACATTGAAGTTATGCATCGCTAGAACTAGAACGGCGATACGATTGTTTAAATACTAAACTCCAACGAAAAACCACCAGCACAGAAGCAAGTGAGATTTGAGTAATGGTCGTTGGTGTTGATACCCACGTATCTGACCACACGACCATTCATATAGATTTTTGCTTAAAAAAGTTATAAGGCTATATAGGTCATGATAAGATGAACCTTGTCGAAACACATTCCAGGAAAAGGATAGCAATATAATGATGAGTTTTAATACGCCATCTATTGATCAAACCAATGAAGCTGTGGAGCTTTCATTTTTTTTCTATGGATATTCAATTTTCCAGTCGTTTAAGCTTAATCTGTGGCGCTTGGGAAATCATCAAATCTTTTGTGAATATATCTCATTTTTTCGATAAAATCAATACACACAAAAATGCACAAAATAACAAAGAAATCTGTTATATTTGCTAAGCTTTGTGAGCGGAAACCAATGGTTAACGGTTCTAAAATGACGTAAAGTCCCTCAACTATGGCGACCCCACAAATGCCCAAGGTGGATTAAAATGATATATATTAGATGATTTTATCGAAAAAATGAAATATATTAACAAAAGATTTGATGATTTGTTTATGCACGAAATTTAAAATCATGTGAGTATGAGTTCTAATCTCACTTAAATTGTCCATGCGGCTCGTCGATAATAAGGAATCAACGTGAAAATTGAAAAAAATGTAATTTCTTAGTTTTTATCCTCAAAAATGTCGAAAACACAATGAATTATAGAATAAATTCACGGAATAAAACAAAATAACACACTTTAATCCATGTTTTAATGTTTAATAAGAACTTGCAAAGTCCAAAATATAAGTTTAAAGAATATTAAATCGAAAAAATGGGGTAGATAAATTATTTGAACAAATTTAATAAATGTAAACAAAGTTTGAATCCTGGGGACCTTACGTCAAGTGACGAATTGTCAAAATGCACTAGAGTACACCACCTGATATTTTTAAATCCACCTTGGGTAAGACACAAAATTACACAAGGTTATTAGACTCCATACAGGTTATGACAAAAGCCTTTTTTGGCAGATTTCCAATAAAAAAATGAATGAAAACATTTTGACAGACAAATTGGAATGGTTTGTTTACAATTGGAATGGGTTGTTTACAATCCGAATGATTGCAACTGCCCACCCGCTGCGCAAACCCGCTGCGCAAATTCGAGCAGTTTCCAGCGCAGGAAATGTACCAAATTCTGCGCTGGCCAGCGCAGATTTTGGCCCGATCCCCGCGCTGGACTTCAGCGATTCCTGCGCTGGGTCGAGCAAGTTTAGCGCCATCGGTTGGCGAAATGGAAGAACTATTTATGGCGGCGGAGCAAAAAAAAAACGGTCAAAAAATTAAAAATATTGGCGCCCATTTTCTCGTCCGCTTCTTCTCCCTCCCTCCCCTACGGACAACGAGCGGGTAATTTTTATCATGGTGTGCGTAAAAACCTAAAGTTAAGCCGATGGAAGATTTCCTAGGCTTTAAAAAGGGGGCGGGAACGGGTACCGCGGTTCTCTCCCGCTCCCATACAAAATACACGGTGCGCTCTCTCAATGCTCGCGCCCATGCGCGAGCATCCTTTCGTGTGCATGTGTTTGTTTCTTTCGTGTTGCGCTGTGTGCGTTTCTTTCGTTCAGCGATCGCTCACACTCGCGCGTATTTTTTTGTTATCTTAAGCTAAACAAAAAAACAAACACGCGTCGATCTTTTTTTCATCACTTTATTCAAACAATTATATAACTTTACACGATTTCACACATTTACATACACAATATTAAACTAAAATAAAATCGATCGTTCCATCGATGCAAACGTTGAAGTGGCCGAATATCTGCGTAGATCCTTTTGTACACGTTGATTACTGGAAAAAAGGTAGGAAATGAAGCTGCGCGATGTACATAACATGCATTACGAATCATTCGCGCAGCTTCATTTCAATTCGCACAACACTTGAACACTTGAACACTTTACAAAATCATAACATCAATCGTCCAGGACTTAAGCTGACACACGTGCGGCCGCTCGCTGCCGATCCTTGAGCTGTACTGACGATTTCGTGCGGTAGCAAGAACGAGAGCACACAGAGGAACTTTCGGTACAGCAGTGCAAGCGAGACACCGACATCAGCACAGCGCTGCGAGCAGATCAAACTGAGCGACAGTGGCGGATTAAGGGTATCGGGGGCCCTAGGCGGAAAGACGAGTTGAGGCCCCCTGTAAATGTTGTTGTGGCAGGGGGGGGGGGGGGGGGGGGGGGTAGCGGTACTAAACTTGGATTGGGGGACTAAACAGTCGGGGGGCCCTTCGATCATCAGTCACAGGCTAAAATAAAATATTTGCTGACCGGGGGGGGGGGGGGGGGGGGGTGCAAATTATTCGTCAGCATTAGGGCCCCAACGGCCATCCTTCCAGGGGCCCTTGTCGCTACTACTCTGTCCATACGACATACTATAGAATGGCGATCTACAGGGCCCCTACAACGACGGGGCCCCAGGCGACCGCCTAGTCCGCCTACCGTTAGATCCGCCACTGCTGAGCGAGCTGGCCGAAAATGAACGCACACATTTCCACATGTGTAACTGTGTTAGTGCCAAAACTGTGTCGAAACCAAAACGCTCTCGAGCTCTCGCCTCCGTGTATTTCACACCGATTCTCCGCTTAACTCTAGGTTTTTACACACACCATGATAAAATATCCCGCTCGTTGTTTGTAGGGTCGCCCTGCCCTGCCTTACTTGCGCTTCTGCCCGTGCCTTCCGCCGCCAGCTGATTGGTTGTTGCGGTGTATGCGTTGAATCGTATATGTGCATTGCGGTTGTGTATTGTTGTTATTGGTGGGTGTTAGCATTTATTCATTTGTGTGTGGCCTTGAGACGCTGTGGCAGAAGCTGGATTGGGATTCAAAGTGTTATCGGTGTACTGATGGTTTATTTTATTTCGTGCCGCTGCTGATGAGACCATTCGATGCCCCTGCCAATTGAGGGTGAAGAAGCCTATTTAAAACAAGCGTAGGAGAACGTCTAACACTAATCTAATATTTTTTAATTTGAACATGTTTGATGCTTCAACGACCTTGTAAGCATCATGTAGCACAGTGTATAGTGGCAATAAAATATTTTTTTTTTATGTGCCGAAATCTGTCTCGCGTTTTCGGGTCTCGTAACACACACACACACGCACACAGCGCAGGGAAAGTGACCATTCACTCTATCATGCCGCGATCCCCCACCCCGCCCGGCGCTTTGGATGATGATGCGCTATATGATAGCTGATGATTGAGGAAGGGGAGGGGGGGTTTGGTGGAGGGTGCGTGCTTGCGTGCGCGCTTTCGTAGGTGCGTTCTCGCGTACGCGCGTTCGTAGGTGCCTTATCGCGTGCGCGCGCGTGTCTGTGTGTGTGTGTGTGTGTGTGTGTGTGTGTGTGTGTGTGTGTGTGTGTGTGTGTGTGTGTGTGTGTGTGTGTGAGTTTGCACGCGCGTGTTTGTGTGTGTGCGTGCGTTTGGAAACCCCAAAACTATTTGATTCTGATGCGTACATTTTCATCCGCTGCGGCTACAAAGTCCATGCATTTTCGATCTCGCTACCTGAGAGACAACACAACCATTGGCATCGGCATCTTTGTGATCGGCTCAGCTGTTGGGGGTATTAAAAATACCCATGATTTAAGCAAACGTGCGTGTGATTTGTTGCACATTTATTTCTTATTTAGCTAGCGGACGCAAGTGGAAACAACATTTTGAATTGAATTCATACAAAAGAGGATCCTGGATTTGTTTATTACGGTGCGCGTATGGTGCTGCACCTGTCCGTCCAAAATCTTATGGCTTGTTGGTTTGGAGTAGTTATCATGACGCCGATTGACCGGCAATGCCTTGGAATGGGTTCGGATCGGTAGGTTCATGTTTTGATCGAGTGCATTCCGTGCATTTGTCGCGTCACAGCGGTAGCCCGGCAGCAACAAAGTCAAGACAAACTCTTACCAGGGTGTGCACTGCTATGCTAAGTTCTTTTTATTATTATTATTATTTTTAATATTATTGGCGTAATAGCCAACGCGATCATGCCGGCCTTTTCAAGACTTGAGAACCACGTAGTCGGAGCCGGTGATTAACCCCTTGCACCGGCGAACGGTACATACGGGATTAGAACCCACGACGGGCATGCAGATGTGCGGAATGATGGCGGTGCCATGGGCCCGCTCCTATCCAGTGTGCAACTTGCATACTGCCACACTGTCTCCTGCCCGGTGCATACGCAGCAGGCAGGGGGAAGGATGCACCTCCACGATAAAAAAAACACCGTCATGAACCAGCGGTGGATCTAACGGTAGGCGGACTAGGCGGTCACCGAAGATCTCTAGTCTGTGATATGCCGTATGTCTACAAGTATTAGCGACAAAGGCCCCCGGAAAGATGATCGTAGGAGTCCCATGGCCACAACCCCCTCCCCCCCATCCGCCGGCAATTTAAGTATACCGTTCAATCTTCCAACAGCTGTGTGTCAGTACCCCCTCCTCAGGGGCCTCAATTCGTCTTTCCGCCTTTCATGAACACCTTCCTTTCTTTGACCGATGGATCATAACGTTCCGGAAGAAAACACATTTGGCGACAGTTGTGCACACACGCACGCTCATACCCTTGCGCAGACGGCACAGCATATCTGTGTAATCTACAACGAAAGCAAAAGCTTAGTGTAACAAAGTTATGTCTAATGCTTAACACGTTCAGATCGATGGCAGGCCCCAGGGACTGCCAGTGAACTTTCCAGCCTGCGTTCTAGGTGCTGGTGGAAAGGAAAGTTGATGAAAATCAGCGCCAGGATGAACGTGTTAATGCGAATTAGAATTCAGTGCGTTGCACAGCAAACCCTCCAGCGTGAGCAGCGATTCCTTAGTCATTTTTATATTGCAGTGTTTGAACTTATTGCGATTTTTTGGTTTGATTTGTAAAAATGCAACTTCATCGCCGCAATGTTTGTTAACGGCATTTTTAGGCGCCACAACAGCTCGAGAGCATTGACCACACGCGAGAAAGAGATAGCGCTATGGAGTGAAAAAGCACGGACGATGGCTGACAGCGATTGGCCGTCTGACACAAGGATAATATATTTAGAAGGTTGATTTTTATCGATTTTGCTGGGTGACATTGTGGGGGACATCTGTCAATCTCTGCATACAAATTTCATTACCCCTCACCAGCCCTCCCCGATTTTTATACCGGAGCCCCCGGAAGAGAAATGTCAAGTCGAGAAATGTCATTTTGCTCTGAACAACTTAACCTTGTCATTTATAACACCTTGGTCTGACACACCAACACATCCAAACCTTCGACAGCGCGCTCAGGCGAGGGGTATGAGGCGGAGCCAGGGACGGGTAGCTCGACGAGCTGCTTGACAAATTTGCGGTTGGTGGGAGAAAGAAGGCATGATAAAATTCTCCGAACGGCAAGATTTCTTCCGTCGCTTTGCGCAGCGGGATGGTTTGTTTACAATTGGACTGGGGTAAGGGCGGTGGCAACGCTTTTTCGCATGCGATTTTATCGGACGGCCTGTCAAATTTTTATATGGGATTTGACAGATAACGTCGGACGACGAAATCGCACGTCCGACGTTATCTGTCAAATCCCATATAAATCTCGTCCGATAAAATCGCATCCGATGAGCGTTGCCACGGGCCTAACTGTACCAGTTTTCGGCAGGCTAGTGCAGCAGTTTCACAAAAATTGCTCACACATCATTATTTTTCATGAAAGTGTTGTTATTCTGGTTGATAAACTATCATAGTATGTTACAATATTTTTTATTTGCCGGTTCAAAGCCTTTTTTCATAAATATTCGTGAAAATGCAAACATTGATTTTGCTCCTATTTTCGGCAGTTTGTTCCTATTTTCGACAGGCTGTGTTCCTATTTTCGGCAGCACGAATATGGGTCAGAAAATGTTTGTATCAATGTGAATATGTACAAAAAAATGTTTAAAGCAATTTAACACTCTTACTTTCCTAAGATTGGTGTTAAAAAGCACTTTAATTATTAATTTTATGTTGCTTATTTTGGCCCGTTTTGACAGCCATTTTGATGCGACATTTAAACAGAGCAGCCATTGACAGTTTGATGGTTATAGCGTACGGTGCGAACTGGCTTACAAATATTTATTTTTCTCTTGAGTTAGTGCATTGTTTGTCGTAAAATTGGTGATATTTGGTACAAGAAAGGTCATATTATGTGTCGACATACCCAATGTAGTGTTCTGATCAATTTTAAAAGGAATATTCAGCCAAATTCAAAGTGTGTTATTGTTCCGAGTTTCGGCAGGAGCCCACAACATTGAGCTGTCAAAAATGAACATTTACTGTGTACCTATTTTCGGCAGCATTTAAAGTGAAAAATAACCTGTTTATCGTGATTTTAAAATTCCGAACAAGTTAGAATAAACTAAATAAGCATAAAATCTTTAATATACACTACTTTTTCATTATTTTACTGTTCTGATTCTCTTAATCACAAAACCTGCCGAACGATTGGCTGACAGCAAAGCTACCGAAAAAAAGCACAATTTATTTGATATTTTGGAGAATACGTAATGAAATGGTGTGAAACTTCGTATGTGAATATCAAATAAGTACACTTTCACTACAAAATTGTATTTTGTGAAATTTTTTACCGCATTTGTGCAGAATTTCACGCTTTTAGCTACCCTGCCGAAAATAGGTACACTGCCGAAAACTGGTACAGTTACCCTGGTTTGTTTACAATTTGACTGGATTGCAATCGTGCAGTTATTTCATTATTTTGTGATTATTAATTTTATGATGAAGTAATAACTGTGACAAGGGAGAAATCGACTAAGTGAGATTCCAGTAAAAATATGCTTTCGTTGTCGTGAAAAGATCCAACATGAAGGAGTTTAAGATTGTGTCAGGGAAAAGGATTACATCGAGCAATCGGAAGATTGCTGTGAAATCATTTGCTTCTCAGCATTACCAGCATTACGGACAATGACATAAATAAGCGCGTGAAGTACACTACACTGCTAGCTAGAAAGCATATGTTGGAGGGAAAATGTATGCTGTTTCTGGAACTTGCGCGGTAATTTGATTCACATTTTAATGAAATGAATATAAAAATAATTTTAATTTTTTATAAACTCTCTTCTCATATATTTCTCAGGTGGGTGTGCAGTGCAGACACAGTTTCATCTTACGAGTTTCTTTTCCGTCCAACAACAGTAAAGTATATATGAAGAGGGAGGGGTGCAAAGTGCCGTACCTTCCCAAAGTAATCACTGTTCGTAACAGGTGAGGTATATTATCATGCCTGGCTGTTGCACAGTATCCGTTGGGATGAGGTCTAGCTCCCTCGAGGCCAACGGACGATGTCCCATTCCGCCCTACTGCAACATAGTGTCCAGATGACCGAGATGGCATGTTGCTTCGGCTAGGTGAGTATCTTTGCACTAATGAACCAATGCCCCGTTGAATGTAGTTCCATTCTAGAGAACGAAATCTTTTACCGACCGGATGCAGCTGCAGCATTAGCAGAGGGAGAAGAGTTATGCCACCATGGGTATAAAATAGAGATGTACCGTCATATAGAGATATAACAGTGCCGTGCAGATATTTTGGATCTAACAGTGCAGCATGATGGGTCCAGTACATAAATAAGCAACAATTGCAACCATAGACTGACTCCAGCGCAGACTGGATGCACGTGATCATACGTCATCTATCATCTCGGTTCACTATTTAATTTAATTTTATTTATTTATTCATTTGTTTAATTTTTATTTGATACAAATATCTGCTTCAGAAGGCTAAATATAAGGAAATATATAAACTAAAATTTGAAATAATAATAACAAACTAATGACATATCTCATCTGAAAACGTATATTGGGCCACAAGCATTTCAATAACACAGATAATATAGTAGGATGGCAGAGCTATGATGAGGAAACGAGTCATATAACTGTAGGAAGAGTGGGCGAAGAGATTGAGGGAGGATATGACAGTCAAACACGCCAGAAGCACTGTTGAAGCGATGAAGGAATTGAATAAACAGATCGTTGGAATGGTATAGCGTTCTTCTCGACGGAATTAGTAGAAATTCGTGGCTTCAGAAAGTGAGCGGTTGTGTACAGTGTAATGGTATTAAGTAATGAAGGACAGGCATTCTAATTCCGAAGCAAACCACTAATAAGCAAAGCTTGAGAAGCAGATCGATGATCGTGGGGGTCATTAAACTAAGCATACGACACCGAACTTCATATGGGGGAAGAGTAGCACCCGAAATGGACCCTCGCTGTTTTTTAACACTTCTGCAGCTGGCGGGACGACATTTATCTCCCGACCATTCGCTCTAGCACTTCAATGAAGCTGCACCCGAGGCGGCATGAATCCTCGACCCCCACATTCGTTTCCTATGAACCGGAACTGTAACAGGAGCAGCATAAACGATCACCCTGAACCCGACGATTGTACCCCCTTTACCAAATCCATCGAGAGGGGGGGGGAGGGGGGAGTGGGGGGGGGTTTGTGAAATGGTGTACGAATCATGCACTGCAAATTTTCTAAGTTTGCTGCAGTTACAGGCGTCCCCCGAGTTACGACCTCCTCGAGTTACGACGATTCGCAGATACGACGATTTTGATTTTGACAGTTAAAAGTTGTCATTGAGAAGAAATTGATGTATTTTTTGAATTTCTAGGCTGATAACCGTTATACACACATTTCCAAAGATTCCAAAACTCCCCGGTCTTGAACATTATAGTACATTACTTTAAATAAAGTACACAATTTCATAGATTCCGACTCTTCAATTTCAGTTATAAACTTTATATTCACAGATATTCGACATACGACTATTTCGACTTACGCCTTCCTTTGGGACATATTTTCGGTCCCAAATACAGTCGTATCTCGGGGGAGACCTGTACATTTTTTACTGAAAGCTATTTAGTAATACATGGTTTTGTCGTTTCACTGAATATTTGTAAAACAAATTACTGACAATGAATTTATTTATTCTGTCAAAACGACATGTAAGTCAGTTTGAGCCTCAAAAGAAAATATAATGCGATGCCCGCTTGCTCGTGATGAACAAAAATTTGATTTGGGTAAGCGGTTACTTACGGACACCCCGATAAAATTTTAGGTGCATATTCGGCTTGCGGAATTAACGTTTTGGTTTAGAAAAATCTTCACACCACTTTGCTGTTCTTGCTGAAATTTCGTGGTAACCGTGAGTGCATACCAAATCAACAAACTTGTTTCGACAAAATACAGTTCACATTTGTATAAAAGAAATTTGCGACCTAATATTGACGGTTTCTTCAACAACGCACTAGTGATAAATAAAAGACTCGCGTTAATCTCGCTCCTTGCCTTAATCTGGCAAAAGTATTTATTTTACTCTAGCGCACACGCGCGTTAAAAAAATCCCGTGCTCTTTCTCCCGATTATTGATCGCAACTGGCCACTTCTTCTTGCAGTGCCACTCGCTCTCATTCGCTCAATATTCGGGAGCGGCTTAAACCTGGCTGATCGTGGTGGTCTAGTTCGGCTGTCACAACTGCTTTGGCAACATTCTCCCCCAGTACACAAGCCGTTGCGTACGGTTTGTTTACTAAAAGAACAAAGACCAAAGTAGTTTCTTTGCCGTAACTTTCTTCTGTTGTTCTCAAACGGTAGAGAATATCTATCGCGATTTGAAAATATCCACGATGACGTGATGGTTTTCGGTCCCCTTAAACAACCGCTACTGGCAACTCGCTTTTTAAAAAAGTAATTGGTGTCGTCCAGAATCAGCATTGTATGTGACCTATTCAAACTGGTTTCCTTTACGATCTCGATGTCACGAATGTCAATTTGCGTATCGCTCAACGAGTCGAAATAATCGCGCTCATCTTCGCAATATTCGCCGTATGCTTTAGATTTCCTAACGCCAATTGTACCTGTTTCATTTCGTTCACTTTCACTCTCTCTGTAATTTATCTCAGTAATTACGCCTATATCAGATGCACTCTCTTTTACTTCGTTTTCAGAACACTATTTCGTTTAAATCACCGTATGCAGATGAAGAGAACGTTTTCTCTCTCGACACGATCAACTTTATTGGCTCCTCAGAGAGCACCTTGCATACTACCTCGACCGATAGCTCGGGTTTTTTGCACCGAATGAATCTTGGCTCTCCCGGTTGCCGCCTAACGTGCCTTGCCTCTTCAGGTTCAATCCACGCCGAAATAGCGTGATCCGTGGTGACAGGCAAATCTACCAGCGACTCCATTTTGTCCAATTCAGCCAGCAGGACCTCATATTTACGTCTTGTTGCCTGTTTTCGTCTTTCTAGCTCGGCCAGTTCCATTGTTTCTTCTATAGCTAACAGATTTAGCAACATATTTTGACGAGCTATACTCATCGGGAATCTGCTGGTTGTCTTCGTTGGGTTTGGAGACGATGATGGTTTTGCTCTATCCTCTAACAGCTCACACGTATGCCACGTCATCTTCCTGGATTGTAGACTAATTGTACTGCTACTCTTGATCCGAGTTTAGATACGTTGTGTTGCTCTTAATCCGAGCTTATGCTCAACACAATAAACACAGGGGATTTTTTTTAATTTAGAAATTTGCGACCTAATATTGACGGTTTCTTTAACAACGCACTAGTGATAAATTAAAGACTCGCGTTAATCTCGCTCCTTGCCTTAATCCGGCAAAAGTATTTATTTTACTCTAGCGCACACGCGCGTTAAAAAAATCCCGTGCTCTTTCTCCCGATTATTGATCGCAACTGGCCACTTCTTCTTGCAGTGCCACTCGCTCTCATTCGCTCAATATTCGGGAGCGGCTTAAACCTGGCTGATCGTGGTGGTCTAGTTCGGCTCTCACATCTGCTTTGGCAACACTTTATGAAACAGAAATGAACATGAGCAGGATGGACTGCCATCCTGCGCATCAATAAAAAACCCAATTTCTATACTTTTTTTCGACAATGTTTAATCGATATCAATGACTAAACAATCAGTAATATCAGAAAGGCTCTGTGGTATGTTCAAATTTTGGGTACTGTGGATACTGTTTCGAAGCGGACTTTCGACACTTGATCGTCTAGGCGATCATAAAAACCTTTAGGACGTTGGAGTTTTTGAGGGCTTACCTTGGGTAGGAGGACATAAGTAAACTCCTTAAATGAGAAGTCGATAGATGATGGATGGGCTTAGTTCTATCCTGACAATCCGAACAAATCTGACCTGCCATGATCGGAGTTGGTTTTATTTATACTCAAAAGAAGTTAAAGGTCGGAAAGTTATCGTTTTCACTAAGCTAGTTACGTTTGTCTTTTATTGACAAGAACGATGGTTCTAACCGATATTTTCTTTCCTACTTTACAGTTTCCAGCTCGTGTTTCATAGTACGGACGATTTGATTTAAAATCGTCATCGTGAGCATAACATGAAAACAATAGTTTGCTTTTACGTTGGTGTTTACCTTTACAATGAATACTGGAGTACCGTCTTGCTTCGAATTACGGCCACTTCATTTTCAATCGGTCAGAGCGAAAACTTCTTGCACGCGGGAAAAACAATATTTTCATTCGAAAGTAACTGGAAATACCCTGTATTGCAGTATGTTTGTCTCAAGTAATCCGCGGACCACAGATTGGATACCACTGCTTTAGATCAGCTGCTTTCTAAATGATCGATCGTTGTGGGCCAGGAGAATGCATTGTTTTTTCTTCTACACATACATTATTACATTATTACAGTTAATACACAGTAGCAGCTCAGAGGTGGAAGGGAACGGACGTGTTTCTCTTGCGTTGCAAAATAGTATCCGAATATTATAGCGATCACTCTCTCACACCACTCTACCCGTCATGGGAAAGAGTAGGTCGCTGCGAGGGACAAAATCCCTAGCGTCATCCACGCTTAGTGTTGACACACTAATACAAAGTCGGAAGAGGCCAAACAATGAGAATAGCTTCGAGTTACTGGGTCAACTCGACAAAAACGGACCTCGTGCTAAACAAGCTACTATCAATAATCAGAGTGCTCCAAACTCTAAATCGACAAAACCTCCACCAATAACGGTTAACAGTACGTCAGTGGCGTATATACATAAGACCATTGTAAACGTCGGTGTAGTACGGTACACCACAAAACCAACCAGACATGGAACAATAGTGCAAGTCGATGAAGTAAAAGACTATAAAAAAGTGATCAACACATTCAAAGAAAGGAATGTAAGCTACCACTCATATCAGCTAGAGGAAGACAAAACAACGAAAGTAGTTTTGCATGGTCTATTTGATCAACCAACCAATGAAGTGACAGAACTTCTTAAAGAAGAAAACATCTTCCCAGTGGAGGTAAAGAAACTCCCAATAAAGAACAAGAAGTACGACGAACACGCCGTATATATACTGCACTTCCCTAAAGGCACTGTGAGCCTTCAATTGCTAAAAAATATCAGAGCAGTCAATCATTGCCGAGTAAATTGGGAATATTTCTCAAGCAAACCAGGTCCCATGCAGTGCAAACGCTGTCAACTCTTCGGTCACGGTGCAGCTAACTGTAACCGTGCAAAAAAATGCTATCTATGTGCTGGTGAACACGATTCGATCATCTGTCCACTAACAGCCGGGTCATCAGCAGGAGACGGACGAGTACCCGCACACAAACTCAAATGCGCAAACTGCGACGGCAATCACACCGCTAGATTCCACGAGTGCTCACAAAGACCGGTTCCCGTAGCCAAAAACACAACACACACAAACCGTAAGTTTGCACCATGCGCCACAGACTTTCCATCACTACCACAAAAACCTCCTCTTCAAGGATGGACTCAAAGGGTTCAAACTAATACAAACCAGCAACGATACGCTAACACTAACAACGACCTGTTCGACAGGACTGAAATCTTACCGATAATAGAAGAAGTTATTTGCAATCTCGCACCATGCAAATCGAAGCAAGAACAGTTGATGACAATTTTTGCCATCGTAACAAAATACTGCATGCCATCTAAATGATCAATGACGCTCTCAAAATATCATACTGGAATGCCAATAGTGTCCAAAACAAGCGTATTGAAATAGTAGATTACATAGAAAAATTTAATATAGACGTATTATTGATTAGTGAAACATACTTAAAGCCGAATATAAGTTTTTACAATCCTAATTATAAAGTGCATAGGTTTGATAGAATTACAGGAGATAAGGGCGGTGTAGCTATATTGATTAAAAATGAAATCAAACATAGGTTAATGAACTCTCTTAATCTTAAAGTGTTAGAAGCTATAGCAATCTCAATAGAAACACCAGGTGGAAATTTAACACTCATATCTGTATACAATCCGGGTGCAAACAAAAACTTGATAGCTTTCAAAAATGATGTTGGTAACCTAACTAGACACAATCAAAACTACATTATTTGCGGCGACCTGAATGCAAGACACAAATATTGGAATTGTTTATCTTCTAACTCAGCTGGAAAGGTCCTGTTTGATAAAATGCAAACTGGATTATTTTCGATACACTGGCCGAAATCCCCCACCTTTTATTCATCAGCCCCCGAAAAGTCCCCTTCAACCTTGGACTTAATAATAACCAATATCTCACACAATATTTCTGACCCAAAAACTGTTACCCAACTATCATCAGATCATCTCCCAGAAGTTTTCAAAATCCTTCGTACTAAACCAATAGCCATACCAAACAGATCAATATTTAATTATAGAGCTGCCAACTGGGAGTCATTTCAGAATCACATAAACAATAACATAGAATAATGAGTCTAAGTAGAGAGAACCTGTTTATTCTAACTCCAAATTACAACTAACTGGTAAACACACTTCAAGCCCAGGTGGCCTGCGGGAGCCGCGTTGCGCTGACTTGCAACTGGAGACCGCTGTCGTCTGGTCCCACGGTCGATTGTCACTGGAGACCGCTGTCGTCTGGTCCCACGGTCGCTTGTCCCTGGAGACCGCTGTCGTCTGGTGCATTAAGCGATGGACTGTGTGACTTCTCCGGGGGTTGAAGAAGGACGTCCTCGGCCTTGGCCATTCTTATGTTTCCTACAACGATGCTTTCGTACTATCTTCTTCTGGCATAGGCACATGTAGGCTATTAGTATAATCAAGCTTGTTGTTGTTATCGAAAGACCTCCAATAATGCTTAATATCCAGTTTTTATGCTCATACTGTGACAGTTTCAAATGATCTATCATTTTTCTGTGTATCATGTTTTCTTCCTTCAGGGTCTGCAGGTTGAGTGAGAGGCTTCTGTTAACTTCCAAGTTTAGAAAAGCTCCTTGTATATCTTCTTCGGTGGATAATATTGATTTAGAAACGAATGTCCGATTGTTAAGGGTTACGCTACAATTATTAAACGTCAACAGACTGTTACCAGATATGTAGCGGTCATGCGGTCCACAATCAGAACGGAGTAAGAGCTTATATGCATTGTTGATTAACACCTTATTTTGGGCAATTAGATCGATAAGTGTGTTGTTGTCATTTGTAATGTGGCAGTGACTGACTTTCCCTTGTATAATGGAGATTGAACATTCGTCATAAATCTCTTGAAGGTACTCTTGGTACTGGACAAAATCGTTTGGTTTTGCTGTGGTGTATAACTTTTCTGCTGTCTTTATGATTCTTGTAGGGATATTCACTATTCTAGTACCATTGATGATAAGCGGATGTATGGTGATTATATCGGAAACACCGGTTCTAATTGTGGTACTTCAATGATGTACAAAAGAATATCTTTTTTTGTTGCTATTTTCGTAGTGACGTAGGCAAGCGCTTCTTCTGGAAAGGAAGTTGATATTCCTTGTTTTTGAATTATCAATTCAATCAATAATTTTTCCCTGAATGATAGAAGTTTGTTGTATAGTATGTTTGCTTTTGCCTTTAGTATGGCATCCTGGATTTCTAGAATTATAGAGTTGAGGCTTTCTACATTTAGAAGAAACAATATCGTTTCGTACTCTTTCATTATGATATTGTTCAGTAAGGATTGTTTCGTTATTTCTTCTATGGTATCCACCAGCTTTTGAATCCGTACGTTTAGCATGTCGTTGATTTGGACTTGTAGATTGTTAGCAGAAATGAGTTCATTCATTGATGTATTGATGAGCCGAAGATCGCCTGCGTCTGGTGAACCTGCTAGCCATTTCCATGCTGCTCCCAAAGTGTCCCAACGTTTTTTCTTATTTCGCTCTAGTGGCTTGATTTCATAAAAATTGTACATTAATGTTTCGACTCGGCGAGTGGCTATCTTGGTCAATGGTAATTTTTTATCTAAGCTTTTAGCGATATTGTTGAATTTCGTTATGCTTTCTGCTATTACTGTCTGATTAATGGGATGAACTTCTTTAATAACTCCAGTTACGATTTTGCATTCTTTTCTTTTAATCAAAAGTAAGGGATCATTTCCTAAGTTGCGTATTTCTAGCTTGCTTGTGGTTGCATTTGCCGTTAAAAACATCATTGTTGAAATCAGAACTAAAATCATCTGTAAAAATACACAGTAAAATTTATAAATTAGTTATTTTTCTTGAATCTTTTTATCTTGCTTTTGTTTCGTTTTATGTCTCTAATATTTTTGAATGTTTTATCAGTTATTTGATGTGCTGTAGTTTTATGAGCTCTCGGTTAAGTTTTGGTTCTTATATTTGGTAGTACAAACACGTCCTGATTCTCATCAATCTTAGGCGGATTTTCTTTTGTTGAATTAGATTTAATTACTCTATTATGTGACCTAAGGAGGTTGTTTTTGACTTCCTCAAAAATTTTCTGCGCATTGCTTCTGATCTGTTCTGGGTTTAGTTCACTATTTTGGTTGAATATTATTTCATTAGGTGTAAATTTAGTTGCGGAATGTATCGTTTCGTTGTACAGAGTTACGGCGATTTTTACTAGCTGTTTTGTTCCTGCACGTGGAAATTTGTGCTTATTGGTATTGTACAATTCTATTATTGTTGAATGGGTTCTTTCTATCTGGCCGTTGGACTCCGATGAAGATGCGTATTCTAAAGAAGTACCTAACTGGGTTAGAAAATTTTTAAATTGAAGTGAGCGGAAAGTTGTCTCATGGTCCGTTATAATTTGACGTGGTGAACCGAAGGTGCTAAAATATTTTGTCATAGCCTTTTGTACATCTATTAGGTTTTTATGTTTAAGTGAATACATTTGGAGGTGTTTTGAAAAAGCGTCTATTACAGAGAGAAGGCTTTCGTGGTTTATTATGAAAATATCTATATGCACTCTATCTAGCGGCTTTTCTGTTATGGGCCTTGGGCTTATTTTAATGTTGTAAGGCTTTCGCTCGTATTTATGTGTATTACACACTTCGCAACTATTTGTGAATTGTTTTATGCGTTGCTGCATTTTTGGGAAAAAGTAAGATCTTTTTAATTTAGCTTCTACCTCAGTGATTCCTCTGTGAGCACGATTGTGTTCTGTTGATATTAATAGATTTTGCCTGTTTGTTTCTATGACGTCTTCTACTAGAAAGAAGCACATTACAAAATGTCCTTTAACTTTTAAATTTCTTTTGAATGCTTCTTGAATAGTTTCTATCAACATTTCAGGTGCGAGTATTCCAGTTTGTTTTCCGTTATGATATTTCAGTAAGTAGCCCGTTATATCCTGTATTGTGAATTCTGGTTGAATGACTATCGTTCTTTTGATGTTTCCGAAAGGGGACTCTACACTGATCGAACTAGAATGGTCAATTTTAAAAATGATTTGGTTTTTGTAGTAGTTCACTGGTCTCAGACTTGAATGAATGTAGAAATCCGACGAATCTTCCGCTGAATGAATTATTTAGGATTATTGTTCTCTTCACTTTGGCTGTCTTCCGTATCTGTAATAGAAAAAATGCGATTAGTTTCGTTTTTGTTACATTCTATTTTTCTGCTCAAGGCATCTGCCACGACATTTGTCTTTCCTTCCTTGTACATGATGGTGTAGTCATAATTCTCTAGTTCAATTCTCCAATTAAGAATCTTTAAATTTTTGTTAAAGTTTTTTATGTACTGCAATGGTTTATGGTCTGTAAAAAGGGTGAATTTGTTACCATACAGGTATGGTTTAAATTTATTGATACCCCATATTATGGCCAATGCTTCTTTTTCTATGGTACTATAGTTGGTCTCACACTTTGTAAGTGTGCGACTTGCAAATGCGATTGGTCGTTCTAGTTTGTCTTGAATTTGTGACAGTACGGCTCCTATTGCATAGTTGCTTGCATCTGTGGTTAAAATAAATGGTGAAGCAAAATCTGGATAGGCTAGTATTTGATCCGATGATATGATTTGCTTGATTGTTGAGAACGCTTTCTTATATTCTTCGTCTGTTACGTCTAAAGTTTGTTTTTTTTTAGATATTTTGTTATTGGTTTTACAATCTTAGAATAATCTTTAATAAATTTCCTATAATATCCTGAAAGTCCAAGAAATTGCTTTATTTGTTTAGCATTTTCGGGTAATTTCCAATCTAATATTTTTTTTATTTTTTCTGGGTCAGGTTTTATTCCGTCTTGTGTGATAACATGTCCGAGAAATTCGGTTTCCCTTTTCATAAACTCACATTTGTCTAACTGTATTTTCAAATTAAAATCGGCAAGCCTTTTGAGAATTTTTGATAAGTTGTCCAAATGCGATTTTATGTCGTTTCCTATCACGATTATGTCATCTAGGTAAACAAAGGCGATGGTTCCAATGTAATCTCGTAGAATGTTATTCATTGCGCGTTGGAATGTAGCGGGTGCATTTTTCAATCCAAACGGCATTCTATTGAAATGGAAATGTCCTAATGCAGTGGAAAATGCGGTTTTTTCTTTATCTTTTGGGTCCATTTATATCTGGTGGAATCCGGATTGTAAATCAATTGTAGTGAAATAATTAGCTTTTCCCAAACTGTCTAAAATTTCTTCGATCTGTGGTATCAGAAATTTTTCAGTAATCGTTTTCTCATTTAATTTCCTATAATCTATTACTACCCTAATTTTCCGTTTGCCTGACGCGTCACCTTTCTTGGGGACTACCCAAATAGGAGAAGAATATGGGCTAGCTGAATGGCTTATGATACCATTTTTGAGAAGTTCATTAATTTGCTCCTCAACATCTTTCTTAAATGAGAAAGGGAACCTATACGTTTTGGTGTAAACTGGTTGGTTATCTATCGTAGGAATTTTGTGTTGAATTTCTGGAGTGGCTGTTAATTTCTCTCCTGCTTTCAAAATAACCTTTTGATTTTTAAAAATTGTTTTGAAAAGTTTGTCTCAAATTCTGACAAGTGATTTGTTCGTATGCATTTATTCAGGTCATCCTCAGATAATCTGTTTTCTGATGCTATCGGTATCGGCGTTATGGTTTCAAAATTGTTTACTTTTATGTCCAATAAGCTAGTAAACGTTGGTTTCCTCTTTTTACTTGTAAGAATTCTTACTGTGGTTTTTCCTTTATTTGAATTATATAGTCCGGGCTCAATGATTGTTGAGTCAGTAAGTTTCATGAAACTTGGAACAAACCAATCACCATCTTTTGTCGTAGCAATTTCTGCAGAATAGGCGAACAATTTCTTTGCTGGGAAATATTTTTTAAATGACAATTTATTGCCTATAATTTCAATTTCTTCGGTATTGTAATTTATTATCGCTCTGTTCTTTGCCAATTCTTCCGATCCTATTAGGCCATCGAAAAAATTGTGAAACTTTAACACGTAATAAGTTTGTGCTGGAAGATTGCAACCGATAAGATTAGCTTTCCCCTTTTCTTTGATATTGTAAGTTCCAGCAACATTTTTAATGCTTTTGTTTTTCGTAGGGATGCAATTTTCTATAATACCTAGAGAAATTATGTTTTTATTTGCCCCGGTATCGATTAGTAGATTAATAGTCTTATTTGTTTTTGTATTCGTGCTACTTATGTAGGGCAAATAGTCTAAGTTATTCTGTGTGTCTTTTGTACCCAACAAAAATTCAAATCCACGTTTCCATCTTCTTCGTCTTCAGACTCGGATGGGCTATCAGTATGATGCACTTCATTATTATGAAGCTGCTTTCGATTTAATGTTAATTTACTTTTTGTAGATTCCACTTCCATTGGTTGTGGAAACGATTGTTTGATTTCATTTTTATCGTTAGAACGATAAGTTGCAAGAAATTTATCTTTCGGTTTTGTTTCGTAGTTTTTCGAAAACTGTTTCCCATCTCTAGTTACCTTAATGGGATGGTTCTGATAAAAATGTTCTTTAGAAAATTCTTTTCTTTCTTTTGTCCTTTGTAGTTCCGCGTTAGCGGTGGCTTCATTACATCTAAATTTGCATACAAAGGCGTATGCTATCTCTAAATCCTCTGGACACGCGGCTTGCGCATACCCAAAGTATGGCTGTTTCAAGCCGGATAAAAAGGCGGCTAACCCATCTTCGTCAATAAATGCGTTTATCGCATCCCAATTATTGCGAAACTTTTCTTTCTGCTTTGCCTGGAATTTAATATTTTGGAGTATTTCATTTATTTTACTATAATATTTATGAATGGTCATGTTCTCCGTCATCTTTGTTTGCCAGAGTTGACTTTTGTAATAAGTCATTTCTTGACGATCTCCTAAGGCGTTTGTTAAAATCACTTTGATTTCGTCAAAATTTTGGGGGTTTCCTGCTAGGCATATTATATCCTTGGCTTTTCCCTCTATTTTATTAATAATTGCTGTTACAAAGATATTAAATTGCGGTTCTGGAACTAAATTTTTAAAAATGTTTAGCGTGTTTTCGGCTGTGCTCAGCCACGCTGATAATTGTTTCTTGTTTCCGTCATAAGTCGGAATCGACTTTATGGGATCGGGAATTCTGAAAAACGCTTCCGCACTTGCTATTACAGGTGGAGGCGATTGGTGACCCGTAACGGAGGTGTCACGTTGAACTAGTGCATTCAATGTTTCTTGTTGCTTATTCTGCTGAGCTTGCATAGCTTCCAGCATGCTTGCCATGGCGTTCATTTGGGCTGTGAACTGTTCCATGTTGTTAGTTTCTTGTTCTTGCAAGACAAGACCTTCTAATGTTACACACTGGTTGGTTGGAATGTGGGACAAATCTGCACTTTCTTCACTAGATAGCTCGCATTCAGAACTGCTATCTGTGTGAGTATTGAATTTGTTCCTACTTAAGAAGTGTCTAGTTTTTTTAAGAATGTCAGACTGCTTAGAGTTTTTAGACATTTAAAAAAATCATGCCAATTTTAAACGCATTGGCTATAAGTTTATGCGATTACTGGAACGCAAAAACCGGAAAAGAAAAAAAAATCCACTGTTTCACTTTTCTACCTACCCACCAAATGGTGTTGATTCGTTGGAAAAAAAAGAATGGTGTTGCTTCACTTCCCTATTGAAGCGTTTAGGGACGTAAATAATTTCACTTTCACTGTTATTACCCGGTTTCCAATGCGTCTATCTGGTAGTGCGCTATTGGTACGCGTTGTTTCGTAAAAAAAAAATGGGAAAAATTAAAATTACTTACGATTTTTCTTGCTGTCGTATTAGGGCAAAGGCTACGAAAACGATGACGGTACTCCGTGTGCGCGGTAACGGGGGAATCCTCTACTCCTCAGCGACGGTTTCGTCTGTGGTGCTTGAAGATGCTCGATGTATTTTGGTACACTTTGCGGGATCACTTTCGTACTGATTTATTATTTCAGCACTTCCACTATTTGTCGTTACTTTGTCACTTTTCGTAACGCCTACCCGGCTGCGCCAATAATGAGTCTAAGTAGAGAGAACCTGTTTATTCTAACTCCAAATTACAACTAACTGGTAAACACGCTTCAAGCCCAGGTGGCCTGCGGGAGCCGCGTTGCGCTGACTTGCAACTGGAGACCGCTGTCGTCTGGTCCCACGGTCGATTGTCACTGGAGATCGCTGTCGTCTGGTCCCACGGTCGCTTGTCACTGGAGACCGCTGTCGTCTGGTGCATTAAGCGATGGACTGTGTGACTATAGATTTGACCGAACTAAACCTTCAAAGCATAAAACATCCTAAACAACTAGACCATATGATCAAAAATATTAATAACTATATAACTGAAGCTCATAATATTGCAGTACCAAGGATTAAGCCAAGCCTTCACAATATTCAAATCCCACAGTTTATAAAAGATTTAATTACAAGAAGAAACCTTATACGACGCAAATGGCAAAGACATAGAAAATGTAATAGTCTAAAACAAACATACACTAGCCTAAATGTAAGAATTCAATATGAACTAGATTTACTTCGTAATGATTCGTGGTCTCAGAATCTCATTAAGATTAACCAACAAACAAATAACAACGACAAAATGTGGAAATTCGTTAAAATAGTTAAAAACAAACAAAGTTCTATGCCACCATTGAAAGTAGATAACAAAATTCACATATCACCTGAAGAAAAATGTGAATTAATTAAAAAGCAATTTGAATCTGCCCACAAAATTACTAACGATTTGATCAGTCCCATGGAAAATAAAGTAAATTCAACGGTTAGAAGATTCTTAAAAACTAATCGTTCGCTCAGCCTTGACAACACCTTCCCAACCAGCAAAACCGAAGCTATTGGAAAACTTTCCTGTGTGCCAAAGCGAGAGAGCATGTCTTCTTTCTCTAGATTTTGGACGGCACAACGCCGATCGTGTGGCCTATGAACGAAAAACGGGAGAAGGGGAAACCGATATCCTTCGAGTGACACACACGCATGCATCTGCATGCGTATTCCGCTGAACCGAGACTACACATCTCTCTCGATCTCCCATGATTTTTCTGCTATCGCGCTCATCCGGGTGTTAGGCATCCTCAGTCTGTCCAGAACTTTCACTGTGGAAGGATGTGTTGGAGTGATGTGTGATTTCTTGTGCCCCGTACTTTGCTCGTTTACGTTTTGTGCCGTGTTCCTTCTTCTTCAAATATGGAATGATTTATCCTTGTAAATTTCTAAGGTAAGTTTCTTATCCTCGTGTGTGCTTCAATGGATACATTCAACTAACGCTTGTCGTCTAAAAAGTTACAGTGCACGCGCATGTTAATCGACGGTTGCCAACATCCCGCAAAACGATCGACAGAAGGAAAACGGTGTCCGGTTTTAAAATATAAAGGTAAGCGTTTCTATAATCCTATGTGCAAAATATTGTTTAGTTTGTTATAAAAAACATGGATTAATTATTGGTTAATTTTCATCAACAGATTTCATTACAGCTCTTTCGTAGAAGAGCGCACTTCAAGGACGCCTAGGATACGGCTAAACATGCGCAGCACCAGTCCGTGACGTCATTTCCAGACAGGCGCCGGCTGAACACGCGCAGCACCAGTCGAGGATATCCTAGCGCAGAGGGTAGAAGGAAGAACGAGAGGAAGGGTAATAGAAAGCAACCGCAGCATTTGGAAGGGGTGAAGCATCCTGCCGTATACAGAGTGTGAGTGTGCCAAAACGCATGTGGAAAGAGTAACACCAATAAATAGCATGCGAAAGTGTGCATAAAGCAAAAAGAAAAAGCGTCACTACTACAACCAGCAATCCGAAAATATAAGGGGAGGGATAAATACAAATGTATGCGTAAGCAGGACCAGCAATCCAAGCATTTGAATGTGTGCGTCGGTTTGTGCCGTGCTGAAAGTTTTTACTTTAGCTGCTGCTAGTGTAAAAACTTAAGGAAAGCTTAAAGTAAAAATTTTTTACTCGGGGCGCCTTCGGAAATTGTTGGCTGGGTTATTGCCTGCGCCTAAACGTATGGTCCAAAACAGCCGAAGTCATACAAAATCATGAAATTGTCTGCGCCCTTGTGTTCCGGCGTCCTCGTGAAGTTTACCGAGCCGTACCGAACAGTTGTGTTCGATAAATATGTGTGCGTATCAGGTAGCAGCATTTGTACTGCTTACCTGCCGTATGCCGCTGTGATACCGAGCGAGACGCATAGACAACGCATCAAAAGGACATGTGTAGCCGTGAGGAAATTTTTCTGTGTCTCTTTTGCCTTGTCCTTGCCTTTAGATCCTGATGAGTGAAGCATGCATACCTTTCGGGTACGTTCGGGGTATTAGCTCTGTCCCTCTCATGTTAATGGGTAAGATAGAATCGTATGCCATCGGCTCTGCATTCGGGCGTGGGCAGGCCCGTGGACGCTGTCTGTTCGCACACATTGAGTTCTCCAGCAGAGCTAATGAAAATAACAAAAAATCTTCACAACAAGAAAGCCACTGGCACTGATATGATTAATAACAAATGTCTCAAAAAGCTTCCCATAAAGGCAATTATTTATTTGAATTTTATATTTAATGGTTGTTTCAAAATTGGATATTTCCCTACCCACTGGAAACAAGCCAAAATAATAGCTATCCCTAAAGCTGGTAAAGATAAATCCCTACCGGAAAGTTACCGTCCTATTAGTTTGCTTAGTAGTATAGGTAAAATATTTGAAAAGTTAATCGCGAACAGAATTCGAGTTCACACGGAAGCTCACAACATTATCCCTGCATCTCAATTTGGTTTTCAACCGTCCCTTTCAACAACACATCAGTTAGACAGACTCACCAAATCAATAAAGTACAATAGAACTACAAAAAAAATTAACCGGAATGGTTCTTCTGGATAGTGAAAAAGCTTTTGATACCATATGGCATAAAGGTTTATTATTTAAGCTTATTTCCTATGGTTATCCAATTACACACATTAAACTTATTGAATCATTCCTATCCAACAGGAAAAACAAGGTTCACATTTCCAATACAACATCAAATAGCTTCACTCCTGTGGCAGGGGTGCCAGAAGGTAGTATTCTTTCCCCCTTACTTTTCAACATATTTATTGCAGACATTCCTAAAATGAAAAATTGCACTCAATACTTATACGCAGATGACTTTGCTGTGACGAGTACTGCCAAACATCCAAAAACTATTATAAAATCACTCAACAAATCACTAGCTTTGTATAGCAAGTACTGTCGAGATTGGAAGTTAAAAATTAATGGATCTAAAACAGAGGCCATATTCTTCACACGATATGTAAGTCATCGAAAAACTCCAAACAGCAATTTGATGATAGATGGTGTATTAGTGCCTTGGAGTAATAAAGTGAAATATTTAGGGGTAATCCTAGACAAACGTTTAACATTCAAGTACCATATCGAAAATGTAATAACGAAAGCTGAAAAAAACAATTAAAATATTATACACATTCTTTCACAGGAAATCCAAGTTAAATCTAAAAAACAAGCTATTAATTTACTATTGTTTTATTAGACCATTGTTAATCTACGCTTGTCCAGTTTGGAATAAGATTGCCAAAACACATTTAAAAAGCCTTCAAGTACTCCAAAATAAAGTACTTAAATTGATTGTTAACGTTCCACCTTGGTTTAGAACTTCAACTCTACATTCCTACACAAACACTGAATTACTAACTAGCATTATAGTAAAACATAATTCAAAATATAGAGTTAAATGCAACAACAGCACTCGCCAGGTAATACGTGAATTAAACAGAATCTAGGAAGATTTTAGGTTAGTTATATTTAGTTAGATTGTAAGATAGGATAGAATTAGATTAGAAACAAATTATTTTTGCAGGGGGTTTTTTATAAATTTTTCCCTCTAGAAAATTTAAAGGCATATAATTATCTAAAATACAAATCGGCAAAGCCAATAGAAAAATTAGTAAAACCAATGAGGAGAGTAGCATACGGACCCATTGTAAAAATGCACAATGTAATAACATTTTCATGTATAAACCAAACAATAAAGCTACTACTACTACTACTACTACTACAGTTAATACACAAAATAACTTTTTTATGATATTAAACAATGCGATTGGTTATATTGTTGTTTTTCTTAAATTATTATATCATCCAAGCAAGTTTCAAATTCGTTTTATTGACTAACAATTACTAAAATTGATTGTAAAGATTCTTCAATTAAGAGTCAGCAGCATAGTGTGCAAAAGTCATAAAAAGTTCCAAACAATTAAGCAAAATCGCAATATCTCTTCTCAATGTACCCTTCCTTCCATGTTGCAAATTTGTTTCAGGATATATCTGAAGATGGTACAAAAACCTTAACAGCTGAAAAATTATCGAGACAATCGTACAATCGTTCAGTACTATTATGAGGCCACGGACAAGTAAGGCCAGGTCAGACAAATTGATAGCGCATTTCCTTAAAAAAAAACTCCTAATCCTGAAAAAGCAATAGTGTGTAACCATTGTTCTCGTAAAATCAACAGTCAGGTTTTTATGGAATTATTCGTTTCTATTTTCTAATTTCTCCTCAAATTTGGCCATATTGATTGGTCCGACAATCCATGTTATGGTGATCAAATTTGGAAGAGTTCAACGATATGAATTGTCATATTAAAATATGTTCAGTTAATTTTTAATGAATAGGATCTTCCTATCTTTCAAAATCGGTTAAATATTTTCTCGGGCCGGACTTAGCACGATTTTCAAATTTTACGCGATCATTCATATCGATATTTCCTTTCCGTCGACCCTTCCAATTTTGACCCAAACCCTTCAACAGCTTGCCTTTCCACCAGCACTTCGTCCAGTCCACAATTTTGACTGGGGCCCCAAAGAATAGCCGCGACACGAGTTCTTAGTTTTTGCGAGATAACATAGACACAAGCCAAATTAAAAAGCGCACACATCGACATCGGAATCGATTCTTGAATGAAACCTCAACAGATAAAAAGAGCGTGCTTGGTGTCAGCCAATTTTTCTTGCTAATTTCTCCGGCTATGAACCGTTGTGTTAAGATCGGTTTCGGAGCCTTTTAATGTCGTATGTGCATGTAGTTTGCGTGAGGCATCTCTTGTAACCGATTTTCGCTTTACCCAATTCGTGCGTAGCGTTCAATGCATTTGATCCAACGCTTTGGGCCAACGATGATGAAATGATATTGTTTTGAGCTGTGGGCATGTATCGCAGCGTTCTGCGCATCCAACTAAGGTAAAAATATTGCACATGTTAAAAAGGCAAATGTTTTCTGCTTCTGATAGCAAAATGCTTCTGATAAATAAAATAAATATGCTTCTGATAGGTCTGGTAGTAATAGTAAATCTGATTGTAAACATAACCCCCGGAGGGAAAATGGGGGTATATTGGGTTGACAACACCAAATGGAAGGGGCCCCTCAATCGACGGGATCATCAACGGGGCCCCCAAATGGCTGAGGCAATGGAGATTGTTCTTCGTATTATGGCTGTATATGGCTGTATGTAGATGCAGCTGTAACGGTTTTTGGTCTTATTGTATTCGCAAAAATTCAAATAGTCGATAAAAACCATATATAAATGAACATGGTCCATAGGTTCCTTGAGTATTTTTATACCCTTCCCCCCTTCATTTTAACTGAAACCTTTCCCATTTCCCCTTCTCTTCGGTCCATAAACTTGATGTGTTCGATTAGGATCAAGAATGAAAATTTTAGGTTTTGCATTAAAATACACACACAATCCACTATACCAGGCCAGGAATGTGAATACCATTTTTCGTGTGAAACAGCTGTCTGCTTTCGGCACACAATCGCAAAGCGGTAGCAGGGGCCCCGTATACAAAAACAGGACGGTTCATCTCAGCCAAGAGCGCACACAATGACATCGATTTAACCATTTCTCGAATGAAACCTCAACCCACTGAAGCACCGTTGACCAAACGACCTTCCTAAGCTTTTAAAAGCGACGCGAGCTTGGTGTCAGTTTTTCCTGCTAATTTCTCCGGCTACGAGCCGGTGTATTGAAATTTTGTTTAGGGGGCTTTACAGGGTTTCGAATCATATAAGGGAATAGTTCAATCACTTAGGGGAATGTTGCAAATCGGTAGGGGAATATTGCATGCAAGCTGTGGATGTTTGCAATCACTTAGGGGAGTTGTGCAATCGATTAGGGGAATGTTGCAAGCGTACTGTGGAGCTGTCATCAGACTGTGGGTGCCGCTGTAAATACCTTAAAATATTTTCGTCAATCTTACTAATTTGTCATGTTTAATTATGGCTCCGCAGCAGGATTTATTTAGTTTATCATGTGTACAGCAGAATCCCACACGAAAACAACTCCAAACGATGTTTTTAAAAAAACATCATCGGTATCAATTCGTAGCTTTTTACACCGGCACCCACAGTCTGATGACAGCTCCACAGTACGCTTGCAACATTCCCCTAATCGATTGCACAACTCCCCTAAGTGATTGCAAACATTCACAGCTTGCTTGCAACATTCCCCTACCGATTTGCAACATTCCCCTAAGTGGTTGAACTATTCCCTTATATGATTCGAAACCCTGTAAATTTTTGTCTGTGTATGATGTGTGCTTGTGGCTGTTGAAACGGGTTTTCTTTGTGGTTAAACGCAGCGTTCTGTTCTGTGTTCCGTGCATTGAGATTTTAGCAGCAAGTGTCTCCGCGTTTTTTTTTTTTTTTTTGGTGAGCTCGTCCGACCATCTACACCAAGACACCAAATGCACGGGGCCCCTTATTGACGGGGGCCCTTACCGACGGGGGCCCCTTCATCGAAGAGTCCACATAATCGTTGGGGCCCCGTAAATCACCTTTGAGTTTTGGCTTCAATATAGCTGTAACGGTTTTTTGTCTTGTCTTCACGTAAAAAGTTGTATGTAAATAGTGATAAAACATCATTTTAATATTAACATGGCCCAGATCCTTTTTGGACATATGAATACCAACCCTTCCCGATTTCCCCTATTTGTCAGTTGACCACAAAAGTTAAGTAGGGCCCCGAGTGAAAATTTAAGGTTTTGGGTTAAAAGCAGGCACGCTCCACGATCTCAGGCTTGAGATGTGAATACCATTTTTCGCGTGAAAACAGCGGTCTGTTTTCGGCACACATCTGCAAAGGGGCAAAGTGGCCCCCAGACAAGCAAAGTCACGTTTCATCCAAGCCAAATTGAAAAGCGCACACATCGATATCGATGGAATCGTTTCTCGAATGAAACCTCTACCCACTGGAGCACCGTTGTTTGCTTGATGTTAGTCAATTTTTCCTGCTAATTTTACCGGCTATGAGCCGGTGTATTGATATTATGTTTCGGGGCCTTTAAATTTTTGTTTGGGTGTGTTGTATGCTTGTGTTGTGTAACGGGTTTTCGGTGGTAGTTAAGCGCAGCGTTCTGTACATTCCATTTTAGCAGCTAGTTGCTCTGCAAGGTTTTGGGTTTGGGTGTCTCGTGCACAGGCAACCCACACCAGTAAAAATTGACGGTTTCTCGCTTTGCCCAATACTTTGCGCCAACGATGATGAGGTATTGATTTGAGCTGTGCGCGCGTGTCGCAGCGTTCTTCGCTTGCGACTTTGGTGCAAGTATCGGCAGATTTCTTAGAACATTTAATGTGCTGCTTTGAGTAGTATGGGGCCCCGGTTTTCTGCAGTTCGGGGCCCTCGACAAAATATAGTGAGTGAAGCGATGGGAAAAATGAATTAATTAAAAATAAGTCTTTTTGAAATAGATGGTAAAAGTCCCATCCAGGGGGGGGGGGGGGGGGGGTAGAATCGATACGAAGTCGAACATCCACAATGACAGGCCCCCTAGATCGTCGGGGCCCCTGGCGGCCGCCCAGTCCGCCCACCTTTTAACGCGCCACTGCCTGAAGCTATGACTGTAATATCAAACCTGGAAAACAAATGGAACTGGGTAAGCAATGCGATGAAATTCTTGGCAATTTAGCAGAACTTACTCAGCATTAAACAGGCCAACAATGAAGTCGTATTCTACTAACGATGGAACGTGGTAGGATGAAAGCGCTAGTTTCGTCTTCTGCAATCTTATTTATGTTGTTTATTCCAAGCATCAGCTGACCAGCGTCGATTTTGACAGACAAATTGTAAACAAGGTTCACAAAATGGTGACCCCCTCAATCGCTCGGTCGTAACCTGTATAGAGCCTAATAACCTTGGAATCTAGAATCAAAGTGTATGTAGTTCAGGTGGTCTCATAGCATGTTTTTATAACCAAATTTGAATATCACTTTTAATATCATAATTTGAATATCATAACAGAACGAGTGAAAACTTTTGCTCCAACGAGCTTTCTGGAGGCTTGACGAATACTCAAAACACTCTCAACATCTTCATTCAGAAGCAGAAGCGATAAAAATCAGCCTTCTAAATTCATACACCTTGGGATAAGCCCACCTGTATATTATACTCACTTAGATAGCTGCTCGAAAACTGCTATACAATGCAAACAGCTGACAGGCTGAAATTTCAGTCTACGAACTTCAAACGGAAAGGGCCCCAATGATAGACAAATTCACTCGTTTGACCGAAGCAATCCCACTTCCTAACATGACTGCAGAAACTGTAACAAAAGCGTTTGTAAATCATTGGGTATCGAAATTCGGAGTGCCAGCGAAAGTTACAACAGATCAAAGCAGACAATTCGAGTCGGAGCTCTTTAAACAAATATTTGTAACACTGGGCATAGATCACTTACGAACAACACCTTATCACCCGCAAGCTAATGGTCAGATCGAACGAGTTCACCGACACTTAAAATCCGCAATAATGTGCCACAACCGAACACGATGGACTGAGGTATTACCAATCGTATTATTGGGTCTACGGTCAACAATAAAAAAATAATTGGTACAACTGTAGCAGAGCTTATGTACGGAACAACGCTTCGTTTACCCGGAGAGTTTTTTGATACTAGTAAATCTCACGTAAACGCGACTCCGGAATATGTTGACAAGATAAAAAAATAATGAGCCATGTAATAGCAACACAAACTCAGCACCACAACTAATCCCAACCATACGTTCAAACAGAGTTGCAATCGTGCACGTATGTGTGGCTTCGTATTGATGCCGTTACCCGGCGCTCTAGCAGCAATCGAACACGACATCGAACATGAAAAATGTATGGGATTTGACATGTTCGATTTGTTGGTTATCATATCGAACATGTCAAATCCCATATATTTTTCATGTTCGATGTCGTGTTCGATTGCTGCTAGAGCGCTGCCTTAGACCGACACTAACACCTCCGTACGACGGACCCTTTAGGATCATTAGTAAAAAAGAGAAAACATTCGTCATATGCGTTAGAGGTCGAAACGTCGAAGTATCGATAGATCGTGTAAAGGCAGCACACATAGACAGATATGAACAACCAATTGCGCAAGTAAATCCTCTCTCGGAAACAAACACGACAGGGCATGATAAAAAACGTACACTACACGATTCGGCCGTTCGATCACAATACCGCAGCGCTATTAATTTTAAAGGGGGAAGTGATGTAGGGAACTATGTTAGGAAACTGCTCGACAGCAAGATTAGGAAACTGCTCGATAGCAGCATTAGGAAACTGCTCGATAGCAGCATTAGAATATAATCACCCAACTCGTGGGCGTAAACAAGGCGCATAAGATACTTGTCCTTATGCACCTCGATGTGACAATAGCGAATAAACGCTCTCTTGTATCATGAACCTCAACCGAGTAAGACGCCTTCCTAAAGCTCATCCGAAGGCCCCGTGCTAGTGTTAGGGAACCGTATAATTTCTCTAAACGTTTGATAACAATAAACGTCAATACAATTGCATTTGATTCATGTTTAAATATATGGATATGATACAAGCGGATCACTAACACAAAAACGTCGATAAAGAGAATCAGCTGATGAAAACGATCGAGAACTCAATGCTCTACGACATCAAAAGAAGAGCAAGCAGCTTGACACGTTCTTATGACGCAAGCTGTTTCCATAACACGCAAGTTATAAAACCAAAAACTTGCAATATACTTATTCACGTAAATTTAGAACACTTTACCTAACTTTGTACTTTAAATTTTCATACGTGTGGATTACATTGAAAAATGTTTTTGGGCGCTGGTTCAATGTTTGTTACAAGCCGCTGGTTAAAACCCTTTGAGTTATTGTGTACCGCGCTTGCAATATCAGGTGCAAAGGCTGTCTTAAGCGTGATGCCATTCTAAAAGCTCTTGATGCGTTTGTCCTGTCAATTGCTGCAGTTAAGTTCAACGTTTCTACGCTTGCCAAATCATGTAAAAAACCCTGTATCTTTAACGGCAGCCATTCCGATGGTCATAGAACCAATATCAAATCCTCTAGTAATCAAACAATGCCGCATGAAGAAACAACCACTTTGAGCAGTCATGTGGAGCAGATTTCGACCCCCATCATCCACACCGTCCAGATCTGTTGTCTGATCGAGAAGATACATGAATGCAGGCATCGATTTCTTGTGACAAACGTTTTTACCTTTCGGAAGTAATCTCATGATCATTGCGATGAGTCTGTTGGTGATGGTCATATTGGTCTTGAGGTGAATGTATCTGAGCATGAAGACGTTTCCTTCGTGAACTGAATAAGCCAGAAGAGCTTCGAGAACGTATCCATCATGCAGGATATCTTTTGCATCATATTCAGGCAACGATAATCCAACGTTGCTAGAGGAGAGTACACAGCATACCTCAGGAGAAATATTGTCGTTCAGTGGTGGAATGATTGGATCACAACAGTCGTCAGGAATATCAGTTTCCTCGTTCATAGGAATGTTTTGTTGGATACAGAGTTGTTGAAAGATAGCTTTGAATGAGGTAAGCTTGTTGTTTTGTATGGTATATTTGAGAGCAGAAATAAGACTGGTAATGTTTTCTATAGGAGGTAGAGGAATGTCACGATCTTCGATAAAATGAACTATTATATCATGAGCTTTGTTCTGGAATGCAAGCTTGAAGCAATGATTAAAGAAGTGATCAGTGGCATGCAAAGCAAATAGATTGAATACTTCTAGCGAATTAGCAGTTATACAAAACTCAAGAACAGTTCTCGAATTCAATTCCTCGTGACGAGAAAAGATGTCAACATGCTGTTCGTTGAGTAAATAATCGACCACTCGAATGTAAAGAGGATTTGCCATTGGTTTGGAGCTTTCGTTTGACTGAAGCCATTCTCCATAACATTTTATGCTAGTCAATATTTGACGCATGTTGTTAGAAAGTATCTGTTGAAAAAGTATCTGTTTGTTGACTGTCGCTCCCGCTGATAGTAAAGTTAAGGTTTTTTTTTTGTAGCGAATGGCAAATGCGTAATCCAAGGCACTCCATCCAAACAGATCATCTGTTGTGTTAATGCACTGAATAGACATCTTATCGAGTAACAAGTTTACTATTTCCAATAATGGGTACGTAACTGCCAGGTGAAGAGGCAATCGACCAACAGCGTCTTTCACCAATGCAGCTGATGGATTATTTGTCAGTATCTTGCCAACTAGATCATCTGATTGATTTACAACAGCCATGTGAAGATCATGTTCTTTGCTTTCTCTTAGAATGATTCGATTGAACAAGTCACGCATTTGATGCAGTTGAGGATTCCAATATGACCACGAATGGAAGAAACTCTCGTTTCTCATGCGATTCTTGTTATCGTTCATCCAGCAAGCCGCAAAGTACTCAGCAAATATTCGATGAGTAAACTGAGGAATCCCATCATGAATTCGTGTAATGATTCCTGTTTTTTCAATCCCATCACGCACTTCTTTCATGGAGCTATGTAATGTTATGATTTGATTTGTTGTCAGAAGTACTTCTCTTTGCTTTTGGTCAAACATTACCAAAATAGCTAATAAAATGTGTCGTTTTTTAATTTTATCCCAAAACTTGTCGTTTGTTGCCTTCGGAAGAGGGAATTCTAATATGAATTCCGAAACTCCACTTTTATGACTGCATAAAATTTTAAGTTTTCTTGCCTTGAGATAATGCATTCTGCAGTTAGAAAATGTACTTTTTAGCTGTTCCATGTAATCGTAAGGTCTAGTTGAGATGAACAGAGCTCGAATACCATCCAAACATGCAAGTCTTCCAAAGAAATGCACTACGAACTCTTTATAGTAAGGAGCAGTCTCGTCAAGCCCATCGAATAAGATAATCAGTTGTTTTTGGTTGAACTTCTGCTGGAAAACCTTCAGCTCGATCAACTGTGCGAATGTTAATTCTAACGTTTTTGTTTTACATGTATTGACATAAAGTGTTCTGTTGACTAACGTCAATAGCTCTGCAGCATGATCAGCTTGGTTTCGGAACACATCCGTTGATTCAATCGAAAAGCTATAAACGTTAGGAACAAAATGGGTAAGATGGATCAAACGGTAAATAAATCGAACGATGGCGATATCATCAAGCAGCTTAATGTCAGATTTTTGCCATCGTTTGTAATCGGTGCAATACTGTGAAGCATTCATTTGAATAACATACAGTGAAGGGTCATCGATCGATAAAGCATGTGTAAGCCATGTGAAATATGTTGACTTTCCTGCTCCAGCTTCATCAAGTAAAAGATGTACTTTAGTGTCATCGTGCTGCTTGAAAACATCAGGAATGGTATATTGTACATCATCATTTGCGGATGAAACCGATGCGACCATTTGAGAAAACTCATCACTATTGAACCGAATATCGTCAAGATATATTGTTTGATATTCAACCTCATATTGGAAACCAAAGCTTTCCTCCTCTTCTTCTGAATCTTTTGCTTTCTCTCCATCATATGGCACAACGGTGCGCGAAATATACCTTGGCTTGATTGCTTCAAAGTTCTGTTCCTTCGATTCAATATATTTAATACGATCTAGTTCATAATAATTGCACAAGAACTTACACACGAAGCTTAAGCCATCATCATCATTTACAATTCCACTCAGCGATATCGTGGTTCCGAAAAGATCCAATGTTGTTGTGCAATATTTTGCGTACAGCTTTTGTCTTGCCTTTTCGGTTAGATCACGTACGTAAAAACATTCTTCATCCGGGCGTGCTTTAAGTACTTCTTCGATTACTATAAACTTTATCTTATATTCTTCGGCATATCTTTGAATTTCTGGCAATATCGATTTCTTCGACTGATCAATGGTCATTATAATGGTGTAAGAGATTGGATCTACTTCTGCAATGAACTCAAATAAACCACGGAGTACATCACAAATATCTTCCTCAAAATCACTCGCTGCATAGTGTATGAATAATGCTTTGCATTGAAGCAATGCAACGGTCTGGGATGCAACAAGGGAAAACACTATGATATCCAATGTGGTATAATATTGGTAACGTTCATAAGTGGACTCATCACTGAGAAACTCGTACAGTTCAGTGTGTTGAAGTCGATCTGATCGAACCACAATGTATCGATATATATATTGCCATCGACTAAGGTCACACTGTGATTCAATTTGGAATCTAGAAAAGTTATAATTCACTTTCATACTGATAAACTGTTGTTTCAAATAGTTTAAATCCATAGAAATAGGCTGGGACAAGCTCATCGAATCAAACAGTCGCATGAACATAATGTTATGCGCTGTCTTTCTATCGTCGACCCAGTGTGGCATTATTTCTAGAACACTGTTGTGTAGCTGGTCCCCGTTCAAAGATCCACAAACAAGCATAAACTCTTTGTAAAATTTCTGTATAACCCGATTCACCTGATCGTAGAAAAATGATTCGTCGTGCGTGGAAGTCGGAGGACCCTTGGTTTGAAAGAAGGACTTATCGATCATGAATTGCATCTCTTCCCAGCTAACGCAACTATTGTCACACTGCTTCGCTTTTATAAGCCTATCATATTCACTCTTAAGAACAGCTCGCAACTTCCCCAAGATTGATGATTCACATGCAGTTAGTAATCGTTGGCTTAGTTTAAACTTCCCTGTGCCTCCTTCTAGTTCCTCGACACACACAGAAATCAGATCGACGAATACGTTTAACGAAGAATAATTCGATTTAATTTCTGTGTTGTAACGAACATGTAGTACGAGCATCTGTCCTAGCTTTTCTAGACTTGCTTGCCGTAATGCATCACTCAGAGCATGAAATTGTTCCTCAGGGCTGAAGCTGTAACACGTTGCTCCTATGGCGTCGCAAAAGGAAAGTATCTCGCTGCTGTCCTGTGGCCGTAATGTTAATTTTTGTTTCAATTTGTTGTCAATCGTTGCATTAGTGCACAGCAAGTATGTATGCGAACCTGTGGTCGATCTTTCATATCCTTCCAGGTACGAAATGAAGTACTTTGAAATTGAAAATGGCCCATTGGAGTTCCATTTCGTGAGCAGCGTTCCTTCCGTAATGGCTGGTCGCTCTTTTCGCGTTGGTGTGTACGGATGGTTTGGATGTATTTTTTTCGATTTCGTTGGCTTTTCGGATGGATATTTATGTTTAGCTTGTATGTAGACAGTACCTTCCGGTATCGTTGGCGATGTGTAGCGAAACACCAGGTCGTCGAACTTTCCTGCATCTGGAACCTCCATCTTCAACTCAAATTGGGGCAACTTTCCTTGGCGGTGCAATGCGAATGCCCGGAAAAGAATGATCATCGTCAATCGAATGTGGTAAACGGCGCCTTGTAAGGGGGATCTTTTGTTATTGGTAGGGGCCATATTTCGTTGCTGAAAGCAATGTAAAATAAACATATTACGGCTGCAGCTTAAGGTTGAATGATATAAGATCTGTTAATTTCGTTTTATGTGGAAACGTATGTTTACCTTTGATAAAGATGAGTAGCTTCCTAAAACTATCAAAATGTTAGCCTCGGTAAAATTTCCGCGAGACCTTGGTCCTCAAAAAACGTGAAGAAAGCTGATTTGTTGAATTTTGTAGAACCAGTTGTATAGATATTTCCATTGGATTATTTTGTTCTTTAGCCTACGATATTTGACAATATAAAATATAATAAGTTATGTGCAAAACGGTTTTTACTTAATTAACATTCAAACACACTTCGGGTAGAAATATAATCCTAAACTTATAAAAGTTATGATTATAATTGAGATACTAATCATTATCATACATAATAAATGAATTGATCCCGTCGTAGAATCGTCAACTCGTAGAACTTAATACCGTACCCGCCATGGGTTCAAGCTTCATATGGACCGTCCCCCCGTAGGTTCCTTAAATAACTCCTAACTTGAGAGGACGACTCACCATGAGATGAATGATTGAAAGTAGTTCATAATTGTATTGCTGTACACATGCTCATCCTGTTGTTCTAGTGGTGGAGTAGTACATAATTACGAAACACGTACTTTTGTTCACAAAGTTCCGTTGCTTTCGTCTGATGTTAGCTAAACAAGCCTGGGACAGAATGAAAAGCTCTTCCCTCTATGATGCTAGTGTATTTTATTGTTGGTCTCTAAGGACAGAATCTGCTGCATTCCGAAATACAAGCAAATATTCAATTAATGAGGATCATTATTCTTCCTGGGCGTTAGGGCCATGTCTGTGCTCCATATGGGATCTCATATAATATTTTGACTCTACGTTTCCTGGGCGTTAGGGCCATGTCTGTGCTCCATATGGGAAGTCTTTTTCAAGATGAATTGTTTCTGTAAGATACAGCTCCATGAAAGAGGTCAGAGTTGTAGGTCCCTTGAGAATTCATCTTAGAAAAACATCACTGTTTACTACTGTGTTCAAAAAGTCACAGATATCTGATCTAAAATTGTGCTCGTCACAGTACTTTTCAATTTGTAATATTTTATTTGTCAATAGATGTGCTTTTGACCTCCCAGTCAAGTTTAACGTTAAAATATTCACCCCGATATTTTAGCTGCTATAATTTCTAGTTCTTTGCGATAACCACATGTGTGGCCCAAAGAACTCGCACAATTTTTGTTTGTGAAACTAATTTTCTTCTTCCGATTGTTGGGAATGGCGCAGATAGCTTTTGATGATGCAGCAATATCGAATACAATTATCAAATGTTATTCTACTTTCAATATCTCAATCTCCTCATTCCTATTCATACCAATCCTCCCTCATATGAGCGACATTTGGACAAGAAAATATTCTGAAGCGTTTCACAGGCCATTTCAATGAAAAACCATCACAAAACAACTCGTCGTTTTCCTCAACCGTTCCTCCCTTGCTGGTCATGTTCGGTAATACAAGCGTCACGGGTGTATTACCCGATCATAGCCATTTATTCAAATATGTCTGAATACAGTTCCCAGAACTGTAATTCATCTTTGAAAACTTCGCCTGCAACAGGTGTTTTTCAAATTGGATAGAGAAGTAATGTCTCAAAAGAGCTTTCGATGTGTCCTGTTGATGGTGAGTAACTACACGAGTTTAAAAAGTCACATCTAAAAGCACTTCACATCAGGGTCAACGCTCAATTTCAGCCATTTACTTACACAGTGCTGTTTGAGATGGTTCTATCGACGTTATCGAATCAAAAAACTCAGAAAAGTTCACTCACAAATAAGAACTCACTCTTCACACATCAATTCTGGCTCATTCGTCAATCATTCATATCACGCATTGTTTTTCCATGTTTACACAGAACTACAGTTTTACTCTCACACGAGAAATTGAGAAATTGATAATCATTTCAAGAATTCAGTCCTTAGTAACACTTGAATAGCAATTGCTCATTCACATTCACAAACTGGGTGCGTACACTTCAACGGTTGGTAGGAAACTTATCGCTATTTGCGCTTCTTTCGACCGTCTTTGGCTGCTTAGGTAACAAAATTTATCTAAAATTCGTAGAATATCGTTATCTGGTGTTTGCACCATAGATTACTGATAATCCCACCCGAGCGAATTTATAAAACTACATTAAAGGATAACAGCGATAACGCTCGAACCTCTGATCATGCAGTGCCGAGCACGCATAAAATAAGCTGTAGCATATCTGCTATACAGAACTTATTATAATACACACTATCAGCTATAGACACATTGTAACACACTTCGGAAAGCCAAATCACACCATTGCAACACATTCATTATAACACATCAGCAAATCAATCCACACCATAACAACACACCCAGACCATACCGTCCATAGAAAAAACCATTGCGACACATTTATCGAAAACAACCGAAACGCGCAACATAAGCAATTTAAGCGTTACTGCAGCAAAGTGGGCAAACAGAGAACGCATAGCAACTTATTGCTAAAAGCGCAGTGTAGTCAAAAATCGAAGAACGCATCCGTTCTTTAGCTAGAACAGTTCATACTTTCCAGAACCTTCGTAAAACACTAAAAGTGCAGGCATAGGCATAATGACAGACACTCCGATACGAAGTATAAATTGCACCTCATATCAATAACCTTGAATTAGGCCAAAAACACATTGCAAAACCAAATGTACGAAACTCATTGAGTATAAATAAAACCAATTCTGACCGTGGCAAGTCAGATTCATTTGGACTGCCAAGATAGGACGTTACGCTTCCTAATACTACGCCTTCCAACTTATTTCAAGAGTGTAGTTATGTCCCCCTACCCAAGGTAAGGCTTCTAAACTCCAACGTTTCCAGTAAGGTAAAGTTTCCAGTAAGGTTTCTATGATCGCCTGGACGATCAAGTGTTGAAAAGTCCGCTTCGAACAAAGTGTTATTCCATGGTACTTGAGGTACAGCTGTACGCTCATCATATGGCGACCGTAGCTATCTTCCGAACTCATTACATGGCGACCATAGCTATCGCCCAACCCATTACAAAGCTTCGTAACTAGCGTAACATAACTGGCCAAAGTTTGACTCCATTATTGATATACCATTGAAACACGTACATGCTACATATAGCTACAGTCAGTTAACTAGAACTGACTCAAAACATGATTGGATGAGATTGGATAGATATGAGATTTCATGTACAGTTAAGTTATTATGCATCCTGTCATTTAAATGATCGCAAAAAACTTTTCTTTTGACATGAGTAGATTCCTCGTTGCATGATAGGGTTTGTCAGGGGTACTCTTAATATGGTGATACTTCCCTAAGTCTTTCTTAGTCCCAACTCAAAATAGCTTCAACCAGGGCCGCAAAATATCATTAAATTAATTATAAATAATCTCGACTGAAGCAAAGTGAATGTCAGCGTCACGTGCTCAACTGTGATGATCAGAGGTGAGACTCAAACAGTTGGTGTGGCCAATCACATGCTTGGTGACATTTGTTGTAGCATCCAACTCTTGGTCCCTCACTTGGTCATGACATTTTCTCTCTATGATAATCACGACATTCTTGGACCATTCTTGGCGAGTGGTTCCAAGCAACAAAATACTCATTTTGTTGCTTGGGACCACACGAACGCACGGCTTATCTCCCATGACTGGTTGCATAAAATGTCACCAAGCGTGTGATGGTCGCAACAACTGTTTTAGTCTCACTTCTGCTCATCATAGTAGAGCTCGTGACGCTGACAGGATTTCGTTTCAGTCAGGATTTTTGATACTGATTATTACATTTGATTATGTGACGCTGTCATGGATTTTGTTTCGGTCAGAACTTTGTATCACATTGACAGTGACATTTTGCAGCACTGCGGACAACGACATCAGCAGCGAAATCTGAGTATATAATATGCGTGGAATCTTGCTTGCTCTGTGGGCTTCACTATCTATAGAAATCCACAAGACTTTGTATTTTTACGATTTTTAGGAGCTCAAATTTAATGCCATTAGCTACCCAACACATCCATAGGCTCTAGTAAAGCTCTGAATTACAAAACTGCCCAATGGTAGACCGTACGTATGGACGCAAACCACGGTACCTTACCATACGGCTACCAAATGCCAAGCCGCATTAGAGCGGAATTCACCACATGTAGCCTCCTAACTGCCCAGAAGCATCTCTCATGCCTTTGAGGAATAATATCAAAACAATGATTATTTGAGTTTCTTTTTTTCTGTATTATATTTTCAACTTTCCATAAAAGAAGAGCAAAACGTAACAGCTTACGCTAAAGACGTAATGTTTTGATTCGCAACGTTTGATTTGCGGGGTGTTTGTTTGTTTGTTTTCCAACTGTTTTCCATAGTGTCGATTGCGCGTTGGTGAGTGCATGGCAAGCAGGGAGAATGTGTTATATTTTCTCACAAGTTCTATAATCTTCTCTCTACAATAAGAGATATTAATGGCTAATAATAAAACAAAACACGCTCCATTCTCCAAACCTTTCAACCAACACATGCACACACACAAACACGATTGACGACGATGATATCGTGACAATACAATTTAAGTAACAGTTTATATGTGCAACTTGTGAAACGATAGGTGCTGTAGTAGAGAAGATCAGTAAAAGTGTGTATGTTTGGGTGCATTGTATATTTTGGCGTTTGGCTTTGAGTCTACCCTGCTTTGAATTGAATAAAAGACAATTTTAATTTCACTCCTCCAACTGTAGATGTATGGAAACGAAGCGGTTGGATAATCAATGAAAAAGAAATAGTGCAACGCTTACACGACGGTGGAAAACGATTGGAAAGTACAACATATGCCGGGTTCGTTCGAGCGCATTTCCACAGATCGCTCTCGATCGCACCCGAACGGACTCGTGGACTAGTTCTAAAACGTACAAAGATCAGTCTCTAGGTTGTCGCCTCTTGCTACTAGGTTTGTTCATATAGGTTTCCTACTCGATCTCCACTAACGGCTCTTACACCTCATTCACCTGCAATCGGGTGTGCATTAGCTAGGATGAACGTAATTACTTTAGAATTCGGTTATATTCGTAAGAAAACGGGTGTACAATAATCGCACAACGGGCAACCGCATTCAGCGGCACGGGAACGATACATGAGAGAGTTAAATTGAAGAGCGGTTGATTGGTTGGTTTGTTTGAATTTTCTTACACATTATTTCCAACATTTGCATACATCCACATCTGCACAAAATGTTACACACGTTGGTAATTACAGGTTGGGTCCGTTTCCTACACTACCGAGGTACGTCGCCTGCACGGTAGCAGGAAGTAAATGTATGTATATAGAACCGGGTATATGGTTACATCCCGCATCCTTAATATAACTGCCTGTCCTTGTGTTTCTGTCAAATCAACAGGAAAGTATGATGAGAGTCGTCTCTAGCAACTGCAATCGGATGGTTGGATGGGACTCGTACCAAGCGGCCAAGGCAGGTTTAGGTTCCACGCTGGTGTTCGGTTGCTACAAAATGGGGTTTTACAACGATGGCAGTAGGACACTACGGACGAAATAAGGAGGCACATCGCACTACACTCAACCGTGTTGAATGTAAAACAAAAGCATTTCGATCGCGTGTACCACCGATCCTGTCTCACTAGACATGGGTCGATGTGTAGTGTGTGCGAGCGTAGAATGCTTCCTGAAAAATAAATTATCTCTAACGCAAAATGCTCTACATAAGTAAAGCCGAAACTAAATCACAGATGGGCAATAAGTGTACTCCAAACCGCAGAGAAGCTTTGAAAGAGGCAAAGAAAAACTCTAGACCGAAGCTACCATAAAAGCGAAACACCGCGCAAGGCGAATATTGGTCGGCCCTTCGGTCGACTCTAACAGTTTCAGAGTATTTGAGTTTCAGAGCCCGGAAGCTTAGTGCTATCCATAGTAGAGTATTTGTGGGGCATAGATTGGGCGCTGGGAATGTTTTTGGGGCATGCAAGGCGGATTTGTTGTGCGGGGGTTTTCCCTCTTCCCGGGTGCGAAAAGCAAGTGCGTCTAGGTATGGATTGAAGGACATTGGGGGGAGAAAAAACGTTAAAAACGTTTAAAATAATATAAACAATTTATCTACGTGAAAACTAATCACTTCAACTGCCTCTTCCTCTAGTCGGGTTTGCTGCACCCGAAACAAGCAACAATCTTCCTTTGATTGATACAAACAAATTGAACTACACTTGCTGCCGTGCCGTACGACGGTGCAACAGCAGCCAACCCATCTTCAAATACTTTAACCGCTCCGTTAAACATGAGTATTAGCATTACGCGCGATTAGAACTTCGGTCGGTTAGATTTAAAAAATGTATATACACACACACGATAAGCTACTAACAGCGGCAGCTTCAATTGACGTATTCGGTGAACTGATCATCCACGCCGTCCCAATTATCAATCAACGTGTTTAACGCTCCCTCACCCATCGTAACCAGTCGGGTCGTTATTCGTCCAACGTTTTCGCTCATTCCCGTGTGGCAGAAGGTGACGCTGGTGCCGATATAATGATGATAATAACACAATTTATCGGTTAGCATTTCTTCTTCTTCGTTTTTGTGCAGGACCCGCGTTCATCTCACACGGCCACAATGGACGCATTTCGCCACGCACTGCAGACACGTTGCGGGAGCGAACACATACCCATAACGATCGAAAAACCCACTCGCGAGGGGCCCGATTCGATCAGCGGGAGTCAAACAAAAAACACACACAAACTGAATGAAACCCACGTCCAGTCGTCGGGGCCGGTTCTAGCAGCTGCCCCGCGCCCATCAATCGTTTTCCGTGTGCTTGTGCAGGGCGGCGGTAATGCAGAGCGCACCGCCGGGTATGAAGCGCACAAAGTTGTCGCCCACCAGCGGTCCCATCGCGTACAGGCCGGGATGGGCCGTGCGCAGTACCGCGTTCGTGTACTTATCCACCTCGATTGGGTTGTTTTTGCAGTCGATTGGTTTGGTCGGATCTTCGCCGAGGCCCAGCCCCGAGGCGGCGCTTAGATTGGACGCCCCCAGCTGATGCTGGCAGTGACCGCCGCCCGCACTGAGCGCCGGTGCGTTGTAGTGCTGCTGCTGCTGCTGCTGCTTGTGATGTTGGTGGCGCGGTTTATCGGTGAGGTTGATGTGTTTGCATTTGGCACACATGTGCTTCAGCCAGTACAGCTTCCGGCCGAGGCAGGAGGTCAGCAGCTGCTCGGTAAACGTCCACATCGTGAGCGGCTGAACCGGGGGCCGGCCGAAGCACCGGTCTGGAGCCACCTGGTCGTCCTCCGTTTCCGAGTCGGGGCAGGCGTTGCCGTCCCCGCCCGCCGCCGGCTTCGTCAGCGTGGCGATGAAGCGAAGGTCGGGCCGGGACCCGATCAGTATCGCACAGTACGACACGTCCAGCACGCGCCGCTCGCCCGTCTTCAGGTGCTGGACGGTGACGCGGCCGGCCCCCGCCAGATCCACTAGCGTGTGCTCGGGCAGCGGGGTGTACAGGTCGTGCTTGCGGTTCGCGTCCTTCATCATCTTGTGCACCTCGTGGTACTCCGGGTACACGTTGCCCGGCAGCATCTTGTCCAGCCCGGCCGTCCGGTTGCGGTACACGTGCACCACCGGGATGCCGGACGAGCGGCAGATCGTGACGGCGTCGGCCGCACTCAGCCCCGCCCCCACGATCAGCACCGGCTTGAGCTGGGAGCGGCCCGGCTCGTCGTACTGCTCCAGCGCCCGCTCGAGATGGGGCAGCTCGTACTTCACCCACGGCATCTCCAGCCCCTCGCCCTTCACGCCGAGCCGGTTCGCCAGATCGGAGGCACCGTTTGCCAGGACGAGGTTTTGGCACACGATCGCGAACCGTTTGTTCGTCATTCGGTTGAATCTAACGGGTGGAAAGGGAAAAAAGCGAAAGGGGCTTAGTACAGCAAGTTCACGCTCAGGCCCTTGCCCGACAGGACTCACCCCGCTACGATCCACCGGCCGTGGCGGAAACGCTCCGGCAGCACCGTCTCGCACTTCCCGTCCAGCGGCACCACCGTCGTCACGATCGTTTCGTTCATGAAGTACCGCTCCAGCCCCATCTCCGCGACGTAGCTCGCGTAGTACTGGGCGACGCGCGAAATCAGTGCGCGCGTTTCCACCTCCTTCGACACCTGCCGCTTGAGCGAAAGGTTGCGGCGCGGGGGGCAAAGCAGCTGGACGTTCACCTTGCCGGTGCACTCGTCCAGCATTGCCACCACGCTCCCACCGTCAGCGTGCTGCTGCTGCCCCGTCATGCCATTATTTCCTGCTACGCTCGTGTTGTTGTTACCGTCCGTGCCGCTGCGATGACATTTGCTACACTTGCTGCTGCTTAAGGCCACTTACTGTTGCAGCGGGCGCAAACCGACGGCACCGGTTCGGACGTTACGGGTTCGTCACCGCCAGCCGCTTCCACCGATGGATGGCGTGATTCTCAGTCCGCGAACGGTAAGCCGGGCAGTGATATCCAGTCGGCGCAGGTTCGGATCCATTGCTTGCTGAGCTGTCCGGCGAACAGTGCATCCTGACCAAGGCCTTTGGAAGAGAACAGGTCCATGCAAAGCCCGTTGCTAGGTTGTCATTTTCAGCTCGCTTTTGACAGTTTTGTAGAGAACTTGTCATCACTTAGTGCCGTTCCTGACTTAAGACGGGTTGTATTTGCACTTTTGTACAAACTCACTTTTATTTTGCCACTTTACTTATACTTAACAGTGTGGTTGGCTTCTACTGATTTGCGAACTTATTTTTGCGCGGCGGACTGGACTGCGTGATTTTAACTGATACAACAACTATCTCCGTTCTAGCTCCGCGCGAGCTTCCTTTTATACGAAATAATTACATTGCGCTTATGGGCATATTTAGCTTATCCGCTCCGTTATGCATGATTACAATTAATTATCCTGCTCTATCTCCTGCATTATGCGTACGTGACTTTTTGCGTACATTAGGTAGTATCGTCCTTCCATGTGTATTATCCTACTGCGCAATTGGATGAACTCTATTAAATTTTCCCTATTTAACTAGTTGGTTCGGATTAGAACATATTGCACTTTTATGTCAAATATTTGTGTGCATCTAATTACAGTAATTTATGTTCTGATAATGTATAACCTAAAATTTTATACTTGTAAAAACTATTTCTTTTGAGTGTGTTGGTGAATACAATCACGCCACTTATCATGCTATTTCATTCTATCATTAGCTGTTTCATTCTATCCTTAGTGCGGTTTGTGTCTAGGATGTAATGAATTTGCTGCAGATAATTATAGCGGATGTTATACTAATAATTGTGTCATTGATATTCTAATCTAATTCTAATTTGCTAAGTCTAATAGTGTCGGGTGTCGAACCTATGCTACAGTTTCATGAAAAAGTGTTTACAAAAAACGGGTAATAGACGAACGAATTTTGTATAAAGAATATTCCAAAAATTCAATTTGCTGCGGCCAAACACTCATGGAGACATATGAAGAAGTAATTTGAGTCCACTTTGTATTCAGAAACATTGATGGACTTTTTCATTGTTTGCCATTCTGTAATCACGAATCACCACCGTTTGCATCGGTCTTTCCGGAGGAACCAAAAGCTTATTAGTCTTAAAACAGATACAGTACATGTCCCACTGTGCTTTACCATGGCTTTCTGTCCCATGGGTTTGTGTCAATTTACTCTAAACGCATCGACCTGTTCTCTTTCATAGATCTTGATCCTTACGGTGGCGAAGGCTGGCAGGATACGATGGCTGGGGCATGTTATGAGGATGCCCACCAAGAAGGTGTTCGACAGCGATCCCCAGTTCGGCATAAGGCGCAGGGGAGCACAGCGAACTCGATGGCTGGACCAGGTGAAGCGAGATCTGTCGGAAATCGGGTGTCTACATGGATGAGAGGCTGCAGCTAGGGACGGACCATCCTGCAGAATGATTGTTTACCGGGCCATGTCACGTCAACGTGCTTTATCGTGAGTAGGCCAACAAGAGAGAGCGAAATGAGATACAAAGGTAGACAAATAAGGGAGATCGAAGAAACTTACCGCTTAATTTTTGTGACATTTTATTAATTAAGGAATTTGATATAGGCGTAGCAATGCAGAAAGAGCAACCAGGTTTTGATGTGGTTCCTTAATTTTATTTATTTGTTTCTATCATCGAGCCACTATTGGCCTACACAACTTATTTCTATACGTTACAATACAACTAAGTGGTAAAACAAAAGACATTGAGACAAACTCTGCCGATATAAAATTAGTACAAAATAGTGGTCTTGACCTTGAAGGATTCGACTAGGTGCACGTATGTCAACGTGTTCAAGAATGGACCGAGCATCAATAGAACCGCAAAGTAGTTTATGTAGATATACACACTGTGCCACAATTCGTCTATATTGGAGGGACTCCAGTCTGAAAAGGAGGGACCTAGTGCGGTAACTGGGATAAGTACAATCGCGGGACCAAGGCAAACCAATAGAACAATGCGCGTAAAAACCTTCTTTGAATTGTTTCTATTGTATCTATAATGTACTGCTGTGTACGAGTCCAAAAAAATTTTGAAATCTTTACCAGCCCACAAAAAGAAACCCAATAAGCTATTCGCTTTAGAAATGCATAGCTCGTAATAATCTTGAAACGTTAATCTGCTGTCACAGAGTTAGGTCTAGGAACTAGTTTGGCTGCGACTTTACAGTCGTACTGTATCGGAAATCTTTTTCTCGAAAACATAATCACTGAGCATTTGTTGACGAGGACACTCAAACGATTTAGTTTGCACCAAGAAGTGAAGCTATGCAGACAGTACTGAAGTCTCAAGCAGTCATCAGTATCAGAAACAGGCGTGAAACTCTTGGAATCGTCGGCATGAAATAATTTCTGGCAGTTTGGAAGCGCGTAGACGATGTCGTTTATAAATATCAGAAAAACCAGTGGTCCAAAAATGCTCCCTTGTGGTACTCCCGAATCATTAATGAAAGGCGCCGAAAACGAGCAGTTTATTTTAAACCTGCATTGTTCTGTTGATGAGGCAGCTCGACAACCATTGAACTAAAGCATTGTTAATTTCTCTCTAATTTTGCTGCAAGCACTTAGCATGAAGATTTCTCGGTAGTTTGTAACATCGCTTCTATCAGCCTTCTTATCAACAGGAAAAATTCCTTAAATAGTGTCTGATTTTGAATATCCTTGAATATTCAACATATCCTGTACCTTTATAAACCAGAACTAGTGTCAGGCAATTGAAATTGCAGCCATATAATATGTGTTTAAGTGGTTTTATCTTTTGTTCTATGTGTGAATAAAAATGGTCAAAGTTAAAGTTAGTGTTCCTACTCAAAATCCAACAATAATGTGTAAAATACGATGCAAAATACGAAAATTACGTACATTCTAGTAAAACACTAAAAATAGTACAGTTGTGTGTATCTAAATAGTATCTAAATATTAATATATAATGTCCGTGGCCCCATGGTCTTTCATTTGAGGGGACGGACTTCAAATCGGTCGGTAATTCTACTATGAAGGAATTTACCAAAAAAACTGATAAGTTTTGGACAATGCTAAGGAACATTCGAGTTGAATGTCTCGATAATAGATGGTTGGACCGGGATGAAATTTGATAAGTGAATCGAGATCGAGAAATCGTACATAATGCTGGTGGATCCAGCCAATTTTGTTACCAGCCGACTGTCCCGACAACTCCAGAGGGCTTGGGATTATTCCAACTAATAACAGAAACATACTCTCTCGTTTTGCCCAACAAAGCAGACACACCGAGGCTCATGCTGATTTCGTTGCATGGGACGACTAGCAAGCATGTCATGACCATCGCGATCTTCATCGCCAGACAATTGACTTACCAAAAGCTCGTTGAAAAACGGTCACCAATCCGGTCACACAAGCTGTGTGAGTATCAGCTCCAATCATCACAGTTGAGCACGCGGCGTAGACATGGATTTTGTTTCAGTCATGGGTTTTGTTGATAGTGTTAGTGATATATTTCAGCACTTGTTTGGATAGCAAGAAAAGGGGAGTCGTTTACATTTGGCTATGGAAATGTAATCTTCGTCACATCGTCGTATTTTGCGAGCATTATTTTCGTCAAGTCTCTCAAACGCACCTTATGCTCTAGATTGTGCTCTCCCCTGTTTCGATTCGGTGCTGAGGTGAAAATGTTGCTAGCGCAATGCACTAAAAATGATCCAAGTAATCATGCTTAGGGAACCATAAGTGTAAAGGTATAAACGATTCAATGTCTGGTGATACGTGTAGTAAGATAACGTCCGATAAATGAAATACACGTCAAACGAAATTATAAAAATAAAAGAAAGTGTTAAAACACGTTTAATAATGCATGAAAAATAAAAGATGCATTGCCTTGCAGGATGCATTCGAAATGAAATTTGAATGAATGGATCAATGAAACAAACCTCACGTTTCTAGGGCATACTTTTTGTGTTTATTGCAATAAAAAAAGTATTTTCAAACTTTTACTTCGATACCCTTACTCTGCGTTTTACTTCTCTCTTTGTTGAAGAATAACATTATTATTTGTTTGTTCCATGCACTACAGGTTAGGTATGGTAATTCTAAAAATCTACTTTAAACTATGCATTCTGATCTTTTTCGATCTTTTCATCGCATCAGATACAATTTTGACGGACCTCCTTGATCAATAACTCATTTTCGCCGGATAGTCACTCCTTGCTGCGGAGAAACGCTTCATAATAGGGTTGAACATATGACGGGCACGTTATTGAGTCGTTCGAATTGACGACTGTACCACGGGACCGGCCATCAACATTACAATCTGCATAAATTGTATAGCCTTGCATTTGAAAAGTTGTGCACATATGTATAAGTACGGCGCCTGTTTTACATATTCTTTAGCTATTTTTGTTAAGCTAAGGGCTTTCGTGGTCTATGTTCACTATCACGTGTAAGAACTTATTACCAATTAACTGCTGGTAGTAAGCAAAATGTCATTTTTAAGAACGGAAATACATTTGGTAACAATTATTAAACGTCCATTCGAATGCATTTGTTTCGTATTTCAATTAATGGATAAAATAAAAGCGTACTACTAACATAAAAAGGTCGATAAAGATCATCAGTTGATGATTCAGAACTCAATTCTCTACGAAACCAACAGAATTGCAAGCTGCTTGACACGTTCTTATGACGCAATAAGAAGACGAATAAGACGCAAATTATAAGACCGTTCTATTCTGCCAAACGTAACAAGAAATCAATGAATAAAATCAGATTTTCCAGTTTTCGAAAACAAAAATAACACTTCAGAATTTGCCAAACTCATTAGTAATCGCTTTACTCGTCAGATTGATTCTCAGGCAAATTATCTTTAATGGTGGTCATTCGGATGGTCAAAGACCCAATATCAAATCCTCTAGCAATCAAACATTGCCGCATGAAGAAACAGAAATTTTGAGCAGTCATGTGAAGCAGATTTCGACCCTCATCATCTACACTGTCCAGATCTGTTGTATGATCGAGAAGATACATGAATGCAGGCATCGACTTCTTGTGACAAACGTTTTTACCTTTCGGAAGTAATCTCATGATCATTGCGATGAGTCTGTTGGTGATGGTCATATTGGTCTTGAGATGAATGTATCTGAGCATAGAGACGTTTCCTTCATGAACTGAATAAGCCAGAGCAGCTTCGAGAATGTATCCATCATGCAGGATATTTTTTGCATCATATTCAGGCAACGGTAATCGAACGTTGCTAGATGAGAGTACACAACATACCTCAGGAGAAATATTGTCGTTCAGTGGTGGAATGATTGGACAATAGTCGCCAGGAATATCAGCTTTCTCGTTCATAGGAATGTTTTCTTGCATGCAAATCTGTTGAAAAACGGCTTTGAATGAGATAAGCTTGTTGTTTTGTATGGTATATTTGAGAGCAGAAATAAGTCCAGCGATGTTGTTCATTTGAGGTAGAGGAATACCACGATCTTCGATAAAATGAACTATTATTTTGTGAGCATTGTTTTCGAATGCTATCTTGAAGAAGCGAGTAAACTCTTGCTCAGAAATCCTAGAAGGATCGTTGATTTGCAATACAAATTGTTTGAATACTTTCAGGAAATCTTCAGCTATGCAAAACTCAAGCACTGTTTTAGAATCTAATTCTTCGTGACGAGAAAAGATGTCAATGTGCTGTTCGTTGAGTAAATAATCGACAACACGAATGTTAAGACGATTTGAAATAGGTTTGGAGCTTTCGGTTGATTGAAGATATTCTCCATAATACCCAATGCCAGTCAAGATATGACGCAAGTTGTTAGAAAGAATCTGTTGAAGAAGTATCTGTTCGTTGACTGTCGCTCCAGTTGATAAAACTCTTGGGACTGTATTCTCGTATCGTTCGGCGAATGCGTAATCCAAGGCACTCCATCCAAACAGATGGTCTGTTGTGTTAATGGACTTAATAGACATCGTATCGAGCAACAAGTTTACTATTTCTAAATATGGGTACGTAACTGCCAAGTGAAGCGGTAAACGAGCCACAGCATCTTTCACCAATGCAGCTGATGGATTATTTGTCAGTATCTCGTCTACTAGATCATCTGATCGATTTACAACAGCCATGTGAAGATCATTTTCTTTGCTTTGTCTAAAAATGATTCGATTGAATAAGTCACGCATTTGATACAATTCACCATTCCAATATGCCCACGAATGGAAGAAACTCTCGTTTCTCATGCGGTTCTTGTTATCGTTCATCCAGCAAGCCGCGAAGTACTCAGCAAGTATTCGATGAGTAAACTGAGGAATGTCATTTCGAACTTCTTTGATGAACATAGTCTTTTCATTGCTCTCAACTATGAGTTTCATACATTCCAATGCTTCCTGTTTTTCTAAATTATTCAACACCTTGGCTGCATTTTGTTTGTCAAGCAAAAACATCCATGCCAGCAAGCCGTATTGGTTTTTGGTTAACCGGAACGTATTGGTTGTGTCTTGAGCTCCATCAATTTGAATGGAGTAGTTCTCAGTCATCTCACATTCGTTCCTGTGTAGCATGTTATCCAACAAATCGAACCAAATCATGTTGCCATGTTTTAACAAATACTCCAAGGTTTTACCAGAGCGATTCTCTTCCTCATTCAAAACAATGTAATGAAACACATTCCAGCCATTTGATGCGTTTACATTAGCTAAGTTGCACCCATTGGAAGTCAAACAATGCATCATGAGGAAACAACCATTTTGAGCAGTCATGTGGAGCAGATTTCGACCCTCATCATCTACACTGCCCAGATCTGTTGTATGATCAAGAAGATACATGAATGCAGGCATCGATTTCTTGTGAAAAACGTTTGTACCTTTCGGAAGTAATCTCATGATCATTGCGATGAGTCTGTTGGTGATGGTCATATTGGTCTTGAGATGAATGTATCTGAGCATGGGGACGTTTCCTTCGTGAACTGAATAAGCCAGAGCAGCTTCGAGAACGTATCCATCATGCAGGATATCTTTTGCATCATATTCAGGAAACGGTATTCGAACGTTGCTAGAGGACAGTACACAACATACCTCAGGAGAAAGATCCCCGTTCAGTGGTGGAATGATTGGAGCACAATAGTCGTCAGGAATATCAGCTTCCTCGTTCATAGGAATGTTTTGATGGACACAGAGTTGCTGAAAGATGGCTTTGAATGAGATAAGCTTGTTGTTTTGTATGGTATATTTGAGAGCAGAAATAAGCCCAGCGATGTTGTTTATTTGGGTTAGAGGAATGTCGAGATCTTCGATAAAATGAACTATTATTTTGTGAGCATTGTTTTCGAATGCTAGCTTGAAGAAGTGATTAAACTCTTGCTCAGAAATCTTAGCAGGATCGTTGATTTGCAATACAAATTGTTTGAATACTTCCAGGAAATCTTCAGCTATGCAAAACTCAAGCACTGTTTTAGAATCTAATTCTTCGTGACGAGAAAAGATGTCAATGTGCTGTTCATTGGGAAAATAATCGACAACACGAATGTAAAGACGATTTGCAATTGGTTTGGAGCTTTCGTTTGACTGAAGCCATTTTCCGTAATGATGTAGCCCATACAACAATTGATACAAGTTGTTTGAATGTATCTGTTGAAGAAGTATATGTTCGTTGACTGTCGCTCCAGTTGATAATACTCTTGGAACTATATCTTTGTATCGTTCGGCGAATGCGTAATCCAAGGCACTCCATCCAAACAGACCATCTGTTGTGTTAATGGACTGAACAGACATCTTATCGAGCAACAAGTTTACTATTTCCAATGATGGGTACGTAACTGCCAAGTGAAGCGGCAATCGACCCACAGCATCTTTCACCAATGCAGCTGATGGATTATTTGTCAGTATCTCGCGAACTAGACCAAGTAATTGATTTACAACAGCCATGTGAAGATTATTTTCTTTGCTTTCTCTTAGAATGATTCGATTGAACAAGTCACGCATTTGATGCAGTTGACCATTCCAATATGACCACGAATGGAAGAAACTCTCGTTTCTCATACGATTCTTGTTATCGTTCATCCAACAAGCTGCAAAGTATTCAGCAAATATTCGATGAGTAAACTGAGGAATTTCATCATGGATTTGTGTAATGATTCCTGTTTTTTCAATGCCCTCACGTACTTCTTTTATGAAGTTATTTATTTGGATGTTTTCATTTGATGTCAACAGTACCCCTCTTTGCTTTTGGTCAAACATCACCTGCATAGCTAATAAAATGTGTCGTTTTTTAATTTGATCCCAAAACTTATCGTTTATTGCCTTTTGGTGAGGGTAGTCTAAGATGTATTCCGGTAATCCATTTTTGTGACTGCATAAAATTCTTAGTTTTTGATTGATGAAATTTTCGATAAGTGTTAAAAGATCTACATTTGCTTTATAAAACATCGCTTTTGGAATAGTACGGCGCCTTAAGTCCATGTTTTTTTGTGCTATTGGTAGATTTATAATGCATGCCATATTAAGAAATAAAGGTATACGCTTCAAATTTCCTAAATATTCTACTATCACGTAATAAAGGTAACCTAAAACCTTATCCCGCTTACTCACGTCGCATTGTTTATAACCTTCTAGTTCATGCATCAAATAATTGTGAACAAATTGCAGCTGATCGTGCTGTGATAAAAGCTTGAGATAATGCATTCTGCAGTTAGAAAATGTACTTTTTAACTGTTCCATGTAGTCGTACGGTCTAGTTGAGATGAACAGAGCTCGAATACCTTCCAATCTTGCAAGTCTTCCAAAGAATTGTACTACGAACTCTTTATAGAAAGGAGCAGTCTCGTCAAGCCCATCGAATAAGATAATCAGTTGGTTTTGGTTGAACTTCTGCTGGAAAACCTTCAGCTCGATCAACTGTGCGAATGTTAATTCTAACGTTTTTGTTTTACATGTATTTACATGTATTGGAAGTGTTCCGTTGACTATCGTCAATAGCTCTGCAGCATGATCAGCTTGGTCGCGGAACACATCCGTTGATTCAATCGAAAAGCTATAAACGTTAGGAACAAAATGGGTAAGGTGGATCAAACGGTAAAGAAATCGAACGATGGCGATATCATCAAGCAACTTAATGTCAGATTTTTGCCATCTTTTGTAATCGGTGCAATACTGTGAAGCATTCATTTGAATAACATACAGTGAAGGATCATCGATCGATAAAGCATATGTAAGCCATGTGAAATATGTTGACTTTCCTACTCCAGCTTCATCAAGTAAAAGATGTACTTTCGTTTCATCGTGCTGCTTGAAAACATCAGGAATCGCATATTGTACATCATCATTTGCGAATGAAACCGATGCGACCATTTGAGAAAACTCATCACTCTTGAACCGGATATTGTCAAGGAATATTTTTTGAAATTCGACCATATAATAGTAACCAAAGCTTTTCCCCTCTTCTTTTAAATCTTTTGCATTTTCTCCAACATATGGATCAACGGTGCGCGAAATATACCTTGGCTTGATTGCTTCAAAGTTCTGTTCCTTCGATTCAATATATTTAATGTGATCTAGTTCATAATAATTGTACAAGAACTTACACACGAAGCTTAAGCCATCATCATCATTTACAATACCATTCAGCGATATCGTGGTTCCGAAAAGATTCAATGTTGTTGTGCAATATTTTGCGTACAGCTTTTGTCTTGCCTTTTCGGTTAGATCACGTACGTAAAAACATTCTTCATCTGAGCGTGCTTTAAGTACTTCTTCGATTACTATAAACTTTATCTTATATTCTTTGGCATATCTTTGAATTTCTGGCAGTATCGATTTCTTCGACCGATCAATGGTCATTATAATGGTGTAAGAGATGGGATCTACTTCTGCAATGAACTCAAATAAACCACGGAGTACATCACGTATATCTTCCTCAAAATCACTCGCTGCATAGTGTATGAATAGTGCATTGCATTGAAGCAATGCAACGGTCTGGGATGCAACAAGGGAATACACTATGATATCCAATGTGGTATAATATTGGTAACGTTCATAAGCGGACTCATCGCTGAGAAACTCGTACAGTTCAGTGTGTTGAAGTCGATCTGATCGAACCACAATGTATCGATACATATATTGCCATCGACTAAGGTTACACTGTGATTCAATTTGGAATCTAGAAAGGTTATAATTCACTTTCATACTGATAAACTGTTGTTTCAAATAGTTCAAATCCATAGAAATAGGTTGGGACAAGCTCATCGAATCAAACAGTCGCATGAACATAATGTTATGCGCTGTCTTTCTATCGTCGACCCAGTGTGGCATTATTTCTAGAACACTGTTGTGTAGCTGGTCCCCGTTCAAGGATCCACAAACAAGCATAAACTCTTTGTAAAATTTCTGTATAACACGATTCACTTGATCGTAGAAAAATGATTCGTCGTGCGTGGAAGTCGGTGGAGCCTTTGTTTGAAAGAAGGACTTATCGATCATGAATTGCATCTCTTCCCAGTTCACGCAACTATCGTCACACTGCTTCGCTCTTATAAGCCTATCATATTCACTCTTAAGAACAGCTCGCAACTTCCCCAAGATTGATGATTCACATGCAGTTAGTAATCGTTGGCTTAGTTTAAACTTCCCTGTGCCTCCTTCTAGTTCCTCGACACACACAGAAATCAGATCGACGAATGCGTTTAACGAAGAATAATTCGATTTAATTTCTGTGTTGTAACGAACATGTAGTACGAGCATCTGTCCTAGCTTTTCTATACTTGCTTGCCGTAATGCATCAGTCAGAGCATGAAATTGTTCCTCAGAGCTGAAGCTGTAACACGTTGCTCCTATGGCGTCGCAAAAGGAAAGTATCTCGCTGCTGTCCTGTGGCCGTAATGTTAATTTTTGTTTCAATTTGTTGTCAATCGTTGCATTAGTGCACAGCAGGTATGTATGCGAACCTGTGCTCGATCTTTCATATCCTTCCAGGTACGAAATGAAGTACTTAGCGATTGAAAATGGCCCATTGGAGTTCCATTTCGTGAGCAGCGTTCCTTCCGTAATGGCTGGTCGCTCTTTTCGAGTTGGCGTGTACGGATGGTTTGGATGTATTTTTTTCGATTTCGTTGGCTTTTCGGATGGATATTTATGTTTAGCTTGTATGTAGACAGTACCTTCCGGTATCGTTGGCGATGTGTAGCGAAACACCAGGTCGTCGAACTTTCCTGCATCTGGAACCTCCATCTTCAACTCAAATTGGGGCAACTTTCCTTGGCGGTGCAATGCGAATGCCCGGAAAAGAATGATAATCGTCAATCGAATGTGGTAAACGGCGCCTTGTAAGGGGGATCTTTTGTCATTGGTAGGGGCCATATTTCGTTGCTGAAAGCAATGTAAAATAAACATATTACGGCTGCAGCTTAAGGTTGAATGATAAAAGATCTGTTAATTTCGTTTTATATGGAAACGTATCTTTACCTTTGATAAAGATGAGTAGCTTCCTAAAACTATCAAAATGATAGCCTCGGTAAAATTTCCGCGAGACCTTGGTCCTCAAAAAAACGTGATGAAAGCTGACTTGTTGAAATTTTGTAGAACCAGTTGTACAGATGTTTCCATTGGATTGTTTTGTACTTTATCCTACGATATTTGACAATATAAAATACAATAAGTTATGTGCAAAACGTTTTTTACTTGATTAACATTGACACAAATTAAGGGTTGAAATTTAATCCTAGTCCTAAAAGATACTAATTTTTATCATAAATAATAAATGAATCGATCCCGTCGTACAATCGTCAACTCGTAGAACTTAATACCGTACCCGCCATGGGTTCAAGCTTCATATGAACCGTCCCCCCGTAGGTTCCTTGAATAACTCCTAATTTAAGAGGACGACTGACCATGAGATGAATGATTGAAAGTAGTTCATAATTCTATTGCTATACACATGCTCATGCTGTTGTTCTAGTGGTGGAGTGGTACATAATTACGAAACACGTACTTTTGTTCATAAAGTTCCGTTGCTTTCGTCTGATGTTAGCTAAACAAGCCTGGGGCAGATGGTAAAGCTATCACCCTCTATGATTTTGCATATTTTATGTATGTCTCAATTACTATAAAATTATGAGAAACCAATAATACTCTCTGCAAAATTATTCTGATATTTGAATAGGTTAATCCGGACCGTAGAGCGCTTGGCCTAGGTTATGTAATACGCAGATAACCACCCAAAATAGTCGATGGGCCAATAATATCTTGTATCAAATGATTTTAGCTTCATATAAGCTAATATTGGCAAGTTACGTGGTCATTTTGCTTTAAAATGACATCCGCTTTTCAATGGACCGCGTACATTTCATGCCTTTTATCACATTTATGCATGGTGTTCCGAGATTTTAAAAGATATCTGTCCAAGGTGCCGCAAAGTCAGATAATAGGTGAAAATATGAGGTGTCCGACTTTAGGCTGTATGTGTTTTTGATCATCCAGTCAAGTTTCATCCGTTAAAATATTCATCCGTATGTTTTAGCTACTACAATTTCTAGTTCTTTGCAATAACCACATGTGTTGCCCAAAGAATTCGCACAATTTTTGTTTGTGAAACTAATTTTCTTCTTCCGTTTGTTGGGAATGGCGCAGATAGCTTTTGATGATGCAGCAATATCGAATACAATTGTCAAATGTTATTCTACTTTCAATATCTCAATCTCGTCATACCTTCTCATAATAATCATCCTTCATACGCGAAATTTGGACAAAAAATTATTGTGAAGCGTTTCGCAGGCCATTTCAATGAAAAACCATCACAAAACAACTCGTCGTTTTCCTCAACCGTTCCTCCCCTGCTGGTCATGTTAGGTAATACAAGCGTCACGGGTGTCCCGATCATAGCCATTTATTCAAATATGTTTGAGTACAGTTCCCAGAACTGCAATTCATCTTTGAAAACTTCACCTACTACAGGTGTTTTTCAAATTGGATAGAGAAGTAATGTCTCAAAAGAGCTTTCGATGTGTCCTGTTGATGGTGAGTGACTACACGAGCTTAAAAAGTCACATCTAAAAACACTTCACATCGAAAAACTCGTGGTTCAACGCTCAATTTCAATCCCACAGCCATTTACTTACACAGTGCTGTTTGGGATGGTTTTATCAACGTTATCGAATCAAAAATCTAGGAAAACTTCACTCACAAATAAGAACTCACTCTTCACACATCAATTCTGGTTCATTCGTCAATCATTCATATCACGCATTGTTTTTCCATGTTTACACAGAACTACAGTTTTACTTGCACACGAAAAATTGAGAAATTGACAATCATTTCAAGAATTCAGTCCTTAGTAACACTTGAATAGCAATTGCTCATTCACGTTCACAAACTAGGTGTGTACACTTCAACGGTTGGTATGAAACTTAACGCTTCTTTCGACCGTCTTTGGCTGATTAGGTTACAAAATGTATCTAAAATTCGTAGAATATCGTTATCTGGTGTTTGCACCATAGATTACTGATAATCCCACCCGAGCGAATTTATAAAACTAGATTAAAGGATAACAGCGATAACGCTCGAACCTCTGATCACACAGTGATGAGCACGCATAAAATAAGCTTCGTAACTAGCGTAACATAACTGGTCAAAGTTTGATTCCATTATCGTTGTACCATTGAAACACGTACATGCTACATATAGCTACAGTCAGTTAACTAGATCTGACTCAACACATAATTGGATGAGATTGGATAGTCATGAGATTTCATGTACAGTTAAGTTATTATGCATCCTGTCATTTAAATGATCGCAAAAAAACTTCCCATTGCATGCATCCCTGAGTTTATCAGGGGTACTCATGATATGGCGATACTTTCCTGACTATTTCTTAGTCGCATCTCAAAATAGCTTAAAACAGTGCCGAAAATGTCATTAAACTAATTATAAAAAATCTCGACTGAAGCAAAGTGAATGTCAGCGTCATGTTCTCAACTGTGATGATCAGAGGTGAGAATCAAACAGTTGTTGAGGCCAATCACATGCTTGATGACATTTTTTCTTTATGATAATCACGACATTCTTGGAACATTCTTGGCGAGTGCTTCCAAGCAACAAAATGAGCATGATTGCTCGCTCTGTGTGTTTTGATGATCTGTTGGGGGTAGAATGATAAAACATTTGTGCAAAAACGCATGCTCATTATGTTGCTTGGGACCACACGAACGCACGGCTTATCTTCCATGACTGGTTGCACAAAATGTCATCAAGCGTGTGATGGTCGCAACAACTGTTTTAGTCTCACTTCTGCTCATCATAGTAGAGCTCGTGACGCTGACAGGATTTCGTTTCAGTCAGGATTTTTGATACTGATTATCAAAATTGCATGAGTACATGACGCTGTCAGGGATTTTGTTTTAGTCAGAAATTTGTATGACATTGACAGTAACATTTTGCATTTTGCACTGCAGACAACGTCATCAGCAACGAAATCTGAGGATATATTATGCGGGGAATCTTGCATACTATGGGCTTCACCATCTATAGAAATCCACAAGATTTTGTATTTTTACGATTTTTAGGAGCTCAAATTTAATGCCATTAGCTACCCAACACATCCATAGGCTCTAGTAAAGCTTTGAATTACAAAACTGCCCAATGGTAGACCGTACGTATGGCAGCAAACCACGGTACCTTACCATTCGGGTACCAAATGCCAAGCCGCATTAGAGCGGAATTCACCACATGTAGCCTCCTAATTGCCCAGAAGCATCTCTCATGCCTTTGTGAAATAATATCAAAACAAACAGGGTTTCGGATATTTAAATTATATTTAAGTGGAAAACCACTATTAGCTGGAATGATTATTTGAGTTTCTTTTTTTCTGTATTATATTTTCAACTTTCCATAAAAGAAGAGCAAAACGTAACAGCTTACGGTAAAGACGTAATGTTTTGATTCGCAACGTTTGATTTGCGGGGTGTTTGTTTGTTTGTTTTCCAACTGTTTTCCATAGTGTCGATTGTGCGTTGGAGAGTGCATGGCAAGCAGGTAGAATGTGGTATAATTTCTTACAAGTTCTATAATCTTCTCTCTACAATAAGAGATATTAATGGCTAATAATAAAACAAAACACGCTCCATTCTCCAAACCTTTCAACAAACACATGCACACACACAAACACGATTGACGACGATGATATCGTGACAATACAATTTAAGTAACAGTTTATATGTGCAACTTGTGAAACGATAGGTGCTGTAGTAGAGAAGATCAGTAAAAGTGTGTATGTTTGGGTGCATTGTAAATGTCGGCGTTTGGCTTTGAGTCTACCCTGCTTTGAATTGAATAAAAGACAATTTTAATTTCACTCCTCCAACTGTAGATGTATGGAAACGAAGCGGTTGGATAATCAATGAAAAAGAAATAGTGCAACGCTTACACGACGGTGGAAAACGATTGGAAAGTACAACATATGCCGGGTTCGTTCGAGCGCATTACCACGGATCGCTCTCGATCGCACCCGAACGTACTCGTGGACTAGTTCTAAAACGTACAAAGATCAGTCTCTAGGTTGTCGCCTCTTGCTACTAGGTTTGTTCATATAGGTTTCCTACTCGATCTCCACTAACAGCTCTTACACCTCATCCACCTGCAATCGGGTGTACATTACCTAGGATGAACGTAATTACTTGAGAATTCGGTTACATTCCTAAGAAAACGGGTGTACAATAATCGCACAACGGGCAATCGCATTCAGCGCCACGGGAACGATACATGAGAGATATAAATTGAAGAGCGGTTGGTTGGTTGGTTTGAGTTTTCTTACACATTATTTCCAACATGCCGCCTACCTTTGCATATATCCACATCTGCACAAAATGTTACACACGTTGGTAATTACAGGTTGGGTCCGTTTTCTACACTACCGAGGTACGTCGCCTGCACGGTAGCAGGAAGTAAATGTATGTATATAGAACCGGGTATATGCTTACATCCAGCTTCCCTAATCTAACTGCCTGCCCTTGTGTTTCTGTCAAATCAACAGGAAAGTATGATGAGAGTCGTCTCTAGCAACTGGAATCGGATGGTTGGATGGGACTCGTACCAAGCGGCCAAGGCAGGTTTAGGTTCCGCGCTAGTGTTCGGTTGCTTTAAAATGGGGTTTTACAACGATGGCAGTAGGACACTACGGACAAAATAAGGAGGCCCACCGCACTACACTCAACCGTGTTGAATGTAAAACAAAAGCATTTCGATCGCGTGTACCACCGATCCTGTCTCACTAGACCGGGTCGATGTGTAGTGTGTGCAAGCGTGGATTGCTTCCTGAAAAATAAATTATCTCTAACGTAAAATGCTCTACATAAGTAAAGCCGAAACTAAATCACAGACGGGCAATAAGTGTACTCCAAACCGAAGTGAAGCTTTGAAAGAGGCAAAGAAAAACTCTAGACCGAAGCTACCATTAAAGCGGAACACCGCGCAAGGCGGATATTGTGTCGGCCCTTCGGTCGGCTCTAACAGTTTCGCCGTATCTCGTCGAGCCCGGCAGCTTAGTGCTATCCGTAGTAGAGTATTTGTGGGGCGTAGATTGCGCGCTGGGAATGTTTTTGGGGCATGCAAGGCGGATTTGTTGTGGGGGGTTTTTCCCTCTTCCCGGGTGCGAAAACCAAGTGCATCTAGGTATGGATTGAAGGACATTGGGGGGGAAGTCAAGTTTAAAATAATATAAACAATTTATCTACGTGAAAACTAATCTCTTCGACTGCCTCTTCCCCTAGTCGGTTTTGCTGCACCCGAAACGAGCAACAATCTTCCTTTGATTGATACAAACAAATTGAACTACACTTGCTGCCGTGCCGTACGACGGTGCAACAGAACCGCTCCGTTAAACATGAGTATTAGCATTACGTGCGATTAGAACTTCGGTCGGTTAGATTTAAAAAAATATATATACACATACGATAAGCTACTAACAGCGGCAGCTTCAATTGACGTATTCGGTGAACTGATCATCCACGCCGTCCCAATCATCAATCAACGTGTTTAACGCTTCCCTACCCATCGTAGCTACCCGGGTTGTTATTCGTCCAACGAAAACCCTCATTCCCGTGTGGCAGAAGGTGACGCTGGTGCCGATATAATGATGATAATAACACAATTTATCGGTTAGCATTTTCTTCGTTTTTGTGCAGGATCTGCCACAATGGACGCATTTCGCCACGCACTGCAGACACGTGGCGGGAGCGAACACATACCCATAACGATCGAAAAACCCACTCGCGAGGGGCCCGATTCGATCAGCGGGAGCCAAAAAAAACACACACAAATTGAATGAAACCCATGTCCAGTCGTCGGGGCCGGTTCTAGCAGATGCCCCGCGCCCATCAATCGTTTTCCGTGTGCTTGTGCAGGGCGGCGGTAATGCAGAGCGCACCGCCGGGTATGAAGCGCACAAAGTTGTCGCCCACCAGCGGTCCCATCGCGTACAGGCCGGGATGGGCCGTGCGCAGTACCGCGTTCGTGTACTTATCCACCTCGATTGGGTTGTTTTTGCAGTCGATTGGTTTGGTCGGATCTTCGCCGAGGCCCAGCCCCGAGGCGGCGCTTAGATTGGACGCCCCCAGCTGATGCTGGCAGTGACCGCCGCCCGCACTGAGCGCCGGTGCGTTGTAGTGCTGCTGCTGCTGCTGCAGCTGCTTGTGATGTTGGTGGTGGCGCAGTTTATCGGTGAGGTTGATGTGTTTGCATTTGGCACACATGTGCTTCAGCCAGTACAGCTTCCGGCCGAGGCAGGAGGTCAGCAGCTGCTCGGTAAACGTCCACATCGTGAGCGGCTGAACCGGGGGCCGGCCGAAGCACCGGTCTGGAGCCACCTGGTCGTCCTCCGTTTCCGAGTCGGGGCAGGCGTTGCCGTCCCCGCCCGCCGCCGGCTTCGTCAGCGTGGCGATGAAGCGAAGGTCGGGCCGGGACCCGATCAGTATCGCACAGTACGACACGTCCAGCACGCGCCGCTCGCCCGTCTTCAGGTGCTGGACGGTGACGCGGCCGGCCCCCGCCAGATCCACTAGCGTGTGCTCGGGCAGCGGGGTGTACAGGTCGTGCTTGCGGTTCGCGTCCTTCATCATCTTGTGCACCTCGTGGTACTCCGGGTACACGTTGCCCGGCAGCATCTTGTCCAGCCCGGCCGTCCGGTTGCGGTACACGTGCACCACCGGGATGCCGGACGAGCGGCAGATCGTGACGGCGTCGGCCGCACTCAGCCCCGCCCCCACGATCAGCACCGGCTTGAGCTGGGAGCGGCCCGGCTCGTCGTACTGCTCCAGCGCCCGCTCGAGATGGGGCAGCTCGTACTTCACCCACGGCATCTCCAGCCCCTCGCCCTTCACGCCGAGCCGGTTCGCCAGATCGGAGGCACCGTTTGCCAGGACGAGGTTTTGGCACACGATCGCGAACCGTTTGTTCGTCATTCGGTTGAATCTAACGGGTGAAAAGGGAAAGAAGCGAAAGGGGCTTAGTACAGCAAGTTCACGCTCAGGCCCTTGCCCGACAGGACTCACCCCGCTACGATCCACCGGCCGTTGCGGAAACGCTCCGGCAGCACCGTCTCGCACTTCCCGTCCAGCGGCACCACCGTCGTCACGATCGTTTCGTTCATGAAGTACCGCTCCAGCCCCATCTCCGCGACGTAGCTCGCGTAGTACTGGGCGACGCGCGAAATCAGTGCGCGCGTTTCCACCTCCTTCGACACCTGCCGCTTGAGTGAAAGGTTGCGGCGCGGGGGGCAAAGCAGCTGGACGTTCACCTTGCCGGTGCGCTCGTCCAGCATTGCCACCACGCTCCCACCGTCACCGTGCTGCTGCTGCCCCGTCATGCCATTATTTCCTGCCCCGCTCGTGTTGTTGTTACCGTCCGTGCCGCTGCGATGACATTTGCTACACTTGCTGCTGCTGCTTAAGGCCACTTTCTGTCCGGTGCGTTTGGCACGCTTCGTCTGCTCGCTGTTGCAGCGGGCGCAAACCGACGGCACCGGTTCGGACGTTACGGGTTCGTCACTGCCAGCCGCTGGCACCGGTGGATGGCGCGATTCCCAGTCCGCGAACGGTAAGCCGGGCAGTGACATCCAGGCGGCCAGCGACAGGGTGCGCAGGTTCGGATCCATCCGATGCCAGGAGCCGCCCGGCGGTCCGCGTCCCAGCACAAGATGGTCAATCTGTCAGAGGGAGAGAGGAAAAAAACAAATCGAGAGAAACACGATTAGCTTCTGTTTGTTTACAGACACACACAGGTGGGCGAAATGAAATTGGAGATAAATTAAAGGTTCACGATTCAATCGGTGTTTGCGTAATGGCTACGCAGCAGAAACACTATTTGGTGCAAACGTGTGACTGTACCCATTATTTGCTGAACACCATTTTTATGCACCGTTTGCACGAAATGAAAGATCCCCGCACGCTTGGTCCACCCCAGTGCCCGCTGGGATGAGTGGCACGTGTTACTTACTAGCGCCTAATGAACAAAAAAAAATAATAATACAATAACAGAACATCACACACACGCACAGAGAGACACAATTAATGTACTCTTAAAATTGCTTCGCGGATACAATTGTCACCAGCAGTGGCAGCAGTTGGTGGATTATTGCACGCGTGCAATCAAGCGGCACAGCACACAGGGTGGTTGTGTGCGGCTCCCGGTTCACTATCGATTCGCAGCGGCCCCCCGGCAGCGTTTGCATATCAAATCGAGCATAAACATTGTGCGGTGGCGCGTACAGCGTGATATGGGGGCACACGCTCAGCTCGGCGGCAAACTGTTACTTGCAAGCGTGGGAGGAAGCGAGACGAGCGAGATGCAGCGCCGCCAAAGCGAACGTGCCTTAACGTTTGTTTTTAATAAGGGCTGGGTAGGAAAAGCGCTACTGATGGCACCGATCTGTGCGCAGGAAATAAGGATGAGCTATTGCATGTGTGCAGTGTGGAATATTGGCAGGGTTTATTGTCAAAGTTGGTGAAATATTTTTTCCCCCAAAATTGTATTCTAAGTGCTCGCACGATTTACGTAGCTGTTGATACAATTGCCAGTATTCACGCTACGATATGTGTTTAAAGATGTTTTATTAATTAAAATCAATTGCTAATTAATTATATCTATCAAATTCCGTATAATATTGTGTTTTTTTTTTCAATGTAGGAGAAACGGTCCAGAAAGGCCATACAGGGTGAGATGTTTTTCAACAGCTGACAAATATTGTATTTGGATGACAGTAATGGTTTTGTTCTTCCACATGATTTTCAACACATGTCAAGCTGAGTTGAGTTTTTTGTGATTCGTTGAAAATCGTGTGTAAGAAATGAAATGTTTATTATGATACAGATACACTATTTGACAGCTGTTGAAAAACATCTTGGCGGTGATGAATAATGATGTGCACATTCGAAAGTGACTTGAAAAATCTTGTATTGCTTGTTTTGAATTTTTTTATTGATACAGGGAAACAAAGGAAAACTAATAAAAAAACACTGTTCTATATTTTTTACCATTTTTTATATTCTAAGACATTTGACTAATTGGCTCAAAAAAACCCTCAAAAAAATAGATCGAATTGAACGACTCAAATTAAAAATTTAACTAACTCGTTGCAAATCTTCTTCAAAGAGAGATAAAATAAAAGGGTAAAGGAAGTTGATAAAAATGTGTAGTGTGACCCGCAGTAGGTTTAAGTACGATTTGAAAGTAGCAATACGGTAAACTGCTAAGCTGACACAATTTAATTCCGGAAATCGTGCACGATCTTGTCGAACGTTTTACGGATAAAAAACTTTGCATCTTGGGGAAAATTAAGTATACCGTGCTTCAAGTGCTTCAAACACACAGAATGAATGATCGAAATGTAAAAAATATACATATGTAAACAATATACAATATGATCATCATTTCATGAAACATCACAATTGTGCTTACACTTTCTGGGGCACCCTGTACAGCAGGTGTGTCAAACTCATTTTTTTCCGGTGGACTGCAACTTAAAGTCGCATATTGATGTAAAAGGCGTTCCAGTTCAAATATGTTCTGTATTAATCATATCATCATACTCCGCGATCCGCATACTGAACCCTCAGGGGCATGGGTTTGACATACCTGCTATACAGTGACCGGCAAGATAATGTGCCGACTATTTACAATTTTAGATTTTTTTTTGTTTTTTCGATTTTCTCTTAAAAACATTTTTTCTAATTATGGATGAATGTGCAGTGCCAAAAACAATAGACAAAAATGAAAAGTTAGAGAAAAACGAAAATTATTATTATAATTATTATTATTATTATTATTATTATTATTATTATTATTATTATTATTATTATTATTATTATTATTATAATTATTATTATTATAATTATTGTTAGTATAATTATTATTATTATTATTATTATTATTATTATTATTATTATTATTATTATTATTATTATTATTATTATTATTATTATTATTATTATTATTATTATTATTATTATTATTATTATTATTATTATTATTATTATTATTATTATTATTATTATTATTATTATTATTATTATTATTATTATTATTATTATTATTATTATTATTATTATTATTATTATTATTATTATTATTATTATTATTATTATTATTATTATTATTAATAATTATTATTATTACTAACTAACATATGATTCCCAATTAAAAACAATTTGGAGCTAACATGCTCTAGAGAACTGGTCTTAAACCTAGATTTGACCAGTTTCAAAAATAAAATAAAATAACTTTTTGTATGGCTAGTTACCAGCTTTCGATAGCATAACTGATCATTTTGAACAATACAGGATTATTGACTATTTCCTATGGGAAGTGAACTTCATATGATGGAAAATGGACTCTGTGGTACCCTTTTTAGGCAGGCTCCATGGAAATTCCTATTGGATGTGTTCATTTCACTTACGAAACAATCTATAAAGTGTCCCACAGCTATGAGAACTACTGGAAAGCACTGTAACAAGAAAAAAAAACATCACATCTCTACGGCAGCAGCACAGCAAATGACTCACGAACCGCCCCAACATTATGTCGATGTTGTAAATTGCAAGTGCATTTTATTTCACGCAAAATCTTATCATCCAATCCAATCAAAAAATGATTCACCCCCACCGCCACTTGCGCTCCCACTATCGCACTTGCCCACTCTGCGCGGTGACAAACGCACACACATTCGGGAAGAAGACATTGTTTTATTGTTTAATGTGCGCGACGACGTTTTATCACCGTACACAGCAAAAGCACAACTAACCGAGCAAATATTGAAATAGTGATTACAAATTCGGTGTCAGCTAGTGGCAAAACGTCATCAGTCTTGTCAACACTCAACCGGGGGTGGAAAATCCCCCGCGTTGGTTTCGATTTCAATTACGCCACTGATAGCGAATGTAGGGGAAGGGGAGTAGCCTATTATTTTTCCGCTACTCATCAGCACAACGGAGAAGAAAAAAAAAACAACACCACAATAGGTAAATATTTATCCACCTTTGCCGCCCTCCCGGGGATGGTCGATGCGTGACGATAAGGGAGAAATAGAAGCATCATCATCAACAACGACAAGCGCGAATTTATGATAGCAATCCTCGCACCGCGCCTCCATTCCAGCCCGTATCTAACGCAAAGCAACGCGCAACAATCGCAGTCATGTGCTGTAGCGATTAGAGCGATAGAAAATCAATGCCCCCCTTTCGACAAGACCCAGACAACCAGGACACACGCAGATAAGGCGCCACTGTAACATCACCAGTGAGAATTCGACTGCTTACCTCCTTCTCCGGATGATGCCGGTACTCGACCATCGGGGGCAGATCCATGCCCAAATCGGCACACGGATGCTGCAAACTGTCCAGCTGGAAATGGGGGGAACAAAAATGGGAGAAGGACGCCAACGAGCGACGTTAGCAAATCATTATTCCACTCCAGCAAGTCCAGGCCAGACGCACGGTCGGTACTTACCAGCAGCGAGACGGGATTGGTGCTCCGTCCCTCCAGCCCGTCGGCCAGGCTGAACAGATCGTGCTCGACCAGGCTCTTCTGTGCGTCGTAGTAGTTCAGCCGTGCCCGCAGCAGCTCGTCCGGATGCTTCTGGGCCTTCTCCGGCGACCAGTAGGGCCAGTGGCCCGCCAGCATGTACGACAGTGATATACCGCTCGGCCCATTGCCTGTTTGGGAGGGACAGACAGAGAGAGAGAGAGAGAGAGAAAGAGAAAATGTAAGAAACAGGAGGAATGACTTCTGTTTTTGGTTTGTTTGCTATTGAATCGACATGAATATTCCACGGTTTTGTACCACACACTGGGCCCGTTCGGTGGCCGCTTGTTGCCAATGGGTAGCAATCCGGGCGCGAGCGCCGAACAATCAAACGCCCGCGGACAGGGTCGAAAGGTTAGGCAATGCACTTCCCACATTCGCGACCAAGTGTCCCGATAACACACTGCCTTGGCCGGAGGGTGCTTGATTAATATTAATTACTGGCCTGCCGGAGCTGACTGCGTCCGACTGCGTAACCGACCGATCGGTCGAGTTCAGCGTGCCGGTCGGTAATTTATTGTTGGCAGCGCAGGCTCGCCATCTCCGACAAGATGTCCAGCTGTCCAAAGATCACTGTCAAGGTTTTGCAAATAGTGCCGGCTGTAATCTGTACATCATCAGCTGTGCGCGAACATTCTTGGACATTGGAGACCGGAACCGGCCGCATTTCATTATGCAATTCATGACTCTCCAAAACCCAAGCTTCTGCACGATCATCTGACGTCATGAGGTCATGCACTAACAGCTCGCAACAAAAAAAAAATGGATGCTCTTTTAATCCCGCCACAAGAGAAAGCGCGTAATCTTATCAACCAAACCACTTCTAACAAGGCCCGGCATTGGGGTTTATGTGCGCTCGAACACGTCTACGCGACTATCAGATAACTGTGCGCGCGCGCGCGTTAGTCATCGCAGCAACAGAAATGTGCGCGCCCACACACACGTCAGGTTTGTGCGCACAGTTCAGCACAACGAGCCTCCCGCAAACACAGCTGATTGGTGGTTGGTGTACGGAAATAGACGCGCCGACGCGGCGATAAGACGCGGCGGTCCCCGCTGCGTTCCAATTGTGTCCGTCAGGCGCACGTTTTTGGTCGTGCGCAAGCGTTTGACAGGCGCACGCGAGCACATTTATCAGCGCGCACGGCGCACATATATATATACCGGTGCGAGCCGGACGCGTCCGTCGAGTTGTCCTCTCGTGTTTGCGCCGACCGGGGTCGTGTTCTAGCAGGTAGCTACCAGGGGGACGCGCGCTTTATTTAGATCGTAACAGAGAACGGGATGCAGATTACTTGGCCTATTCGGACGCGTCTTGATGGCGTGGATGACACGCCGCTACCACATGATAGTGATAAACAGTTTTGCATACTATCTTGCCCACCACCGGCTCACGTGCTCAAGGTTGTCGCATGACGCATCACGCACACACGCAGTATCGTGGGACATTTTAACACATCTGGAACGCAATAAGTGGGCACAGCGCAGAGGGGTGGTCCGCAGTTCCCACAATCGTTATATCGCTCCTCACCCATCCATCTCCTGTGCCGTTGTCGGCAGCAAAATAAAAAACATGCTTCTTATCAGGATCGCGAATGAGTTTGCAAAATCAGTGGAACCAGTGTGAGAATCAGAACCAAGTACAACCCGACAGCGCTGATTACGGTATCCGCCTGATGGATGATCTAATTGGGTTTTGAGGTTCGACACAAAAACAGATTCCGGCACAATCTTATCGATCTCGCACCTGGCACCGTCTGCCGACCGATGATAGATCTGGGCACGTTGCGACGCTACCCTGGAACATTCAACCTAATGCACGTGCAAACTCAGAACAAACAATACAAAAATTAGTTCCTACAACCAGTGCTGCAAAATGTCACTGTCAATGTCATAACATCCAATATATGCTTCCCGCTCCTTATTCCTTCCCGCCAAACTCGTCATGGCCAGAATGACCCTTTCTTGCGCGCTCTTTCTGCCTTCAACGATTCGTATCACCTATTCGACTTCAACGTCCCAGTTTCCCAATTCCGCTCCCGTCTTCGTGAATCCTCATCCCTTATGTTTCCCTAGATTATAAGAACACATTTGTAAAACCCTAGAGGCCAACAAATTATTAAATAAATAATAATAATAATAAATAATAATTGACATTTTTGCGACCATCGCTTGATCAGTCACTATGTCATGACTTTTTTTATTACTGTGATCAGTTCTGCAAAATGTCACTGACATAGTCATGACAAATTCTCGCTGAAACAAAATCATGTCTGCTCTACTGTGATGATCAGAGGCGAGACTCAAACAGTTGATGCGACCATCACATGCTTTGTGACATTTTGTGCGACCAATTCTTGGTCAGTCACTTGGTCGGAACATTTTGTGTCGGTGATCATCACGATAGCCATGGGAGATGATATGCGGTGCTCGCGGAGTGGTTCCAAGAAGCATAATGAACCTATTTTCTCGCGCTGTTTGACCCGACAGACCAGGCAGAGCAAGAAAGCATGCTCATTTTGTGGCTTGGTACCATACGCCAAGTTTATTCGAAGAATGACGTGATTATCGCCAACATAAAATGTCATGACCAAGTGAGTGACCACGAGTTTCGCGTTTGATTCAAGCACTCGCATGCCATGATGCATGTTCATTGAGTATCAGCAATGAGCATCAAGCCACCAAGGATATGTTCATTGTTTTCGTTGGTGAAATTCTCATGTTGCTCATAACATTTTGCAGCACTGGCTACAACACGTGAGGCGCTAAAATAGTTCCACCCTTAGAGCAAGCAGATCTCACCCGAACGAAGGCAGAAGTAATACAAATGAGTGAATTTACTAAACATAGCGCGCTGAGCGATGTCTTTACTATCAACATACAACAATGCGGTGCGATAAGGCTAGCAGATTTATGGCCACTCAAAGCAACTGCACTGTGAGTGTGGGTGTTTGTGTGTGGAATAGGTTTAGCAGCGCTCAAATCTTGATACTGACGCCAATCCCATCCATTCCATTGAACCTTCCAGGTACTTCATGAGACTGGTGGGTGAGTTATAGCAAGAAAAAGAAAAAAAACCGTTTAACTATTTTATTGCGCAATTGCCCACTACACTTTGTACTACGGGCTCCGATTAAAGATCCCGATCGTCCTCTACCGGGAGCTGATTAGAAGTTACACTGTTTGGTAAAAAAAAAACACATAGTGCCGTATCGACCCCCTAGGGACTTTGTTGGGAGATCACAACATAACACGATCGCTCCCCTTTCCTTCAAACCACCTATTGGCCTCGGATGATATTCTTTGTGGTTTAAAAGTTGTATGCTTTAAAGTCCAACAGGGTTCAGGGTTGCTTGTGGTTAAGGTTTCCCGAGAAGATTGTGCTCTTCTCTGTTCTTATCAGTCTAAAAAGTTTCCGCTTTAAACGATGTGTGGTTCCGCGTAGCGGGTAGATCAAGTGACATCCAGAGCGAAATTCCTACAACAACACGCAAAACCTTATCTTAGGTACATTGTTTTGAATTGCTTCGTAATTATTTCAAACTCCAAATTACTTTTGAAAACTGTTACTGTCCAGCAATTTACGACACTATGAATAATTGAGCCGATAGCTACTTATCTTTCAATGCATTTTTATTTCGACTCACTCCTTGCTAGGTTTTGCTTCCTGCACAGTCACCTGCATAGTCCTCACAAACACGCACACAAAGCCATTAGATGGGCGGGAAATAATTAATGAGCCAATATTGATCGAACAGGACGTGATAAACGGGCCACAACTGTCTGTTCAATAGTAACCGGGGCCATAATATGCAGTGCGATACAGACAAGCCGTTTGTCGTATTTCGTCACACTTGGTAATGGTCACGGTGGATCATCATATCGCAAGCTTCCGTACCGGTGATTTCCAACCGATCGTACACGCTCTCTCTCTCTCTCGATCGTTTCCGGCATGATCGGCGAGATAATTTGATATCCGGTCGTTTACGGTTTTACGACACTACACTCTTTTGCTCTACATACCGCCGTGCGCAACTTACCGATAATGACCACATCCTTGTAGATGGTGTCCTTGTGCAGTAGCAGATTTCCCTTGCTGTAGAGATCCTTCATTTTGTGATTTTGTGTGTATTTTACGGTCCACTAAAACGCGAACGTTACTACTGTTTATCGCTGTTACAGTCGAGCGTCACAGTTTGGTATTTTTTCTGCCGAACAATTTTTTTTAGCCAACTTTGATACAAACCGACACAACTCTCGACACACACACACGAACCGTGTTGCGGTACACACTTTCCAATTGGATTGCTTCGATCGAGCAAAGCACGTGCGTGCACGATTACTAATCACCGCGTGGTATCAAACAAAAAAAAACACGACTTCAGCCACGCGCAACCGCTCTGCTGGCAGCTACTCCTCTACGACAGATCACAACCGCCACGGCAGCCACGAACTTCACGAGCTTACACTAATTGCACTCTAATTGTGGCAGCTATTATACCAGCTAAACGGATCGCCTTAATACGGGCACCACTACTCACGGGCACAATAGCAACATACGCCGGCAGCACGCCAAACCAAACAGGCACAATCCCAACCTCGAACGCATTCGCGCTTCTCGAACAATCTTCCGCCGAAACCGCACGTTCTGCCGGTGAAACGCGGTCTCGAAAAATGGCCCGATAAGTGTAGCTCTACACCCCTTTTGATCTGCCTCTGCCTGACTGCTTCTCGCTTTCACGTACCAAAAGGCCGCCCAAGTTCACTGTTGTCCACCACGCTGGATTGCACTCCCTGTTTTTTTTTGTTGCTCCCCTAACTCTCTATCACTGCTGTTGGTAATGCGCTCCCGAACAGTGCTGTGGCCCGGTCGCGAATGACTGTGGAACCTCGTTTGTATCGCAAACTTTACCCGCAACGTTCTCGTTGCTCACTGGCGGCGAGCGAATGTTAACACACACAGTTAAGTCCCTCTCCCAGCTGACGGGTGCGTGTCTGTAGCGCGTCTATGGTGTAGTCTGTTGTTGCGGACCGACTCGCGACCAAGCTCGTACTGATGGAGCAGTGCGCGCGGTTCGGTAATTTTATTCGCGATGTGTGCAACACCCTAGCCCTCCGCTAGTCGCCGGCCGCGCTGTGTCCGATGCGTAGGGCGTTGATGCTGTGTGTGTTGTGTTAGGCAGGGGGTGTTAGTGTTGGCTTTAATGCTTCGCCTTTCCCGCGATTTCATTCACAGCCGAGCGGAACACGACGGACTCGGATGGACAGTGGTGAGCGAAACACACGAAACAATTCTCTCTATCGCGCTGCCGATGCGGACCTACCCCGGGCCGATGCACGAGACGGTGGACGGGTCTGCCCCGGGACGCAGTGACGTCGACAGTTGGCTCCCCAGCGGTTGGGTTGCACGCTCTTGCGCTCTCGCTCTCTTTACCCGCGGAGGTTCGATGCTAATGTTTAGTAGCGTCACGCTACGCGCTCCATCGAGCAAAAGCGAAGGCGTCTTGCCGAAGGGCTCTCTCACGCTCTCACCCGTACAGCACAGCGTTCTCGAACGTATCCAAATCGTTGCCAGCAGTTTGGGGTGCGATGCTCTCGGGGCCTTCTCGGTGGTTCGGTTTACGATTTAGCGCGCCAAGTTGGCCGGTGTACGTACGCGAGACAGCAGCACATGTTCATCATCATCATCATCATCAGCGCCATCATCATCATCTTGGTCATCATTCTGTCTGCACTCCAAGGGAACACCAAATACGAGGCCGCAAGAAGGAGTAATGGCTTTAACCGCAGCGATTAATTAATATCATTACATTGTGCCGACACGGCCGTCGCGCATGTGTGTGTGTGCGAACATCTTGAGACACAGACTGTGTTTGCGTTTTCATTCACGATTTACCTTTCGGTGGTTTTTGGCACACTTGACCAAAGAGTGTGTTCGGTGGTGCTCAGGGAAACTTTGCTACGGAAGCCACCACCACCCTCATCATAGCATACGCGCTGGCCGGGCTAGAGTGCAAATTGCAGTGCACCTCGTTTGATGACGTACACGATGTCCTAATTCTTTTTTTTTTTGCCTGTTGGCTGCGTCAAAACTCGATTGCAGAGCGATATGTCAGTAAGGACATTGCAGGATTGGTAGTTGCACCTGCTATGACGTCATTAGCACGCACGGTGTCCCATCTGGAACTGGGTCGAGTTCGGGTGTTCGATCGTCCGATTATGCTCTAGTTTATCACTATCGGTTGGTTTTTTTTCTGCCGCTCGGTTCTAAAACGAGAAATAAGAGCAAAGTTTTAATTAGTTGAGAGTGGCAGGAGCTGGATGTCGCTGCAGGACATTAGAAACAAAGGAAAATAAAAGATCATCAGAGTTTTGCTCATTACATCTTGCCTTTCAACACTCATTTGGTTTTGATTGATTTGTTCATTTATTGCAATATACGGCAAGCAGATACTTTAGAGATCTGTAAACTTTTTAGATATACAATTTATGATTCACAGCTTACAGCTGTAGATAAAAGAGAGGCTTATTTTTTGGAAGCAATAACATTAAAACAAACAACGACATTGAAATTTAAGGTATACAAGCGCAAAACTCTGAACAGCTCTTAGCGCAAGGGTATTTTACATCTAGGGCGGACAATTTATCATGTTACACAATGGAAGAGTGAGGTTCGTCCCAATTTCCCTTATTTACGTCCCAAAGGTATCATCCATTGGAAATTCCTGAATATCAATTTGCAGTGAAAGATAATCGAAGAATCGAGGGTAACTCTAGAGGGCTCGGGCAACATCTAACAGCAGTTCCACAATATCTACTTGCAATTGAATCGAGAATCGAGTGTAACTCAAGAATGTTAGTAACACTTCTAACAGGACTTCCACAATATCTCGTTTCAAAGGCATTCTCTTCTACGAACGATAAGAATCTCCTACCAATATTGATCAAACGTATGATAGCGGTGGTGTCCTAGCAATATTCTTAATTTGGGTTTTGTATGATATTGTATCAATTGCGAAAGATAATTATAAGCTACCATAATGTCTGCAGAATTGTAATTATTCCAAAATTGGCGATTGACAATTAAACTAGAAAAAATAGGAACAGGAAGACCTCGTTCAGATTCACAAATAAATTTGAGTTCTTGACAAACTTCAAGAGACATCCAGAACGAAAGAATTATCATAAATCCCACTTTTCAATAACAACTTCTTTAAACCGACGCTTGACAAACCTTGATACAAATTGTTCAAGTCAAGTCTTAATATTAAATTGTTTATTTACGCTCCGAAAACGTTGCCTCCTCTTACACAAGCTAATACACTTGTAAATTAGCATCTCCCAATGAAACCCCACAGGGCGAAATGCATGGTAACTGCCCTGCTACTAAACATGATTCAGTTTTGTTTTAACCCCGTGGCACGATCCAATCAATTAACACGATGTTGTGTATCGAGCTCACCATCACCTCCTTTGGCAGGGTGGAAGAGAAAAAAAAACAAAAAGAAACTCACTAAAATCATAAGATCCGCAGTCACGTCACGATGATCGTCCTCTTTTTTCTTTTGCTTTCGATGGTTGCATCGAACGATGCCAATACCAGTTCATTGCCTTCTAGTGATCGCTTGCCATGTGTACGTGTTGTGTGTGTGTGTGTTTGTGCGATGCAACGGGTTTGTGTGCGACCGTTACTACCGATGCTGTGTTACGTTTGTGCCAGTTCTAGGGCAGGGTGGGTGGGTCGTGAGAGCGCTATAAATGGATGGCAGATACCGTTTGCATTTCTAATGGGCGGCAGATGACGGCACTCGCTAAACTGCAACTCATTGCAGCTGAGATTCGCTGGCACACACACACACACGTTCTTGATCGTCTATATTATCTAAAAAGATCCCTGGTAAAAATGGCGGTTACACTACATTTTCGTATTTGTCCTCACTGTTCCGAAACTAGTCTACTCGATCGATGTTTATTGAGGGTGTAGCACAAATTAATCATTTACAGTGGACGCCAAGACAAAGCAAATATCAATCAAGTATCGACGGACGTGGACGATTAGTAATAGCCGGTGGAAGCGTCAAAACGAAAGTAAACGAGCCAGTAACGACGAAGACACCCCGGTGACGGTCAGTGAAAGTAATCGTAACATTGTACTACCGTCGACGTCGACCAATACCGATTACGGGTGGTTTAATAGTATGATGACTAAAATAAAGCATCCATTGGAACTCATCAGCACTAATGCATGATAGACATTCTTGGTGTGAGATACCAACCGGAAAGGGCCAATTTATCGACGTCCACATCTGTAGTAATACCAGTCAGCCAGTTTGATAACCTGGCATAACCTCGATGTTTAGTAATTTGGTGTGTACTTTGTTATTTTCCTGCAATTTACCCTCCACTTTGCTCTTAACATGGAACATAAAATGCCGTAAAGTATAGGACAATACAAACGCCTTCAACTATTCACCACTGTTTACTGACTTTCTTTTATGGAAGTATTCTGAGTCAAGCACACCATCTAGTGTAATTATTCCGATCCATTGAAATGTTTTTTTCATGCTTTTATTTTTGTTCCAGTGCACGGTTAGAATCCGCCAACGAAACAATCTCTAGGTCGAGGTCATTCTTCCCCGTCTCTGCCTCTGCAATCTCGTCCCAAAAATTGGTCGACCTATGAAAAGAATTCTTGCAAAAGCGTGGTCGTCGTTATGTGCCAAAAACCCGTGGTTTGGTGTTGCCAATAGCAGATTGTGGTTATCGCACTGCAAAGCGGGAGGCCCCCCCATAGAGTGGTCAAATCTTTGCGGCCAGTACCGGGCAACTGGTTTTTGCGTGTACCTTCAATTAATCTCCCAGACGCGGGCACTTCCTAATCTTTACAGTTCCAGGGGGGCGATTGTTGTAGACTTGGTTAGACGATGAAGTTGGATGTGTTTGTATGTCTTTTTTTTAATGCCCACTATCAAATCAACAGTGAGTTAGCAACAAACGAATGCACAAAGATTTGGAGTACATTTCCTATTCCCAGGTTCTTCTAGATTTTGGAGTTTTGTTTTCTTATTTTGGTTTAGTTCCAATTCCTAGCAAGCTTGTTTTATCTTATCTGAGCCGTTTCTTCATAAAATTTAGGGTGTCAAGATTAGATATTCGCTGTGTTTCTTATTAATTGGGAAGACAATGCTAGCTTTTTTTTATTGGTGAAATAAACTGGAACAGATTTAGTGATACGCAATATCCTTCTGTTATCTATAATCTGCCTTTCCATTGAAAATATTATTTTCACCAAGCCATCACTATGATTACACCACTCTTTATATCTTTCACAGATATTAATTTATTCAAGGCACTTGAAAATTTTCAAAATATAAGTGGTAGTATCGAAATATTTGTTCGGTCTCCTTATTGGGTTTAGATTGGGGTTTAATAGTAAGCGTAAACGGGGGTTCAAAACAACGAAATTATTCTCAAAATCATTAGGCGTCAACTTAAGATCTTGCGCTTTCTAATAGTTGATATTAAACGCTTTCGAGGTCTCGTAAGGTTTTACAAATGAAAATCTGCCATTGTACTATCATCAACTTGATTGTAAGCAGAACAATTCAGTAATCACTAACAATTTTCTACGGTTCTTAATGTCTTCTACACATCCCAGGTTTACCCCCTACAAAGATGATAAGCAGCATGATCATGCAATTAAAGTTGTTTACCATTCTGCTGGTTAACGGTTCACTGTTGTGTTATCAGGAATAAATTTGACGGGTAAAAAATCGCAAACGTTCTCATTGAAACGATACAAGGTCACAAAATCCCCAAATTCAGTAACTACCTCCTACATCCAGATGCGTTCCTAGAATGCTCGCAGGAAATTTTTGCCTATTTTGAAGTGATTCTTTCCATTGAAACATAGCTTTCCTGTTGGTTTAACATACAACAGCAAAAGCAATGGTACAACAATCAATAATGGTCGAATGAATGTTTAGAATTTGCAATCACGCTGCAAAATTTCTCAAACTTCAAGTTGTTCGCTGCCAAACGCACGGTGCCATGGAAAAACACAAAACAATTCCACCAGCGTATGACGAAAATTGGAGCTAATGTTTCACCGTTCAGCGAAATTCCCGGTTGATCTTGCCAAGAACAATATTGACTGCTCCCTCCCGTCATCCTTATCAGTGTAGGGCGGGCGCGCGAGGATGCTCATTTTCTGGAAAGTACCATTGCTCATCCCGCTCGGGGCACACTTGAGCGATTTCGTAACGCCAAACAGGAACAAAAATGTTTGACTATCAAAACACATCCGTGCGCTTCGTTCGTGCACTGTGTGTTGCAATACACAACACCACCACGATAATGGTGTTTCGATTTTGCACGTTGAACTCGTCTTCAAATGCTGCCGATACCGTGGGGGAGGGGGGGAGGGGCTAGACTCTCGCCTGCAAAGCGACCCAAATTGCATCCGCCGCTGCGTTCGGGGTGCATTATTCGTGCTTGACCTACACACATTAGTGGCCAATTTCGTGGCAGCCACAACTGCTACAACACAAGCCAACCACTATCGTGTTCTGAGTGCACGCAATTTTCCCCCTCTTTCCCCAGCCGTATGGGGGCGACCGCCCTCACACTTGCATCGCGCATCATTGAACATTAAAAACGTTTATTCTGCTTTTATCTGCAGGGAGAGAAACAGAAAAAAGCCTATGGGGCACACCGTACATGCCCGCGCGGTCGTACTTCTTGGCAGCATCAGCAACGGTGCAGTGCCCTGTACGACTCGGCTTTTTTTGTTTCTATTTCGCCCTTGAAATCAATTCTTCTTTGCTAGCCGCTTGCTAGTTCCCCTTCTTACTCCATCAGCTTGTTTAGCACTGCCATAAATCTTCGTTTGCAAACAGGGCAATTTATCAAACAACCGCAAGGAGAAGAGCGAAACAATCGAACGGTGCAAAAATATCCGCCCCACGTAGCGCACGGTGCAGCTCTAATGTGTTCCTCTAGTTGTTCTCCCACCCGGTCCCAGCCCATCCACGCGCACACAACCATGCGGAAACACGAAAGATTTAATAGCCGATATCGCAAACTAGCGACTGTTTATCAACGTGGCGGGCACATGGCGGGAGCGCCAGAATCAGCAAAATGACAATTGATCGCTTGGCCGCTGTGGAGAAGGTTGCAGTCCTCCCCCATCTCCACCATCCCCCTTCCGGTCCCTTTTGATGGTGCAACAGTGCAATAGTCAATGCACTAATAATGGCTAGAACGTGACTAAACACGTCCCAACCAGCTCCCCTCCATTCTTCAATGGCGTGACTAATGGGCGTCCCAGATGGAAATGCCCGTACGATTGTACGTAGCGAGCGACGGGTAGGTTAGGGGAGGAGGTGGTAGCAGAAAAAATCAGAATGTGATTAAAATTGTTTCACTAAACAAAATGACAGCTGCTTTTGCCCTTGGCCCTTAGAACGTGGCAAGGGCGAGGTATGAAGAAAACACAAACACACTCAGGCTCAGAAGGTTTTCAAGGGTGATTTGAACAATGTGCTAGATTTTTGTGTGCACTAGTTGAAGTACGGACGTCCGTTTGGGTTGTACAATAAATACTCTTTGTTTTTACTCGTCGCTTTCTTGTACACAAAACTATCAGTTCTCAGCTTCCACGTGCTTAATATGTGTGCAGTTTTTAATCAATAAATTTAAATTGTTTACCTACACAGGCCTATACAATATGAGGATAAACCTAATTTAGCTTAATACTAATAAGCTTCAGTTTAATGCTAATGTCAGATTGAATGATGATGAGTTCTTAACTTTAAGCGCAAAGTACTGAACAACTTCAGATCACGCTTAAACATCTTTTTCTAGTTTCCTAACACACCGATATCAATTCTTTAACATGGTCTTGTTATTGTATCAACAATACACTATATTCTTCTCTTGACCTTAGCAAATCTACTGAAGCTACCCGTTGCATCGTTACCTGATACTGGGACCTGATCCTACGAGGACATGCCGGCCCTATACAGGCTTTCAAAACTTTATTAATACTACGTAGCCGGTTAGTCAAGTCCTTACTACGGGGGGACGGTCCATTCCGGGCTGGAACCCATTACGGGCGTGTTATTGAGTCGTTCGAGTTGACGAATGTACCACGGGACCGCTACTCATATTTGGTGTAAAAATTCGAAACAAAAACTGTTGCAGATGTTCGCGAGATGTTGAGTGAGAGAGAAGAGTTTGGTAATAACTAACCTAACCTCCCGGATAGTTCTTTATCCAATTTTTTTTTTCGAGGTTAATCAAATGTCCTTCAAATAATAAACAGTGCTGTAGAGTCGCACAAGAGCTACCGAGCATGTAAATGCTGATGGCGGTGCTGATGACGTAGAATGCATTCTTTAACAAATAATAAGCAGCACATTCGGTATTTTAATAATGGGGAAATGTATTGATGTTATTATTAAAATGAAAAATTATTAGAGATGACGATTTTGATTGTTATTATTAATTTTTGAACACATTCGCAATTTAATCGATCAAATAACATTGTAAACACAAGAAGAAAAAGGTTGTAAGCATGTTGTCAATTAAAAATAACATGATGTGTTTTCTAACAAATTTAAAAACACATTCTTCTTCTTCTTTTTTGGCTCAACAACCGATGTCGGTCAAGGCCTGCCTGTACCCTCTTGTGGGGTTTGGCTTTCAGTGACTAATTGATTCCCCCCCATAGCAGGATAGTCAGTCCTACGTATGACGGCGCGGTCTATTTGGGGATTGAACCCATGACGGGCATGTTGTTAAGTCGTACGAGTTGACGACTGTACTACGAGACCGGCTCACTTAAAAACACATTACTAACTTTGATTGTGCCCAAGCTTGCAAATATGCCCGTCACACAAAGAAAACATAAGAAATAATCGAAAGCAATGTATTCAAGAATTCCTACAAGGAAATGAACAATGCTGCTTATTATGTCTCGAGACAACTGACCTCAAGGACGAGACCGTCTAATGTCAGCATTCACTTCTAAACCTTACTCCCCTCTCTCTCTCACTCTCTCTGTCCTTCTGTGCTCGAAATGGCAAGCAGCAAATCTAGGCGCGAGAAGCCCATAACTGTGTAGCAGTTGTGTATTTAATTAGTTTCCTCGTTTCCCGGTGTTCCGGAGCTGTTTACGATTTTAGCATACGAGCAACTGTTTTACGATTTTAATTGGAAAGCCTACTGCACCCTGGCCCACCGATCACCTTTTCGCCTCGCACATAAACACAACCACATTGGAGTCGATCTAATCGTCGGGCGGACAAAGGAGCACTCTTGCTCGCTGCTGGCACATCCATCGTTTGAAGCCGACGCCCTGTGCGCGGCCCCTTGCGATCATATCCAATACACTACACCAAACAGAAGCGCACGCTGCTGTATCCTGCCATCTTGCATCGCATCATCATCGCACGTATCAAGAGCACTTGTGCACCCGCTTTACGTCATACGCGCACTGGGCTCGACCTCAAATGTCTAGCACTTCGCTCAAGTATTTCGCACATGTTTTGCGGAGCGCCGGGTTGTTGCTAGACGTGTGGATGGGTGAAGATGATTCAACCGGCAGACGGCAAGGACACAGAAGAGCATAGACCGGGGACCATGGTTCGTTCAGCTCGCGTTTGGTTTGGATGATGATACAGGTCTGTGGATGATGACAGGCAAATAAACGCAACACTATGGGGCCCGTGTGGTGCCGGCCAATAATAGCGAACATTAGTTTGGATCTTTTATTTGGTGGTAGGGAAAGATGGTTCACACTTGCCGGTTTAGTCCGCAGAAAATGGAAGATGTCGGTAGCAACAAAACACAATGATTTAAGACAAAAACAGGTGTAGAGTGGAGATTTAATTTATATCTCTTATAAGCTTGAATATCAATTGCCTATTCCCAAAAAAAAACCTTCATCTTCAAGAATTTACATTTAGAGACCGGGAACGACTTTACTTGGTAGGCTACAACAAGGGATCTACTTCTTTGCTGGCTGCAACGGAATTATTAGTTAAGACATTTAGCTGAAATTGAACTATCCCCACGATTTACTATATCCTTCTGTACCGTCACCAATACGTCACCTAATGCTCATTGAGCGACCAAAACTATCACCATCAAATATGATGAGTCAATGCTTACGAAACGCCGTCTTTAAATTTGGATAAACAAAGTTCCGACCCAAAACACATTTACATGATTCCCACCGTAAGCTGCGAAACGGGTTCGATTTGCATGCAAATCAGCCGCACAGCGTCCAATCTCCATATTGGGGCCCGACTTTAAGCACATTGGCATCATCATCATTATCATCATCGCCATCATCGTGCATTCACCGACCACGTGCTTGCCAAATCACGTTTTTCTCCATTCTCGTCCCGTACTGCCAGGGCTCAAAGCCTGTCTGTTCCCCTCTCCGGCCCCTTTCGGGATGATAAGTTAGCGGAGAAAAAAAACCTTCCCGTTCATTCTATGCAACCGGTTTATGATGCCATGGTAAGAAGGTGGTAGAAATACAATTTTACTACATTAAAACCACACATAAAACACAAAAAATAAGACCCACGGTGTGACCCAATCGGAACCAAAGCTTCTGCAGAGGAAGCCCAAGACCGAGCGAGATTTGAAGTTAGATTATCGGATATGTCTGTGCCGGAGATAAAGCCGGGCGGAATGGATTATGTCCAAACGAGGAGATATCGGAGGATATTTCGTGAAGGGGGACAACAACAAAAAACTTTCGCCGATCGAATTATTCAAATTAAACTTACCCGGGTCGGTGAGGGCAGATTCGCCGTGAGCAGAAAGTTGGAGAAACACAAACCCTTAAAACCTGCTTTCGGATCTTCTGGTGCAAGAAGGGACCGGGAAACGGGTTTTCGCTCCATTCCAGTGTGCTTCCCCTTCCTCTTGGGGACCCCGCCCAAAGACATCCGACGGAACTCTTCAGAGATTGGGGCATAGATTCCGCCGAGTCATGGTAGCGCTAGCATGACCGCGAATACTTGTGGAGTGAAGTTTTTGCAGCAAGTGAAACAGACCTTGGTCGGCCCCGGCTTTGGCGAGGGAGCAAGTAAGTACCCAAACCTGACCGAACGTCGCCCACCCCAGGCGGGAGATCCCCATCCACGCGGTCAAAGGAATATGCCTTCTCATCGTTTTGTTGCCGCTAACCGACGATGGAATTGGTCAAGTGGTGGGGCCGCTGGGGTAGACGTGAAGGTGAACCGGTTGAAATCATGGAGGGTTTTGATGGAGGCTTTTGCCGGCTGAGAATAACCAGGTACGGAATTACCAGGTGAAGGAAAAAAAAACGCCGGGACCGGTTTTTGATGAGTGAGTGAGACTTTTATTTTTGCATATCTCCTCTCAAGGTAGTTTATGCCGGTGCACAGGCATATGATTATTATTCATCTGTACTTCTTCTTTTTATCGATCTCCAATGACCGATTTGTTCAGGAGGTGGTCCAGGTCGTGGCTGGAGTGGGGTGAACACGTTTCGAGGAAGACGTTTCTTCTTATTCCTCTTCCAGACGATCAATAATAATCGATTCAATATGGACATGATGGTTGTTATATATTACCACCGTGGGTTTGATGAATGATACCGAGCGAGGTAAGTTATGTCGGTACGTTTCCTATCGATAAGTTTTATTAGCTGACATTAGAAACGCTGGTCGAATCAATGACCTGCGATCTCTCTCTCTCAAGGTATTCTACATCTTTTCAAAGAATAACCAAGGGACAGGTCCTATAGTCATCAACTCGTGCGACTTAAAAACGTGCCCGTGTTGTGTTCAAGTCTAGAATAGACCGTCTCTCGTAGCAGGGAATAACTATCCGACTGCTTGTTCCTGAATAAGTCTCGAAAGCCTGAATAGGCCGGTATGTCCACATAGGATGTTACGCCAAGTAGAAGAAGAACTTAGGATAATAGCGCAATTGAAGCAATAATAGGAAACGAAGTATTAATTATTCTTCAAATCATTTGGCAATTTAATAAATAACAACAAGGTTATTTGTACCAATTTTCTAATGTACCTCCAATGTCTTCAAGATTATAAAGACAATATCTCTAATAATACTCATTGTCTGTCTACCAAGGTTGGGTACAATAACCCATGAGGACAAATATTGTTTGTCCTTCAACACAGTTTATCTCGCAATAGTACCATCGCCTACTTCAGATCTCATTCAAAATGACTACTCAATGACCTCTAAGAGTTGTCGCAATAATGATAACCCAAGCCAACAATAAAGAGCGATCTAATTTCCTTGTGACCGACAAAAATCACCTCTACAGAATGTTCAGAACACATCCTAAAACCTTGTCCCACCATGCGGACGAGTGTGGTGGCGCTAAAAGTGATGGTACGTGAGTCATTGCAGCTCTTCTTGCCCCTACTTGTCCACCACCATACGCGTTCAAAAATAAACTCAACATGACGAAAAAACTGAACACACAAGCGCGGAGCGTAGTCTCGTGCCGTTCACACTTGTTGAATTTCCAGAAATACTTTCGCCCCCGAGGACAACAAGCGAACCGGCTTCTACAACACCTATCAACGGCTCGGGAAAGGATGATACTGGGGGTACGTGATTGGGATTGCTGCGTGTTCCCGCTAGATGCGCATGATGAAGATATCTGTGTGCGGTTATGGTGCAGAAAAGAGAGAGAGAGAGAGAGAGAGAGAGAGAGAGAGAGAGAGAGAGAGAGAGCGCGTGCGGGGGATACTGTCACATTACTTCGAATACTAGGGAAGATGGTTCATAACGTTGACCACCCGTGTCCCGTGTCGTGTGTTGATAAACAGGTCCCCAACGCCGGTTTGTCTCGCAAGGTAAAGCGGTTTACTCTTGGGGGTCTTAAGGTAAGTCACCCTCAGCGCAAGCGAAGAACGCAGAACAGAACATCGTGTCGGACACACTAGTAGCCGACGTATGGCACGTATTCACTCTAGCGCTGCCCCTCTAGGGGAAAGTGAGAAAACATACCCGTCCGCCGGGGGGAAAAGTGCGCCGAGGGGAAAGCAAAAACTGCCGCGCCTGTTCACCGCCTTCCTTTATGGCTGTTGCTATTTAAAAATATTTTCAAAAACACTGTGCAGACCTCAGCACTCTTTGTGGACAACCTTTCGGGGCGACCTTTTCGTGGATGGAGCGTGTAGGTTGTTTCTTAAACGGTGCAGAGTCGGCTGTTTCATGGATTGTGTATGTGTGTGTTTTTTTTTTAATGCACACCAGTTACTCACATTGGGTGTCAGCTTGTATTAGAGTTTCTTCGAACTGCGAAGAATTAATGATACACACTGCATGGCACTGATCTTATATTAATACTTAATGTCTTTAACACCTCCAACTTCCTGAACGGAAGTGGTCACGACTCACGTGTTGAAATTATCGATACATTAATTGTCTGAAGCAAAACACAACACCAGCTATCACTCTTCTCTGCGTTCCACTGGCTCAAAACAAACAAAATGAAATACAATTTTCGCTTCCGAGCGCGACTACCGTTCTGCTGACACACTGCACTTACTACAGCCAAACGTCTGCCGAAGACGACGTTCGACAAATGACTACCGTAACCGGGGTTCAGCGGTACCGTTGGCCGAACACCGTCCAAGGGTGTCCAAGTTTTTCATGTTTTCCCAGGTTTTTTTTTGTTGTTGTTGCTCCTCAACCATGGGAGCGCTTACGGTGGCAGAAAAAGGCGGTCCGTTTCGTGTCATCATCGTTCACAAAAAGACATTTGTAAATTAACAGCACTCCTCTTCGTCGATGTTGTGGTCCGACCACGGACCATTCGTACCGGTTTGGATGGGGTGTGAGAATGTATTGCAGAGCAAATGTAAACAACGATGTGATCGAAAACATTGCTCAATATAAGGAAGTGAGGGGAAATTGAGATCCAAACGGAATATCTCGATATAGCTGAAGCGCCATCGTATTAGAAGCTGATAGGAAACAAACTGGTACCAATGATTCTGTGTCACTGGGACACTTAAGCAGGTCAGCAAACAGTTTTCCCGCTAAATCCCCGCCATCCATTAGCGACTAATGCGCACTCCAATATCTCTCCAAAGCGTACTTCAAACGTGACCACTAAACTCCAGAACCGCACAATGTCACGCCATACTGTGGCACAGGCAACTGCCAAACTGGAGCACCTTCTCTTGCGAAAGCGCGTACGTGGTATGAAATTTATTGCATCAACATTAGCCAACTATCGGCAAAAGCTGTGTCTGCTCTAGCAGTGTGCTGTAGCGCAGTAGCTCCGAGATTCTGCTTACGGTTCGGGATGAAGGTGCAGCAGTTAGGCAACATTGTCGATCCGCGCGCACTCCCGTAACTGGGTCAATGGGAAATTTCGTAAGGATTTCCTATCCCCGGTGCGGCAGAATGCTCTTGACCCGCGTGCGCCAATAAACCATCGATTCTGGTGCGCTACGCCACAACATGCGAAGCAAAAGGTCACCACTCCTCCAGCTGGGACCAACCAATGGGAAGCGCATGAATCTTTGCAAAGGTTACGCATGAGAGCTGTTTACCCACCGGGGGGTGGTTAACGGATCGAATTTTGACTCACTTCGTTCAACAAATTGTACCGCGTAAACACAAACAGAGAGTTAGCGGTGCGGGGGAGCTATCCAGGGAGGGTCGTACCCGGGGTAGTGATGAAAGATTGCCCCCTGTAGAACGTACACCGGCTGTTGTGTCCTTTCTGGTCGTTATGTGCGTAGCTTCTCGTTATTGATTGTAAAATTTCCACGCAACACGAAGCCAGAACGTGACTATTCCGGTGGAATGTACGGCATAAAGTTCAGGGATGGGCGAAGTATTGGTTTCGTCCACCGCTTCCTTAAACAATTTTGCTGCACAAGAGCGAACGATGCTGTACCAAAAAGTACAACAGATCTATTAGGGTATTGTTTTTCCCTGAACCTCATAAACTCATTCACACACTTCCTGGCACGGTTTGCGTTTCGCTATTGGTAAAAGATCAGACGGCAACAAACCAGTTGTGACCAGTGTTCTTCTCATACAAACCGTAAAAACAAGAAAAAAACTCGACCCTTTTCGGATAGAGATGCGGAAGATGGCACGAATGTTTACGGTACATTCGCATCGTGACCTTCAAAAAGGGAACGCTTCCGTCCCGCGTTACCACATCGCACCAGTATAATAACTGCCCGGTAGCGTTAGTGTGGCATGTTTGTGGTGTGTTATCAGTAGCGGAATATCGCCTCCCGCACTGCCTCATAGCATATAGTTTCGGCACCTAAACGCCCAACCAGACCGGAGTCAAATAAATCCACAAAAACACGGGGTGGAGGGGACACAGTCTGTGATCGATAGTTTGGGCGCGTGCTGGTAAACACGTAAAGCACCGACGACTCAACAAACCGCTCTTCCCGGTTTGGGTTGGCCTGGATGACCTTCGAGCAAACCGAACGCAACACAGTTTGTGCTGGAATATTTCGGCAAGCCGACTTCCTCCGGGAGTCATCCACCCTCCCTCACCACGGTGATGGTGGTGATTGCGTAGCGGATTTTCAGCATAAGAAATTGACAGCATTATATTAACCGTGTTCAGGAAGCGTGTGTCAAGCATTTGGTTGCTCTCCAGTAAACTCCCACCATGAGTGAAGCCCTTCCATAAGCCCGGACACGGTTAAATGGCTGCAAAGGTGTAAGCTGGTTAAGGGGAACCTAAGGTTGAGCGCATTTCGTACCGTTCGTGTTGTTCTAGCAACGCATTTAGGGCGCATTTATACCATTACGCTCCGGTTGCAAATTGCTCAGCTTGGCGTTATGTAACGCGGGGAGCACCCCACGTGTGTGGTGCTTTGTCGCAGAGATTATAGATGTTTTATGCATATATTCCCCCGAGAGCGTGTGCTACCACCGCTAAGAAGAGGCACTTCCGAACAGAGTCATTTGGCGGTTTCCCATAATCGCATTCGAACGGATGATCGGTGTTACGGTCGTCGGAGTTAGTCGTATAAGGATCATAATTCATGGTGATTTCACAAGAAAACTGAAGATTTTGAACTGAAGAAATTACTGAAGAAACTGAAGAATTTACAAGCTTGTAGAATAACACAAGGATCTCTTAAAGTAAAGAATCAGATTAGGTTTTATTTTTATTTGTTTAGATTCGAGAGCATCCAATCTAGTTTTTATAATAGTAATCTGAGAAGGCTAGATAGAATCTGCTATTGTAACTAAACTTAGAGCACGAACTAATGCGACGGTGATGAAAGGAACTGCGAGACATAATCATTTTTGCAAAAAGTATCAATGGATCACTTGTAGTGGCTTTAGTGCATATAAAATCAAATAAACTCAGTCCATAGTAAGCTACAAAAGGCTCTAAATTTTACAGTTACACATGATTAAGTCCCATCATGTCTGTATCAAACACAAAACAAAGCTACTATAAAAGAATTAAAAAATCTATAATTTCTTCAAACAATTCTGCAATCTCTAGACAAGTGATGGATAAAGTTGGCAAAAATCTAGAGTCGACTACGATCCGACTCCGATACATCCGGAATCGACTCCGAAAGGTAAGTCCGCGCTGCAATATGCGGAGTCGTTCGGAATCGTCCGGAATCGTCCAGAATCGCCCGGAGTCGCCCGAAGTCGGAGTCGTTCGGAGTCGTCAGAGTCGTTCGGAGTCATCAGAGTCGTTCAGAGTCATCCGGAGTTGTCCGGAGTCGTCCGGAGTAGAACGACTCTGAACGACTCGGAATGACTCCGAACAGCTCCGACTCCGAACGACTCCGAACGACTCCGGACGACTCCGACTCCGGACGGATCTAGTGGTTCCATTTTACCGGAGTCGGAATCGAACTAACAATAGTCGGAGTCGGATCGGAGTCGTGGGTGCGCTCCATACAGCACATCACTACTCTAGACAGAGTTGACTTCATATCATAGAGGTGAATGAGGAGTAGTACCGAGAATCAAGCTTCATGATCAGAGGCAGTAGGCAGTAAAAGTATGGCTAAAAATCAATGTCCGAAACATAATTTATCCTCAAAAACATTTTACTGTATACGTTGTATTATGTTTCCAGAACATTAAAAAAACGCAGTACTGAAGGCGTCAACATTAGAGTCAAGGAAGCAGAATAATTAATTTTAAAGATCAAAGAAATTCACTAAAGAACGATGTTGAGCTAACAACTACCAAAAACTAGTAAATGATCATACTTCAGAAAAAAAATCATAACCAGCAAAATCTTATATAACAAGCTACACAATGTGCGTTCTTCAAAATATTATTTAAATCATTTTTTTATATAGAATTGATAATGAGAACCATTACCAAAAAAGATGTATTTTAAAAATATTTGTCACAAAAACTGTAGAAATTGGTAATTAAAATACCGAATTAATAAATTAATAGTATATTCTGTCACAAACACGAAAGCTTTGATGAAATATTTAATTTCTAACGTTTTCAAATTAATACCAAAAATATTCATTTTGTTCTAGCAATGTTCTGGATTCAATATTTTTGCTTACTAAGATAGCTCTTTTCGAGTGTATACTTTAGCTTAGCCCAAACTTCTTCAATAGTGCGAGCTAAATCCAAAGACCATCAATTCCTATCCAGCAGCTTTATATTTTACACACTCAGAGAGATGCAGTCTTAGTTGAATCGGTCACTTTTACCCAACACGCAGCTTAGGTGCAGTTGAACGAACTGAACCTCGTACGTCACAAACAGTGGATGTTCTAGCCAGTGTATAAACATTGCTGGCGAAAAAAAAGTAAACAAATTCATTGACAAAATCACGACCGATGACTAATGGTACTATTTCGTAGAGTGAAAACCTTGAAACCAAACGATGTCCCGTACCATCTTCAAAGACCCATTAAATCTCATTGACGTAGAACAGGCCCACTTGTCCAATGCTGTCCAAAAACTGTGCCATAAAACACACACACAAATACACTCTTTTTTTCGAAACGTTTGATGGGCTAATTTTTCCACATGACAGTTGCAGTTGGAAGATGGCCAAACTGTCTACAGTCGTCTTCGAATCGGTATACCCCCAACTGCGCGAAGCGTATTGATAAGCTTCCGGTAGGTCTTAGCGGAATCGGCACTATGATGCTCAGCAACTTACAATCGAAGCCAATAGGGAGGAATTGCCCCGAAAAGTAAAACATCAATCGGCACAAGCCGTGGGGTTTGCAGGCAGCGTTGGTCAGCTTGCAAGTTGTCGCCGTGCCGTCGGAAAAATTTAGTCAACACCTGATTTATGGCACCGCCACGCCAAACCTGCCTCCTGCTGGGCAGAGCAAAAAGGGAACCCCTCCCAAATGGGAAAGGACACATCCGGGCCACGCTCCTTGGAGAGCCGCCAACGGTTGAGCGCGGCTGGCGCGTGTGGGCGAGTTTAGTGGCGAGCACCAAGAGCCGGGGCAGGGGGGTGGCCCAACAAACAAAGCCAGCGACTAAAGGTGTTTCGCAGCTTTGGAAGTGCGTTTCGGGCACCGAAAATAAACTACGATGTGGGGAGAATTGGATCTTCAGTCGTGACAGTAGGCAGAATGAAAGTGTCGTAGGAAAGCGAAGATGCGATTCAGTATCATCATCATCATTCGGACAGAGTGGGTCGACATGAATTAATACCCGGCCGATGTGACGTGCGAGCGAGAAACATCAGTACATAATTCATATGCCATCTTTTGAGGGATCAAACGCGCGAATTGGACGCGAGGGTTTCGAGATCAAGGACGGGAGACCTCCCTCATGACATACCCTACCTTGTCACTGGAAAATGTTCTGTGCATCTGTTTCCCATTGCCGGGTGAAGCTTATGCTAATATCGTCCAAAAATATGTTTGCTGTACCTTGTCGGTTTACCTTTTATTTTTCTTCCCCAAGTGACGATTGTTTGGCTTTTTCGCACACCCAACCTGGCAAACAAGATGAGGAAAAAACTAATGACTAAAATACGAACCAGCTGCACGTTTCATGGAGAGTGTTTATTTTTGGACAACAAAGTACAACGACGGGAAGTATATTAATAAAAAAAAGGATCGCTTTGCTCCCGGTTTGCTGCTAGCACATGTGGAATATATTAATAAAAACCGAACAAACAGGATCAGTTTCCTCCCACTTTTCCAAGGCACACACATGTGTGCTGCTTTGCATCGTCAAAACAAACCAAAAAAATAAAACTCGCGTCCCTTTGCGCTCAGGGTGTGCCGTTTATTCGCACACAAACAGGGCGCATGATTAATAACGCTTGAGTTGGGCAAAAATTAGAACAGTCGCGTGTGTGTTAGATTTTTTTTTTCTAGCCGAGGATCAAAGGTCCAGCCGAGAGAGTGTGATTTGCGTCGAATCAAAGGTGATCAGGATCGCGGAACCGCAGACAAAAAGAGCCAGAAACTCCAAACACAATCAATTACGTACCGATTGATTACGGTCGTGTAAATCATTTTAATGGAGCTCCTGTGCTAGGCGAAAGCCAAAACATGCTCCAACCATCAACACGAAGCGGTTGGTGCCGTGATTGTCAAGGTTAGGTTAGTATTTATGCTATCGCGCACGGGAAGCTATGCAGGCATAAATTACAGCACCGTGGCAGGTGTGTTGACGGTGAGAAAAATACGGTAAGGCTCTTAATGGACGACGGCACACGGCAAGTGGCTTAGCTGTCAGCGCAGGGGAATGAATCATGTTAAAATGTCTTTTGCTTTAAATTAATGGAGATTATTTTGAGTCTAGACTGAACAAGGGCTTTGCTACTAGGTCTCTAAATCCGACTCAGGTAGTCACAGATAACAATAGCGAAATACAATGTTGTCAATTAATTTTAATGAAATTATTGATATATTTCAATGTTCTATAACACTCTTTAATACGTCTCAATTTTAGTTCCTTTTAACTAAAAAATAATAATTAATAATTTACATTATATGATTTCTACAACTGAAATTCTAATTTCTGCACTGCTCATTTATTGTCGGGGATAGATCAGCGAACAGTATGGTAACAGAATCATGTACCGGATAGGCACATGCAACAGGACCAATTTCAGGACCGGTATGGGTTTAAGATAAGGTTCAGAACCAATATGGATTCGGCAAATTTCCTGAATCGGTAGGGAACCAGCAGCTAATGTAAGAGTTATGAGTTCCAAGAGTGGTATGAGTCCTGTTTTAGTTCAACTCTTGGTATGAACTCATACCAGTATTGAACCTACACAGGACTCAGTTCATGTTTATGAAAAGTTATGAATACTGTATCCGCTCTAGGACCAGTATGAGTAAAGGATTCAGTTTCAGAATCAGTATGAGTTCAGTATTCCAATTCCTGTAATGGATCAGAGTTAGTTTCTCTTTATAAGCCCCTTAGATTTAAAGGACATCAAAGAAAAGCGTTGCGTGTATCGACCAACTAACCAATTCAATTTAAAAACAAACTTTTTTAATTGCTTACAAAGCATTAAGCTACCCAACTAACAAAATCGACATGCTTTCTCATTCTACCCAATAGATCAGTAAACGTGAGAGAGCGAGAAAGCATGTCGATTTTGTCGCTTGGATAAGCTTCATAATCATTAGTAGTCTATGTAGTAGTAGTCAGAATTCCACCTCGTGCGGCTTAACAATATGCCTGCTAGTCAGAATCCCACCTCGTACGACTTAACAATATGCCTGCTACGGGAAATAAAAAAGTCTATGAAAGCCAAGTCCACTAGTGGGGCCCTTCACGATTCTAGTCAGCTTTTTGTATGAAGTTTGACAGTTGGAGGCTGAAATCATGTAAACACTCCATACAAAACCACACACAAAACTAACCTGCAATTTTCAGTCTAGATTATTTTAGCCTCAAAGCATGAACTAGATTCGAGTACCTGATCGAAAAAATGGCAAAACAAGATGGTGTTTACATTTATCCCAAGGTGCATTAAAGAGATCTGGTGAATCCAGAATCAAAGTGTATGTAGTCCAGGTGGTCTCATAGCATTTTTTCATAACCAATTTTGAGCATCACTTTTTGACAGAACGAGTGAAAACTTTTGCTCCAACGAGCTTTCTGGAGGCTTGACGAATACTCAAAACACTCTTAAAATCTTCATTCAAAAACAGAAGTGATAAAAATCAGCCTTCTACATTCATACACCTTAGGATAAGCCCACCTGTATATTATACTCACTTAGATAGCTGCACGAAAACTGCTATACAATGCAAACAGCTAACAGCCTGAAATTTCAGCCTACGATCATAAAACGGAAAGGACCCCAGTGTTAGTTTTAATGAATCTCTCGCTGTGATTCATTCATATGAATCTTCACCGATGAATCTTCGAATATCGAATCGATTCTCCAAAAATGCACGAATCTCTTACGATTCATGAACTTGGATAGGTTGTAGATGCCAAGAAGTCTCGAAAGCATGACCACGTAGGTTGTTGCGCCAAGAAGTAGTATAATAAGAAGCTCATGATCTATGATTCTTTGGAGATTTATGAATCCCTAGAGATTTGTGAATCCTTCGAGATATATGAATCTTTCGATTTTCATGATTTTTTGAGATTCATTAATTTTTGTAACCGAAATTCAGATTCATTGAATAAATTCAAAGACTCATTCTGATTCATGAATCTGAAACAAATTTACCCAACACTCTACTAGTAGTACAAGCAGGCCTTGTAAGTCAACAGTTTTTGAGACCGAGAAGAAGAAAAAGAAGTACAAAACAATGTTTCAGATGTACAAAATCGCTTCAAAATTCTTGAGCTCATTTTTTTCCATTCATATCGTTCCGTTACGTTTGAAGATGGAGGCGCCCCATTAGTCATGACAAGTTCCCGAACTTACACACAATACGATAATAGTCCTATAGTCGATCAAAAATCCTTGTTCTAGCTTCGCAAAAACGGTAACATGAAAACTAAAATCTGTTATAGAGAATACAACAATTTTAAAAACATGAAATTAGAAGAAACTTCAAAAAGATATCGAATTAGATATTAGATATTAAATATTAGATATAAAATGTTTTTTACATGATGTCAAGTATTAAGGATTTTTAAAAGGCTATCCATCCCATATTAGTAAACTTGGACTCAATAATATGCCCGTCATTGGTTCAACTACTTACATTGCTCTTCCTAAAGCTAAAATAAAAGCTTTACAACAACGGAGAAATAGATAGCGAACACCAAAATGCTACTGATATTTTCCTACCCCGACAAACAACTATTATTTGTCACCGAAAGTCAAAAACAATAGGCGTGCCCCCGTCCGCACCGCAGAATGTACGAAATGTCTGCGCGATGAAACACATTCCACAAATCATCCGCAAAATGCCACCAAAAATGTCACAACAGCTAAAATCCAAACTATTAAAATACGTTCTCCTCGTTCCGTTTGCGTGCGGCATGAAGCCCTCCGAGGGCGGGGGGAGAGAGCAGAAAGGGAAGGGAGGCACAATTCTGAGTGCACTAGAACAAATTTGCTTGCGCCTCGAGCCCGGCGGGGCACTCTCACTCCGTCAGTGTTAATCAAAGTCAAAATTGCATCCATTGCTGTCACCAGTCATTTTCTGCAAAGCGAACGCAAACGAATTGCGTCAAACGGTAAAGCTTGGGCGGCTGCTGAGCAGAATGCAGAAGGGATAGGATTAAAAAAAAACAGACACACACACACAATGCAGCCACCAGCGTAAGCGTATGTTAGCTGGCTCAACATTTCGCTACGAACCAGTGCCAGCGGCTACGGTCCACAGAACTACCACTGTTCTCATTTTTCACCATCGTCCTACTGTGCAAACGATTTCCCAGAAACCAACCGCTTCCGGGTGTAGCGCGGAGTAGTGTGTGTGTGTGTGTGCGCGGGTAGATGGTTGACACAGATGGAAGATGGCAAAGCAACTACGCACGATGGGTTGATTTATGTGCCCGTTGCAGCACACTACTGGCCGCTTGACCGTGATTTGAATAAACAATGCAGCCATCGTTTTTTTACTATTATTAGGTTCTGCCGACCGAAAACTACACTACACAACAACCCAAGTGTGCACGGCCAATGTCACAAGGCTTGGGTATAGCAAGCAAAGGGAACGAAATGGCGCAAATGGTGCTTTTTTGCAATCCATCTGCACCTTCAAAAAATGTTCTAACACACCCCGCAAAACAACAGCAAACAGATGCAATTCGACCGGTTCGGTTGACAATGATAGCACAAGAAGAATATTTAAAAACAAAAGACGGACAAATTTCAACAGCAACCGAAACTCACAGCCGAAGGGACAGGAGAACGGAGATTGCCTGCAGTTGGAAGGGATCCTCACATCTTCCTACCGATTGCGTTTGCAGTGCAACTGCAGTATGCAGCAGCCGATGGGGGGGGGGGGGGGGGAGTGAGCGAGAAAAAATAGTCTATCCCAAGCAGGTTCTCAACGATACCCCGTAGAGAGCTTATAACATGCGGGTGCAACTGTTCCTGCTGATCCACTTTTTTGGCAACCGTTCAAACGCCCCGGGGGCCAAAGTCGATGATGTGCAATAGGCCAACGAAATGTCGGCGCACAGTGAGCTCGCTCGGAGCTCCTGGATTGGTGAAGCGCAAAAATAAATAAAAGTTAAAATTTTGTGTAAATTATTCCATTAGTTCGAAACCGATGCACACTGAAGGTAAAACGTTGTAGTTCATTTTATAATCCAGAAAAAACAATATAAATATAACACAGACAGGTTGCAGCTATATAAAATTTGTTAGATTTAGGATTTAAGTAAGACTAACTTGCCAACAATACTAATTTTAGCTACGTTACGGTAGCCGTTCGGCAATTAAACTGTGAAATTTCAATGTAATGGATATAATTATTTCGAAAATCGTAAGAATCATTTAGAGCATTTGTTTTACCATCTTGGTTATCTTGGTTTCTCGTACGACGTTTGCATTGCAAGTTTACAGAATTGTGAATAATCATTTAAAAATCAAGTTCGAGATAATCTTCTTACAAAGCTAAGAAAAAACTCAACTATCTATTGATCGAATAACTGTAATAAAAAGGATTTTTTTAAGTGAATGGGAAAAAGGTCTGACAAAGCAGCTGAAAGAATCATTTCATTTTATTTCATTTTTCATTTCATTTCATTTTCAAGTATATTCAAATTGTCAGCCTGATGGTTTAACAATTCCTAAATCTAACTAATTCCTAACTTAACCTATCTTAATTTCTAATACTAAAGCGAACTTTTGAGCACATGAAAACAGATATTAGATTAAAATACAAACATAAGAACAGAAGAGTAAATAAGATTAGATATGATAGTCGGAAAAAAAGGATGAGAAAATAAAGAGGATAGGGAAGAGTATCAGGGAAAAGGATTATAAAGGATTATAAACGGGGTTGGGGAGGATCTGAGCTAGTATTAAAAGCGCGAACACACAGGAGAAGAGGCTAGTTGGAACCAAATGTGTGACGAGAAACCTTGTTTAGTGCGCTACGTGCCCTTAAATGCATGCGTCCGATGAATAGGACGCGCGCTTGGGAGCGTCTTACTTACAGGGATTCCAGACCTAGAAAATTGCAGCGAGATTCGTAGCTGGGCATAGCGGCATTGGGGCCAGCCATTCGTCGAAAAGCGTTCCTAATGAAACGCTTTTGGACCTTTTCAAATCTTAAGATCCATCCAGAACGGACTGGACCAACGACCACAGAAGCGTATGCCAATGTTGATCTAACTAAACAACAATAAAGTGACTTGAGGCAAAGTGAATCACGAAAATCTCTGTGAGTCTATATATAAGCCTCAGCGTTCTAGAAGCACTTGCGACAACCAACTCTAAATGTTCGTTAAGTGATAATTTATCATCCCAAAGGACGCCGAGATCACGTATAAGGGTGGTTCGAGACAGCACAGAATTGGAGAGCGAATATTCAAAATGAATAGGGTTGCGGTTATGACAGAAGGATTCACAATACAGAAGGACAGAAGGATCACAATAACAATAGGCAAGAAAATGGCTAACGAAGTACGAAAAGCACCTTTTTTAACGTTTGCTTTTTAAAATGGATTCTTTTCGGTTGACTGTACAAAAAAAAACTAAGCAAGATAATGTTTTTTCCATGAATATGCTTGGAAAGGTAATTATTTACTTGCACAACTAAATCTAAGACCTTACGAGCAGCCTTCCGGAAGATATCAGAAATTTTTGCCAGTGCGGACGAAGACATGCGTGCAGGCATGTTTAAAGGTTTACCTTCGATTTTTATCATTTCCTCCGAAATGTTCGTGACAAAATCAAAAGCTTTTGGATCATGTTTGTCCAGAAAATGTCGACAGCTGGGAGATGTGGGAGAGGATCGCTTACTAGGGAGTCATACTAGGGAGTGCACGCAATTTCTGCTTTCTGATATGTTTTTTAAAATGATTTCTAGGTACCATTTCACTGTTTGGCCGGTTGCATCGACCTCCCGGTCAAGCGAACGCAGGGATGTAGCGACTTCTTCACCTTCAGCTTTCTTTGGAGCCTCAAGTCGCTCAGAAACGTCGACCATTCGGAACTGGGCTGTTTTTCAATGCTCAGATTGTTGTCTAATAGTGCACGCATATTGTAGATGACGGAACAGGCTTATACGACGTTCACAAACTACCGCACCAAGTCCGTTTTAAACACTACTAGGTGTCGTTCTTTGAGCACGCCCACTTATAATCGAAGTTGCTTCACTTTTTGGAGCCATCACGCTTATAGTTCGTCAAATGGAGGTGTTAAATTTTGTCTGCTGGCTCATGAGATACTATTATTGAAAGTGTAGTTAATGTTTCGTTAGTGTGGATGAAGATAAACACATTAAAAATCGACAATTTTTGGTCATTTTTTATGAAAACCTTAGAAGTAAACGTTAGCTAGTAGCATTGCAGTATGGTGCCGTGACCAGGATATTGCTCTTTAATGTCGTAGCACGTGAAATGCTACTGTATACTAATATAAACGTTAGCTTATTTTATAATTTAGAAAGACACATGTTTACGTGGAACAAAGATTGCAAAATGTTGGCAAAATATTTCAAGCGAAAAGAATAAACATGCCGAAAGTCTTCTTTCTTTTTATGCGCAAAATAACTGAAAAAATAACCTCAAGATCAACACAATCCTATCTCTACTACGAAAAAAAAAAAGAAAAAAAAACTGGCACCGAGCCTACTAATTCAACACTTAAACCTTGATCCCATTCGTTGATAGTTGCAAGAAAATGCACCCTTTCTCACCCATTGTCCATGCGCGGCCAGCGATACCGATAGTTTCGAGCGCATTGCATCGCAAACGACGTGACGCAAAACGTGCACCACCACACCATACCATAGTGATGGCCGGATGGCGGATCAGTGATGGAGAGGAACGGGGAACAGTAGTGCAGGTCTTGGCGACGTGTCACAAGAACAATCATTGCTGCTGACTCTATTATTGAGCGTACGGCGACGTTCCCGTGCATCCCCCGTCCGTTGCGCAAGATACCGCCACCCCCCCTGATGAAATATTAACAGGTGCTAATGCTGACCTTCGGGGTGGGGCCCCGGGCTGTTGAAATTTATTATTAATTTGTGAATGCCGCAAAGCAGCGAGGCAAAATGCATTTGCGAAACGTTTGTTAGTATTTTTCTTCTCTTTTCTTTCTCTTTATTGCAGGCAAAATCCAAAAGCGAACACGTAACATTTACGAGACCGTCTTTATAGCTAATATAATGTCCAGTCGGAAATTTGAACTTGAAAAAGGTTTTCACTTTACATTCCCCCACCGGTTAGATGATTATCAGCAAGCATCACACCACCACCAACCCAACATCAAACGAAACAGAGTATTTTTTTTTTTTACAACGAAAATAAAATGGAATTTTTACTCCACCGCAACCATATCGATTCCATTTGTTAAAAATAAAAAAGATAAAAAACAATAACATAACTAAAACAAACGATTCCAGAGGGGAAAAAATGCCAATCCAACTGTTTTACGAGATTTTTACACCTTCTCCTTCCCAATTTTGGCCGGTGGCGTAAAGTACCTTGCGCCTCCATTGCGCATTCCGGTCCGGGCCGAGGGAATGTTTTTTCAATTCCGGCTTTTATTGCTGCTTCTTATTCTCCACAATCGCGCACCGTTTGTCGGGCACCATAAATCAGGTGGTTTAATAGCCGGCAGTGGGACGGACCGGCATGAAAGCATGACGACCCTGCACACTCAACGCGCATCATTTGGCAGCGTGTCTTCGCCACAGCTTCTACACCCGGCATTCTATACCCGCCCGGGGCAGCAGCTCGGTACCGGGGGGGACGGCTAAAATAAAAACACAAATTTACGACCACACGAAGCTGATCGACGAGCCGCCAATTAATCATTTTAAGTTTGCGGTTCGCCAAAAACTACACCGGCATCTTCATTCCAGCCAGCGAACAAACCCACCACGACCTACTATATTCACGCCTACCTTCCCTCAATGTGTCATCGTTGGTTCGCACCTTTCTTTTATTGGTGGTAGTAGTGCGCCACGAATGAACATTCCGATATGAATTTAATATACTCTGTTCAGTTGCGATGCCCGACCCCCGACCTGGGTGTGAAAATGCTGGAATACAGCGAAGTAATTGCGTGTGTGCCAAATCTTCTGTAGCTGGCGCACCAGCAGCGACGATGATGCAGCGAGATTAATCAAAACAGCACGCGTTCGGCACACAGTACACGTGCCCGGTTTTACACGCGCGCGCAATAACCCGCTCGACACAGTGGGTTTTAGAGGTACACATTTACATCGGCGAGAAAAAATGAAGTGCTATTACAGTGGAATGTATATTTTTTTAAATGTATCTTTCGTTATGATTAAGGGATTAATATGAGGACGATTGGTTCAAAGGCCATCTGTTTGGGTTTGGATGTTTTTAGGGAGCTTGAAGCCAAATGATTCTTTATGAAGATGTTTTGGGAACACTGAAATCATTTAAAAATCGAAAGAATAATTAGCGTATAGATTCGAATGTTTAGCAACTAAAGATTGTTTATTTACACATTACTTTGACTTGACTTTCCGAGTCAATTTCCAATGTGTACAACATGTTTCATTGATTGCGAGATGTTTTCCAACAGCTGTCAAATGTTGTAATTGCATCACAATAATGTATCAGTTCTTCTACATGATTTTCAACATTTCGCAAGCTGGATTGTGCTTGACAGTTCTTTATGATGTGTTGAAAATCATGTGTAAGAACGGAAATTTTATTTTCATGCAAATACACCATTTTGATATGTGTTGAAAAACATCTAGGAGGAGATGAATGTGGGATGCGGACATTCGAAAGTGACTTGGAAAACCCTGCAAGACCCACGTATGCTAAATTCCAACATCATCCAGGTGATTAAATGGAACAAAGGTTTATAAAATCGCCTTGAAGGAGAAATTTCTCAATTCTTTTTCTATGCGGCGCAGTGATATTACTGGTCAAAATATTATTGGATATCATCTGATCTGCAAGATGTTAATACACACCAATCTGACATTTTATTTCCAACACAATCATTTGTAAATTCTTCAGCATGATTTTCAACATGACTCAAGCTGAATTGAGTTTGACAATTCTTTGTGATTTGTTGAAAATCATGTGTAAGTATTGAATATTTATTATGAATCAAATATACCATTCGATAGCTGTTGAAAATCATCTCGAAGGTGGCGAAAACTGGATTTGCAGAGTTAATGAGTTAAAATTGTTCATTAACTGTTGTGAGATGTTTTTCAACGACTGTTAAATGTTGCATTTGGGTCAAATTACTATTTCAGTTCTTCCACATGATTTTCAACGCGTATCAAGCTGGATTGAGTTTGACAGTTCTTTGTGGTGTGCTGAAAATCATGTGTTGATACTGAAATTTCATTTTGAAACAAATAATCCATTTGACAGCTGTTGAAAAACATCTTGGATGCGGTGAATAACAATGTGCAAATTGGAATTCGACTTGTAAAACCATGTATTTATTGCCTGCACGATGCTCTTCAACAGCTATCACATATTGTATTGACTTCACAATACAATTTCAGCCTTTTCGCTTGATTTTCAACACATCAATTAAGCTCAAGGCGTGCTGAAAATCATGTGGATGAATTGATAAAAAAAATTGTGATACAAATAACACATTTGAAAGCTGTTGAAAAACATCTCACAATCAATGAAAAATGCTGTTGACATTGGAAATTGACCCGGAAACCCATTATTGCAATGGAACATGGTGTTTTGAGAATAATTAATGAAACATTTACATATTTACGTTACGCACTGTAGGAGCAAAATCCTGTTCTTAAATTATTTACACGTTTTATCGTGTAATGGTGAAGTTTAGTAGGATTTTACAATTTATCTAAGAAAATTAATAGCCTCTCACATTCGCATTCCACGCTCGTTACCTAACGCACGCCGTTTTGAACAACCAGGCAACAATTTTCATACACTCACAGCCGGGCCAGACCATGCCCTGCAGGCAGATAATTTGCTACAAAAACGGTTTCATCTAAATAAACCGACCGGCCATGATAGATTATTCAAAAACAATACCCGACGCAGCATCGCGAGCATTTCAGCGAGCGTTTCACCTGTACGCTCTAGTTGTAGCATTTAATTTCTCCGCCACCCCTTCCTCACCCTTTCGGCTGCATGATTTACCGGCTGCATTATGCAAATGACCATCAACCAGGGGCTGCACACGATCTGCCAGCCAGCGGGAGCTCCACGCTTCGCAAACCAAAACACCCCTTTAATGAACGTGCTACAGAAACACAAACTGTAGTGCTGTCCGAGCGCCTAATGCACAATCCACAACGCAGAGTGAAATATTGTACCAACACGGCAAAGGCCAGGGCATGAAGACGTTTTGTCTATTTGTCTGTGCGGCATACCTTAGGGCACAAACAAAAAATTGCGCTGCTGCAGGAGAAGGACGAGAGTAGCATTTTTTGGCTTTGGCACTGCAAGGCAAACGCGCACACAAATTATTACACTTAATATGCTCCCCACACACTACTGCCGAATGCCGAATAATCCACCCGCAAGTGGGCTTTAAATTGAAATAATTGCCCTCCCCTCTGGCACAGTGAATATTGCACATACCGACGCCTGTTTGGGAAATTGCTGTCACTCGCTGTTTGCTTCGGCGGAGTATTTAAACTACAGTTACGGCGGGAGGAAGCGGCAAACGTAGCGTTGTTAACTGAATTAAGCTTGCGCTAGAGTGGGGGGCTTAATTAAGTTTGGAAGCGCAAAAGCGATATACCTATGTGCTGCTGCCGATGCGGATGCAGGTGCACCAGGAGACACCAGGATTTGATTACAAGCCACACTTTTAATCTGATGATGGTTTGTTGCAATGTGCAGAAGGACAGGAGCAGTGCTGCAAAATGTCACTGTCGATGTCATAAAAAAAAAAATCTGACTGAGACAAAATCCATATCAGCGTCACGTACTCAATTGTGATAATCAGAGGTGATACTCAGAACGGTTGGTGTGACTAATACATGCTCATGGCATGTTTGCGACCATCGCTTGGTCAGTGACTATGTCACGACTTTTTTTTTTTGCTGTGATCAGTTTTGCAAAATGTCACTGACATAGTCATAACAAATTCCGGCTGAAACAAAACAATGTCAGCGTCACTAGCTCTACTGTGATGATCAGAGGTGAGCCTCAAACAGTTGGTGCGACTATCACATGCTTGGTGACATTGTGTGCAACCAACTCTTGGTCAATCACTTGGTCGCGACATTTTCAATCGGTGATCATCGCGATGGTCATGGGAGATAGGCGGTGCGTGCGAGTGGTTCCAAGAAACAAAATAAGCATATTTTCTCGCTCTGCTTAATCCGAACGATAAACAAAACAGATAGAGGGAGAAATAATGCTCATTTTGTTGTTAGAGCCCACGCGCCAAGTATATTCCAGGAATGTCGTCATTATCGCCGACAAAAAATATCGTGACAAAGTGAGTGACCAAGAGTAGGGTTCCAATCAAAATGTCACCAAGCATGTGATTGATCCTCCAACTGCTTGAGTTTCATCACTGATCATCTCAGTTGTGTGCGTGAGCTGATTTGAGCATTGTTTCAGTCATGAGTGTTGGTGACTGAAACAGTGGCATTTGGCAGCACTGTTCACAGCCAGAAAAAAATCATGGTTATGCTTGCGCCGGCATTCAGCTAAGCTGGTCAGTCAGAGTTTCCGTTTGACTCAAGCACTCACATGCCGTTTTGCGCATGTCATGACGCACTTTCATTGAGTATCAGCAATGATCATTATGCTACCATGGATATGTTCATTGTTTTCGTTGGTGAAAATCTCGTGATGCTCATGACATTTTGCAGCACTGGACAGGTGTGTTTGAAGCTACAAATACAATTTATAAAATGTCACCAATGAACGATGCTAAAACTGCTGTAATGAATGCATACAAATGTTCCTTTTCTTTTGGTTTGAAATCAAATTTAAATAAACCACAACCAACAAACTGTCCTTTAGGAAGTAAAAAAAAAAAAAAGAAAGCAAATTCCATTACAAGCTTCTGTTTTTCTTTCATTTACAAAACTAATACCATTATCATAAAACATGCGTTGCTGAAAGTGTTTACCCACAAAACGGGACGATGATAAGCTGATAAGCGTCACGATCCACCGTCACGCTTGTCACTCCAAACGTTGGGCCCGACGATCGCGGAAAGATCTCGAGACTCGAGTTGTTTATCACAGTTCAAGGGGAGGAACGGGCACAAACCCGTGCACAATACCGTGAGCCTGTGTCACCGTGCGGACCGCTCTGTGTCGTCCCTCGGGAGAAATGCTGTCTTCCATCTTTTTCCTCTTCCGACAAACGAATGCCAACCTTAAAGAGGCACGGTTATTTACTAGCGGCAAAAAAAAGTAAAAATCGAGTGAAAATATATCACACGAAAGAAGGGAAAAAACCCCCTCTGTTGCTGAGTAAAAACACGGGGAAAAGAAAATCAGCCAATGTGAGAGAGATGGCGTAGTATTTTTAGACGAAAACGGAAAAGCAAAACCTTCACATTTAGCAACAGTGACACAGGCACGCACACACACACAGACACACGAAATGCTGCCCCTCGGGTGTGGTGGAGATAAGAAGCAGGCAAGAAAGAGCAAAGAAAACTGCAAAGTGTCCCAATCTGTGGAGCAAGGATAAAACATAATAAGGCATAACGAGCCGTTTTTTGTGCTTCTGACGAACAACCTTTTCTGCAAGTTTTATGATACTTCCGCGCCTTCCCTACGCAACCGGTGGGTGCTGGAGGCGATTTATGAAAACAAGAAATAGATAAGCTTGTTCTTATCACAGTGCAAAAAGCCAAGCAGGCAGGCAGCAGTTTACAAACTCTCAATCACGTGCGCCTGCCATTTCGTTGCCAAAAGGCGTATAATTGCCATTAATTGTCCAGCTCACTCTCTTTCCCTCGGTCTTTTTGAGCTTGTGTATGTTTGAGTTAGATAAAATAATCAGTTAACGAGCGTGAAAGACAAATATTTACGTAGCTTTGACATTTTTCCACACCGACCGGCGGTACACAACAACCCTTTTCGATTCACCCTCGCGCGAAGCGGGAGGGATTAAATTGAATATACGCGGCTTGTGGTAGCGCGCGCCCGCGCTTGGAATGTCTCGTGTCGCGTGTTTTCAGTAACGCAGGGCAGGGCGCGCGTTGAAGGAAAGAATCATCTTCCCACCTCGGAAGACACTCACGCCCGCCCGAGGGTGAAACGGTTCCGCACGAGACGAGTATTATTATCACCCGATGATCGCCACACCGGCGCAATGGAACGGAGAAAGGAGGAAATTTACGGCCAATAGAGAGAACAAAATAAGGTAAAAAGCGAGCCGAGGAGCTGACGAGCCTTCTTCAATCTGCTGCAGATGATGGGGATGATGGCGATGATTGTCGCCGATTGTGCAATACGTGTGATGTGCCGTGACGGAAGCGCACGGCTTTACCCATGTTTGCAGTTGTAAGGGATGAGATGATTGCGTACGCTTAAGCTTAAGCTGATTTTTATTGCACGCCAAACTGAATGAAGGGTAAATCTAGCAGCAAAACTAGGTTAAAGCTTTGTAAAGTTCTTGAATTGAGGACTCCAAATGATCGAGTGAGCGGAATTATTGAACGACAACTACAAGATAAACGTTGCACCAATGTTTAAAAATAGCTTTAAAATACAAAAATAATTATTTAAAGCAGATCATTTCATTGAAAATGCATAGAAGACAATAATATCTTTACTTAATATTTTTTTTAATTTGCTTCTGTTTAGTTTTTCTTTTACGTGATACAATTATTCTGAGCCGACATGCTGACCATGTGCCATTCGATACGAATGTAAAAATCGGCCTTTACCCTTGCGTATAAGGATAAGGGTCCGTCCATAAGTTACGTTACGGTTGCGTGTACTTTTAGGCCGCTTCCAGACAAAAAAAGTAAAACACCACCGTAACGATGAATTTTGTCAACCGAACAATAACGCTTGTTATTGTAAACAATAAGAACGGAGGTTTGTATCCCTCAACTTTGTTGGTAGTTTGCACTGCCGATACTAACAGTTATTTCGTTAAGATTTCACTCGCTGACGGGTGGTCGAACGAAATCGGTTTACCAAAAACAGAAGCGTTACAATGCGTTATTTTTCATGTGCCATTTTTTTATTACTGTAGTTTTTTTCGGAGTGTCTGGAAACGACCTCTAGCAATAAGATTTATGCGTTATAGGCCGCTGCAAGACACACCGGAAAACCACCGTAACGATAAATTTTGACAACCGAAAAGTAACACTTGTTACTGTAAACAAACGAAAGGTGAGTTTTGATTTCCTCAATTTTAACGAGAATAACGAGGAATATTAAAGTTTAATTTGTTTTAAATTGATATTTGGCTCTGCAGAAGCATGCTAACAGCATTTTTTGTTAGGATTTGGCTCGCCAACGAAATCGGTGTACCAAAAAAGGAGCGTTACAATGCGTTACTTTTCATCTGTCAATTTCGTAGCGGTGGTTTTTAGGTGTGTCTGACAGCGGTCATAGAGTGAAGAAGATACTCTCTATTATATTACTAATTATAAAAATAATTAAAATATGATTTATTCTAAGCAAACTGAATAACTTTAATAATTCATACTTTTCATTCATACGTTTCAAATGCTATGTTCATAAGTTTATCCTTAAGCTTGAAGTATTTTCATTTTATTATTTGACAACTTATGCGGAATGACAGTATGTTCGATAAATAACAGGTACAAAAACAAATCTAACAGCTAATAATATATAGACCAGCAATGAAATTTGTCGTGCTCCAAAGGTATGAGACCTTTAAAAAGCAATGTAAAAAACTTTACGAAAAGAACCAGAACAACTTCTCGGATCATTTAGTTAATTCAAAGTAAATAACGACCTTCGGTCCTCATCTAATCAACATTCATCTGTTCTTTATAAATCATAATGCACTAAGTTTTTTTTATAAAAAAACGTTAGATTTCGAACGACGAGTCGAAATAAGGAACGTTCTTGTAAGCCAGGTCGTTTATTTCCTCTAATACAAATACGAACGTCAACCGTATGACCAGCAAGTTCACAAAAAAAAGTCTATTTCAAACCAAAATTATGTGTTTTCGAACCATTACGTTAGTTATATATTGTGTTAAATTATTTCAAAGTACTTTTATATGGCGTGTATACATACAAGCCTTCGTGACCTTTTTCAAAAGAGGAGGGAAAATTTCAAACATGACATGGTACGTTACGTGTTTTATGGACAACGATCAGCCCCATTAACATGCGGTTTTACATTGGAAATGAGCCTTAAAAAACTCAATATTTTTTAAACTTTTGAAGGTTAAGCAAATGTGAACATTTCAAAATACATCGCAAAGGACTGTGGCTACGTCCTAAATCACAACCAGAGAGCACCACAGGACGTTAGTTAAAAGCGATTCTGAACCTTCCACTAACGAGCACAAAATGATTACGAGCCGTTGTAAATTAAGTGACCCATTTTATCTTACCAAAATAGGAAAAGCCACAGGAAACAAGTTCTTCAGAAGCAAATTCAACAATCCAATAATCTTGTAGTTTCGCTTGAATCACAATTACTAGGCGTTCTCTTTCTATGTGCTATTTTTTATGATTACATCCCAACAAGCACATCTAGATTAAACCCCAATCTTGAACAACGCCATGACAACGTTCACCCACCCTCGCCCGAAACATTTTAATATTCATCACTAAGAATTTGGACAATCCCATCCAGCAGCAACATCATCATCATCCGCATCGTCACAGGCAAAGTGGAACAGGCCGATCAGCTCCAAACCCGGCCGCTCCAGTAGGTCAAAGGTTGGATGGGAAATAGCACAGCAAGTCCAGTAGTAGGAGCAAAACATTGCCTTCGCCTGAACATAACCAAAGTCGAGAGATGCATTATTCAGCTGGCCAGAAATAAAAGAAAAAAACCCAGCTTCCCCTAAAAGAAATAATAGAAAATAAACTGAAAAAACAAATCCTATCGCAAAGGAATTGGCAAATGTCAACCTCGGACGCCCGAGCCTGGTGGGAAAAGTTTTGTGCCGTGGAAAGCTCTCCTGTTCCCCATCACCATTACCCCGGATACTTGAGCGCTCGTCCACTTTCGTTTCAATTGCAGCCGAGGGAGTTTTATTGATTTTCATACGAACCCTGCGGACCAGCTTGTGGGTGAGGCTCCCCACGGTATAGGTAGCCGCAAGGACTATCGACGTCCACTGTTATGCGCTGGTCATTGATTTAAATGGATAAGCCAGACGATAGGCAACGGTGCGCTTATCAACCGGGGACAAAGCATGGAAAGCATGTCGGCAAAGCGCTTGTCGTTATTCGTCGTTGCCCGATGGGTGGCTCTTGTAATCGATAAAAGTGCGTCCTTGTGGCTTACCTACTATCCCGACCAAGCATTCCAGATTAACCAGCCAGCCGGTGTGCGAAGGACGATTTCATCAGGGTCATTCTTCTTTTCCACGCAAGTCCCACCAGCAACAGGTTGCCACGGAGGGAGGAAGAGTGAACTGTGCAATGCTTGCTTCGATTGTGCTGTCCAAAAAACTTCCAGTCCAAACCTCAGACAATTCGCATCAAATATTCACGCCCGTTAAGTGAAATCAACTTTTAATTAAAAGCAACACCTCCCGGCATGGGACACGCAACGCAATAAGACGAGCTGCCGTGTTTTTTTTTTCGGGGCAAACGGGAACCCGACGCCTATCTGGTAAGGTATTTAACTCCCTCGGGGCGGGGAGGAGGTAACATGAACCTAGAAATACGTAAGGTAAACATCAAATCCCCGCGTGGGGACAGAGGGAGAAAAAAAACGCAAAGGGTCATCCCTTACAACCAACTCCCCTTCATTTCCCCACACATACACACACGACGTAAAGCTTTCCAAGGATTGAGTGTGTGCGTGTGTGTGTGTGTGTGTGTGGCGGGAGGGTTATTTCGCACTTTTGCGCAACATTCCCGGTGGTCTCGGCTCGGTGGGTAAAGGGAGAAGCACGTGAATTCGGGCATGGCATGGGTTGGGTTGGCAAACATTGCGCGAGAGCTTCAAAGGAAAGCTCGGAAAATCGGCCCGGGATGTGGGCGTACGCGTGCCGCCACCAGGGACCGGAGCGGTTCACGGCCCATTACGGGCAGGTGTGTGTGTGTGTGGGTGGGTGGGTTGGACCGCGTTGGGGCGGTGGTTCTGAATCGTACAACCGGGCGCAACTGCGCATGGCCAGCCGGTATAGCGTGTTTTGTTTCGGCACTGTTTGTAAGCCGTGGTTTCTTCCGCTCGTTTAGGAAGATTTGGTGTGCTGCCTTGGGTGTAAAAGCAGGGGTAATGGGCCAGCCAGAGGAGGACGCTGGCGGTCGTTATGGTCCAAAAATCTAGAAAGGTCGCACGGCCGGTATTGTGTAATTGGTCGCACAGCTACTTCGCCAAATACTTTTTCCGCACTCACTGGCAAGCAAGTCTAATGAGATTATTATTTCAATCCGTCGATGGGTGACGGTGTGCCCAGGGACGATGCCGGAAGTGTTGTTTTATTTAGGTTTTTTTTTCGAGCATAGTGTAATGGGGTATGCTAAAAATAAACTAACGTTGTCTACTTGTAAGCGTAACATGGCGAGCGTATTGCAGCATGGGAAATAATTTTAATCCATTATATGACATTAACTGGAAATAGATGATAGAAAGATGGAGGAAAACCGAAGCAGGAAGAATGTGTTATGTTCCGGAAAATCTTACCATTTACGTAGCGTTATCGTAGAATCGAGAAGCAATTGTTTGCTTCCCTCACGTCGTCAATGTTTCGACTCGGGGTACCGGATAGACGCTCGCTTCTAGCAGTTTTCCCAGCTCTGCCGCTGCATTTTCATGATCCCTAATGAGGCAAATTGTACGGGCAAGCTTTTCAAACACCGACGACCCACTGGGCACACTTTAGTGACGCTTCTTTCCATACACAGTTTGTCCGAAACATGCGGCAGCCGGATGCAGTAGCCGGATGCCTTCGATTCCGATCAGACCGCGTTGCATCGCGTATGCACCGACGATGGACACTTTGCATCGCTGTGTTACACCGATCATTATGAATTACACACTCATTCTACTGTTCCCCTGCAACTCCTTACGCTTAATTGTTCAACTGTACGCTTCAGTTCAGTCAAGTACAAAACTTCACACACGAAAAAGCACAAAATTCACAACACATTTAGCGAGCATGCGATGGGAAATCGCAGTGGCACGCACACAAATCGGGCTCGGTGTTGTTTTTCCCAAAAAAGAAAAGAAAACCACAACAATGCACCGTCAAAGTTTGAACGTCAACTGCCAACGTAGGGGGAATGGTGGAATTTTGAATATTTTGCCGTAATTCTGGGAAAAAAGGTAACCTAAAGCGAAAAAACTATGTTATTTAAATTAATATATTACGATTTATCAAAGGGAATAAGTATAGAAGTTATTTTATTGTTTAGAGGGAATTACTGTTGTTTTGTCATCCACGCGATCCCCGAATAACGCGGTAATTTTGGATATCCTGTCAAAGCGCGCCAACATGTCACCGGGAGGTTGTTTGTAAACAAAACTGAATTAGAGCAAAAAAAAAGAAAAAAAAATCTTATGCGAACGAAGCAATTGGTCGTTCATTTTTTCTTCTAGGACATCAAGTGAGTAATTTATTGTGAGTCTTCGGAACATATTTTACCGAAAATAAAATAATGAAATTCACGTCTCATGTGTTTACAGCAATCAGGTGCTAAAACAAGCTCGATCCGTTGCTACGAACGTATCCTGGAGCCGCTTTAGACGTCGTTTTAGTAGGAAATCCCTCTAACAAGGATGCTGTTGGAAGTGGCCATATTCAATTCGGTCGGAAAATAGAGAGCGGCAGCAACGTTAATTCGACGACACACGTCTTGAGCTAACTTCCTGCTGGACGTTTCGTCCAATGGTACAAGTGTGGCTGTTTTGGCCATGTGGTACTCAATAATAACACGTGTGGTTTGCTCGGTTGATAACTATCAAGTGCTCTCTTTATTCTGTGCTCATCGCACTCTCGGATGCTGTGTTCGATGACACAGCACCAATACTTATCTAACGATCGCTATCGTTAGAAGCTCACTACCACAGGCCACATCCAGCTACACTGTAAGCCGTGGTATAAACAGTACATTGCTGATCCTTGCTGCAAGGACACGCACAATATCCGGAAGATTGACAATAACCGATCTTACGGCGAGACACGCAAAGCTCTATTTAATTCCGAGATTTGTAAGGCTCAAGGCCTCGCACCAGCGTATTACGTAAACACTCGAGAAATTTGCTGAAATGAAGAAATGGTTGAAATAACCTGAATTGTCCGATCAATGTAGAGTGGAATTATTGTGTTTGGAAATAAAGAAAAGTTCAATATACAAAACTAGACCTGAAGCGTTGTTCCAATTCGAAAATGTTTCATAATACACTTTATTGTTAGAAAAAAATCGTACAAAATATAAAGCCCTTCCAATTACTTTGCACTTTAAAACCTCCTCACGGTCGACTGCATTCCAAGCGACTGTTTGTGATTATCCTCCGGTATGCGCACGAGCAGCGTACTCTTCGGCCCAGTCTGCCACATCACCCCATTGTCGTCGATGATGCACGTCTCCAGATTCAGCTGCCACTGGCCACCCAAGCTGACCGGCCCACCGTTGAACGTGTGCGCCGTGTTGTTCAGCGCAATCAGGAAGCTGCCGCTCAGAAAATCCCGGTGCGGTTTCACCACCTGCGTCAGCGTGAGACTGTCCGACAGCAGCTTCACATCGTTCGGCCGGGACGTCATCAGGGTGGAGTTTAGCGTCAGCTGGATGCTGTTGATCGCCCGGAACAGCGACGGCGTACGGCCGTAATGCTGGATGACACCTTCCACCTTCACCACCAGATGGCTGTTCGGCTGCACGAACACCGGTTCACCGGTGGCGCGGGGTTGCGGTGTGAGCGCTAGCTTCACGGACGTGTTCTGCAGCACCTGGAAGAAGAAGCGCGGCGTACAGTGGGACGAACGGACCACCGTTTCGATCTGCTTCATCATCATGTCCGTGTGCTCGTGAGTGAGCGTTTTGGTGCCGCCGGGAACCTCGGCCGGTATCAGCTGCAGATGTTTCAGCACCGTCCGGCATACGGAAAGCAGGTAGCGCGTCTCGGGATGGCTCGATTGCGGTGCCACCTTCGGCGTTTCCGACGGGTTGATGAACGAAATCGTCTCGATGGAAAGCTGCAGCGTGGCACAGAGGTGCTGTACCGCTTCCAGGTGCTCCAGCGTGCCGGGATCGGCATCGAACGAGCTTTTGTACAGCCGGCCGTACGCATCTTCGCAGTTTTTCAGCAGCTTCACGTGCTTGCGCAGCTGGTTCGTGATGTGGCCGTACTTTTGCAGCGGATCGCGGCAGTTTTGCGCCAGCGTTTGGGAAATTTCCGACGGCGGCGTGATGCAGAGCGTGTTCCGCGTGATCACCACACTGTGCAGCACCTCGAGAAACGTGCACCGCAGGCGGATCAGCTCCGACTGGAACGCCAGCGGGTGCTGGGGCGACGAGCTGGCCTTCAGCGTGGACAGCGCGATGCAGTACAGATTGATTGCCTTCTCGAGCCGATCGATGAGCGAGAGGGAACCGGTCGCACCCGGCAGCGCCGCACCCGGTTCCCGCTTGACGTGCCTCTGGGCAAGCGCTTCATACTCCTGGCCGTGGTTAAGGATGCACTCCGCCTTCGAGATCTGGCCCAGTGCCACCAGATAGAAGTGCAAGTTTTCCAGCGAAATGTTCCGCGACAGCTTCTCGTAGATGAGCGCGGCAAGAAAGTGCTGCCCGTAGCGGGAGGCCGAGCGGGCGATCCGGTACTGCGTCCACGGGTTCGTCGTCTGCAGCAGCTGCACAAAGATGCCGATCACGTTGTCCGGCATGAAGGATCCCAGCATGGCCTGCATGCAAATCGCGGCGAGCAGCTCCACAATGTTCGTCCTCTCCTTGTCCAGCGTCTCCGACCCGCCGCTCGAGCGGGCCAGCGCTTCCAGCTTGCGCAGCAAATGCTGCATCACGCCACTGAAGGGGCTCGTGCCGGGTAGTTGTGTTTCATAAAACTCGCACGACACGATCACATTCGAGCAGATCGCACCGAGCGCCTCGCAGATCAGCTTCGAGTGGCCGGCGGTAGACGTGGAGTGCTCCTCGCTCAGCAGCTCCGCAATCATTTCCGCGAAGCTTTCCCCAAACTCACGGCTCGTCTTGGACAGCTGCACGCCACACTTCAGATACAGGCGGAAGTCCTTCAGCGAGGCCCTGTTCTGCAGCGATGCCTGAATGAGAAACTCCAGATGCATGTCCAGATACTCGAGCACGTGCACCGGCGGAGGGATGTTTTCCGTGTGGCAGTACGTGATCAGGCTGGTGAGGATCGTCATCGCGCGGCCACCGCTGTCGTTCTCCATTAGCAGACAGTTCTTGCACACGTCCAGTATCTGCTGCTGCTCCTCGTTCAGCATCGTGTGGCAGGTGTGGGGACACTTGGTGAGCGTCAGTATAACGTCCAGCGCCATGTTCTGGTTGCTGCACTGCACGGTAAGCTGCAGCAACCGGCTGATTGCCGTCTTGGGCCACAGATACGCGCCCTTCTCCGCCAGCTTCTTCAGCGACAGCAGCACCGTACACTGTACCCGCTTGCGCGGGTCCTGCAGGTACACCAGCAGCAAATCGACCTGATCCGGTATGTCCACCAGCGTGGCACAGGACAGCTGCGACAGGGAGCGTATGATTTCCACCACAAACTGCTCGGACGGATACTTCGGCAGCAGATCACGGCAGAGCGCGCGCACCAGTGCGGCCGTACTGGCGTCGTGGTGCATGTGCCGCAGCACCGGTATCAGGTGCAGCTTCATGTTGACCGGCGTCTGCAGGCTCTCGATCATCGACGCCACCTTCGAGCACATGCCGACGGCGAACGTTTTCGACTGGGCCGCGAACTGTACGCTGGCGAAGATGGCCGCCTCCACCTCGACCGTATCGTGACTGTCCAGCGCCATGCGAATCGCATGGTGGACGTGCTGCTTCTCCGGAATGACGAACGCCACTGCGCCGAGCGTGCGGAGCGTGAGGGCCCGCGCCACCGGATCGTTCGAGTGGATCACCATAAAGATGCGCTTCAGAAACTCGTCGATGTTGATGATCTTTTCCAGGTGCTTTTCGCTCTGCTGGCAAACGCGCAGTATCCACAGCCGGGACAGGTTCGAGCCGATGCGAAAGAACTCGGCCAGCTTCAGGAAGGACGAGTTGATCAGGATGGGGAAGGGATAGCGTTCGAACAGCTTGGGGAAGCGGATGATTGCCTCGCACTGGTCGCCGATCTTGCTCGACCGCAGGCCCTTGTCCAGCTCGATGAGGACCGAGTTCGAGTCGCCATCGGTTTCGTTGAGGAAGTTTTCGTTGAAATTGTTCACTCGCACGCTGATCATTGTGAGTTTTGCTGTTTTCTTTTCTCGCACGCACGCAGTTGCCGTCCGGCGTTGGGGCGGTGTTTGGTGATTTTGTAAACAAATGGTGAAAGTGTCATCGTGTGCGGGACCGTTCCCAAGTAGCAGTTTGAAAAGCATGCGGAAATTCAAATGTGACCGTTATTTGGTTTGTTTCATTTCAAAAGCTAATTTGTATGAAAAGTCACAAGGGATGCTGGCAACACAAAAAATCAAAATGATTAAAATGACCAAAAAACAGTGGATTACGTTTGCAACCACCGCTGTTATCCAAATTTGAAATGGCGTTTACATTCATTGCAGTTTAAAATTTTGTAATTTGATTGATTGATTTAGGTCTCTGGACATGTTGCGGAAAAATTGGTTCAATGGAAATATTTATGGATTTTTCAATTTATTCCAGACATTGTACACCTATTTTCTCGCAAAAATGAAAACTAAGTTAAAATGATTTTGTTTCCGTTTTGCTATGGTTGAAAACTGTTCCTGCAACAAATAAACGTGAAACAAATCGATTTGTTTATCTTACAACAAAAATGTTCCCGCAACATGATTATGACAGTACGACCATACGATTTGACCACAAATATTTCCGCAACATGTTTTCGTCTGTAGTGTTGTATGGTTTTGCATTAAAGTTATGCATTGCTAGAACTAGAATGGCGATACGATTGCTTAAATACTAAACTCTAACTTGATCTATAAGAATTGAATGAAGAAGTGAGATTTGAATAATGGTCGATAGTGTTGATAGCCACGCATCTAACCACTCGACCATTTTAATCGATTTTTGCTCGAAATGTTTGAAGGGCATAAAAGCCATGATTAAATGAAGTTAGACGAAACACAAACCAGTAAACCAGTGAAGCTGTGGAGCTTTCGTTTTTTCATATGGATATTTGATTTTTTGCGATCGTTTAAGCATAATCTAAGGCGCTTGGACCGGGTTTAGCTACAGTCTGCTCCCGAGATACGCGATGTATGGGTTCCCAAGGCAATCGCGTAGATAGAATATCCGTGTAATTTGAAAATCGCATTTTTTAGCCAAAATTCATTCAATTAAAGGAAATTTTGGTTGAGTTTAGCACTTATTCAGAAAATCAACTTTTTCTGGTTTTTAAGCAATTTTAAATTATGAGCATAATAGCGTTTTGTTAATGATTCCTGGAGATAATAGTACCAATTGACCATAAACTTTGATATTTGTAAAACTGCATAAACCGACAAATAACATATTTTGGGTATAAAAGTTTCCCACGAATTTTATATGAATTTGAAGTTAAATTAAGTGTTATTTGTTAAAAAAATAAACTTTTTAAACTTTTTTTTAAATTAACCATTAAATTGATCCATCAAACCATACACTTACACATCCAGCAAGCACTGTAGCAGCTCATGATAGCACCGCCCATGAAAAGGCCTTTTGAATTTGCTACTTGGGCGCTGGGCCGGAGCTGTCACTGGTGGCAGAAAATTTCTCCCGAATGAGTAATAAATGTTTTTATTTTGTTTGTGCACCGCGCGCTGTATGTTTTTTCCCCTGTTTGTTCGATGATAAAGTGGCTTTTATTCGCTTCAATTGATAAATGAGTCGCGCAGATACGGCTATGAAAACGTGACCGTGCTCCCGCCCAAGAAACGCCTCGCCCAGAGTGCGCCTAACACGTGCTGGTGCATCGCAGTCCGCAGTCCGAGGGGTGTGGGCCACCCGTTGATAAGAGCGTTGATGGTGAACTAATCCGGGAGCTAGAGCGACAGAAACGACCAGGCACCATGTCTAACTATCAGCTGCACGCCAACGAAACCACCATCTCGATCCCGCGCATCATCACGGTGGACAGTGTGAACTACTACGAGATACTGGTGAAATGTGGCCAGGTCATGTGGACGGTCAACCATCGGTATCGCGACTTTGCCGAGCTGCACGACCAGCTCGTGTCGGAACGGGGCGTCTCGAAGGACAAGCTGCCGCCGAAGAAGGTGCTCGGCAACAAGAGCCCCACCTTCCTGAAGAAACGCCAGGAAGCGCTCGAGCAGTACCTGAGGGAGATGCTGATCTTTCTGAAGGTAACGATGCCGCGGGAGTTTGTCGAGTTTCTCGACTTCCACCGGTACGATATCATCTTTCTGGTGCAGCACCTGGCCAGCTCGCTGTTTCTGCGCGGGGACGCCTTTCTGGCCAAGTCGAAAAAGTACGGCTTCTCGGTGCTGGAGCTGCACGCGATCAGCGAGCGGATGCAGATCCCTTGCCCGCCGACCGAGGCGGCCTGCAGCAACTACAACTTCTCCCACATACTGGACTTTTGCGCCCAGCTCGAGACGATCATCGTGCTGCCGACCAAGAACAGTCTGCCCACGATCCTGTACGACGACGATACGGATAAGTACATCCCGCACGCGCTCCACAAACCGATCGGTAGTAGCAATCTCATCCCGGTGCAGCTGCGGTACGAGCTGAGCGTGTTCAAAGTGTTGCGTAATCTCATCATTTACGGCGTGCCGACGGAAAACATTCAAAATGTAGGTCAGTACCGTTTTCGCGCTGATAGGAGAGGGGGGGGGGGGGGAGGGTTGATGGTGTTATGTTTTGTATGGGTGGTGGTATGGATGGGTGGTGGTGGTGGAGATTGTACTTACCCTTGCTTCACTTGTTTCGGTGCCACGTGTTTTTAGGTGCCTTGCGTGAAACGCTCTCAAGGATAGAGGTGTACAAGAGCGAAACGAAGCAAATCTGCCAAATTGCGCTGTGTGATAATGTCCACAAGGATGCGGCCGAGGACGAGCTGGACAAGTCGAAGGCAAGTTGAAGTAAAAAAAAAGAAAAAGGCATTTTTAAAATTATAATTTTAATTAATTTACCTCACTTTTCCCTTCTTTGCAGCAGTGGAAAAACCTTCGCCACGCGGTGTTTAAGGAAAACCAGCTGACGGTGATCGATCGAACGATCCGGCTGTTTCCCACCGTCAAGGATCTGGTGCTGGACAAGAACAAGCTGGAAAGCATCGCCCATCTTAGCCACCTGAACAACCTGCAGATACTCAGCCTGCGCTGCAACCGGATAGCGCAGTGCGCGAACTGGCACGTCCAGCTCGGCAATCTGGTCACGCTGAACCTGTCCCAGAACCGGATACGCCTGCTCGAAGGGCTGGGCAAGCTGTACTCGCTGGTGAACTTGGATTTGAGCTGCAATTTAATTGACGATATTAATGAAATTGATTACATCGGTAATTTACCGCTGCTGGAGAATCTGCGCCTCATGGGGAATCCGGTCGCCGGTGGTGTCGGTAAGTTGTGGTCGGTATGCGGTGCCGCAAAATGTCATTGTGATTGTCATAAAAAAAATCTGACTTGAAACAAAAATGTCCTTGTCACGTACTCAATACGCGTCATCCATCAAAAACGTAACGCAAAAAATGCAAATTTTCGACGCCCTTCCCCCGTAGTGTAACAAACTGTAACGATGGAAAAAACCCTCCCTTCCACAAATTACGTAACAGATAGACCCCACCCTCCTCAAATAGCTTAATTTATTGAACAAAATCAGATTTTTGGTGAGATACTTTATGCTGGTATATTTTATTACATTTTATTTTGCGTGACGTAACAAAAGTTAACTCCCCCTCTCCCCTATCTAACAAATCGTAACGTTTGACAATCCCCCCCCCCCCCCCCCCAACAACCCCTATCATCGTGACATCATTCATGGATGACGCCATATTGATGGTCATAGGTGATACTCAAAACTATTGGTATGACTAATTAATGCTTCGTGACGTTTTTGCGACCAAAGCTTGGTCATGAGTCACTATGTCATGGCTTTTTTTTACTGTGATCAGTTCTGCAAAATGTCACCGGCATAGTCATGACAAATTCCAGCCGAAACAAAATCCATGTCAGCGTCAAGAGCAGTACTGTGATGATCAGAGGTGAGACTCAAACAGTTGCTGCGACCATCACATGCTTGGTGACATTTTGTACGACCAACTCTTGGTCAGTCATTTGATCGCGACATTTTGTGTCAGTGATCATCACGATTGTCATGGAAGATATGCGGTGCTTGCGAGAGGTCCCAACAAACAAAATGAGCGTGATTTTTCGCTCTGTGTCCCGAAAGACAATTAAAGCAGAGAGTGTGAGAAAGAATGCTCATTTTGTTGCTTGGGACGTCACGCCAAGTATATTCCATCCAAGAAGTGATAATCACCAACAGAAAATGTCATGACCAAGTGAATGACCAAGTGTTGGGTGCTAAACAAAATGTCATTAAGTATGTGATTGGTCAACCAACTGTTTGAGTTTCACTTCTGATTATCTCAGTGCTTTATGTGAGCTGATTTGAGCTTCGTTTCAGTCATGAGTATTATCAGCACTGTCCACAGTCAGAAAAAAACATGATTATGCTTGCGCCAACATTAAGCTCAGCATGTCAGTTAGAGTTTCGCATTTGACTCAATCACTCGCATATCGCGTTCAGCATGTCATGGCGCACTTTCATTGAGTATCAGCAATGAGCATTATGCTACCATGGATATGTTTATTGTTTTCGTTGGTGAAAATCTCGCGATGCTCATGACATTTTGCACCACTGCAGCACATGTTGTTTCATTCATTTTCGAACACTAATGACCCTTACCTTCACCACTTTTAGACTACCGTGCCCGGGTGCTTTCGCGATTCGGCGAACGGTTGCAGGAGATCTATCTGGACAATGAGAAGGGCAACCAGACGGAGTACGATATGGCGCTGGTGCTATCTGCGCTGCGCATATCGGCCCAGAAATCGCACCGCAAGCTGCACAGCCTGCTCGAACCGGGCGGTAGTACGTCCGCCGAAGAGCAGCAGGAGAAGCAGAAGAACGATACCGAACGTGCCGGACCGAGTGGTGGAGCGGGCAGTTGAAACGATGCTACATTCCAAGCAGGCCGAGCGGACCATCGTCAGCCTGCGAGAAACGATGAAGGGTGTTTGCATGGAGCGGGTTTTTATTGAACGTAACTAGTACAGCAAAGCTGGACGAGGCCAAGCATACCAGGGAGAGAGCGTGTGGGGAGAATGGAAGAGATATTTTAACACCCAACACAGTTGACCGGAACGGATAGAAACGTTCGGGAAAATTATTATTATTATTATTACTATTATTTTATACTGAAATCTTTATAAGCCAAAACCGCCCCCTTCGTGACGTGCTCTTGGTAGGGCGAAAAGGGTCTGATGCAATATATATATATATATGTATCTGTAACAGAAGCTCTCCACGTACCTACTGGGCGCTTTTTCATCATGTTCCGGATCGTGATATATCACTGAAAATTGGCAACTGCAGAAAGCTTATTTAAAAATAATTCATTCTCAATTATTAAACATCCGAGGGACCTGATAGGATCGTGATAACAAAGGTAACAAAGCTCCGGTAAGGTCCGTTCAACCACACATCGATTCATTCCAGATCTTCTTACGCCATTTCTTTTCTTTCTTCCCCTCCGTCTGCCCGTAGGGTATTTGCTTCATGTGGCCCTGCTCGAACAGCTGCATTCGCCACCGTACCTCGTCCTCCATCTTGAGCACCGTGCTGACCGGTTCGGCGTCACAGTGACGCAACGTCACGGAGCAGCGCGGCAGGTAGCGTTTTAATCGGCGCTGCAAGAAAGCGACCGGCTGCACACCGTCCGGCAGCCGCCGGTACGCAATCATCGTGCCTTCTAGCATAAGCACTTTCAGCCCGGGGAACAGTTTCGGCAGCAGGGCAAAGTTACCCCGCAACAGATAGCACCGGCGCAGTATTAGCTGCTCCACGTTTGGCATCGGTTGGCAGTGGTCCCAGGGGCGGGTGTTCGTTTTCATCCCGTTGATGGTTAACGTGCGCAGGCACGGCAGCAGTGTGAGGGAACGGAAGTGTTCGCGTATCGCTTCCGCAACGGGCGCCCCGGTACGCAGCACTATCTCCAACTCCTCCAGCATGGTCAGGTGGCGGCAGAGGCGCGACAGCTGCGAATCCATGCTGTACTGTAGCCGGCGCACGTGCGCAAAGCCACCATCGAGCCGGAAGCAGGTGCCGCTGTTGATGAGCTCGAGCTGCTGGAGCTTCGGCAGGTCGACGTGCCGTAGCCGACTTCCTTCCTCAAGGATGCACTCATCGAGGCGCAGGAACTGTGGGCGCAAAAAAGGTAAATCATTATTTATACAATTAAATTCCTTTTCTTTAACGAAAACACTCGCCTCCAGATTCTTCAGCTCGAGGATGAGCACAAACAGGGCGCGCGGAAAGATGACATCGCTTAGCGTGAGCCGTGTCAGCGTGCCGGCATTGTGGAGACACACCGCACGAAAGATCCGGTACGCAACCGTGGACGAATCGATGGTAAGGTCCTCGAGCAGCGGGGCACTTTGCGCGAACCGGTCCGCGGCCAGATCGTCCCCGCGCGTGTTTGGTTCGGGCGAGAGGGGACCCTTGTCGAACCGCTTCATCAACAGCTTCCTTAGGCGCGGGAACGGCCGGGTAAGTGTTTGCTCCATCGCGCGCTCGAAGTAAAACCACACGGTCAGCTCGACCAGCTGCTCGCTGTACTCCATCAAATAGTGCAGGTCGAAATCGTTCGCAACGTCCACCGTGTAGCGCTCGAGCGCCGGCAGCTTTAGCTCGTACCCGTTCGTATTGGCGAACAGCTGCCAGGTGAGGCTCGGGAGCGTACCGTGCTCGATTACCCAGTACGGTGCCTTTTCCGGCAGCTCGTCTCCCGCCACCTCGGCCAAGACGGTAAGCGTTAGGTGCTGCAGGTTTTGCATGTTCTTTAACCGATCGCCTAGAAAGCGGCGCATCCGATCGAACGATGCTTTGATGTGGAGGCTCTTCAGTGGCAGCTCGCCGGAGAACAGTAGCTGCTCGGGTGTGAGTAAACCGGCAGCGCTCGCCGGCGTCGGTCTGGTCGATGGGCCCGGCTCATCGTTGGCAGCGGTTGCCTTCCGTACCATTTCGAGCACCTTTGCCTGATTGGCAGGGACCGGGTCGGAGCCACAGTCGTCGAACACGCAGTGGAACGCACTGGCCATGTACTGTAGGTGATGGCTCGCGATCGGTAGCCCGAAGCAGTGGCTAAAGTTGAAGCTCATGCGCTCCTGGAACGGTTCGGAGCGCAAAATCGCATACCAGCGTTTGCAGACCAGCGCACACGGGAGCTGGTCTTCCAGGTAGAGGTGTTGAAAGATTTTACAAAGTATCTAAAATGGGCGGAAAATATTAACCGGTCGGCGACTAGAGGCACCTTTTGCACCATGCCTTTGTTTACCTCGTATGGCAAACGGTTTATGTGATCGATTTCGCACTCTGTCTGGTTGAGCGTATCCGAATCATCTTTTCTACGCTTTTTGCTTGATGGTTCACTACAATCAGCTGTATTTTGTTCCATTTTGTGAGATTGTGTTCGACGCTATTGCTTCTGCCGGTTCGATGCTAACCAAAACAACACACACAGTAAACAAAAGACTATGGTTCGTGGACGGTTAAGCAGCTTGACAGTTGTGGAAAGAACAGGGTTGGGATAAAATAGGACAAAAAAATAATTATTTCGCACGTTACATGATTGGTTATGGGATCTGTGTTAATAACTTATTTCTATTTAAATTATGTGTATATTTACAATATTTCAGACAGTTTACACGACATTCAGGGGAAAATTTATGGTACTAGCTCGCCCACTGTCCTGTTACATCGAAGCGTTACGAAGCGTTACATAGACAGTTGTGCGTGTGGCGGGAAAACAGGGTTTGGTTTGAATTTTATCCACGTTTTCATTATTAAAGTTTACATTTTTGTTCGAAGCTTTATTCCAACTATTTTCAATTTAAAACGGAAAAAGAGTTTATTTTTCCAAAGTATGGGAATGTTTAGTTGACAATAGTTACAGTAAAGCTTAAAAATAAAACCTTACTTTGAAGAAGAGACTTTGGTTTTCTTGTAGGGACAGGGACAAAATGGGCATGCGGGGCAAAATTGACACCTTTTAGTTTAGCATTAATACACAGGCAAGAAACACATCTTTCCTTAAAACCTTGGAATGTTGTAACAACGCTAAACAGCAAGGACCTAAGGAAAATATGTATTATGATTTCTTCTTCTTCTTCTTCTTCTTCTTCTTCTTCTTCTTCTTCTTCTTCTTCTTCTTCTTCTATGGCACAACAACCATTGTCGGTCAAGGCCTGCCTGTACCACTAGTGGGCTCGGCTTTCAGTGACTTATTGATTACCATAGCATAGCACTAATAATTTGAATGAATCTTTGAAATGAATCCTAATCCCCATTGGGCAGCAGATTCAAGAATCTCAAATATTAATGAATCTTGAAATGACTGGTTTCTCAAAAGATTCTCATATCTCAAAAGATTTACTAACTTCAAAAGATTCTTATATCTCGAAACATTAACGAATCTTTAGGGATTCATGAAGTTTAAGGTCTATACATTTCCAATGATTCATAGAGCTTAAGCTTCTTATTATTCTTCTTTTTGGCGTAAGAACCTTACTGGAAATGACAGCCTATAAAGGCTTTTGAGACTTCTTCGCAATTGCCACACAACTGGATATTGTCTGCCCTTGCTATGGAGAGACGGTCCATGCAATGCTTGAACCCTCGACGGGCATGTTAATAAGACTTCTTCTTCTTCTTCTTTGGTACAACAACCGCTGTCGGTCAAGGCCTGCCTGTACCCACTTGTGAAGTGAGCTTAGCTTTCAGTACCTTATTGTTACCATAGCAGAATAGTCAGTCCTACGTATGGGGGCACGGTCTATTCGGGACTTGAACCCATGACGGGCATGTTGTTGCGTTGTATGAGTTGACGACCCTACCACCAGACCGGCCCAAGATCTTAAGACTGATCTTCGATAAGACTGATAAGACTATCTTGGAAATAATATGTGTTCAATGATTCACGACTCTCTGAAGATTTATGACTTTTTATGGATTCATGAATCTTCCGAGATTAGTGAGTCTTTGGAGATTTGATTCGAGATTCGAATCACTAATCGCTGAAAATTCATATGAATGAATCTCAACGAAAGATTCATGAAACCAAACGCTAGTACTTATTGACTTAGTCGTCAACTCGCACGGCTTAACAACGTGTCCGTCGTGGATTTAAGCCTCGTTCGGATTGTCTCCAGTAACGACGGACTGACTAATCTCTCTAACTCTCACGCTGAATATCACTCGTAGGTTTGTATAGGTTGTCATGACCTCGGGTTACGCCAAAAAGGAGAAGAAGAAGAAGCTTATAGACATATTTAGTTCTCGTACGTATCGTATATTTACGCAATGTTCAAATTTTATACGCATCGTATGATCGCTCCTTCCTATCCTCGGCCTGTTCTAGGTGACGATCAATCTCACAGTCTGTGGCGTAATACATCTAGGATTTTGTCCGTTTTGTGGCCCTTTATGATCACTTGATTAGTGGCTGTATCCGCTGTATTTCCGAGAAAAGGGCAAAATAATAGTATCTTTGTAACAAAATTCACCCGTCTCACCGTGCATGTAACAGATGCTCTGGAAACTTTATCCCGGCTGCAGACGTGTCATACCCACGGGCCTAGCTTAGAGGAACCTCGGAAAGCCACCCAAGGGACAACAATTTCATTAGCTTCCCGTTGACAGTTTATGATTGACATCGGCAAGCGACGGGATATTCTCTCCGCCGTGCGCGATCAGTGGGGCGTGTGGGGCGGACGGTAACAATTAATCTTCACCCGCCCGGATCTTGCGTGCCCCTATCGGGATTCGTAATCGTCTTTACAACGAGACCACCCTCTAAGCACGGCCATAAATCTTGCACTACTATCCCGTTTCACCGCGGACCTCCTCAGCTCGCTGGGGCGATCGTCGCGTCCGATATCCCGGTACCATGGCACGTTGGAGGAGAATTAGACCGATGGCGCATGGATGTGAGGGTCGCGGATGGCAGCGAACGCAAGATGAAAGGGAGAGGAATCAAGAGACAGTCGTAAGGGAAGGATTGTGACCAGGCGAACGATAAGAGGAGGGTGGTGTTAAGGGTTTCTACCTCTTGTGCTAACACCACCCGCCGCTAGAGTGCCTGAAGAAGATGTCAGTGGGTAGATGGGACCGTCAGATATGGGGAGAAGGGTACGGGGACACATCGCGGGGGCCCGTGTGACGGCACGGTATCCAAACACTAACGTTTTATGACACTCGGCCTTTGGACCTCATTTCATCTATTGCATCTATCGCCGTACGCGCCGGGTAATTTCCTAGATCGGCTGGTTGGGGAATTTCTGGCGTTCTGGGGTGTTCTGGTGCAGACATGCGGTAATTAGGATTCTTGTGCGATCTTTGCCCCTTCGCTCGTCGGCACTGTTGAACCGACGAATGTCGCAAATCAGAGCCAAAGGGTGAAATATATGGCTCTGTAACGCTAACGATCCAAGTGCTAGGGAGTGTTCTACTATTATTTTGTGTTTTGTTTAGGAAATTTTTAAAAATACCTTGATATACCATATTGAATTTTACCTTATTAGACTCTTTACAATCTTCTATATTCCCATTTTTTAAGATCATCGTGAAAAATCAGATCACAGTTTCAGGGAGCTAGTTGAACTTCGATTCGAGTTTATGATTATTTTTTAATGTTTTGTTTAATTTTCTCCATGCGTGTTTTGAATTCAATTTCGAGCCGCGCATTGAATATCATAAGATGTTGAATAAAGTTTTGGGTTCTATTGCAGTATGGAGCTTACTCCTCATACGTAGGATTGATTGCCTATTCTGCTATGGGTAGTCAATAAGTCATTGAGAGCCAAGTCCGTTAGTAGTAGTACAGGTATGTAGGCATTGCGCCAAACAAGAAGATTGAGTATCGTAAAACGAACAACCTTTTATTCTCCTACAACAGCTCTGAGACGAACATTTCAAGATAAAGTTTATCAAGTTGTTGACAACTGTACTACTTATTAATCATTTTCATGAAGGTGAATTTTATTAAATGTTTCAGAACATATCACATCAGGATCAGGTCGAAGTAAGGCAGTCAAACTCCCAGTCAAAAAAAAAAAAAACAAAAAAGATCGCTTAGTCGCAAGTGCGATACTTTTCTTTTTCTAAAGGGGCTATCTATATATTACGTATCAAAAATGTTTGTCTTCCTATAATATCATTCTCTGCAGAAGTGTTACGTAATTTATGGATGAGTAGAACGCACCGCATAGGCCGGTCTCGTGATACAGTCGTCAACTACGACTTAACTACATGCCCGTCATGGGTTGTAGCCACCCGAATGGACTGTGCCACCATACGTAGGACTAACTATCCTGCTATGGGGGGTAATCCATAAGTCACTGAAAGCCAAGCCCACAAGTGGTACAGGCAGGCCTTGACCGACAACGGTTGTTGAGCCAAAAAGAAGAAGAAGAAGAGCGCACTGTGTAAGTCTTTCCCCGAGTTACGCGAATAATGCGTTCCGGAGACATTCGCTTAAGTGGAATATCACGTTTTACAGCCAAAATATGCTTAAACAATAATGAGTTGTTATAGTATTAATTTATTTATGTAATTTATTACTTACTTAATGCAATATCCGTGTAGAAAATGAGGTTATTTCTGTCTGTTTGGGGATATATTTTTTTTTGAAAATTTGCCAATTATTTTTCATTTGGCAACTGATGGAGATAATTGTACTGATTTGACATATGAACTGTCAAAAATGAAATTTTGCGTAACTCGAGGAAAGACTTTACATTGTTTAAACTCTTAAAAAATGTCAGTATCTCTCATGACATTTGTTAATTTACTGCTAGCAGATAGAATCCTCCAACTTCAAAAAAATTGAAGCTAAAGATTTTTAGAGCAGATTGCACCCTTCCTTACTAGGCGCGTGACAGTGCTTCCCCGCTCGATCCGCGGTGATGCTTCATTTGTCTGCAAGCACAAAACCACCACCACCACCAACAACACCACAACCACTTAAAATCCCTCGGTGGAAGCATCCAGTTCCCTAAACCGTACCGTGCTTACCGTACGCACAGGTGACATTAGTCGCCGCCATGCACCGTTCCCCGCCAAGACCAACTGCAAAACCAACCCTTACCCATCCACGCCTGCGCTGGCACGGTAGAGTTGAGTGGAAATGTGCAACAGTGAGTTGCACACTTCACGCATCGATGCCAAAACCCAAAAAGTTGAACACACATACACACCGCACTCCCTTGTCTGCGGGAAGGGTTGGGAGGGGGTTGCCCGTCCTGGCAGCTAGAAGCAAAGAAGAGGGTTGGGTTCAGTAGATCAGTTTTCTGATTGTGCCGAAGCTGTCCATCCATCCATCGTTCACCCGTCGTGCCAGGCGGAACCATCGTCGTCGTCGTCGTCGTCTTCGGTTGCGCGAACGCGCCTCATCTCGCCGATGATGACACGACACGATGGCAGTAGAAGGTGGACGATCGGGGTGTGGAAAGGCCCTGAGGGGAAGGGCCCCCGGGAAGCATCGCCGGGTAAGTGTTGCGATCAAAATGTGCGTTTTTCGTCTTGTGTGGTCCCCGGAGCGACCGCGCTGGGTGGTCCGACGAAGCGGATCGGTTCGGCTTGGCTGTTTCTGCTTGGGCCGTTGTTCGGTCTCTTCTCTCCAGGCCCCGGCGGCCACACTGCTGCTTCGGCTGCTCCGGCACGCTGTCAGTGCTGTGCATTGTGTGTGGTCCTTTTTTTTTGCTCTTTTTCTCTCTCTATCTCTCGCTCAGTTATTCTCCGTTTCCTTTCGGTGATGCCCTGCTGATTCCGAGGGCTCGCGGCTCTCCTTCGCTCCTCGCACTCTCCGTTGGACCAACTACCAACGATTGCTCTCTTTTTACGGGAATTGGGATTTTTTTTCGTCCATTCGGGTGAGGGGATGGTGAGAGGATGGGCATCAAGGGACGACCTAGGACACGGGCGGAAAATGAAGATATTCCAATGCCATCGTACGTTTTCGGCAAGTCAGCTTCAGCAGTTTTGTGCAGGACGCAAGAACGTATTAGCCCAAACGAAGGAACTGGTACTGAGGTCTATTTTGATGCTTTAGGTACTGGGCCCGGGTTTAGGTTCGTTGACATTCGTTGCTCTACTGCAAGAGCGTGGCGTTACGTGAGGTATGCGACAAACGAGGCTTTAGCTATAACTCTCTGCAAATGGGAAACATTTAATTAATAGTCTGAAGTCTGTTCAACTGGGAAATCTGCTCTCTACACTGTTGCGTATACGGGGTATACGTTTTTCAAGTCTATAAAATCAACTCCAACCAAACATAATCTCCACGGTTGACCACACATGATCTTGCACAGTTGTATTGGCGAGCACCTAACCTCGAGCTCGAATCGTTTTCAACGCTAATGTGTAAAAGCTACGACACTGGTTACGATCCTGTTGATGGTTGATAATTATAAGATTAGCCACACACACACACACCACACATCGGTATAATCATGACCGTGGATCGTTATCGCCGATCGAAGGACATCAAACTCCAAACTGTTCTCCCCGCTCCCCTGCTAACGCCCGACAAACAGCCACGTTTTGCAGTGCGACGACAGGTGGTTTGGCGTGGCGTCTGAAGAAGCGTCTGAGAAACCTGTTGACTGAAGACGTCGACGACGACGACGACGACGACGACGACGAGGGCAACTAGCACCTAGCTAGGGACTCGTACCGTACCGGGGTATGGGCAAACCGGCAAACCGGTTGCATCTATTCCCGCTGCAAGGCACAAATCAGCTAATTAGACGTCTCTGGAGATGGTTTATTGAAAATTATCGCACTGTGCGCGTGGTAATGCTCGCGCGCGCCCGCCCGCCCGCTTCGGTAATGGAAATGGCAAACGATCGGGATAATGGTGCGTTTGTTGTTGTCGTTTTTTTTAAAGAAATGCTATTACATTTCTTTATTTCTTGGAAATAATGAACGCCATTTGTTTGGTTAGTTTATGACTTGCGTACTGCTGTGTGCGTATTGGCGGAAAGTTGCTGCTTCTTGAAGGAAAATAGATAAAATGGATTTATAATGACAAAATAGACAATAACATTTTCATGTTTGTACTAAAATAGTAAAAAAAAAAATCACGGTGAATAATCTAGAAAAATTGAATTAAATTATTTTTTTTCGATTATTAGCTTTTGCAGTTGACAAAAGCTGAAATGGAATGAAAAGTAGGGGAAGGTAGGTAAAGACGGACACTGCGGGTAAGATGGACACTTCTCATAAATGCGTGAAAAAGTTAATTTTCGAGTAATTCAACAATGTAGAATCCAAACTGAAGGTAAAACAACACATTTCAGAACATTTTTGGCATAACATATATAAAATTGGTTAAATCCACGAACAAAACAAATTTTCAATCATGTGCACCCTTGTGGATCTAATTTGACTACTGCCGATCTTAAGCTCTACAACTTGTATTGTTTATATTTCTGGAAGTTTTATTTCATGAATGGGTTGTCGTGATCATTAATGAAAAAACTGGCGAAAGAACGAGAGTAAAAGCAATACAAAATATTGTTTTTTGGTGGTTTAAACATTCTGACACCAAAGCGGGAAAGACGGACACTTTGTTGTAGGGAAAGATGGACACCGAATTTATTGATTTTTTTTACTTCTTATATCAATTGGTGATGAATATATTTCTTCAAATACCTTAAATAAGGGTATTCCGATGCTATAAATCAATCAGTAACTGGAGAAAGTATTGAAATAAGCGAGAAATGAAACACCGGTCAAAATAGTAGCCACTCGTTATGCTATTAGTCGCTCGACGCTGATGAGGCGCTTCACGAAATCCAATATCTTCTCACGACTTGGACAACTTAAAGCAATAAAAAGATGAGGCATTTATACGACATTGTTCAGGAATAGATGAGAAATTCTATGGGATTACAAAAATCAAATGTTGAATTTTGACATGGTGGAAAATGGATTAAAATTTTAACAAGTCCCTCATAAATACTGGGGTCGTGGACTTTTCGCGGAGTAACTTCCTAAAAGGAAGTTCTAGACTGTTGTGCTGTAAGCTGGAGCAACGTCAGCTGTAAGTGCGCAATATTTCAATAATGCTTTAGATGCTGCATTCTACGATATATTACAAGCGCCGTTTACAAATCCTAAATGCATGGCTGAATGAATCGCCGTTGCAATAGGCCAAGAATTGGTTTATAAACGTACCAGGACGTGGAAAGCGATAGAATTTGTTAAAATATTGTAAAACTCTTCACTTTCTAACCTTTTCTACAGGTGTCCATCTTTCCCATATCAGGTGTCCGTCTTACCCGAACATTTCAAAACTGCACGAAAAAAAAACATGTTTTTCATTCATGAAAAAAACGCAAAAATCGATGGAAACTTAAAAATTTCAACACATTTTCTGATAAAACATGAGTGTAAGATAATGTATGCACTTTTTCATGATCGTTGCACTTATATATCCCTAGATTTTTACCATTTCCCTTAACGTGTCCGTCTTTACCTACCTTCCCCTATGTTAAAGAAATGTTAAAACATTTAGGATTTTTATAGTAACTTTATTTAATGTTTAAATCTACTGTGAATTCTCGTGAAAGAAGTAAATATAATCAAAATTTTTGGACTTTACGTTTAAAGCTATTGAGCAAAACCATAGTAGATAGTAACAAAGAATAAATATGACAAATAAAACAACAAATAGTGATCATCGATTGAAAAATATATTCTTGTGTATTACGATATGAATGCGAGAAATACGAATACAATAATTTAGGCAAAACCAAATAATTGAAAAGATAATAAGGGAAAAAATGGAGCTAGCAAGGGGATAAAAGCTGGTTAAACGTTTAAAGGATTAGCATAAAATCTTGGAAGAAAAGGAATAAGCCTTTAGTGTTTCATAGCAAGGAAATTAAAATGAAGGAAAAACTATTAAGATTGCAAACCACCAAAGAAAAGAACTTCTCGGGTAGAAAGTAGTAAAATTTGAAAAATAAGTAAAAAAACGATCAACGCATCAATGCCCAAAATAGATGACAAAAAAGGTAATGAAATTAAATACAATAAATTCAATGGACAGTATCTTGAACCTTTGTTGCTGGCCAAAAATAACAAATTTCAGGATTTTGATCACAAAAACGAGTCAATAAACTGAAAATTGAGTAATAAAATTCATAATTTATAGTGATTTCTTATCAATGGCTAGGATTGTAAGATTTAAAAAATCCTTTATTTTATCTACACAAAGATAAGATAGCCTAGAATTCACTGAATTCTCTTCCATAGATATTCCGATTAAATGAAAAAAAAGGTTTAAAAATTCAGGAGAAACAAACAAAAAAAGACGTCCACATTAATAGGTAGTCCTGTGGCTTCCGTGTTACCTCGCGACATTCCGTACCCATTGCTAGCCGCACCGCGGGCACTATCGGGTCAATTTATCAACCACTTCATTAGAGCCCACCGAAGCAGCAGTAGCAGCAACGGCAGCAGGACACGGGACTGCAAAGCATTGCATCTTATTCTTCAAATTTCTAAAACCCCCATTGCCTTGCCCTTTTCATCAGCCGCGCTGTGGCCCCCGTACGCCTACATTTTTTGTTGCGGTCGTTGCTATCTTTCCCTTTTCCCATGTGTGTGTGTGTTTTTTTTGGTTTTGTACTCCTGTCTCTTGCTGCTCTTGTCCTCTTCGCTTGAGACACACATTTTGATCTAGCTACTAGTACCGGAGCAGCAGCGAATCGTAGAAGGGGCTGCGTTTTTTTTTTCTTCTGTTTCTGTTGTACCATTCCCCCTTTACTTTATTAAGGCCACACCGCACACGAACACGCGCTACCGTATGATTAGCTGCGGCCCGTTGTGTGCGGCCGGCCTTCCTGTGCGGCCTGTGCGCTGCGCTGCTCTGGCAGCGTGTGTGGTCCAATAATTTTCGGCAACCCCATTTCGGGTTGACGCGGGCACGAGCGAGACAGTTCAACCGGTGATCGGATCGGGGAAGGACAAGCCGCTAAACCCTAGCAGCGAACCCAGCCCGGGAGGCTTTTTGTGCGATCATATCGAAAGAGGGGATTTTGGTGGTTTCGTTTAAGACATTAATCTGTTTGCGGAGGGAGGACTCCTAGTTTGGTGTTCTGTGTGGGTGGCTAGACACGAACCGGCCGGCGAGGATGGGAAACCCGTGGTTCGAATTGTGTGGTTTAATTTAATTGTATTTTAAATCGTTTTTGTTCTCTACCCGGGGTAGCATTCTTTGAATTGGGTATTAGATAATCCTACGCCTACAGTGGGAGAGATCCGTTGCGTAGCGTTAGTCATTGCGTATTGCAGTAGCTACACGGTTCGATGGTTTATACCACCAGGAATGAAATGTTAAATTTAAAATGAGATGTCATTTTTCAAACATCTTGGTGGAAGGTTTTGTGTTCGGATGAGATTGTAAACAATGTAGTAGTGGAGTGGTGGTAATTAAGATGGGTGAATACGTTTACTACAGAAAGCGATACCAATAAATTTCCTGTTATAAAGCTGTTTTTTGCAGCTACGAAAAAGGTCAAAAATTTATCACATGCTTGACAAGACTTTTTTGAATAAAAAACAGTTTTGAAAATCATACTTTTGAATTTTCATTGAATGAATACTACCCTTTTCTTTACTAGCTTTTGCAGTTTTTAATCAAGTTGATACATTATTGTTGACACTGAGACATTCAGTAATAAATTTGTATGATGTTGTTCTTTCTTTTATCATAGTAGTAGCAGCAGCAGTATAAATATGTAATATTAATATGGTATTAAAATTTATTGGCATTGAAATGAGCTTTTAAAATATTAAATAGTAACTTTAGGATCATCCAAAAATCACGACACGCCAAAAATCGGGCTTTTTCTGTCTGTAGCCAATGGGCTCACATTTTCAGCCTGTCAGTGGAACAATGGTCAGCATCCGAGTAGTATGCATTTTACAATTAAGTTCCGCCATATTAGATTGCACCATTTTTGTTAAAAATATATGCATTTTAAAATTGTTTAGTCTTTTTTTTAATGCGCTTTAATAGATTTATGAAATTTTAAAATGTAAATGTTATGAAAGTTTATAACCTTTCACAACAAAATATGTATGCGTCAGTTTTTTCAAACTGAAATAATAATAATTTTGTTGTGCATGAGGTTTTATATTAAATGATTAAATTATTTCAGCCACCAACTTTAAAAATCCGTATAAAAAGGCCTGCTAGTATTGTAAACACCCTGCCCCTCCACATTCGTTTTACTTCGATAATATTGTATAATGAAAATTGATTTTAACCTTTGCTCTTCGTAAACACTTCTATAGTGGTCAAATCATTCTATGGTTTTTGTTTTTAACGAATATCGATTTTTTCCCTTTTTTAATAGTAATAATCAGGGCTGCAAAATGTCACTGTAAATGTCATAAGAAATCTGTCTGCAACAAATTCCATGTCAGCGTCACGTACTCAATTATGATAATCAATGGTGATACAGAGTGTTTTGAGGTTAGTTGGTGAGGAATAAGAGGTTTTTTGGCAAGGTTAGCTAGGTCGGTTGGTGAGGTTTGCGAGGTCGGCGTGGTTAGCAAACCGGCCCATCGTATGAAAGAGAGCAGATCATCGAGCGTTGCAGACCGTATCGGAAACATCGCTGACAGAAACATGTTCATTTTGAAATTGGATGAACGCAACGCACATCACTAATTGAAAGGTATCGTTCCTATTCCTACGCGTGTTACGTAATTCATGGATGGCCCCTTGTCAGTGTAATCCGGATAGAGGATATTTTTGATTTTTTTTTGGTAGAGCGAATCCGTGTATCTGAGGTCGTTAGTATACTTGTTCGAGCTCCTATGATCCAAAGCAATCGCAAACGCAGAGGTCATCACGTACATCTCGTCACATATTATGGAGAAAGTACACAAATTCTAGAAATCAATTAATTTAAGTTATAAAACCACGTCAAAAGTGGGCTTATTAATCTAGCAATTTAAACGACGTCAAATTGTATCTTCACACTCCCAATGAGTACTTCTTCACCCTGTCTATTTGATAGTGCAACTCATTTGCGCAATTATTACGCAAACATTGTATCCGTGTGAGATAAACAAAGTATGTTGATGGGTCGCAACCAAACCAGGCGCTCCAAAAGCGGCAAAATAATCAATTCAACTCACATAATCATAGCCCAGAACGAAACCGCGCGAAACCGGGCGCACTACAACCCTTCAAACTCCTCTCCACTACCACCCGCAATACCCCCCCCCCCCCCTGTACCACGAGACTTTCATTCATTCATCATTTTTCCTCATCGCCGGAGGTCGCTCACTTCGTTCTCCCGAGCGTGTTTCGTTTGCTTTTATCTTAAGATTTTCCCCCTGCGCGTCAAGAGCGAACGCAAGCCCTGGGCCGGCTCTCAATCCGTTTTTCCTTTCCGGTGCTTGGGCCCCATTCTTAACCCTTTGGTCACTTTTCGTTGCTTTGCCTCGTGTGTGTGTCTGTGTGTGGCAGTACGCCCACCACACACCACTCCACTGCCAGGTCAGCCGTCGCCAAGAATAATAATATTAATATCTAAACCGTTTCAAACATGACAAATTTAATTTCAATTTCAAACCCATCCGAACGTCGTTGGTGGTCTCGCGCTTTCGATTCCTGCACGACTCCTTTTTTTTTGTTTCTTCTGCTTTCCACCTACTTCCACGGCGTTGCTGCCGTGTCGTTCCACCACCAGTTCGTGCCTAATGAACGTCGCTTGTAATGCATGCGCCCTTCTGATGTTTTGGACCACGGCTGGTAGACACATATACCCCTTTTGCGCAGTCGTCTCTTGTGGTTATTTTTATGTTTTTCGGTGCCTTTTCCGGAACTAAAGCGAATTCTGGGTGTCCACAGATCGAAGCGAAGCCCCCGGTAAGAGTGCAAAGCAGAAAATGTGTATAGAAAAAAGCTTTTGACTTCGACATTTCCGTTTTCCGACCATCGCACGAGTCGAAGTCGGAATGAGTTGCGGTGTCGAAAACTCGCTTCTTGATCTCCCACCCAAAGCAACGGGCGATTCGGTGAGTGCTCCGTATTTCTTTGTGGACAGCTTGGCCACTTTATTGGCGGGCGGTAAGGGACAGTTCTTTCACTGCGCCCCGAGTGCCCCGATTGCGACACAAACCGTTTCCCGCGCTCTCGTCCGGTTGGCGTTCTTCCATTCCCATGCGTTTGTGGGCCGGTTTTGGGCCGGCTGTCCGACCATTCTGCCGGCCGGGCGGACATAAATTTGTACCAACTGTCGGCCAGCTACGTTTTCCGCTGCGGAGAAAATGGTTGCGCGGGCTGAGTGCGTGAAGGAGGTTGACACACAGGCGGGCGCGCGTCCGCGATCGCTCACACCATATGCTAATCTTGCTTGTGTCCCATTGGATTAAGAAAATCCCACTTCAACCCGCTGATGGGGCACATGGCGGGGGATTGGGTTGGGTTTAATGGAAAGTAACAGGAAATGTTACTTCCGCTTTTGGATGGGGCGGTCCGGTTGGGATTAACAGCTTTCGTTCACCCTTTTGGATGAGAGTTTAAACGGTTTTTGTGATTTCGTATGTTTGAAGCTGCTTTCCGTTCGATATTTTATTGCCATTTGATTCGATACTTTATGTGGGCATGTAAGCTTTCGTGTCACTTACAATCTTGCTTGGGTTTCTTTGGTCCGCTTGGTAAATACGCATTACATTGTATTTCACTGTTCTTTGATTCGAGATTTTTATTTCACTTTTTTTCACTTGTGACCCTTTTATGTCTTTGAATGTTTATTTATGTACATGTTTGAATACTTTCTTTTATTTAATGTATGTTTTGTATACGTTTATTTGAAAATTATCTTTAACTCTTTTATTAACCCTTTTCATTACGTTTTGATTGAGATATTCGGCGGTTTCATGTTTCTTTTTTTATTTATTTGTTACGTCTAAGAGCCAATAACTTTTTACTCTTCAAGAATTCATGATAAGTTTACAAATAATTTTAGCAGATGTAAGACAACTTTGATTTAACATTACAAAACACTACGAAAGCCATTATTTTGTTTGTGAAAACATTTATTTAATTTAATAAAATCCCAAAACATTGTTTACACCTGAAAATAATACATGCCAACATCAACTTTTTCACTTCATTAAAACTTCCAAAATTATCATAACAATTGTGATGTTTCAAATCCTTCAATAATTGTATAATACATAGTTTTGTTCCAGAAATTAGGTTAAATTTTTAAAAAATTAATTGACTTAAAATTAAACAAATACAACGACTGTTTTTGGTGCTTGAAACGCATCACAAGCAGAATATTTATTTTTGAAATGCAGCATTTTATCCCTTTTTATTATGAGCAATTTGTACTCTTTTAAATTTCGTCTTTTTTCTTTGTTATTATTTTTTAAACGTTTGTTTTCTGATTGCATAATGCTTGGAAAAGAACAAAGTTTTTTTTTGTGTTTTTAATGCAAAAAAAGATATGTTTTTAATTGTTTTAATAACCGAAGGTAATAATTGCAAAGTTTATGTTTTAGCTGATTCAATAGATAATTCAATATCTAATGGACGAAGAAAACGTCAAAAACAAATATCAAGCAAACTATGTTTACACATGTGCTTGAAAGCAATCGGTTAAACTGTAAACCAACAACAAATTAAAGTCAAATCAGCAAACCTTCAGATCCCAAAAAGAAGGTAAACAACAGATTAAATCCATCCACGCGAAATGAAATAGATCAACAGAGCTTCCCGATCACGTACGCGGCCGGCCCAAGTCTACGCCGGTGGTCAAACGAACCGAGCGACCACCACCACCGCCGAACACAAAATGGGAGAATGGAAGGGAGGAAGCCACCACCCATTCCAGCGCGAATCCGTGATCGATTCGGGAGTTTCCAGCAGGGTGGGGCCGGCTTTTCATAATCGCAAATAATTGCCCGACAAAACCCTGCGGCCGAAAACCAATCCCACTCGACCGCGGTCGAGTTCGTAGCGCCATCGGGCGGCCGGTCGCCCGGCTGCGAGAGCGAGTGAACGTGTCTTGGGAGCGGCGGTGGTGGTGGGTATCGAACGCGCTTGGGTGGCCCAAGAAAGCAGCACCCGGTGCACGGTGGTGAGGATCGTGCGCGGCGCGGTTCATTGGGAGCGCGGAAGGTGGAGTCGAAGTTTCCCGTAACAAATGAAGGGTAATTAGCCAAATGCGCGGAAGAACGGACAGGGCACAACAGAAAGAAAAACAACGGCGCACACAGGCCCCGGCGCCCGGGCTACCGTGGGCTACTCGCGATCTTTACGCGCGATTCCTATACAGCAGCCGGGCGGCTATCGGGACCGGGACCGACGGGTAAAAGTGCAAAAGAAAGGCAAACGACGCGACTCACGTCACGTGCATCCTTTGCGAACGTTGTAGAACGGTAACGATTGTGATTCATTTTCGAGTCCCGGGAGCGGTTGGTTGGTTGTCGTCGGTGGCAATATTGTGGCCGTCGATCGCTTGCACTTTAATCGTGTTTGCTGTTTAAGGGCAGTGAGCCACCATAAATCGTTTGATAAAGTGTGGCGTTTATTGAAAGAGGGCAGCGGACGCGCTGTATTGTTCGAGGGCGTGTGTATTGATCGTTAATAGAAAATTAATAATGATAATTTATAATCACAATCGGGGAAGTGATGAATAGATACGATTAGGTTCAGAAAATAGCGCAGAAGTTGTTTCAAGATAAAATATGGCCAAGAACTAGTTAAAACATCATATTTATTATCTATATTACTGTTTTTATTTTTTGAGACCAGCAGCATGGCTGGAACATGTATAAACATATTGTAACAATTCGCTCGATAACTTTCTTTTCCTCTCCTTTTTGTTTAACCTTGAAGTACTCCATTCTCTTTCTTTATTTAATTACATACATGATATTTTTAATCTTTTGATAAAAGCAGTATACAAAAAATAGCCAACAATAGATGCTCAACGGAAAAAGGAAACGATTCTGTTGTGTGACTTTTGTGCTTCTAAAACAGATCTTTTGGGAAATGTGAAGTCAAAAATTGGAGTATTGCAGTCCGATATGGGCGCATGAAATATGTCTCAAACATACACTTTTGCACTCCTGAATAGATGCTATATTTGACTCGAATGTATTCTGGTATTGAGGAAAACGTGCAATACACCTAGCAGCAGTAAAATTTGATCCCACTGATCACGGTAAACTATGAGCAGCATAAAAGATGGACATTGAAGAGTCTATTCAAGACATAAGGTATAATATGGGAATTGGTATTCCAAATTCTATTTCAATAACGATAGGAATCTGAACGTTACAATTCAATTGCTTGATTTTAATGAAGATTACCGTTTATCAAACAAACAAAAATCAGTTATTCAGTTTTCTATGGCGGCTATGCTGGAGTTTTGCAACCTTATAATAATCCCGTCGTGGGTTTTTGTACGCTGTGGCCTGAGTTTACACATGCAGGACTACAATTATCTTGATAAGGGAACTCCAATTTTTCACTGGCTATATCTTTAGAGACATGCCATCTCTTCATTGACTTCAAAGCCGCATATGATAGCATAGCCAGGGTAAAACTGTATGACGCTATGAGCTCTTTTGGAATCCCGGCTAAACTGATAAGGCTAGTTAGAATGACTATGACCAACGTTACATGCCAGGTGAGGGTGGATGGAAAACTCTCAGGACCTTTTGCTACCACCAAAGGTCTGCGCCAGGGGGACGGGCTTGCCTGTCTCCTATTTAACCTGGCACTAGAGAGAGTCATCCGCGACTCGAGGGTGGAGACTACGGGAACCATCTTCTATAAGTCAACCCAGATCCTGGCATACGCTGATGATATAGACATCATTGGTCTGCGGCTCTCCTATGTAGCAGAAGCCTACCAAGGGATTGAGCAGGCGGCAGAGAGCCTCGGATTGCAGATAAACGAGGCAAAGACCAAACTGATGGTGGCAACATCAGCGGACCTACCAATAAATAATCCGAATCTACGTAGGCGTGATGTACAGATAGGTGAACGCACTTTTGAAGTCGTCCCAGAATTCACCTATCTTGGATCAAAGTTCAGCAACGACAACAGTATGGAAGCTGAGTTGCTCGCAAGGATGCTGGCTGCCAACCGGTCATTCTACAGCCTTAAAAATCAATTCACCTCAAAGAACCTGTCGCGACGGATGAAGCTGGGACTATATAGTACCTATATAGTACCGGTACTCACATACGCCTCTGAGACATGGACACTGTCCAAATCTGACGAAACCCTCTTAGCCGCGTTCGAGAGGAAGATGCTCAGAAGGATACTTAGCCCCGTATGTATGGAAGGACAATGGAGGAGCCGCTATAATGACGAGCTATACGAGATGTACGGCGACCTCACTGTCGTGTAGCGTATCAAGTTCGCCAGGCTCCGGTGGGCTGGCCATGTTGTACGCATGGAAACGGACGACCCAGCCCGTAAAGTCTTTTTAGGCCGTCCACAAGGGCAGAGGAGGCGTGGTAGGTCCAGATTGAGATGGCGTGGAGGCGTCCGCCATTAAGGCTGGGATAACGGACTGGCAGACGAAGGCGCGAGACCGCAAAGCGGTTGTAGCGCCGGATAAGTAAGTAAGTAAGTAAGTATATCTTTGGAGGCCGCCGGTCTTAAGGCGGTCTCGTGGTACAGCCGTCAACTTGTACGACTTAACAACATGCCCGTCTTGGGTTCAAGCCCCGAATGGACTGTGCCACCATACATAGGACTGACTATCCTGCTATGGGGGGAAATCAATAACTCACTGAAAGCCAAGCCCACCAGTGGTACATGCAAGATCTTGACCGACAGCGGTTGTTGAGCCAAAGAAGCAGAAGAAGATATTTTTAGAGGTCTAAGGCAGGCCCTGACCATCTAAGGTTGATGCATATAATACGAAGAAGAAGCATAATCCGTATTGTTGAAATCTTGTTAATTTATTTCACTGAATTCATTTGAATTACATATAAATAACTTCCTTTCATTTTATTTGCTTTGAATAATATTTTTTAGGAAATAATCAAAGAAAAAATATGATCCATCCTTATATAGTACATGTTATTCTCAACACACGTGTCTGTTATTAATGCGTTGAATGTATCCAACTTATCTGTAAATGCAGCGTGTCTATCCCGGAATTCAAAATTCCCAACTTACAAGCAACAAACCTTACGCCCTTCTTTTATTTAAGCTTATCCAGCAATGATTGGATAAAATCTTGGAAAATTAAAGTTCTGGGTATTTTATATGTATCGTATTGATACTACTACTATACTACTTGTATAAAATTAGAACTTATGATTCCTATCTTCTCTCTAAAAATGAATGGCATTTTCCAATTCTTAAAGACATCTTATAAACTTTCATTTTAATTATTAAGGCACAATTTTTGAAGAAGATTATCCTTTCTCAGAACAAAAATACTACTGCTTTTCGAAATCATTCTCCCGAATTTAGGTAAAATCATTATAATAATGTTATAAACCGATAATAGGTGAACATTAGCAAGATAGACAATTTATGAGCCCGCAGCAGAAAAGCTTCCCATCGGATGATTTATAGCACTTCACCTGCCGCCTCTTCGCACCGCAAATCCCCTGCGTGTAAAAAAAGATAAAAACCCACCTAAATAAATGAGACTTTAGCATTAATGGTAAACATGAATGCGAATTTAATACTGTCTACACCCTGTGTCCCCCCGTGGGTCCAACTCCGGTTATCGGACGCAATTTTACGATGTTTAAAATTAGCAATTTCCTTTTCTCCATAATTTTCATCCATTCCGCGGCCTCGGCCTCGGATCAAATAGTGCCGCAAGGAGTAGTAGTGGGTTGCCGGAGAGGCAGGGTGTGGTTTTATTTATCGGTGATTGACAGTTATCGTCGTTTGCTGATGAGTTTTGACTGCCAATTCGTGGTCGCCAATCGGTGGTGGTGATCTCACTGTGCCGCGCGGGAAAAGGAAGCGCTCGGCGTGTTTCGGTTTTGATCACGCATATACACCGAAGGATATGTGGGGCCTGGGTTGGCATGGGCATTGGAATCGGTCGCGGTTCCCGAACGAACCTTTCATTCCGAGAAATGTGCTCTTATGTTAATCGACCGTGTTCGGTTGTGGTAGAGACATAAAAAAATGCTTCAACCGGTGGACGATTGATGGCTATATTTATTGAGTGTTGAGCGCGTACAGTGATGGTGTAGGGATTAGACTGCCTTTTTATTATTATTATTATTATTGCGTGGGAGGAGGTTGAAGTTGAGCGGCTTAACGACTTGAGGCAGTTCATTTGAAATTTTGTTGAGCATGGAAAAAATGCGGGAAGTTTTGCCGGACATACCTTTGGTTATTTTACGGAACAGGAAATAGAGACTGTAAAATGTTTAACCCAATTCCAAAACATTTGTTAAACGTATGGCTAATACCATAAAAAAAAACATACGATCAACATGTGGCAGCCAGTTGCGCAGTGAGCTATGAGAGTTATAGCTTAAATGAGCGGAACGCCAGACCACACACATGCTACGTGGCACAGTTTCGCAAGCAACCCTGAAAAGTCCTTGGAAGGTCCTTGTGCGAATGCTCCAGTAATGTCAAAACCGCAATAAACACTGCACCCTACCGGGTGTCTGCAGTTTTTTTCTCTCTGTCCTCTACTTAATCCTCCCGAGGTACGTCAAGGGCACGATTGTTGAGCAAAACAAAACAAGAACTACCAACTTCCAAGCTGCTGCAAGCCTCTTATCCTTATCCCGGTTCTGCGTTCATGCCGAGCAACGTCAACATGTGCACACGGTACGCAGATTTCCAGAGACTCCTTCGAAAGCGCAATTTTTCTACACAGTCCTTCTTGCAGCCGAACACAAAGGGGACACAATCGTTATCCCTGTGGGCTGCCCGCAGGGAAAACACGGCTAGACACGCACAAAAGCGAGAAGCGAGTAAATATTTGTGTTTGTGCCAAAACAACAAAGCCCGCTCGGCAACAAAAACCCTGCTGAGGAGCTGAGGTACCAGTCGTTTTTTCTTCGGCGAAAAGAGGACTTCTTCGCAGTAGGATGCTCTGGACGAGTCATAAAACGAGGGAAGAAGAATGTGTACATCTACGTGTGAGTGTCGAAGCGAACGAGAATTGAAGCCGTACGAGCGCAGCATAGAATGTGTTGGCTTTTGGCACCTTTTTTACCTTTTTGGCTTGGCAAGGAGGACGAAGCTGTTTGCGCTGCCACTGTCCTTTGAACGATCATATCCAGCAAAGGAGATGCTCGTACGGAACGAGAAGGATAAGTCGCTTTTCAAAGGCAATATTTGTGTGTAATACTCCACACGGCGGGTTCGGTGTAAGATCGTACGATCGGTGCGCGTATATTTGTCAAAACGTGACAGTTTTTCATAACAGACATCGACATGATACAATTGATGAAGAGTGATGAGATATCAGGTTTTTTGGTTTAGAATTTTGGGTTTTGAGTTTTGTTCATTATTTACTTTAAAGCTCAACTCAATGAAAAGGAGCAAACATTTGAGCATGGGAAAAGATCAAATTCTTTCATTCAGTTTGTGATCGATACCGGAGGTTGGAAATATTCAATTCAATGTTTTGGATACTTAGGTATTATTATGTACTGATTAATTGACAGATGTTTCCCAAACATTGTTCTCTCTTATTGCTTCATGAGAATACGCCGCTTGAAGTGTTTGAATGTTTTGAAATTTAACAAATCGTTCGTTTTATGCGGCTTCTTGTGAGACTCATATTGTAATAGTATCTGCCATTTCTGGCAGATGGCTTTTTTATGAAATGTGCAAGCATTATTTCTCGCTTCAGTTAGATGATTCAGACTAGAAGAGTGTCTTCAGAGTCGGTAATTTGTAACACTTGCGTTTAATATTCTTCAGTAAAACTGAAATCTACAAATTCTGCACGGCATCTTAGATCCTGATCTCATTCAAGAGTCGTGGCAGTTAGCGTCTAACTGACACTATTGACTCCATATTGCAGGATTCAAATCGATGAATGAACGATAGTTTGCATATCTAACTACTTTGGTGGTCTAGAAGCTGTCATTCTTAAACAAGTAGTTCCTTTTTTCATTCGAGTTTCTTAAACTTATTTAAAAGCTATTGAACCCAAATATTTTATCTCAGGCTTACGTGAAAAGGAGAATTTCTTTGATCTCTCTCTCTCTTTCGTAACCCCAAACGTGTGCCTTCGGGAGCATTCGGCGTGATCAGTGTTGGACGTTGTTTACCCTAAACTCTTGCGGTTTAGTCCTGTGTTAGGAATTACAAAACCTTGCATGTTGTTAATTGTTTATATATGTCTTTGTTGCTGTGGTCAAAATGTTTTTGTTCTATTTTGAGCTGCGTATGGTTTTCTATTTGTTCCAAAGAGTACAATATTTGTAATAATTCCATGTAGAGCCGATGCAGATATAAACTCATAGACAAGAACTGACATACTGAAGCGATACAGTACAGGACTGAGGCTAGAACTAAATACTAGTTTCAAAAACCTGTGTTCATATTGGGCCATTTGCGAGGACCTAAAAAGATACCAGACGAGAGATTAGGACCGTAGTGTATTCTTGTTATTAAGAGCAACATGACAGGCTTAGGACATGATACTAGAAGGATACTCTCCGGAATTTAGACTACGAATGTTTTTCTATTTGGCGTAACGTCCTACGCGGACATGCCGGCCTATACAGGCTTTCGAGACTTAATTCATTACCACGCAGCCGGATAGTTAATCTTTGCTACGGGGGGACGGTCCATTCTAGGGTTGAACCCATGACGGGGATATTATTGCATTGTTTGAGTTGACGACTGCCCCAATACGAATGATACAGGGATATAAAAATCAATCAAAACCGTAAACATAGATGTCAAGTAGAACATTCTATGCTTACTTTCATTTATTGGAGTTCAAGAAAATGAACTCCAAAAGGAAATTTTCAAGTTAAAAACTAGTAAACCTATCAGTGAGATTGCAAGGATATAATATGCCTGTTTATGTAAGCAGTTTTTCGAAAACAATCCACAAAACTACTACGTCATCAGTACATTTCCCCCGAAAAACCCTCAACCAAGCGATCGTTATCCACACGAAGAAACATCAACGTTTGGTGTACGAGTGTGTTTCCAACTGCCTCCACTTTTACCCCGCTCCTCACCTGGGCGTCCAAAATGTGACAAATGGTATGTCATTAGACGTTGTCGCATCCAATCGGCTACTGGAACTGAACGGTCGTCCCGTCGACCACCAGCCAGCCTACCTTTACCCATCCGACAGTGAATGAGCCCCCGTTGATCGATCGGCAACGGACGCCACTTACGGAGGAAATGTATTTTGCATACGGGTTGATTCTCTTCGTTGCCAACGAATACCGGGGGCTGATCAATTATTCGACGTAGGTGGCATATGGGCAAATGTCTGTATAGACTGACCACGGCAACAGCAACAACCGCAAGCAAAAAGCGCGCGCTCCACGGTACACCATTTAGAGAATATTGATTGCTCAACGGGCCGAGCAGGGCGTTGGATGGATGGGTGAAGCTGGCAATTAAGGAAGCGGGAAGAATATAAAGTGCAGTGGGTGAGATTTCATCGGAAAGCAGCAATAATAATCCACCCATAAATTGCACAATTTTTTACCGCTCTTGCATGTTGTCTGTTGCCCGACAGCGGATGTCTGTATTTCGGTTCGGGAAGGTAGACGTTTTTGGAGATTTTTTCATGTTCGCATTGAGCGCTTCTTGGGCCGCTGTTGCCGTGGCAGTCGATGCGCGAAGAGTTGCTAATTTATGAAACCAATAAATCGGACTTTTTTGGAGCTATATGTGTGGTTCCCCCCGTTTTTTTGTGGTTTTGGTTATTTTCCTCTTTAGCTGGAATGTCTCAGTGTGGCGGCAGTGCACGGGAAGGCCAGGACGGTAGCGGCAGAACTGGCGTCTAATAAACCTGTATTGCTAATCTAATGCTAATTAATTAGCCGATTTACCCTAATCCTTCCCAAGCAAAAGCATCGAACGCGCTCGGTTCGGTTCCGCTTGGATATGACCAACGCACACAAACAGCACACTGCGCTTAAAACGTTCGCTGAATGCGTACGAATACCCAAAATCGATGTTGATAATAACTAAAACCACTTTTTTTTTGCCGGCGATCCTTAGCTGCTTTTGTCGAAGGGGGGGGGGGGGGGGAAGGTTTAGGGGGGAACAAAGTGCCGCCCGGGCGGTGCAAAGACGGTGGAACGAATCGTCGATCGTCGACCGATCGTACCGAAATGGTAAATAATCGCTAAAGACCACACAGCACAGCAAATTGCCTAAATATTATGGATGAGTTCATCTGCCGCCGCTTAATCCGTCTACGAATTTCTGTACCGTCTGTCTGTAGAGGCACGGTTGAGGAGGGTGAGTTGGGGGCTGGAAGAGAAGTTTTTGTTTTCGTTTGTTGCGTGGATGGTGGATGTACCAGTGTGCCAAAGGAGTTTCGCCATTTCCATTTAGATGGCAAAAGGTGAAAGGATAAGGACGAGTTTGCAGTAGTGTTTGAAGCGAAGCAAGCAGAGACTCTCGCAATGGTAAAGATTGAAGACGCCTGATCTTCAAGGCATTCCCTTACTTATTGGAAAGGATATTGGCGTCTGTTTGTAAAACAGGATGAAATCAGCTCATGCTGGAATAATTTGGACAAAAAAACGAATAATTTATTTAATACATGGAAGAACTCTATAAATAATCGGCAATTTTTGATTAAAATAAAAAAAATTTAATAATTGATAAAGTTAAATAAAAAAATATAAAAAGATAGCCTTAAAGCTAAATAAACTATCAAGAAAAGCATAACGAAACAGTAACTGAAAACTCCACAAAAGCAAATGAGAGAAAACTAAAAAAAATAATAAAGTAGCAAACAGATAAAACTGGATAAATGCAGCAGCAGGTGTCATCTTCGTTCTTATTTATGCTGATGCTATTTACAAAAACACCGAAATATGTTTAGTTTTCTTAGGATCAAATCTGAAGTTATATAAAAACCTGAAAAAAATAAAAACAATTAATAATGAAAATAAACATGTTAAAGAATATAAAACACTTGGAAAGTAATAAATTAAACTATAAAACGAGCACATTCAGAAAGCCTAATACATTAAGTAAAAAAAAGAGAATAAATCACGAATAGAAAACAAGAAAAATAAAGCTGCACACAACACCATAAAAGTGCAAAATAACACATAATAAAAGCGGTAGTTTACAAAAAATGAGCAAATGAAATAGAAAGCTATAATACTGAATAATATAAAAAAGAGTACAAGTTTATGTTTTGTGTCCCTAATTCATGTAAAAATCGTAGTGAAATTAAAAAAAATGAAACAAATTATATCTTTTAAATTCAAATTCATTTCAAATTCAAATGAAAAAAAAAAAATACCAAAAAGCGACAAAAAGCTCTTCTCCGTTTTGTCATAAATCTGTTCGCTTAACGTGCACACCTTGTCACACACCGGCCATGCGCGGCAGTCCCACCAGTCGAAGAAGCTACGGGTCCAAATTTATACGCACTTCGTTGTGGAGCAGCTTCTCCTATATGGCCCAATAAAAATGTTTTCACCAGCACTGTGCAATAAAAACAATCCCCACCCCGCTTTTAAGACCGGACTGAATTAAGCATGTCGCGCTTGTCGTCCCTCTATCGACGGGCTTTATCAGCCCGGGCGCATGATAAACAATTGCCACAGTGCGCGTATCCAGCTGAAACGTTTCTTGGTTGGATGTGTAGGTGCGGGGCAGCCTTTTCTAGCGTGATCTGCACGTGTCTGCCAAAGGTTTTTAATGATTTTCCCCCCGTTTCGACATGGCAGCTTATCGGTAGTGCTGCTGCCGATGCTGCTGCCACAGCGACAGCGAGACGGACCAAAAATAAAAACCAAAACAAAGCAGGCAGCTTCCCTCCGGACACGTTGAGTCAATCGGTGTGAGATGCATGGCAACCGCCGATTGCTCCGTTCCCGGGATCCCGGGGCCTTCTCTCCTCCTTTCCCACTCTCTCACACGATGTGGCCTTCGAATATGTACGTATGGTTGTTTTTTTTGTTCGTTGCTGTCGCTGTTGTTATTTACTTCGCATCCATCGGAGACCACCCAGGATGATTTTTTGACTTTTATTATAAAAGCGCACGGCATTATGCTGCATATTATTATCCCAGGGCAATGCTGGGTGTGTTTGTGTGCCTGTGCAGTGAGGACGTTTCCGTCCCATCGCCCGTGGCCAGCCGCTTGCCGTCATCTGTTGTCAAGTTTGCTGTGCCTGCTCCTGCTGGCAGACCCGGGAATGGTTGTAAGCAAGCGACTGTTTCACTGTGCGACCATAACTAATCACTTTAATTTCAAAACGAGAGCTTAACATTTAAAAAGAATATTTTAAAGAAAAAGTCAATTCAACAAAAGCTAAACAGTAGCTTTCAAATGCCGATTTAGCTTCATTTTAACATAACAATTAATTCGTCTCTACACGTTTATGATGGTTTAAAAGGATAATTGTGAAACAAATTACGCAGCTTTTTCGCTTTCATTGCACGGGCAATAAATATTACAATTAAAGAACGAACCAAATACAATCCACCAGCTCCCAGGATACAATGTTTCACTGCTGCAAGAGCTAAAACGCGGCGGAACCGTGGCGTCTCAGCAATTAGTTGTGCAAGCTGTAACGGACCGAGCCGAGCCCAACCCTTTCTGCGTGCCCGGCAGCGGAACCGATGTGCAGAGCGTTGAACACAGAATTCAAAGTGCACACGGTAGGCACTCCAGCAGCACAAAAGCACACCCATAAGCAAAGACAATCCAAAAATCCTTCAAAATTGAAAAAAGGAAAATAAAGCAAAAAAAACGGTACAAAATGTTTAAGAATAAAATCTCCCAGCCAGGTCAGCAAATTAAGAATGGTTCGTGTGCGCGGGGAGGAGAAACATAACACAACCCGAGCAGGAAAGACATACTGGCCCAAATCGTGAGCTTTTGAAGCAGGGCCAAGAGAGCCAAGAAGCTTTGTTTCCTTCCCCGTGCCTGTGCCTGTCCATTAGCGGGATGTGGAGTTTTCGCGAGCTCTCGTGCTTTCGGGATTTTTCTCGATCGTCTGTACTCTCGCAGTTTGGTTTGGTGTGTGTGTGTTGTTTGGTTGTTGTTCTTGTTGCTTAATTTGCTTTCCTTCTGACAAGAGATCAGGCTCCAGCCACATTCACCCGCCGGCCATGAAACGAATAATTTGTTACAGTTTTTTTTTTGTTTGTTATGTTTGCTCTTTCTTCTACTCCTTCCAAGTCCTTACAGCCACCACCAGTGCGTCCTTCGGAGATGGTGCGGAGTGCTGATCGCTAGCACAGGTGGTGGCCGGGGCTGGCGCTCATTTGGTGTTTTGTACTTTATTGAAAAGAACTGCACTCGGCTCCGCGAACGCACGAACGATGCAGGGGTGCAATGGGGAGCAGTCCCTGTAAGAACGGGACTATGGGTAATGGGATGAAAATATGTACGCACTGTTCGCGAGACATGATCAAATCAACGAAATTGACATAATTGCGGCAATAATTGTACAATGTTTGTTTGATTTCGTTCTTTTGTTTTCCTTCGTGGTGGTGGTGGTGGTCGATTATTTTGGCGACTACAAGATTGTTATCGTTGTTTACCCATTTCGTTCGGGTGGTGTGTGTGTATGTGTATGCGAGATAAGAAGGAGCAGGACAAAAAATGTTGATTTCAATCATAAAGCTATTATCAAGAGGAAATGTAGCTTTTTTGGGGAAGGAATTACGAATGATTTAAATTTATTTTTGGTGAATTGTGAAGTATAAATAGCGTACATCATTCGAACAAGAGAGTGATCTGATCGTATTTTGCGAATTAATTAATTATTCTAGACAATTATTCTGACATAATGTTGTTGTTCTATTTTTATTACACTTTTTTATTGAAGTTATGGAATGTGACATGTATAGTAGGATGAATCTAATTAACGAAATATAATACGAAATCAGCAAAATAACAAAAAAAAATTAAAAAAAGTCTTAATGCACTAAAATAATAAAAAAAGTAATTTTATTTACAACCTCATTTAAAAAAATGCCGCACAAAAAAGTGACATGTAATGTTTATTACTACATCGCCTACCATTTGAATTTTTGGACGATTTTTAAATGCATTAGTTAGTACAAAAAACCTATTTTTCGAAGTTTATAATATAAAGTATGGTACGACTCTTATTTGTTTTTGTAATAAGCCTTGTAATAACCGTTCTAAATTTTGAACGAATTTTGCAATAGAATTTTGCACAATTTTTAGATTAACTGGTTTTATCTATCTCCTCCGAATTTTCCGAAAATCACAAAAATAATTAATTAATAAAAAATAAAAAATACTAATAATTATTAAGGCAAGAATATTTGAAAACATCATTAGTAATGGAATAAATAAAATAATAAAAAAAAAGATTTATTAATTAAATAAATAAATAGTCGCGTTTTCTTGTTTGCTCTTCATTTTGCAACATCCTAAGAGTTGGTTAATTTTATGTCTACTTTATTATTAATTATCGCTACTCTGCCCGTTTGCATATTATTATTATTATTTATTATTTATTCCGAAAGTTATCCAGCTGGCATAGGCTTACATAACATACTTATTTCTATAGTTAATGCTAAAGAACAGTGCTAAAAAAACGCATCGAAAAACATAAGAAGTTTAACTGGCAATCAACCAAATAAAAATAAAAAACAACATAAACTGTGGAAGCGTCATATTAAGCTATGTAAAAAGGTCCGTAAATTGTTTAAGTTTGAGTTCAAGTCGACATTGTTTCCTAGCGAGTTATAGGCACTTATCATTTTTAATAAAGGTATAATAAGGAATATTGATTGAATCATTTTAACAATTATAAAAATAGTTATAATTAACAACCGTTTAATTTAAAGTTTGTTGATATTATTTGATTGCCTGTTTTATGCAAAACAGAAGGAATGCTAAATGTCATATTTAATTAGAATTTTCTTACAGTTTCCTTCTCCCGTCAACGCGCGTTTCGATTTAAATGCCAACGGCGAACTGTACGAGCATCTTCCACATTTCCGCCACAAACGCATTTCGCATGATGCTGGTGCTGGATGGCAAAAAAAAAAGACTTCGTACCAAGTCCGGTACGGCCAAAATTCTCCGAAGTGGCGTGTCGTAATTTTTCACCTTAAAAGCAATTTCCGCAAATTAATTACCCTGCACCGAATTCACGCTGAAACGGTCCCAACCCGGTTGTCGGCTGCTCAATACGGCGATTGACGTATGCGAGCTAATTAAAACCAGTACCAGGCTGTCCTTTTTTCGGCAGAACGATGTGTTTTTTCCCCCTGTTTTATTTCATTCAGCATTGGCAGTGCGAAATCGTGAAATGCACCGTGCTGAAATTTTACCACTTCACACCACCGCCAAATGTGGCGAAGAGAAGGTTAAACGGTGTCAAAACGTTCCACTATGGCAGACGGTGCATGATTGATTTTGGATGCAGTGGGGATTTTTTTGTTGATTTAGTGGTATTTTAACTATTAAAAGGCGGGTGCCATAATTTATAGTTTTATAACTTCCTCAAAATGCTTGTTTAAATGTCTTTAAATGCTTTTATATAAACTAATTCAGATTGACATGATATGTATTTAACGCTAACAGTCTTAAGTGCTGTATATGATCGATTTTTTATTCAAAGTACGTGGATCGTTGGTCTCGTACGGATACTTTCAGTTCTCCGAAAAAGGGTAAACCTCCCAGCTCGGCTCGACTTGTCCGCCACAATCCTCCAGGGAGAAACCAGGCCAATTTGGAGGAAATAATAAAAGAAAAATAAACAAACAAAAGTAAATACAAAACCAACAGTTGACGAAAGCGATCTGAAACGTACGTGCTGCCATTCGCTTGAACGGTGATTTATGCAAATTTGACTTGCGCTGCAGTTTGCGCCCCTGTTTTCAGTTCAATTTTTACCTTTCTTCTGCTACCCGAGCCGAACGCGCCCAGCCTGGGGTGGACTTTCCGGTGGCACAAATTGGCAATTGACCATCATATCAGGGCAACCGGATCACACACACAACGGAATATGCCGAAGGTTTGGCAAAAGCTGCCCACGACTTTCCGCATGGGGAGGGAAGAGTGTTTGGGGTTTCAAGCGCTGTTTCCAATTTGCCAATTCTGACGACAGACGGGAAAGGTTAAACATTGCTAGAAGCGGTTTGTCAAGACGAGCGCATTTTTTTAAGGAGTGGGCAAATGTTAATCTTTCAGACATTTAGACGTTGAAATGAGTTTGTATTTGTGCAATATGAATAGTTAGGCTCATATTTCTAAACCAATGCTTAAACAATAAGTACGTTTGAAATACATAAAATGTTATTCTCATCAAAGCCGGGTTCGTCGCTTAAGTCTTTTGTAGCTTTGTATGGGGTTTCTAGCTTTACCAGCATTGAAGTCTTCTGTAAATTTAGCTTTGAAATTTATTTCAATTCGTTCAAATTCAAGTCGATTCGTATAAATAGCAGCTGTCTAATGCTGATACTGCTATTAGTATTTATATATTCTTTTTTTAAATTAAACATTAAGTAACGTGACGCACGTTTACTCGATTTATTACAAAACAATACGAGCCGGGTGGTGAAACTTGTCTGTCCGTAAATTGAGCTCGAGTACATTTCCTGCGATTGTAATTGATTATTGTTTCCTGTTTGCCGTTAACAACATCACTGGTAACGTGCTATATTCAACTCCAGCCACAGCAGTGGGTCATCACCCAAGAAGTCATGAATTCCATTTTTGGTACGCTGCAATACGCTGTCGTGCTCTCGGTACACCGAATTGGACAACTGTCTCGTTCACGGTGGATAGAAATGAAAGAAAGAATGTGTATTCCTTTTATTTCTTGCTTTTAAAAAGCATTCCCAACTTAAAATTGGACAAGCGTAACGCATCGCAAACGATCAAAGACACGTTGCTTTGAAGTAGATCATTTCACGCACTGTCAGAGCCCACCTGATGTGACATCTTTGTTGCAAATGGTCGTCATCGCTTTGTAAAACTGTGTCTAGAATTTTCTGCATTTCTTTTCAAAAACAGAGAACGAATGTGCCAACCGCACCAACTAATAGAGCCATTGTGCAGCATCCCGAAAAAAAGGAACACCACAATGAACCATTTTTCCCAAGCCGATAATCGATGGGAAGGTTCGGGTCTTTCACTCCAACAACCTAATTACCCGTCACCGAGCGATCCGGTGAAGATGTGCGTAAAAAGTTACCAATGTTGTGATAGGATTTCTCTACACCACCCTCCCTGTGCGTTACTCTCCCTTTTTGGCTTTACGCAAACTTTCTTCCCTTTTTGCGGCATAGTGTCCTTTTTTCTTCGGCAGACGAAAAGATACATTTCAATCAGCTCTGCTCAAATGGACGGTATTCGATCGGGCTTTGATCCTGTTCCGACAAAAGATGGAACACACACACACACACACGCACGGGCTCTTTTGAGACGATCGGAAACCAATGTCTTTTACTTAGGTCGTCAGTAAAGTCAGCTCGAACCCTCGGTCGTAAATCAGTCGGAAGCGGTTGGAGTCGTACCTGGTGATAATTATTGTTCTCGATTGATGTTCGGTAATTTATTCCAGTGATTGTTTCTGACAACTCTATTTAAGTGTGCCGTTGTGGGCTGTGTATTTGCGGCAACCTTTTAGTTGCGATGAGCGGAAGATGAAGATTCTTTTTGCAACCTTCCACGAACGTTATTTGGGGCGTTTCCACTGCCAAATTAATGCATAGTAAGTATTGTTATTATTGCAAGAAATAAAGAAGCAGACAATCTGCTACAATAGTTTAAACACATGTTAGTTGTCTGAGTCATGGGGCGGTCCCGTGGTACAGTCATTAACTTGTACGACTTAATACCATGCCCGTTGTAAGCTAGGATGCTTCCAACCGCACCTAGAAAGTATACTCATGGTTCAATGTTGTGTGTAATTTATCTTTGTACTTCAATAGATTTGGTTCTTGGCCCTAATTTCGATATATCTCGAATTGGAATTCCTATCCCGCTATCGGGATCTGTCGTATTTGTAAAATCCAATTCTTTGAATAAGTTCACGGCCTTCATCCAGAGTATTCATCCAAGTAATAGTTTCTGTGATTGTGTTCACTTTAGTCTTTCCTTTGAACAAATCTAGAGATCTGAAGTCTCCAACCAGGTAATTCTGCACTTATTTCCCCTTAGGATTATCCGCGATCCAGTCTTCATTAGGATTCAGGCCACTTTCATATGATCCATATGATTTAACTATTCCATATAATTCAGCGACTTTCTATCGATTGCAGTTTCACTTCATTTCAGTTTGGTTTCCTGTGCGAATTGCTGACTACAATGATGGCTATATTGCAAGTCTTGTAGGTATCTTTTCAAATACCACGGTAATTGTTGTCCACCTAACAGCTTCATGATCGACCAAGAAAGATAATCGAATCAAATTGGAATCATATCAGTTTGAACGGATTTTTAAAGCTTTCTTGCTGTCATTGGACATTCATTGGATGTTTCTGCTTGAAACATTCATGATAGTTTTTAGTTCTATTTAAAAAAAACTTGACATTTTGATCTTAAAAAAGAAGCTGCTGATGTTTTTTGCATTAGCTTTTTCTCAAACGTTTTCTCAAACGTTTAAGCAAGCAATTCAATCAAACATCCCTATGCAAAATTAGCGAAAGCTTGTTCCAGCGGTTGCATATTTTGTGAAAAAAAGGAAGCACTTAATGATGACGACTTTCGAAAGTTATCATTCATAAAACCCCACCGGTACGGCACTGGCCCGCGTCTAAACGGATGCAGCAAAAGACGAATCATTTAACGGCTTTCTAATGATTGGTGAAAATGATGGAGCGCACAGTGGTGGACGGTCCATCCATTACGCTACATCCTGTGCGAAACGGCCACAGCCGGGTGGGTTCATCACTAATTTGACCGTAAGTTTTGGCCAAACACTGCAAATCGACCCAGTGCGGCGACACACTTTCCATTCGGGATTAGGTTTGGGCTTTTATTGTCCATCCACAGCGGGCCAGGCTCGAGACGCACAAAACCACACGGCGAGTTGTAATAAAATATAATTCAACGACATTCGGATTGTCATTTACAACATCATCTTCGGTTTAACGGTCGATGGGAGGGGGGAAGCGAGGGAGGAAATTGAGAAATCAGAGAACACCATCTCCATCCATCCGCTCGATTAGCTGTAAATCTGTTCGTTGTTTTGTCGTAAAGGTAAAGAAGACATAAAACACGACCATGTTGAATGTCGTCGTCGTCCTCTTGGTCGTTGTCCAGGTTCGGGTATCTTAATCGGTGTCGATATCGCGGGACCACCCTCCATTTTTAAAGAGATAGGGTGGCCTCTCCTCCGTAGCCCTTTTTCGAGCGAACCGAGTGGTCATTAGTCCTAGAGCGTAATAAAAGGAGAGAAATTAAAACGCCACGTGAAGAACGCACACGAACGAACGGGGCTGGGTAAGATTACGTTACGTGTTCGATCCAGACCGTCCTCGCCGCTCCGAGCTTCGTGCACTCGCGGCCCGATCTAGCCGGCCCGCGGGATGGTTGATGGACACGTAAAACGACGGCGACCGACGGTTACATTTCAAACCGCGTGGACCACCCGGACGGAATCATTATGTGCTGGATGTTGGGGATGTGCGGTTGGGCGGGACCGTGGGACCACGGGGATAGAAGATCCCGCCCGGTACAAAACAGACGAAGAGACGCATTCATTAGTCGATACGCACATTAACGATCAAGCGATTCGTGCCACCGGATGGAGAATCGAACGTTTCTTTCCCTATCTGTGTGTGTGTGTTTTTTTTTTAATCGATGAAATCAAGTAAATGTGTTTAACTTGTTTTGCCTTTACGACGTATCAATCAGGCAGCACAGCTTTGGGGCTCAACTTTAACCCATTCGATGCGATGAAATTGTCTGTGAAGATGTTTTCGGATGTTACGAACGGAGATCATTTTGAATTAAAAATAAATCTTTTTTATTACTAAATTAGTTCGTTCTACAGAACTACAGCGAAAGATATCTGGCAGGCAGATAGGTTGTTCAAAACGATAAGAAAACTCTTCCAACTCGTGAAATACATCTGATACAGTCTCTAGTATCAACAAAAAGTCCAACACTACGTCATATGTAGCTTGAAGCTCATGTGATTACGACCATTCACAATGGTATTCAATGTCGACAATTGACAAAAAGAGGATTTTACGGATAGGAAGTTTTCGACGATGAGCTGATTAGAGAAACCCTGCTGAATGTAGTTTTAGTTATTTGGATTTTGAAAGTACTTTGAAACACGTGTGAAGTTATTCGACAATTGACTAAGGTCTTCATTCAGTCAAGTTCAAAACTCATCCTAAAAACGCTCAACGACGAATATTTGTCCTCCTGTGTAATGTGTTGATGTCTTTGCGATAATGCTCCTCAGAGAGCATCTTCAAACTAATTTACGGTGTCAGCGAGTATCCTGCTGTTAGTTAAGCTTCAATTTGCGTCCTTAAAACCAAAAGCAAGGTAAAATGTCAGTTTTAGTCTAGTATTTAGGTAGGCTGATGGCCAAGGCTGATCCCTATCTCCAGCGTTTATCAATAATATTTTCCAGTCTTCCAGGTATCTATGAGGTAGATGGTTGCAATCACGGATGGTTCTCGTTTGTGTCACTTCTCAATAGATTGGAAAAATCTTATGCACAGAACATTGCTCGTAAATATGATGTACAATATCTTCATTTAGAATGTTTATTAAGTCTATTAATTGGACATAGCTGTTGTCTTTATAAAATTAATGCTTATAAGTTGATACATGAATACAAAATCCATACAAACTGTACATCTGGCTGAAGAGGTTATCAATACATGTACTGCATCACATCAAATATTGTATAAAAATTATAGACGTGTCAGTTTCAAACAGACATCTTACATGCCATTGTTATTTTATTTCATGGGATTTGTTCTTTTTTACAAGCTTGATCGATTGCTGTGACCGAGAACTCTTCTAATTTGCAATGATCATCAGCGTGGCCCATCAGTCTAATCGACGACTAAGTCTTTGAATGTGAAACAGAAGAAATTGTATCATATGTACTCAATGTAATGAGCATTTCCGTTTTAACAGTACTTCAAAATGAAAAAAAGACGTCAAAGTATTGCGTCCGAAGTTCCTAAGGATTTGAAGTGGTAAATACTCAACTTCACAATATTCTATTATATTATCGGTCACACTGAACACGTTACAGTCTCAGCTGTTAGTGCTCAAATGAAGCTCTTGACTGAATGTCCGACCGATTTATTTAATGTTGCTAAATTTCCATCTTTCATCAGATACTACAGCAATTGCAAAACCTTTCTTTGGGTCTTTTTTTTCCAATCCCTTGCCACCATCGTATCGTCCTTTGTGTTGGCACAGCCTCCTCGCCGGTGGGAACACACAGAACCCGCTTAGTCACCATCCGTCATCATCATTCCGGATGGCCAGTACTTCATTCGACCGAATCATTCCTTCCAAGATCCTTCCAGCAGCTATCGCATCACTGCATCATTGCGCTCACTCATGCAAAACACGATCATTGGCGATGCCGAGTCAGTGGAAGGAAAACGGCTACAAAAGCACACACACAGAAAAAAAATGCCAAAGGAAATCGCCAGCATACCATGGCGACCATCAAATGTAAAACCCAGCACGTCCCTTTTGCGATGGTTTTACGGGCAGAGCGAAAAGCTGATTGCAATCTTCATCACTTCCCGCCTGACCAGCGGTCCCTTTTTCTCGATCAACTCCATGTGTGTTTTTCTTCGTCTCGTTCCTTCGAGACGCACCAGATTCTGACCATCTCTTAGCAGATTACTTTTCACACTTCTGGCCGCATATGGAACGCATCGAATGCTGCAGTGAGGTCGAAACGATTGACGAGTGGTGCATTTTCGAATGGGTGTCCGTCGATAACGCGCCGTTCGTGGGCTGTTCCGAGTGTGTGTGTGTGTGTGTGTGTGTGTGTGTGTGTGTGTGTGTGTGTGTGTGTGTGTGTGTGTGTGTGTGTGTGTGTGTGTTTGTGTTTGGCACACAACAAATAAAACCACCCAAAAGCCAGCACCGAAAACGCTGTGTGAAAATATGTTTTTATGCATGTTTTTGAGTTTTGTTGGGGTTTATCTTTTGCTTCACTAGGTGCTGTTTGGTGCTGGTATGATGATGCATGATGATTCGCTCTAATCCTTCGATCGCGTTCGCCGCCCGACGTTGGTGGTCTGATGGTCTGCTACATTCGGTACGGTTTGGACATGACAGCGATGTGTTGTTTATTTTATTTCCTTTTATTTTAATCAGTGATGGTGATCGGTTTTTTTTGACGTTGTTCGGCAGAGAATAAATTTATACGATGGAGTCTTAAGATTCAAAGAAATGCAATTTTTCGTTTTTTTTTGTTGTTGTTTTTAAATTGACAAATAATATGCGAAATTAATCACTGGTTGTTTTGAATGATTGCTAGCAATTGCTTTATTATTTTAATGATTTATCATTAGACAGTTTGAATGGAATCGGTTAAAAATGACTCAGCATTTGAAGGGTATTATAATCGAAACAAAACAAAAAAACACTTCCTCAAGCCACCTTCGCCACGAAAATTAAATAATTAACCTAACATGTTGGTGTTAAAACTTTACCATTCTCTTCACCAGCAGCATTCTCTCAACACCGGTAGCTGAAGCTAATGGGCAATACAGTAAGACGGTGGAAAAAAGAGTGGAAAAAACAACAGCCAAGTAACGTTTACCCAAAGTGGTGGTTTGATTGTTCAGCTCAAGCCCACACCCCACCGACCCGTGGAACACTGATGGACTTTTATTATCGTGCCTGATTACATGCTTCTCGGCGGTGGCGGAACGCTGTGTTTCACACTTTTAAGTTCTACCCAAGCAGCGCAAGACCGGCGCGATCTCACCTCTGTGGAAAAAAAACAACTCCCCAGCCCCACTCCAAAACCACCCGGGAGGAGGCCTTTTCGTCCAAAAATGGAAAATGATTGGCAATCGCAATTGAGCGGCACAGCTTCTGACTGTGCCGGGCCGGAGCGGGCAAGATGGCGTTCACCTGACACACGCAAGGGTCGGCAGGAAGGCTGAGGTGTGTGTGTATTTGGGGGATAAAAACATACATTCAACACACCGCAACACCGTGACCCGGGGGGGGGGGGGGGGCCCAGCTACACGCAGCCAAAGATGGTGATCAGGGCGATGATGATGATGCTGATGTGCCGCGATTGTCGCGGTTTGATGGATGGACTTCGAAGGCTGCGGACGCACGAGAGTACGCCCGTGTCCACGCGTTCCAGTCGTAACCACGGTTGTGCCACGGTAACACGGCCATTTTGTAATGATAACGCTTTGATCTTTGCCGCCGCGGACACCCGCGGGACGCCGGCCTGGGTGGGTTTTCGTTCGTTTCTTTTTTTCTTTTTGTTTTGGACTCAGCTAGAGGCGCTTGGCGATGGCGTAAAAGCGCCACACGCATTGGCACGCCAATGACGCCCGGTTTGTGGCCGGAAACCGGAAGGGTTTTGTGTGGAAGGAGAAGGTTGTGTTTCATGCGGATAGTTCGATGGTGGGGGAGGGGGGGGGGGGCGCATGACAGGAATGGATCGATCCATTCGTTTTGGGCCGGCGAATAACAAAGTCGAAGGGCGATCATTTTAATCGCTTTCAGCACAATCGCAAACCATTGATGGTGTGTGGCATGTTTCAATTTGAAAGTGCGATGTTTGGCGGCATAATTATGGCCGGGATGGATGTGTGGATGGAACGCTGATGATTTATGAAGCGGGGAATTATTTAATTGGTGCAAAAAATTGGGCAATACGATCGCAAGATTCATCCGATGTTTGTGGGATATTTGGGATGTTTGGGGTAATCATTAGGAGGAGGGAGAATGCTCACTCTTTTCAGTTTGAATCAGAGTGGCTATAGGGATTTGAAAATTAAACTCATCTTTTTAAGATTCGTAAAAAAATTGGTTCAACTTATGCTGTCTACCACTCATCTCCAACTCAACTCACTAACTCTCTGGGCCGACTAGTGACCGAACTTCTTTTTTTCTCTGTGAATAAAGCTCTGAATCAGTTTCAATAAAATCCTTAATATTGAGTCATAAAAAAACCATTCGAAAAAGTCATTCATATGAAAATTGATTCAAAATCTTGAATTTTCTCCTATTTTCTCTTTCGAATCTCTTTCGAATCTCTTATGTGACATGAATCTTGGGAGATGTATGAATCTCCAAAACAGAAAGACTCAAGAAAAAAATCCTCGTGGCCCTCGTGGTACAGGAAAATAATTCTATTTTAACTACATCAAAGATTGCTGACATCATTCTAACGTAATTCGAGCATCCGAGTTCAAATTATTTGTAGTCCACTCTTCATGATTTTTAACGTTTAACACATTAAGCGTTGATAGATAAATTACCGACAAATAAGATTTTTATAAAGTCATATCCAGAGTTATAACTCTCTAAAGATCTTTAGCGTTTTCCTTGAATATCTTGAGAGCCATGAATATTGGAGGGTTCACAATACACATAAGCTGAGATTCAGAAATATTGATTAACCTTGATTTATTTTGAAGATCAATTCAGATTCTAGAATCTAGATGTGTCTCTAGTAAATAAATGGTCAAGTGATTCACATAAACTCTTCGTGAATCGATACATTCACTTCCAGAGTTCAACTCACTGTTTTATTCTAACTCAGTGTGCACATCTCCAGTTAGCAGTTCGGCAAATTTGGCTAAACATGGAGTAGATAATTTTTTTTCATGTGAGTTATGTGCTAAAGTAGACAGTTTAATGTTCTGTAAGGCCCATACAGTAATATATCTCTAAAAGAATATAAATCATACACATCGACTACGCTTTTTAACATATGAAAATTTGGTCCTTCGAACCGGATGCAAGGTGTTGCTTTGTGAGTCTGCTTCTTTTCTCCACTAATTCTTCAAACTGTATCTTCTAACTGGTAAACACTGGCGAATGCATTTCAAAGAAACGCGATTTAATTGGCCAACCAGTAATGAAACACGACTCGGCGTGAGACATCGATATGTGCTGGGGCCTAATAAAATGGTCATCACAATCGACGCTTAAGTGCATCAGACCACCGACTTTTTCGACCGACTGTCTCTCCAGCCGACTCCAACGCTCCATACTCATGCTTTTGGAAGAACTCCGTAAAAAGAAAAAGTGAAACAAGAGTGAGGTAAAATAAAATAATACGCCATAAAAAGGTCCACTATCGTGATACATGGGTTTGGTGGTGGTATCGACATAAAATGCGCATGTTTTTTTTAAAAGGTCGAACCCATAAGGCTGGTGAGCTGCGAAACGCATCGCCACACCGATGAGAGATTACGCAAACGAACGCGCTGCTGATGGAACACTTTTGATGGAATGCGAACGGCTGGATATTTATGACCAATTTCCAAGCGAGTGGATGATTTGCATATCGAGCTAAGAGCATTCGTCTGGATTATGCTAAGATTACGGGCGTACATGAGCAGGCGGTAGAGTGTGGCGAAGAAGCGAGATGGGAACGGAATTACAATATTAGTCCAAATGGGAAACAGTATATCTATAGCCAGAAGTATGTTCCCACATCATCTCTACCGGCACACACACACTTCATAAAGTTCCTGCTCCGTTTGCACGACGCAAACAGTAGACGACAGGCAAACAGGAGAAAGAAAGATAATAAAATAAACGTTCAAACAAACTTTTTCCTCCAGCCACTTGTCGGGTAATTCGTTGCTGCCACGAGTTTGTTTGGCAAAGTGGTGGCAAATATTTGCACGAGAAAAGTAAGTGCGCTGAAGTGTTGAACGGCTAGGCCGATTGAAAGACAGTCCTGACAGGCTGAAACGCATAACAGATTGACGTTTCGGTGGCTTATGAACGCTACAATGTCACACGAAGCCGTGGCGGCTCGGGGAAGGTTTGAGTAGCTAAAACTAGGCACCAAGCGGTGTAAAGAGATCTTTCCGCAGCCGAGTAGTCGAGTTGCTTAACGCATTTCATGAAAACCAAAACATACCGCGAGCGAAGATCAATCACTTCGGAGAGGAGAAGTCTCTCCCACCACACACCAACCTACCCGGATGACCTTCCCGGAGTGAAATCCCGCGCGGATCGCTTTCCTGAAGGGCGACCTTCGACGTCCACCGTCGTCTATTTATTTGCCTCAGCCAGTCAGCCAGGGTAGGCCAACCTCATCTGCATGCCATCATAATTTCCTGCCCTGTTTGATTCTGCCGGGGCGCTGTTTGCTCGGGCAAGAAGCAACCCTGCGCTGCTCTCCCTCACGTCTAGACGCGGCTGGTGCGTCTCCCCAACACGCCTAATGGATGTGCGCATGTCGACCTACCGCAGTGCTGCTTGCGCGCATACGGACAACGATGATGATGGCGCATTGGGTGCGGTTTGTGCGATCTGTTCGCATGCATTACTTTATCATCCTGCGCCCTCCTCAGGATGTCTTCAATTTACCCTTTTACCCGAGGGTTGAAGGCTCCCCCCGGCGAATGGTGAATTATAACCTACATATGTGAGTGCGGTACGAACCGTACCGTGAGAGAGGACCTTTCCGTCTAGAGGATCTCATCCAGCGGGCATTGGAAGAACTCCTACCGATCCCAGTGGCAAACAGGGGAATGACAGCTCGATCGATCTTTGCCGGAGAGCCGAGCTCTTCGTCGGAAGTCAAATGGGGCTGGGCGAAAATTCGGGGGATGGGACGACCGAACTCATGGGTTTAGATTGTCTCTAACTCCCCCCGAAGCGCTCCCAGAAGTGAGACGAACTTCCGAGATCAGCGCAAGCCTGCGCCGGTCTTTATTAGCCGCTGTCAGCACTTTGGCAAAACGGCCGGACTGTAGTCTTCCGTCGACCGGTTCGTGCCACCGGCCAGTCCGTGGGCAAATTGTGCATATTAATTAACGTAAACTAATTAATTGCGTATCTAAACGATAAATAAAGGGATTATTATTGTCTGGGTTCCCCGGTGGGCCTGGTGGGTAGACCTTCTGAGTCTTTTCTCCTTCGGGATCACTCCAAGTCATCGGCCTTGTCGTGCACTCTCTCGCTCTTTCGCTCCGTTTCAGTAGTTGGAGAAGCTTGCAAAAGGTCGAGATAGTAGGATAAAGTGGACAAGTCGGTGTGTGCGTGTGTATGCTTGTGTGGGGTCCCCATCCTCCCCAGGTGGTTGCGCTCCTCCACTGGTCTGTGTGTACTGGACCGGCCCCAGGCTACCGAAAGGTCCCGAAATCCAAACAAAAAGTAAGCGCTTACATAAACATCCGCTGAAACTGGACTGGCTGATGAAGTACGGGCGTCACCGCCCGATGCATGCAACATAAGGAAGGGAGTTTTTTTTTAATGAAGCAAAGCTAAAAGGAAAACACTTGAAACAAAAACAATCATAATATCGCAAGTTAATCCCGGCGCGCGGTAGCAAGCGTCGCGGCGTAAATCCGGTAGGCATTCGGCCCTGTCAGCGCTCGCTTTAAGCTTCCCGTCCTGTGGCTTCGAAGGCTTCGCGCGGGGATTGTCAACGAGTCAAACACGGTCATGGTGTGGCGTAGGAAGCGCAAACATACGTCGGTATCGGTATGCGACGCAGGACGCGGTAGGGCGATGCGACATCCTTTCCTTCTTCGCGCTTGTACGCTCGTTTGCTGCTTTCCGGTTCGATTGCGATGCCAGTCGTAAGTAAGCGATGCGCCGGCGTAAAACAGACCCAACAGGCAAGCGCAAGCCGACAGTACCGAGATGACAAGTTTATTATGCTTCGTGTGGCTACGGTGTCAGGACGCCGCTGTGCAGGGCGGGACGGTGCCGGGAGGAATCGTGGTGATGGTTTGCGTTTTTATTACCCTCGCTCACGAGCCTTTTTAGCGGGTGCAATTTATGGTAATGGGGTTTTGAGGGGATTAAGCTTTCGGTATGGCTCGGGTTTGGCGAGTGTGTATGCTAACAAACTATTAGAACATAATTTACATTTTATGTTTTATACTCAAATTACTTTCATCGTCTGGTTTGGGGTTAGTGCAAGAAGAATAGATGATCATTTAACAGTAAAGAAATGTTGGCACTGATCCTCATGCACAAAAAAAAAGTTCTTTCTAGTATCGATAATGATACTAGACATTTGATGTATAACTTTAAACGATGTATGCAATTAATCAATTGTTTTCATCGTTCCAGAAACATGTACAAGTCTTCAATCAATCAGAGGACCTCAACTCTTGATCCGCCACTGAGATCATCTGAAGAGCATTGTTTGCATGGCACAGAAATTAGTTATTAAATTAGGGTATACACATCTTTTAGAGCTCTTTGAGTTGTATCTGGAGATGCATCTGGAGATTTGGTAAGGTTCCAATTGATGAACAAGCTTTAATAGCCAATGAAGACAAGCATCATGATAGACAATATGACAAGCGATCATATAGAGAAAAAGATGATGATACTAGTACTTAGTGGCGGATCCACGTTCTCTAGATTTTCATGACGAGAACACTTCAATGTATTTCTACTACACATAATCAACTAATCGAATACATCTATTGCCAATTGGTGGAACCTTAAGTCAATACCTGCCCGTGACTAGTTGGTTTATGTCTAACACAATCGTCAATTCAATGAGTGAGGTGTATGCAATGGCAAAAACAGCTGCAGAACCACCGAAGTCCTGAGAATACGTCGTTCAACAATCCTTAAAGCAAAGTTTTCCTCAGATCAGCTGGCCGATATCAATATAGGCATTAGAGCACTAAGATATCAAGGATTATTAAGTATTGACTTTAGGAGCTGATAGTATAGCTCTATTAAACCTCTGTTATCCATGTCTCTAAGTTTCAACCTATCCAATGTGTATTTCGATTTCTTTAGCTCCATTTATTCGTCTAAAAATCACCTACTAGTTTTCCTTTTAATCATCTTGACGTCAGATCTTGATAAGAAAGTTAGTAAAAATTCATAATAGTATATGATAGATTTTATGTGGATTTCTGAAACCAAACCTAATCTAGCGATAATTGTGATCTTTACTATATTATTCTTATAATTTACTCTTACTTAGAATGCTTTGGTATGTCATCCAACCGAACCTAAACTTATGTGAAGATCATTAACGTCTTTTCTGATTGCGGTTCATTTCCAATCTTGTTAAGAGATATTGTAGTATTTTATGCCTTTTGTCAAATTTGCACTGTGCCAAACGGTTGAAGCTTTAAGTAACATTTTAGCTACAATGTCTGTATCGTAAAGGAAGCTGCTCAATTTGTAATAAAAGTGCCTTTTGTAACCAAGCAAAGACGCTCGAAATACGAATTCCAAAACAAATACCAGCAACTCCTTTCACATATTAACCTGTGCTCCTAATAAGCGTTTGATTTACTGATATCCATAGTTTTATAAGTTAAACCATTAAGGTTGCCCAGCAAGACCACCGTGCGCATGCGGCACCGACCCAGTGGTGTTAGAAAACTCAGGTGTTTCAATATCCGTCACGTCCGACACTAATCTTATCTCGCCCGATAGTGCACTGATTGGGTCGTAAATTTTCGCTTCACTCTCGCCGCAAATCAATAACCGTCAGATTATCGTTAGTGAGTGCAATTTTCGCTTTCGTTCGCCGTTCAACCCACCGCTCTCTGCTTGTGTGGTTTTTATATTGCACTTGCATGTGGCACCGGGTCTGGGTGAAGGCGAAAGAGAAAAAACGGTACTGCATCTCAACACCGCAACTACGCAAATTAGTATTCCTGCTGATGTCAGATGCAAGTTTATAGATCGTGCTCTTAGCTGGTGTGTGCCTTATTTGCCACACACACACACACACACGCACGCAACTACAACACCCTGCTCACCTGCAGACCAGACCGAAATGTAGCGCGGGAATGAATTTATTGTGCCCGCCAACGAACGAACCAGTAGCCAGAGAACGAACCAGAAGGGTACTTTAGGTGCGGCCCTTCACCGGTGGCCGCAGGTGCAATAAAATAAACACTCGTAAAACGAACATCCTTCCAGGGTGGGGGTTGTGCGGAACAGGGGAAGCGAACCGAAAACAAAAACAACAACAACACTCCACTGGAAATAGCTTGGAGCTGCTGGTGTTTGCTTAGGGTTTTGCCTGGTTGGTGATGGTGGGTTTTTTTTCTTCTGTTCGGTCTTCTTTCGTCTACTGCTACCGGAGTTTGCCGTTGCAGCGGGCAATCAGCTGCACTGGGAGGTTGGTCATGTGTTGTTATTTTTTTATATCTCCTGTTGCCCCTGACTCGTTTTTTTTTATCCGTTGTTGCCGTTCGTGCATGTGGGCTCCGGACTCCCTGCGTAATGAATGTGCTAATGTCCTGCAAACCAACCCACTCGACCGGTTTTCGTTTGCCGTCCACCAAAAAAAAAACAACATTAGCTACCGGTCTTACCTGGTCGAAAGTTTCAGGGTTTCGTGTGTGGTGTGTTTATTAAGGTTTACATTCAACCCTTGAATGGGGATTGCTGCTTTTAGTTGAATACATTTGGCTAGGGCTAGAAAGAGAACGGAATTCTTATAGTGCAACTGTATCATAACAGTAACTTAAAAAGTGTTTCAATTTCATTTTTTGACTATTTGTCAAACATAACAAAAATTGTGTAATAGCTTTCAAAGTATCACACCTTTGTTATGTTGGACTTAGGACCTATATTGGACCACAATATCCATAGACCTAGGTGATCCTGTATCCCTTTATTGCTATTTCCAATAACTTATGTTAAATTTCTAAAACAAATAATATTTAAATTCCGCAAAGCACTTCAGTGCAGATTTGCTTAGCACAGTGTCACGTCATGTCTTGTTCATATGCATTTATCAGTTTAACGTTAAGTTTCATAGTTTCGAAATAGTGCTCCAAATAGGAAACTGATGTGATATACTCCGATAATGGGACCCTTTCCGTTTTAAGTTCGTAGGCTGAAATTTCAGCCTGTCAGCTGTTTGCATTGTATAGCAGTTTTCGTGCAGCTATCTAAGTGAGTATAATACACAGGTGGGCTTATCCCAAGGTGTATGAATTTAGAATGCTAATTTTTTGCTTCTGCTTCTGAATGAAGATTTTATGAATGTTTCGAGTATTCGTCAAGCCTCCAGAAAGCTCGTTGGAGTAAAAGTTTTCACCCGTCCTGTCAAAGAGTGATATTCAAATTTGGTTTTAAAAAACATACCATGAGTCCACCAGGACTACAAACACTTTGATTCTAGATTCCACCACCTGATCTCTTTAATGCACCTTGGTATAAATGTAAACAAAACCGTGTTTTCGAGCAGCTACTCGAATCTAATTCTAGCTTTGTGGCTAGAATAATCTAACCTGAAAATTGCAGGCTGGTTTTTTGTGTGGTTTTGTATGGAGTGTTTACATAATTTCAGCCTCCAACTGTCAAACTCCATACAAAAAACTTACTAGAATCGTGAAGGCCCCCAATAATTGTTTCAGAATATCATATTTGTGCTGTTTTATTTTAGAAATTGTAGTTTTTACGTAGTATCTACATTGTGAGCTATTATTCAATGATTGATTTTGGTCCTTGCATCATGCAAATCCGTTTTTACTCAGTTATCTATTTTTCTGAGCATATTGGTCCTTTCTATACTTTAAGCCAGAAATTTGAAATTACAGCCTGTCAGAGGAACCATGTTCATCATCCGGGTTGTATCCAAATGATAGTTACAGATGTGTTTTCTTTTTTTATTCGAAGAGGGTTATAGTACATTAAATAAATTAATAATTATCGATTCAAACAAGTTTTTACCTTTCTTGGCCAAGTGTTAAAGATACAGCCAAACAAATGCAATAATTCAAAAGGCCCAATCAGGTTCTACGACAAATTATTGCATTTTTGTTTGCATATTTTTTTACGCTTAAATAATCTAGACTGAAAATCTGAGGCTTGGCAGGTTTGGAGTGTGGTTTTGTATGGAACGTTGCAATAATTTCAGCCGCCAAGTGTCAAACTCCATGTAAAATTGGACTATGACATCGCAATTACACGGACAAATGCAATTCCATCTTTCTGATCTAAAGTCTAAAGTCTAAATCTAAAGAATTTTCAAATTATTCTGATATTTCTACGAAATCATTCAATTTCTTCATTCAAACGAAGCTTTACTAAGAATAATAAACTGTACAAATTAACGATTTTTATTGGAAGAATGTGGCTAGAGTCGTTGGAGTTTCAATCAAATCTCTTTTCTTAAATTTCAGTATTATAATAGCAGAAAATATGAAAAGATGTTGAAACAACTTAACTTAAAAATCGCTCCTTTTCTCTCTATCTAGGAAAGGTTCAACCAGTAGACTACCACTTTCAAGGATCAAAAAGCAAAAGGATCCTCTCACCTTCGCGGTTGAACGATCCCGCAAAGCAAGCGTCCTCCCGTGTTGATTTTACCGCCAAATAAAAACAATCTAATATTTACAATGGACAAACGAACCATCGCTTCCATAGCCAAGAACGTGCTTCCTACAACTTCCTGGGTGATAATGTGTTTGGAAATTAAAGGAAAAAATGAACCTGTTCAAATCATCCGTGATCGTAGGCAAATATGAGCGACCATTTCACACAAGCCCTTCGCGTCCGCCTAGTCAGTCGGGGGAAGCATGCCCGTGATTGCTACCGGCAGTGCGCTGCCGACACTGCTGCATCCCTGCTCTAGAGGTCTAGCAGAACGGAAGGCACCAAAGAGCGGAAACCCGAAAAAAAAAACACATTAATTAATTCCCATAATCTTTCAACCATTACGACCCCCGGGAACCCGTGCGCAAGCGACTCACCCGTCGTCGGTTCAGATTCTTGAATAATCAAACAAACAAAAAATAAAGCAAGAGACCCCTTTCTCCACCCCATACGGTGCTGTTCCCTTTCGTTTCCTCGGTGCGAGGGTTTAAAATGTGTTATTCCCTCCTTTTTTTCCTGTGTCTCGTCCACTCTAAAGCCACTTTATGCTCGCGGCCAAATCGTTCCCGTTTGTTTTATGATGATAACGACGACCACGACGACGACGGCGGCCACCACGCTGATGATGATGTTCTTCTTGTTGATGATGACGATTATCGAACATCGGGCATCGGGAGATAATTTGGTTCGGAATATATTAATTAAAACCAACAAATACCGGGAGCTCGGTGGCGAATCTCTTTTCACATTAGTGCGGACGCACGGACGGGGAAATCAAACAGAGACAGGTCAGCAACAAAAACACACACACACACTGGCAAAAAATGATGCCAAAAAATCGTTGAAACAAGCAAAACAAAGCAGAGAACGAACGGCGCAACCGTTGCTCGATGTGTTGTGCTTCTTGCGTCCTGGCGGTGCCGGGGGAGAAGGAGAAAAAGGCCAGCAACAAAATCCTGCTCTCTAAGAAGATTGTTAATTTTAGTGATTTTATGTACCTTTTATTATGCTTTCTTTTTTATTTGCATTCAAAGTACTGTGTGACTTTTAATGCTGGGCTCCTTTCCGTCTTTGCGGGGTTTGCGCTTATTCAATTTGGCACTGATTGGAATTGTGTGGAGCACATTTTTTGTTTCGTTTTTATAATAAAATCATACAAACCTTTTTTTTCCTTGCTCCGTTTTTTTTTTCAAATTGCAAAGCTTTATCCACTGAGCAGAGCTTTCGCAACGTCTCGAAATTTCCTTTCCGTAGGAAAGAAAAATAAATGCGATCGCACTTCTCTCGGTACGAAAATTGATACCGTTCCCCGTTCGTGCCCGTGCCCAAAGAAAGCAAAATACTCTCACCTTCCCCCCTCCTGTCCACTCAAATTTTAATGACGGGTTTTACGACGAGACGGGCTTAATTTTCAGACCATCAGCGATCGCGATTCGCGTCACAAATAAAAGTCTCATTAAATTGAGATTACATTTATAAGAACGTGTTGCTGGGTTTCATTTCTTTCCTACCCGCACTTCTTGTTTGACTTTTACGGTCCTGCGGGTCCTGTTGGCCGAAAAGAAGAGCATGGACACATTTTACACGCGCACCCATAAAGTAAAGGCACTTGTGCGATGAGGTCATATCGGTTTCGGTACACTTTGCGCCCGCTCTCGGGGCGATTGTGTAGCGATCGGAGGGATTATATGTGCAATAAATAATTTCAGAGTTTCAGCTTTTCATGTGTAGCTTAACCGTTTTATAACTCCAATCTGGCTTGGGCCGTAATTGAACGGTTCGATCGAAATGTCTACCTCACGGTACGGTGCGTGCCCCGTCGATCAATCTGCCTTTCCCAACCAGTGAAGCTTCGTTTTTTTTTTGTATTAATTCAATCACCAACCATTCCAAAACGCCATTATGGCTTGGCCACCGGCGTTGAATTCTAATGTAGGTTGCCCGACTCCAAATCGAATGCCAGGTGATTAACGTCATTTCGTGATCACACCATCAACACCCCGGATCGGTTCGCTGTCACGGTTACGTGTGGTAACGATCGATCGATCGATTCAGTATCGATTTAGTTATAACGTGGTGTGTGGAGGGGGGCAAAAACGTTGAGATTCATTGATGGATTGAGTTGATTGACGGGGGTGGAAGTGATTGAACGAAAGGCACTGTATCGAACGGACATACACAGCTATAGTAGTCTTTGGGGTGTGGTTTAGGGGTTGGATTAGAACTGTCACGATTTTTGGATGCCTTAACGAATGATATATGTGTAGGCAGTGGATTTCGTCTGAAACATGTCATGATAGACAATTTGTTGCCTGAGTTGTAATCTAAAAGAATGAAGCTTATCTTTGATTCTGTGGGACGTGGGTTAATTGTCTTTAATAGCATAATTATTTGAAGACTTGGAGTAAATTAGCAATTAGGGATACTTAAGGCACATATGCATCAGTCGGTTATGTAATCCTTAGAAAACGAACCAGGAGGTTGTGAAATATATTGTATAAAAAAAATTAAGCGATCGAGCTATCGTAGACTGATTCCCAGAATTAGTTGTGAATATGAATCTTAAGTAAGTGAGTCACATTGTTGATACATTGATTACTCCGAAGGTAACTTTGAACAAGCAAAATGATCGTATTTATAGATCTTTTTTTGCAACATGTTCTCCAAAGTTATTTGAAGCCTTGTGCTAGTTTTTGGAAAATATAGTCTTTACTTTCAACAGGATTTAGTTCCAGCCCATAAGGCTGCAATCGTTCAACAATGTGCGTGTGAAGAATTAGCCTTATTTCATCACCTGATCTGAATGGCCTGCAGCTACTCCAGATTTTGTTTTATTCAGAAGGGATGGCTTTGTCGTACTGCTTAAGCTACTCCAGACTTGAAGTCATTGGACTGTATTATTTGGAGATATATGCTAGGAAGTTTTTCGATTTTTCAGATAGGACGAATTCAAGAATCGTGAGTGAAGATTTGGGACGAAATTTCGAATAAAGCTGACAAAAACAAAGGATTCAACTGAGCACAATGTAAATTTACTACTTGAAGATGCGGTAGACTTTGATTCTGCAGAAAAATAAAATATTGTTTAAATTTTATGACATTAACTCTTCATGTTGAAAGATCCCAATTTCTTTGTAGGAATCAATAAACTCATTCATTCATATTCAGCACATCTTTAATACGCATGTTTTGATACGCGTGAAGGTCTGTCTACATTCAGTAATTATTAGACCTAAGAACGTAACCCGCCCTGAACACTTGCCTTAAGCCCTTGATTGGCTTTTCGAATTGATTTAATCATTAAACCGCTTCAGTTCGCTTCATCTTCAGTCCTGAACAGATTCAAATCAACAACCCGGGCATTTTTGGTGATCTTTACATCGTGAATTTAGTTTGAGTTTATCCAGATACTATTTAAAGCTTGCTAGATGATAAGTTCCAAAGTAAACATCTTTAGAGAGCAGAAACACGAGGGATAGAACTAATATTTTTAAACACTGGAACGATCTCACCGATCATGTGGCTGTACGAGTGTGACCATAAAACGTTTCTAAATCTTTTCCCCTGATGTAAGTTTTCTTTCCTATTTTAGAAAAAAAATCATCTAAAAAAACAAACTCAATCCCACTATAGACTCCAAAATGGCCACAATAATGCAGATTGGACACGGTCTAAAAGTTACATCTTCTTCACAGGCCGCTCGCTCAAAGGCGGACACCGAAAGGGCCCGAGTCTTTTTTTTTTTGCTTTTCTTGGGTTTTCACCATTTTCTTCAGTCGTCGTTTTTTTTTCTTGCTCTCCGATTTCGTTAAGCTTACCCCGCAATTTGTTACGGTTGGCATTCGGGGCTCGGGGCGGTACAATTGTGGGTTGGTTTTCAGGAACTCCCTACCCTTAGCGTTGCGTCGCAGGGCCGTAATTATTACATTTTATTCGATTGAGCAATCGACCGGCAGGGGGCTGCGCGGTGTAGTAACAACTTAATTATTTCCCCGCTCGAGCCCGTGTTTCGTTTAATTAACTTACAGCTTCGTCTGACGATTCAATCGGTTCTGGATAGAATTGTGGAGATTTGTTTGAGCTACTTAATTCTTTATTTTTTATAATATTTCATTCGGTGTTATTTTACACATAAATGAGTAAAGCTTGGAATTCTACAATGATCAACTGTCCCTGCTGTCAACTGTCAGCAGGGAAATATGTGTCACAGCTTTTATCTGATCTTGCTGTCCCAATTCTTTGTGAATGTAAAACCAAAAAAATAAATCCATCGCATGCGTGTGAAATGGGAACCACTGAGTCGTATTTTACCGTAAAATCGGGGAAAATTGATTTACGGCGCAACGTTTCGGTGACAGGAAACTGTCCGCATTCTGACCGAATTTCTCACCTCCCCTTACGATTTTTTTTGTCTACGTATGTTGGTCTCACTGTTTCGGGACCACCTATTTCTTCTCTATCGTTCCAATAAATCATTTCTGGACCCGGCCCCATTCCCCGGTGCAGCTACGAACAATTAAGGTTTAGATGGCTGTGAAACCCGCAAGTGTGATTTAATCAATAAAGCTTTACGATCCGGTGTAAAATATTTCCATTTCCACAGCCAATGCGGGTCCAGGCATCCGTGGTGCGGGACTGACATTATCAAGCTCTTGAAATTGATAAATAATTTCATCAGTAGAAAATGACATAAGCAGCCACAAAAGCCACACACACACACACACGCGTACAGCTGTAAGGAAAAATGGTCAATTTCCTTCACGATTTTTTTTTTGTTCGAAAAGCGCTTATTTGGAACTGGGACCGTGTCTGTCGCCCAGCAAACTTCCTCCAATCTGGGCAAACCAGAACCCCGCTGCCGTCCCCCGGGTTGGTTTTGCCCCGGTGGCTGCTGGCGCACACTCACTTTCTCGGCAAAGATCAAAGGCAATTTTGCCGACCGCGTGTTCAACTGCTCTGCGCACACACACACACAGGCACACAAACACGGTTATAAAGCCATCAGAGGGGCTACAACTTTTGGGCTGCCGGTTGCCCGTTGTTGTTGAACCAAACCGAAGACCAAAAACGCAACGTAGCAGTAGCGGCGGCGGCCGTCCGACCAAGCGCGCTGGGGTCGAAGCTTTTCCCTGCTCCTGCCCACATCGGTCGTTCCGCGGCCGGCCCGAGATGATGAAGAAAATTACGGCACACCCGGGGTTGAGCAATGGTTCGGGTGGGAAAAAAATGGTACACACCACTCGGGAGACAGAAGAAGAAGAAAGGCAAACGGGGATGAAAAGAAGGAAGGAAAATAAAACACAAGATAACAGCTGCGGGAAAGAGAAAGGGTGTAGGTTAGGAATATGAAAACGGTTTGAATAAAACAAAACAAAAAAAAAGCTTTAAACACATTGGACAACGGAGACGAAATCGATTTGGAGAGTCGAAAAGAGCGAGCAAAAAAAAAGGTTCAGCAAAAAAAAAGGGGAAAGATTCACACAAAACTGCTAGAAAAGGATAGGGGTAAACAAACAAAACTGATCTCTTGCCGAAGCGCCACACCGCCACACACACAGAGGCGGAGTAACATGAGCATCGCTTGGGTGGTTTGAGCTTATTGTGCTTTTAAGTTTTTGGCGGTGCGAAAATTACACACAGTCGGTAACAAATTTTAAATCGTTGCGCCCATCATCATCGGTCGTTGAGAAAGCTAGCAAATTGGAGTAACTAACTAAGTTTTATTTGAAGTTTTTGTAAAACAAACTAAATCATTTGGCTGTAGTACTGTAAACAAAAACAGTTTTAAATTTTATGAATCATTTCAAGGCTTTCTGCTAATATTGATGGTCATAACTTCCCAAGGACACGCTGCAAATTGATCATTTTTTCAGAAACTCTTCCCTGCTGCGTGAAAGATAAAAACCTTCCCGTGTCTGGCTAGAACCACTGTACTTTGGAGTCCAGACGTCAGTAGCAAAAAAGAAAACAGCCTTGTGGTAATAATGGAACTGGATACAGTGGATCATCGTGCAAAAGGAACGAAACCCGGGAGCCTTTGGGAAGGGAGGGATCGACCGCCACAGCGGCGGGGATGATTGTTATTTATATCAATTAATTTGCGCTTGCTGAAGCCATCGTGCAGTCAAAGAGCCGCAATTAATTTGTCTATCATCAATCATTCGCCCAAAGGACGAGGGGGAAAGGGCCAGTCGCCCAAGAGGGATGGGAAGAAAATGCAGATTGAAAGCTTTTATGCTATTATGGGGCTATTATAAAGCGCTGTGTAAAAATTGTATGTGTGTGTGTTTTTTTTAGAAGATTAAGATAGGAAAAGTAGACGATGAGAAAGGGGAAAACCAATTCTGCATAAAATCTGCGCCACTGCTGGATGCCTCTCTGATGTGTGGTAGGAGCCTTGCTGTTGAGTATAATGATGCTATGCGAATAATAATTAACTCATCAGAAATATGTGAATGCTGTTCGTGGATAATGCTGCTCCAGAATCATGAAAATGAGTTTTGATTCACAAATTAAAGTAAAACACTATACACAACATATGATAATCAAACAAGTTTGTAGGACGACACTTGTAACCTGTTTGATATTTTCATTGCATTGTACTTTAGGATTTTGCTTTGTTCTTGTTTTTATGTTTATGATTTTGATTATGATAATTTTTATGATTATAATAATAATAATAATTATTATTATTATTATTATTATTATTATAATTATCATTTTTATTATTAATACTACTATTATTATCATTATTATTATTATTATTATTATTATTATTATTATTATTATTATTATTATTATTATTATTATTTTATAATTATTATTTTATTATTATTATTTTTATTATCATTTTTGTTATTATTCTTATTATTATTAATAATAATATTATTATTATTATCGTTATTATGATTATTACTTTTTTATTATTATTATTATTATCATTATTTTCGTTATTATTATTATTATGATTATTATTATTGTAGCGATCGGATTGTGTTATTATTATTATTATTATTATTATTTTTATTATTATTATTATTATTATTATTATTATTATTATTATTATTATTATTATTATTAATTATTTTATTATTATTATTATTATTA